>NC_084835.1:18519594-19742407 GCF_033115175.1 Lepus europaeus
ACCAGTGCCAAGCATTTTGCTTACTGCAAAAATGCACTGAAAGCCGAGGGTCTCTGAGTTACGCCGGCATCACGGGTGCACGGCTGTTCTTCCCTCCCCATGTCGGCCTTGCTCACCAAGCCCTCCCCACCCTGGGAAGCTCCAGTTCTTCCTCACTGGGACAAGTGATTCAGCCTGAAGTCGCAACCACAGGGATCACAGAGTCGGAAGGGAAAAAGCACTTTCTCCGCGGCCTGAGAACTTCTTAGGCTGGAGTCACTATTTGATCTTTAAGCAAACTCATGGGTTGACATGGACTACGTACGTACAGAGAGTACACACACTGGTAACTTTTCACATGGGGAGCACAGCTGTGTCACCTGCCACAGACTAACATGAGGCATTCCGGAGCCTCCTGCCTCAAGAGACACTAGGTGGGACGGGCGCTGTGGCGTAGCGGGTAGAGACACCACATCGCGTATGGGCACCAGTTCAAATCCCAGCTGCTCCACTTCCAACCCAGCTCTCTGCTATGGCCTGAGAAAGCAGTACAAGATGGCCCGAGTCTTTGGGCCCCTGCATCTGTGTGGGAGACCTAGAAGAAGCTCCTGGCTTCGGATCAGCCCAGCTCTGGCCACTGTGGCTATTTGGGAAGTGAACCAGTGGATGGAAGATCTCTCTCTTTCATTCTTTGTAACTGCCTTTCAAATAAATATTTTTTTTTAAAAAAATAGATACTTGGTAATTTTAATAGGGAATTTTTCTTCTTATTTTAAGAAATGGCAAGAGAAACATGGAAAGTGCCAGGAGGGAGGAACAGAGACTTTCCAGAAGAGACTTGGGTCTGGCTCTGGAACTGGGTCCTGCAGGTGGACGGCTTGAGGTCAAGTGGAGGAGGAGTGAGCAGGTGAGTGAGTGTGCCGGGCTGGCAGGGACAGCTTGAGTGTGCAGAGGGGCATGGATGGTACCAGCAGTCAGCACAGAGCCCAGTTTGGTCTCTGTCCTTTGATGGGGGCGGGGCAGAATGCTGGTGAAGAATGTGAAATGCAGCGTAGATGTTACCCAATGGCTTTTGTGGAACTTTAAATCTAGCTGTTAATTGTAATGTAGCCATTTTGTTAGTGTTGCAACTGACAAAAAAAATTGAGATTTATTTAAGCAAAAAAGAAAACAACAACAAAGGCAACATATCGCCTCGGGCATTCCTTGATCAGGGTTCCAGGGATGATGAAGACAGAGTTCTCTTCCCCCCACCCCTTCTGTTATTTTATATCTGCCCTTGGAGTTGTCACCTTTTCATCTGGGTTTCCCCAAAGCAGAGCCCGAGGCAAGGATTTGAATGTGATTTGGGAAATGCAGGAAGTGACATGGGAATGTGGGGCAGTGAGACAGGGAGGGGAAAACACCAAGCATCGGTGCCTGGGGCTGAACCCCACAAGTAGCTCTGGGGAGCCGGGTTATACCACTGCAAGGGTGAGCAAGCTGGGGCCCCAACTCCCATTGGTGGTTGGAGAGGGTTGCTCTGGAGAGTATTAATGCCTTGAACTTGCCAGCTGCCACCCACTAAGCACTCAGAGTGCAGCCTTCTGTGGGTTTCCAGAAAGCCCAGAGGTAGAGATTCAATGCAAAGTGGCTGTGGCTCCTGAAAGACTCCATGGATAATGGTGAGGTCCCAATGTCAGCCTTGCCTCCATTCTTGGCAGGTTGTGCCTTCACACTCACACATAGTAGCCTGCCTCGCTCTGGGCTGCAAAGAGATTTTCTCTCCATGCAGGTAAGCCACAGAACTGGTCCTGCCTGTCATTACATCCAGTTTGGGTCAGCTGAATTGATCCAAGGGCAGAGGAGGTGAGAGATCCTACAAAGAAATCCCTGTGCCATTAGGAGAGGCAAGGGCATTGGGCACAGGAAAGGGTTTCTGGACGTATGATGGAGACGTCCTAATAGGGAAAAGGTGTGTTGTACTGAAGCCTAAGGAAGAGCTTGGATTGAAAATCCTTACGTGGCTTTGTCTTCATTTAGGTATCCCCAAAGCAGACCCCATGATAATGTGCAAATGGTTTATCCAGGAGTGATCCCAGAAAGCAAGAGAGGGTGGCAGGGAGGGATAAGTGACTGGTTCCAAAGCAGGCAACCAAGCGGGGCCTCTGTGGACAGGTAGGGCTCTTTGGACCACAGTGTAGGGCACACCTCAGAGCTTCTCCCCAAGGTGGGAGGCAACTGGACTTCTTGTTCACTAATTCCCACTCCTCCTTGGCTGTGGGCGGGAGTGGCATTTTACTCCTGGTCTTCCAGGCCTGATCTGTGTGTGAACCTGGCACGAGCCTGTGACCAGAGCATCCTCAGGCTGCAAAGCACAGAAGCCCTTGGCAGTGTGGCCATCACCTGGTTGCAGAGATCCTCCAGGGTGGACCAAGGGGCCGTGGCCATGACACCTTCATCAGCCACCATGTATGTGGTGGTAGGGAGAGCACCCATTCCTGGTCCCCACCCCTCTTGTCTTTGGATTCTGCATTCTGTTCTCAGCTGGCCCCAGTCTTCTCTAATTCCACTGTCTGTACATCCATGATGGTCCTGGTTGTGTGTTCCAGATGGAAAATGTAATCTTTGATAAACCCTTACATTAAAAAAAAAAAAACAAGGAATAAAGGCTTGGGAGAAGGGGTAGGGCCCAATTTTTTTTTTTTTTTTTTTTTTTGACAGGAAGAGTGGACAGTAAGAGAGAGAGAGACAGAAAGGTCTTCTTCCTTTTCCATTGGTTCACCCCTCAATGGCCGGCGCACCGCGCCAATCTGAAACCAGGAGCCAGGTGCTTCCTCCTGGTCTCCCATGCGGGTGCAGGGCCCAAGCACTTGGGCCATCCTCCACTGCCTTCCCAGGCCACAGTAGAGAGCTGGACTGGAAGAGGAGCAACTGGAACAGAAGCAACTGGAACAGAATCTGGTGCCCCGATCGGGAGTAGAACCTGGGGTGCCGGCGCCGCAGGCAGAGGATTAGCCTATTGAGCCGCGGCGCCGGCCTGGATCCAATGTTAATCCAAGATTGTCATTGGGAATAGAAATGGCAGTGACATGGGCAGGAAGAAAATGCTGTGACCTGTCCTGTACCTACTGGCTTAATTAAATCAGTGGTTTCCCCATGGCCTGGAGATTGTTTTAGAAGTTCTGGGGAGTGTCTTTCTTAATCTTTACTTATCTATTTTTATTCTATTAGAGATGAAGGACAGAGTTAGACAACAGTTGGAGCTGGGGTAAGCTGAAGCCAGGAGCCAGGAACTCAGTCTAGACCTCCAATGTGGGTGGCAGGGACCCAACTACTTGAACTTTCATCTGCTGCCTCCTAAGGTGTGCAGTAGCAGGAAGCTGGAAGCTGGAAGCTGGAGTGGAGCCGGGATTTGAACCCAGGAACTCCCATATAGGATGTCGGTGTCCCAAGTGGTGTCTTCACCACTGTATCAAATGCCCACCCAGGAGAATCTTTCAAATCACGCACGTTCACCTGCTCTCCAAATCTAATGGCAACCTCTGCAAAGGGCTGGGAGTGGGGATTTGGGCTTCTGGCTGTCTCCCTGGGGGAGAATCCCTGTGTGTGTTCTGGGGAGTTGCCAATGGGCAAGACTTGGAAAGAGGCCAGTGCAGAGGCAAGGGAAGGCTGCCAACTGCTAGTCTGAAGGACGATCCTGTGTCCCCAGGTGTAGGGGAGTTGGAGGAGCTTGTGGAGCAGAGGCATGGGTTTGAGTTCAGGCCTGACTAACCACTGAGCTTCTCTGGGCTTCAGTTTCACCGTCTGTAAAATGGGAATTCTAATGCAAGAGGCATGAGATTGTGTGGGATTGTGTAGATCTTGGAATACGATTTCAGTGGCCTTGTTATTTTTGTCTCTTTTGCAGATGACCTCCTGGGGTGATCCTTAAAGCAGAGCCCCTAATCCTGTGTGACTGTGGGGTCACCGTTCCCCAGGCACCTCCTTCTACCCACACTCCTGGGGGTGGGGCAGGTCAACGCCGTGCTCCCCCCCACCCTGCTCGCTGGCGCAGCTCCAGCAGAGTTACTTCTCTCTTCTCTGGGGGAGGCCTACGGAGATCAGGGGTGCCCTGGGGGCTCATTAGGTGTCCCAGGGGGCTGAGGTGCAGCACAGATAGATCTGCTTGTGAGTCTTGTGATGGAAGGTGACAAGCAACAGGAAGGCTTTGCTGATGCCGGAAATGGAGGGTGAGCATCCTCCTTGACAGAGAGGAACCTAGGACCAGGCACAGATCACCTCCTCAGAGATGCCTTCCTGCCTCTCCCACGCCCACCTCCTCGTACTGCTCCCCAGGCTAACAGGCAGATGTTACTACCTTGCACTGAGCCCCACAGAGTGCACTGTCACCACAGAACCATCTGACAGTTTCTCCCCTGCTTATACGGCTTTGGTTAGCACTAAAATCATTGCCCTCAGATACTCAACATGATACTTAAAACAATACAATAAGCAAAGATAAAAGCACACACACCAAATAGCTCATGCAAAAATCTCATTGACATTCCTAAAAAAATAAAATAAAAGACACTAATTTCCATGAGTTCTCCAAGAAGCTTGAGTAAGTTGACAATTTATCCTCAACCCAAATGCAAATACAAATGCTGTCACCATGAAAAGCCATTTGCTGACATTTGGAGCAGAGGAAGTGGGTGGAAATTCCTGGGATTTCCCTTGGTGAAGCCTGCAGAGGCACTGCCTCAGGGAGACTGACCCCAACTACAGCAGGTGCAGCTGGCCGCAGACTGGAAGGCATTCCCTGGCTTATCAGCACCTGTGGCCAGGAGGGGCCCTGCCTCATACCATATTCTGTCTTTTCTACTTGCACCAGGGTTATAGGCTCTGAGGGCAGCCTTCCCTTTTTGTTCCTTAAAACTCGGTGTGGCAAAGTGGAAAGGAAATTGCTATTCACTTAATCCCGTGACAGGTATGGACACATTTTTTGGTTTGATTTTTGCTGACTATGCCATACACATACAGAATACTCCAAGAATCCAGGCAGAGAGCTCCAGCAGTGAGAGCCTGCCCAGCTCCTGTGGCTCTACTGTTGGACCTTGGAGAATGCCTGTCACCCAAGAACACTGCCAAGGAGATGAAGGCTCAAAGCAACCCCAGCTAGTATATTCCACCGGTCACTTGTGATGCTGAGAGCCCAGCACAATTCTGTGCACAATCTGGTGGGGAATGAAGTGGGAAACGAATGGAGAAATACTTTACAGTGTCAGCTGCATATCAGCTATTGTCAGCATTCACAGAGGGAGTGTGTTTTCGGAACAGTTTGCAAGTAATTCATCTTCAGGGACTGTGTGTGATGCACACGTTTGCTTGAATCTTTCTGTAATAGGATTTACTGAAGAGTAGACAACAGAAAAGATTGGACCTGTCCCCAAAAGAAGTATTAGAGAGAATGATATTATTCTTTTACAATCCCTGCAGAGGATTAAGAAGTTAAGCCTAAAAACAAAAATCTAAGGATATTAGGCTGAAACAAAGGACAGTGTCTTTAAAAAAAAAAATCTTTGGATGAAGAGGGATCATTGATATTCCAGATACAAATTCAATATGCAAAAATCAACCATCAGGCCTGACCCTGAGCTGGCCATTATGACCATCTGTGGAGAGAATCAGTGGATGGAAGATCAATCTCTCTCTCTCTCTCTCTCTCTCTCTCTCTTCCTCTCTCTGTGTAACTCTTTCAAAATAAATAAATAAATAAATAAATCTTTTAAAAAATCATCAATGAACAACTAAGAAGCGATATTTTAAAATAACATTTAATACCATCAGAATATGAAATACTCAGTTACAAACTATTTCAAATATGTTCAGAACAGGTATGCAGTAAACTACAGGGCACTAATTAAATAAATGAAAGAAGGCCTAAATAAATAGAAATTTACTGTGCTCATGAATGTGGAAGAGAGTATAGTAATTTATATGCCAACTAAATCTAAGTTGATCTATATATTCAATGAAATTCTAAGAAAAGTTCCAGCACGTGTTTTGGTAGGCATCAACAAGACAATTCTACGCTGTATGAGGGCACTTCCAAAAGTCCTCAGAAAAAACAAATTAAGGGGTGGCTCTGTGGCTTAGCGGGTAAAGCCACCGCCTGCAGTGCCAGCATCCCATATGGGTGCCGGTTCAAGTCTCGGCTGCTCTGCTCCTGATCCAGCTCTCTGCTATGGCCTGGGAAAGCAGTAGAAGATGGTCCAAGTCCTTGGGCCCCTGCACCTGCGTGGGTGACCTGGACAACTGGGGAGTGAACCAGCAGATGGAAGACCCCTCTCTCTCTCTCTCTCTCCACCTCTCCTTCTCACTCTGTGTAACTCTGACTTTCAAATAAGTAATAAAATAAATATTTAAATAAATAATGTGTGATTTCTATTAACTTTTTCAAGAGTTATATACAGAAATGCACAGAAACTGGAAGAACCATAAATCTGAAACAGAATGAGTTTGGAGGGACTCACACCTCCAAATCTCAGCTTATTATAAAACTACACTGATAAAGAGTGGTAGTTGTGAAAGGATAAACATGAAGACCAATGGAATGGAATAGAAAGTCCAAAAAGGATTCACATGTATATGCTTGATTGATTTGCAACAAAATTGCGAAGGCCATTCAATATACTAAGGATAGCTTGTTCACTTTACGGGAACAACTGTAGAATCATATGTAAAACAAACAAAATCTTTGTTCCATACCTCACATCATAAGGAAAATAATTAAAAATTGATCATAAATCCAAATGTAAAGCCTAAAACTTTAAAACTTCATGAACAAAATATAGGATAAAATCTTTGTGAATAATGATTAGAAAGATTTGGGTCAACAACAGGAGCCACTGTGCACTTGCTCCCCATGTGGGATCTCTGTCCTTAATGTGCTGTACATTGTGATTTAATGCTATAACTAGTACTCAAACAGTATGTTTCACTTTGTGTTTCTATGTGGGTGCAAACTGTTGAAATCTTTATACTAAATTGATCTTCTGTATATAAAGAGAATTGAAAATGAATCTTGATGCAAATGGAAGGGGAGAGGGGGCGGGAGAGGGGAGGGTTGCGGGTGGGAGGGAAGTTATGGGGGGGGGGAAGCCATTGTAATCCATAAGCTGTACACTGGAAATTTATATTCATTAAATAAAAGTTAAAAAAAAAATTTCAAAACTACAATACCAGAAACAAGTTCCATAAAAGAAAAATAATGAATTAGGCTTCCTCAAAATTAAGAATTTTAATTTTTTGAAACACATATCAGAGAATGAAAAAAAATTGTACATAAGGAGAGATATTTGCAAACCACCTATTTGATATAGTACTTGTATGAGGGTACTTCTGAAAATTCATGGAAAATGGAATTAATAGATGTTTATTTTGGTGCAAAATTGTTTTGGAATCCATGCATAGCTTTTTCATAATATTCATTTTTATTAACTTTTTGGAAAAACAAGTGTATGGTGGCTTTAAATATTTTTGTACCATAATAAACTTATCTTTAAATTTTATTTTCCACAAATCTTTTTGAGTACTTTCATATATATTAAGAACTCTCAAACTTCAACAACAACAACAAAAAAAACCCACCCAGATAAAAATGGATGAAAGAACTGAACAGATTCTTTATCGAAAAGATATACCGACAGCAAGCCAAGCACTCATCGTTAAGCGTTTGGGAAATGCAGATTAACATCACAAGCTATTGCATACAACAATCAGAATTGATGAAAAAAAAAAAAAAAAAGAGCCAGTGTTGTGGCACAGCGAGTTAAAGCCCCGACCCCTCGGCACTGAGGCACCGACATCCCATATGGGCTCCAGTTTGAGTCCCGGCTGCTCTACTTCTGATCCAGCTCTCTGCTAATGCACAGTGTACCCACATTGCAGGCCCAGAAGCAGCTCCTGGCTTCTGGCTTTGGATCGGCCCAGCTCTGGCCGTTGCGGCCAATTGGGGATGGGAAATTTTGCTCTCTCTCTCTCTCTCATTCTCTCCCTCTACCTCTCTGTAACTCTACCTTTCAAACTAAATAAATCTTAAAAAAAAAAAAAAAAACAAATGGTGTAAGGATGTGGAGTAACTGAAACTCTCTGATGTGAGCATGCAAAACAATGACAGCCACTTTGGAAAACAGTTTGGTAATTTCTTACAAAGTTCAATACACTTATCCTATGAACCAACAATATCAATCACAGGTGTTTATTCAAATGAAATGAAACTATGTCAACACAAACGGACACACATGGATGTTTATTTATGGTTATTAAAAACTGGAAGGAGGAGGCACGGGCAAGATGGCAGAATAGGAAGGGAGCACATTGATAGTTCGGCAAGACACACAGGTTAATAAAAGTGGAGATACTGCAGGGTCAAGGAAGAGTAGGGGAAGAAACAGCAGCGGAAACTCTTCCGGAACTAGTGATTCACAGTGGACCTGCGTGGAGAGCGTGGGAGCCCAAGTTCGGGACACCAGCGGCAGACTCAACACACCAGCGCTGGAACACGAGGTGAGCTGAACCTCAATAGCCCGATATACCAGCGGGCAAGCAGAAAGAGGAGACTAGAGAGAACTAGGCTTGAAACTCCGTGGGGAAAAGTTCACCAGGCTAACTAGAAGAGAGAGAGGAAAAAAAAAAAAGTGACCTATACAGACACGAGTTTCTCTCTCTCCGCTCACCCCTCAGAGGCGAGCAAGACAAAGAGCAGGCACCATTTTGGACATACGTCATAAGCAGGGCAACCTCAGGTCTGCACCGGCCCTGAGCCTAGCAGAAAAACCTGACTTTGGGGGGAGGGGTGAAATAACAGGAGATTAGGATCTAACGTGGCAACCCAGTGGGACACTCCAGGAGAATTGGAGCCCACACTGAGGGCAGCAGAGATTCCCTGTGTGATCCTTGGGAAAGAGTTTCGGATCTCTGGCTCCTGTGGGTATATCATTTGCCTAACTACCTCCAATTACATTCAGCTGTGCGGAATTACTTCCCTTTTGAATCAAAAAAAAGAAAGAAAGAAAGAAAGAAAGAAAGAAAGAAAGAAAGAAAGAGAGAGAGATTTACCACACCTAACCTGGGAGTGTCATCTTTGACACACCCTCAACCCTGAGGAACCAAACACAGCTCTCAGTCCACACTCATCTCAAGCCTCTAAGGCTCCACTGAAAGCAGACAGTCCACTTAATATAGAGCCATAGTGTAACAAGAAAAAACACCACAGTGAAGAAACCAAATATCTCCAACATGCCATACAACAAACGCAAAAACTGAGGTAACAAGAACAAGGAGGACACTATGACGCCCCCAAATGAAAAAGACACCCCAATTCAAGATTATGAAGATGTTGAGATTGAAGAAATGCAAGAAGCGGATCTCAAAAAATTGATAAGAACATTAAGAAGTTCTCAAAAACAAATTCTTGAACTACAGAAATCCTTAATGGACAAGATAGAAAATCTCTCTCGTGAAAATGAAATATTAAGGAGGAATCAAAATGAAATGAAACAACTAGTAGAACATGAAACTGTGATAGTGACCAAAAACCACAATGAAATGAAGAACTCAATAGATCAAATGACAAACACATTAGAGAGCCTTAAAAACAGAATGGGCAAAGCAGAAGAGAGAATATCAGACTTAGAAGACAGAGAACAGGAAAGGAAACAGGCAAACCAAAGAAAAGAAGAAGAAATTAGAAATCTAAAAAATATTGTCGGGAATCTACAGGATACTATTAAAAAACCTAACATTCGGGTTCTAGGAGTTCCTGAAGGCATGGAGAGGGAGAAAGGATTAGAAGGCATTTTCAGTGAGATACTAGCAGAAAATTTCCCAGGTTTGGAGAAGGACAGAGGCATCTTAGTACAGGAAGCTTATAGAACCCCTAATAAACATGACCAAAAGAGATCCTCACCACGACATGTTGTAATCAAACTCACCACAGTGAAACATAAAGAAAAGATCCTAAAAGGTGCAAGAGAGAAACGTCAGATCACTCTTAGAGGATCTCCAGTTAGACTCACAGCAGACTTCTCATCAGAAACCCTACAAGCTAGAAGGGAATGGCGAGACATAGCCCAGGTACTAAGAGAGAATAACTGCCAGCCCAGAATATTATATCCTGCAAAGCTCTCATTTGTGAATGAAGGTGAAATTAAGACTTTTCATAGCAAACAGAAACTGAAAGAATTTGTTGCCACTCGTCCTGCCCTGCAAAAGATGCTTAAAGATGTGTTACACACAGAAACACAGAAACATGGACACCAATATGAAAGAAGGTAAAGGAAGGAAGCCTCACAGCAAAAGATCACAGGAAGCTCAATTTCTCTTTGACATAGAATTAAACTCTGATGCTCTGTTAAAGCAATGTGTTAAAGTAATCTATTATGTTCTCTTGATGTCTGTTAAATTCTAATTGTTCAAAAACAGCTGCATTTTTATTAAGAGCTATGGGTTATTTAAATATGTGCTTATTTTCAAAGATTTGAATAATCACCTTGTAACAATGAGCAAATTTGGTCTATGTTATGTCATGATTTTAAGGAATCTTATTTCAACCAGATAGTTTGGATTTTGAGCCTTCTTGGCATTCTTGACAGGCATTCAAAAAATCTAAGTTTCAAACAATCTGGACTCTAAAATTTCCAGTAAATCCTGGACTTTGGTTTTCCCAGTTTGGGCCCAACTGAAAAAATCGAAGGACCTATGTCTCTCATCTTATAGAGACACCAACTAATCAGGCTATTTGGATTATATTAGAAGTACTGTCAAGATGTGATGTGGTACCAAAATTTAAGTTTCTATAATGGAAAATGCTACTAATACAAATGTTTGAGAATTAAAAAGTCTAATTATTTTGTGTTACTAGACATGATAGTTATCTTAATGAGAAAGCCCCAGAGGCCTAAATGGTTAAATACTTGTAAAATCCTACAGGTGCTTTCAAAAATACTGTGAAGTAAGCAAGTGCCTCTTGTTGGTTGATGAGTTTATAATTTTAAACATGGCGACTTAAAGTCTTTTGTCATCCATAGTTATATATGATTTGCTGCTCATAAAACTAAAGCGTTGTTGGTTCTGTGTTTAGCTGTCCTCCTATAGGTTCCTATGGACTTTTTCCAGCCACTTTTATTGTATTCAGTAGTTTGGGATGGCTCTGTAAACAGATGAAGCCAATAATGTGTTAACATTACCAACTGAGAGAAAGTATGGTTAACTGAGGTTACTAAAAACAAAAAGCCATTCAAATCAATTGGCAATCTACAAAAAGAGTTAAAGATTTTAAAAGCTATTATTAAAATTGCTATATTGGTCTATTAAAAAAAAAACTGGAAGGCATATGCATGTTCTCCAGGGAATATGCTATCATCCCAACAACTCAGCAATAAAAAGGAATAGACTACTGATCCACACACCACCATGAATGAATCTCAAATGCCTTATGCCACGTTAGGGAAACCATACTTGAAGGGTTATATATTCTATGATTCTATTTATATGGTAATTTGGAAAAGGTAAAACTACAGCAAATATATCAACAGTTGCCAGACACTTGGTGTGGGGGAAAAACTGACTACTCAGATACTGTCAGCCAGGGTATCAGCTGGTGAGTCCCTTTTAGACAGGGACAATTTGGCAGAGTAAAAACTGCAAGTTTGGGGCCTGCACTGTGGTGTAGTGGGTAAAGCTGCCACCTGTAGGGCTGGCATCCCTTACAGGTGCCGGTTCGAGTCTCAGCTGCTTCACTTCTGATCCAGCTCTCTGCTATGGCCTGGGAAAGCAGTGGAAGATGGCCCAGGTCCTTGGGCCCCTGAACCCGTGTGGAAGACCTGGAAGAAGCTCCTGGTTCCTGGCTTCAGATTGGCCCAGCTCTGGCCATTGCAGCCTTTTGGGGGAGTGAACCAGCAGATGGAAGACTCTGCCTCTGCCTCTCTGTAACTCTGCCTTTTAAATAAATAAATCCTTGAAAAAGTCATAGAAAAATGGAACTAAAATATGTTTATTTAAAAAGAAAAACCTGAAAGTTCTTAAAATGGGCTACTCTACTACTAAGAATGATCCTTACAGCCATCCTTACACACATGCACCCTTGGTACAGGAAGAACTGCAGGGAATACAATCCACCTCAGCCCAGGGACAGCCGGGGCGCATCCTCCCTGCTGTGGGTGTTGGTGAGACTGACACTGATTTTGGCCCTTATCAGTGGTGAGGACACTCACCAGTCTTCCACCTGCTTGATGGCTTTCTCTGGCCTGAATTAAGGTCCCTGTCCCCAGCACCTTCAAGTCATGTCTGTTGGGAGCTGGAGTCCAAACACCCAAGTCTGAGATGTGCCTTCTCCTTTGGTTCCCAGAGCTCTTCATGGAGATTAAGGCCAGAAGCCAAAGAAGGTGACAGGCTTAACCTGTTGCCTGTTTGCTTCCTTCTCTTTCCTGGTTGATCCTTATGTCTCTAGGAAGACAACTTTTCTTGAATCTTGTCTCGGGGTGTGTCTCTATGGAGACTGAACTACAACAATTGATTCTCCCTGGAAGAAAGGCAGTGGTGGGCTCCATGCTGAAGGGACTTCCTTATGGATGAGCAAAAACCATGGGACCCAAGAACAGGACAAGATGACTGCTTGTTAGCATGTATGGGGCTCCGGCAGTTTGTAGGGGCAGAGATGAGAGGATTTACATGAGGCACGGGCTTGTGTTGCTGGAATGCCAATTACTGCTGTCAGTAGGACCTGTGCTTTGCTCATCTTGCTGTACAGTGGGACACAAACATGTGCCATATTGGAGTTTCTCACAGTTCTGCTCCAAATAATACTAAGACAGCTGAATGTATGGGATGACTGAAAGTGCACTTTCCCCAAGCATCATCAATCACTGTGCAGAGATTTAAATTTCATGGAGTCCACAGCCTATGAACTACTGCTGTTTAAGATTGATATTAATAATTTGTGCCCCTTCTACTACTCAAAAAGAGTTTTGAGAAATTGCTGCTTAGGTTGTGAATTTTAGAGTATCCTGGGTCAATTCATCTTCTAAAGTGACCTGTGCAAAGTAGAGACTGTTCTCAACACCAAAGATAAAATTTCCACAGTCCATAAAGGAATAGATCTAAACATGAGACATTTAAATGGCAATGGTTGCTGGATCAGTTCAGTGCCAACTGAACTCAGTATGAAGATCATCCTTTCTGGAAGGTGACACAAGGTCAGTATAGCCACAGAAGACATTTTGAAATCTTTGCAAGCACACAGTTTTCTGACCACTGGCTGGAAAACATATTAGAGGTCAAGTAGTAGGTGCTAGATCAGATGTTGCTGATCCACCGGCCATGTTGATCCCACACTACAGTGGGCTAACTTGTCGAAGACACAACCAAAGGATGGACTGTGAATTATTTTGCTTTACACCATAGACTGTGCCAATGGACAGATGCCTTAATAGGTGTAGGCAGGTGGCAAGAAATGAAACTTGGGTCAGTAATTTGGTTTATTTATAAGCTGTAGAAATGACTTGTCTTGGCTTTAAGGATAACTTTTAAAGGGGGAACTCTATATGATCATAGAAGAAAAAATTTGCCAAATATCAGTCTGGTAACTCATCCAGAGTTTGCTCACCTGATAACATTCCAGGTAGTTTGGAATAGATTCTAATTTTAACATGATCAATCAAAAGGTTTTGATGAGATATCTACATAGGCTCCTGGAAAAAAAATGGATGAAAAACAGAAGAATGTGTCCCCCAAAATTTTATTTGTTGGAAATTCAATCCCCACGGCAACAACATTGAGAGGCGGGACCTTTAACAGAGGATTAGGTCACCTGTTGGACTAACGTCATCATACAGGAGTGGGTCTGTTATAAAAATGAAGTCAGTCCTCTCTTGCTTTCTTGCTCTTCCATCTCCTGCCACGGGATGACATAGCAAGAAGGCTCTTACTGCTGGAGCCCCTTCATCTTAGCTTTCCACGCCTCCACATGGGGAACCCAAAATACTCCCATGGTTTAGAAATTGCCCAGTCTGTGGCCTCTTTTACAGTAGCACAACATGGGTTAAGACATACCAATTTACATTGACAAAGGATGTAAGTGCTTGTTAACAGTCGGGTCAAGCAAATTTTAGAGCTATAAAATTCAAAGGTGTGTGTGGCCTCTGTACTGTATAAACTGAAGCTTTCAGAAGGTCTTTCTGACTTTCAAGAAAGGTCACTGTGGCTGGGTCTGTTGGGGTAGGGTAAAGCAGGTGGTTGCGCAATACTAGTAAATCTCCTTTGAAAAATAACCTTTTGTTTCCCCTTAATTACAAGTTTCTTTGCTTATAAAAACAAATCATGGTGTGATCTCAGCCCTCTGCATCATCCAGCCGAGATGAACAGCAGGATGAGAATGGTAGATGCCTTGCTGTAATACTTGGGATGGGCTTAGGGTGAGACATGTGACATCTCAGAAGCACAGCTTGCTGGGAAGAATAGGAAGAATCAGGATGGTGGGAAGAGCCAGGACTAGGGCAGGAATTTTCCAGGATGAACCAGACTCAGACTTTGGATGGACGGTAGGTGGTATGCAGAAGCAGTAGGTGGAACTGAACATGAGAGTGACAACAAGTCCAATCGCAGAGCCCATTAACCAGGCTAACTAACCACTACTAAGTTCTCAGTGGACAGGGCTATCTTGTTCCTCTCCAGAACAAGGGTATGGCGGACCCTCAGCAGGTTCAAGACTCAGGTCAAAAAGGGTACAGCTTAGGTATGTTGTTTAAGGTATGGACAACAGTGTGTAGGGCATTGTCCCCACCCAATGGGTACTCTTCGTGAAAGGCTGAGGCAGGGAGCCCTTTGAGCCAGGGGATTGATCAAACCACACATCAGGCTTGTGGCTCAGCAGAAGTAATTCTAACCCTAACCCACAGAGTGAGGCTGGGAGGCGGCAATGATTTTTGCTATATGGCATGCCCCTAATTGGCCACGGCATAAGCCTTAGATCTTAAATGACACAGCCTTCTCCCAGCAGCCCAATTACGGCCCAGGTGCATGTAGCGCTGTCTAATGAAGCAAGCACGTGTTAGCACGCTGACCCTGAGAACTTCCCCTTGCCCTGCTCCACCCAATTTCTTTCTTCATATTTTTTTTCCTCGTATCACAATTCCTTGATATTATACCATCTACTTGGGTAGAACCAGATTTGTCATAAAAATTTCAATGTGTAGAACCAGGATTGGCACGAAGCAGAGCTTAAGAAATGCTTGTTGAATGAATGAACAAAGAAATGGACAAATTGTGTAAAATTACTTCAAAAAGTGTGTGGGAACACAGAATTGAAAAATAAGTATTTTGCTGCATTTTTTTCAGAATACATACTTTCTATTAACATTTTGAAGATCTTCATGAGTTTCAAAATTTGCACTAAACTTAACTTGAATTCCCTTTCTCATGAACTTTTTGAAACTATCTTCTATTTTTAAAATATTTTAAAGTAATGTATTTAAAAATGATACATTTTGGCTGGCGCCACGGCTCAATAGGCTAATCCTCCGTCTTGTGGCGCCGGCACACCGGGTTCTAGTCCCGGTCGGGGCACCGGATTCTGTCCCTGTTACCCCTCTTCCAGTCCAGCTCTCTGCTGTGGCCCAGGAGTGCAGTGGAGGATGGCCCAAGTGCTTGGGCCCTGCACCCGCATGGGAGACCAGGAGAAGCACCTGGCTCCTGGCTTCAGACCAGCCACGGCGGCCACTGGAGGGTGAACCAATGGCAAAAGGAAGACCTTTCTCTCTCTCTCTCTCTCTCTCTCTCTCTCTCACTGTCCACTCTGCCTGTCAAAAAATAAATAAATAAAAATGATACATTTTAAAGTTAATCGTTTACATAAGACGTAGAGAGATGGAGGGACAGACAGACAGTCACTTCCCCAAATGCCCACAATGGCCAAGATTGGGTCAGGCTGAAGCTGGCTGATCAAGGAACTCAGGTCTCCCAGATGGGTGATAGGGACCCAGTTACTTGAGCCAAGATTGTTGCCTCCCAGGGTCTGCATTAGTAGAAAACTGGAATTGGGAGCAGATTTGTGACACAAACCCAGGCACTCGGATGCGGGGTAGGAGTGTCCAGACAGAAGTCTTAGGCTGAATGCCTGCTCCTGAGATCTCTTCTTCTCACTGCTTGTATGTGATGAGCAGCCACAGTGGTGACCACTAGCCTTCCTGTAGCTCCATCAGCACAAGGAATGAACCGGGGTCGCCTAGACGTGCGAGTGGTGCTGAGGCAGGGCTGAAGGACTCCACAAACTGGGGGCTGCTGAGCGTGGGGAAGAGAAGTCTCAGTTCCCAGGGAGTCTCCCTCCTGCTTGGTTCTCTCCCCATATGGTTGCCCCATCTCCCCGCCCCAGCATCACCAGCAGGGACTGGGATCTGGCCTGTGCTAGGCTAAGTCATAACCTTGGGAGCAGCCCGGGAGCTACATCCACAGGAAACAAAACCCTCTAATTAGTATTCTCAGTAAGACTCCAGAAGATGCTGCGCTGATGAAAAGGAAGAAATCTGAGATTAGGAGAGATTGCTTTCTGATGAAAACCATGAATTCCTCAATTTAGAAAACCATTCTGGATTGTATGAATAGCATTGTGCATAAGGTAGAAAAAGACTCATTGATTTTGAAGGATGGGTTGATAAATTATCTGATAACTCAGAAATGTAAAAAGATTTCCTATAGTATAAAAAAACTGAGATCATGAGCGGAAGATAAAGAGTCATGAAAAATGGATTCAGAAAGGGTAATAAAAGCCCTTTTCTGAAACAAAAAAAAAAAAGTCCTCAGATTAGAAGAGCTTTCCAAGAATCAGAAAGTGGATATCCTTAGTAATATCCTGTCAAATTTAAGATATTTTTAGGAATAAGAAAAAAATTTTACAAGTATCCATGTAGATATCATAAGTAAAAATGATCAAACCATTAATTTGCTTCTACAGTTCTAAAATCACAGGTATAGGCAGCTGGTTTAAGCTGCTGGTTTAGCCATCTGCATCCCACAGTGGAGTTTGATTCCTGGCTCTAACTCTCAATGGCTTCCTGCTGATGTGGCCCCTGGGAGGCAACAAGTGATAGGCCAAGTGATTAGGTCCTTGCCACCCAAGTGGGAGACCTCGACTCAGTTCCTGGCTTCCAGTCCTGGCCCTTTGGTTGTTGGGGTCATGTGGAGAGTGAACCAGCAGATGGGCACGTGCTCTCTGTCTCTTGCATCAATAAATGAATACATTAAAAATACAAAATCAGAGGAAAATGGAACATCACCACAAATGGCACTGGAACAATTCTGCGGCAGGGCAGAGGGAGAGAACTTCCTGACGGATCAGGTCTGTGAGCGGATACAACTCACCTTCGTCTCTCAGTTCCATTGTCTCCAAAGCTACTCTGGTGATCTCAAACAAAATCACAATACAGAACTCAAGTATGAGGAAATACGATGCACAAGAAACGGGATAAACAATGCTGTGCCTTAGAATGATCATGTCAGTAATTTTACTTCCTGGTGTAAGGAAATAATGCAATGTCAAAACAATTATGGAAAGAAAAGGATTCACAAGGTGCCAACATTATTAACCTGTATTGAAAACTCAGGGTTATCCTGGGAAATCTGGAGCAGCAAGAGGTGGACACAAGCGGTAAAGACATGAAAATAGGGCCAGCGCCGTGGCTCACCAGGCTAATCCTACGCCTAGCGGCACCGGCACACCGGGTTCTAGTCCTGGTCCGGGTGCCGGATTCTGTCCCGGTTGCCCCTCTTCCAGGCCAGCTCTCTGCTGTGGCCCGCGAGCACAGTGGAGGATGGCCCAAGCGCTTGGGCCCTGCACCCCATGGGAGACCAGGAGAAGCACCTGGCTCCTGGCTTCGGATCAGTGCGGTGCACCGGCCACAGCGCACTGGCCGTGGCGGCCATTGGAGGGTGAACCAACGGCAAAGGAAGACCTTTCTCTGTCTCTCTCATTGTCCACTCTGCCTGTCAAAAATAAAAAAGAAATGAAAAGAGTATGCATCTGTCATTTTCCGCTGAAAATGTCAACAGGTCCAGTGTAAAAGAATAGAAGATCAGATAGTTTTTGAAGTATAAGGGTCACTGTTAAGCCAATAAAAATGGAATACACAACTTGCAAATCACTTAGATAAAAGGGGCAAAAAATAAAAAACAAAAAACAGAGATATTTGGCAAAAGGTAGGAAGGAAAGAAAGAGACCTAAGAAAACGAACAATGTATAAACTGAGAGAAAAAAGATCAGATATGTCCACCTTCACAGTAAATGTGATAATAAATACGATAAAAGCAAAGATGCTCAGAACGGATCCAAACACGGATTGTGTATAAGAGCCCTAACTAAAACAATGGCAGAAAAATTAAGATAAGCGCATTAGTAAATAAATAAGGAAATGTATACCAAGGTGGATACCCACATGTACATGCATGTGCAAACACACACAAAATATGTTTAATGAAAATATGTTAATGGAAAATACGTTAAATGGAAGAAGCCTGCCATTCCCCCACCATTCCTCTCAGCAAGAGTATTCAATTGATGTGGAGGGAACACACTGGTGATGTGGGACGATCAAGGGCAAGTGTGAGCCCCGGAAGACACTCTCTAACCTGCTGCACAAGGCTTCGTTTTGGTCTCCAGAGAAAAGTGGAGAGAGAAGACAAGGGACCGTCCAGATGCTGGCCGGCCATGCCCTAGGCAGTGCCAGCTTCTCTCTGTACTCCCTGCAATTTCAGTTAGGTCAGCCCAACCCCTGCTAACCCTGGGCTGCAGTGGTTCTTTGTGGGCATGGGTGAAGGAGCTTGGTTTTATGCCCACGTTGATGAAAGGTAAGATATTTAAAGCAAGCTGCTGATGCAGAGGGGCCTGTAGGAGCTCCCAGCAATTGCAGCGATCCTGGGGAAGCCTTTATGGTTTTTCCTAGCGCATGTATTTGAGGGTTTGCCTTGTGTTTACTGAATCTGGGTTACCCTGGTGAATGTGCTATAGTGGGGACTGGGGAGACACACAAACCAGACCAGAGCATAAATTGAGGAATGGAATGTAACAAATGCAGACTGTAGGCTAGCAAAGCCCAGTATTTATACTCGGGCATGGTGGGGTGCACAGCCACAGATAAAGAGTGTGTATCCTGGCAGCTGTGCTGGGGACACACAGGGACACTCCATAAATGGCTGGTGTTGAGGCTGGAGCCTTCTAAACTGAGTGTGTGTAGGCCATGTCAGTGATCCACCCAGTCTACTCACATTCTTCTTCTTTTTCAACCATTTTGTGTGTGCCCTGTCTTTGCATATTTTTATTCCTGTGTTAGTCAGATTTTCATCATCATAATGAAATACGTGAAGCAACTCACCTTCTAAAGAAAGGAGATTTATTTGGGCTCACAGGTTGGGAGGTTGTTCACAGGTAGGCACCATTGGTTTGGCCTCTGGTGTTGGCAGAGTGCCAAGGCAGAGCAGCGCATCACACAACAAGGAATGCATATGTCTCTGTCCATGTGCTCACTCATAAAGCCATCAGGATTTACTCATGGGGCCTGCACCCTAATGACCTGATCCAATCCAATCACCTATCAAATGCTCAACCTCTAGACAACATCCTTGGATTAAATTTCTACCCTCTTAATACCATTCACACAAGACTCTAGGGACCAAACCTTTAACACATAGGCCTTTTGGGCGACACCCAATATCCAAATTAACATCCAAACCCTAGCACTGTCCACCAGCTAGCACCTGCAGAATTTGTATGGTGAGCTCTCTTACTCTGCTAGAGCCCGCTTAAAGGAAAGAATGGAGGTTCTTGAGAATTTATTCCTCCCCTTTAGCCAATGACAGATGGACACAGAGGGATTCTGATGCATTCTCTTCTCTGCTGTATAATTTACACTCCATGGGACCAGGCTCAGGTTCTGTTCAGTGGGGCCTTGCCTGATATTGCTCCCTTGTTTGGCTTCCCTTCACTGTCTTGCAGGTACCCACTCCATTATCAGGTTCCCATCTCACATTCTATTTCAGGAGAGTAGTCTCATGTTAGCACCTTGTTCTTGGAGCACCTGCTAATGAATATTCCCATTCAGCTTCTTGACAACCTGTGATGCTACACGGAAGTTTTTAGACATGGGAGTTCTTCTCCACTTAGATAAGGTTCCTTCTTCTTGGGACTGATGATTATTTGATGTGTGAATGAATCTATCAGATGCATTTTAGAATGTTTAACAGCATCCCTGGCCTTGACTCAGTGGATGCCAGTAGTGTTCCAACTGTCCTTTCAAACTGTGATGATCAAATATGTCTGCAGACAGTGGCAGATACCCCCTTGGAGGCAAATCACCCCTGGCTGAGACTCACTGGGCTTTGGGCTGGTCCGTGGTTCTTCTACCACTTCTCCCACTCTCCAGAGTGAAGACACATTTCCTGCTCCTATTTGATGACCAGGTCTATTATTAAATATAATATGAATTATAAAATAGGATTTTTACAAATGAATTTATTTATCTGATAGAGAGAGAAACCAAGTGAGAGCTCCCATTTGCTAGTTTACTCTCCACATGGTCACAGTGACTGAGGCACAAAGGCAAGAGCTGGGAACTCAATCCAAGTCTTCCATGTGGGTCACTGGCACCATGCTACGTGAGCTATCACTACTGCATCCTAGGTTCTGTATCAGCAGGAAGCTGGAATTAGGGCAGAGCTGAGACTCAAACCCAGGCACCCTGATGTGGGACAAGGGCCTCTTAACTAGCATCTTACCCCCTAGGCCAAATGTCCGCCCCAAGGTAGGGTTGTTTGGCTGTGGAAACACAGAAGCCTTCAATGTCTGGACCTTTGAGCCAGCCCATCAACCTTCTTTAGACTCAGTTATCTAATTTTACATGCTCTCGCTTCCTCCCAACCAAGGTTCAAAATTTTCTCCCCGCTGGACAAGTGTGCTCTGAATAAAGTCTCCGGTTTTTATTTTCCTTTCCTTTGGTAGCGGTGGGAGCGATCACCCAACGGTGACCCGTAGTGTTGAGGACCACTCATTGAGATGATCAGAAAAGGCTTTTGGTTTTGCAGATGGAGCCCCAGCTATAACCCCCAACTCAGTCTTCTCCATCCAACAGTGAGACTCTTCCAGGCACAGCAACAAGCAGCAGGAATAGGAGAAAATTTCCTCCATAAGCAAAACTGATAAAATATCTGGTAGAAAATATTGCCTAAACCAATTGTCATTGTCATTTCCATTCTGCTTGAAGCAGTTCGGCTCTGCGTAATTCTCCATAACCGTGGGGTTTGCCAAAAGTACATGGAGTTTCAATGGACTTGAAGCTGGGCAGCTTTGGACAAGTCTCTAACCTTTCTGAGTTTCTTATTCAAGGCTCAGAGTGGTAGTTTAAGTTTTAGAGCTGGGATGTAAACCCAGCAGGATTATCTGCAAAACTATAATCTCTTTTTTTTTAAAAAAAAAAAAAGATTTATTTATTTATTTGAAAGGAGAGTTACAGAGAGAGAGGGAGAGGCAGAGAGAGAGAGAGAGCTGGTTCATTCCCCAGCTGGCCACAGTGGTTGAAGATGTGCAGATCTGAAGCCAGGAGCCAGGAGCTTCTTCCAGGTCTCCCACACAGGTTCAGGGGCCCAAGGACTTGGGCCATCTTGTACTGCTTTCCCAGGCCATGGCAGAGAGCTGGATAGGAAGTGGAATGGCCAGGACTTCAATCAGCACCCATATGGGATGCCGGCACTGCAGGCAGTGGCTTTACCCACTACGCCACAGCACCACTTCATAAAAATGTAATATCCTAATTTCAAATATTAGGATTATTGTCATTCTAGAGCATAGATTAGGACCAGAACATTAGGATCAGGTGGGAAGATAGATTTTTTTTTTTTCATCAAATAAGAAAGAACATTTTATCAACTAAAGTTGTCCCAAGATAAGCATGGCTCATTTAAGTTAGGGAGCACCCTTTTATTGCAGAGGTTCAGGAATCACTGAACAAATAACCATAAGATAATGTTTTTATCTTGTTTTGTTTTGTTTTTTAAGGTTTTGGCTTTGACAGCCTGTAACTGGGCCAGGAACATCACATTTTGGATTCTGGAAAACACAAAAGACATATGGAATATGGTCTATGTGGGAAAAGTGCCATAAGTATAAAGGCGGGTTATATCTGGAAAAGAAAATAGGACTGAATTTAAATGAATCATGTGTAGAACCATTTTTAATATAGGGTGAAAGAGACGGAGGAGTTAAGACGGGCAGGACAGGAGCTAAAGTGAGCATCTAAAAATTCCAGACTTTGGTAGGCCTGAGGAGGCCAGATAAACAAACTTTCAACACAAGAGATCAATTTAGATGCACGGGTTTCCATTAATTCTCTTAGGATGGGCAGGAGCCAGATTCCACTTTGTGTGTTAGATCAGGAAACTCAAGCTTTGTATTTTAGGCAAAGAGGAACCGCAGAATGACTGTAAATAAGTTGTCTCATGTTGATGAATTTGGGGAGTGATGAGTGGAGAGAACAGGATACATTTGTGTATCTCACAGAGAACTCCTGCAAATTCTGGCCAGATAGCATCGTTTAACAGACCAGTCCCTGGACTACTTCCCGATTCCTCACTGGCACTGAGTTTGTCCCAGCCACGCCGTTGATCTTGTCTTGCTGCATGAACCTGTGGGTTTCATCCTGCAATACTGTAGGTGATTTTCTGTCCCCATCCATGTTAGTCTCATTCTAGCTTGGCTTCCATTATACTATGGGCTCTCAGGTCCTTTTGTCTTTACATTAAACTACTAGACACATGAAAAGTATGTCTCACTTCTTTCAGGATTATTTTCTCATCAACCTAAAGTACACCCTCAGTTTACGCCTGGAAAAATCTTTGAGTAGTAGGTTATTCCAATTTTTTGTCTGAAATGACCTTATTTTGCTGTATTCTTTTTTTTTTTTAATTTGACAGGTAGAATTATAGACAGTGAGAGAGAGAGACAGAGGAAGGTCTTCCTTCCGTTGGTTCACCCCACAAATGGCTGCTACAGCTGGCGCTGCACCGATCCAAAGCCTGGAGCCAGGTGCTTCCTCCTGGTCTCCCATGCGGGTGCAGGTGCCCAAGCACTTGGGCCATCCTCCACTGCCCTCTGGGGCCACAGCAGAGAGCTGGACCGGAAGAGGAGCAACCCGAACTAGAACCTGGTGCCCATATGGGATGCCAGCGCAGCAGGTGGAGGATTAAAAAGTAAGCCACAGCGCCGGCCCCATTTTGCTGAATTCTTGAACAGTGTGTAGCTGAGTACAGAATTTAGATTAACAGTGGATTTCCTTTGGTTGGTCTGTATTCATATACCAATCTCCTGTTGTTGTTACAAAGCTTATTATCTGCACAAAAATTCTTTTTCAATACTCTATCTTCCTTCTCTGGTTGTTGCTCTTTGTTTTTGGTACTATGTAATTTTACAACAAACTGCTAGGCGTGGATTTATTTATCCTGCTTGGAAACTTCTTCAATCTCAGAATTCGTGTCTTAAATCAGTCTTGATTGCATTTCTGTCAGTCTCTTAATTTTCTCTTTGGAATTCCTTTTAGATAAGTACTGAACAGTCTCATTTTGTCCTCATAATCTTTTACCACTCATTCACGTTGTCAATATTTTTATATTTCTGTGCTGCATGTATTTTCCATACATCCATCTTCTAGATGACTAATCCCCCATCTAGCCATTTATAATCTGATCTTTGACATATCTTCCAGGTTTTGATTTCCATTGTGCTATTTTAATTTAAAAATTCCATTTGAGTACTGGACTTCTGCTTCTAGCAAATGAAGTAGCAGGGACCAGGTTTGCCTGCCTGACTGAATAAACCGAAGCGAGTGCACAGACAGAATTTAGGAAACCAAAGCTTACAAGATCCTGGACATCAGGCAGTGGTCCTGGAGGGACAGAAGAGGAAGGAGGTGGGCCCCAGCTTTCTATCTGCAGGAAGTTTCCAGACGGTAGTGCAGGGAGACTCACCACAATGGATTGAATTAAGGAGCTAAAGCTGAGTCCAGGCAGACCCAGGCAGCTGCAGTTGGCAGGATGGAGGACTGAGGGGCGAGATCCTCACAACACAAAAACCTCCAGAGATCTTTGTAGAGGGGAGGGGGTCCCTCTTGAATGTTCAATAGATTACCAACTGGTGAGAGAAGGACCATCTAGAAAGAGGTAAACACACCCTGCACTCACTTGGGCTGGGTATAGTGGCCGTTCCTAACAGTCACCCTGGAAAATGTAGGACAACAGTAGCATCAAGACACAGCAGGGGAGGAACTGAAGTAGACAGACTATTATAAAGTTCTTGTACTGCATTTGAAGTGAGCGCCCCATGTACATCTTTCAGTAATAACTGAAAGTACAGAATCCAAAAATGAGACAAAGTGAGAACACTAAAAACCCTACCAAAGAATAACAGAAAATGAAAGAGAGGGAACAAAGAAAAAGTGGGATAAACAGAAAACAGCAAGATGACTAATTTAAAACTTATGACAACAATAACGAATTAAATGTAAATGGTCGAAACAATTCCATTAGAGATTTTCATAGTGGATAAAAAGGGCAACATCTAGTTACATGTGTCTTCAAATAACTGTATTTAAAATGCAAAGATATGTATGAATAGACTCCAAGCCAGCTTCCTGCTGCTGCTCCTCTCTCTCTCTCTCTCTCTCTCTGCCTTTCAAACAGAATGAAGAAAAATTAATCTTTTAAAACTATATAAAAAAGGGCATGGAAATAAATAAGAGGCTGAGGTGACCATATTAAATATTATACAAAAGACTAAAGAACAAAGGATATGTCATAATGATGGAGTCATTCGTGACGGTTATTCACAAACCTAAAGATTTGCGAATGTTGTAAAAGAGTTTCCAATACATGAGGTAAACACAGAATTTCAAAGATATTAACGACATAATCTACAATAACAGTTAAAGATCTCTAATCCTGGCAATAACTGATAAAACAAACAGAAAATTAGTCAGGATATTGAGATGTGAATGACATGACCAACCAGTTTGATATTTGTAGAACATTCTTCTCAACAGAAAGTTTCTATTTTTCCCCCAGTGGACTGAGATTATCAACACAGACTATATCCTGGGCCATAAGGCAAGTTTCATTAAATTTAAAGGATTTCAAAGCATATAAATTGTTTTCTGATTCCCCAAAATACTGGAAATGTAATATGTTGGAGTGAAATAGACATTTTGAGATGTGATGATTGTTTATAGCCCTTGTCTCTTCCATTGAGGAACAATGTTTTTTTCTTCGTCTTCTTTTTCTCTTCATACTATTTGTTGACCATTTTACTTAGAGTAGGGTTAACTATACAATCATTAAGTATATTGAATACAGACCTTTGTAAAAATTAAGATTGGGAAAAAGAGAGGGAAGGGGAGGAAGGGTTGGAGCATGGGCAGGAGGGAGGGTAGGTGGGGAAGTGCCACTGTGTGCCAAATTTGTATATATGAAATATGTGAAACTTGTATAACTTAAATAAAATTTAAAAACAAGAAGTCAGTAACAGTCAGATATTTGGAAAATTCACAAACATTTAGAAACCAAGTAACACACTCCTAAGTAACTCATGGGTCAAAGAAAAAAATAAAAAGGAAGAATTACAAAGTATTTTGGGTAGGCCAGCGCCGCCACTCACTAGGCTAATCCTCCACCTGCGGCACCGGCACACCGGGTTCTAGTCCCAGTTGGGGCACCAGGTTCTGTCTCGGTTGCTCCTCTTCCAGTCCAGCTCTCTGCTGTGGCCCGGGAAGGCAGTGGAGGATGGCCCAAGTGCTTGGGCCCTGCACCCGCATGGGAGACCAGGAGGAAGCACCTGGCTCCTGGTTTTGGATCAGTGCAGAGTGCCGGCCATGGCAGCCATTTGGGGAGTGAACCAACGGAAAAGGAAGACCTTTCTCTCTCTCTCTCTCTCTAACTCTGCCTGTAAAAAAAAAAAAAAAAAAGAAAGAAAGAAAAGAAAAGAAAAAAAAGTATTTTGGGTTGAACAAAAAATGAAAAGATAACACATGAAACACTTAGTGGTGCTTACATTATAGCACTACATGCCTAAATCTGAGTAAAAGAAAGGGCTTAAACTAATAATGGTAGCATTCACCTTACATAACTAGAAAAATAAGAGCCAATTGAGCCCAAAGTAAGCAGACAAAAGAATAACTGACTTAATGCCAATAAATCTGGCAACCTTGATGAACTAGACAAATCCCTCTAAGGACAAAATTGCTCAAGAAGAAATAACATAACCTTAATAGCTCTGAATATGTTTTTTAACATTGGATTTGTAGTTAAAATATTTCCACAGAGAAAACTCCTGGCCATGATGAGTCACTGGTAATTCTCCCACATGTGCGAGGAAGAAATAGTGCCATTCTACACAAACTCTTTCAGAAAACTTAAGATAATGGAATACTTCATAACTTACACTATGAAGCCTGTTCTACCCAACAACCAAAGCCAGACAAAAACTTTCAAGCAAAGAAAAGTACTGACAAATATCTCTCAATCACATACGAGCAAAAATCTTCAACAGAATACTACCAAGATGAATCTAGCAACATATAGAGAGGCTAAGACACAACCGAGAGGTGTTTATTTCACTCACCATGGTTGTGCAACGCTGTTTGTCAATAGCAGAAAACCAAATAATGTAATTCCTCACATCAACAGGCTAAAGATAATCCTCCTAGTAGATACAGAAAAAAAGCATCCAACAATATTCAATATTGATTCATGATTTTGAAAAAAAGCTCTCAGTAAGCTATGGATTAAAGGGAAGACACACGATCTGATAAAGGGTGTTTAAGAAAATTTGCAGGTGACGCCATACTTAATGCAAAGGAATGAGCGCTTTCTCCTAACACTGGAACAAGGTATTCTAACCACTTGTATTCAACACTGTGCTAGAGATCTTAGTCAATGCAAAAAGGCAAGCCGGAGGAATAAAAGACATATAAATTGGAAAGGAAGAAATAAAATTATCTTCACTCACAGGCAGTATGATTGTCTACATAGAATCTGCAAAACAATCTAGTAAAAAGCTACTGAAACTATTGAATGGGTTTATCAAATTTAAATGCTACAATTTTTAAATTTTTATTTATTTCATTTTTAGAAAGATTTTATTTAATAAATATAAATTTGGAATATAGTGGTTCTTCTTCCCACACCCGCCCTCCCACCTCCAAGCCACCCCACCTCCTACTCCCTCTCCCTTCCCATGCTTCTTTAAGATTCATTTTTAATTACCTTTATATACAGAAGAACAACTCAATGCTAGGTACATTTCAACAGTTTACACCACACAAGAGTATAAAGTACTGTGTGAAGACAAGTCTTACCGTTAACTCCCACAATACAACTCATTAAGGACAGAGGCCCTACATGGGGAGCATGTGCACAGTGACTCCGGTTGTTGATTTAACAATTGACATTCTTATTTATGACGTCAGTGATCACCCAGGCTCTTGTCATGAGCTGCCAAGGCTATGGAAGCCTCCTGAGTCCACAAACTCTGAAATTATTTAGACAGGGCCATAATAAAAATGGAAGTTCTCTCCTCCCTTCAGAGCAAAGTACATCCTTCTTTGATGGCCCCTTCTTTCCAATGAGATCTCATTCACAGAGATCCTCCATGTAGATAATTTTTTGCCACAGTGTCTTGGCTCTCCATGCCTGAAACGCTCTCATGGACTTGTCAGCCAGATCTGAATGCCTTAAGAGCTGATTCTGAGGTCAGAGTGCTATTTAAGGCATTTGTCATTCTATGAGTCTGCTGTGTGGCCTGCTTCTCATGTTGGATCATTCTGTCCTTTTTAATTCTATTGTTATCAGACACTTGGTCTTATTTATGTGATCCCTCTGACACTTAATCCTATCTATATGATCAGTTACACACTTAATATGATCACTTTAACATGTAAGGTGGCATTAGTACCTGACAACTTAATAGAATTTGGAGTCCTTTGGCAAATTTTTAGCATTACCCTTAGATGTAAGTCTGTGGGAATGATGCCAAACTGTACATCTCCTTTCTTATTCCCACTCTTATTTTTTACAGTGATCAATTTTCAAATGGATTTAAACACATGGTATAATATTAATATAAAAATCAATTATAAATCTTTACACTAGCAAGAAAAAAAAGGAAATTTAAATTTAAAATACTATTTACAGCAACATCAAAAAGTAAAAAATAGGAGTATTTAGGGATTACCTGGGGAGGGACTGAGAAGAGGGGTGAGAGGAGGGATGAGAAAGAACAGGAGCAAGTTTCAAGGGTTATGGTTAAGTTCACTATCATTGACACATAAACATACCAAAACATATCAGGTTGTACTCCGTACATATGTACAGCCCATTGTGTATAAATTTTACCTCAATAAAGTTGTTTTTGTTAAAGATTTATTTATTTATTTGAGAGGCAGAGTTAGAGAGAGAGAGAGAGACAGAGAGGTCTTTTATCTGCTGGTTCATTCCCCAAATGGCTGCAATGGCCAGAGCTAGGCTGATCTGAAGCCAGGAGCCAGGAGCTTCCTTTGGTTCTCCAATGTGGGAGCAGGAGCCCAAGCACCTGGACCATCTTGCACTACTTTCCCAGCCATTAGCAGGGAGCTGATGGGAAGTGGAACAGCCAGGACTCCAATTTGTGCCCATATGGGATGCTGGTGTTCTAAGTGGAGGCTTAACCTACTATGCCACAGCGCTGGCCCCATTAATAAAGTTGTTTTAAAAACTTTATAAATGGGGCAAACACTGGGGTGTAGCAGGTTAAAGCCCTGGCCTATGGTGCTGGCATCCTAGATGGGCACTGATTCAAGTCCCATCTGCTCTGCTTGCATTCCAACTCCCTGCTAATGTACCTGGGAAAGCGGCAGAGGATGGCCCAGTATGTGGGCCCCTGCACCCACATTGGAGACCCGGAGGTAACTCCAGACTCCTGGTTTCTGCCTGGCCTGGCCCTGATCATTGCAACCATTTGGGGAGTGATCCAGCAGATGTAAGACCTCTCTTTCTTTCTGACTCTTCCTCTCTCTGGAACTCTGCCCTGCAAATAAATAAAATCTAAAACAAACAAACAAAACTTTACTTTCTTTTTCAAATATTTGTGTTGTTTGTATCACTGCGTCTTATTCTTAGAGTTTTACATTCTCATTTTTATGTGTCTCATAATGGTAACGTACTTAGGTGTTATTTCCTTCCAGAATGATGTTCTATTGCCTGAACTTTAGGAGGACTTTGTTGGGTGTGTTAACTCTTACTAGTGCAAACTTTCCCCTTTATGTGTTTTGTAAGCTTTGTTCTTCAGCAGTGATTTGGAACAAGTACTAAGTCAGAATTCAGATGCCAGCTCTGCTGCCTACTAATGGTGTCATCTGGGTTAACGGGCTTTGCCTCCCTCAATCTCAGGAGCTCCCTGTGAAATGATGATAATCATTTCCCTAACCAAAATCTCCTTCCTAAAAAAGAGCCATTTGTTTATTTGAAAAACAGACTTAGAGACAGAGAGAGACAGTCAGACTGAGTTGACTCCCCAGGTGCTCATAATGCCTGGGGCTTTGGCCAGGCCAAAGGCAGGAGCCCATGCTTCCATCCAGGTCTCCCATGTTGGTGGCAAGGGCCAAAGCACTTGGGTCATCTTCCACTGCTTTCCCTGATGCATTAGCAGGGAGCTGGATGGGAAGTGGAGCAGCCAGGACTTGAACCAGCTTTCTATATGAGATGCCACTGTCGTAGACGGTAGCTTAATCTTCTGCACCACAATGGCAGCCCCCCCAAGCAAAATCTTAAGGCTAATCCCATACCATATGTACCATGCGCTTTGCCTATGAAAGCCCATTAAATATTTATAATTTATTATAACCCTGTCCTCCCCTTCTCTGCAGTACTGTTGAATTCTTAGAAGTAAATTCTTGGCATTCATTGGGCACTTTGTCTTGTGTACATCCCTTGGATCTTTTCACTTCTGATGCCAAAATCCAGAGTCTCAGAACACAAGTTCCAAGCCCCAAACCCAACCACTCTGCCCTTTCCATGTCTAGTTGGTGAGGGGATTCTCAGACAGGAAGTAGACAAACTTGATTTATGGTAGTAGGGCTTTGATAAACAATTCATAGCAAATACCTATCACATGGTACACCAAAGGGATGCCATTTCCCCCTTTCTTCTCTCTTGGAGAAGAATCTGGGCCTACTTGCAGGCACACTTGAGCCTTCAGCTCTACAGTGCAAATCTGGATGAGGTCTGCCCATTGCAACTGTTCACACGTCCTTCTTGGATGGGGAACCAGGCAAAGTGCTGTTAGTGCTCTGGGGCGATGGTGAGGAATGCTTTCAGCAAAGGAGAGTTTCATGTCGTTATCACAAGCAGCTTGGTTAGGACTGATGGCCTTACCTAGGATTGTAGACCCTATCAGCAAGATAAGGCACATCATCTGAAGACGACGTATGATTGCGACTGCGGAAGTATTTTTAGAAAGCCGATTTTTCTATCCAGAACAGTTGCCTAAACATAGCTCTGAGCACTGTTGAGGCAGCAGCTGGCAGAGTACTCAACTGAGAGCTCAAGCCTGAAGATTCGTGGGCAGATTTTACCTCTCATTCTGAATTTTGTACTGATACAAAAACACATTGCTAACAAATAGCAGCTATAAGAAAGTTGAGACTATGATCAACAATTAATTCACCCCTTGCCTTTTATCCAGGAATAATCTAAGTCTCATGTTCCTAGAGGCAGGGGGTTGGGGGAACCATTGCTGTTTGCTCCTGTTCCAAATAATGGACCATTCCATTGCATTCCTACTCATAACTTGCTTCCTGTTTCTCCCTTGCCAGGAGAGTCCTACTTTTATTTAAGCTGTAAGTCCTAAGAGCCAGTCTATGCTATCCCAGTCCCTCTGCCTGTGAATGACCTAAGGTGGACATGAGAGTTAGGGCTGGCCAAGGAGATGGAAGGGCAATCTCCCAGAGTTTTCCAGAGAGGACACAAAAAGCATCACAAACGGGACACCTCTTCCCTCCACCTTTGGAGCAGAGCATGAAGACACAATGCTTGGAGTTGCAGCATCCATATTTTCACCAAAAGACTGCAGGAAGTAGAAATGTAGCCGGCACACCAAAGAACCAGAGTGGAAGCCTTGGTCCTTCATGACCTGATGAACAACTAAGTCTACTTGTCTCTGGACTTCTTTAAAATTAAGGAATAATAATCCCAGTTGCTGAAAACGTTAGATGGAGCTTTTGCTATCTGTAGTTAAAAACAATCCTCAGGGGTGGATACTCACTGGCTTCCCCCCCAGTATCTGCTCTCCTCATCCTTCTTAGTAAATAGAATGGGTAAACGACCACTTGAATCAATGTTCTATTTCCCAGATGTCCTAACAGCTACACGTGTCCATGTAACCCATGAGATATTAGCAGGTGTGTCAGGTGACAGCTACCGGGAATAATTCTCAAAAACCACTGGTGCATCTTCATTGCTCCTTTTTTGTCTTCCCTTTCTTAATCCACCTACCTGGAATGCAAAAGTCATGGCTGTCACTTCAACTGCCATCTTGGATGTGAAGGTGAGGGCCTTCAGTGAGGGAGGAAAAGTGACAAAGTGACAGAACCTGACCCCTGAGTCCTCCGTAGCAAAGAACAGCCCTAGATTTCCCACCTCCAGACTTCAAGTGAAAGACAAATCAGTTTCCATCACACTTAAACCACTGCTTTGATTCTGTTAATGGAGCTGAACTTCATTCCACTGACGCACAGAGTGAACAGTTGCTAAGAGGACCCATGACCAGGGCAGCCATTATTATACTATGGGGTCTACAGCAATCTTCTATCTCAAGAATAAAAGGAGTTGGACAGCAAGAAAGGACGAAACATTTTAAGAGTTTTCTCTCAATTACCAAAGATGATTTTTAAAAATTAAGCCAACAGCTTGTCACCAGGAAATCAGTGGTGTAGGAAAGGCACTCAGAATGAATGAGGAAGAGAAGCTCATAGGGAAAAACAAAGAGCAGTGTTGGCTAAAGAGAAGAGGGGCTGGGGAAGGAAAACTTTATGGAAAAGCAAAGTGGCACACTAAAAATGGAAACTTCAGTGCGCTCTCTCTCTCTTGTCCCCCTCCCTTTTTAAAGCTCTGACATCTGAGCTGTGGGGATCCAGGAAAGCCAAGGTAACCACCCACTAAGTGCCCAGGAAACATGGAAAGGGCTGGGTACAAGTTCCAGGGGCCCTTGATCAAGACGATGATGATAATGACACCCATCTTCAGCCAGGAAGCTGAGTAAGGGCCGTCTGTGTTTTGGGGTGAGTTTGTCAAAAGGAATTTCAGCATTCGCAGATCATTCCTGACTTTTTGTCTCATGTAACAGAGGTAAGGGTGCATTCCAATAAACCAAAATGCATTGAGCATCAGTTATATATCAAGCATTTATAGAGTGTCTTTTACGTCAGGGATCAGGAAGCTTTCCCTGCAAGGGGCTGAACAGGTAAATCCATTAGGCTTTGTGGTCTAAGTGGGCTCCATTGCAACTTCTCATTTCTGCAGCCACGGAAAGAACGTAAACAAATGAGCATGGCTATGTCTCAATAAAGCTCTATTGATAAAAACACACACTGATCTGGATTTGGCCTATAGGCCAGATGTAGTTTGCCAATCCCTGTTTTAGATGCAAACACTGTTAAATACTCTAAAAATAATGCCCTTATCAGGCACCTACAGTATACCTAGTATGGCCCTGGATGTTTCAAAAATATTGCTTCTCATCAGCTTAATGAGAATCTCTAAGTTTTGTGGGTGTGGACACTGACATTTGGAGACAGTACTAATATGGCCCTGGGCTCACAGGTAGTAACAGGGCTGCGACGTGGACCCACACGGGCAACTCTGAGATCTCTGCCTGCATGAATACATCCCTCTCATCACTCCCATATTATTTTCCACTAACGCAATTCCTCATCCATTAACTGTGCATCATGCCTGTGAGGCAGCCAGCAGGCCCACCTGACAACATTTTGCACATCCCCCAAGGACCGAAATGGAGGCACAGGCCAGCAGAGCTCACGGAACGAAACACCAATGCAAGCCGGGTCTCATGTAACACATTTCCTGCAGACAGAACGGTCGACTTCAAATCGTGGGTGGGAAAGGAAGGGAGAGACAATTGGAGGAAGAAAGGGAGGTACAGGCTCTGAGGAATTCCACAGCAGAATAGCCTAATTATAGTGTCTCCTCTCCTGGGCCTGAGAACCCGGTGAGCAGGAAGTTAAAAATACCCAGCTGGGTAATAGTGACCTACCACGTGCTGGCCCCATGGTCAGAGCTTCCTTCCTGTGGTCTTACTTAGTCCTCACAGAATCTCCGTGATTCTGGTGCTGAGACCCCCCTTTCTCAGTGGCAGCAGGGGCTCAAAGAACTGAGTAGACTGCACAAGGCCACCAGCTGGTGAAGGACAAAGCTGAGACTGAATGGACATCTTTATCGTTCTCAATCCCAAGCCCTCTCCTGCTCCCTGGCTCTCCAGAGCCACTGTCGAGGTGCAGGAGCAACAGGGCCTCTCCGGGAGTGTTTTAGACAGTAGGCCACGCCCTGCTGAGCTTGGTGTGTGTCTCTGGACAAGTCCTCTTCCCCCTGATCTTGTCGGATGGAGCAGCAGAACATGCAGGAACAGAGTGGACAGTGGCCTCGGAGGAGGGGATCTGCAGCAGATCTCGGCTCTTCCATAAAGAACCGTAGGAAAGTGCTCCCACCATCAGGGCCTCAGTCCACCCTCTGCAGAAAGGAGAATAAAGATCCACCTCCTAAGTTTGTTGTGGGCATAAAAGATGAAGATGAAGAGAAACACTTCCCAAAGCACTTGGTCCACAGCGGCTGCTTGCATCTTGAAGTGTTGAACAGCAGTGAACATGCAGGAAGCCAGTGTGGCCTACTGGCTGGAACTTGAGCCTGATGCCATCAGACAGATGCCATGGCTCTGCCAGCTACCAACATCTTACCTCGTGAAAGTCATGCAACTCACCAAGACTTGATTTCCTGTCCAATGGAGCAAACACTAATAACCACATCATAGGATTCTACAGAGGGTTAAGAGAGAAAATCGAGGTCGGGATCTGTGGCAGGGGCAGTTCTCAAGCCTGCACTCCACCTCAGAGCACCTGGGTTTCCCATCTGCCTCTGGGGCCTGACACTGGCTTCCTGCTCATGCACACCCAGTGATGGCTCAGGTCACTGGGAGACCTGGAATGAGTTCCTAGCTCCTGACTTTGGCTCTCACCATCCCCTGTCCACTGCAAGCATTTGGAGGGTGAACCAGTGAATGGGAGCTCTCTGTCTCCTGACTTTCAAAGAAAAAAAAAAAAAGACTACTCAATAATTTGCAAAACCTCAGTGAAGTAAGGAAGAGAAGCACTGTGACTCATGGTTCAAGGGAGGGACCTGGCTTGCTCCTCTCTGAGCTGCCCCACCACACTCCTGCCCTGACGAAGCTTCGACTTAGGAAAGCTGCTCAAGGCCAGCGGAGGATAGAGAAGAATCAGACACAGGGGAGGGAAGGCAATCTGGGTTCTCTTGAGAGGACAAGTAACAGACTAGCTAGCTCTGCTTTTAAATTTCCTCTTTCATTTAAAATTTATGCATTCACTCATCCAGCAACTGTTTGCTGACCATTCTTGTATCACAGGGGGACATTTCATCTGCTGGTGCATTCCCCTGTTGCCTTCAAAAAGTTCACGGAAAATGAAATTAAAATATGTATATTTGGGTGCATTTTTTTTGAAAACTATGCATACCAGGAGGTCTTTAAAAATCATGGGGAATTTGTATTATGAAAAACCTTTGCATGGTTACCTTGCAGGGCCTTGCTGGTGCCATTAGAGTTTCAATTATATACTGAAGCCACTGGGTGGGGGGGCTTTGGGGGTTGCTGGGGCAAAAGGCTGATGATCTACGTTTTGCTTTGGCAAGGTCACTCAGACTGCTCTGTGAGTGCAGAGTAGAAGCAGGAAGCCCATCACAGATATGAGTTTAAAGATTTTAGCAAGAGGCACTGGGAGCTGTGACTAGGGAGATGGCCTTGGAAATGAAAAGTAAATGGATCTGGGAATAAAGTGAGATGTGGTCATGGTCTCAATGTGGGAGTGAGAAGGAGACAGAGACTCAGGGACAACGCCCAAATGTGGCTTGAGAACCTGTGGATGTCAGATGAGAGGAATGGGTTGTGGGGTTCCATTTGAAAGAAATGATGCATGGGATTCTATGGCACTTCCACGTGTGTCATATGACCGTGTGAGTCCTGAGCTAGGAAGTGAGCTCTGGACTGGACCCACACCTCTGAGCGTGGTCAGCATCCGCGTACTGTTTAAAATCAGAGGGCCAGTGCAGCGCCCAGGGCTCTAATAAACACCTCCATCCTTAGCCCTTGTTTTTGGTACCCACCTGCCTGGAATCTTCACAGTGTCCCAGCTGCCATGAGTGCCCCCACACGGGCCACACTGCCTCTGTGTGGCTGCCCTGCAGACAGCTCTGAGAACACAGCAGACATCCTGTTCTCTACAGCTGTCTTGTGCTGGCAGCGGCAGTCCAGCGAGACTGGCACCAGAGTCGGGCGCGGTGATACTTTTCTTTCTAGAAAGGCCCTGGCTCTCAGAGCTGTCCACGAGGCCTAGAGACAAGAGGTGAAATCAGCCATGTCCGGACTGCGCTCCCATGTAGCACACGGAGCTCTGTGCTTGACCTCTTCTGCCTTCCCTGGTTCTACAACCTTGTAGCTCAGCTCCTGGCCTCTTCTAAGCCCTGGGAGTTCCTGAGTGCCCCTTACTGAGCTTTCTTTCCCCAGTCTCAGCACTGCACATTCACTGACTTTTACGGGATATTCAACTCCCCCAGAGCTTCTAATTTCACCTAATCTGTTCATTTTTTCTTTGAGAAGGTAGGTAGAGTTATCAGAACCAGGCTCACTTTGGGGATGTGGCTGAAATATCAAAGTCCACGACATGTATTCTATGCTGTCATCACTGGCATGCCAGCAATAAGGTCTCCACACCTGTGCTCAGGAGCCAGTGGTGGGTGAAGTCAGGCAATTGTAACCAGTCAGTGGGAGCCGCTGTTGGGGTCTTGGAAACAGCATTATGTTTCGGCTCCGACAACCGTAGTTCAACACCAAGGTCCATCTGGAATTAGCTGTGTGGGTCAAGACATGCCACGAAGCCTCTCTGTACCTCGGCTTCTGTGTTGTTACATGGTGATCATTTCAGGATTGTTGTTGAATTATGGGGAAAGTGTTTTGTACACTGTGAGTAAAATCACAAACAGAACACGTCATTTCCTGTGCACAACACTCGGTAATTTAGGTAATTAGAGCCTTTCACATTTCTGCTTCTGCTGGTCACTTTAGATTATAAATGCCCCAAGGGCTAGGGCAGCCAAGCCCTGGCAGCTGCTAGGGGCCGCTAGGAGGCACAGGATTGTGGCGACTTGTTCTGTCCAAAGATGTCTCATGTGTTATGTTTCTGTGCTTTCAAGGAAAAGAAGCAGGCTTTTCTTTTTCTTTCTCCTAATTCATACTACGATGGCCATAGGTGGGCACTGTGTGTAGGAGGCAAACATTAGGCTTGTGAGGAAGTCAGAGCTGGAAGGGAGGATCCAGTGAGTGGAATGTAATGTATGGATGCTCACCTCTTGTTTTGCTTTTCTTTACCCAAACAGATAAATAAGAAAAGCAGCCAATTTTTCTCTCTTATCTACCCTCCCTGCCTCTTCCCTTGGCCAGCAGTCACTGGAGGAAGAAGCGGCCATCACTCCAGGGCATTTGCTACCTGTTCTCTCCCTTCCAGCTGCAGTGTGTGGCTGCATCACATACTTGGGCAGGAGTGTCAGGGAGTTCACAGCTCATCTGTCCCTAGGCCCAAGACAGCTGGGTGGAAGCTTCCAGGACATCCTAGAAGACTCCCTCTTCTCTGGCCCCATTTCCTGCTCACCTCTGTCCTCAGCTGTCTTGGGGGGGAGGCTCCGACTCAGACGAAAACACAGGCAAGTCACCTAGTGGTCTGAGACACTGACCCTTGGACCATCTCTTTCTTAAACAATGGTAAAGACAAAAGTGAATGACTAAGCAAGTACTGCATTTTGCAATAGACTTCAGCAAAGTATTGCTTTAACTGGTTAGCTCTGGGAATTCCCTGCTTGTGCCAGATGACTTATCTTTGGCAACTGTGCTATAAGCAAATCATTTTATCTCCTAGCAACCGGCTTTCCACCCCCTTTCCCTGATCCCTCCCTCCTTTGTTTCCACAAGGATTTGTGGAGAGCTCACTGCGTCCCAGACAGAACATGAGATCCTGGGTGTAGGAATGAGACAAGGCCTGGTCCTCAGCAAGTTCCTGATGTGTGCAGGGCATGGGCTGGTAAAAATGTTTCAGCAAGTATGACAAGTTCACTGGGAAGGGCAGCCCACGGACTCAGTTCACGAACTGAACTCAGCCTTGGGCTGGTCCTGGCTGCAGAGGTTTGTGCAAGCAAGCCGGGCAAGGTAGGCCGGAGAGCTATCTAGGCAGCATCGCATGCCTCTCAGCCACTTTGTGATGTGGGCAATTTAAATGGTCTCTTAAATGCGTTTCACCAGGGCTGCTTGAGGCTCCACAGCTCCTCTCAGACACAGACGTGCTCTGCAGAATGGAGTGTGTGGATAAAAGGATATGTCGGAAGGAGGACGGAAGAAGGAGGTCTTTTGTTCAGGGCCTCCACGCCAGGCAGAGGAAGCTAACAGCAGTGACCTTCTGAGCAAACGGGCTGCAGAATGGGCTGCAACACCGGGGTAGTCCACTGGCTGGGGGGCATCCCATAGGCACAGTGGGGAACAGTAGATTCAGAAGGGACACTACGGTTGTAGCCAGTGTTTCCGACACCCTGTGCCATATCCCCTAAGTCCACCTTTGATTTCTGTTGCAACTCTGTGTGTGGTTTCACACAAAAATGTCCTACTCAACCATAAGGCAAGCCTTTCTATTTTTCTACTTCAGAGCTGAAGCTGGGAATCCCCTTAGCCATTAATCAAGAAACCTGGAAATATAGCCAGGTGACTCCCTAAGAGCTATCTTCAACCAGTAGACAATCAGAGCCAGTAGACAAGTGCCTAGCTTCTCATACTCGGATAGAACATTCTAGAAGGTATTTCTGTACAGACTCCAAGTGCACACTCTAGTGGGTTTACCTGCTTCTTAGTCTCATACTCTCCTTTCCCCTTCATCTCAACTTTCTGGGGTCTCCTCTCAAATGAACCACCTTAGCCAGGTTCTTGCCTCCGGCTCTGATTTTGAAGGAGCCAAAGCCAAGGTAGGATTATTATTAACATGGAAGGATTTGAACCGAGAGATGTTTGAAGGTCTTGCTGTCAGCCTCCTTAGAACACCCTCTCTTGCCTTTTGGAATTGCCATTTGTACCTGAACTAGAGGAAAGTTCCAACAATGGCTTTGAAAGCTCTCTGACCCACAGGAAAAGCCTGTCATCAAATCAAGCTGCACAAAGAGCTTAGCAATACAGAAAGCTCAGAGGGCCTCGTGGGGTCCTGGTGGGGTAACTCAATTTAGCATGTGAAAAAGAGTTCTAGTCTAACCAGGGGGAAGCTACTGGACAGTAGCCTACTGGACAGTAGGAGGATTAATGACATAAAAAAAAGACTAAGGCTGTAATATAAGCCTAAAATAGTTTTACATTCATAAAAGCACATTAAGTTAAGAAAGCAAACATTTTATATCTCAAAATTGAAAATAAAAGTGAATGGACAGGTGGGAGGAAAGTTTTTTTTTTTGGGGGGGGGAGCCATTGTAATCCATAAGCTGTACTTTGGAAATTTATATTCATTAAATAAAAGTTTAAAAAAAATTTAAAAAAAAAGTGAATGGACAATGTTTTCTTGTCATCAGTGTCAAGATCATGTCTCAAGTGTTGATGACTGAAACAGAGGGAGAAAGATGGCTATGGGGAGAGGCACTCTCAAGGCCCCTTTTGTCCTCTGAGTAATTTTAAAAGTTCTTCCTGTTGTAGAAAGTAAATACACCAGAAGGGAGAGAAACTCATGTGTTGTAAAGTGTGGCAGTTGCGACCCAAGTATTTCAAGATACTTCCAATTTCAGTTAATTTCGCTGTTCTCATCATAGAGCCACCTAGCATACTGGGTGTGTCCTCTGCGCTAAAAACAAGGCTGGATTTTTACAGCACTTATCTATTTTTCAACTCATTTTAACACAATAGTTCTGGAAGGTTGGTAAGATTGTCCACAGTTTTATGGTTGAAGAAATTGTTAAGCATGCAATCTGATTTAATTCTAAAGCCTTAGAAGGCAATGATTGGGTTTTTCATTTACTGGAAAAAAATGTCAAGCCACATAAATTTTTTTTCATTAAATAAGATGATCATTTAAAAGAATTGAGGTAAATGCAGTTAAAAACTGACTTCAATCACTTTTGTGTTTGGGAAGGTAGAATTTATTCTCAGGTAGGAAGCAAATTTTTCCTTTAATAAAAAGTTTTAATAGACCTTTTGGATATAGGTAAGATTTCTAGACCTTCTTGGGACAAAATGAGAGAAATTACTCTGCATAGGTAAATTAGTATTAGGGATTTTGGGTTTTCCCTATTGAGCTCTGCAGTCAGTTGCTGTGATATACCCAAAGCAGACATGATCAGCTCATTACTTTTTGTCTTATACAATAATTCCCCTTTGTTATACCCAAACTTTCATATCCCGTGACCCACTCAGCACTGTGTTATTGGTGCATTGGGAAATGGGGAGGGGGGAGTAACTATGTTAATATTTAGGGCAAAGCAATGCCAAGAGTATACAATAGCCACTAGAAGCAGGGAGGAAATTATCAGAAGTTATTGAGAAAATACTACAAGTAGTTTAGAGTAGAAAGACACATCTGAAACTCTCCACTGTCAGAAATACTCGAGGTGCCGGCGCTGTGGCACAGCAGGTTAAGTCACTGCCTGTATCACTTGCATCCCATATGGGTACGGCTCAAGTCTCAGCTGCTCTACTTCCAATCCAGCTCCCTGCTAACGAGCCTGGTACAGCAGTGGAGGATGGCCCGAGTACTTGGGCACCTGCACCCACGTGGGAGACCTGGCTGAAGCTCCTGGCTCCTGGCTTCAGCCTGGTTCATTTCTGTTGTAACCATTTAGGGAATGAACCAGATGATGGAAGATCTCTCTGTCTGCCTTTCCCTCCCTCTCTGTAACTCTGCTTTTCAAATAAATAAATAAATAAATAAATACATCTTTTTAAAAATGTATAAAATAAAAGAAATATTCAGGAAAAATCTTCATTTCTTACAGAATTAATCTAAATGAGATTTCAGTTTTTCTTGCTTGTCTTTTTTTCTAAATATCCAAAGACTTAATTAATACCCATCTTTCTCTAGATTTTCTCCAAAATAAAAGAGGGAACAAATTAAAACTTTTGAGACCAGCATCACCCTGATACCAGAGCCAAACAAAGACATCACAAGAAAACTATATTCCAAACATAGAAAATAAACTTGCTTATATAAAACATTACGTATCATGACCAAGCAGGATTTATCCCCATATTGGAAGCTGATTCAACATATGCAATTCTATGTATACCATACTCTACATTAACAGAACGAAAGATTTCAAAATGATCATCTTAACAGACACAGAACATTTATTTGATGAAACTCAACATTCCTTCATACAAATGGTCAACAAAATACAAAAAGAATGAACCTCAACACCATAAAGATCATATTTAAAAAGCCCACAGCTGGGACTGGTGCTGTGGCTCATTTGGTTAATCCTCCACCTGCAGCGCCTACACCCTAGGTTTTAGTCCCAGTTGGGGTGCCAGGTACTAGTCCCGGTTGCCCCTCTTCCGGTCCAGCTCTCTGCTGTGGCCCGGGAAGGCAGTGGAGGATGGCTCAAGTGCTTGGGCCCCTGCTCTCGCGTGGGAGACCAAGAGGAGGCACCTGGCTCCTGGCTTCGGATCAGTGCAGCGCTGGCCATGGCAGCCATTTGGGGGTTAACCAATGGAAAAGGAAGACCTTTCTCTCTGTCTCTCACTGTCTAACTCTGCCTGTCAAATAAATAAAAAATAATAAATAAAAATTTTAAAAAAGCCCACAGCTAACATCACAATCAGTAGGGAAAGATGGAATGTATTCCCTCTAATATCTAGAACAAGACATAGATACTCTCTCATCACTTTTTTTCATCAGTACTGGATATCCTAACCAGAGCTATATAGCAAGGAAAGGAAATAAATAGCACCTGAACTGTAAATGAAGAAATAAAATTATTATTATCTGTATTTGCAGATGATATACAGGGAAAACCCTAAAAACTCAACAATGAAAAGAGGGGAAAAGAAAAAGGAAAAGAAAACTGTTAGGACATGTAAATGTAATCATTAAGTTACATTTACAAAATCAGCATACGAAATTCAGTGGTATTTTTATACACACAAAGAACTATCCAAAAGGAAGTTAAGAAAATGATCCCATTTACTAGCAACAAGAAGAATACCTAGGAATAAAATTAACTAAAGAAATAAAAGACTAATTATAAAACACTGATGAAGGAAAACAGAAACCAAAAAATGAAAAGACATTCATGGATGGGAAGAATTAATGTTGCCAAAATGTCCATACCATAGTCTAAAGGCAATTCTTCCAAAATTCTCAATATTATTCTTTAACAAATTGGGAAAAACAAACCTAAAATTCAGATGGAAACACAAAAGACTTAGTCAAAGTAATCTTGAGCAAGAACAAAACTAGAAGGCATACTTTTTGATTTCAAAAAATATTACAAAGCTCCATTAATCAAAACAGTATGGCACTGGCATCAAAACAGACCAATGGAACAGGATTGAAGGCCCAAAAACAAACCCGGGATTGCTAATATATCCAACAGGGACAGAGAGTCTCTTTGATAAAGGGTACTGGGAAAACTGAATATCTACTTGCAAAAGAATGAAACTGCTCCTCATCTCCTATAATGCATAAAAATCAGCCCAAATGCATTAAAAAATGTAAGACAAGGGGTTGGTGCTGTGGCGTAGCAGGTAAAGCTGATGCCTGCAGTGCTGGCATCCCATACGGATGCAGGTTCAAATACCAATTGCTCCACTTCTGATCCAACTCTCTGCTATGGCCTGGGGAAACAGTAGAAGATGGCCCAAGTCCTTGGGCCCCTTCAACCACATGGGAGACTCGGAGGAAGCTCCTGGCTCCTGGCTTCAGATCAGCAGAGCTCTGGCCATTGCGGCCAATTGGAAAGTGAACCAGCAGATGAAAGACCTCTCTCTCTCTCTCTCTCTCTCTCTCTCTCTGCCCCTCCTCTCTCTGTGTAACTCTGACTTTCAAATAAATAAATAAATAAATCTTTAAAAAATACATAAGACCTAGGCCAGCGCCGTGGCTCACTTGGCTAATCCTCTGCCTGCAGTGCCGGCACTCTGGGTTCTAGTCTCAGTTGGGTTGCCGGGTACTAGTCTCGGTTGCTCCTCTTCCAGTCCAGCTCTCTGCTGTGGCCCAGGAGGGCAGTGGAAGATGGCCCAAGTGCTTGGGTCCCTGTACCCACATGGGAGAGTGGGAGTAAGCACCTGGCTCCTGGCTTCGGATCAGCGCAGTGCTGGCTGTAGCGGCCATTTAGGGGGGTGAACCAACAGAAGGAAGACCTTTCTCTCTGTCTCTCTCTGTCTATAACTCTCTGTCTCTCTCTCTCTTTCTCTCTGTCTAACTCTGCCTGGAAAGAAAATATATATATATATATATATATATATATATATATATATATATATACACACATACATATACATAAGACCTGAAACTTTAAAACAACTATAAGAAAACACAGGGGAAAACTTCCATGACATTTGTAAGGTATTGATGTTTTGGATATGAAACCAAAAGCGCAGGCAACAAAAACAAGACAAATGGAATTACATCACATTGAAAAGCGATCTTACAACAAAGTGAAAAAGTAACCCACAGAATGGAGATGACAACTGCAAATCATGTATCTGATAGGAATTTAACCTCCAGGTAGACTCAAATAACCCAATGGCAAAAATCTCACTAACTCAATGAAATAAAGGGCAAAGACCTGGATAGAAATTCACCAAAAAGAGGACATACAGGGGCAAGTGTTTACCCTAATGGCGAAGAGGCCAGTGAGGATGCTTGCATCCCACATCAGAATTCCCGGGTCCCATTCTGGGCTCTGGATCTCGACTCCAGCTTCCGGCTAATGCAGATCCCACGAGACAGTGGTGGGGACTCGAGCAGCTGACTTCCTTGTATCCATGTGAGAGATCTGGGTTGTGTTCCTGGCTCAATCTTTGGTTCCAGTCCAACCCTGGCCATTGTGGGCATTCAGAGAGTGTACCAGCAAGTGGGTGTGCTTTTTCCACTCTCTCTCTCTCTGTCTCTGCCTCTCAAATAAATTAAAAAAAAAAAAAAGACATGACTAAATAAGTTCAGAGTTTGTGAACTCAAGAGGCTTCCGTAGCCTTGGCAGCTCATGACAAGAGCCTCGGGTGATTACTGACGTCAGATATAAGAGTATCAATTGTTAAATCAGCAACAGGAGTCACTGTGCACTTACTCCCCATGTAGGATCTCTGTCCTTAATGTGTTGTACTATGTGAATTAATGGAAAAACTACAACTAAAACAGTACTCTATGCTTTTTGTGTCTATGTGGGTGCAAACTGTTGAAATCTTTACTTACAATAGAGTTGATCTTCTATATATAAAGAAAATTAAAAATGAATCTTAATGAAGAATGGGATGGGAGAGGGAGTAGGAGATGGGATGGTTTGTGGGTGGGAGGGTGGTTATGGGGGGAAGAACTGCTATAATCCAAAAGGTCTAACTATGAAATTTATATTTATTAAATAAAAGTTTCCGGCGCCGCGGCTCAATAGGCTAATCCTCCGCCTAGCGGCACCGGCACACCAGGTTCTAGTCCCGGTCGGGGAGCCAGATTCTGTCCTGGTTGCCCCTCTTCCAGGCCAGCTCTCTGCTATGGCCCGGGAGTGCAGTGGAGGATGGCCCAAGTCCTTGGGCCCTGCACCCCATGGGAGACCAGGATAAGCACCTGGCTCCTGCCATCGGATCAGCGTGGTGCGCCGGCCTCAGCGCGCCGGCCGCGGTGGCCATTGGAGGGTGAACCAATGGTAAAGGAAGACCTTCCTCTCTGTCTCTCTCTCTCTCACTGTCCACTCTGCCTTTCAAAAAATAAAAAATAAAAATAAAAAAAAAGTTTTCTTTAAACAAAAAGACATGAAAGATCAAAAGGCAAATGAAAAGGTGGTCAACATCACTAATCATTGGGAAATGCAAGTCAAAACCACAACAAGACACCATCTCCTATCTATTAGAACAGACACTTTCAAAAACACAACAGATTGGGGCAGGCCTTTGGTGCGGCAATCCAGATGTCACTTGGGACACCTGTGCTGCTTATTAGAGTGCATGTGTTTGAGTCTGACTTCTGCCTCCTGCTAACGTACACCCTGGCAGACAGCGATGGTGGCTCAAATGCTTGGATTCCTGCCAACCATGTGGGAGATTCACATTGAGTTCTAGGTTCCTGGCTCTGGCATGGGCCAGGCTCAGCTGTATGACCATATTGGGAGTGAACCAGTGAATGGAAGATCTCTGTCTGTATTGATTTCTCCCTTTCTCTCTCTCTGCCTTCCAAACAAATGAAAATAAATATCTTAAAAAAAAAAAAGACAAAAGATAAGAATGTTGGTGAGGATGTGGAGAAAAGGGAAAATTTCTACACTGTTATTAGGAGAGTAAATTGGTATAGTTATTATGGAAATATTATGAAGGTTTCTATAAAATGTCTTAAGTAATGTAATTCCTATGGGGATCTAGTAATTTCACTTTTGAGCATATATCCAAAGGAAATGAAATCAATATGTTGAAGGAGATATTTGAACTTCCATGTTCATTGCAGCATTATTCACAAGAGCCAAGATATGGAAATAATCTGTCTATTATGGATGAAGAAAATGGTATTTTATGTAACAAATATCACAAATTACATAATAAGCTCCAGAATATGTAAAGCAAAATTTACAGAACTAAAAGAGAAAAGACGACTCCACAATTATAGTTAAAGATTTCAATACTCTGAACACTGATGGAAGAACTTCATAGAAAATCAGCAAAGATGTAGAACTCAACGTTCTGTCAATCAACATTAGCTGACATGTGTGAAACACTCCCAGCAACGGATGACTGCACATTCAAAAAAAGTGTACAGGCAGCACACACCACGAGACACGGCACCATGGGCCGCAACACAAACCACAGCACATTTTTAAACTCAAAATAGTGAGTAGTTTATTCTCTGACCGCAACGAAACACGGCCTATCAATGTCATAAAATTAACAAGAAAAATCTCCAAATATTTGAAAATCAAACAAAAAAATCTATAATACATGGGTTAAATAAGAAGCCTTGGGAGAATGCTTTGCAGGTAAAGCTGTGTGAGATGGGAATTTACAGCACTAAACGCTAAGGCTAGAAATGTCTGAAATCAATCACTGAAGTCCCCATCTCAAGAAACAAATAAAAAAGAGCAAAGAAACCAAAGCAGAAGAAAGGAATTAACAACAATAAGAAAAAAAATCAATGAAATCAAAATCAGAAAAGCAAAAAACTAATGAAACAAAAATCTATAAAATTTAAAAACTTCCTGCAAAACTAATAAAAAAATAAAATAGAGAAGGCACAGATTACTCATATGAGGCATGAAACAGGAGGTACCACTACAGACCCTGCAGACATCAAAAGCGTAACAAGGAAATATCACTAACACATCTACATACAGAAATTTGACAACTTAAATGATATGACTCACTTCCTTTAAAAACACAAACCATCATGACTCACTCAATATGAAGTAGATTATCTGAATAGCCTTGTAATTGTAAGAAAATTGAATTCATAGTTTTAAACTCCTGAATAAGAAATACCCATCTACACCCAGACTGATTCTCAAGAAAAAGGTAAAAATGTTTAAATAATTAACATGAATCCTATGTAGTCTCTCAAAAAATGTAAGAGAAGGAAGTACTTCCAACTTACTTATGAAGCCAATTTAACCCTGATACTAAAACTAAAAACAGTACCCAAAGAAGAACAATACAGACTTTCATGATAATAGATGCAAAAAACTCTAAACACAATGGTAGCAATCAGAATTAGGTAATACATATATAAGGAATTACACACCATGACTAAATGGGTTTATTCCAGGGATGATGGGCTGGTTGAATATTAGAAAATCATGCAGTATAACCCATCATATTAAGAAGCTAAAGAAGTATAATTCAAGATTATATTAACTGTTACAGAAAAGGCATTTGATCATATTCAACAACTATTATAATAAAAAGAAAGCTCTCAGAAACCTAGGAATAGCGGGAAGCTTCCTTTTCAACAACGTCTACTCACCTACAGCAAACATCTTGCTTGCAGAGCAGAGATGGAAAGCTTTCCTTTGGGGATCAGGCACACAGCAAGGATTTCCACATTGTCCACTGCTGCTCAGCACAGTATTGGAAGTTCTACCCACAATAACAAGGAAACAAAAATAAGTAAGAGACAGACAAGTGAGAAGAGAGAAAATAAGACTGTTCTTATTTGTGGAAAACTTGATTACTTACACAGAAACTACCAAGGAATTTATAAGACAACTCCTGGAAATTTCAAGGAATTCAGTAAATTCACAAGCCATAACAAGGTGACATAAAACTCAACCATATGTTGATATAGTAGCAAGGAATACATGAAAATAAAAATCAAAAATTCAATACCATTTACATCATTCAAAAAATTCTTAAATACTTAGCTGCAAACCTAAAACATGTAAAAGACTTCTTTGTTGAACACATCAAATGTTAGTGAAAGAAAACTAAGATCTAAATAAATGAAGAGACACATCATGTTCACTTGTTGGAAATCTCAACAAAAGATGTACAATTTCCCCAAAGTGGTTCATAGGTTTAACTACCAAAATACCAACAAGATTTTTCTTTCAGGATAAAGACAAGAATATTCTGAAGCTTATATGGAAAGATAAAGGAACTAGAATTAAGTGGGCTGGATCACTACGTAAGTACAGTTCTCTAGACTCAATGGTATTGATGAAGTCATGAGATGTAGCACAGTGGAGCTGAAATGAGAACCCAGACACAGCCCCATGCAAGTATGGGTAACTGAGCTTGGACAAAGGAGCAAAAATCAACTCAATGTAGCCAAGACATTCATTCCAATACACGGCTCAGTGAAACGAAGCGATCTCAACACGTTACACCCTGCATGATCCCATTCACGTAGTATTCTTTGAATGAAAAAACATCCTAAAGATGGAAAACAGGTCAGTTATTTCCAGGGGTTAGTGACACTGGGGTGTAGTGGGTGGCTCTGACTGAAAACACAAGGCTAGCGTGAGGGAGACCTTCACAGTGATGGAACAGTTCTGAACCTGGATTGTGGTGGTGGCTACGAGATTCTACATGTGATGAAATTACAATGAACTAGGCCCACCCATCAGACCAATGTCACTTTCCTGGTTTTGGTGCTGTACTGCGATTATGTAAGATGTAGCCCTAGGAAAAACAGGTAGAGTGTGCACAGCACCTCTTTGTACTATGTTTGTGACTTCCTGTGACCCTGTCATTATTTAAAAATAAAAAGCAAAACAAATCATCCAAATTTAATAGGAGATGAAAATGAAAAAGAATTAAAGGAGCAGGCGTCGGGAGCCTCACTGCATGCTTGCGGCCTCTTTTCTGAGTTGAAGGACGCAGCGAGGTGCCTGGGTGGCATTTTTCTAACTTGAGTAGGAAGTGTCAGGGCCTCAAGATTAAATGCTTTGTTTGAATTCCTAGGTCTCCAAACAGCTTTGAAGTGTTTGGTCTCTAGGGGGTGCAAAGTTCAGCACACTATGGCCTAACAGCGCCACCCGTGTCTGCACGTGCACACAGACGGACACACACACACGGGCTGCCTGCTAGCCTCTTGGGAACCCACCTAGTTGGGGAATGTGACCGAGACTTTCCCATGTAGAAGAACTATTTCCAGTTGTGCAAGAAGTGAAAGGAGCGAAGGGGCGACTACAGCTTCACTGAACAGGAAACGCACACCGCTGTCTACCTCCTGGCTGCACTCCACATCCGACTCTCGGGAATTCTACTGAAGGTGCACATTGTTCAGAGAAAAACCCCACAGTGCTTCTCCTCTGGCCCCACAAGCCATACTTCAGAGGGTCACACCCACTGAACTTGGACTTTTGTGGCCTTCGATGAGTAATGGGTCGGCTGAGCCAAGTTGGTGAAAAGGGCATGTTATTCTCTAAGATCTTACACTGAAAGGGACAATCACTGGAGATGTGCTAAGTTATTCAGCTCCACTCAGTACCCACGCTGGCAGGTTTGTGCTAGCCACCGGGGCCACAGCAGTGAATAAGGCACTTGTCCCTGCCTGCGTCGAGTTTGGTGGAGAAAACAGACATTGAGCAAATAAACACAGAGAAATACGTAGCAGCCCATGTCTTCCAGGACTCACTGCCAAGAGACCGGTAGCAGAAAAAGAAGCGAGGGGAGCGCCAAGGAGCTCAGGGCAAGTTGCTTTGAAAAGTGCCTCCAGCCGAGATGGGGTGAAGGCAGAGGACAGAAACGTGCCCCGAACGTAGAAGAGACAAGGGCAGAACATGCAGGCGAGGAGCAGCCTGGGGCTTCCAGACAGGGAAGGGGGCTGGTTTGCCTGGAGAGTGGATGTCTATGGGCAGGGCTGAGTTTTGCTCATCCTTTGGGAAGCCTGTTGCTCCTGATGAACAGCCATTTGCTGAGATCCCGTGGGCTGAGAGCTATGTTTTTTGGGGTGCAGAATAATGCTGGGGGCACTGACCAGTGTATTTCAAGGAGGTGTGCTGTTTCCAGTCTGTGAAAGGGTAAGCTGGCGTCGGCTGATTGAAAATATTACTGAAAGGTCTGACCAGTGTGCAGCTGTCACACATTACTGGGGTCCAAAGGGCTGGCCTTGAATGTCTTATTTTTTTCTCTCCCAATACTCATGCTTTAAAATAGAAAAAAAAAAAAAAACTTAAAAACAGTCTTGTTTACTCTATCCAAGATTAAAGAGCTTGAACCGACTTGGACAGTCTAAATGGATTTTTAAGTGCTTCATGGACAAGTATCCCTAATTGCTAAAATGCTAGGCTTGGCTTCCGTGACTCTGGGCAGTGCTTGTGTTGTCTGACCTCGCTTATTTACTCTCGTTGTCAGAGGTCAGAAGCTAAGTTTCAGAGCAGAAGGGTTTAATTTCTGAAGCTATGGATTGGAACCAGTTCTCTAAGGCCGTGTTGCACCCTGAGCTGTGGCCTTAGATTTTTTTGCCCTTCATGTTCTACCCATGTGAAATGAGGACAATGGGAAAGCTCTCTGAGCTCCAAGCCACAACCTGTGGTCTCCAGAACACAGGACAGCCACCGAGGAATGCAGCAGAGGGCAGAGCTGGGGTCTGTGGCCTCTCCCTCTCTTCTTCATCATCACCAGTGGTGGAAGCAGCCTGGGATGCGAGAAGCAGCCCACGATGTGGAGTTCCAGGCTCTGGGTGTCCATCCTGTCATCCTCGAGGGACAGCAGGACTCTGGGTGGAAGCGGAGATCCAATTTCCCCATCTGCAGGCTGAGGACAGCAACACTGGACTGCATGGTTGGTTACGGGGTCTAAACCATGAGGCGGAGAGCACAGGGAACCCAGCCTCACCAGACTCCGCAGTGCTCTGGGAGACTGGCTCTGCCCAAGAGCAGCAAGTCCTGAAACTTGGGCAGAGCCCATCCTCACAGTGTTGAAGGAAATTCTATGTAGGGAAGCTTTCCCAGGACTGGGAAGCAGTTCTTAAACACTTGGTAGAAATCTATGGCAAGATTCTTGGGAGAGGCCCAGGAGGACAAGGGTGCTTATGTAATCTTTTTAGAATTGTTCATCCACTTGTCTATTTATTTGCCAAAAGTTTGTGTGGCCTTTGTCTTTCCTCCGTGCCATTTCAGCAACTGTGTCCCTCACTACCTCTGCACGAGGACAGGCAGGAACTGAACTCTGCATGGTGGACTCACATGCCAGACTGTGAGACCCATCCGAGTTGGTTTTTTATGGACCCATAAGCTACAGACACCAGAGCATCAGGCTGACAGCTCAGACCTGGGGACCCAGACAGCTGGCTCCATTGAAGGCCCGAGTCACTCCACAAAAGGGGCAGCTGCCTAGGAAGTAGTTCCTGAACAGACGTCACTGACAGATGACCCAACCATCATTGTTCTCCAGGGAACAAGACCAAGGCCTGTTCTGGAAACAAGCAGGGAAAATGAAAAGGAGTTAAACTGCCAATCTAGGAAGCAAGGACTCCTGCATTGGGTCTGATATCTTGCTAGGTGGTGGGTGTATTGGAGGGGACGGTGTTCCCCGGCCTTCAGAGAGACTTCTAGTCTAGCAGAGAGCCAGTAACACTGATTAGACAGTGGGGGGAGGTCAGGGCAGCAAGGTGAGTTCGAGGCCTACTCCAACGGGAAGGACGTTCTCAGAGGACCCACCACAAGCAGGCCTCGAAGGCCGAGTACCCTTTCCAGGACAGGTCAGGGAGGGCAAGGTGCCCGAAGCTGTGGCAGCTGACTTCTTGCACATGCCGAAGTGCATTTGGAGGCATCACGTTCTGTGTGACTGTGCCGTAGAGCGTGGGAGGCGAGACCTGAAACGGAGTCAGGATCGATGGCTTCTGCCGCGTCCTGCGAAGGCGCTTGGTAGAAGGATGCTGGTGATCTGCACAGCTCAGAGGAGTCACCTGCCCCATGAACTCTGTGAATGTCAGGACTTGCAATGTGAGAACTCGGGAAACTCGTCTTCACTGATGAATTTAACTGTTGCCCCCATTTCCTGCTCTCGGAAAGTCATCATTCTTATGCCCAATATCAGTTCTTTACCCTTTCTGTCTATTGTCTGTCTGATATTTCTCAGCTCTTAACTTTGAGTTTTGAAGGCACATCACAAACTTGTCCGTGTCAGGGATATGATTTGTTGTGGCACTGGTACCTGGGCTGGGTTGGGTTTAGGAGTGAGGGTTTGAGAGAGGAGGGGCTCATGATGGGAGATCATCAGCGAATCACTGGGAAAGTGGTTTTAAGTAGCAATGCTTGGGATTTACCCTGACCCTGAGCCCAGAGATCAGTTCTGAGCCTCACAACACTGCTTCTCAAACGTGCCTTTGCCATTCTTGATCCCACATCCCACAGCACTATAGTATTTGGCTCTGTTTTGCTGTGTCATTCTTCATGCCCTTGGCATTTGTTTGAATTTCCTTCTCAGATGACAACACTTAAAGTAGTGGTCATCAGCCTGACCTATACATTGCATTGACCTGTGGGCATTAAAACAAGTTGATGCCCAGTCTGCGACCCAGACTTTTTAGGGCTGGGCTTGGACATGACTATGTTTTCAAACGTTACTGGAGCACATCACTAGGACTTACAGATAGAATGTACGTGACATATGACCAACATATGACCACCTCTTTTTTTTTTTTTTTTTTTTTTACAGGCAGAGTGGATAGTGAGAGAGAGAGAGACAGAGAGAGGTCTTCCTTTTTGCCGTTGGTTCACCCTCCAATGGCCGCTGCGGCCGGCGCATGTCGCTGATCCGAAGCCAGGAGCCAGGTGCTTCTCCTGGTCTCCCATGCGGGTGCAGGGCCCAAGCACTTGGGCCATCCTCCACTGCCTTCCCGGGCCATAGCAGAGAGCTGGCCTGGAAGAGGGCAACCGGGATAGAATCCGGCGCCCCAACCAGGACTAGAACCCGGTGTGCCAGTGCCACAAGGCGGAGGATTAGTCTGTTAAGCCACGGCGCCGGCCGACCAACTCTTCTTGTCCCAGCCACCACTCCTGTCTACAACATTTCATGTGGGGAACCACAATGACCGAGCTGCCACCGTCTAGTTTATGCTAATGTCAATTGTCTCCATTTTTCTGTCCAGCGATTCACAGGGCGTCTCCATCTCTCCAAGCAGCAGATAAAGAACTGGAGACAACAGAGTGGCTTGAGCAGCTGGGAGTCCAGGGACCACACTCCAGTTTCTTGTGCACCTGTGTTTTCTGATCAGGATCTCATCATCTGAGAAATGCATTTACTAGTACTTTCTTATACTTGTACAGCTGTATAAGTATGTAATTATAATTCTGTATAAGTAAATCTTTCTCTCACTAATTTATTTTTCACCCTTGAACAATTCTGCATGTGTAAAAGATTTCAAATCCATGCAAATACCTAAAAGCATTTGGGACCAGGTCATTCTATCGACATGCGACATTGACCACCACTCCTTGCACAGTGGTACAGTGGAAGATTCATGTTAGAAAGATGACAATGATTTAACTAACAATAATTGCATATAGTTTCCAAAAAGCTAGGCCTACAAAAAGTTGACCTTATGCACCCTCGAGAAGTTCACCTAGAGGAGGTCATGTTGTTTTTCCTTCTTTTCTAATGTCTTACATGCTCATTTTAGAAAAATATGAGCCTCAATCCTGCAGAGAACCATGAGGAAGCTGAACAGTATCAGTCTCAGTGTTTGCTTTCAGAAATCTCCCAGGTCTCCTCAAACAAGCTAAACACACAAATGTATACATGTGCACTCACACGCATGTACGGCAGTACTTGACTCACCTGCTTGTCTGGGGAAGCCTGCACTCTCTGGGACGTCTCATGGCTGTGAGGTTTGGCTACGTAAGTGTAAGAGCCTTTGCAGCCTTGTGGTTGGTTTTCTGGGGCTGTGGTCTCCAGGTCACGATGTCCTTCAGGTGGATGCTACAAGGAAAGATTAGAGGTAACAGAGTTGCACCAAGATATGCATCTTTAACCTTTGTTTCCTGTATGGAAATTCAAATGTTTCTCATGTTTTCCTTCTTTTAAAAATTATTTATCCATATCATTTATGCTAGAAGTCAGCAAGGGATCTAGGTTTAAAAATAAAGTGCTCCTTACCCTCTAGGAAAGGAGAAAATTGCTATCAGAGTCATAGTCTTAAGGCAGCTACCAGGTCTATGGGAGAAGTGAAGAACAGAGCTTTGTTATGTCAAGGGAACAGCATGGCCTGGCTTGGGCAAAGGGCCTTAGCTATGGGGCAAGATACTAGGCAATATCCCTGAAGCACGAGACCCACTGCCAGAGGAGAGTGCAGGCGCTGCACTGGGCTGGGGTCCTTCCCTTCAAGCCCCTTAATCCTGGGCATCCTGGGAGACCTGGAGGGGGCGCTGCACTCACAAGATTTTCCCAGGCTCTGTGATGAGAGATGGATTTTGCTCTCCTTGCTGGTACCAGAAAGAGAAATCTGAGAAAGATAACCATTTTCCTGCGCTGCTGCAAGTAGCTGCCGTTTTGCGAGCTCGCTTCCTGTTGAGGCACTGATATAGCTCTGTAGGGTCTTTCATCTCCTGCAGTCTTCTGCAGCCTGACCTCAAATGTCTCTTAAGGGCCTCCATGCAAGGGTAGCAAGTAAATAAAGTTCAACCACAGAGCACTCCATCATGACTAGCGGCTCCTACTGAGGCAAACTATTCAAAGGAACCTGAAGAAACTTAACTTTGTCCAAGGAGTGGTGAGCACTCCTAGAGGGAGAAAATTACTGAATACCAAAGACCTGCAACTAAAGCACATCAGTTCTGAATTCATGAAGATACTAAATGATAACCATCTGCTAAGGACTGAATTAAGTGTCCTTCCCCCATCCCACTGGTATGTTAGAGCCCTAATCACCAAAGTGATTGTTTTGGAGGTCATTAACTTAGGTCACAAGCATGGGGACCTAATCCACCATGACTAGTGTCTTTATGAGAAGAGAGACACCAACTGCAACCTCTCCCTCTCTCTTTTTTTCCCATCTGCATGGAGAAAAGGCCATGTGAAGACACAATGCGAAGGCAGCCACCTGCAAGGCAGGAAGAGAAGCCTCCCCAGAAGCCAACCCTGAACGCCTTCCTGGGTTGCGAGAGACCACGTCTATTCCTCAAGCCACCTAGCCTACGGTATCTTGTTAAGGCAACCCAACCAGGCTAATGCACCATCATTCCTGAGCATTTAGTAACTGGTTTTATTTATTTATTTTTTGACAGGCAGAGTGGACAGTGAGAGAGAGAGAGAGACAGAGACAAAGGTCTTCCTTTGCCATTGGTTCACCCTCCAATGGCCGCCATGGCCGGCGCGCTGTGGCCGGCGCACCGCGCTGATCTGATGGCAGGAGCCAGGTGCTTCTCCTGGTCTCCCATGGGGTGCAGGGCCCAAACACTTGGGTCATCCTCCACTGCACTCCCGGGCCATAGCAGAGGGCTGGCCTGAAGAGGAGCAACCGGGACAGAATCCGGCGCCCCCACCAGGACTAGAACCCGGTGTGCGGGCGCTGCAAGGTGGAGGATTAGCCTATTGAGCCACAGCGCCGGCTAGTAACTGGTTTTAAAGATCAAAAGGAAAAAAAAAAAATACTTTAGTGCACCAAACAATACAAGGAAAGTGAGGGATGAATGGAAAATATAAAACAAAAGGAAGGCAAATACAGGAAATCTAACAAGAAACAGAAGCTATGTAAGGATGTGGAGATGGAATAATAATCAGGAAATAGAAAAAAACTTCCCTGAGTTGACTCAGATCTTTAAAGTCTCATTGATTAGAAAGCAGACTTAATAAAAAACAAGCACAAATAATGACCAAATAAGTCCAGAGACATGTATTTATCCATTCTAAGGAAAAAGAAAGACTCTTATAAGCTCCTTCACCAAAAATTAATAAAAGATGAGCATAGCAGCTCTTTCTCCCTGGAGTTTGCCCGTATTATTTCCTGAGTGTGTACTTTTGCTTTAAATAAATCTTGCTTCTCTGCTCACCTTTACTTTCTTTTTAAGATGAGCATATATTCAAATAGAACTACTATGTCAAGAGCAGAAGAAACACATTTTTGAAAGACACAGGGACTCAGGAAGTGCAGTAACCTAGTTATCTAAGGCGGATTCATGTGATCATTGAGTACCCCAAATGAAAATCAGATAAGCTCAAAAACATGGAGGAGATCAGAAGCAGCAATAAGCAAAGCCTCTTCCAATACAGAGAGTAGAATCCCAACGGATGGGATTCCAGGTAAAGTTAGTCATGCATTTACTATGTCTCTGTCCTGTGACCGCACTGAGAGCATTGCAAAAGACCTTTGAAAAGTCTTCGAGGTCAACGAGATAGGAGAAGGACCAGCAACAGGTGAGAGAGTTCAATAGATGTTTTGAAATAAAAAAGTGGGTGGAGCAGGTAGAGCCCACTCACTCAAGCGAACTTGGGCTCCAAAGCTCCAGGGATGCGAAGGGCAGGGCAGCATGTGGAGCTTGCTGGAGATGTCTGATCAGATGTCCTCTCCTCCATCCCTCCATCACTGTCAGTAGACTGCCTCATCACAGGGAGAGCCTGGTAAGTTATCCTTAGAATGCAGAGGAGACCAGACACAGGGGTGGGAGGTGACGGCTGAAGCTTCATGGATGGGGATCCAGTGAAAGCCCATCCTTCTCAACCCTCTGCCAAAGGCTTGCGGTCAAGGCTACTCACCCAGGAAAGAGACTGAAGCACTCATCTCTGGAGGAGATAAACTTCCCCAGACAGAACCAAGGTGAAGGTGAGTAGGATAGCAACTATTGTTGCTGGATCCCATTACTTACCTTGCTAACACGTGGGTATTACAACACATTCATCGCACCAATTAAGAAGAGATACTAGCATATGCCTAAGTTGTAAGGTATTATTTGACACTGGTCAGGGGAAGAAAGTAAAATGGCCTTCTGAAAATGACCTTCATGAAGATAGTTCAAGGTCACTCTATTGTCATTTTCTTTTATTTTCAAAGATTTATTTATTTATTGGAAACGCATGGTGTAAACAGAGACAGAGACAGAGAGACATCTTCCATCCACTGTTTCACTGCCCAGATGGCCACCAATACTCAGGTCTGGGCCAGGCCAAAGCCAGCAGCCAAAACTCCATTCAGGCCTCCCACCTAGGCTGCAGGTGCCTACGTTATTGGACCATCTTCTGCCTTCCCAGGTTCATTAGCAGGGAGCTGGATGAGCAGTAGATTAGCTGAGACTTGAAATGACACTTTGATACGGGATGCCGGCGTTGTAAGCGGCAGCTTAACCCACTGCACCACAATGTCAGTCATTTCAGACTAGGTCATTTTGGAGACTTATTAAGAACTGTGTAGCCTAGAGAATTAGGTAAAGCGGTGGGAATAAAACACTGCCTCTTTTGTATTTTTTGAAACCAATGATATAAGGGTCTTCATTATGAACCAATATTGGAACATCTTTCACACTATAAAAATGTTCATTTCAAATGATTCAACCTGCTAAGGAGAGGCTCAGTGTGAGTGACAGTGGAGGGAAGTGTTATTTTGGGTTAGTATGGCTTAGGTCTCATCTCTTCAAAAAATCTCTAACAGGAAGCAACCCCGCTTACCTGGGCAGAATTTGGCTTCCTGAGTGGGTAGGCATGTTTAAATCACAATGGGATTTAGAATGTTTTTCTTAAAAATTTTATTTACTGATTTTTCTGAAAGGCAGAGTGACAGAAGGGGAGGGAAGGAGGGAGAGGGGGGAGAGAGAGTGGGAGGAGATGGAGAGGAGGGAAAGGGAGAGGGGGGAAAGGGAGAGGAGGGAGAGGGAGAGTGGGGAGATCTTCCATTTGCTGATTCATTACCCAAATTGTTGCAATCGCTGGGGCTGGGTCAGGATGCAGCCAGAGCCAGGAACTCCAACTGGGTCTTCCACATGGGTGGCAGGGGCCCAAGTTTCCCAGGCCATCTCCTGCTGCTTTCCCAGGGGCCTTAACAGGGAGCTGATTAGAAGCAGAGCAGCCAGGCCTGGAACCAGTGCTCCGATATGAGATGCAGATGTGTAAGCTGTGGCTTAACCCACTGTGCCACAGTGCCAGTCCCAGGATTTAGAATTAAGGATAGAAAGACTTAACAGAATGAAATCATTGTAGGGATATTTTTGTTGAAAGAGGATCTTTTATATGTGGGATTTTAGGTATTTATAATGCTAGTATTTAATTAACTATAAATGGAAGCCTTAAACTGAAATTGAAAATGTGTACTCAGTATTCATTTTAGATCACAAATCTAGATTGAATTAGAAGATTTAAGATAACTTTAGATGATTCATATATTTGTTCATCTATTGAAGCATATTATTCATATTGAATATGCATATCATATTATTCATGTATCTCAATATTTGTGAATATTCAATATATTCTCAAATTTAATATTTTAAACACATAAAAATTACTTGTGCTCTCAGGGAGCATCCCCTATCAGAGTGTTGGTTCAAGTCCTGCCTATTCTACTTTCAATCCACTTCCTTTTTTTTTTTAAAAGATTTATTTATTTATTTGGAAGTCATAGTTACAGAGAGAGAGAAGGAGAAGCAGAGAGAGAGAGAGAGGTCTTCCAATCACTGGTTCACTCTCCAAAAGGCCACAATGACCAGAGCTGGGTATTCCAGTGCAGGTGCAGGGGCCCAAGAACTTGGGCCATCTTCTACTGCTTTCCCAGGCCATAGCAGAGAGCTGGATCAGAAGTGGAGCTGCCGGGACTCAAACCCGTGCTATGGGATTCTGGCACTGCAGGTGGCGGCTTTACCCATTACACCACAGCGCCGGCCCCTCAATCCATTTTCCTTCTAACACAACTGAGAAGGCAGTGGAAGACGACCTAAGTACTTGGGTCCCTGCCACCCATGTGGGAGACCAGGATGGAGTCTTTGGCTGGACCACACTCTGGTTATTACAGGCATCTGGGGAGTGACATCAGCAGAGAAAAAAAATCTCTCTCACTCTGCCTTTCAAAAAATAAATCTTTTAAAAACATGAAAAAATAAAATCAATCTTCCAAACCACATTTACCGAGAATAAAAGCCACCGTGAGGATACTGAAGATCTGGCAGCAGCTTGTGGACATTTCGCAGACTTTGTTGGAATCGCCAGATCCCCAGCGTTCGATCATGAGACAACGCTGGGTGTTGATATTTATTTATTCCCCAGTCACTCACGTGGAGACAGCACTGGCTCTGTCTGGACTGCAAGGGAACCCCACTCCCCTACACAGACGCCCTTGCAGGTGGGGTTGCAAAGGGCACACTCATCAGGAGTGAGGTATGAAAGAGTATTTCCCTTCACTTTGAGGGCTTTTAGAAAAGCCTTGTCGAGAGTACACACTCAACTGCGTCCACATTTTGCCCTGCGCTCTTTCTGTTTTCTGTGGATGCATGGAGCAAGTGGCTACATTAGAGCCTTCAGACAAAAGCCTATGTAGTGCAGCTGGTAGACAGAAGGGGCCTGGGTGTAACGCCTTCCTTAAGAGGATGCGAGGCCTTCAGCCACTCTGCTCCGCAACAGGCACAGACCCTATGCGGTTAAATAACTACGGGTACTTTTCTGTTGTTGCAGCCAAAGCAAATTTGAAGCAGCTCAGCCTTGTACATGAAGAGTGACATCCAACAAAACTCCCGAGGAATGGAATCCAGAGTTCAAAAATAATGCCAGGAAGAGAAGAAAACCCAAGAATAATTAAAATAATAATTTTGTCTCCAGAGAAATTCATTTATTTAACTAATATTTACAGAGTGCCCTTCAATTGTCTGTTATAGAAGCTGGGTAAGGGAAGAGTTTAAAGAACATGTTGCATCTATAAAACAAGGGTAGAACAAGTTATGAAGAGATGAGAAATATTGGGGAAAAAAGATAAAAGAGTTAAAGAACAAATTTCAGACAACAACAAAATGAAAGAGAAAAAGGTTGAAAGTAAATGCTAAAAAAGTGAAAAGAGGGGCTGGTGCTGTGGCGCAGTGGGTAAAGCCGCCGCCTGCCATGCCAGCATCCCAAATGTGCGCTGGTTTGAGTCCTGGCTGCTACACTTCCCATCTTGCTCTCTGCTATTGCTGGGGAAAGCAGTATAAGATGGCCCAAGTCTTTGGTCCCCTGCACCCATGTGGGAGACCCAGAAGAAGCTCCTGGCTCCTGACTTCAGATTGGCGCAGCTCTGTCTGATGCCAACTGGGAAGTGAATCAGCGAATGGAAGTTCCCTTCCCCCCTCCCCCGCCTCTCCTTTTCTCTCTGTGTAACTCTGCCTTTTTTTTTTTTTTTTGACAGGCAGAGTGGATAGTGAGAGAGAGAGAGACAGAGAGAAAGGTCTTCCTTTTTGCCGTTGGTTCACCCTCCAATGGCCGCCGCGGCTGGCGATGCGACATGCGCATCACGCTGATCCGAAGCCAGGAGCCAGGTGCTTCTCCTGGTCTCCCCATGCGGGTGCAGGGCCCAAGCACTTGGGCCATCCTCCACTGCACTCCCAGGCCACAGCAGAGAGCTGGCCTGGAAGAGGGGCAACCGGGACAGGATCGGTGCCCCAACCGGGACTAGAACCCGGTGTGCCAGTGCCGCAAGGTGGAGGATTAGCCTAGTGATCCGCAGCGCTGACACGTATAACTCTGCCTTTCAAATAAACAAATAATTTTTTTTAAAAAAGTGTAAAGATAAGGTTCCTCATTGAAAAGACCAAGAGAGGACTTAATGTAATAAATGAACAAGTATTCTTTCCAACACAGAATCATGAAGTTTCAGAGCATTAAAGGCAAATTTTTAAACTCTTCTATTGAGAAAAAAGAAGACTAAAGGTCAGGATGGTATGCATGGGTCTTCCTAAGACCAACACTGGAAAAAAAAAAGTACATAAAGTGCAGCCTAGAATACTAGTGGCACCGAAGAATTACTCAAATGTGAAGGGAAATTGAAGATATGCACTGAGAACCTATAAGGCACTCCCCTGCATGAGAAAGATGCTGCAGAATGTACTCCAGCAAATTAAGGGAATAAACAAAAGAAGGGAAGATGTGGGGGGCATGAACAGAATCCAACGCAGAAGGGCACAGGAGAAATCACTGGTTCAGTCTGTGGCAGGTCCAGGGAGCCTCCTTTCCCACACTGGAGAAAAATGAAAGCTCCAAAAGAGATTTTGAAAGGGAATAAAGGGGGGCCAGCACCGTGGCTCACTTGGTTAATCCTCCACCTGCCGCACTGGCATCCCATATGGGCGCCGGTTCTAGTTCCAGCTGCTCCTCTTTCAGTCCAGTTCTCTGCTGTGGCCCGGGAGGGCAGTGGAGGATGGCCCGAGTGCTTGGGCGCCTGAACCCATACGGGAGACCCACATGGGAGACCAGGAGGGAGCACCTGGTTCCTGGCTTCAGACCGGTGCAGCGCCAGCCATAGTGGCCATTTGGGGAGTGAACCAATGGAGGGAAGACCTTTCTCTCCATCTCTCCCTCTGTCTATCTATATGTCAAATAAAAAAAAAGGGGGGGGGAATAAAGGGAGCGGTTTGCTCAAGGACTCCCTGATATGATGCAGAGTTTCAACAGAAAACACAGGAAAGCATTTGGTAGATTAGATGCAGCATGTAGGAAAATAATATAGGTACTTAAAACCAGGGGGATGACTCAAACCAAGTGACCATTGATTTCAGGAGAATTTAAAAGTTATAGAGGAAAAAAGTATAATCCTCTCCTTGCCACTGAAATGAATATTTTTACACAGCTACAGGAATGTAAGAGTTGAATATATTGCACAAAAACTAGTTTGTCACAGTTTTTAGAAAAATAAGAACAAACAGGTGAGCTGGTGGCATGAAGACAAAATTTTATATCATTTTAATAAGGAATCAATGGATTCTGAAAATTGATGACAAAATATTTAGGAAAATATAGGTTAACACCAGGAGACAATGGTTCAAGGATGAAAATTGTTTCTAGAAGGCAGATGTGGGACTGGAACAATTGAGGTAAGGAGAAGTAATTCCTTAAATTTTTTTTTCTTCCTAAAATTTTTTATTTACTTATCAGAGGGAGGTTGCAGAGAGACAGACATCTGCTGCTTCTGGTTTACCCTCCAGATGCCTACAACAGCTGGGGCTAGCTCAGGCCAAAGCTGGGAGCCAGAAACTCATTTCGGATCTTTCATGTGGGTGGCAGATACCCAAGTTCTTAAGCCATTACCTGTTCCTTCCAAAGTTTGCATCGGTGGGAAGCTGAAATAGAGACTAGAGCAGGACTCAAACTCTGGCATTCTGCTATGGGTTGTGCGTCCCAAGAGGCAACTTAATTACCAGGCCAAATGCCTTCTCCTCTAAATTTTTGAGTATTATTTTATTGCATAAGATTTGTAGGCACCACACTTGCAGCAAACACCTTCCATACACTGCTCTTGAGTGGCTCTGTTTTACCTGTGTGGTTCAAACTTTAGCTGTGGTAGCCACTTCCATACAAGAGTTAACCAGCTTCCTGCAGGTGCAACCTGTCAGGATCTTGCCTCGGGCTCATGCCCTGTGCTTCTTACTTCATGCCCTTGGGCTTCTCTGTGAAGTCCCAGGCAAGAGCCGCTGTGGGAACGTGCTCATTTCTTGGGTGTGCGCAACCTGAAAATGCAAGGAAATGTACACTTTCTAAGGCAAACCTTTGAACAGTGGGGGTCTTGGGGTGGTGGATAAATCTTTCCCTTCTTCCAACCCCAAAAAGATCGTTCTGAGACAGGGTTCACAGCTGACTCCAGGATACAGCAACCGCCAGCTGCGGTCGTGATGGCTCAGCGTTAATGCCCCTGTGCTGGCTGCTTCCCTGCCTTACTGCCCTGGGGGCCCTGGACCACATCTCCAGGAAGCCTTGGTCTCAGGCTGCACATTCTGGAAAACCCAAGGTAAGGCTCAGATTAAAAAAAAAAAAAAAAACGCTTAAGCAAAACCAAAATTATAAGACAATGAATTACCCTACTTTTGAAAAAAAAAAAAGATTTAAACAGAAGTTGATACTACAGCAAGGAAGGACAAAGTGTGGATGTGGAGTTTTTGAAATACATGGAGAGGAAAACTAAAGGTTCATCATTTATGATTATAAGCTGCTTTTCAGCAGGACTAGATGTTGAAGGAGCAAGGAAGTAAGAAGCAGGAAATTGTTCGAAGTCTCCTTCACAGTGATGGGTGAAGGAGACGGTACTGGTCAGATGCCTTGTTGGGCACAGAAGGGGTATTATTTAATCTCATGTATCAATGAGAAGGCTATGCTAAAACATCCTTTAACACAAGATAGGAATGGATTCACTAGCAAAATAAAGAACCATAAGAGATAAAAGTTAATGGGGGTGGTTTTGGGAGTCGTTAGGCCAGAAAAAAAAAACCAAGAAACTGTAAATCAGGACAACACGCACAGCAAATAGAAAACATGAATGAAGGAAAGAAACGAAAAACAGATCTACAATTCAGTAATCATAGATGTGTTCAATTCTCCTTGTTAAAAAATAAAGAACCCCCAAGTAAACAAACGCCAAACAAACGGAATTTGTATCTATACAAAGATTATAATAGCATACCTAAAAGTAAATAATGGCTAGCGATTTGGATGTTGATTTTTTTTTAAAAGATTTACTTATTTATGTGAAAGGCAGAAATAGAGATGGAGATAGAGATAGAGAGATATAGATCGATCGATCAATCTTCCATCCACTGGTTCATTCTCCAAATGACTGCAATAGCTGGGGCTGGGCCAGGCTGAAGCCAGGAGCCAGGAGCTTTATCTGTGTCTTCCACGTGGGTGCAGGAGCCCAAGGACTTGAGCCATCTTCCACTGCTTTCCCAGGAGCATTAGCAGGGAGCTAGATTAGAAGTGGAGAAATTGGGATTTGAACCTGTGCTCATATGGGATGCCGGCATTGCAGGTGGAGGCTTAATCTCCAGCCCTTGGATGTTGATTTTTAATGATCAAATATAAAACAAGCTAATGTAAACAACATAATAAAGAAAGATGTTATTTCACTATAAAACTTCATTCAAGGCCTAAACCACGAAATGAAGAACTAGATTGTTTGGGATAAAACAAAGAATTCTTGAAGGAGATAGAACAGCTGTAGACCTTTGCAGTGAAAAACAGAAAAAAATCACAGAAGAAAAACCCCCAGAAATATAAGGAGAATTTGATAGTATTTCTTTTTTTATTTGGTACATTAAGGAGCTAAACATAAGCAGTAGAAGGATTTAACAAAATGCTACTTTAATAGCTCGAGATGATTTTTTTTCCACCCCAAAAATATGTTTGAAAATTATCATCCATTTGATCACGAAGAAAACTTAAAATACATTCTCTCCAATAAGAGGTTACAGGTCACATTCTTGGACCACACTCCTCAAACTACAGCTACCTTTGCTTCTTTCCTCTTCCCCTACTCTGAGGGGGAATAAATTAAGCCTTGGTTTAACAAAGGGAAGAGGGAGCCAGCAGGAGAGCAAAAAGAACCAGTATCATTGAGTGCCTACCGTGTTCCGGAAGCTTCTGTGTGCCTTTACCTTTTCCTATTTTTTAATACAATTCTCAGCCCAGTTCTGTGTGGAGGAACTACCCATCCCTTTTGCAAGTGCTGGGGAGTTACTGTCGCTATGCAGTATGTGGGTCCCTAGGAACCCCAGCAAGCTGAGTCCCTGGAAGGAAAAGCTGTACCTCCTGCCCTCACATTCCAACTTCCTTCCCATTTCTCTCCTCCATATTGGTGGTAAAATTGGGGGCTGTTACAGTGACCCACTTCCCAGCAGGGCTGTGAGATGCAACAACTAATTACAAAGGCTAATAAAATATTTACAGAGCTTACAGCACCCTTTGGAAGTGCAAGGGCTTACTTAATAAAAATAATGACAGTGCTAGATAAACACTGCTCTGAGCCTAGCACCACTCTCAAGAAGAGTAAACAACATGCCAGGGTAATTTCAAGCTCTATTACATGCTCGCAGAGAATATCACTGTTATCCAAGGAAAGGGAAAATCTGCCATGCAGGAAATTTTGACTGAAGGCCACAGCCCAGCCATGCACAGCAATGTGGTTTGATTAAAATGAGCAGTGACCTTTTGTGCAAGCTTCTATTTCTCCAGGATTTTTCAGAATTTAATAAGGTAGAATCAAGTTGGCTTCATGCAGCTTTGGGCTCATGCCCCAGGGCTTTGCTTGCTTTGTACAGAGACCCCTCTCTCTAGGAATCCCAAATCCAGGCTGCTTTGGGTTGCCCAGGCCCAAGAGGGGAGGGAATCTCTTGGATCCAAGTGTAAGGGCATTTTAGATCTTGGCAGAGGACAACAGAAAGAGCAAGTAGCCTGGCCCATTAAAGTAACTAAAAGAGAGCCAATGTATCATCAGAAGGATTCATCCAGAAAGATGGAATCCATGCCCAAAGTTTGGTGCAGGAAACTATAGGTAGTAGAAAATCTGGAAGGGCACACTGGGAACAGGAAACTGACCCAGAGATGAGCAATAGTTAGGGCTAAAAGAATAAGGTGCAGGTGATGCTAACGGGGTTCAGAAGGTGAAAACCAGATCCATGAAGATGCAACCCCCTGCCAGAGACAGGAGCAGAAAGAAAATAAGAGAAGCCTTTGCTTCTCCCCTATTTCCTCCCACCCTGCAATCTCCTTCCTGTATCTTTCATTTGGCAAACCCAAGCAGAAGCCATTAGACAAAGACACCTAGGGAGTGTTATCTGCACGGCTGGCAGCTGTGGTATGCAGCAGAGCAGAGACAGGCTCTGAAGGCCACAGGCTGATGCCCAGCACAGAGAAGGGGCAGAAGATGGGGCTGAGCAAGGTTGGCTCAGTTAGATGGGGTGATGGATGCTAGACTCTCACCCCAAGAACAATGGGAAGCACAGACGGTTTTAAAGCTGGGAGTGACCTTCTCTGCCTCACACGCTGGGTAAACAACAGACCAGGGGCAGGTTAGAATCTCTGCCTTCGGGGTCAGCATTGTGGCATAATGGGTTAAGATATAACCTGCGATGCCTACATCCCATATGGGTGCTGGTTCAAGTTTTGGCTGCTCCACTTCTGATCCAGCTCCCTGCTAATGCACCTGGGAAAGTGGCGGAAAACAGCCGAAGTGCTTGGGCCCCTTCGCCTACATGGTGGCCCTAGATCAAGCTCCTGGCTCCAATCTGGTCTAGCCCTGGCCATTGTGGCTATTTGGGGAGTGAACCAGCAGATGGAAGCTCGCTCACTCTCTCCCTCTCCTCCTCTCTCTGTAACTCTGCCTTTCAAATAAATACATCTTTATAAACAAAAGCAGCTCTGATCTCCTAATTACAAGTGTAGCCAATGATCCATCTATCACCAGGTTGAAACTGGTGCTGGCCACATTAACTCCCAGCTACATTCACTCCCAAGCCTATTGGTCAAGGGATATGATTTTAGTCACTTAAATCCCAATGCTGCAGCTCCTAGGGAGTAAGCAGTTGAGACCTCCCTCTCTGAACCTATTTCCAGCCTTTCACTGCTTCAAAGCCCCATGCCACAGTCCACCTAGTCCTTAGTGGTGGTCCAGCTTCCAGTACCCCGTAGGAGTCTAACTCTAGTCACACAGTCACCTCCTCTTCCGCCACCAATTACCAGCCCTGACAGTGGAGTCAGGGAACAGGGCAATATATTTAAGATATTGGAGTATGCCAATCAGTTGGGTGACCCCAGAAAGCAACATAGAAAGTTCCAGATAAGCATACCTTGCAATTTCCTCCCCAAGAATTGTCTTTAAAATTGTAAACTATCTTACGATGCAAGCAAGCAGAGTTCAGTTCATGGGGTGTTAATTTAATGGCTCACTTGGGGCTCTAATTTCGTTCCTGTGAAAGGGTGATAATTTTGGAAACTCCAAACAGGGAAGCAAGAAGTAATTCCTTTCCACTCCCCTCCTTGTCAACTGAATTGCTGACAATTGGACAGGTGTTCCTTGAGGAGGGCAGGGACATGGGGATTCATGAACTCGCCTACAGTTAGGGAAATCATTGACCTAAGATTGCACAACTCATTAGTTGCAAACTGGAGACCAGAATCCACGACTCCAGGCCCGGGGTAGGGCCCGTGGCTACACAGGCAGAGCTCTTGGGTTCTTAGTGCCCCAATTCCAGCTTCCTGTTAACACAGACCCTGGGAAACAGCAGTGAGGTCTCAAACGACTGAGCACCTGCCACCCCCATGTGGGGCCTCAACTGAGTTCCCAGCTTCTAACTTTGGCCCTCACTCGGGGACTGCAGGCACTTGGGAAGTGAACCAGTGGATGAGATCTCTCTCGCTCTCTCTCTCACTCTCTCTCTCTCCCTCAAGTAAATAAAAAATTTAAAAAGTCCCATCATATAGGCTAACCCATAATTTTTACCTATGTTCTATCTGAGCTCATTTTCATTATTCTACTTTGTTTTTTGAGTGCCTCCATCAATATTAATTTATAAAATGTAATCCATATTAATAGTGTATAGATTCATACCCACTTTTCAATAAAATGAAGGCCTGATTAAATAATGTTGAGAGAAGCAGGTTATCTAGGTATTTACACAACAATTATAATTTGAGTAGATTATAATTTTTATTCTGTCAGATAATGTTGCAACAAGTGACATTAAAATTTAGTAAGTGATGTTATTGTCAAATGCCATCATTTTTAATGTATACCTACATCTTACACTGTATAATTATGTATAGATAATCTGAGTTCAAATTAAATATTTAAATTCTGCTGGTCAGTAACCTATGAAGCCATGCAATTATTATTCATGCAACAATAACATACTTCTAAAGGCAGAAATTTTATTTTTTAAAGTAAAACTTACACTAAAGATATGATACAGAAAAATACACAGCTCCTAAGTGCTCAGTTGATTGGATCTCGTTATTTCACGTTTAATTTTAAATGACTTCTGGCTTGTAAATTCTTCTAGTATATCTTCCTTAAACACCAATACAATTTGCTCAGGACTTTGCTGATTTTAGCATTGTAAGTCCTGCGACTTGGGCAGGCTCTGCATCATAGGGAAACCGGAACATTCGGTCAACTCTGCAGGAACAGTTCTGTGGCCCAGGCTGATGAGGGATCACATTTTCCTGCCACATCACCTCTCTAACCATGCCTTCCAGAACCTTCTCTGGTAGTCTTAAAACGAATTATCCACATGGAAGTGCTGGTGTTGAGGAAAAGGGAGAGGAGCAAGAATGGGCTTCATGGGGCCGGCGCTGTGGCATAGCAGGTAAAGCCGCCGCCTGCAGTGCTGGCATCCCATATGGGCACTGGTTCATGTCCCGGCTGCCCCATTTCTGATCCAGGTCTTTGCTGTGGCCTGGGAAAGCAGCAGAAGATGGCTCAAGTCCTTGGGCCCCTGCACCCGCATGGGAGACCTGGAAGAAGCTCTTCGCTTCAGACTGACTCAGCTCTGGCCATTGTGGCCAACTGGGGAGTGAACCAGTGGATGGAAGACCTCTCTCTCTGTCTCTCCTTCTCTCTGTGTAGCTCTTTCAAATAAATAAATAAATAAATCTTTAAAAAAAAAAAAAAAAAGGGCTTGAGGAGCACCCTACAGAGACTTCCAGAGTGGGATCAACGTGAAATAAACTTTCCTGGAAACCACTGACGTTGCATTTACGCCCTACGTCCTTCTCTCTCCTTTCTCAGGTTCGGGGATAATTTTCTGCCCCCCAGCTACTGCCTCCTTTGTGCCTGGCCTGGGTAGGAACTCCTACTGGAGAGCAGGGTTTGCCTGGCCTTGTAGCTATTGGGTGTCAGTGACAAAGCCCGAGATTTTTTATCCCTTGGTCTTCTAGACAAACACACTTCAGAGAGAAAGGTCTCTTAGAAATGTGCCTGTCCTGGAACATGAAAGATACGGGGGGAAGAATGTGGCCAAAGCAGGCAGGAATATGGGAGGACTTAAATGTTATTGCAGGGGCTGACGTGGTAGTGTAACGGGTAAAGCCACGGCCTGCAGCGCCGGCATCCCGTATGGGCACCGGTTCTAGTCCTGGCTGCTCCACTTCCAATCCAGCTCTCTGTTATGTTCTGGGAAAGCAGCAGAAGATGGCCCAAGTCCTTGGGCTCCTGCAGCCACGTGGTAAGACCTGAAGGAAGCTCCTGGCTCCTGGCTCCTGGCTTCGGATCAGCCCAGCTCTGGCCGTGGTGGCCAACTGGGGAGTGAACCAGTGGAATGAAGACCTCTCTCTCTCTCTCTGTGTAACTCTGACTTTCAAATAAATAAATAAATCTTTAAAAAAAGAAGAGTTGATCTGAGAGGGTGGGCATTTGGCACAGTGGTTAGAATGCAGTGTGGAGCACTTTGCCCCAGATCAGAATGCCTAGGTTTTTCTCCTGGCTCCACTCACAATTCCAGCTTCCCACGAAGGTGCACCCTTGGAGGTAGCAGGTGAGGGATCAAGTATTTGAGTCCCTAACTTTGGATCCCAGCTTTGGTCTTAGCAAAGCCCCAACCACTGCAGGTACTCAGGGAGTGGATCAGTGGATGGCAGCTCTCTCTGTCTCCGGCTGTCTCTCTTTGTTTCTTCCTCCTTCTGTTTCTCTGCCTTTCAAATAATTTAAAAAAAATTTTAAGCTGCTCAGAGCATTAAATCAGAGAAAGGTTTTAGCCAAGTGATGACATGTAATAAATGCTAAATAAAAAACAGGATACATTGATCTCCTAATCTTAGTTAACTGAATTTCAAAAATACTGAAAACAAGGTATTCATTCATTCACTGCACAAACATTTACGATGCTGAACTGGCCCAGAGTGTGTAGAGATGAAATATCTAACGTGATTCTTGTCCTCCTGGAGTCTGGTAGAGCGACACTCCCACAGCTACCCACAAAGGAGTGTTTAATGATATGTGCCTTAGGAGGAAAAAGAATACATCCCATGAAAGGGTTAAACAGCAGCTGTTAGGCTGCACATGGAGGAGATCATGGATCAGGTATTAGGATGTACTTGGGGGAGGTCGGGAGAAATGTCTCTGATGAAGATGTGTTTGAGTTGCAAAGAAGGAATTGTTCGGAAGTAGCCCAGCAAAACCACAAGAGTGGACGCAGGTGGAAGAGGAGACCTTTAGAGCGTAAGATCAAGACATGTGAAGGTCCCAAGGCACGGAGAGCTTGGTGTGCTTTAGAAAGTGATTGGTGGGGTAGGTGGCTGGCTTCAGAGGAGCCCGAGAACCAGGTCCTGTGAGAAATAAAGAGTTGCTCACCCAGAGTGAGAGGTATTCTTGTGTTCTTGAGTCAAGTAGAATGGGTAGGACAGATCACACACGGCCTTTGGAGCCACACACGCACAGATGACCAGCTCCTACCCAAAATCAGGCAAATTGCTCCTGAGAAGTAGCTTTCCAATCAGGGGCTGTATTCCCACTGTTCTTGCATTTTGATGTGGCCATTGACCCATCTCTGCCGGTAACCAAAAGAACACTTATCATTTTTAGGCCAAGACTCCTAAGAGGCAGGTTTATCTCCTACACGAGCTCTCTTTCCCATATTTTGAAGAACACATCTATGAACCCTCAAAGATGGTGGAATTGAAAGATCCAAGGAACTTTGGTTCCTTCCTAAGCTATCGTTTGAGACCTCTGTTGACTAGACCCACTCATTTTGAACTGTCATATTACCAGAAATAATCTTCCATTGTGTTTCCACAGTTAAATATTTTTGTTCTATTTGTTATAGCAGCTAATATCACTCTAACTTAGACAATGTGCTAAGTTGTTTTGATGTTCTCAAAATTTTCAGTTCTATTTTACCCTGAGTATAATGGGAACTCACTGAAGGATTTTAAGCAAGGAACTGATAGGACCTGATTTTGTACTGTGTGGTTATGCTGGCGGGAGGGTTGGCCTCCCAAGAATTGTAAATTCACATTTATGAAATAAAAAACAACAAAAAACAAATCAATGTGATACATTACATTAACAAACTGCTGAACAAAAACCATATAATTATTTCAATAGATGAACAGACAGCATCTGACAAAATGTAACACCCTTTCATGATGAAAACTCTAAGCAAATTGGGTTTACAAGAAACAGTCCTCAACATAATCAAGGCAATTTAAGACAAACCCATGGCCAGCATTATATTGAATGAGGAAATGTTGGAAGAATTCCCATTGAGATCCTGTACCAGAAAGGGATGCCCATTCTCCCATTACTATTCAATATAGTCCTGGAAGTTTTAGCCAGAGCCATTAGGCAAGAAAAAGAAATCAAAAGGATACAAATTAGGAAGGAGGAAGTCAAACTATCCATATTTGGAGATGACATGATACTATAGGGAATCCAAAAGACTCCACTAAGAGACTACTGGAACTCATAGAAGAGTTTGGTAAAGTAGCAGGATATAAAGCCAATACACAAAAATCAACAGCCTTTGTATACACAGACAACACCACAGCTGGGAAAGAACTTCTAAGATCAATCCCACTCACAATAGCTACAAAAAAATCAAATACCTTGAAATAAATTTAACCAAAGATGGCAAAGATCTGTACGATGAGAATTACAAAACATTAATGAAAGAAACCAAAGAATATATAAGAAAAGGAAAAATTTTCCATGTTCATGGGTTAGAAGAATCAAAATCATCAAAATGTCCATTAATCAAAAAGCAATTTACAGATTCAATGTGATACCAATCAAAATACCAGATCTATTTCTAGATCTTCTCAGATCTAGAAAATATGGCACTGAAATTTATATAGAGGCACAGGAAACCTCAAGTAGCGAAAGCAATCTCATACAACAAAAACAAAGCCGAGGGCATCACAATACCAGATTTCAAGACATACTACAGGGCAGTTATAATCAAAACAACCTGGTACTGGTACAAAAATAGATGGATAGACCAATGGAACAGAATAGAAACACCAGAAATCAATCCAAACATCTACAACCAACTTATATTTGACCAAGGCGTTAAAACCAATCCCTGGAGCAAGGACAGTCTATTCAACAGATGGTGTTGGGAAAACCGGATTTCCACAGGCAGAAGTATGAAGCAAGACCCTTACCTTACACCTTACACAAAAATCCACTCAACATAGATTAAAGATCTAAATCTACGACATGACACCATCAAAGTAATTGAGAAAATTGGGGAAAGCCTACAAGATATTGGCACAGCAAAGAGTTCTTGGTAAAGACCCCAGAGGCAGAGGCAAATTGATCAAGAAACTCCACAACAACAAAACAAGCGACCCACTTAAGAGATGGGCCAAGGACTTGAACAGACATTTTTCAAAAGAGGAAATCCAAATGGCCAAAAGACACATAAAAAAATGTTCAGGATCACTAGCCATCAGGGAAATGCAAATCAAAACCACAATGAGGTTCCACCACACCCTAGTTAGAATGGCTTTCATAGAGAAATCAACAAACAACAAATGCTGGTGAGGGTGTGAGGAAAAAGGTACCCTAATCCACTGTTGGTGGGAATACAAACTGGTAAAGCCGTTATGGAAGATAGTTTGGAGATACCTCAGAAATCTGAATATAACCCTACCATACGACTCAGCCATCCCAATCCTCAGAATTTACCCAAGGGAAATGAAATCAGCAAATAAAAGAGCTATCTGTACCTCCATGTTTATTGCAGCTTAATTCACAATAGCTAAGACATGGAATCCATCTAAATGTTTATCAACTGAAGACTGGATAAGAAAATTATGGGATATGTACACTGTGGAATACTACACAGTGGTAAAAAAAAAATCTGATAATTTGCAACAAAATGAATCAATATGGAAAACTTCATACTTTTGAAATAGGCCAGTCTCCACATGCTCACTTGGACTTACCCCTAATGGTAGAGTTAGAAACGCACCAGGGGATTCTAATTCAATCCTATCAAGTTGGCATATACCAATGCCATCTCACTAGTCAAAGTGATCAGTTTCAGTTCCTAATTCATCATAATGATAGGATTAAGTGTCAAAGGGATCACATAAACAAGATTAGTATCTGCTAATACTAACTGATATAATTAAAAAGGAAAGAACGATCAAACATGGGAAGTGGGATACACAGACGACTCATAGAATGGCAGATGTCCTAAACAGCACTCTGGCCTCAGAGTCAGCCCTTAAGGCATTCAGATCTGGCTAAAAAGCCCATGAGAGTTTCTCTGGCATGGAAAGCCAAGACACTCTGGCAAAAACAAAACAAAACAAAACAAAACAAAACACCTAAATGAAAGATCTCTGGGAGTGAGATCCCAGTGGAAAGAACACACCATCAAAGGAGGAGGTACCTTTCTCTGAAGGGAGGAGAGAACCTCCACTTTTACTATGACCTTGTCTAATTGAGAGCGAAGTCGGCGAACTCAAGAGGCTTCCATAGCCTTGGCAGCTCATGACAAGAGCTTTGGGTGATTACTGACGTCATATGTAAGAGTGTCGATTGTTAAATCAACAACAGGAGTCACGGTGCACTTACTCCCCACATAGGATCCCTGTCCTTAATGTGTTGTACTATGTGAATTAATGGAAAAACTACTACTAAAACAGTACTCTATGCTTTGTGTGTCTATGTGGGTGCAAACTGTTGAAATCTTTACTTAGTAAATACTAAGTAGATTTCTGTATATAAAGATAATTGAAAATGAATCTAGATGAAGAATAGGATGGGAGAGGGAGTGGGAGATGGGATGATTGTGGGTGGGAGGGAGATTATGGTGGGAAAAAGCTGCTATAATCCAAAAGTTGTGCTTTGGAATTTAAACTTATTAAATAAAAGTTAAAAAAAAAGGAATAAGCCAGTCCCAAAGAGACAAATACTCTGTGTTCTCCCTGATCTGTGAGAACTAATAGCACACTTCAACAAAAGCTGTAGAAGTGAATTTGACACTTTGAGAAGTAATGTCTTGACCAGCCCTCATCTTGACTGTCAAGGAACAGTTTTTTATGTATATATATGTATATATATGTGTGTATATATATACATATATATATTATCTTTTTCATAATATATGTTGAACTCTTCACTTAATAAAGCGTTAATCATATGTATATAAAGTCAATTGAAAATAGATCTCTGTAAAAATAAGGGAGAATACCAGAGGGAAGCAGAAGTTTTAACTGTAAAACTGTACTTAAATTACAGTTTAAAAACTTGTCATGCTCATGAATATACCAATGAAAGCATCACCACAATCAAGATAATAAATATATTCACCTTTTCTTGGAAAAAAAATAAAAATAAAAACTTATCATGGGACTCCAAATGCCATTAAAATTGGTGGTAAAAATGTTATCTTAATTGTTAAAGTGAACATATTAATTGTTAAGTGAACATATAGATAGGATTAAATGTTAAAGAGATCATAATAGAATAGAATCTAGAATAGAATCAAGTGCCTGGTAATAATAATAGACAGAATCAAAAAGGAGGGAATGTCCAACATGGGAAGCAGTCCACATAACAGACTCAGAATGAAAATCACTTTAAGTAATACTCTGACCTCAGAATCAGCCCTTAAGGCATTCAGATGTGGCTGAAAAGCCCATGAAAGCACTTCTTGCATGGAAAGCCAAGACACTCTGGCAAAAAATGGCCTACGTGAAGGATTTCTTTGAGTGAGACCCCAGTGGGAAGAAGGGGAGGAGGGTTTTGGGCTGGAAATGAAGACATGCTGAGAAGGTGAGAATGTGGATAGGCAAAAGATCAGTGAGTGTGTTGCTGGGGGCGTGACTAGACCCAGGTAGAAACAAGGCCACTTCCTCAGAGCCAGGTGTGCTTAGAATGATAACCCTTGAGTGTGGGTGAGGGGTGGGAGGTGGGGAAGCTGTGAGCATGGGAGCATGCTAGGGTGGGGTTGCAGATGGGTACGATGGAAGCAGGGAGCAGACTTACAGGGCAGCTAGGACAGCTGGCCTGGAAAGCACTGTTTCTACCCACATTGGCTCCCTCTGCGGTGCTGGGCCCTTCACTTGTGATTGCACAGCTGTTCTTCCCCACCTTGTTCTTCCTTGCCCTGAAAGGGATTTGTTAAAGAATGGGGGATGATTCCAGCTCTCATCAAGCAACTCACGGCCCTGTAAGCCTTTGCTAGAAAGAACCTATAGCCAGAGCAACTCAGCTAACAGCAGAGACCAGGGTTCTTTCTGTTAAACCCCAACATGTTTCCATGCATGAATGTGTGCTTACAAATCAGGAGAGCTCTGCAGATGTATTCAGACGCCTCCATGTTCATTTTGGGAAGTGTGGCCTCTCTCTCAACTTGTCACGGGAATGCATTCTCTGAGAATTACATTTGCCAAAAGGTGAAATGCCTCTATATATTAGATCCTGGATAAATGCTCTTTCATCCTCTAACAATCCCACACGGTGAGTATCATTATTGTTCCCATTTTACAGACAGGGAAACTGTAGCTCCATGAGGTCAGATACTTTGCCCAGGGTCACAGAGCTGGGAAGCAGTGTAGGCAGGAAGAACATCCAAGCTGTGGGCTGCAGAGACCCTGATCTTAACTGTTGACCCTTCCCTTCCACGGGAAGGAGAGGCCTCTGGTCTGCCTGGCTGCATTGAATGGTTAACAGGCTGCCTCTGGCCCAATAGGCTGCTCTGGGAGGCAGGAATTGTTTCTCATTTATCCTCATTCTTCCTGCTGTGAGCACACGAGAACAGCACATGAAGGCTGTGATGTGTTTGCTGTGGGGACTGGGAAGGCTTGCCAAGGCAAGCCGGTACGTTCTCCTGCACCTGCCTTCATTGTCTGGGATTCTGCAAACAGCCACCTTCCTCTCACGATGGCTTTCCCTCCACGGTCTAAATCCCTTCTAAGCAATGCTTCTGACACATCGAGTCCTGGTGCACAATCGCGGGCATCTGTCATTTCTAGGCAGGGCCAACAGGAAATGTGCCCACAGAGCTGAACAGTAAACAATTTGGAACCAGGCACTGGCCCCATTTTATCTGGGCTGGGCACCAAAGCAGGCCATGGACGCTTGTTACTTCCACAACAGAAATCCCTGCAGTTTCAGGAATGATTTATCTAGTGAGCTCACTGCCAGTTTCACTGTATTCCTCAAACCTTCCTTTTGTTGCAGGGGCACCATCGGTAGAAACCCACGGTTGAGGCAGCATGGCACATTATCACATTGACTGGGTTGGCGGCAGATACTTCCTTGAATGGGAAAATAACCGTCTGTGCTGCTTGGGTTTCCTCCAGAATATTGGCCTGAGACCTCCTCAAAATGAGAAAAGTAGATCCGCCTTTTCCATTGCACTGGTGGACTTGGAAAAGAAGGGGATTTTATTATAAAGATCTCACCACATATTCAAGAGGGTGGAGCCTGACTCAGTGAAAACCATTGACTAAAGGAGGGAGGAGGGCAAGTTTACTGAGCTCCTACTATGTACCAGACTTTCATATGTTCCTTGGAAAGTCTTTACATTTTATGAAGTAGCTAAGGTTAGGAGACTTGCCCAAAGGTGGCACAGACAGAGGCTCAAAGCATTCAAACCTGAACCAAGGTCTGTGTGACCCCAAAGTTCATGCTGTCCCCATCACCTGATGCTGCTTAAGTCTTTGCATTCACTGAACAACCTACAAAGAATGACTTTCTGAATTGCTGCAATAGATGTCCCCCTAACCTTTTAAAACACCATGAGCATATAAATAAAATACTATTCTATTTTAGACACTTAAAATCTGTTCAGAGATTTTTGTCATAAACAGTATAGTGATAAATAGTATAGCAGTAAACTGTATTTTTGAAATATCATGCTTTTAACAAGTTATCCTGACCTAACTTAACAGAATAAAACCACATCAAGTAAAGGTGAATAAAGAAAATGTTAACACTGTTCCATTCTGTGTTTCAGAATTTTGTTTCTGACCAAAGCACACAAGCAGCATAGTTAAACAGGGAGACAGTTAACCATTAACGTGGAGGTGAAAAGTCAACAGCCAACACATTCTTTGTACTACCCTGCCCAACCTCCAGCAAATATTAACATACATGAGCAAGGACACTTTCCCGTAACTACACAAGTATGTTGTATCTACTCATACTTGCAGAGCATCAGCAACAATGGCATTGGCTCAGAAAAGTGACTTTTTTGAGGTCACCTGGCTGGTTAGAATTGGGGTCCCAGAGAAGATGGTCCTTGGCATGCCCACCATTGTAGAAGATAGAATAGCAACATGTGGCATGACTGCCTCGGCTGCTAAAATAGTGACAAGCTAATCACGGGCTGAGATCTAGTATCATACCGGACACAAAAGCACAAATTCTCACAGGCTCCTCCATGAGCTTTCGCTTCTGGTAGTATGGTATGGTGGAATGAGAAGGCCATGCCAAGATGGCCACGGGCAGGCTAACATCAATTACTCAGGAATGGCTACGAAACCCACCTGGCAATGGTTAGGGCATACACTGCCCCTTAACCAGATTGGCTGCCTCTGCTATATAAGCTGCTGTACCAACTGAAATAAACGAGTCTGTGGGCTGCTCATCTCTGGCCTGCTTTCACCTGACTCCTGGGGTCTGTGTGGTGACTCCACGCCTCTTGCCCCCACCGCGTTCCTCTTCTCAGAACGAATCCACAGCAGCAGTATGGTCTGGACATCAATGGGTAGATGGCTGTTCATGCCGTAACTGTCCAGGCTGAGTTTGCTGACTGGTTTTCTACAAGCAGCGTGGTATGGCAGAAAGGGAACGGAACGAACATCAGACTGAGCTGAGTCTGCAACTCAGCTCCTCCAGCTGACTGGCAGTGAAGTTGAGTGACAAGACGAGTCCTCCCCTCCTGGGCCTCAGCTTTCCCTGGGATGAGATAGAAGTCATGATTCTAATAATTCCTAGCTATGGTGGGTGGAATATACTCTTTGTCCCCTGTGTTCACGTCCACCGAGAACCTAAGAAAACAAGCTTATAAGGAAAGAGCCTCTTTGCAAATGCCGTAAATGAATGTTCAAGATGAGATCTTGGCTGGCACCGTGGCTTAACAGGCTAATCCTCCACCTTGTGGCGCCGGCACTCCAGGTTCTAGTCCCGGTTGGGGCGCCGGATTCTATCCCGGTTGCCTCTCTTCCAGGCCAGCTCTCTGCTATGGCCTGGGAAGGCAGTGGAGGATGGCCCAAGTCCTTGGGCTCTGCACCCACACGGGAGACCAGGAGAAGCTCCTGGCTTCGGATCAGCACGATGCGCCGGCCGCAGTGGCCATTGGAGGGTGAACCAATGGCAAAAAGGAAGACCCTTCCCTCTGTCTCTCTCTCACTGTCCACTCTGCCTGTCAAAAAAAAAAAAAAAAAAGATGAGATCTCACTAGATGAAGCTGAGTCTTAAATCCATTGCTGAAAGGAGAGAACACAGAGAAGACCCTGTGAAAAAGGAGGCCAAAACTGGACTTAGCTTGCCGCAAGCCATGAAAGCTAGAGAACCCCCAGAAGCTAGGAGAGTTGAAGAAAATTCCTCCCCTAAATCCTTCAGCAAGTACATGGCCCTGCTAATACCTTGCTTTTGGACCTCTCCACGTGAGACAGACTCACATTCTATTGTTTCAAGCTATGGTAGCCCCAGGAAATGAACGCACCATGCAGAGAACGCAGCAGGTTGCTTACCATATGGAAAGTCATTGATGAACATTTCCAATAATTACTATGCACACCTCATAATGCTCAACCAGCAATTAGGGCTTGAAATCCGCAAATCCTGAAGTCTGAAAGACTGAGACTAGAATCACTGGTTTTATTGAATGTCTGGGCTGCTTAAGACGTAGAAGGTTGAAAGAATCCCATCTGGGGTGTGCATTTGTGCAGCTAACTAGGCACCAAATGGGATTTCTGCATCCCATATTGTAGTGCCGGGTTCAAGGCCCAGCTCCTCCCCTTGTGATCCAGCTTCCTGGTAAGGGGCATTATGGGAGGCAGCAGATGACGGCTGAAGTACATGGTTCCCTGCCACTCATGTGGGAGATCTGGATGGCGTTTCTGGCTCCTGGCTTGGGCCTGGGCCAGCCCTGGATGTTGCAGGCATTTGCATGAGTGAACCAGTGAAATGTAGGTTCTTTCTTTTTCTCTCTCCCTCCCTCCTTTCCTCCCATCTGAACTCACAAGAGTGATTACTAAAGTCTGGGAAGAGTGGGAGGAGGGGAGTAGAGGCAGAGTGGGTAATTGGTAACAAAGCAGAAGAAACGGGTTTTGGCTTTGCACAGCACAGTAGGCTTAGTGTAGTTCACAATCAAGCATTCCACACTGTATGAAGAACTGGACAAGAAGAGCTCATGGGCTCCAAACAAAGCAAATAGAAAAGGAACTAGAAGTGCTAATTATGCTAATTACCTGATTTGATCCATTTATGCTGTATACACATGTTGAAATATTGCACTGTATCCCTTAAAAAATGTGTAAGTATTATGAGTTAATCAAGAACTACAAAATAAAAGAGTATCAGGACTAAGGGTCCATGTCCAACATGAGTGTGATACAGACTAAATCCGAGTTCAGTGGCTCATTGCCCTGGCCACCCACCTCCCCTGACCCTACCTGTGGAAATGGACCACATCCCAGCCTCTTTCCTTTGAGCTTAACTGTCATTCATAGGTCCCCTAGTAGCTGTTTTATACAAGCCGGGTCAATTAGATTCTTTGTCCTGCTCCTTGGAAGTTTGTATCATAAACCAACGTAGACCTATTGTCTTTCAAGTGGAGTCACATTAACAGTAGACATTTAATTGGTTCCACTGCTGTGGGCTCCACGCAACTTAATCTCAGGCTCGTTGGGGCTGGTGGTTTTCCTGTTTCTTGGGGTCCCTGATCTACCTTGGTATTGTTCCAGTAAACTCTCAAAATTTATTAGTTAATGGCTCCTATTACTTGTACTAGTGCCATAGCTATATCCTTTGGGTCACACACAGTGTGAACAGTATGGACAGCTGTCCGTGGCCAGGCAAGGGGTGTGCCTGCAAGCAGAATTGGAAAATAAACCAGGTACTGCTTTGACTGAGTGTGATGAAATGGGGACGGTCCGACTGACTTAGTAACTGGCATAACATTTCAGGGAACACCTTGGTTGAGCATTGGTAATGAAGTGGGCAATGCAGGACTAACCCAGTAACTGGCGCCAAACTCCTCTTGAGTAGAGAACTGACTATCTAAAAAATTTTAAGACATTTTAAAAATCAGAAAACTTCATAAGGACATAGGTATAACTGTGAAAAGGCCTCTGAGGTTTTGAGGGTCTGGCAGACAAACTTCCTGAGAATAGAGCTCTGTAACAGGAGTTTTTGAGATACCCAGGGCATTCTACAAATCGAAAATGGTGATCAAAGATGGGATGGGCGAGAGCTGACATCAGTGAGGTGTCTGAAAACTGTGGGAAGGGACGTGACTTCCCTTCTTGACATCTGCGCCCCCCCCCCCCCGTGAGTAAAATTCACCAAATTTACACATTCTGCACAAGAACATTGGCTGTCCCAATGAAACACAGTCATTGGGGTTGATACATTACAAAGCATTCAAGGAAGTTATAGCCTATGGGTCAATGGACCCCAGAGAACATAAACGTCCAAGCCTTGGCAGAAGCGTGGAAGAGGGCTTGAGACTTCCTGTGGCCATCGAATTAGACTGAGGCAGAGATGAAGGCCACCCTAAAGCCACTGCCCCTGGACACCGGGGAGTAAGGAAGAGCCCAGGTGCCCGCTCAGACTCTTGTGGAACAGCACAAATTCAAACTGCATTTCCCAAAGCAGCTGGGAATATGCCTCGGCCTCACTGTGCATCAAGCACCCTTTGCCAAGGAGAACGTCCTATAGAAATGAAACCTCTTGTCCACACAGTGGCTCAATCTCCAGCTAAAGAAAAGGTTAACCCTTACATACTTCTGAGAAATGAGCGCAAAAATGAATCAGCAAAATGTAGAAGGAGATCCTGGCTCTCCCTGTGGCATTCAGCAATGAGCTGGCTGAACGGCCACACGGAACTGGCAAGTACGAGATGGAGGTTTAATCTGTGCATTTGAACAGAAAGATGTCGCTGGTGCAAACTGCAGCAGGTACCCCTGGTAGCCCACGTCACATTGCCAGGTCACTTTTTCAGGGACAGCTACAGAGGACAGTTCTGAGCAAGCTCAGACTCATCTGAGCTGACAGCACCTTGCGCCAGCTCAGCTCTCTCCAAAGCCAGACTCCCTGTCTCCCTGAGTTGAAGTGCACAGTTCAAGAGCAAACCTCAGCAAGTAAGAAAGCTGGGGGTTCAATACCCAACTCCTGTCCTTTGGTTGGACAAATCCGGGGCGGGGGTGTTAAATGACTATCAGAAGGTCTCAGTAGAATTGAGCCCTAGCTGTGGTGGTCTCTCTCTTTGAAATGTTCCCTACCCACCCCACCTCGCCACGTTGACTTGTCTTCCTCCTCTGTCTCACTCTCCCCTTGCTGTCACTTCTTCCTGGGAGTCACCTAGGAAACAAATCACGTGCTCCCTGATCCTGGTCTCAGACCCTTCTTTCGGAGAATTCCAGCTAAGACAGAAAGAGTGTGGCACTGAGAATGAGAAAGGAGGCCAGTGGCTTTGGTTCTCGTATCCAATGAAGAAGTAACACCTCAAATGTTCTGATGTAAAATAAGAATGTCAGGTCAAATAGGTCACAGAGATCCAGAAAATTGGAGGCCCTGATCTTCGAACTCCATGTACAGAACCATTTCTAAGTTTACTCCGACCCTGACAGGCACCTGAGTGGCGACCTTGAAATTGCAGCTGTTATCTGCTGAATATACTGCAATGCATTTCAATACAGTCAGTTCTTATTTGAGGAGGAAAGGTGGTCCCTGACAGTAGAGGGAGGAGGGGGATAGGGTGATTGAGGAAAAGTATTTTGTGCATTTGGATTTGCAATTCCAGTATAGACAGCAGGATGCTTTAGATCATCCACTTGGTGTTTGGATCACTCAGAGCCTTAATTGCCACCCCATTGGAGAGTGGCTGGTTCACACCTTCAAGGATTTGGCCTGAGAGAAGCACTGGGCAAGAGTAGCTGTGCTTCCCCTGGTAAAGATGGGACACTGGATATTTCCAACAGCATCCTGAGGATCATGGGAGACAGCACTAGGAAAGGAATGCAGCTATTAGGGAGTTTATTCCACATAGACGTCAACCTCCAGGCTGACCCCCATAGAACCTCACCTCCTGCTGTGGGTGCCCTTGTTTATTCTCTATGCAAACTGAACCAAGACGGATCTGCATGACCAACAGATGATGCGTGAAGTGACATGTTGTGCCTTCTGAAGCTGGGACACAAAATGTGTTGCAGCTACAGCCTTGGGAACGAATGCTCACTCCAGGGGAAGCCAGCCGCCATGTTGTAGAGATTGTCCAAGAGTCCTGCACAGAGGCCTTCATATCAGGGTCACCAGATTCAACAAATAAAAATATCATGTGGGACATACACATACAAAAAATATTTTTTCTTACTTATCTGAAATTCAAGTTTAACCAAATGTCCTCATATTGCTCTGGCAACCCTACTTCATGGAAATGAGTTGAGACCTCTGGCTTAAATGTCAACCCTAACTCACAGGTTTGCGAATGCATCATCGTAATGGATCTCTAGCCTCAGTCAAGCCTCCAGGTGACTCAGTTGGGACTGACAACTTGACCAAAACCTCTCCAAAGACCCCAAGTTACAGCCACTGAGCCGAGCCACTTCCATAGTCCTTAGAGGGATTTGCGAGGGATGATGATTGGGTGTGGTTATTTCAGTCCCCTGTGTTTTGGAATGATTTGTTACACAGCATTAGGTAACTAGGACATTGCATCAAACCCTGTCTCAGGGTCCTTCCATGAAAACCATGGCCTTCATGGGTCCACAAGGATGACAAAGGCTGAGTTTATGGTCTTAGGAAGCTTAGGGTGACATGGGGAAGACGAGTGTGGACAAGCCTTGTTTACACTGGAACGTGCTAAGGACAGAGCAGCAGCTTGTGGGAAAGTGTGAGTCATTCTGTCCAGGTTAGCAGGAGGTTCTGCAAAGAGGTGAGCTTCCAGGCAAATTTTAAAGAAATGCTAGTTCTAAAAGCAGGTGAGAGAAGGACAGGGAGGCTAAAATGTTCCTCTTGGCAGAGAAAATGGGGAAAGGTGAGAAGTCTAGTTTCACTGGCACAGTGTGCCGCACAAAGGAGGCCCTGGAGACGAGGCACCAGGCAACTGTGCAGAGGCTGCTGGGTGGGCTGAGATGGTGATCTGTCACAGACAAACAGGAGGCAATCATGCCCTGGTCTGCAAGGTGGCCATGGGGCAGGAGGGGGGACAGGAAAGAGTGGCAGGGCTCATTTGTCAGCTGCTCTGCTGAGTGTTTGCTGAGTGAGTGATGGATGGGTGTGCGGCAAGCAGGGCTGTCTCTGTTGCTTTGAGTGACTGGGACTGGATGTTCCCTGAAATAGGAGTTCGAGTGGCGGTTGGCGCTACGCACATGATCCAAGAGGCAGGTTCTAATAACTGAATCCCTGGAGTTTCAAAGGCTTCTTCCACCCAGAAGGTGTTACCTGTGACGCGATGTTCTCCAGAGGAACACATTTAGGACAACGCATAGGAGATCCACAGAGCAGCAGCCTCGCAGGGAGTGACTCATCCTTTTGCAATCCAAGTGCTGGGCAGAAAGCATCCGGATCCAATTAAAGAGCGCAGGTCCTAGGCGAGATGAGAAAGGGAGCAATGCGATGTAACTGACAGTTCTCATGACGGATGCTCAAACCTGCCTTCCTGCTGGGAGACGTCCGGCTATAAGCAAGAAGCAAACTTTGTTTTAAGAGGGCGTGTGTGTGTTTGTGTGACTTCTGACCTTTGCTTTAGAAGGCTGGCAGTGGATTCTGTACAGGGGCGAAATCAAATACAATAAAAGACACAACCAGAGAAGGAGAAACAGAGATTTCATGGAGCTGTCCTCCACACAAAAGGAAACCGAGGTGTGTTAACGATCTCCCAGGAGCTATACCTGTGTGGTCTCATGTACTCCTCATAGCAACCCCAGAGTGAGGAATAATTAGCTCCATTTCACCGATATTCAACTCTCAAGGCCATAAAAGGCAGAGATCAGTAGAGCTGGAATTCCAACCCAGGCCTCTCTCTCTGGAGCCTCCAAACTGTACAGTTCCAAGCTACCTCAAGGATGGGGCCCTTTCTTTCTTTTACCTATGGCCTGAGTCAGGGAAAAAAAAAACCCCACCTAGTTATTCCCCTCCTCACTTGGTTGCTCACACAGGGACACACGCAGCCCGGCCAGGCAGAGGGAGGCAGAGTTGCAGCACTGCCAGCCCAGACACACCCTTCCTTGCTCTTTTCCAAGAGCACAAGGCGGCAGCCTCCAGGAGACTGACAAGTCTTGAGAGGTACACCGAGTTCATTTACGGAGCCTCTTTCATGCACCAGGTACTGTGGGTGCCTCCAAGCTCAATAATGACAACGCCAAGCATTTACTGCACAGTTACTGGTTAGCCAGACTATGACAAACAGGATACGTGCATCCTCCCTCTTACCCCTTGGAGGCTGTGACCTTTAGTCCTGCTCATTTACAAACCATGCAACCCAGCCCAAAGGGGTGGGACAGGATGCCCAGGCCCCCTCGGAAGCTGTCTCAGAGCCTGGATTTGAACCTGCTTCAGCCTGATCCCAGCACCCAAGCTCTCAAGCCCTAGGTTCTGCTGCCTGCAGAGGGAAAGAGCTGGCCTGTTCTTTCTCGGACAGGGCAGACCCTCCTCTGAGTCCCCTTCTCAGCAAGCTCTCCAAGCAGACTACAGACCCAGGGCCCATGAGAAGAAGTGCCAAGTGTTTGCTGGGAGAGGGAAGGGAATTAACTTCCCTTATCGTGGCGTGGCCAGAGCAGCAGGGCAGCCTCCTCGTGGCCCTGTCTAAGCATCTCAGTCAGTGGGATCTTCTGAGCCCTGGTGCCTGGAATGGGCCTCTGCTGGCTGCGGAGTTTCTGCAGGGACGTGTGTCATCACAGTTCGCGTGTTACCCCGTCTCCTGCCTCGTGCCCGCTGCCCTTCTCCAGGCACAGTGGATTCCCTGAAGCTCTGCACGTTGGCAGTCACACAGCCCACTGCCGTTCCCTTTCCTCCTGGAGTTTGCACAGCGCTGTGCCAAGTCCTGAGAAGTCTCAGGGGCCCAAAGAGGTGACAAGGTTTTCCCAGGTCACAGAACATGGCTGTGGCAGTCCGGGAATCTGGCACCTTCCTTTCCTGTCTCCAAGTGAACTGGGAGCACTGTGTGACTTCCTTCCACTGGAGACCGCTCACTCCAGAACTGATGACGTCTTGTTGCCCAGGACCAGAGCCCACGCCTCCATACGGACAGCTTTGTTCCGAGCCTGCCTGCCTCCAAGCAGCTTTCGGGTACACAAGTCCTCATGACTTCTACCAGAAGCAGGTGGGCTCTTGAAACCCCCTAACCTGCTACCCTGGGCCCTCCTGAAGCTTGAGCCCTTGCCCTGCTTCCCCAGCCCAGCTCAGGGACCATTGTGATCTCAGCCAGGTAAGTGCCTGTGGCTCAGGGGGTTCTGCGTGTCATGGGGCCCCTACTTAGCTCCAAAACCAGAACAAAGTCCTGAAATCCTTTCTCATTGCACACAAGGCTGAGCCTAGGCAGAAGGCAGGCATGAAAAGCCAGCGTCTCCGGTGGTTTGCAACGATCCCTCTGCAGTGGCTGCAGCGAGCAGCCTCTTGGCTCTGTTTTTCAGTCCTAGCTTGGGTTCTGTCCAAGGCCAGGCTTTCCCGGGAGCTTGCTGAGGCAGATCTTACCCCAAGGGAATCCAGGGGAAAGCTAGCCAGGGACAGCGGTGGCTACTACTGATGGTCCTTCCTCGGGGGCCAGGTGCCCACCTGCTCCTCTTCCACATATCTGAGGAATGCAGAGACAGGGAAGAGCTGGGCCTGTTAAGGCTGGAGTCTCAAACTTGACCCGTCAGTGACCATGGATCTGGCTAATCCATGAGTCAGAGCATGAAGGGTGATGAAGATGCTCGCCATCACACAAGCCCCTCATTCCAGAGAAGCTCTACGACCTTTTCCGGGTCCAGGGCCATAGGGAGCTGGTGCAAACCCTGCTGTGTCAGGGGAAGACACAGCAACCCAGACAAAGCCCAGGTCTCTGCAGGCCAGAGCTATCCCACCTGCCACACAGAACCCCTCTGATTTGCCTGTGGAGCTTCCTGCACCAACCCCTTGATCTCTTTCAACTCCAATTTTTGTGTTCTATATATTTTTATTTATTTCAAAGAGATTGAAGTGCAGCCAAATCCCCTGGGCTACATTTAATTAGTGTTCTCTTCAAGTTGAAAGCTTCCCTGGTCATGTGTTCTGGAGAATTCTGGGCTGGGTCCTGCAGACCCCTTTGTAGCTTGTGCTGCAGGTGCCCTGCTGATGAGGCCTCCAGGTGCTTCCTGAATTCTCCGAGGCTCTCAGGGACCACGTGACCAAACCAGGACTTGTGTCTCAGACCAGGGGACCACCCACCCACCCTGGAGGGCGTCGTTTCTGCCTGGTGCAAGGGGAAGCTTTAATTGAAACAAAGCTCCAGGTTGGTGTGAACAGCTCACAAATCTCGACAGGAAATGCATTACATCACTGGAAAACCACTGCTGTGGACATTTTCCTCAACGTGGGAGAGTACTATGTTGTGCCTAACGTTTGTAGCAAACGGTTAGATGTGGGAAAAAGTAGCTAATTCCTTTTAAGTCTTGGGTTTCCTGATTGTTTGTTTCTCATTTATTCTAATAGCATTCTCTGTACTATAATGGTGTGGTGTACATCTGTAAATGAGTCGCAAGGCCTGCGGTTTGGAAGAGCCAGCCCTTGGCTGTTTTCATTTTATTCTGCAACCCAGAAGCAGGGATCTATCCAACTGTCCCTGTGACTGCCTGGCCTCACCCCGGGATTTCCCCCCACCACCCCTCACTGCTGAGGGGCTATGATCCCTGTGCTTCCTGTGGGGACCTTCTTTAAAAAAAAAAAAAAAGAAGTTTCTTTCTACTCACAAAGAAAGAAAGAGATTGTCTGTGTGCTGGTTTACTCCTCAAGTGTCTGCAATAGCCAGAGCTGGGCCAGACAGAAGTCAGGAGCCATAAATTGCACCCAGGACTCCCACATGGGTGGCATCAGCCCAGCTTCTTGAGTCATCACTGCTAATAGCCCAGGGTGCCTATTAGCAAGAAGCCAGATGAGAAGCAGAGCTACAGTTTGATCCCAGGGGCCTCTGGTACGGGACGTGGGCATCCCAAGTGTGTCCTCAATACTGTGCCAAATGCCTGCCCCTCCCACAGGGACCTTCTTGGACCCTCTCTATGCCAGTTTCACAACCAAACACGTTGCATTTAACAATGTGGTTTCACTTAGCATTTTCTTTTTTTTTTTTGTTTGTTTGTTTTTTTTTGTTTTTGTTTTTTTGTTTTTTTTTTTTTGACAGGCAGAGTGGACAGTGAGAGAGAGAGACAGAGAGAAAGGTCTTCCTTTTGCCGTTGGTTCACCCTCCAATGGCCGCCGCGGTAGCGCGCTGCGGCCGGCGCACCGCGCGCTGTTCCGATGGCAGGAGCCAGGTGCTTCTCCTGGTCTCCCATGGGGTGCAGGGCCCAAGCACTTGGGTCATCCTCCACTGCACTCCCTGGCCACAGCAGAGAGCTGGCCTGGAAGAGGGGCAACCGGGACAGGATCGGTGCCCCGACCGGGACTAGAACCCGGTGTGCCGGCGCCGCAAGGCGGAGGATTAGCCTGTTGAGCCACGGCGCCGGCCTCACTTAGCATTTTCTAAGATGCTGAGAGGAAAAACTGGTTGTTAACTTTGCTTAGCTGTCTCTCTTGGTTCAGATTCTCAAGACAGAGTCAGAAACAATGACTTAGGTGCAGGCAGCTATTTGAAAAGTGACTCCAGGGAATGGAAGTGAAGAAGGAGGGAGACTGACACAACAGAAAGAAGAAAAACCAACAAAGGCTGAATTATAGAAGCAAATTGTAACTGGCTCTAGTGTAGAATGTTCCTTGAAATTGTCCCCCTAACCAATAGGAGCCTGGGAGTTTATATACCTACTCCCATGCCCTTTGATGCAGGATCTCTTGGGAATGTCACCTCTCCCATCAAAGCTATATTCATGTGAACTGAGCAGGCCTCGGGAGCTTTGGATAAAGCCCTGAGATGGAAAAATGGAGGGGAGCTCAGAGAACTGGGATGCTGTCAAGTGCAAGGACTGGCCCATCACAGCCACAAGCTGAAGTCAGAAGGTACAAATGTATCTGCTGTAACTCCCTGCATTCAAAGAAAAAGCAAGGGGGGAATTAAGAAAACACAGATTTGCAGTGGTACACACAAATGCCGACAGTAGAAGAGATAAAGGATAGCAAGAAAAGGGGCAAAGAAGTGAGAAAAGAGAAGAACAACATTTTCTCCCAGGACCTCCTAGTAGCCAACTCAAAGAGGAAAACCGATTGGCACACCTCAGTGTCCAAGAAACAAAAGCAAAGCCTTTGCTCAAGCAAACACAACCTTTTCCCATGGTCCTCGGAACAAAGGCATTGTCTGTCCTGGTGACACTGGCCTCCAGTGGCTAGTGGCTCTTCTCCCCACAGTCAGCTCTCCAAAACAGCAGAAGCACAATACACTATGTTCTCAAGCCCATTATCTGGACAGAACTCCTCAGTTCAGTGGCGGGAACCCAACCCACATTAACCCTAGCAGGGAGGAGCATTTGTGAACTATGTGCTCTGAAAATGAGGAGTGGACTAATTTCAGACAAATCTGGGTCCAGAGGCTCACAAGTTTTCACCATTCCCTTGGCCCTACTTCCCTCCCAATGGCTTCACTTTCCAGACACTCCTTTATTTTGGCCTGACAGATACAGCCTTTCATGATTGTCACTGTCATTTTGTATTGCTATAACAAGATACCTGAAGCTGGATCATATTTAAAGAAAAATATTTACTTGGTTCATGATTCTGGCGGCCAGAGCCCAAACAGCATGGTGCCAGCCTGGCTGCCCCACAACACGGCAGAAGGCAACAGAGCCGGAGAGTGTACAGGAGGTAAGCAGCACTTGGGAAGTGATCACACGGCAATAGAAGAAGCAAGAAATCATGGAGGGGCTAGGTTCAGTCTTTTCTAACAGCCTGCTCTCAGAGAAACTCATCTACCCCTGGGAAACTGAACCCACTCCATGAGACCAGTGTTCATTCCTTCATGAGGGTGGTTGAGATCCAATCACCTTCCTCTAGGACCCACCCTGTAAGGGTCCTACCACTTTCCAACACCATTCCATCAGGGACCAGGCTTCAAGCACATGACCCTTCAGGGACCAAGTCATATGCAAGTCATAGCAGTGGTTCTAGAGACATCTGTTCCACCAGCAGCCATAAAGGAGATCTCATGGGAAGATTCCAAGTAGCCCTGCTTGGAGACACACAGCTGCTCCAAGACGCAATCATTACAAGGGGGCTGTGATGGGCATTGGAAAAACCATGTATCCATCTACACCTGCAGCCAGAAGACAAGCAAATCTCCCCCCATCAGAGTAACAGAGGTTTGAATGCATAAAGCTGAGCGAGCCAGCACAGCAGACGTCCACTGCACCCAACTTTCTGGAGTCCAAGCTGACAAACTTGAAGGCAGGGAATGATATGGTATGGCTATTACCATGCATCATGATTGGGGGAGATTGAAAAAAAAATCATTCAACGGATATAAAAACAAACCTCCTGTTCACTTAAGGAAATGGATGAAATTCCAAATCAGCAAGAAGAGGGGTGTGGCCTCCAGAGCCATTGGTGCTGTACCCATGACTCCCTGCAGGTGTTGCTCCTATGTGCTAGTAGCACTTACAACTCTGAGGGCTTCCTCTCACCATGGGATTGTGTTTGATATATTCATGGAGTGGACCAGAAATGTGGGTTGTCAACATCCTCAGGAATATCCAACAACAAATAGCAGGTGGGGGTTAGAAGATCAGTGTCCCAGCTCCCTCATCCCAGCAACATGAAGGCATGAGTGGTCCCTAGTGTCTCCCAGGGGAGCCTCACAAATCAGCAGCAGTAGAGCGTGCAGGAGAGCAGTTGGCTTCCTCCCCTCTCTCAGCTTCTTACCTTAGACGGGTGCTGTCTGGAATCACTTCCCATATACCAAACTTGAACTAAAATCCTCATTTTGGAGTCTGCTTCCCGCAGAGCACAAGATATGGATGCTGTTACTAACTCTTCTCATTTCCAGGGACTTTCATTTCACCCCCACCTCTGTGTCAGCGATTACAAAATCTAATCTGAATTGGCAGATGTGTGTGTTGCTTGCTTGAGACGAATGAGGTCTCCCAAAGGCATGAAGAGGTCAACACGGTTCACAGTTTTAGAAACTCTGGCAACAGCAGATTACTTAGAGCCCAAAATAGGTCTCACCTGTAGCAAACATACTTCCTCTTACAGCTCAAGGTCTGATTTTTCTGCTCAGTATCCAAAGCAACAAGGCTTATTTGCAGGGGCAGACGTTGTGGCATAGCAGGTTAAACCATCATTTGAGATGCCTACATGACATACTGGAGTGCTGGTTTGAGTCCCAGATAACTCAACTTTCAATCCAGCTTCCTGCTAATTCACCTGCAAAGGCAGAAGATCCTGCTACCCACATGAGGGAACTGGATGGAGTTCCAGGCTCCTGACTCCAACCTGCTCCAGTCTTAGCTGTTGTGGACATTTGGGGAGTCAATCAATGGATGGAAGATCTTCTCTCTCTATCCCCCCCTCTCTTTTGTTTACCTTTCAAATAAATAATAAAATCTTAAAAAAATAGACTATTTTGAAAAGATATTTGCTTTAAACTGTTGTTGGTTGTTTTAGATACAATGCAGCTCAAGAAAGAAGAGAAGACAGCCATTAGTAAAGGTTTGCAGCTGAGTTCCTTGCTGAAAGAGGCCAAATCAGCACTCTGTTCCTGGAGGCACAGGGAACTCTGGATTCGTAATCATTTTCAATGGAGTCCAGACAAGTTATGTTACGAGAATGAAGATAACTCCCCTGCCTGAAATATATGGATTTATTTCTAGGCATACCTCTGTCTGGTTGAAGCAGGACTTTCATTTAAATGCAAATGTGGGTTTGGAGTACGCTCTTAGAAAAAGAAAAATACTGATGCCAACTGCCAGGGCCTGGGGAGAATACTAGGGGCGGTTTGTATGAGCTAAAGGGGAGAGGATACAACAGGGGGGCAGCCATGCAAAGGCAAGTAAAATGACAGAAAAGATAATAAGCTGAGGATTAGAAAACAGAGTGATGTGGGGCTGGCAGTGGGGTGCAGTGGCTTAAGCTGCCATCTGCAATACAAGCATCCCATATGAGCATGGGTTTGAACCCTGGCTGCTCTGCTTCCAATCTAGCTCCCTGCTGGCATGCCTGGGAAGATGGCCTAAGTACTCAGGTCACTGCCATTCACCTGGGAGCTTGAATGGAACTTCTGGCTCCTGGCTTTGGTCTGGCCCTGGCCACTGTGCCCATTTGGGGAGTCAAGCACTGGATAGAAGCACTCTCTTTCTAATAAATAACTCTTTAAGAAAAAAGAAGAAAGAAAACAGAATGATTTCCTATAGGCTGTGGCGGCTGCAGAGACCTAACAGAGGGAGCTCCTAAATTGACCAGAACTGCATTATCCCACAGACCTTCCTGCAAGGGAAGTGTGCTCTGTGATGCTCACAGGTGGTTACCAAGCACTTCCCATGTGCCACCAACGAACTGGATTCTTGGTTATTTAATTTTAACTAATTTAAGTAGCCATCTGGGGTTAGAGGCCATACTGAACAAGGTAAGTCTACAGGACTGTCAGCTGGAGAGACCTGGAAACAGATCATCCATGCTGGAACACTGGGCCTGGGGTTCTCCCTGCAGGTGGACAGGTTGGTATCAGAGTAACACTGGGATGGGGGAGCTTGTCGAGCAAGGTGTGCATTCTTACTCTCAGGAGCAGCTCCTCCCTCCACGGGAGGGGAATTCTGCCCATTTTTGCAGGGAGCCCACATCCCCTGCAGACAGGGTGTTCCCATGACACGAAGGGTCAAGCCGCCACCTGTGACACCAGCATCCCATATGAATGACAGTTTGAGTCCAGCTGCTCCATTCCAAGCCCATTCCCTGCTAATGTGCCTGGAAATGCAGCAGAAGATGGCCCAAGTGCTTGGGTCCTGCCATTTATGTGGGAGACTAGGATGTTTCAGGCTCCTGGTTTTGGCCTGGCCCGGTCTCAACTGTCTCAGTCATTTGGGGAGTAAAACAGTGGACAGAAGATCTGTCTCTCTGCCTCTCTCTCTCTCTGCCTCTCTCTCTCTCTGCCTCTCTCTCTTTCTTTCTGTTACTGCCTTTTAAGCAAGTCTTTTTTAAAATATATAAAAGATATAACCTCATAAGTTGAAGAGCATCTGTGTATTGTATTATACCTGTGTATATATTAACAGTATAAAATTTATCTTATTTATAGATTTAGGAATTCTTTTGAGAATTACAAAGCTCTATTCCCTTTTATTTTTATATTAACATAATTTTGTAAATATGAACACTGGAACTACATCAAAATATTTGTGAACCTAAGCTAGGCTTTTTTTTTTTTTTTTTTTTTTTTTTTGCAGTCTTGATCTGATTGAGCTCACCTTAGCTAGGCTGGCTCATGAACCTGTGGGTAGCTGACGGGTCTACTGTAGTTGGCTTTGCCCAGCTTCACTGGGCCCTTTTACATACCTGGGGCCTAGGCTGGGATCTGGGGTCACTGAGCCGATCCTGCCTCATGTTGTTTCCATCATCTTTCAGCCTCTCCTGGGCTTGTCCCTGTGGCAGACGCCAGGACTTCAGAGAGTGACTGAAGCAGGCAAGGCCTTTTGGGGACAAGACTTGAAACTCCCACATGTTCCTTCTGCTGAATTCTTCTAGTCCAAGAAAGCCATGTGGCCAGATCAGATTTTAGGAGTGGGTCAATAATTCCATCTCTTAATGGGAAGAGCAGGAAAAATCACATTGAAAAGGGGTGTGGATGCAAAGAGAAAAATAACTTGGACGTTTTTGGCAAAACATCCACACACAAAGCTCAACGGAGACTCATTTGGATGGGAATGTAGAGCGATTTGGAGTAAGATTCAAGGTTGTAATAAATAGAGGGAGCAATACCCTAGGGTGGAAAAGTGAACTCTAGCTGGGCAGGGAGCCAAGTACACGTGGCAAAGAGTCACTGACACTAACCCAACCCTCATCAGGAAAGCACAGTGAAAGCTTTTCTTGGTAGAGGAGAAGATCTAACCTGCCTTTCTGAACATCTAACCAAATTTGGATTTTACAGGTCAGTTGGCCACTGTTTGGACTTTCCTAGACCATGTTGGAATAGGGGACAGAAACAGATACAGGAATTAAACTCCATCAAGGTTCTAGTGACCTGGTTCTTATTTCCTCATGTTTGTTATTCTAATTTTCAGCTCCTCAGTGCTATGCTGATAAGACATAGATAAATAAATCAGAGCAATGTTAACAAAGTCACGTAGGCAGGCAAAGGAAGGCAATGGGACCTGCGAAGTTGGGCAGGGGGCTTAGGCTTAATTCTGTGAGCTACAGGGAGCTGTGCCTGCTCAGTATGGGACAGGCACGGTGTGCAACGCTCAGTATCTGTAATGTCGGGCACAGCCCATCACTCTAACCTCTAGGCTCCTTATCCAGCCAGAGAAAGGCAGTCCCCTGCTTGGTGGGCCACGGACACTGTCTCTTTAATTTCTCAAAAAGAACACATCTCTAAAGCCTGAAGTTCTGTAAGTGAGGCTCCCAAAAATGGGTGGTGGTGGTGAGGCGGAGAGCCTGACTCATCACCGAGTTTTCATTGACATCAATTCTACCCAGGCTACCTGGGAAATAGCAGATCCATTCCCTCACTAGATTTTTAGAGAATTTGTTTAGACAGATCCAGGAAATACAATTTGATAACTCGGGGTTTATCTCACCTTCCACTGTCAAATTGGAATCATTCCTACAGTGAGAAATGCAGTCGAGAATTGCAGTGTGGGCTAAGGCACGTGGCTACGTTGGAAGGAAGATCTCATTTCTCAGTGACTCTAGGGGAACAGATGTTCTGAAGCTGGAGAAAGAAGAGGCAAGAAAGCAGAAGACAGAGGAACCCCTCTGCTGTCCCCCTCACGTCGTCTTTGGGATCTGAGCTTATGCTGGGTGACCCCTGTTTCTCTGCTTGAGTTTATAAAACTATTTTTATGTCAGCCAGGCCTTTGTGCTCAAGTGTGGACTATGCAAAGGCCGTATTGGCACCACCTGGGAGGTTTGGACCTCATTTTAGACCTCCCGGTTCCAAAGCCGCCTTTGAAGGAGACGCTTTAGTTGTGAGCATACTCATGGAAGTTTGAGAAGCCCTGGTCCTGAGAAAGCTTTTGTTTGGATAGAGGCAGAGCTCATTCCAGGTAGGAGCTGAGTCACAGTATTGTCTATCATCAGCTCCATAACCCTGAATGCCTTTATCAGTCCCAGATCCTGTGCCAGGCAGTGGGCTGCCTTTGCTAGCAAAACAAACAAAAAGTAAAACAAGGGATGGGTGTTGTGGCACAATGGGTTAAGCCACTTCTTGGGATGCCCGCATCCCCTATCAGAGTGCCAGTTGGAGTCCCTGACTACCCTGAGCTTCTGATCCAGTTTCTTTCTAGGGCATGTGGGAGGCAGCAGATGATGGCTCAAATGCTTGGGCTCCTCCCAACCACATGGGAGACCCAGATGGAGCTACTGGTTCCTAGCTCTGGCATGGCCTAGCCTGGCATGTTATAGCACTTGGGGAGCAAACCAGTGGATGCAAAACATCTCTATTTTCTGTCTCTCCCTGTTTCTGTCATTCTTCCCACCTTTCAAATAAAATAAATAAATCTTAAAATCACCTTTCTAAGAATTTGTAATTAGAAAAGTAAATGGATCATTGGAAATCATACCATCAGGCCTATGGTAAGAGAAAAAGTCAAATGCTGCAGGAATACAGATTGAGCACTGCAACGCATCTTAGAGCTGTGATTGTGCCCCAAAGACCTGAACTGTGAGCTGTAGATTAAGTAACCTGCTGGGCAGTGGCAGGGGGAAGTCGTGCATGCTCAGCCGTGTGACTGGAACAGAGGTGGCTTTGCCTGAGTGGAGGAACAACGGGAAGTGAAGAAGTGGAAAGCTTCCAGAGTCAAGCGTTTCTACGGCTCAGACCCCAAGGATTAGCTGGACGGAGCATGGGTTGTGGGGCTTTTATTTTTTCAGATGGAAGAGCTCTATTCTGGGAAAGAATCAGAGGAACAGGGGCCGGCGCTGTGGCACAGCAGGTTAAAGCCCTGGCCTGAAGTGTCAGCATCCCATATGGGCGCCGGTTCTAGTCCCGGCCGCTCCTCTTCTGATCCAGCTCTCTGCTATGGCCAGAGAAGGCAGTAGAAGATGGCCCAAGCCCTTGGGCCCCTGCACCCATGTGGGAGATCTGGAAGAAGCTCCTGGCTTTGGATCGGCATGGCTCCGGCCGTTGTGGCCATCTGGGGAGTGAACCAGCAGACGGAAGACCTCTCTGTATCTATCTCTTTCAGTAACTCTTTCAAATAAATAAAAAAAAATCTTTTAAAAAAAGAATCAGAGGAATAGAGTAGGAGACAACTGAGTAGGGAGGAACCTGGAAGTTGGGAGAGGAGTTCCTCCTTCAATTTACCGAGGAGGAAGGAGAACAGGATGGGAGCAGCAAGTCTCTAACTTCCCCTCGAGTGGGCATTGAGTGCTTAGCTGAGAGGTCAAGTACAGGGAAGCAGAGACGTCAGGACCTGAGGATTCCATTAGGTTGAAGAACAGGAAAAGTTGGAGCCACTGAGTCACACTTTCTCTTTATGCAACCTGCCAACTCGAGACATCTGTGCACGTGAGTGTGCCAACAGCTCATTCCAAACCCGTGCGTTACCCTTTACAAAGGTATTGCTTTTATATATATATATATATATATATATATATATATACATACATATATACATATACACACACACACAACAACAACAACAACAACATCTTCTATTTCAGAAGAGGGTTAAACGATTTTTGGGATGAAGAATTTCTCTGGTCTCAAAAATCAAACCCAGAAGATTTAGTGATTCTCCTTTCTTCCTTTGCGTAAGTGCAACTCAGCGTTTTGTCCTTCCTGTCACCGACGCACCAGCATCGATGCTGTCTCCAGGGGCCCTGCAGTGACTTAAGAGAGATCTCCTCTGTGCTGCCAAAGCACCATCTGCATGGAAGAGGCTGCAGGAGCCAACCAGCAGCACCCCCCCCCCCACGTCACACATGGGAGTAGGGTGGTTCACAACCCCCCAGTCTAGGCCTTCAGGGTCGCGTGGCATCCTTGGCACTTTCTTAGTGTCCGCTTCTCGCGTGGCCTAAACAGCTATGCTTTATGATTTACAGCTAGTGGAATACACCCTTGCTGCCTGGAGGAGAGGGCCACGCCTCTCCCATCACCATGGCTCCTGGAGCGAGATCACAGGAGACTGCTTGGAGTACGTGCACCCCAAGTATTGGCTCACACACACAGAATGCTCGGTCCCCAGCCGTAGGCCAGGGAATAGGGTTTCTGTTTTTCTACCTGGCAACACTACATCTGTCAGAATATGACTCTGTCTCCCCTCACCCATTTGTGCCCTCTCCTCCATTTAACACGCTCCCCTCGAGCCTTAAAGAACCCCCTGGAAGAGAAGTTAGAAGTAGTGACAAGGCGGCAGAGATAAGCTGCCATGACTGCTATGGGATTTGCTCTGGGATCAGTAGGGTAACCACATCTGTCCCTGTCAAATGTTGCTTGGCCTTTCCCTGTGGACATTACTGCTGGAGGGGGAGGAGGGGGAGGAGGAAGGGGCGTGCCCCAGGCCACTCAGATTTATTAACCTGGTGAATCAGCAGAAAACAGCTCAGGTTTTGTAATCAATGAGTGACTACTCCCAGACCCACTCCCACTACTCTCTAAACATGCAATGCGATCTGGGCAGACACAGGGAGCCACACGGGCAGGTGCAATGGAATGGTGCCTGATGGGTGACACTGAAGTCCCTCGTGGGAGAAAGACAGACTACCGTAAATGCAATTACCTTTGAATTCACCAATTCCACAAATGGTCTAAGATCACACAGGCCTGGACTGGTCTGCCTTTGCGAGAGCTACGAAGCAAAGGTCTGCTAACAAAACCAACAGAGCGAACAAAAATGCCGAGAGCAGGCTCTGGCAGCCCAGGGGCTCATCCGCCAAAACTACGAGCAAAGGCTGCGTGTAAATCCACAATGCGTTCGAGTATTTACTAAAGCAACCGTTTGTGTGTTTTGTTTTGTTTTTATAAGACAGGGAAATTGTCTTTCTTTCTTTTTTACTAAGTCCTAGTCACAACTCTGATAGCTACAGCCAATGAATGGGTAGTTCTTTGAAATGGGGTCAGGCTAGGACGCTGCAGGCTCCTGTGTCCTGTTACCTTCCCATTCCTCCTCTGCCATCAGTGTTAGCCCCTCAAGGACCTCTGCAGAGACCCAGGACGGCAGGGAGGCCAGTTTCAAAGCCATCAGCTTGGCAGGTTAGACCTGTGTATGTTTGAGTGTTTAATAAACAGAGGGACCGGCGCTGTGGCGTAGCCGGTAAAGCTGCTGCCTGCAGTGCCGGCATCCCATATGGGTACCGGTTCAAGACCCGGCTGCTCCACTTATGATCCAGCTCTCTGCTGTGGCCTGGGAAAGCAGTGGAAGAAGGCCCAAGTCCTTGGGCCCCTGCACCCATGTGGGAGACCTGGAAGAGGTTCCTGGCTCCTGATCGGCTCAGCTCTGGCCATTGTGGCCATCTGGGGAGTGAACCAGCAGATGGAAGACCTCTCTCTCTCTATCTCACTCTCGCTGCCTCTGCTTCTTTAACTCTGCCTTTCAAATAAACATCTTTCAAAAAAACTTAAAAAAAAAATCACAACAGTGGAGGAAGATGGACGAGATGGTAAGAAGCTGGGATGCCTATGATAGAATATTCCAGCAACACGGGTGGTCTGTGTGTGTCAGGGAAGAAGGTGATTAGGGCCGAGTGGAGCATAGAATTAACAGTTGTGAAGCCGTTAGCCCAGGAGCCAACGTGAACGCATGCTCCGTCTCAGCCAACCAGGCGTGGGGGCAAGGCTGCCAGCAAGGCAGCTGCCAGAATTCATGTGCTATGTGCCTGATGAAGGTGTCCCGGAAGACAGGGCCTTGGGGCTGGAGACTGAAGTCAGCAGTGAAGTGCCTACAGCCGAGGAGCCGTAGCTCATGGATACCCACGCTTGGATAGACCACCACCCCTGCTGCAATGCCAGACAGCAAAGAGTCGTCTCATTGCTCTGATCCTAGTTTAACAATCAGGGAATCCTGATCGGCACTCTCAAGCATCTACCTGTGGCCAAATTTACCACACCACCTGAAGACTTCATGCCCCCATGGAGCCACCATGATTCAGCACCAAGTACCCTGCGATACTGAGTGACAGACCAAGAACGCTTGGTAGGGAGGCAGTATTATGGTGCAGTGGGTTAAGTGGCCACTTGGGACATCGGCATCCTCTATCAGAGTGTTGGTTCAAGTCCTGGCTGCTCTGCTTCTGATCCAGACCCTGCTAATGCGCCTATGAAAGCAGCAGAGGATGGCCCCAAGTCCTTGGGTCCCTGCCACCTACCTGAGAGACCAGGATGGAGTTCTGGGCTCCTGGCTTTGGCCTGGACCATTGTGGCCATCTGGGAAATGAACCCATCAGATAGAAAATCTCTCTCTCCCTCCTGTCACTTTCCTTTAAAAAAAAAAAAAGATTTATTTATTTATTTGAAAGGTAGAGCTACAGAGAGGCAGAGGCAGAGAGAGACAGTAATCTTCCATCTGCTGGTTCACTCCCCAAATGGCCGTTGCTGGGCCAATCTGAAACCCGGAATCAGGAGCTTCTCCTGGGTCTCCCACACAGGTGCAGGAGCCCAAGGACTTGGGCCATTTTCTACTGCTTCCCCAGGTCACAGCACAGAGCAGGATTCGAAGTGGAGCAGCCGGGTCTTGAACCCGTGCACATTTGGGATGCTTAACTCACTTTTCCACTCTCCGTGTATTAGAGTGTACTGGCCTCAAGAGTGGGACACTGGCTTTTTCCTTCTGTTTCCCCAGGAAACAAGGAGTTGGGTGTTAAACGCAGGTGTGAGCATGAATGGAAGACAGGTGAGATGTCAGACGGTGGGTGGGTGGAAGCAGAACTCTAAGGTTCTAGTCTTTAAGCACTGATCAACCTGGGGACCACCTGGAGTCCTGGCTGCCCAAGGTCCTCCAGGCGAGCAGCCCCTCCCCCAGGCTTCGAGTTTACCCTTCGGCTTTGAACGGCCCCACCCCTACAGAGGAAGAGGGTACGCAGTAAGTTTTGGAAGATCTCCTTGCCTGAAAGGCTGCTGCTCTCACTCAATCTTATAGAACCATATTCTAGAAATTTCCATTGTTCACAAAAGCAGAGAAAACAGTGCCATGAACTCTCATGTGTTCATCACCCAAACATCAACATTTTGCCCGTCTTTTTAAATCTATATCTCACCTTCTTTGCTGAAACATTTCAAACCAACTATCAGCAATTTTATCTCTACATAGTTTTGTTTTTAAAACATTCATTATATAATATCACTAAGATCATTAACAACCTATCCAAATTTCCCAGATTAACTAAAAAAAAAAAAAAAAAAATCCTTTTCACAGTTGGTTTGATTGAATCAGGATCCAAATGAGTTTTTGTTGCTTAATAATTATCTGACAAGTTTCTTTTAGTTAATAACAGTTTCTCCCCTCCCATGTTTTCAACATCATTTATACACTGAAGGAATCAAGGCCTCCAGCCCACGGCATTCCCCCTATCCTGTACGTGGCTTCTTTCTTCCTACAATATCGCTGAGCATGTTCCCTGTCTCCTGCATTTCCTGTCACCTGCTCATTTGGTACAGATACCTAAGCCCAGGTTTGCTTCTGGCAAGACTCCTTCTTAGGGAATGTTTGGTACTTCCAGGCACAAGAGGAGGAGACATGCCAACAACTCGGCTCATAACCTTACTGAATGCTCTCGTTGTTTTTCTTACTGTGCTTCTCTTGAACCGCAGCCTGGCTCCACGCGTAGGCTCTTACCATGGAGCTTACCTTTTAGCCCAGGATTCTCCTGTACGGCTGAGTACGCCAGCAGCCACCTCCTGGAGACCCGCAGGTTCAATCCAGCCCACTGTTCCTGAAGTTCCGTCCATTGTCCCAAGTATTGTTGTACCTGCCTGTTGATTTTCGACCTCACAAGCAGAGACAGACTTCTGCTTGGGATGAAATGGAGAGTGGGGGCATGGAACCAGGTGCTTGCATTCCTGGAGCACCAGGGCGTCAGAGGTGTGACTTATACACAAAGCAATCAGTTCACAACTGTAACTTCCTGATACCAATAAACTCCCAGGGACATCCAAACAAGTTTGCCTGGATTGATTACAATTCCCAGCTGCAAGGACACTTCATTAGCGTCCTAGAACTCACAGCCATAGTTTTGGGAACTAGATCCAAAAATGTCCTGCATCCTGCATCCTGACTTTCTTTGGTGAAATTTAGGCAGTTGTTTGAGGGCTTCTGCAACTGAAAAGAACAAGGCAATTATGAGATGAGCTCCACATTCTGCCTGCCTGCCTTCTTCCTACCCAGGAGCCCCAGGGGCAATTCTCATTGATTTAGGAATGTTAACCCAAACACCCAAATTAAATGCATGCAATTCTGACTGTCAGGGGCTTAGAATCCATAGCCTGAAATGTCCTGTTGTCCAAACCGGTCTCATGGAAATGTGATGCAGTCACAGAGAAGGAGGCGATGGCCTCTTCTGGGTGTAACTTTGAGTCTTAGGATGATCCCCATGGAAATCTGAAGCCACAAAGGCAGTGCTGGCCAATGACATCCAAGTTAGATCATCTTGGTAGAAGCAATGAGTGCTGCTTACTGTACTCACAAGGTCTTATCTGAGTGGAACCCTGGACCTTGCTCTCGTTGGACGTGCTCTTGGGAGGCTGCACACAGGGCGGACTTCTGGAGAAGGGCCACATCATGGCCATCACCTGATTCAGGCCACACCTGCCCCAGGTACTGGGGCATGGTTATCTTTGCTTCTCAGTTTTCCACTAGTTTTTTTTTTTTTTTTTTTTGGACAGGCAGAGTGGATAGTGAGAGAGAGACAGAGAGAAAGGTCTTCCTTTTTGCCGTTGGTTCACCCTCCAGTGGCTGCTGCGGCCGGCGCATCACGCTGATCCGAAGCCAGGAGCCAGGTGCTTCTCCTGGTCTCCCCATGCGGGTACAGGGCCCAAGCACTTGGGCCATCCTCCACTGCCTTCCCGGGCCATAGCAGAGAGCTGGCCTGGAAGAGGAGCAACCAGGATAGAATCCAGTGCCCCAACCGGGACTAGAACCTGGTGTGCCGGCGCCGCAAGGCGGAGGATTAGCCTGTTAAGCCACGGCGCCGGCCAGTTTTCCACTACTTTTACAAGGATAACAGCAACCCAAGTTTGGAGGAGAAAATGATTGGAGAGCAAAGGGAGAGTATTTGTTTCCCAGCACATTACTCTCAGGTCCCAGAGCCCTGGGGTGCTGGCCCATCTTCCTGAAGTTTTGTTTACCTTTCTGGGATGGGAAGATGCCCACCCCTAAGGCCGGCTCTCCATCTTCCAGATGCGGTCCAAGGGCGGCTGGGGGAAATCGCCAGGGAAGCCAAATTGGCAGCAGTGAACAAGTGTCTCTGTGAGAAGCAAGGCTGCCCTAATGGGGCTGCTTAGTGGAATTTTTCTCCCTTTTCAACCAGACTGAGCCTTGCTTCTTTCTGGCAGGCAGACAGGCTCACCCGTCCAAGTACGCAGGAAAGTTCTGTTTTGACAAGCGCACACATTCTTTTTCACAAAGCCACAGAGGCAAACGCCTTTGTTGCAGATGGACCAACTCCCTTCCAGCCCCGGGGGTGGGGGTGCAAGCCCTCCCATGAGCCGCAGAATGGGAGCAGCAGTTGTGCTTGCTTATGCAGGCCCCCCAAAGTACATAACTTCCATTATGTGGCTTCCCCATAACAGAATTTACTTCCCCTCGCAAATCCAAATGCTGCCAGGCCTGTTTGTCCTGCACTGGGACTGGCAAGGAACAGGAGGTTGGCAGGACTCGTGAGGCATTTTTCTGCTGGGCTTTGGTTTCCTGGCCAGTTGAACCCAGTCCAATTATTGTCCCAATGTTCTGCCAGATAAAACAAGGAGGGAGCTTTCTAGATGCCTGCCCTTGTGACTAAGAGATGGGGGAGGGCAGGCACAAGCCGCATCGGGGGTGGGGCCCACAAGCCCCAGCCAAGGCCACCGTGCAGGAGTCCCCTTCCCCAGCAAGGGCCCTGAGTCCGCCTGGTGGAGTGCACAGCGGCCGCCGCAGACCTTGGCCTTCAGGCGAGTGCCTGGCACTCGGGGCCTGCTCACCTTGGCACGGGTCCTCCTCAGAGCATCCTTGTGACTGCAAGTCGAATTCTCTGGGATGTGGGGTTAGTGTTCTCAGCAGACTAATCCCATTTGCAGTCTGCAGTGGTCTGGGCAGGATGGGCCTCCCACAGATGCAGCCTAGGAGGCTACTGCCTCAAGACGGCAAGAGCAGCGTACGGCACAGTCCTCTTCCAAAGTCTCTTCCCAATGGCCCTTCTGCTGCGCTTGAATTTCTTTCTTTTTTTTTTTCCTTTAAACATTTATTTTATCTATTTGAAAGGTAGAGTTACACAGAGAGAGAAGGAGAGGAGAGGAGAGGAGAGGAGAGGAGAGGAGAGGAGAGGAGAGGAGAGGACAGAGGGAGAGGGAGAGGGAGAGGGAGAGGGAGAGGGAGAGGGAGAGGGCTTCCATCTGCTGGTTCACTCCCCAAATGGTTGCAACGGCTAGAGCTCCACCAATACAAAGCCAGGGGCCAGGAGCTTCTTCCTGGTCTCCCATGCGGGTGCAGGGGTCCAAGGTCTTGGGTCATCCTCCACTGCTTTCCCAGGCCATAGCAGAGAGTTAGATTGGAAGTGGAGCAGCCGGGACTAGAACCGGCGGCCATGTGGGATGCCAGCACTGCAGGCGGTGGCTTTACCAGCTATGCCATGGCACTGGGCACATTTTTTTTCTTTTCTGAAAATTTACTTATTTATTTATTTGAAAGTCAGAGAGACAGAGAATGAGAGACAGAGAGAGATCTTCCATCTGCTGGTTCACTCCCTAAATGGCCACAATGGCCAGGGCTGGGCCAGGCTGAAGCCAGGGACAAGAACTCCATTTGGGTCTGATGTGAGTGGCAGGGGGGCCCAAGCACTTGGGCTATCATCCACTGTCTTCCTGGGAACATCACTAGGGAGCTGGCTTGGACACGGAGCAGCTGGGACTTGCATCAGCACGCTAACATAGGATGCCAGTGTCCCAAGCAGCACCCTGATCTCCTGTACCACGATGCCAGCCCCTGTGCTTGAATTTCTTGCCAAGAAAATCACTAATTAGGAGTCACTAAAGCATTGTCTCCAGGAAGTTCTGCTTAAATGCACATATTAAATTCACAATTACATCCTGATTAAAATGCATAGATGCATGTAAGCGGATGACAAAATAGACGCAGGCATAACCTCCAGGGTCTCGTGGTTACTCTCCATCCTTCCCTCCCAAGGAATGGCTGCATCTTTTTGGCAGAGGAGGGTAAGGACAGATACCTGCTCTGGGACCTCCCCTTCTCCCACTGTCCAGTCTCCAGCCTCACTTCACATCCACAAGGGTCCATGGAGAGCCTCTTCCCTAACAAACCCACCTTGAACTGCGCATTTTCTGGTGTCTGAGCTGGGGTGCTACGTGCAGAAGTTGTTTGATGTCTCGTATTTCAAGTATGGGAGACTTTCTGTCTCAGTTACAATTCAGCAACTCTATTTCGGCTGCTATGTTATTTTTAGTACCCAAGTGTGATTGCGTAGATCTGTGAAATGCTCAAAATTCAGGAAGAGCTCGTTTTCCCTGAAATCCAAGGGGGGGGGGGGTTCAAAAATGTTCTTAGGGGCAGGCATTTGGCATAGCAGTTAAGACACGGCTTGGGATGCCTGCATCCCATAGTGGAATACCAGGGTTTGAATCCTGGCTCCGCTCCTGACTCCAGTCCCATACTAACGTGCACCCTGTGAGGCAGCAGGGGATGGCTCAAGTAGTTGGGTCCCTGCCTCCGACATGGGAGAGCAGGATTGAGTTCTGGGCTCCCAGCTTCAGCTTGACCCAGCCCTGGTGGTTGTAGGCATTTGAGGAGTGAACCAATGGTTGGAAAATCTCTGTCTCTCCCTCCTTCTCCGTTGCTCTGCCTTTTACATATATAAAATAATATAATTTAAAAGTTCTTAGGAAAATGGAACTAAAATATGTTTATTTTGATGGGAAAAGTTTTGAAATTCATGCATTGTTTTTTCATAATATACCTTTTCCATGAACATTTGAAGATCTCTTGTATGCATGGATTTCAAAAATTTTGCAGTGAAACAAACATCTTTTAATTTCATTTTTCTGCAAACTGTTGAAATTCCCTTATATAAATGAACTATAGTGTTGCTTCTTGCAAAAATGTCCCTGAAGTCCTGCTACAAAGTCGCTATGTTCAGCTCTGCAGAGGCTGGGGTGGGATAAGGGGTCTGGGTCTCCTTATTAATGGACAAGACAGGGGATGTCATCCAAGCCGCCCACTGCCAAAGGGATTCTGATGAACCAAGGCCTTTGTTCCTCTGGACCTCACGATAGGGATCCACCACCCAGTGCTCTTCTGATTCTAACAATTTTTCTCTGACCATAAGTGGTGACTTTGCTAGTACATGAGGTTTGGTTATTTCCATTCCATCAAGTCTAGATCACACATATTGTCTTGTTGTCACCTTATTTTCTCAAACCCAACCTGAGGAGTACTGGAGACCTAAGGCTTATATTAATGCGCGGCCCAGGATTCTAAGCCATTCCTACTTCTAGATAAATATGTAACAAAGAATTTTAAAAAGAATACAACTTCTTAACTAGACTGCAAAAATTTTCCTGTTGATGAGGAAGTTTAAGACTGCAATGATTTTTCAGGTTTGTTTTTAAGCTAAAGGGATGTGGGGAAGGCAGGGCTATGAAGCATGCCAGAGGAAAAGGACAAAAGGGGGAGGAGTGCTGGGTAGGCCAGGACCCCTGGAGCTAATGGCCTGGCAGAAGCACAACCAGAGGTCATCTGTGCTGTCAGGAGTCCAGCATGAGCCTCTGGGCCCTGGTGGACAATGCTGGCAGCTCCACTGGCTACACCTCTGCGACTGGGCCGAAGATGACCTCAGGGAGTGACCATGTTTAAGTCGAAGCTTTTTGGTGTGGGCACAAGTCCCAGGGCCAGGAGAAGAGGCTAGAGTGGCAGAGATAAGCAGTAGGATCTTGAAAGCTGAAGGAAAACCAAGCAAAATCCCAACAACAGACACAGGCAACTGCTGGAAGGGTAGGTGGTAAGCTGTTGGGAGAGACAGTTTTGTTGTAGGCAGGGAGGGAGACAAAAACCAAATTTGCTTCGATAGGGGCACAGAGGAGGGCTTTAGGCAATGCCTATGATGGACAAATACTCAGTCTAACACTTTGGCCCCTTTGTGGCTGTTTTAGGGTATGCATTCCTGTCTTCTCAGCTCTACAGTGGCTATGTGGCCCAGAACTACCTCTGAGCCAGATAAAAGGAGTAGCTGTAAACGTGACAGGGACTCACTCGCTGGCACACGTTCTCTGTCCATGGTGCCCACTGGAGTCCAAAGCATTATTTTCCTAACCAAGGTCTTTTTTGCTCCTCTCTGCCGTACTTGCACACGCCATTCATTCATTCAACAAGTTTTTTTTTATTAACGATTATTCTACTCTTTATGCCATGTTAGACACAGGGTTTGCAGTGACAAACAAGACAGAACCAATCCTTGCCCTCACAGCCCTATAGTCCAGTGAGCATTTCAGACATTCAAGAGGCAAAGAAATAAAAATAATAGCAATCACACCCAAGCATGATCAGAGCTTTGAAGACAAAAAAAAAAAAAAAAAATGATGCTATGAGAAAGAAAGCATGGTGAAGCCTCATTCAGATAAGTATCCCAGGAAGACATCTCCAAAGAAATGACCTTTGGAGTAAGCCCTAAACAAAGTAAACCAGTCAGCCTCTGTGGGGTTGAAGAAACAGCATGCAGACAACAAAAGAGCATGTCTGAGTCAGGAGAGAGGCAGAGGCATCACAGAACCAAGGCAAGGCAACTGTGGCTGGAACAGTGAGAGAGGAAGCAAAGTAGGTCCCAGTAGACTGTAAAACCATTGGGAAGGAATCCAGAATGACTTGGAAGCTTTCAAACAGGGAGAATGATGCAACCTAAACAACTGTATCTTTGAAAGTCCACTCTAGCTGCCATGCAGGAAGAAAACTAAGGACCGACACGTAAGTGAACACAAAAGATAGTGATGAGAAGGACTCTGAGTCCCAAACAGATCTCAGTTGACATGATTTGGAGATGGACTGGATATAACCCAAGGACCCCAGGTCCTGCCTGGTCTCAGCCCTATGAACTTTATATCCTTTATAGATGCCTCCAGAAACTCTCAGGCATTGGCACCTAGCTCCTGAATAAATCCAGATCAAATCTGCACCTGCTAATTCTAACTCTCAACTTCATCAACTTCTCTCTCTCCCTTTCTCTGCCTCTCTCTCTCATTCCTCTGGGTACCACCGTGTGACTGGATTTCCCATATGTTAATGTTTACCCCGACACTTGCTCTAGAGTGACCCCAATGTGGCTCTTGATGTTACTCTTAAGGCTCTACACTGTGGATAATGCGTGTTTTCCATGCTGCCTCTGCACAGGCAGGCCTCACAGCCTTGGCCTGCCCCTCACCGATCTCTCCTCCTAAGTTCTATCTATTTCTGAAATGCTTTCCAGCTTTCCAAGAACGTCCCTTTGGTTGGGACACTATACTCCTAGCCACTGAGTAGGCCTGTTCCAACCCGAATGGAACACTTGGATCCATGTGCCATTGACCTCTTGGTTTTAAACATCTTCCCTTTCTGGGAACTCTTGCCCTAGGCCAAGGCCTTGATCAGACCCTCTCATCCTGTTATCCTCCTATGGAACCACTAACTCAAACCAAATTGAGCTGCCCTGTCCCTTTGAAGTGTTGGCTTCTTCTGTCCTGAGTGCAGACAGAGCTGATGGCAGGGAGGACACTGTGAGAATGTATTACCTTACAGAGACCAGAGTTCTTCCTGTGTATTGAAATGCTGGCCTGCTGTCTTGCCACACTTACCGGAGTTACAACGGGAACCCCATGCAATGAGTATGCCTACTCACACATATTCATATAAGAGTACAATGGCTGTACTGTATTAAGCTGATGATTATTTTAATTTCTCTATGGCCATATATGAATGGATTCCAATTCAAAGTGTGCACAGACCCTTTTTATTGGGTATGGTCATGAACTGATTTCACAAAATGATATGGCTTTATATTGGTCCCGCTCCACTCTTGCTTTTATTTTCCTTCACAGCATTAACCAGAAGGCCTTCGTTCTGTACAATAATTCTATGAATCATCATCTCAGGAAAGCATGCAGGGCTCACACAGTTTCCCACTTCCTTAAAACTAATAATTCTTCCCCTGGTTCATCTGTCTTCTTCTTAAGATTCATAATTTCTTATTTTTGTGTTAATTATCTATGGCCACAATAATGTTACATCATACAGGGTCTCACAACGTAGTGGCTTAAAATAATAAGCATCTCTTTATGGGTCCGTGAATCAGTGGATGGAAGATTTGTCTCTCTTTCCTCCCTCTCTATAACTTCGTCTTTTAAATAAACAAAATATTTTTTTTAAAAAGGACTGAATTGAAATTGAAAATTTTCAATTGAAAATTGAAGATTTTTTTTTTATAAAAAAAGAAAGAAAAGAAAAATAAACAATCCCTGAGAGTTAGTGCATTTTCAAATGGGAAAGAGGGGGCTAGAATGAGAACCCAAAGCTCTCAGTCAGGGTCAGGTGTTCCTTCAGTTACTCAAGATTTCTCTGTCTATCGGTTCCTCCCCTCCTTGAATAATGCTCATCTCTGCTCTGCCTACCTTCAGCTTTAGTGAGAATGGACCGCAGGGTTCTCTGATCTTAACTCCCCAAGAGAAGCTGAAGGCATTGTTTTTCTCCAAGGAACCCTATTTGCTGCTGGCTGACTTTAGGTGACTCCCTTAGGTTTGCAGAGGGAGCACGGTTTTAGCTCCTGAAAAATTTAATACACAATTTGATCTTTGCTACTCTACTGAACTCCTCCCGAGCTGCCAGTCCTTATCTCATTGCTCTCCCAGCTGCCAGGTAATTTGATCTGAATTTCTCTTATCAGTCCTAGGCCAGCAAGCAGGTGATGAATGAGGGGCTGGGAAGACAGCTGTCTCTTCTTTGAGGCTTCTGGCATTTTTGGAAGGGACTGTGTATGTGGCAGTTGCGGGAAATGGAAGGAAAACTCCCTCCCACAGGCCTTCGTCCAAGCCCTCCCACACCACTTCGAGGTGAATCTTTCTTCCTTAGGATTCTTGACATTCATGAAGCTTTGCAATGGCCTGGTCATCATGGCTCCCTGCCCAGAGGACAGAATTTCCCTGGTGTGACCTTGGCGGCTCTTAAAACAATATCTCACAAGAGTCTTGAACTGAACTAAAATGTGAAACGCTGCAGCAGATGGCTTATTTGACCTTCTGCACTGGGAGCCCTGACAGTCCCAGGCTCGTGTTGCCCCAGGTAACCTGGATGGGTCTTGCACTTCAGATGTGAGATTAAAGGATCAGGAGGAAGCTGCTGAGTCATGGCATCTGACCCACTTAAATCTGTTACACTCTCTTCAAGAATCTGATGTGCCCTTTGAGAGGGATCCCTCTGAGTTGTCTCTCTTCTGCACGGCTGCGAGGCAAAGCCCTCTATTTGCTACCAGAATGCAAAAGGAAGCAGGAAAAATTGCATCCAGACCAGTGGACTTCCAGACCCAGTTAGACAAAGCCCTGTGACATTGAAACCAGCAGGCTGTCTCTGTCAGACACCGCTGCCACCATGTCCCAGTGGAAATGTCCTTAGCCCACCCACTGGCCACCTCAGCATTCCACCAAGGAGAGAAGAGCAGTGCCTTGGGGGCATGACATCACAAAACATGTCAATTGACATTTAGGGGAGTGTTTCAAGGCTCCCTCCTTGCTCCCATCTGCTACTGTCACCAAGATGTCACCATCCAAATTAGTGCAAGGCCCCAACCCAAGCAAGCATCAACTGGATTGTCAGCCCAGTGAATGACCCGCCCTGGGGACCTGCTGGTGAGAGCCCTGCCTTGGCTGTCACCATCCTGTAGCTTTCCGCTTTCCCCAGGCATGCAGAGCTGCCAAAAAAACAGCAGTCAGCCTCTCCCTGAGAAAGAAAAAGCTGAACAAGGTCAGGTAAACACGGAGCCAGAGAAAGCTCTCCCCTCCCCTATCCCATACGGGGTATTATCCTCGCCCCAAGCTAAGGACTTCTAAATCCTGCCACAATAGTAATCCTGGGATGGCAGGAAAACGCTCATCCTGGAAACCACATCCTCTGCGGTGTCTCGGCCAGCACCAGTGAAGGACGTGGAGGTAAATTGAGAAGGAATTTGAATGACAAAGTGACATGGTGTCCATCTCCCTAATGATGGGACAAGTTACTCGTCTGTCACTGGCAAGGCGAAACTGCCAGGCCCAGATCTGTATTTAAAAGCTATTTCTCATGGTTTTAAGTCACCAGCCCAGCTCAATAGCTAAAACAAAGAGAATGAATTATGGAACAGCACGAGGGGAGCTTGTTAATTTTCCCACAGATGCACTGTGAAATGAAAGCTTTATTCTAAGAATGGTATATCCTCAGGGCTCTCTCTAGAGAGAAGCTGACAAATCCAAATGTCCTTACGCTTTCCTTTGCCCCCTGCTTTATGGCTTTTTCTATATATACATTCACAAAATATGTATATTTCATGGTACATCTGTATCTATAGGACTGAGGGAGTTCAAGTCTGTGATTCTCTTTGGGGCTTCCTTGACAATGAAAAGCACTTAGGTGGTGTCATTGATGAACACACACACACACACACAGGCATGCGTAGGTCTGTATTAGAATCTGTGTACAGCCTGTCTGTTCCTATTACAGAGGCGTTCCCGCAGGCTGCTAGCTATTGTCCATCCTGGGGAGCTCTAGCCCACCTCCAATTGGAACCCAATGAAATAATCATGATAATTTTGCCTTCATGTCTCACCTTTCATCAGGGAGGATGAAAGGACTTCACAAACCCTGGGTTCCTCTTTGATCTGGGCTCCTATCTGGTGCACCAATCTCCATTGTGTATTCTGCCCTCACCCTGCAGATGGGCCTCCCACCGATGGTAATTGAACTTCCATATGCAGAGCAGGCAAGAGGCTAGCCTGGCAGGAGAGCCTGCTGCCGGTGCCAGGAGCCAGAGGACTGCATCCTGAAAAGGCTTGGGTGCTGCTCCGCATGTGCGACAGGGCAGGTGTTACACACGCAGGGAAAGAGGGAACGATTCTTGAGCTGCACCTTTAGTTTTGAGAGAGGGGTCCTCCGTGGGAGACGGAGGAATACTCCAGGCAAGGGGATAAAATACATCTCCACAGAGCAGGTGTTGCCCAAGGCTCTGCTCTGAGCTGTCTTCTTATCCACACCCCAGACTTCCTGGGAAGGACTCAAACACACATCCCAGGCTCAAACTCTCCCCTGGGTCTAGCCAGGCATCTCCAGCTGTCTCCCGAGCGTTTCCATCCACATATTTCTCTGGAGCATCAAACTCAGCTCCTACCAAGTACACTGCACGATTCTGCCTCCTCCTTCACTCTCAAACAGCTCTCTTGCCTGACTTCCCTACTCACAGTCGCTGGAGGTACAGCCCTGAGTAAGTCCCCCAAGAGCTGTAAGGCTCAGCGAGCTTGCACTGCAGGGAGGAGTTGGGTGGGAGAAGACCACAAACAAGACAGAAGGGAAGAAGGGGAGCTTCAGGGAAGGATGGCTGTGATGGAGATTCACCCTTGAGCAGGGGGATCACCGTGGGCCCCTCCAGGAGGGTGACCAGGAAAAAGCATTTCCAAGTGCAAAGAGAGAAAGCACCAAGGCCCCAAGGCATCGACACAGTCTGCCTTGTCTGGGGACAGAAAACCTGCTGGGTTGCTGGAGCGCTGGAAGAAAGCAGTAAGAGAAGATGAGGTGGGAGAGAAGGGCAGGGCCAAGACGGGGTGAGGTTTAGCAGCTGGGGTACAGGGCTTGCATTTTATTAGGATTTATTTATTTATTTATTTTTGACAGGCAGAGTGGACAGTGAGAGAGAGAGATAGAGAGAAAGGTCTTCCTTTTTGCCGTTGGTTCACCCTCCAATGGCCGCCGTGGCTGGCGTGCTGTGGCCGGCGCACTGCGCTGATCCGATGGCAGGAGCCAGGTGCTTCTCCTGGTCTCCCATGGGGTGCAGGGCCCAAGGACTTGGGCCATCCTCCACTGCACTCCCTGGCCACAGCAGAGAGCTGGCCTGGAAGAGGGGCAACCGGGACAGGATCGGTGCCCCAACTGGGACTAGAACCCGGAATGCCGGCGCCGCAAGGCGGAGGATTAGCCTATTGAGCCGCGGCGCCGGCCAGGATTTATTTATTTTTAATCAAAAGGTAGAGAAAGAGAGAGGGAGAGAGAATGTCTTCAATCTGCTGGTTCACTCCCCAAATCACTGCGACCCTGGCTGAAGCACAGGAGCCTAGAACTCCATCCGGTTCTCCTGTGCGGGTGCAGGAACCCAGGCACTTGGGCCGTCTCCCACTGCCTTCCCAGGTGCATTAGCTGGGAGCTGGTTTGGAAGCGGAGCAGCCAGGACTCTAACTGGTGCTCTGGTATGAGATGCCTGCTTGCAAACCGTGGCTTAACCCACTGTGCCACCATGCCAGCTCACAGAGTTTGCATTTTCTTCCTGGAGTTGTCCACATCCAGGAGGTCTGCTGTCAGCATCCCTCAGCTGAGACTTAAGTCCCTTTGACTCCTCTGTGTGTCCCATGCTTCACTCTTCCCACACAGGTGGGGTTTAAGAGGCAACAAGGGCAAGGTTTTGGTAATCTGCCAACTCCCTGCTTCCTCCCTCTGGGGTCCCCGACAGAGCCCTCTGTGTTCAAAAGGACCAACAGCCAAACGGAAAACAAAGCATCCGTTCTGTGATCCCTGGGAAAGCACCAGCTACCCCTAAGGCTGTGAGTGTGGGCTTAGGCTAGCAGGTCCAAGCTTAACTTCCACATTGGCTTGGAGTTTACGTCTTGGGAGACCCATCTGTTCAGGCTTGCCTGTCAGGGCAGCAGTGAGAGTGGGTGGTCGGATGGAGACGGGCTGCTGCACCCACCCCCCAGGAGCTGAGAGTGTTGGCTGCTCAGGGATCACAGCTGCTCTTCAGCCAGAGAGTTGCCCCCGGGAAGTTCTACAGCTCCCCACCAGGGCAGCTGGCAGCCCAGGAGGCCCCTCGCCTCCGCGTGAGACAATTCTGAGCTGAAATTCACACTCTAGATTCCAGCCTCCTCTATGGTACAGCCTGTGGAGGAGGTAATTTGGGGTCAGAGTCAGCTTCACGGGTGTGTGACCTGTGTAGCTGCACAGGGATTCCCCACTTAGAAGGGCCCCACACCTGCTTTAATGCTCTCTTACCTCGTGAAATTCTTAATGACTTCTAAACAAGAATCTTTGCCTTCTCATCTTGCCTTAGATCCCACAAAGTAAATAGCTTGTCCTAGGTGGGGTCACACACCAAGACCTGTTCAGGGTATCTGGCATAGAGGTTAGATCACTACTTCGGACACCCGCATCCCATATTAGAGTGTCTGGTTTGAGTCCCAGCGGCTCCACTTCCAAGGCAGCATTCTGGTCATGTGCACCCGGGGAGGCAACAGACGATGGCTCAAGTACTTGGGTCCCTTCCTGGCTTTTGGCCTGGCCCAGCCCTGGCTATTATAGGCATTTGGGGTGTGAACAACAAATGAAGATTCCCTCTCTGCCTCCCACCCCCTTTCAAATAAAGTGAAAATAAATGTTTACAATTTCAAAAACAGAGTTATTCAGGGTTGCCTGCTGAGATGTGAAGGGAGAAGCGAAGTTTCCTTGGGATCTCTTTGAAGCCAGGATGCAGGTGAATTCTACAGGCCCCATGACACCTGTGTGCACTTCGTGTCTCTGGGCAGTGTGTATTTGCAGTCTAGAGTCATCAGGCTATACGGAGGCCAGAGTGCTGGTCAGTTCCTGACTCTCCAGTGGGCCAACACTGGGAGAAAACACCTGCTGGGCTGTGAACAGAACGGGACCGTTCCTCTCTTTGAGTGGCAGGTGTCTGGAGCTGTTTTTCTCAGGGAGCTCTTCAGGGCTCCTTGAAGATTTCCTGCCACTGCTTCACTGACACTTTCCCTGCGCAGCCGGATGCTTCTCTGTGCCAGGAGTTAGCGGAGGTCCTTTCACAGCCCCCAGAGACCCAGCATTCCCTGAGCTGAGATGATCTGGTCTGTCTTCCACACTTCCAAAGACAAGACAAGCAGTTCACAGCACTGCCCACTCCTGTTCTCTCTGGGTGTAGTGAGAATTATGGTAGGGCATCTGCATTCTCTTTAAAAATGAATTTTCTCTCTTTCTCTCCTACTTTTTGTATTCTCAGAATGAGTGAGAAGTAACTTAGAACCTGTGAGACCAGTTCTTAATTGTTTTCCTTGTCATTTTTCTGTGAGGGATCTGGCTTTGGGATTTCACAACATTGTGTCTCGTTGTCTCTGGAAACTTCGATAGTAACATCTGGTTGCAGGTGCAAAGCGCTGAGTTAAGTACTGTAAGTTGCATAATGTATTATTTACACAGCCCTGTAAAGTTTACAAAGCAGCTCACTTTGCTCTCCCCACGGCCCTGGGGGAGACACTATTTTGCCCTTACTTTACAGGGAACTCTACTGACATTCAAGAGGTGATGTGGCTTGTCCTTGTCACTCACCCTGTAAATGGAAAGGCTGGGGTGGAGACCTTCTGCCAGGCCTTCCCACTGCAGGCTGTTCCCAGCAAACAGAGAGGAGGTTGGCGACTGTTACATAAAGTGGCCAGTGGTTAGCGCCTCAGGTATAAAGGGAAAAGATACAAGAAGAAGAAAAAAAAAAAACCTCCCAATCTGTGAAGCGCAGGACTGATAGAATGTGATCCTGCTTCTGTGACTGTTATTTTTAACACCCAGTCATCTGAGTTGACTGCTTAGGATGCTGAAGGTCAAGGTCACCTTGAGTGGTCATCTCACTGCTGGACTTCACCTAGACATCCCCCTGAACACGGCTGACCCGTGTCTTGGCTGTCTGTGAACCTCATCCCTTCCCCCAGCTGAAGTTTGCTTTTCCTGTCCCTCAGTGCTCCAAGCCTGTGCTCATTCTCTCACTGACCACCTTGCCTTCAGAAAGGTGAAAAGGTAGAAGCAGGAAGTGACCGGTATCAGCTTTTCAACAGCCTTTAGAAACCATAACTCTTGACCTGGCCAAGTCCTACCCTAGACACGCAACCCCGAAGAGTGCGAGGAATGGTGAGCAGGGACATGGAGGCATGGGGTGAGGGTTCTGGGAGACTCACCTGGGTGGGTAGGATCTTGCGTTTTCAGATTGTCCATCAGGTGACCAGCTACATGGAGGATGCCCTCTCCTGCCGCAGCTTTCAGTGAGAGCAGCCAAGGACATTGTAAGTGATCTGGAAAAGTTATCAAAAGGGCAGAGTGACTTGGGTTAAGAGGGCATTGGCTAAGAACAAGAAATAAAGAAAAGTATGAACTGGTATGATAGATACTAAATCATTATAATTTAGAGTAATACATTATACTATAGACTATATTATTCTGCTGTAATACTATTTAATATAAAATACACAGTATGTAATAAATGCTAAGCAATTTCTTGCATTTTTTTTTCTTTGTGACAAAAATCATTTATTCGGTACCCACAACCTAACAAGCCCTGCTCTCCTGCTGCCTCCCCCTTCCTGTCCAGGAGGCGGCTCCTTGGTGTCTTGCATTGTTTTTATCCCAACACTAAGCTTACCGATCTATGAGGTGGATTTAATTATTCCCATTCCACAGATAAGGAAACCAAGGTAAAATAGGTTAAGTAACCAGACCTGGCCCATGCATAGGTGGTAGAGCTAGGATCTGAACTCAAGCATTTCTTTTCTTTCTTTCTTTTTTTTTTTTTAATTTATTTGACAGATAGAGTTAGAGAGAGACAGAGAGAAAGGTCTTCCTTCCATTGGTTCACTCCCCAAATGGCCGCCATGGATGGAGCTACGCCGATCCGAAGCCAGGAGCCAGGTGCCTCCTCCTGGTCTCCCATGTGGATGCAGGTGCCCAAGCACTTGGGCCATCCTCCACTGCCCTCCTGGGCCACAGCAGAGAGCTGGACTGGAAGAGGAGCAACCGGGACTAGAACCTGGCGCCCATATGGGATGCCGGTGCCACAGGCGGAGGATTAACCAAGTGAACCATGGCGCCGGCCCCTCAAGCATTTTGAGTCTGAAATTCATGTTGTTGATCTGACCTCTTGGGGACACCGCAGAAGAAACCTGCAGATATATCCTTGTGGGTCAAACCAGGAAAATCATGTGAAAGAAAGAATAAAACACATCATTTCAAAGTTCCACCAGTGAATTCTCTGGAATTCTTCTCTCTCAGTGTTTCCCAAGCACTCTGCCTTGGACCATAACGTAAATAATGGCTTTTCAGGCTCAAATGTCTTTAAAAGAACTCTGGGTGTGTTACAGAAAAGTGATTTTCCAAAAATACACATTCCTTTAAACTTTGATTCTGAAGGTCAGTCATGAGGCCTATTTGCCCCATGGCCAAATCTACCACATTAAAGCAAATGAAAGCATAACTCAGATGATTAATATGAATTAGTTTTTCCATAACACTCTAATATTGTCGAGGTGCTTTGCCCTGGTGCTGTTGGTTCATGTGAATTAAGTAACTCTGCCAGCCAAAACAACGGGAAGAAAGATTTCACCCACTTTGATGGAATTAAAGAGTCCATCATTCTTTGGCCAATGCTAAAGGTTTCATCTGAAATTGAAACGAGGGGCCGGCACTGTGGCGTGGCAGGCAAAGCCATCGCTTGCAGTGCCGCCATCCCCTATGGGTACCAGTTTGAGTCCTGGCTACTCTACTTCTGATCCAGCTCTCTGCTATGGCCTGGGAAAGCAGCAGAAGATGACCCAAGTCCTTGGACCCCTGCACCCGTGTGGGAGACCTGGAAAAACCTCCTGGCTCCTGGCTTCGGATCGGCGCAGCTCCAGCCGTTGTGGCCATTTGGGGAGTGAACCAGCGGATGGAAGACCTCTCTCTGTCTGCCTTTCCTTCTCTCTGTGTAACTCTGACTTTCAAATAAACAAATAAATAATCTTAAAAAGAACAAAAACAAAAAGAAACTGCAACAAGAGAAAATGCCCAGGTTAAAGATGTTTGACAACCAGAAAAACCTCTGGAATAACATTCTCGCAACAATGAGCCAAGAAAATACCCCAGGCTGGACTGCCCCTCCCCACTAGGTGACTTCTCTGCAAGAAATTATTAGCAAGCCTTTGTCCTCGCCCTCTGTGCACAGGGGAAGTACCATCCCTTTACAGTTGGTTGCAAGGCTGACGTTTTAGAGAGCTCTGCTGCCTTATTCTCAGAGATGAGCTAACTGGAAGGATAGTGTCTCAGCTTGGGGTTCTCCCGGCAGCAAACCTGGAGACAAGGATTTGAGTGTAAATGGCTCATTTGGCGGGGAATTGCAGAAACACGGGTAGGGGAGTGGAGGAAGGAAATCGGCGGCAGGGGTGGGGTTGGGGGTGAGTGCAGAGTGGACTTAGCGAGCAAGCTACCACTTTGGGAGACTGTAGGTTAACCCTGTTTAGGGACTCTGAGCATCAAGGAGGCCACAGATGGGTGGGAGGAGAAAGACAGGAGTTTTGAAACATCTCCCGTTACTTATTGGTTTAACAGCTACTGGCTAATGCCACCAAATCACCGGAAATCCTGCCCTTCCCTTGTGCAAATGGAGCCAGCTGCCTTAGCCAGAGCTAGCCCTGGCAAAGTGTCGGAGGTGCTGGCAGTTGGAAGATGGGCAAAGGAATGGCAGTTGCTAATGGGAGTGGCATCGCGGGGACGAGTGATGAAGAAAGAGCAGACCAGGGTAGGGGCAGGGCTGTCGCATTCATTCAAAGCACAGCATCTGGGGCTCATGAAATGTTTTCAGTGTAGCTTCTTTCACAGCAGAAGAAAAAGAAACATGATATTAATGCGTACATAATAATAAATCCAGCATAGATGATAAATGTGACTTCGTACCAATAGTCAGAATTAACATTTCTATGTATGCATGTATGTATGTAAGGGAGGAAGAGTCCCATGAAAGGCAAACTGTGGCTCTCGGCAGGGGAGGAGCTTCGGCTATTTTTCTCAGTTGTTGGACCATCTGTCATTTCAGGTGGCCCACACTGGTCTAAACCTCCCCTTCTTCCCCATCTCTCCATCCTTGTCCTTCTTTCTCTGCCTGCTTCCGGGCTCCTGTGTCTCTCCTGCTCTATTGCTCTCTCTCCGTATAGAATGGACATCTGTGACTCCCATCTGCTCAGCATCCATTCCTGAGCATTCTGGTAACCACGTGTGAATGTGCTCTGGAGCGAACAGTCCACCTCCCTGTGTGCCAGCAGCCCTGCCTGCCTCTGCCTGTGAGATGGGCGCTTCACACAAATCAAGATGCTCATTCCTGGGAATGGCTTCTGCATAGTTCCACGAAAGCCACTAGTCTGCTCCCTGGATTCCTGGGCTGTAGTAGCTCCTATTCTCTTTGAAACCTTCTTGCTCGGCTCTGCCTTCCACATGGTAAGTGATCATTTTGTGTTTACGTTCTGCAGAGGTATATGTCTGCTGCTTGCAGCCAAACCCCTCATTGATTTATACCTACATATTTGTGTGTACAAACTTGTGAATTAACTCAGCCTGGTAATTCTATCCAGCCAAGGTTTAGTCATCTCAGATAATGACAAAAAGGCAGGAAAATAATCTGAATAAAAAAATTGGAAGAAAGAAATAATACAAGGACAAAAAAAAATCAGTGAAATACAAAATGAACATATGAAAGATGAAAGTCGACAGGGCCAAGAAGTTTGGTTCTTTGCAAAGACTAATGAAATTGTAAACATCTGTTAAGATTGACTAGAAAAAAAACCCACACACATATATAAACACATATATAAACAATACAACCAGATTCGATACACATTAACATGGCAATAAACAGTGTTAGAAATAAATTTCAATGGAAGCAGTGAAATGGACAAAATCCTAGAAAAATAAAATTTACCAAGTGACACAAGTATAAATTTTTAGGCACTTAAGTGGCTATTAATATTGAATATGTAATCTATAATTAAAAAACAAAATCCACATGATGGAAACTACAGGCCCCAATGGCATCACTGCTCAATTTCATCAAAATTTAAGAAGGAAATAAGGCCACTCTTAAACTCTTTTAGAAAATGGAAAATGATAGAATAAGCCTCAATTTGCTTTATGATGTTAATACAACTTTTTACCAAAACCTAATAAGACCAGAACAAGAGCCAGCGCCGCGGCTCAACAGGCTAATCCTCCGCCTTGCGGCGCCGGCACCCCAAGTTCTAGTCCCGGTCGGGGCGCTGGATTCTATCCCGGTTGCCCCTCTTCCAGGCCAGCTCTCTGCTGTGGCCCGGGAGTGCAGTGGAGGATGGCCCAGGTCCTTGGGCCCTGCACCCCATGGGAGACCAGGAGAAGCACCTGGCTCCTGCCTTCGGATCAGCGTGGTGTGCCAGCTGCAGCGCACCGGCTGCAGCAGCCATTGGAGGGTGAACCAATGGTAAAGGAAGACCTTCCTCTCTGTCTCTCTCTCTCTCTCTCACTGTCCACTCTGCCTGTCAAAAAAAAAAAAATTATTAAGTTCTTCCTAGGATTTATATGGAAGTGCAAAAGGCCAAGAATAACCAAGACACCACTGAAGGAGATGACAAAGCAGGGTGCGTTGCTCTGTCAGAGAGCAAGAATTATTATAAAACTCTATAATTAGTATCCATACACCAAGGTAAAAATCTAGACAAATACACTAAAGATACAGAATAGACAGCCAAGAAACAAACCAGTACAGTTATAGACACTTGATTTATAATAAAGGCAGCACTGCAGAGGGTTCAGAAAGACTTCCAATAAATGCTACCAGAACAGTGTGATGTCAATAAGGAAAAAATAAATTAACTGAACCCCTATTTCACACCACACACAAAATCAATTCCAGGTGAATCTTAAATATAGCTGTGAAAGGCAAAACAATAAATTCTTTAGAAAGTTATACAGGAAAATATCTTCATTATGTTGAGTCAAACAAGGAACAATACCACTGACCAAGGAAACGATTACTCAAACTTGGACTCAAGATTAAGCATTTCTGTTTATGAAAATCACTCTTAAGAGAGTGAAATACAAGTCACTGTGTGAGAGAGAATCTTTGGAACACTGATGGAGACTGATAACTGGAATATAAAGAATTACAAATTAACAAGAGTAGAGCAGGTGTCTTAGCCTAGAGGTTAAGGTGCCATTTAGGACCCCTGTCTCCCACATCGGAGAGCCTCCATTCAATTTCCAGCTCCAGCTCCGACGTCCAGCTCTCAGCTAAAGCAGGCCCTCAGAGGCAGCAGGAGACAGCTGAAGCCCTTAGGTCACCGCCACCCACGTACTTGGATTGAGTTCCTGACTCCCTGCTTCAACCTGGTTCAGCCCCGGCCACTGTGGCCATCTGGGAGTAACCCAGTGGGAGGGAAGCTCTTTTTGTCTGTTTGACTGTCTCTTTGCCTCTCAAATTAAAAAAAAAAAGGCATTTAAAGAAGGGAAAAGATACATAAAACCCAACTGAAAAAAAAAAAAAGAGGAAAAATGCTTGAACAGAGACATCAGGATTTCCAAACAGCCACCATCACCACAGGACACAGTGGGTGTCTGAGGAGGGAGGGCCTCCGGGCCTCCGGGGGAGGGGAAAGGTACTTTTTCTTGTGTACCATTTGGCTTTGAATTTGCTTTACATTATCTTTGCATTTCTTCACACTCAAGGAAGGACATTAAATGACACTTAAAGAAGGAAAACAGTGGAGCCAAGGACAGAAGTGACATGGGACGGACCCATCTCCTTGGCCCGGTGACAGGCTTTGGCTGGTTGCTGTTCTTGAGCTCTGACAACCACACGAACAGAAACCAACGGCTGAGACGTCAGCTGAGGAAGCAGCCCAACGAGTAATTCAGGCTCCGGACAACTTTCCTTTTTGGTCTCACAGAGGTTTAGTAGAACAAGCTGGTTGTCTTTAGTGTAGAGGCTAAAGGGATGAGAGCTCACTGACTTCGGATAAAACCCTTCTGAAACGTAAGTTCTAACTGGAATGTTTATGAAGGGGTCAATTCCTTGGTTTTCATGGTCTGTTCACTCACCAACTAATGCGGTGTCTATCACGTGCCAGGCCTTGTTCTAGATAATAGTGATGTAGCAGTGAACACAACAGACCCCTACCTTCCTGAAGCTTGAAACCTGATGGAGAAAGAGGAAATAAACAACTAAAAAGACAAAAGGATGCCAGGGCTTGTTCAAAGATTGATGCATTTATTTGAAAGAGAGAGATGCAGATAGCAGAGCAAGCGATCTTCCCAGGGTGGTGGTGGTAGTATGTGCGAGTGGTGGGTGGCAGGGTTGGGCCAGGTTGAAGCCAGGAGCCTGGAACTCCATCCAGTCTCCTCTCGAGTGCTGAAGCCCAGGCACGTAGGCCATCTTCTGCTGCTTGCCCAGGTACAAAAGCAGGGAACTGGATCAGAAGTAAAGCAGGCAACACTTGAACTGGTGCTCCTCTATGGAATGCCAGCTTCCCACGTGATGGCTTAACCCACCATGCCAAAAGGTTGGCCCCAATGCCAGGATGAATGTGTGTTATGAATAACATTCAGGTAGGGTTAGGGTGAGGGTGGTACTATTTTGGGTAGAGCAGCCATGTAAGCGTCTGAGGAGGTGCAGTATCAGTGAACAATGCCATGAACGAGAGGAAGACCATGAGAATATCTGCAGGAAGTGTCCTAGGCCAGGAGGAATGCAGGTGCAAAAGGCCTGAGGCGGGTTTGTGTATGCAGGCTCACTTGGGCTAGCATCGTTCCATGGGCACGGCCTTTATGTTGCTGGGCGGTTTCCATTCAACAGGTAAAGTCACAGTGTGTTGAGATCTGTTGTTAGCCTTGGTGCACCTTGCAGACAAGCCTGTGCGTGCTAGATTGTCAGCAGACGTTGCCAGCAGCCTGCTATAAAAGAAGAGAGTGTCTCCCTGGTGTCAGGGCCGTGCCCCTTCCATCCCAGAATGGCTAATGAGGTGGCTACTATGTGGGGATTTCCAAACTAGTTCTGTAATATCTCCAAATAAACAAAGGGTCACTAACCACTCTGAGAAATCAGGGGTTTTGCCCCCTCCTGCCCGCCCTGGAAGTGTTCAGATAACAAATCCTGAGCTCCCAGGCTCCACAGTGGAGCCCCTGTGCTCGTGCCTGGCCCCCTCGGTCTTCTTTTGAGTCCCAACCGACACTCTCTTGTTTCTTCCACACACAAAAGCCCTATTTTCTTTCCTTTCACAATTAACTTTGGCTCATTAAAACCCAGAGTTCTAATATTTAGCAGCCAGAAAACTTGTTCCCCTTTCCTGGAGGGCAGGAAGAGCTTGCTCTTCCAAAGCTGCCACCAATTAAGGAGACAGATCTGCGTTCCCTCCTGATGGGTGGGAAGTGCCCTCCACTCCCAAAGTGCACTGTGTCCCATTAGTGAGACAAAGAGGGAGGGGAAATCATTGCCTACAGGTGAATCAGGCTGAACGGTCAGGGTCTGGTATGTTTACTCCCATCAGGGAGTTCATTTTGCCTCCCTGTGTCCCCGGGGTACGACTCCCTGTCCCTAGGCAGACAGCACCCGCAGCTGTGGGAGTGACTCCTCTGACTTCCTTGGGTGTGTGCAGGTGAAGTGCTCGCCTCCTTTGTGTTTTGTCCACGGGGATGGGATGTGCTTTTCTAATGATTCTGCTCTCAGCCATCATCATGCAGGTGTTCACGGAGGCTGTGGGAAAAGTCAGCCTCCCCAGCTCCTCCAGCGAAACCTTCTCTTGTGACTGTCTCCATCTTCTCCCAAATGAGGCACGACTTCCCTCCTACAGCCCCAGGTGTGTGTGTGTGTATGTGTGTGTGTGTCCATCATCAGACCCAACTTCTGAAGAAACTCACGTTCTTGTCCTCGACAATAATGCCACCTACACTTGAACTTTTTTTTTTTTTTTGGACAGGCAGAGTTAGAGAGAGAGAGACAGAGAGAAAGGTCTTCCTTTTCTGTTGGTTTACCCCCCAAATAGCCGCTACGGCTGGCATGCTGCACAGATCAGAAGCCAGGAGCCAGGTGCTTCTCCTGGTATCCCATGTGGATGCAGGTGCCCAAGCACTTGGGCCATCCTCCATTGCCTTCCCAGGCCACAGCAGAGAGCTGGACTGGAAGAGGAGCAACCAGGACAGAATCCGGCACCCCAACCAGGACTAGAACCTGGGGTGCCAGCGCCGCAGGCAGAGGACTAGCCTAGTGAGCTGCGGCGCCAGCCCCTACACTTGAACCTTGCACACAGAGGAATAATTTCCCCCATCATCCTACCATGGAGAAATAACCAGCTGATTTCTACTCGGAACAACTGTAGGTGCCCTCGTCCACCTTACGTGGAAAGCTTTCAGCACTGCCCATGCAGTCCTCAGTTTTGTACCTCAGTGGGTCCCCTTCGTGTAGCTCTTGCCACCTTGCTGGAATAACATAATCTAATCAGGTCGCTGCAGGGTGGCTGCAGGGTGCTTGTCCTGTCACCCAGCTCCAAGGCTGCCCATGCCCTTGAACCTGGACACACCTCTTCTGCTCATTCTCAGGCACAGGTGATTGGGAACCTTGGCATTTTTCCCCGTGGCAGTGGGCATGTAGTACAAGCACCACGCAGTTTCCTTTGCCCTCTTTGAGCAATGGCACGTGATTCTAGCTTGTGCACAGGGATAGAAGAGGTGGGTGGCTGGTGGTAAGACCCTCTTTCCTGAGGACAGGTGTCCTATGATGCTACAGATGACATATGATCAGGGCAGCGGACCCTAAGATCAAGTGCATATCACATTCCCTTAGAGATGTTGTGAAAATACAGATTTCACAGACCCATTAACAGCCAGGGAAACTGAGGCAGAGAGAGTAACATTGTTCCAGATGTTACAATGCATTAACCTTTATATTCTGCTGTCTCTACTTAATCATTTAAAATGTACACAGGGTCTTCAAAAAGTCTGTGGAAATGCGTTATGTAAAACACTGGGGTCAGCGCTATGGCGGAGCAGGGAAAGCCACGCTGCTTGCTTCTCCTTCTCTGTAAGTCTTTCAAATAAGTAAATAAATCTTAACAAAACTATGCAGAGATTTCAAGGTTTTTTGCACCAAAATAAGCATCTTTTAATTCTGCTTTTCCACAAATATTTTGAAGTCTCTCCTATTCATTTGGAGTTTAGAACTTGATATTTTTGTTGTCTGAAGTTGGTAGGAGTTTAACTCTGTGGTTTATGGATTCTCCTGGCTATGGTCCATGGCATTTGGTTCTAGCATGTGTTATACAATTTGTGATGCTGAGTTAATGTTGGCAGAGCGTTATCTGAGGCTGTCCTGTGTGGCTTTGGTTGGATCAGAAGAACCTGTTCCTGTTTAGGTTTTGCTTCTTTCCCAATGCTCCAGAGATGTTACTGAGGATCTCTTCTTGTTGGTTTCTTTTTGGGGGTCTCCTGGAGGGAAGAGAACATGGAACCAAGGAAGCCCCAGGACCTGCCTAAGGAGAAGGTGCTGAGACAGACTCAGGCTTGTCAGCCAGTTTTCTTTGATGGCAAGTAGGTTTCCTTTAGTCCATCATTGGTAATGGTTCTCTAGAGAAATAAGACCAACTGGTATACGTGTGTGTGTGTGTGTGTGTCTATGGAGGAGACAGAGAGTTATTTTAAAAGATTAACTTATATAATTGTGGAAGCTTGACAAGTCCCCAATCAGCAGGATGTGATGGTAGGCTGGAGACTCAGGGGAGAGCTGAAGACAGAGCCAAGGCCATCTGCTGGCAGAATTCCCTCCTCTTCCAGGGAGATGGGGTCTTTCCCTATCAAGACCTTCAACTGATTGATGAGGCCAACTCCCACTATGAAGTGCAATCTGCTTTACTCAAAGTCCATTGATGGAAATACTAGTCTCACACAAAAACACCAAAAATACATAAAAGCACTTCAAAAAAGCATCCAGAATAATGTCTGATCAATTATCTGGGCACCCTGGCCCAGCCAAGTTGATGCATGAAATTAACCATCAGATCCTCTCTGCCAGAGTGGGATATCTGAGGATCCTGGATTAATGCAAGGACATCTTTCTGCCTTTTACAGGCCCTAACATCTCATCTCCCTCACTCTGCATGGAATTAAGTCTATTTTTAGGCCTAAGTTTCCGAGTTCCATTTAGGATGACCTAATTCTCAGAACTCGAATTTTCATTTGGAAGCCTATTATCGCTGTCATTAAATTACTCCTCTCACCTGATATTCGTGTCTTCTCACCTGATATTCGTGAGAAAACCAACTCTTTCATGATGTGTAGGAGTTGCGATGGTGTGTTTTCTTAGCCGCAGATCTCAAATGAAATGATCTGGTAATGGATTTTAGCACCTGCAATTCACACAGTCTTCACTTGATGTATTAAAGAAAACTTGAGTTAAAATGTTGTCAGCTCAGAGAGTAATTATGACCTGAGCCCAGTTGACTTATATACATTATATAAGCACTTACTTTTATAAAACCATGATCACAGACTAATCTACAGATTGTGCATCCCAAAGAAGAGTCCAATGGATGAATCTGCAGTTGTATTAATACTAACATATGATGATAAAGCCACCATTTAGGAAGCACTTACTGTATATGCTAGGTTCTCTGGTTAGTATTTTACTTTTGTTATTTCCTTTGAAACTCATGCATCTGGGATCTACAGAAGTTGGTACCATGGTTCTCATTTTACAGATGGAAAATAATCATCTAGCTAGATTTTTTAATGCAATATTGTTCTGTAACAAACAGCCTCCAAATCCTAGTGGCTTTCAATAATAAGCATTTATGTGTTACTCCTGTGGGTCAGATATAACCCAGGCAGGCTAGACTGTAGGCACCAGGATTCAGGTTACTCATTTGGTTCCCCACTTGAGAGTTCAACAGCTTCCTGAAAAGGACCTTTCCCAGGGTGAAGGCAAAAACTCCTAGACGGGAGAGAAATTGTGTGTGATTCCTCTTCAGGCTTCAGCTCCAAACACCATACCCCCCCATCCACATTCCGATGGCCAAGGTGAGTCCCACAGCCAGATCCAGGGTCAATGTGTGAGGCGGTAAATGCCACCCACAAGAGAGAGACAAGAATTGTAAGCAAATAATATTATCTATGCTGTTCATCATTCCATGTGTGCTTATTCTAGTGCTTAGCACGCAGTTCTCTCTTGAGGATGACTACGTGAAGATTCTCACTGAACTAAACTCTGATTGAATGTTCTTCTAGTGCTGTGGCCAGATCCATCAAGTTACGGCAGATTCCCTTTTGCTTACCTACAGTCATTACCACATACCCAAACTCCTGATGGGCGTGCCATAAATACGTGAAGAATGAGGGAATGAGGCTCCAAAGCAAGAAACCTAGGAGGCCCGTGTAACAATCTTGATTCACTAAAGGATTTTGGCTTAAGAACTTAGTGCAGAGACACAACTCTGGGTGCAAGGCACCCTCTCAGATGGTCTACAGAGATAAGGCTATGGAGGCAGATGCAAAACAAGTCCTGGAGCCTAAGAAGTGAGGCAGTGTCCCGAGCCCTGCTTTGTGGGTGAGGACAGAAGAAAAGGGAGAGAAGCGTGTGATCCCTTAGCTGAAAAATAGGAGATAAATTGCTTTGTCAATTGGTTTAAAAGAGACTTGAGGCTCACACTTGGTGATTAATCCATTAGTTTTGACTCACACAGCCCACATTTGAAAGGGTAAAAATAGTAATCCTGGTAGTTTGATGGAGAGGGAGGGAGGAAAGACAATGACACAAGGAGTCAACCACAGAATATTTCTAACAGCAATGAATGGGGAAAGGCACATTTTTTTCCCCATAGGAATTACGATTAGCTAGAGGATGTCTCTTTCCCACCGAGGCCTGGAGGTCTGTCAACCCCTTTGACCCCACAGTACAGAAGGCAGGTGTCATTCCTGAGTTATTCAGAATTGCATTTGCAAAACAGGAGCTGAGCCCCTGCTCAAACATTTTCATTGAATTGTGTGGTACTGAACAGGACCAAAGATAGAGAGAGAAACAGATACAGAGTTGATGAAGATCAAATAGACTACAGAATATCTTTAGTCAGTGTATCAGTGATCTGGAAATCACTGGTTCAATGATAAATCAGCATGAGACATTGGAAAAGGGCCAAACTTAACATAAAGAAGAGAAAGGAAATACCCCAGAGATGTCTCCTGATCACTCCATGCTGGTGGCTTCCCCAGGGGCTCACGGAGGGAGGGGGTAGCTAACAGGTAGGTCACTATAGTTGACTCTGTTGTTTTCAAGTTTTCTTCCTATATTGTGCTGGTCATTTGTTGATTTGGCCTTTGATCCTCCTCTTTGCTCTGCTCTATACGATACCTATCCCTTGAAATGGCTGCCCTTGTCTTCTGATTTTACTAGGTTCCCAGCCAAAGGCATGAATCAATGGGAAAGAGAACAAGTGTGACTGCAGCCAGCTTGCAACTACATTCAGACAGCTTCCCCCATGTTTCCAACCCCAATGTTGAGTCAACCTGGGCAGCATAGCTCCCAGATTCTGGCCTTTGTACCTCCAGTCTATAGGTAGTTACATTTTTACAATCTTTAGTTGGTGCGTCTGTCCCATTTTCAGCTCTTCCAACCCCTCTGTAACTAGGCTCCCCTTTTAAAATTCACTTGATTGAAGTACTTGGCATGGGTTCTATTGACTGGACTTTTTTTTATTATGGCTTTCTGTTTAGTATACTGTACAAGTGTCAAACTGTCGTGCGAATTCAGTTCTTACAAATAAAACTCTCTTGAATTCCAATTATCTTAATTCAGGTTTCTCAGAAGCAGAACCCAAGGCAGGGATTCTTGCACAAGTCACTTATTGGGGCGTGGACCTTAGGAGAAGAGTGAAAGAAGCAGGATAGGGTAAGAGATGGAACTGATCAAAAGTGTGGTCTCAGCTGAAACCTGATTTAACTGACTTTATAAGGAGCTCTGGAGCATGAATTGAACCACAGAGCTATCTCACCCGGAGGCAAAGGTACTGGGCTTTTTAGACTCTGGATCAATCAGCCAATGCCAGAAGCTTCCCGAGGGTGAGTGGGTGGAGGGTTCATAACCTCCATTGGCTTCAAGGCCAATGAATGGAACAGCTGTGGGCTGTTACACAGCAGCCAATACTTGTCACACCCGGGGGATGGATATGTCAGACGAGTAAAAGTGATCTAAACGAGGCACTGACTGTAATCACCACACCACGTCAAGATAATGCTTTTGAAGATTATTGTCCGTTCCCTCCCTGACCAAGGTCAACTTCCCAAAGGAGAAGAACCCTGTTTAAATGAAATGCAATCCACATGCATGAGCAACATAGACAAGAAGAAGATATGAAGGCTGGTGTTGTGGTGTTGCGGGTAAAGCAGCTACCCGCGATGCCGGCATCCCATGTGAGTGCCCGTTCAAGTCTTGGCTGCTCAAATTCCAAACAAGCTCCCTGCTAATGGGCCTGGGAAAAGTAGCAGAAGATGGCCCGAGTCCTTGGGCCCCTGCACTCACGTGGGAGACCTGGATGAAGATCCTGGCTTCCACATGCCCAGCCCTGGATATGCGGCCATTTGTGGGGTGAACTAGTAGATGGAAGATTTCTCCTACCTCTTTGTAATTCTGCTTTTCAAATAAATAAGATAGATATTTATAAAAAGAGAAAGTTATGATGCTTCTCTTGTGTAGAGAGAGCCTCAGTGTGTCTGCTATATGTGTTTACTATCAGAGTTGGAGAGAACATTCAGAATAAAATGGTTCACTTGAGTGAAACTGCCTAAAGGAGAAGATGGCTTTACAGGGCGTGTCCCCCTTTGAAGATCTGGAACTTTTTTTAAAAAATGATTCATTTATCCGAAAGGCAAAGTGACAGAGAGATGGGGAGAGAGAGAGAAACAGATCTTCCAACTGCTGGTTCACTCTGCAAATGGCCAAAATAGTTGGGTTGGAGCCAGGCTGAAGGCAGGAAGCAGGAACTCCATCCAGGCCTCCCATGTGGGTGGCAGGGCGACCATCTCCTGCTGTTTCACCGGGCGCATACACAGGGAGCTGGACTGAAAGCAGAGCAGAAGGGACTCGAGCCTGCGCTGTGACAGAGGATGCTGATGTTGCAAGCAGTGGCTTATCCAGCTGAGCCACAGCGCCATCCCTGAGACGTTTTAATCTGATCTAATACTACGAGAAAATCCGCTTCTTTATTACACAGTCAAAAGCCAAGTTCTAGGGCGCACTCCTGAGGTTTTTCCTTGCATCCATTCCTCTGCACTCCTGACACAAATACCCTCGTTTTGTTCTACGTGGTCTTGGATTGCTACGGGGGGTTCTTTCCTCATTCTCCCATCTGCAGTCTCTCCCACTTCCACCTGGCCTCAGTGCAGCTCCAGTCAGATATAAAACACCAGTATCATCACATCTCTGTTAGAATTCTCCAGCTGAGGGGCCGGTGCTGTGATGCAGTGGGTTAACGCCCTGGCCTGAAGTGCTGGCGTCCCATATGTCTGCCAGTTCGAGACCCGGCTGCTCCACTTCTGATCCAGATCTCTGCTGTGGCCTGGGAAAATGGCCCAAGTCCTTGGGCCCCTGCACCCACATGGGAGACCTGGAAGAAGCTCCTGGATCCTGGCTTCAGATTGGTGCAGCTCCGGCCGTTGCTGCCCATTGGGGAGTGAAGCATCAGGTGGAAGACCTCTCTCTCTCTCTTTCTCTCTCTTTCCCTCTCCCTCTCCTCTCTCTGTGTGACTGTGACTTTCAAATAAATAAATAAATCTTAAATGAAAAAAAAGAATTATCCATCTGAGCATCTAAGTCTCACATCTGGCATTTCACAGTGTCTACAATTAGGCCCAATGTTGCCCTTACCACTCTGTTCCCCACCTCACTCCAGCCCTATCCTCTCCCTGTGGTTCCTTATCTTGCCCATCGGTGTCTTTGCCCATGAGCACAGGCATTTGGGATTGGGGCGAACACAGAGCTCCAACAGGCCTTTTGCCCAGTTTCCACTGCTGTGAACCAGGAAACATTACTTAGCTCATGTATGGGGTGGCTAAGTGAAGAACTGTATATGTCAGGTGCCTGGGCACAGACTTTTGCACACACGGTGCTCAAGGAGTCTTTAGTCTTCTCATCCCTTGCATCCCATTTTCTCCCACAGGAAGGGATGCTCCCTTCCCCTTGGAGTGAACTTCTAGATCTGTACTAGACACGTCTCACCAGGGCTGCCTGGGCTGGTATTTTCTTAGCACACATGTGACACTCAAGGTCTCTAACACACACTGACAGCACAGCCCTGCTCTGATGTACTGCCTTCCCTTGCTATTGAGAGTGCCTTCCAATCACCCCGCAACGTTATGCCATCCACCAATGCAGAAAACTCCTCCTAGCCCAGTTTGCCCCTGATATTGGATCTACCCTTGGATTGAACTATACCAGCCTCTCTTGTTGTATCCAACTGGGACAGTGGTTAGTAACCACCACTACCACCACTGCCACACCCTCTCTGATTTTGTGCAAGGTTGGCATTTCAGACTATGCTGGCAGAAGACAGGCTTCAACATTGTTTTTCTTTTATCTCAGGTATAGTCCTCAAAGTTCACTTAAAAAGTCTGGCTTAACAATGTTTGTTCTCATGACAAAAGGGTGCCTCGGAAGGAGTCTGGCTATCAGGATGTTCTGCAAAGCCCAGGAGTTCAACTCCGTGGGTCGGTCCACAGCTCTTCCCCTCCTGTGTTGCATTACCTTCCCCTGGTATTGGGGGGGGTGGGAGAAGACAGGAAGACAAGACCGTCACCTTTGTAAAGTCAGCCTGCTTTTGGCTCCAAGAACTGAAGGCTATGAAGATCAGAGCAAGTCTATATTCCAAGTCTTCAATGGACCATGTGCTTTGAACATGAAAGCCCTAACTCAGGCTCCCCAAGGCATGGAATCACGTAAGTGATGGTCACCCTAGGCCCAAGTCCAGCTGAGAATAAAGTCAAAGATTTCAAGGCTCAAATCTTTATAATAATGGGACATTTAACTACACCATACATTTCCAAAAATATGCTGAAGACTGGAAGTGAGAGGAAACCTACTGGCTTTGTTTTTTCTCCAGAAGTCATCCAAAGCTATGTGTAGAGGGGGCTCTGCCTTCCCACCCTTCTTGTCCACCCTAGGACTATCTAAGCAATAGAAAAGGGCTCTAGCTCTTGCATTTTGTGGCCACTGTTTGTCTAAGTGAATAAAGAGCGTGTTTTGGAAGAAGATGTTTTAGAAATGTTCATGCGCCAACTCAGCCGGCTTCTGCCTCCTTTCCTTTCCTCCTGGATAAGATAGATTCTGGGTTCTCTGAGACACAGAAGAGCAGGTCCCATCTGATTTCTCAAACCTGGCCATCACTGAAGCTGCTTACTGCCCTACTCCAGACTCTGAGACCAAGCATTTTTGAATGCTGAGGTCACTAAAGAGTTCAAGGCCAAGAATTCTGCTATACTCATCAGGGTTTGTATGTTGATCTTTTATCCCATGCCTTGTACTGGGACATCCCTTTGTGCTTATTTATATTTTAGCTTTTTGGAAGCATGCTGCTGTTTTATTCTCTGCTTCTAGCAGGTTGGCTTTGGCTTTCTTTCTCCACCTTCTTTAGTTACTACAGGGACATTCTTGCTCCTGCCCATCCAGTGCCATCTTTCTGACATCCCCTAACTTTGTCTCTTTCCCGTTCAGCCTCCTGCCAAGACATCTCGCCAATCATCCACACTTTACCAGGATGCTCTGTCCTTCTAGGTCTTGTCCAATCAAGGAGAATACTTCAAAAAGTTTATGGAAAAAAAAAAAAAAAAAAACCTCTTCTTCACCAACATGGCCATATGAGAATCACTCGCAAGGTGACTGGAGCTCCCAGATGTCCCTCTCCTGCTCTGCCTTTTTGTCGGCCTAGGGATGGGAACTGTAGGCACCTTCCCAGGTGTGCATGTCCTCTCTTTGCAGATGAGAGAACTAAACTCAACCTCGACCTTGGGACGGACCGTAAATACCAGAGTTCTGAAAAGAGTGACTCTGAGCTGACTCCATGAAAGCAGGCCTGTCTCCAAGTTTACCTTGAGGATTTTTGTCATACAGCTGGCCACCTTGTTTCGGTCTATCTTACTTGAACTTAAAATAACCCTGTGAGATGGGTAAGGAGTGAATTCAGCTTGCTCTTCTTATTCCCATTTTCCAGATGAGAAGACTGAGGCTCAGGAAGATTTCACAGCTGGACAAAATCACATTCCTGCTCCCCATCCTATTTCTGTGTCCTGCCCCATGCTTGACCACTTTGACCTCAGAGTGTGTGCCTGCCTGTTCAGCTATAAGCCTGAGTCTTGCTTAGTACTGAGGACCAAAGATGCTCTTCAGACAGATGCACAGATCAGCGTTGTGGACTACAAACACAATCAAGATGTGGAATTATAGATGGTCATGGGGCTGGGAGCCCTGAATCCAGTCCTTTCTGGGGCATGACAGATAACTTCACAGCTCCAAAATTATTGTTAGTCACTTTCTCACAAAGCCCCAGTTGTCTAAAGCTCCCAGGAGCACTTATGAGGTGGGGAGAAGCTGGCAGGAGTGGTCCTTAATGCTGCTTTGCTTTCAACAACATCACAAAAATCAGACTCTTGATTTTCCTGCTTCTCTAGCAATTTGACCAGTATGTGTGCATGGCTTAATAAAGTCTCACTTTTTTTTAAAAGATTTATTTATTTATTCAAAAGGTAGGGTTACAGAGAGACAGAGACAGACAGATGGAGGGAGAGAAAGAGAAAGGTCTTCCATCTTTTGGTTCACTCCCCAGTTGGCTGCAATGGCCACAGCTCAGATGATCTGAAGCCAGGAGCCAGGAGATTCTTTTAGGTCTCCCACATGGGTGCAGGGCCCAAAGACTTGGGCCAACTTCGACTGTTTTCCCAGGCTAAGCAGAGAGCTGGATTGGAAGTGGAGCAGCTGGAGAGACTTGAACTGGCACCTATTTGGGTTGCAAACATTACAGGCAGTGGCTTTACCCACTATGCCACAGCGCCAGCCCCCATAAGGTCTTTCTTTGCCCCTTCTGCCTTTAACAGGAAAATCACTCTTGAAGTGACTTAGATGCTTCAATTACTTTGCAAAATGACAGGGCCAGGGAGTGAGCAGGCATTTAACTCGGGGTGCCCACATCCCATGCTGGAGAATCTGGGTTCAATCCCTGGCTCTGGCTCCTGACTCCAACTTCGTGCTAAATCAGACCATGGGAAGCAGCAGGGGATGGCTCAAGTAATTGAGTTCCCACCATCCATGTGAGAGATCTGGATCTGGACTGAGTTCTAGGTTCCTGGCTTTGGCCTTGGCCCAGCTCCAGCCATTACAGACATTTGGGGAGTGAGTCAACAGATAGGGGAATATCTCTCTCTCTCTCTCTCTCTCTCTCTCTCTTGCTCGCTCTCGGTCCCCCTCCCCACCTTTACACCTCTGCCTTTCAAATAACTATAAACTATTAACAAAGAGAGACATCCAACCACATGTCTAGTTCTGAAGCCAGTCCCACACGTGCATATGCGTTCCTCCTAATACCTGAAGAGCCAGATAGTCCTATGAATAGAGAGTGAAGTCCACATAAGCTCACAGACACACCCATGTCCTGCTTCTTCCAGCCTTTAAGAGGTGGAAGGAATGGACTGTCCTTCTCCACAAGGCAATCTGCCGGTCGGGAAAGACTTCCAGGTCTTAGAATGTCAGACAGGAGGGCCACACAAGAACCCCTGCTGCAGCCTCCTTGTAGTTCAAAGGAACTGGAGCCCAGAGCACAGGCAACCCCCAGGGGCAGGGGCAGCCTCAGGGTGGCTGGTCACATGTCCCCTCCCAAGACGAGTCCCCCATAGGAGCACCAGCAGCAGATCACCAGAGCCTCTGCACCTGCTGCTGGCTTGAGTTGAGAGAACATTCCAAAAATGCCTGCACCCTCATGTGCTGGGGACACCAAGGAGGAAATGGAATGCAGGAGCAGAATGAGCAGACAGCACTCAGCTGGTCCCACTGCCTTCATTCTGAGAGAAGGAGGGAGGGAAGGAGGGAAGGAGGGAAGGAGGGAAGGAGGGAAGGAGGGAGGGAGGAAGGGCAAGACTTATCCAGATGGATTCCCAAGCAACAAGAAAATCTACAGGAGAATAGGACAGTGCTCGGCTTGGCAATGGAGGTGGCATGCTATGAGGCTTGTCAGGTGTACCAGAGTGAGGGCATGCACACGTGTGTCTGTGTGTGTGCAGGTGTGCACGGTTTTGCAAAGGTAGACACATGGTTCAGGATGTGGGCTACCAGGCTAAGCGTCCTTAAGAGGATAGAAACTACAATCAACCACACGGGGCCGTGAGAGCTTGGGTGATGAGGGAAGGCTCTGGAACTTTTGTAATTGTACCTTGGAGGGGCCACAGTGCATGCAGGGCAAGTTTTTAGAGGTTGTTTTAACTTCTCAAAATAGTGTAGAAGTTCCTTAGAAACCTATGATAGCAGTTAGCAGTCTCTGCTATCGAAATCTGCAATAGAGAAATGAACTGTGCATCATTCTGCATGAGCACAGGGAGCTGGGACCTTGGTGCTGGGATGAATCCAGCCATCAAATTTAAAGCCCTCAGCATTGTTCTGTTCGACACTTGGGTACTTCAGGAGGTTGTACTCAACACTTCTCTGTTTTGTTTTGCATTCCCGTGGAGGTTTCTATTTTAATTAAGTCCCATTTGTGTTTCTTTGAAATATGTTGTTGCTTTTCCTCTGTTTTTAATCCCAAGGTTGGCTTTTGGTTTTGGCAAAATTAGGACACTGAGAAATGAGACTTAAAAACTCAGGGGAGGGTGTTTAGTGCAGTGGTTAAGACATGCTTGGGATGCCTGCATCCCATAACAGAGTGCTCATGTGCACCCAGGGAGAAAGCGGTAATGGCTCAAGTACTTGGGTCCCTGCCACCTGCATGGGAGGCTCAGATGGAGTTCTGGGATTCTTGCTTCAACCTGGCCCTGTCCTAGGTGTTGTGGGCATTTGGGAAGTAAATCAGCAGTTGGAAGATCTCTCCCTCTCACTCACTCAGTGTTTCAATGATATAAATGTAAGTAAACTAACTTCAATCTTAAATGTCTTAAAAACTCTTTACTCCCAACATTAAAAATCTCAAAGTCATATGTGTGGTATGAGCCCAAGACTTTGGTTTTAGTTCAGTCAGAAAGGTTGCTGGATTCAGAGCTGGACAGATTTGACCCCAAATCCCATCCTTGTTACTCCTTTGAGGTGACTTTGGGCAAGTTCCTCAACTCTCTGCATCTCGGCGCTTGTCACCGTAAAGCAGAGCCGCTGGGTCACCCGAGGAGCGAAGCAGTCCGTGAGGCCGAGCAAGCGGCAATGGCAGCTATTCAACAACTGCTCCTTCCTTTCCCAGCTGTCCCCATGTCCTCTGTGTCCCCTTCAGCAGCTGCCATTCCCAGGCACGGTTCACACGGCCTTTGTCCATCTCGATGAACTGCCTGCTGGGGGGGCTTCCCTCAGGGAAACCCGAGGGAAGGGGTGGTCAGACGCTATCAGGATCTGAGGATCTGTTAACCTACACATTCTGACAGATGCCTTTTGCACAAAGGGTATTAGGGTCCTAGACCATGCACGTGGCAGTCTTTATTCCCTGTGGAAAGGCAAAAGCATTCTTTTGGTTATGTGAGATTTTGGAATGGGGGAGACTGCAAGCATGAACCAGCTCAGCCCTTTGCACATTATGTAATTCCCAAAATGTCTGTTTCCTCATTTATGAAGTATGGGGAGTGACTCATGCCCGACGGGGCTGTTTGTTATGTATATCAAATTAAATGATACTTACTAAGCACTGTTTGGGAATATCTACTACCATAAAACAAACCGTCCTAGAATTCAGTGACTCAAAACAATCATTTACCACCTCGCATAATTCTAGACTCTAGGCTGGGCTAGGCTGGATGGTTCTTCTCTTCTGTGTGTTATCTGTTGGAGTCAAAACATCCACAATGACTTACTCACCCACGTGTCTCACATCTCACATCTAACTTAGGATGAGTGGGACGGCTAGCAATTCTCTCTTTCCCTCACACTCTCTCTCCATCTCTCTCTCCCCCATTATGCCTCTCTCCCCTGTCTTTCTTTCCCTCCCCTCCATTTAGTAACTTTTTTTTAAAAGATTTATTTATTTATTTGAAAGTCAGAGTTACACAGAGAGAGGAGAGGCAGAGAGAGAGAGAGAGAGAGAGAGAGAGAAGGAGAGAGAGGTTTTCCATCCAATGGTTCACTCCCCAATTGGCAGCGACAGTCAGAGCTGCGCCGATCTGAAGCCAGGATCCAGGAGCTTGTTCCAGGTCCCCCACGTGGGTACAGGGGCCCATCTTCCACTGCTTTCCCAGGCCACAGCAGGGAGCTGGATCGGAAGAGGAGCAGACAGGACTAGAACCGGCATCCATATGGGATGCTGGCACTTCAGGCCAGGGCGTTAACCCACTGCATCACAGCGCCAGCCCCTATTTAGTAACTTGAGCTTTCTTATACAGCAAGGTAGTCTCAGAGTAGTTCAACTTGTTACTTGATAGTTGATTCTCTAGAGTGAAAAGGCAGAGACTGCCAACTCCCCTAAAGGTTGGGCCAAGAGCTGGCACAGTGTCATTTCTACACAATTGTCTTGGGCAAAAGACTCAAAGGGTGAGCTCAGATTCAAGGGGAAGGGGAATAAGCTCTACTTCTGCAAGTGAGGAACAATGTGTACATCTAAGGAACCTCCGGAGGCCATAATTGAAGACTAAGTATCATAGGTGCCTGGAACAGTAAGAGTCATGTTCAAAAATGCTCGGTGGAAATCAGATTGAGATCTAGACACACAAGAGAACTTCAAAACATTCATGGAAAATGGAACTGAAGATTCTGTGCATTTTCCATGAACTTTTTGAAGACTCCTCTTGTTACAAAATGAAACATAGACCTTAAACTCCAAATTTCAGTAGGTGGGAAATAATTCTAAAGCAGTATTCCCAACGGAAGCACCCAGAATTCCAGGTCCATCCCTGCCCACCCCATCTCTGCACTGGAGATGGCCTTCTCTGGTGCTTTTAGCATTGCAGAGGCCCTGCTTGTTGTGGGACTGAATGAGAACCAACGCAAAGAAACATGGGAACAGGTGGTTCGCTGAAAGGAGCCTGATGCTCAGAGATAAGTCAGAGTAACCACACACGCGCGCACACACACACACACACTGGCCATTTGGGTGGGAGACTCATACTGCAGTCAGGAATGACTGTGTGCCTCTACCATTCTGTGTATCTGATAGTGGCTTATGGAGGAAGATCCTGCTGCAGCACACCACAGGTGGAAAGGGCATGAATATTTTCATAACCCAAACTTCAGGCACAGGTAGAGTTTTGCAATGACCAGATCAGATCTACTCTCATAAAAACATCAGTTTTGGGGGGCTGATATTGTTGTTGTAACAGGTTAAGCTGCTACTTGCAACATTGACATCCCGTATCAATATCAGAGTGCTATTTTGAGTACCAGCTGCTCAGCTTTGATTCAACTTTTTGCTAATGTGCCTGGGAATGCAGTAGAAGGTGGCTCAAGTACTTGGGCCCCTGTCACTCACGTGGGAGATCAGGATGAAGCTCCTGGTTCCTGGCCTCATTCTGCTCCAGACCTAGCTGTTGCAGCAATCTGGGGAGTGAACCAGCAGATGGAAGATCTGTGTCTGGTCTTTCCCTCTTTGTCTGTCTCCCTACCTTCCATGTAAATAAATAAGCAATTCTTTAAAACAAAGTCTGTTTTCTTTCCCTATATCCATCCTTACCCAACACTGACAAAGGTGTATAACACTCATCTCAATTAAGAATGAAATAAAGGCAAAGTCAAGCAAAGGAATTGGTGTTTATGCTCAAAGAACAAAAGAATGATCAAGAGAAATGTCATAATTTTTCTATCAACTACTTGAGAAAACATTTTCTGAACTAAATTACTAACTTTTGCTCCTACAGCTTTTTCCAGTATATGGGTATTTCCAAAAGTTTTTGGAAAAATGAAATGAAAAGGTAAGTGTATTTCAATGCAAAAAAAAAAAAAAACAAAAAACAAAAAAAAAAAACAAAAAAAAAAACCTTGAAATCCATGCAGTTTTTTCAGACTATACATTTTCCAAGAACTTGACGATGCTTTGTATGCATGTATTTCAAAATTTTTTGCACCAAAATAAACTTATGTTTTAATTCCAATTTCCATTAACTTTTTTGAATTCACCTTACAGTTAGTCTCAGAAGAACTAAAGCATCAAGATAAAATCCCACCTTTTGAGATAAGACAGCACTTTTTGTAGCCTGTAGGAGATAGAGAACAGATTGCATTTGTGGTACCTCCTGTGCATTTGGACAGAATTACGTATGTTGAGGCCCATGACCTAGGTTATAGTAAAGTTGTGAAACAATCTTCTAGGCTCACTCTCTTCTTCATTCACCAACCTGGCCTTCACGTTGACCCTTCTTTTACCCTATTCGTTTTTTTTTTTTTAAGATGTATGTATTTGAGAGGCAGAGTTACAGACAGAGAGAAGGAGAGACAGAGAGATCTTCCATCTGCTGGTTCACTCCCCAGATGGCTGCAATGGCCGGAACTGAGCCGATCTGAAGCCAAGAGCTGGGCCATCTTCCACTGCCTTCCCAGGCCACCAGCAGAGAGCTGAATCAGAAAAGGAGCAGCTGGGACCCGAACCAGCATCCATATGGGACACCAGCGACACCAGCGGAGGATTAACCTACTACACCACAACGCCAGGCCCCATCTTGCATCCTTTTCTTGAGAGCTGGTGCTCTTCTCATACAAGGGCTCTTCTGCCCTATCATGACCATGTATACTAGAAGAGTAAAAATGTTCTTAAAACATGCTGGGAAAAGGATCTCTCTCAAGATGGAAGCTGTCTTTGTTTAAGGCAATACCTTGATAAGAAGAAGGGAGCTCCTAAGGGAAAACATGGCCTGAGAGAGGGCTGGAGGACCGAAGCGTTCTGCCCTGGAGACACACAGGAGTTGGAGAAAAGAGACACAGCAGAGAAAACAAAGCGCCAAGCCCCTTGGCAGATATGCCACTCAAAAGAGCAGAATGAGCCACTGACTTTTTTCAACAGTACTAATACTTCCGACAGCAGTTCTGAAACCTTTACTGGCTCAGAGCACCCTTAGTGTCTCTGGTGCCAGTTCTAGTCCCGGCTGCTCCTCTTCTATTTCAGCTCTCTGCTATGGCCTGGGAAAGCAGTGGAAGATGGCCCAAGTGCTTGGGCCCTTATACCCATGTGGAAGACCTGAAAGAAACTCCTGGCTCCTGGCTTCAGATCAGCGCAGCTCTGGCCATTGCGGCCATTTAGGGAGTGAACCAGCGGAAGGAAGACCTTTCTGTCTTTCCATCTCAGTGTCTGTAGCTCTACCTCTCAAATAAATAAATAAATAAAATATTTTTTAAAAAAACATAAGTTAAAAATAATTTTATTTTGTTGTAAGCAACTAAAATGATTTATTAATCGTATGTGCCTATCTTGGATGTAAACATCTCTGATACTTTGGAAGAAGACTGGATGCTACCACGTTATTTCCTGTTCCATGTTGATTTTCACTTGGTACTTGGTTTTTATCTAAGCAACCTGAACATCCGTATTCACAAAGATAAGATAGCATTGAAAAGATGGAGCATATTCCACTGTTGAAACAGTGAACTCTTTGAGATAACAATGTGTAGAGTGTCTACTAGATGTTAAATATTGCTTTCTTTCCCTTCAAATATAAAATATCCCATAGATCTGTTACAAGTTGGCTACAGTACCCCAGGCTGTCTTGCTGCACAGTTTGGGAACCATATTTAAGTTGTCGATGTTGACAACCATGTCAAGTCTTTTTTGTCTTATCCAACTTTTAGCAAATTCTAATAAACCTGAAAAGTCCTTGTGTGAGTGTCTAAAAGTAAATGAGTGTATCAAGGATCTTCCAATGAGACAGATGAGTTGAAGATAGTTTAACCTATGCCTGTTTTACTGTTGTATTTCGGTGGTACGTAACCTGTTTGATGCCACAGACTGGCAGCTGGAGAGGATTTGCGGCAGGGTAAATCACACCTCTGAGTCTTGTCTGTAAGTGATTTAGATGATATTTGGATGAGACACTGAGTTTTAGACTTTGGAGTTGATGCTGGAGCGAGTCGAGATTCAGGGGGCCATTGGGATGGGATGAACGTAGTTTGCACAGAAGAAAGACATGGATTTGGGGGCCAGTGGTGGGTTTCTGTGGTCTGAATGTTGGAACCTACCATTCAGTGTGGTTTGTATTAAGAGGTGGAGCCTTGGGGAAATGATCTGGTGGAGCTCTCCTGAGTGAGCTCAATGTCCTTAAGAAAGAGACCCAGGGGAGCTGCCCTGGCATCCCACCATGTGGGACACAGCCACAGGTGCCATCTTTGAAGCAGAAGAAGAATGCTCACTGGATCTTGGAGTTCCCAGCCTCTGGTACAGTAGGCAATACATTTCTATGTTTATGAAGTACCCAGCCTAAGGCATTTTATTACATCAGCAGGAACAACTAAAACACACTGTGTATAGGCAACACAGTTTGTTCATCCACTCACCTGTGGATTATCAGGTTGCTGCCACCTCTCAACAACTGTGAACAATGCTAATGTGAGTGTGTGCTTTTCTCTATTTTTCATTGCACTGATCACTTTATGACCTATTATAGTATTATTTACTGTCTCTTTCCCTTTACTAGAATGGAGGCGCCCTTGAGGGTAGGAATTTTAGTCCTGTTTGTTCCCTGTTCTACCTCAAGCAGAATAGGATGTGTGTGATAAACACTCACTAAAGGGTGTTGTTAAGTAAATAGTGACAGCCTCCTGCCATAGATGAGGTCCTATGGGAAGCCTTGTGGAGGCACTGGAAAATAAAATATAAAAATTGCAGTTTAGTGGGAAGTTTCAGTAAAGTTAGTGGGCAGGTTCCAATTTAGCCAAACAGGTTTATTTACAGGAATGTGTGAGCTCTTGAGCTTACCTTGCTGCTTTTACTGTGGCTCCCTTTGCTTGAGTAAAATGGTGTATATGTTACATACGTGTTCTGATTAGTAAAGATGGTATTTCTATTCCTTTATCTAAATTCTTTTTTTTTTTTTTTGACAGGCAGAGTGGACAATGAGAGAGAGAGACAGAGAGAAAGGACTTCCTTTGCCGTTGGTTCACCCTCCAATGGCCGCCGTGGCTGGCATGCTGTGGCCGGCGCACCGTGCTGATCCGATGGCAGGAGCCAGGTGCCTATCCTGGTCTCCCATGGGGTGCAGGGCCCAAGCACTTGAGCCATCCTCCACTGCACTCCCTGGCCACAGTAGAGAGATGGCCTGGAAGAAGGGCAACCAGGACAGAATCCGGCGCCCCGACTGGGACTAGAACCCGGTGTGCTGGCGCCGCAAGGCGGAGGATTAGCCTAGTGAGCCGCGGCGCCGGCCCTTTATCTAAATTCTACTAGTTGTGAAGATATCTGAGTGATTAAAATTATGATTGAATAATGATTCTATTTTTATGTTATGTCTTCTGGAAAACTTGTACCCCCAACCTGGCTTAACGGGTGTGTGCATTGCTGGGTCCTCCTAAACACTCCTCATTTCAGATTAACATGGGCCTGCAGAAAAGCTTTAAACATTTCTCTAATCATATCTCTGTAGAATTATTAGCAACATCTCTAAAAATTGTCTGATTTCCCAAGTGTAAGTGTTCACCATTTTTAAAATCAATAGTTTTGCTTGTATAAAACTCGAGTTTCCCTAAGATAACCATGTACCTTCATTGTGGTGGAATGAGAAGGCCATACCAAGATGGCCACTGGCAACAGAGTCTGCCTGGCAATAGGCTGTGATTGGATGGCTTCAGAAACTACCTGGCAATAGGGTATGATTGGTTAGGGCATAGACCGCCCCTTGACCAGACCGGCTGCCTTGGCTATGTAAGCTGTTGTAGCAACTGAACTAAACAAGTCTGCAGGCTGCTCCCCTCAGGCCTGCTTTCACCCAACTCCTGGGGTCTGTGTGGTGACTCCGCGCCTCTTGCCCCCACCACACTCCTCCTCCCAGAAACGAATCCACCTCAACACTTCATGGACTGTGATATACTTGGGAATCCACCTGTGGAAGCTCAGAAATGTGTTCCGTTCCTTGGGAGCATGGGATCAGCCTGTTTGATTCTCCCTTCTGCTTCTGTCTGATCTGATACTAAATTTATTCTTTTAATTCCTCCTTTCTGATAAATGGAAGTTTTTTGGTTGTTCATCCCTATTAAAGTAGTAGCACATGATTATTTCAGAAAACACAAAATAGCAGAAAGAACAAACAAGACACTGATTTCCCAATTGCTACTAAAACCTTGGTGGAAGAGATTCTAGAATTACACTGTCCAATCAGTAACCATTAGTACTATGTAGCTATCGATTGCTTTAAATGTAGCCGACCTGAATTGAGATATGTTGGAAGGGCAAAATACACATTGGATTGAGCATGTTATTTATTGTCTTTGTTTCTTTTCACCTTTGAAACTGTGATTATTAGAAGATTTAAAAATACTCGTGGCTGGCATTCTATTTCTGTAGGATACTACTGCTGAGATGGTCATTGTCCAGGCATCTCTGTACCTACATATATAAGAAGAGGGTCTTAGGGCTTGTATTTCATAACTTTCATTCTTTACTTAATAATACATTGTTAGTATACTTTCATGTCCATAGACACATCCCTTCAAAATGATTTGTAATACCCACAGCATTCCACTAGGCCATGATTTCTTGAAGTAATATCAAATTATTAATTGTGGAATATGTCCATTTTTCACCATACAAAGAACATTGTGTGGTTTGTTTTTTTTTTATTTTTTATTTTTTTGGCAGGCAGAGTGGACAGTGAGAGAGAGAGAGAAAGAGAGAAAGGTCTTCTTTTTCCATTGGTTCACCCTCCAATGGCCACTGCGGCCGGCGCACCACGCTGATCTGAAGCCAGGAGCCAGGTGCTTCTCCTGGTCTCCCATGCAGGTGCAGGGCCCAAGGACCTGGGCCATCCTCCACTGCACTCCTGAACCACAGCAGAGAGCTGGACTGGAAGAGGAGCAACCGGGACAGAATCTGGCACCCTGACCGGGACTAGAACCTGGTGTGCCGGCGTCACAGGTGGAGGATTAGCCTATTGAGCCACGGCACTGGCCACAAAGAGCATTGTTATAAATATCCTTGAACCTACATCTTTGCCTACATGATTGAATGTTTAATAGAACCTATATCCTGAAAGAAGTATTTTAGGGTTTTTGTTACTTGATAGTCTTTTTTTTTTTTTAACGATTTTATTTATTTATTTGAGAGGTAGAGATACAAAGGGCGAGACAGAGGTCTTCTATCCACTGGTTCACTCCTCAAATGGCTGCAATGGAGCTGAGCTAATTTGAAGCTAGGAGCCAGGAGCTTCTTCCGGATCTCCCACATGGGTGCAGGGGCTCAAGTGCCTGGGCCATCCTCCACTGCATTCCCAGGCCATAGCAGAGAACTGGAACATAAATGGAGCAGCCAGGATTAGAACTGGTGCCCATATGGGATGCTGGCACTGCAGGCGGAAGATTAACCTACTACATCACAGCACCAGCCCCCACTTGATAGTTTTATAAGCTAAAAGGAATCAAACCAGGGCCAGCGCTGTGGCATAGTGGGTAAAGCCACCACCTGCTGTGCTGGCATTCCCATATGGGCGCCAGTTAGAGTCCCAGCTGCTCCACTTCTGATCCAGCTCTCTGCTATGGCCTGGGAAAGCAGTAGAAGATGACCCAAGTCCTTGGGCCCCTGCACCCACGTGGGAGACCTGGAAGAAGCTCCTGGCTCCTGGCTTCAGATCAGCACAGCTCCGGCCATTGCGGCCATTTGGGGAGTGAACCAGTGGAGTGGAAGACCTCTCTGTCACACTCTCTCTCTCTGCCTCTCCTTCTCTCTGTGTGTAACTCTGACTTTCAAATAAATAAATAAATAAATAAATCTTTAAAAAAAAAAAAGGAATGAAGCCTCTCTAAAATATGTATTTTAAACTTCATCAGCAAAGTATCCCTGGATTCATTTCCTAGTAGCTTTCTTCTGTTCATTGTTTTAGCTTTAAAGAAAAAAAAAAAACTCATCTTCATTTTACTTACTTTTGTTATAAGTAAAATGGAGGTTTTTCACATTTTAATTAGCACTTTGTAATTCATCTTTTGTAAACTTATTGTTCATGTCCACAGTCCATTTGTCTTTTGGAGAATTTTGTCTTTTGTTATTGACTGATATTTTTATAGATTGATTCTATTAATCCTTGGCCACACATGTTTCATATATTTTTCCTTATTTATTTGCCTTTAAATCTTTTATGTTAAATCTTTGATGTTCAGAAGTTTTTAATCCTTAACATAATTTTCTTTTATGATAACTGCCCTTGAGCTTATATTAAGGAATTCTTTTCATGCTTTAAAATTATGTTGTTATCCAAGTATAGCGTGTTTTAGCATGTTCTGACTGAAATGTCTTATATTTATTTGCTGCCATATGGATTCTATTTTTATGTAGAAATTGCAAGGCTTATCTTTTCTGAATGTTTAGCTAGGCATTCCAGCTCCATTTATTAATAATCTTCCTTTCCTGCATTAGTTTAACAATGAGCCAATGTGGCAGTACCAAGCACACACTAGGAACATCACTGGAAATTCACAGAAATGGAAAGAAAGAGGCAAGCACTTGTGCAGAGAGTCCTTGCAGGCAGGGATCAGCTAAGTCCGGTGGGAAGATCAACAAGGACACAGGCTGCCAGCCTTCTGCTTTCTTCCCAGATGGGATGAACATAACTGGGCTGATGTTTCTGACCTGTTCAGGACCGTGTGCCTTTTTAAAAATTTGAGTAGCTGTGTTCATTTGGTGCATCGGGGAAGATGCCAGCGTCCCGTATCAGAGTGCCTGAGTTCAGGTCCAGGCTCCGCTCTCGTTTCCAGCCTCCTGCTACTGCAGGCCCTGGGAGGCAGCAGTGAAGGTAGTTGTGTTCTTGCCACCCCCATGGGAAACCTGGATTGAGCTCCTAGCTCAGCTTCAGCCTGGCCCAGTCTGGGGTACTGCAGACATCTGGGGCATGTACCAGTGAGTGGGGGAGATCACTCCCCTCTCCTTCTCCCTCTCCCTCTCCCTCTCCCTCTCCCTCTCCCTCTCCCTCTCCCTCTCCCTGTCTCTCTCCTTTCAAATAAAATAAGTAAATAAAATTCAACAAATAAAAAGAAAAATCTGAGTAAAGTTAAGGTGGCCCTCCTGAGAAAAAACTGTTCAGCTATATCCACCTTTGCACATAACTGTGTGAGGGTTACAGACTCACCTGCATCTGTCCAGTGGAGTTATGAGATGTGAACCTGAACATGAAGACCTCACTCTGAAGGGTTGTGGAACAGGAAATGAGAGGCCTGCAGGTAAGTCATCCTGCAAGGAAAGGCAGGCACAGGGTTGCTACTGCCCTCTGCATGCTGTCCCCATGCATCCCCTCCAGCCCCCAGAGTCTGCCTGCACTTCTCGGTCTCAGACCTCGGCTCCTGCAGACACCATGTCTACACTCCAGGCTGGGTCACAGCAGATACTGCTGGGTGCAGCTCCAGCTTCTACTTTTTCTCTGCGTTTGTGTCCCGTGAAGGTCCACGTCTATATCCTCCTACACAGACTGGTTGTGAAAATGGTCACAGGGATTGCCCTTTCCATCCCATCCATGCCCTTGTGTTGTCTCCACACACACTCCCTGTGGCCAATGGGCAACAGCAAATGTGATACAAGCAGACACTGGAGCAGTACTTGGGCACTGGGGCTTGCCTCTCTGCCTACTCGCAGGACTACTGACATTGTCACCATGTAGAAAAGCCTACAGCAACCCCTGGAGGACAAGACCAAACGGAGCAAACACCAACTTCTGAGTCCATCTTAGCCCCTAGTCAACCTGGAAACTGCCCGCAGGTGCAGGCGCCCAGCAGAAGATCCACACATCTGAGGCCAGCCCAAGTTCCCCACTCACAGACTCATGAGCTAAATAAAACTTTATATTAAACTTCTAAGTCCAGGAACACTTATTATGTATCAAATGCTAATCTGTAGATACACATTTGCACAAAATTTAATGCTGCTGTGGTCAAGAATGGACCTCATATATTGGAGCTGAAAAGTTTCTCTCGCCCAGAGACATCATGGGCACTGTAACTTTCTGGCAGTTACATACATATTTGTGATGACACTGCTGCAAACAAACCCGTGCTTCAAAGTTGCATAAAAAGTACAGCACATACAATTATGTACATACACAATGCTTGAGAGTGATAAGAAATGACTATTGGCCGGCGCCTCGGCTCAATAGGCTAATCCTCCGCCTGCGGCGCCGGCACATCTGGTTCTAGTCCCGGTCGGGGCACCGGATTCTGTCCCGGTTGCTCCTCTTCCAGGCCAGCTCTCTGCTGTGGCCCAGGAGTGCAGTGGAGGATGGTCCAAGTGCTTGGGCCCTGCACCCGCATGGGAGACCAGGAGAAGCACCTGGCTCCTGGCTTCGGATCAGCGCGGTGCGCCGGCCGCAGCGCGCTACTGCGGCGGCCATTGGAGGGTGAACCAACGGCAAAGGAAGACCTTTCTCTCTGTCTCTCTCTCTCACTGTCCACCCTGCCTGTCAAAAAAAAAGACTATCTTACTTGTGTATGTATTTATTATATTCTATTTTTCTTATTACAGTGCACACCTTCTACTTACATAAAAAAGCATACCATAAAGCAATACACATATCATGCCAGCAGCAGCCTCCTGGAGCTCATGTTTACTGCATCTCCTGATTGCAACAAGAGGCCACGTGAAGCGATGGATCTATACCACCCAGGTTTTGTACGAGAACATTCCATGCTGTTCTGACTTCAACAAGATCACCTAATGGCACAATTCTCAGAATGCATCCCTTTTGTTAAGCAATTATACTGATAGAGAAGCAGAAATAAAATAGACATAAAATAATGTGTAGCAGGATTTCTGGATCACAACCCAGATTTATGAGATAATGCTGGAGAATTTGTGTTTTAAAATCTCCAGGATGATTCTAATACAACCTGGACAACATCTGAGAACCACTGGTCAGGAGCCAAAATCAAAGGACTTGGAGCTATGTATTCTGAGCCAGATTCTTCTATTCATTAATTGTGACTTCTTAGATAATTTTTAAAGAAAATTTCTTTTGGGATCAGTTAAGCTGCTACCTGCAGTGCTGGCATCCCACATGGGTGCCAGTTTGAGTCCCAGCAGCTCCACTTCTGATCTAGCTCCCTGGTGATGTGCCTGGGAAAGCAGTGGAAGATAGTTCAAGTCCTTTGGCCCCTGCCACCCATGTGGAAGACACAAAAGCAGCTCCTGGCTCCTGGTTTCAGCCTGGCCTAGCCCCAGCCACTGTTGCCATTTGGGGAGTGAATCAGTGCATGGAAACCCCACCCCACCCCCAAACACACACACCTTCTCTCTCTGTAACTCTGCCTTTATAATAAATAAATAAATATTTTTAAAATTCTTTTCTTAATTTTAGAGACATTTTTAATTTATATTATAGTCAAAGCTACATGCATCACTAAATAAAAAGCTCATAAGAAGTTAAATGAAAAGATCTCTATTTTACTCACATACAGTAAATTTTAAAAGTCACAGTTCATTAAAACTGTAGTAGTATATCATTCTTGATGAACTGCTTGACAAACATTTAAAACAAAGTTTGACAATACACTATATTTGCAGGAAAACTGATACACACAGGCATTTCTTTTCTTTTAATTTTAGCTCCCACATACAAGGGAAAATAAGTGGTCTTTGTCTTTCTGTGTCTGGCTTATTTCTCTCAACATGACATCCTCCAGTTGCAACCATTTGGCTGCAAGTGATAGAAGGTCATTCTTTTTTACAGCTGAATAATATTCCACTTTAGAAATCACATTTAATGTATTTTCTTTCTGATGATTGACACCTTGGTTGGGTCCATATTTTCGTTAGTATGAATAGTGCTACTATAAGCATGGTGGTGCAGTTGTCTCTTTGATGCAATGTGTTTGTGTCTTTTGGGTAAACACCCAGGAGTGCAACTGCTGGATCCTATGGCAGGTCTATTTCTAGTTTTTTTATGAAGTCTCTGTACTGTTTTCCACAGTGGCTGCACTAATTTATGTTCCCACCAACAGCAAAGAAGAATTCCCCCTTCTCTGTATCCTCACCAGCATGTGTTGCTGTCTGCTGTTTGGACAGCAGTCAGTCTGATAGGAGTGAGGTGGTATCTCATTATGGTTTGGATTTGCAATTCCTTTGGTGTTTTTTAAAAATATGTTTGCTGGTCATTTGTATTTCTTCTTTTGGGAACTGTCTGTTGAGTCTTTGTCCACTTCTTAACTGGGGTGTTTGTTTGTTTTTTTGTTTTTTAATTTGACTTCTCTAAGCTGCCCTTTTTCTCTTCTGTAAAACAGAGGCAAGTTGTTATGGGGATGAACCCAGCTCGTGTATGTGAAGTGTCCAGCACCATACATGCAGTTGCTCCCCTTTCCTCCTCTGCGAACTCTCCTGGTCCCTCCCAAGGAGGCCACTTCACTGTCTAATTCCGGAAAGTACGGTTTCGGACTCCTATTGTTCTGTCTTTAATAAAGCGCAGCACAGAGAGCGGGAAGATGGTGGAAGGCAACCCTCAGGAAGGCTTCATTTCCTCGACTTTAATAAAAACGTTGTAGTGTGAAGTGAGGACTTTCTAGGGAAGAATGGAGAGGGCCATAGGAGGAAAGCAGGGCTTTTATCGGACTCATGATTTTGAGCAAATCATCTGGGAAATCTCAACGATGGGAACAGAAGTTTCCAATGAATGTGCAAGAAGTCTTAGAGGCAAGGCAAATAGCACAACTGCTTCAGAACGTAAAATCACCATCATTTTTTGCTGAATCTCTAGAGTGAACTAGGACACCCAGGAACAGCTCTGCAGCTTCCTAGGGGCCGTGTGACCTCCCCGGGCCCCCAGCTTCCTGCCTGTAAAATAAGAGGCTTGAGACAACTGATCTCTTCAAGTTCCTTTGAATATTAGCATTCTATTCATTCATAACAACTTTTCCTCCTCCCTATCTGACTACACCGTATTGCCAACCTTTCATTTTTGAAAGGCGTCTGAGCAGCCTTCAAGAGCAAACAGCTCTCTCTTGGCGTTGACCTGATGCCTGGTTTTCATTTGTTTCCACCCAAAGAGAAATATAAGCAAGTTGGAGGCTCTTCCTCTTTGTCAGTGTTTCTTATTATCGGCTTTTATTTTTTTTTTTTTCATCTGTAGCACTACACTACCCTAAGAAGATCCTCCTACATTTCCCCAGGTGATCAGCATTTGTCGGGACAGAAACAAAAGAACAAGGGTGATGACCACTCTTGTTTATAAATATGTGGTTACTCTCACAACAGCCAGAAAACAGGCACACACAGAACATTCACTCTTACTGTGTTACAGACTGCATCACTCGTTCATGGGAGAAAAAGAAATACCCTCTGGGTCCCTAATGTCTAGATTCCCAGACTTTACCCTGTGTTTCTGTTACCCCAGCAGGCCCTACCTGGGTTGACGGCATGCACAGTTTGCAGTGGGGGAGGAGTTATGTGAAAGAACTGTGATTGCAAACCATCAGATGGACTTGACCTGGTCTCCACTCAGAGAACCATCCATCTCATCTAAGCGATCTTTCTAATAATGTTCAAATGTGACACTATTTAAAATCTTTTAGAATGCTAACAAAGAGATTGATGCTGTTTTTAAAAGCTGAAATGAACATTTTAATACTGAGATTTAATGATCACAAAGCCATCCTAGAAAAGACAGACACAGAGCTACCAAGAGAGTCGAGTGTGTCCTGCATATAGGGTGAGGGGTATCAGGCTACCAGGGGTTTTATGCAGACGTGTAATGGACACACTCTATTAACTGAGTTCACTGGCTGCATCTCCCAAAATAAAGGCACAGGTTAGGTCCGTCGGCCAGCACATTATCAGCCAGCCAGCAGGAGTTCATTTTAGCAAGGAAAGGGGAGTGGACACATCCCCATGCCAATTAGGATCTTGCTACTCCAACTGTAGCCCCGAGAATCAGTTGCATCAGCGTTGCCTGAGAGCTTGTTGGAAATTCAGATTCTCAGGTCCTGCCCTAGTCCTCCTGAGTCAGAACCTGCATGCTAATAAGCTCCTCAGGTGATTGGCCCATATGTCAAAGTCGGAAAACGCTGGAATCGAGCATCTACTTTGTCCAGGTGGGATTATTTTTCTCTTTGTAAAAGACTGCAAAAAGTCTTGCTCCCCTCATGAAGAAGCGGAGTCTTTTCCTCTACCCCCTTGAATCCGAGTGCTGTGTGTCTTTCTGTGAATGATGAGCTACAGTAGACATGATGGGGCTGCAGTGCCAAGTCTGGATCTCAAGTGGCTGAGCGGCTTCTGTCCTCATCCTCTAGGAACCCTGAGAACATGCAGCCCAGGCTGGTGTGGCTTGACAATGAGAAAGTCTGCAGGGAGCAAGGCCTGGGACAGAGCCATGACCCATAGCCAGACCCGTGAGTGAGCTCTGATAGAACGTCCACCACGGTGGAGCTGCCAGATGGCAGCATGACGTCGAGTGTCACTGGAAGACCAACAGAAGAACTGCCCAGCTGATTGCAGCCCGAATTGCTGACCCACAGAATTATGAAGGAGAAAACGGTTATTGTATGAATCTATCAAATGTTGTGGTTGTTACGGCATCAAGAGACAAATGACACACTCCTGAAAACTTCAACCTGGGCTAGGCTAGACGAGTTTCTTGGGAACAAATAAGTTCATCTTGGTAGAAGAAATCCCCCTCACTCATGAGCAAGTAAAGGTTGGGCGAGTGTATTCCTGGAGAAGCCTCTTTGTTGATAGCCTGTGTGTGCTGATGACACAGTAGAGGTATTCACGCTGAGTGGTGGGCACAGGTTCTTCAACCAAGGAATTCTCTTCCGTGCTCCCTGGATGAGTGGCGTGAAGAACGAAAGGCCATGAGCAGCCTTCTCTGATATCTGACTCCCAGGTTTATGCAGAGACCTCTGACCTCGCTCTGCATACTCCCTGCCCTGCGCTTTGACCCAGACTCCTGATAGTTTCAGCTAAGATCCAAATACCACTTAAGGCAGTGGCCCTTCAGTCTTCGAACTGCCTTAGACTGGAAACAGTCTATGTTTCAGGGTCACCATGAACTGAATTTCAACCAGGCCCCAGCCACTTACTAGCTAGGTGATTGGGCAAATTACTTCTCTGAGACTCGGGTTTCTCTTCTGCCAATTGGAATTAGGAATCTCTATCAAGATTACGCGTAGGGAAGATGGTGGCAACTAACAGACGCTCTGTATGTGGATTCTGCATTGAGCTTGGGTGCGAAAGCTATAAAGCATTGAAAAGTGTGATTTTTGAAAAGGAGACAAATCAGCCTGTGGATTCTCTTCTATACCCACCTGCCTCCCCGAGCACTCGCAGAGCACCAGGGCTCTAAATGGCAGGGCGCTGACTTCAGCCGGGCTCTGTTTGCTGCTGTTCTGAGCAGCTATTCTCCTCATCGCCACTTGGAAGGAAGGAGGGGGAGAGGGTGATCAGCATTCATCCCTGGGTCACCAGGTCAAGTGGGTACTAATCAGGAAAAATGTTTGGCTATTAAATGCTCCATTGAGTCCTTTAAATATCACCTGATGTGTCATAAATTTGGATTAGCCGTGGAAAATCAATCTTCACCATATGCAAATTAAAGATGGAATGAGAGTCTCCTTGTGAGCCATTGCTGTCCCTCAGCACACACCAGTCACTTCCACTTTCTTTAACTGCCTGGAATTTTTCTGCCATTTTCTTCACTCTTGGAACTCGAAGCTCACTCACTATCCCTTCGACAGTTGATGGTCAGAGAGCTTGCATCCCAAAGATGACATCAGAGGGAATCTGCAGGTGCTTGGTGAGCCTGGTTTCCCAGCTTCCCCTGTGCAGTCTCAGGCTGTCACAGGAAATGAACCTGGTTGTACTGGCCTGGACCCTGAGCCCATCTCCATACAAGTAGACGTTGATCCTAATAATGATGCTCATAGTGCATGCGTGTGTTCCTAGGGGTGTACATGTATACTCTAGGAATATATTCAGGAAGTTATATTTTCCATTAAAAAATAAGCCACATGGTCATCAGTCACTCTTCCTGATCCCATCAGAGCAGTGGGGCTTGGAGATCAGACTTCTTAAAGCTCGGCTGGATATTTGGATATAGGATAGAGAAACAAGACAAGTTTTCATCATTCCCCAAAATGCTCTGTTCCTGCCTATACAAGTCGCTACAGCATAGAGCTACAGGTTCTATAAGGCAAAAACATCGGTGGCTTCCCAAGGGAATTAAATACCAGCATTAAGTCCCAGCAACTGTCGGCTACCCAATAACTCATTAACGTTCTGCCTTTGTGTACAGCAAGTTTGCAATAGGGTGCAACTAATTAGCCTGCTGGGAGACTGACTGGGTTGGATTGGAATGGGATGGAATGGAGTAACTACTGATAATAACTGTAGATTACATTATGGTTTGTTCAATCTTCTCAATGGTCATTTGAAATTGGTGTTATTATCTCATTTTACGATTTGGAAACTGAGATGCAAAGGGGGTAAGTTAAAATAAGAAAAACTCAAAAAATGTTCATGCTTTCTGACCAGTAATTTCATTTCTAGGAATTTTTGGTGAGAAAATAAGAAACTTTTTGTTTGATACAACAAATTTATATATAATAACAAAAAATTATAAACAACATACATGTCCAAAAATAAGAAACCATGTAGATAAGTTACAGTAATTCTATGTGAAAGAACACTTAATAAATTCTGAATACCAGGTTTTTCAATATCATGTAAGGATGTGGAAATAAATTTACTATATAGTCATATTTTTAAAAGGAGGCAAAATCCTATACACCATATAATTCCAGGTTTGTTGTATCTCTGTATACACAGAGAAAACAAGATGAAAGAAATTTCCTAAAATGTTAGTAAGATACTATCTGTTCTGTGAGATTCATATCAGTCTTGCCAGTCTTTTTGATTTTCTCTATTTTTATACTTCTTTGTATTACAAAAGTATCATAATTAAAAGTGAAGAACAAGCAATTCATAAAATAATACTAATACACAAAGTATGTTTAATGTTATTTGCTCATGAAAAGCTACTGGAAAATAGAATATTAAAACATATGAAATACTTGGAGTGCCTTTGAAGGTCACAGGAAACATGTGCCAAATATATTTATTTTATCAAAACCATTTTGCCCATTTCCAACTAATTTAGCTTGAGCAAGATAAACAGGATTTCATGAGGACCTGGTGATGATCCATCTGTGAAATCACTAGATGTTTGCCTCATCCCTGTAATTTTCTGTACTTATCTTACTTATCCTTCACAAAGCACCAGCAGTGTTTGGGAAAATGATTTTGTGAAACTTGGTAAATTGCTAGGTAAAATATTTCCTTGGATAATGGTGTGGCTGACACTTTAAACATCTGAGAACTCTCAGAGTTATTAGATCTCAGGTGGAGGAGGTCAGGTGATGTCCCTGGAGATGGCTCCTGGGAGCCGAGCTTTGGGTGATGTAAAATATGAGCCAAAGGGTGGAGGCGAGAGGGTGGCTGCCACCGTAGAATTCTAAACAGATATTTAGGAGGAATTTCCAAACATGAGGCATAGCCCCTGCCTCTATCAGAGTGGAGGGAAGCAAATTGATTCTGCAAGGAAAAGCCCAGCCTCCGTGAGGAGACTTTCGATGGTGCTCAGATTCCACTTAACAAAAACATGTCTTTGCTTAAATTGCGTTTGGTTATAATTTTGACTTGTTTGATTTGGGTATATCTACATGTTAATATATAGGTTTTGTTCATCATTAAGCTTATTTGGAACACAGTAATAGTTTTAACATCTAATTCTGTAATTCACCTGCAAATTACTTGAAGTCTTTGATAAACCTAGAGTGAATATTAATGATTTTATTAATAAACAGCCCCGCCACCATTCATCAGTGCTTGCTACCTGCCCAGAATTGTGCTAAAGCCTTTTACGCACATTAGCATACATCACGCGCCTCACACCTCACAGCACCATGCAGATCCGGGATCTGAGCCTCAGACAGGTCAAGCAGGGGCACACAGCCTTTCTGACTCCAGAATGGTCCCTTCTCTTAAATACCCTGCCATGATGCCGTCTGCATTGAAGGCCAAAGTGTTACACTGGCACCATTCATTTCTGCAATTTTTGTTTGATTCGGTTGATTTGCTTTGCATTATGTTGGGCAACTGATGGGACCAGGCCCCTCTGGTGATACTTCATAATCACGGTTCATCTCAACTCAAATTCATCTCGATTATTCTTACCTATATATTCCTCTGGAAGATTCTGAAAATAACGTTCAAGTTTTAATTATCCAATAAAATATACTTGTATATTTTAATTCAAGTATGTGTTATAATATATATTATTGTCTTTTTAGAAAATACACATTAACAAGAACAGGAAAAATTAAAATCACTCATGAATCCACCCACTCAGACACGATCACTACACTAGCATTTTCATTTGAATCTCATTTATTTACAATCCCTCCCCTTTCTTTAGAACATAATCTCCACGCAGTGGGGTATTTATCTCTTTGGATCATGTGGCATTTCCTGGATGTAGGGAGTGGATGACTTGGTTCCATGCTTCAATCACACATTCGAGACCCATGCACCTGTTCCCAACCCTTCACAGTGCTGGCTCACGGAGGAGTCCCTCTCTAGGAATGATCTGCAGCTAAAAGGAGTGACTCTTCCAAGGTCCCACCACTTCCATAGAGGTAGCTCATATCCAGTGGGATCCTGGGGGATGTCAAGGCCTAGCTTCCCTCATCCCAACCTGTAACAACTCCATTCTCACTCCAGAGCTGCCTGTGGAGCTGACTGAGGCTTATGGCATCCTGCTTCTCTAACCCCTGTGCTGATGTCATCCTGGGACTACTCTCAGTAAAGCTCCTGCAGGCCAACTCTGCCACACAGCCCCGTCTCCAGGGAACACGATCTAAGATAATGCAGACCATGCCTGACACATGCTTGCAGCAATACTACCGGTTGAATGAATAGGTGCAAGACTCCATGGGGACTCCTCCTTCCTTCTTGATGCCTCTAACTCTGCAACAATGAAGCAGAAACTTCACTCAGCCTCCATGAACTTGAAAGAAATCAGACACTCATGCGCGATCATCAACACTGTTACAAAACATCCCAATTCTTGTCTCTTCCACTGCTCATCCACTGCTTCTTAGCAGCAAAGAAGTACCCAGTGCCAAGATGCCAAGTCCTGGGTGTCACTGGATTCCACCTCCACCCATTTCCACAGACCCTGAGCCTTATTGAGAAGACACTACATGGCGACACCAATCCTGCTGAGCCTGCAATCCCTAGGCTCTGCCCAGGCTGCACAGATGGGTCCTGGAGGGGTGGAGAACATGCTGCTCTCACTGTTGTTCAGAGGAGGGAACCTCATGGTGAAAGGGGCCTGGTGTTTCAACGTCAGATCTCAGTCTTGTGCACATAGCTGCATGACCTGACATGAGGGTGGCTGTATTGGATTAGCAGGACATGGATGGAACCTGACCCAAGCCCCAGTTTTTGGCCAAGTCTTTACCTACGTCCACTAATGAAATTCTCTCTCTCTCTCTCTCTCTCTCTCTCTCTCTCTCTCTCTCGTTCTACCTGAGGTCAAGAAACCTAGAAACAGAGCTTGAAATGGGGTATTCTTGATTAACTGGTTGACTGGATAGTCTCTTGGGAGAACAGAATAAGAGAAATGAGCAAGGGCATGGGAAGAAGCTAAGCCAGGATGCAGTTTCCGTGGGAGTCAGCGGCAGTCTGCACAGGGATCTCTAGAGCATGACTTGTATCGCAGAGTTGTCCCAACCAGAGGCAAAGCAATCCAGCCGTGTATACCTGCTGCCAGCTGGTCACTGAGAGCGGGAGGAATAGGAAGCATGACCTTTTAGGCAAGGCAGTTCTGGTAGTTAAGGGCAGCTCTCTCTAAAATGGGCAGCTATGAGCTATCAGCAGTCAATGCTCTCAGCACTGTGTACCCAGTGTGCACTATGAGCATCTTTCTCCCTCTCCTGACAGGTGACTCCTGAAACATATTTTTTTTTTGACAGGCAGAGTGGACAGTGAGAGAGAGACAGAGAGAAAGGTCTTCCTTTTGCCGTTGGTTCACCCTCCAATGGCCGCCGCGGTAGGCGCGCTGCGGCCGGCGCACCGCGCTGTTCCGATGGCAGGAGCCAGGTGCTTCTCCTGGTCTCCCATGGGGTGCAGGGCCCAAGCACTTGGGCCATCCTCCACTGCACTCCCTGGCCACAGCAGAGAGCTGGCCTGGAAGAGGGGCAACCGGGACAGGATCGGTGCCCCGACCGGGACTAGAACCCGGTGTGCCGGCGCCGCAAGGCGGAGGATTAGCCTAGTGAGCCGCAGCGCCGGCCCCTGAAACATATTTTTATCACTTTCCTAGAAAAGGGGAAAATGTTAGGTCTGTATCACATTTCCCCAGACAGCTCCGCTACATACGTACTCCTGAACATATTCGGGGCTCGGGATAAATACACATTGTTACAGGCTCTCTGTCCACCTGTCCTTCCACCCCCTTCCCCTCAGTGCAGTATCTAAACTCCAAATACCCACAGCACATCTGGGTCCATAACAAGGGAGAGCTGGTCAATGTTTAACAATTTGCTCTCCAAAGAGGAAAAAGCCTAACCTGTAGCATCTGCCACTTTCCACATGTCCAATTTCAAGCTACAATTGTGATATCACTGAATATCATGTCAGGAATAGATCTACAATGGTATACATTTGTGTAGTATTTTCATCCCAAGATGCAATACACATAAATCACCTCAACAGTGTATAAATAAAAATGTAATAAAATAAGGAAAATGGGTATGTTACCCTTTCCTTTTTAAAATTTTCTTTAAAATTATGTTATAAGTGCTGGTGCTGTGGCGTAGTAGGTTAAGCCTCTCCCTGTAGTGCTGGCATCCTATATAGACACTGGTTTGTGTCCTGGCTACTCCCAATCCAGCTTCCTGCTAGTGGCCTGGGAAAGCAGTGGAAGATGGTACAAGTGCTTAGGCCCTTGCACCCACATGGAAGACCAGGATGAAGCACCTTCCTTCAGATCAGCCCAGCTCTGCCCATTTTGGCCATTTGGGGAGTGAACCAGTGGATGGAAGACTTCTCTGTCTCTCCCTTTCTGTCTGTAAGTCTATGCCTTTCAAATAAACAATAAATAAACCTGTTTGAAAAAAAAAAACTATATATTATAAAACTGACAGTTTTATGAATTATAACACATACACTGATTTCTGTAACCATCACTACAATTGTAGAGTTTGGTTATGGATAATTAATTCAAACCATGGGTTGGTTTGGATTGGATGCATTTGAAGTTGGGACTTAGTAATGTGTGGGTATGTTGGGATTGAATGATGTAGAATGTGGGGCAACATATTGGGGTCCTGGTCTTGAGAGCTTTCAGGACCTGTTGTGGAAGCCACCACTCCTCCATGACAGGCTTTGTTTTGGGGCAGAGAGGACAGGCCTAGGGGTGCGGGAGTGGGACTATTCCTGGGGTTTGGATTCTTCCGCCTTCCTGTATGACGCCTAGCCCCTGGGTTGCTCAAATGCACCAATGGGGTGCATGGATTTAGGTAATTGCCATACACTACCTGTATACGTACTTATTTACTCGAGAGCATAAAATGCTGGGAGTGGGAGGGACGGGGCTTCTCGCCTCAGCACTGCACTACGTCGTAGGTGCCAGGAAGAGCCCCAGCCAGCTGGCAACAAAATCCTCTTGTTGTTGCATCCAGCCTGCCTTTTGTGAGTTGTTTTGGGGAGGGTCTCAAACCGGACACAACACAATCAAGATTTAGGAAACTGGTATGAGCCAGCTACAATCTGATACTGCCTACCTATGGCCCAGTTCACTGAAAATTGTCCTGTAAGGTTGGTATATGTGTGTCACTGCCAAATATTATTCATTGGTTCAGCAATATGCTGTGTGCTGAGTGTAATGTTTCAGGTACATGAAAATTAATCTCAACCTTTATGAAAACAGGCATCAATCATAGGAATAGAATCACACAAATAAATATACAATTAAAAACCAATTGAAGGAGCTGGCATTTGGCACAGTGGTTGAGATTCCACTTTGGATGTTCTCATCCCATATCAGAGTTCCTCGTTTGAGTTCTGGCTCCTCTGTTTCCAATCCAGCTTCCTACTAATGCACACCCTGGGGAGCAGCAGGTGTGATGAGTGAAGTACTTGGGTCCCTGTCTCCCATGTAAAAGACCCCAATTGAGTTTCTGGCTTCTGAGTTCAACGTGGCCCAGCTCTGGCTGTTGTGGGCATTTGGCGAATGAACAGCAGATAGAAGACTTTTGTCTCTGTCTCTGTCACTCTCTGTCTCTTTACATTTCAAATAAAATGAAAGTAAATAAATAAAATTTTTTAAAAAATGTTTTAAACCAAGGAAAAGGCTATGAAGGAGAGACAGAAGAAAAAATTCCTGGAAGTGGAATTAGAGAGTCAAAAGAGCATGCATCCTTGCTAGGTAATTGGCCTATGTTGCCAAATTGCTCTCCAGGAAAATCATTCTAATTTAGATTCCTACAAACACTTCATAAGTGATGTACAATTCCTCCTGCCCTTGCCAAGGCTACATAGTATATTTAATTTTAGTCTTTATTTTGATGGTTTAGAAATATTTGTTTTTTATTTTGTATTTTAATTTCATTTTTACATTCCTTTCTAAGCTAATCTTTTTAGAGATTTTCTATTAGATTATTCACCTGTATCTTACAGAATCTGAAAAGGTTTGGATAACTGGTGAGAGGTCTTTTAGCAATTGTTTATATAATATGCTTTCAAAGAAGTTAGATATACTTCTTTCAAATAACAAGTCATAAAAACTGTGTATGACCTCCAAGTCTGTGGGAGCAGACATATTTATGCAGCTTCACACTCCCCCTTTCTTACGTTCCTTATTGTCCTGAGTTCACCCACACTGGCTGCCTCTTAGTTCCTCAAAAGCTCCAGTTATAATGGGTCTGAACCAGCGCCAGTCTGCTATTGCCTATGCCTCAGTTCACCGAAAATTGTCTTGGAAAATGAGCTTGAATATGTATGTTTTCTCCAAACACTTATATTCCTTCTTTCAATAATAAGCTATGTGCTAGGATGCAATATGTAAGGAGCTCAAAAGACAAGAGTTCTGGGTAACTTAACTTGAGCTTTTCCTTTTTCATCTTCTCTAGTTTGAACTAATCATTTCTATAAGAATACATGGACGAAATGAAATCAGCAAATCAAGGAGTAATCTGTACTCCCATATTTATTGCAGCTATCACAATAGTTAAGGTATGGAATCAACCTTCATCAGAGGTCTTTCTTCAACTCACCATAAAGTTTTCTTCTATCATTAATTATTCTTTTGTTCTCCTTGATATTGCTCACCCAAATCTGCGGTACATACCTATTTGTGTATTTGCTTTTCTAATATTTGTCTAGTTAGATACAAACTTACAGGAATGAAGCCATCACATGTCATATGTTCATCACAGTCTGTGCTGACCCTGCACTCTGCATAACATATGGCCTGTTACAAAACAAATATATGCTGAGCAAGCAACTGAACAAATGTTTTCATTTCATTGTTCTTGTGTCATCTTCAAGCAAGCCAACAATTTCTGTGTACATTATTCTATCTTGGTCATTTTGTGGTTTCCCTGAAGTATCACCTCCAGTCCATTTCTCTGCATTTTGGGAAAGTAATTCTAGTGTATCCTTTATGGTACCATGTATACGTTCCTTGACATAACTTCTTGATGCACAACATATCAGTTGTTCTCTGTTGAGAACTGAAACAATTTTGTTATTGAGATCATGGCTTCCATGCCACACTTTCTTTCACCCATTTCTCTTTTATTTTCTTCCCTTCCTGTTGCCTTATCACTTCAGTCTGATCTTTCTTTATGACTTTAGTCTACCAATTCCTAAAGACTCTATACTTAGCATTCAAGAACGCTACATAATTTCTTAATATTTTTCCTTCTGGGCCTTATATATTTTCAGAGAGGCGATGTCCTCTGAACCTTTTAACCTCCAGTAGGTTTAGTTTCTGTTATCTGCACAGCCAATGTTGTTTCTCTGGTGGATGTTGCACCATGCAGCTGACTACATCAGTTCCATTATAAGCGTCATTACTATCACCATCACCATCAACTCAACCACCAGCCTTCCACATGCAGTTAGCATCGGGGATTTGCACTCCCTGCCTGAGTGTGGAAAGATGGGGTTACAGAAGCAAGGTGGGAACAGAGAGGAGGGACTGGAAGATAAAAATACAAAGGAAGAGAATTCTTTCTGTTTCATAAAGAAGCACTCACAGAGGCCAAGGGGCAACGGCCCTAGGATTCTGGGATATTCACTAGTAAGAGTTTACTTACTCATTCTCAAGCTATCTCTATTTCATGAGAAAAGCAGGGGAACTAACTTATGGCATTGAAGTCATGGAGAATTTCCTGAACAAGGGCTCCCAACCCCCACTCCTGTACACAGAGAGAGACCTCCCAAACTAGAAAACAAAACCGAAGAAAACAAATGATGAATGTTTTACCACAAAGAATGAAAACCTCTGTATAATCAAAATCACCAAGATTAAAATATAAAGGTAAACCACAGGCTGGGCAAAGGTATTTGTAATCCACATACCTGACACACATGAAAAACTTCTGCATGCTACTGAGAAAGAGATCATCAACCCAGTCGAGAAATGGGCAAAAAACATGAGCAGGTGATTCAGAGAAGAAAACTGAAGTGTCACAGGCCTAGGATAATGTGCTTAACTTTACTGGTTACCAGAGAAATGCAAACAAAAACAACGAAGTGCAATTTCCCACCTATCATTTTGACCTTTTTAAATCTTACAATGGCAATTGTTTACAAGACTCCTGATGATCAAGAATCCTATTGTACTGCTGATGTATGTATCAGGAAGCAGACTGGGGGCAGGTGCTCATTCACCTGTGTCTCACATCAGAGTACTTTGGCTTGATTCCCAGCTCTGCCATTAACACCAGCTTTCTGCCAGTGTAGACCCTTGGAAGCAGGAGCAATGACTCCAGTAATTGGGTTCCCGCCATCCTTATGGGAGGACCTGGATTTACATTGCCAGCACGTGGCTCTGACCCTGGCCCAGCCCCAGCCATTGCAGGCATTTGGGGAGAGAAGCAGTAGATGAGAGATCTCTCACTACAGCTCTGTTTCTTTCATCAATAATTTTTTTAAAAAAGAGCATGTTGGCTATATTTTAAAACAAGCTGCACTTAATTCTACAGCCCAAATTCTACTTCCAGATATTGATACTCGAGCTGTGCTTTACAAACTAGAATATACACTGGAATCACCCTGAGGGCTGGTTAACGTAGAGGCTGGGCCTCTATCCAGAGTTTCTAAGTCAGTAACCTGGGCTGGGGCCTGAAAAACTGCATTGCTAAGCAGTTCCCAGGTGATGCTAATGCTAATCATCCAGGGACCACGTTTTGAGAATCACTGCCCAGTCTATGGCCATACCACCCTGAACACAGCAAATCTGGGAAGCTAAGCAGAGTTGGACCTGGTTAGTACTTGGATGGAAGAATCACTGCCCATGCAAAACTCTTATACATATACACAAGATATATGTACAACAATGCTCATTGTGATATTATTTGTTGAAGCAAAAATATAGGAGAAAATCTAAATATTCATTAACAGAACAGATGAACATTTGCAATATATTCACATCCTGAAAAGGAATTCTAAAATTTCAATGAATGAACTAGATCTCAGTGTGGATCCAGAGCCACAGATTTTCTAACCAATTTTAAATCATTTTATTAAAAAACATTTCCTGGGTATGCATTATAGCACAGCAGGTTAAGCCGCTGCTGGGGAAGCCTGCATATCATATTGAAGTGCCTGGTTCAAGTCTCACCTCTGCTCTTGATCCAGTGTCTTCTTAATGTGCCTTGGAAGCAGCAGATGAGGGATCAAATACTTGGGTTCCTGTCACCTTCATGGAAGACCCGGGTGGCTCCTGGCTTTGGTCTGACTCCACTCCAGCTGCTACAGGCATTTAGGGGGTGAACCAACATATGCAAGATCTCTCCATGTCTCCACTTCTGTCTTGTTGCTTTGCCTTTCAAATAAACAAATAAACAAACTTAAAACAATTTTGGTTGGATCATGTATTCATTTATAATTTCATGGATTTGTGTTTTCTGTCTTTTGTCTATTAAATTGGTTACTATATTTTGTTTCACTGTTTTTTTTTTCCACCAGGGAATCAGTTTTTAATGATATTTATCAGTTCTGCTTTCTAATCAATTAATTTCTACACTTTATCATCATTATTTTCTTCTCTCCGCTTGATGTGCTTTACAGAATTTATTGAATAGAACCGGACATTCAGTTATTTTCATGTACGGGGCAAAGGTCAGGAGAGAACACAGTGAGAAGGTGGCCTCTGCAAGCCAAAAGCAGCCACCTCAGGAGAAACCAAGGCTGTGAACGCTTCATCTTGCACTTCCTGCCTTCAGAACCGTGAGAAAATAAACTTCTACTGGCTAAGCCACTCAGTATATGGACTGCACTGAGTGACACAGTCACAACACTACTAATTACTAATGCAATGATTATTACCCTAATTCATCAGCACTTGCCCTATTTGTGGAAGACCAAGTTCTCCTCTGAGGGTCTTTGGGATGCACCATATGGACACATTTCCTACAGGCACTGTACAGCCTACAAGATATCCCCAGGAGCAAGGGTTTCCCACCAGCCTCTGCTATTGCTGTGTCCTCTGGGTAGACACCACAGGCTCTGGACAGAGACAGGGAAGGTGACTGGTTTTTTTTCCACCAGTGGTCCTGGAATGACTGAAATTTTGTGACAGTTTGTTGATAATATCCACCTTGTAGCAAACCAACTTGGAACACAATCATACAAAATTAAGTAACAACAATAACACATATAATAAATAATCATACATACAAATTTTACTATTTTAATACAAAATTTGAACCATGGATGTTTACATGTATGTTTAGTTTTAGTTACATATTATCCTATATTATTTAATTTTTGGAGACATAACACTATTAATTATACAAAACAACCATAAGACTAGCTAACAGTAACAATTGGTAGTAAATAGACATAAGACTAATGGGATAAATATGTAAAAAATAATAATTTTATAATCGAGCAATTTAAACTCTTGAAAAAATAACAAATTGATACTTAAATTTGATAGACTGTATATTTATATATTCTTTTTTAGTATTTTATTTATTTAATTGAGAGACAGAGTTACAGAGAGAGAGAGAGAGAAAAAAAAAGTCTTTTATCTGCTGGTTCACTCTCCAAATAACTGCAATAGCTAGGGCTGGGCCAGGCTGAAGCCAAGAATCAGGAGCTCCTTCCAGGTCTCTCACCTGGGTGCAGGGGTCCAGGCCTTTGGGCCATCCTCTGCCATTTTCCCAGGCACATTAGTAGGGACCTAGATGGGAAATAGAGCAGCTGAGACATGACCCATTGCCCATATGGGATGCTTGTGCTCCAAGCTAAGGCTTAGCTTACTATACCACAGTGCCAGCCCCAGTTACATATTCTTAAGATGCACAAATGTAAGAGTTTTTAAAAAGGGAACAAAATCAAATATTACTAAATACATACCATCTATGTTCAATAAAAGATAACAATGAAATTTTCTTTTCATCACACGATACAGTACATTACTTTTGCCCTTGGTGTTATTTCTCCAATAACACACAGGTACTTTGAAGAGTACTGGAGTGCCTGGGCTCTAGCCCCAGCTCTGCTGCTAATCTAACTTCCTGCTAATATATACCCTGGGAGGCAGAAGATGATGATGGCTCAAGTAATCGGGTACTCATCACTCATGTGGGAAACCCAGACTGAGCTCTGGGCTCCTGGTCTCAGCCTGGCCCAGATTTGGCTGTTTTTTGGGCATTTGGTGAGTAAACCAGCAGATGGTAGATTTCTCTTTGTCTTTAACTTTCTCTGCCTCTCAAATAAATAAATAATTTAAAAAGATAACTTCAAGGAGATTCTATGGGCAAATTATTGAAAGCTAAAGTCAAATGAAAACAACAAGTGAAAAACAACTCATCACATGTGAGGAGCCCTAAAGAAAACTAACAGCTGATTTCTTAACAGAAACCATGGAGGTTTGAAGGCAATGGGATGACATCTTGACAGTACTAGCGTGAAAACTAAGACTGTCAACCTGGAACTCCACATCTAGTAAAACTATATTTAAAAGATGAAGAAGAAATCAAAACATTCCCAGACAAATGTAAAATACAGAAAACTCATCAGTAGTAGGTCTACTATGCAATAAATAACAAAGGAAACTCTTCAGACTGAAATGAAAGGTGATTAAATGGTACTCAATTCCACACAATAAAATATTGGGCACCAGCAAAGGTAATCACATAGATAAATATAAATAACAATATAAATAAATTTTATTTATAATATTTTCTTATCCTATTTGATTTAAGACAGTTTCACAAAACAATTATATAATTTTGTGGGTGGGTTTAAACATAAAATTTCATTTGCTAGTATAATGCAAAATAGGAGAGGAGGAAAAGTACTATATGGATGTAAAGTGTCTACATATTAATTAAATTAAGTTAGTGTTAAGCAAACTAGATGGTTTTAAGCTCAGATACTGGCTGCAACTCTCAAGGCAACCATTAAGAAAATAACTCTGAAGAATATAACAAAACATAGAATTAAAATATTATTTTAAAATTTATAAATATGTTGTTTAAAAACATCATGCAGAGTGAATTAAGCCAGTCCCAAAGGGACAAATATATGTTCTCCCTGATCGGTGACAACTAATCAACCACAAAAAAAGGAAACCTGTTGAAGTGAAAGGGACACTGTGAGAAACAGTGACTTGATCAGCCCTTGTCCTGACTGTTGATGTACAATTTAATACTTTATCCCTTTTAGTATTTTTTTTTGTTCTAATTAATACTATTGGTCGAACTCTGTAATCAACACACATTTATTCTTAGGTGTTGAAATTTAACTGAAAAGTGATCCCTGTTAAATATAAGAGTGAGAATAAGAGAGGGAGGAGATGTACAATTTGGGACATGCTCAATCGGACTTGTCCCAAATAGTGGAGCTAGAAATGTGCCAGGGGATTCCAATCCAATCCCATCAAGATTACATGTACCAATGCCATCTCACTAGTCCAAGTGATCAATTTCAGTTCACAATTGATCACACTGATAGGTCTAAGAGTTAAAGAGATCACACAAACAAGACTGGTGTCTGTGAATATTAACTGATAGAATAAAAAAAGGAGGGATCAAACATGGGAAGTGGGATACACAGCAAATTCGTAGAATGGCAGATGTCCTAAACAGCACTCTGGCCTCAGAATCAGCCCTTAAGGCACTCAGATCTGGCTGAAAAGCCCATGAGAGTATTTTAGGCATGGAAAGCCAAGACACTCTGGCAGAAAAAAAAAAAAAAAAAAAAAAGAGGACTGTGGGGAACCGCAGGCTGGCCACCTGTGAGAACCTCCTCATCTGCATAGCTTGCAGCAATCAGTCGACCACAAGGCCCACGAAAACAGCCAGGTGAAACAGATGAAACAGAATGGACTCTGCATAAACAACTAGGAGGAACCCGATGAAACAGATGAAGTTGAGGCAGGATGGACTCTGCATAAACAAATAGGAAGAACCAGGTGAAACAGATGAACTTTCGACCTGAGACTATATGCGCCCTTTCATCTGATTGGACGATACCAGCGTGAACTGCACGTGAAGAGAGCCGCTATTGGCTGTGGAGCAGATGCTCCACGGGACTCGGGGGTATAAAGCAACATTGGGAATTGGGCTTGCAGCTCCTCCTTCTCTTTTCTTCTCTCCCCCCACTCTTTCCTTCTGCCCCCACAAGTAAAGTTCCTTGAGAACCGAGAAACAGTGATCGTGTCGTGATTGCGTTGGACCCTTGCTGGCGAGGGTCCGACAGAGGACCTAAATGAAAGGTCTCTGCTTTTGAGATCCCAGTAGAAAGAACGGGCCATCAAAGGAGGTACCTTTCTCTGAAGGGAGGAGAGAACTTCCACTTTGACTATGACCTTGTCTAAATAAGATCGAAGTCAGCGAACTCGAGAGGCTTCCATGGCCTTGGAGACTCATGACATTGTGTTGTCCAATGTGAAGTGATGCTATAACTAGTACTGAAACAGTATTTTACACTTTATGTTCTGTGTGGGTGCAAAGTGATGAAATCTTTACTTAGTATATACTGAATCGATCTTCTGTATATAAAGATAATTGAAAATGAATCTTGATGTGAATGGAATGGGAGAGGGAGCAGGAGCAGGAGATGGGAGGGGTGCGGGTGGGAGGGAAGTTAGGGGGGAAAAGCAAACTGTACTTTGGAAAACTATATTTACTAAATAAAAGTTAAAAAAAACTCTGAAGAATATAACAAAACATAGAATTAAAATATTTTAAAATTTATAAATGTTATTTAAAAATATTTTAAAATATATTATTTTAAAATAATTATATAAAATATATTCTTTTTAATGGAAGACATAAATTCTATTTTAATAATTAATAAACTGATGAAAGTTTCAATTGAAAGTCAGAGGTTGGCAACTTGGATTTGTAAAAATGTGATCCAATTATGTTGGCAACAAGGGACCCACTTTAGATTCAAAGACACAAAAAGATTGGAAGTGAAAGGATGAAAAATATATACTATTCAAATAGCAACCAAAAGAAAGCAGAAGTATTTATAATAATATCAGACAAAATACACTTAAGACAAAAACTGTTACTGTTACTGACAAGAAAATTTTACACTGATGACTTCTCATTGCAACTAACAGCCTATGTGCACCTTTGTTAGTCCACATTCCATTAATATAGCACAGTGCCTGAGGCTAGGTATTTTGTAAAGAAAAGTTTATTTTGCTCACATGTGGGATGTACAGAGCATGCCATCGGCTCACTTCTGGTGGGGGCCCCCTAAGTGGATTCGCACCATGGCAGATGGCATCAATGTGGGAGTGCATGTAAGGGAGGGATGACATGGCGAGACAGGAAGCAAGAAAGCAGGGAAGGGCTTATCTTGCTTTTTCATCACAGCCCTCACTGTGGGAACTAACTGGGATCTTATTACCATGATAACTACCTTAGTCCTTTTGAAAGCAGCATCTCCAAACCACCTAATCACCTTGAAAAAATTCCACGATCTCCCATACCACCAGAGGACCAAGCTTCCAACACATGAGCCCCTGGGGAACAACCACATCCAACCCACAGCAGTGCTAACACGGCCCCAAAGTGTATGAAACAAAACCCAACAGAACTGCAGGGAGAAATATACAATTCAACAATGATAAAGAGTCTAATACCCTCCTTTCAATAGCAGATGCAAGAACTAGGCAGGAGTTCAATGTAAAAAATGGGAGAACTGAACAGACTGTGAACCAGCCAGATTTCACAGATGTGCTAGGGTACTTCAAAAAGTTCATGAAAAATAGAATTAAAAGATAAGCTTATTTTGTTGCCAAATTTTTTGAAATCCACAGTTTTTCATAATACACATTTTCCATGCAGTTTTGAAGACCTTTCATATATAGATTTCAAAAGTTTTTTGCGCCAAAATGAATTTATCTTTGATTTCCATTTTAAATGAAGTTTTTGAAGTACTTTCATCCAAACACATTGGACACTCCACCCAACAACAGCAGAATACACAATCCTCTCAGGTACACATGGAACATTTTTCAGGTTAGACAACAAACATGAGTAAAATCTCAATACATTTGAAAGAAATCATACAAAGTATGTATTACAATCTAATGAAATAAAATTAGAGATCAATAACAGAAGGAAATTAGAGAAATTTACTAGTGTATGAAAATTAAATATGATTCAAAATAACCAACATGCCAAAAATTAAATAGTAAGGAAATTAGAAAATATTTTTATGTGAATATAATAAAAAATACACAATATTCCTGAAAGGAATCTCAGGAAAGAAACCATTTCTTATAACATTATAAATATCCAAAACTGACTCAAAAGGTATTAAGCCTTTTCAGAACAATAATTATAGAAGACCATGAAAAGTTGCCCAAGAATACCCTGAAAGAAAACTCAACAGTTCCTGGTAGAAATATGATCATTTTTAAAAAAAATTTTAAGGAACTGACTTTTTATTTTTTGCTGTATAAATTGGCTTTTTTTTTTTTTGCTGTTTACATTATTTTAAAACATAGAAATGCAAAAAGTTCTTGATACATTTTGAAAAGTGAGTTTGACCTTGATCTTGACCTTGATACTAAACTATGCTAATTGCTGCTCTAACATACACCAGCCTCACTGATGAATATTGATGCAGCAATTCTAGTTTTTCTTTTACTTATTTGAGAGTCTCTCTCTCCCTTCCACACACACACACACACACACATACATTCTCACTCACTCAGTCACTCACAGAGTGAGAAAGTTGGACACAGGGTCTCCCATCTGTTGGTTCACTCCCCAAGTGCCCACAGCGGTCCCCCTTGCTGGAAGTGAAACTGAGATCTGGGAACTCAATCCAAGTCTCCCGTGAGGGTAGCAGGATTCCAATTACTTGAGCCGTCACCTCCCAGGATCTGCATTAGTAAGAAGTTGGAGTCATGAGATGCAGCTGCGACTTGAACCCAGATACTCTGATATAGGATGCTGGCATCTTAACTGCAACACTAAATGCCCCATCCCTAGATGTAACAATCCTGAGTAACAAGATTACAACCCAACAGTATGGTGAAAAGAAAATGCACTGTGACCAAGTAAAGCCGCTAGTAATCACAGATGCTCTTCAACCAGGAAAGTTATAGACAGAGTTCACCACATCAGTAGGCCACAGGGCATTAATACAGTTTCTATCTACTCTTGTTTTTGTGGCGGGGGGGGGGACTCATTTTCTTATTTGCATGATTAGTTACTCCTGGTTTTTAAGTAGGAGTAAAAGATATTTACTTTTATGTATTTTCCTCTGAGCACTGCTTTCACTGCATTGCTTAAGTTTTTTTTTTTTTTTTTCAAAAAAGATTTATGTATTTGAGAGGCAGAGAGAGAGAGAGAGCGAGCGAGAGAGAGGTCTTCCATTTGCTGGTTCACTCCTCAAACTATCACAATACTCCCAAACTTGGAGGTTAGCTGCTACACAAACTGCTGGCCCCCACAGTCTCATCTGTAAAAAAAAGCTTGTGATCAGCACTACCTCTAATGGTCCAGTTGTTCTAAGAGTGACAGACATTTTTAACTACTGAGATGACAGCATAGGTCTCCACTGTGTCACTCAGGAGGGACCCCTGGGAGCTACACTGTCATTCTTATGTTTCGTAGCAAGAACTTTCTACACTCTTTCTGTGAGCGAATTACTAGTTGACCTCATGAAGGTGGGATCAGTTGGTAGCATTTCTACAAACAGTACCACCCTGACTCCTAGAAGGCAAGGAGTCCTTAAAGTATCAGAAAACCCCACGGTCAACAGAATGCCTCATTAAGAACTCAGAATGCACAATGTTGAATCTGCTTGTGCTTTGTGCTGTAATATCATTAATAATTAGCTACTGATAAGCTTTGTCAAGGGCATTGTACAAGATTTTAATTCCCCAACAAGATTAGCACGAAATTTAGTGACTCTCAGTAAAGGTAATGCTTAAGAATCTTGTTTAAATTTGTTTTCAGTCTCCATAGTCTTAGCTCCCCCAGGGCAGAATGTTTAAGAATAGTGTACGTATGTTACTAGTTCAAGGATATCTTGTTTGATTAAATGTTCAACCAATCTCTTATCCAAAGCAAGAGCTCCATTTATAGATTTTGAGGGAATTGGCAAAGTCATTATGGAGGGCTTTCCATAGAGGACTGATGTGTTTTAGAAACGTCTTTCTGGCTTCGGATTGGCACAGCTCCGGCTGTGGCAGCCATCTGGCGAGTGAACCAGCAAATGGAAGACCTCTCTTTCTGCCTCTCCTTCTCTCTCTGTGTAACCCTGTCTTTCAAATAAATAAATATTTTTTTAAAATATTTATCTATTTATTTGAAAGGTGGATGAGATCCAGAGAGAGATCTAAAATCTGCTGGTTCACTCCTTCAATGGCTGCAATAACCAGGGCTGAGCCAGGGTGAAGCCAGAAGCCAGGAATTCCATCCAGGTGTCCCACGTGGGTAACAGGAACCCAAATCCTTGGGTCATCTTCTTCTGCCTTCCCAGGTACACTAGAAGGGAGCTAGATGAGAAATGGAAAAACTGAGATGCCAACAAGGACTCCCATAAGGGATGCCAGTGTTACAACTGGCGGCTTAACTCACGGCACCACAATGCTGGACCCTGCCCCAAGAGGTTTTTATAAACATTTAGTCAGGTCTACATCTGAGGAGAAGAAAGGAGAGGTAAATCCAAGAAAAGAGAACCTAGGATTGGAAGTTCGTCTCTTCCTACTGTCACAGCTCACCTGGCCTGAGTTCAACATTGGAGCCATCCCAAGCACATAGGTGAAAGGAAGTGTCTCCACCCAGACTGCTGCTGTGGCCCAATTATGCGCCAGCTGCACATCACTGGCAGGCCCAGCGCCAGCACGGTGTCCAGTGTGGGACATTTTCCATTTGTCCCTTTAGATCCAGTCTCCACTGGTCTCCTCAAGCTCTCTCCCCCAGGCAGCTGATCTCCATCACCCGCAGCTGGAGGTCCTCCCACCTCCAGGGCATCGCTGGGTTCCACCTCTCACCTAGAAACACCATCAGCAGCTCTCAATGGAGCTCCCTGCCACTGGCTCCTGGAAACCCCTCTCTCTCCCTGCTCCTGTAGAGGAAGTAACTGTACACTGCTACTCCTAACTCCAGGCACTGTGCCCTCCCTAGTGGTTTCTTTATGACTTCCCACACCTTTGCACATAACTCCCCTCTTGAAACCCTCTTCAAAACACCCAATTTAGGTGTGTCAGCTCTTTTCTGGCAAGACATGACTAATACACAACCCTGATTACTATCACCAGATTTTGCAAAATAAAAATAAGGATGCCCAGTTAAAAATGAACTTCAGATAAACAATGACACTTTTTTAAAAAGCATAAACAGTTTCCAATAATCATGGTTGATCTGCAACTCACATTTAACTGGGTATCTTGTATTTTTCTGGCAACTCGAGCTTCACCACCGACTATGAAAATGTCTTGGAAATCCTGGTGAGCTTCAGCTAATTCCTGAAATAAATAAGGCTAATAACACCCACAGAATATTAATATGCATGAAGCACACATGGAACTAATTTGTAGAACTGTTCTCTGAATTGTATACTTCCGTGTGTGTGTGTTTGTGTTTGTGAATATACGAGCATAGAGAGAATAAGGAAGTATATGAGGAAAAGAGAGAGCAAGAGAAAACAGTGGGAGATGGTCCTGGCAAGGCAGGTCGGGGCTGGCTCATCAAGAACCTTAGACTGAGGTGAGCAAACGGGAACCTTGCCTACCCACAGTTCTGCGCCTCCCTGCAGTATCCAGAATTTCTTCTTCGTGGTTGCTTCTGGCGAATTTGACTCTTCAACGTTGTTCTGTCTTACAAAAAAAAAAAAAATCTCCTGAGATTTATATCAAAGGATAAAATAGGACTCTGGGAATTTTTCTAATCCTACTAGTTGTGAACCACATTTGGATATTTTTCCATGTCTAATATGATAATAAAATGAGACTAAAAGACTCCATTTAATTCTTTCTTTCCTTTTTTTTTTTTTTTTTGTAAAGACAAGAGAGATGAAGGGAGGGAGGGAGGAAGGGAAGGAGGGAAGGAGGGAAGGAGGGAAGGAAGGAAGGAAGGAAGGAAAGAAATATATAAGTTTTTGATAGCTCAAATAAAGTGCGCTGAGAAAAGTTGAAAAGTTGTGGGTTTCACAGTCTGTATTAAAAAAGAATCAAAACACACAATCACCAAAATCAGTCATTATTTTTCACAGCCTCCAGCTAGCATAACTTTACTGAACACTTTATAAGCAGCTGTACTGGGAGACACTCCAAGTCTTTCTCTGAGATTTCACAAAGGAAAGCTTGCCACAGGTCTAGAAAGTGTTTGAAGAAGTACTTGTGCCTGCCCTTTCAGTCTGGGATGGGGCAAGGCACTTGTGTGGGTCTGTGCACAAAGGGAAAGTGAGCCGTCACGTGGGCAATGAGCATAAGACGCTCTTTGTGCCTTTTGAGTTAGCTTTGAAAAGAAAATCACTGCGTTTCAGCAGTGTGATTAGACAATGACTTCTGATTTCAGTCACTGGGAAAACACCACACCCTGCCCCACCTAAGCCAGATACTAGAAGTGATAGAAAATATAAAAGAAGGCCGGTGCTGTGGCTCAATAGGCTAATCCTCCGCCTTGCGGCGCCGGCACACCAGGTTCTAGTCCCGGTTGGGGCATCGATCCTGTCCCGGTTGCCCCTCTTCCAGGCCAGCTCTCTGCTATGGCCCAGGAGTGCAGTGGAGGATGGCCCAAGTGCTTGGGCCCTGCACCCCATGGGAGACCAGGAGAAGCACCTGGCTCCTGCCTTCAGATCAGCGCGGTGCGCCAGCCGCAGTGCGTTGGCCTCGGCGGCCATTGGAGGTGAACCAACGGCAAAGGAAGACCTTTCTCTCTGTCTCTCTCTCTCTCACTATCCACTCTGCCTGTCAAAAAAAAAAAATATATATATATATGTATATATATGTATATGAAGGAAGAACATGTTCTCTATCCACATACACATTCAAAACCAAGACCGGCTGTCCCTGGGCCCACGGTTGTGAGAGACTCATGGGCCACACAAAGCAGAGTACACTGAAAAGGAAGACACGGGCTGTGGAGTGTTCAAGACAGGTGGCCACAGCAGTGAACACACAACAAGGCAGCCAACGGCAGCATCTAGGAGCATGAGGGGCCCAGGGCAACTAACAGCTGTCTTAAATGGGCCCCTGCAATGAAGACCCCATACTCCAGGCCTGCCTTACCACCAGCAGGCCTGAGTGATCCATCAGGAATGAGAGCGTGGAAGCTCCAAGCAGTCAGACTTCTTGGCCCTGACACTATTGGCCGCAGGTGCACCCTGTCGTTTATCCAGCCTCCACCACAAACCACCTCAGAAAGCTCTCCGCAGGGCACCTCAACCTGTGCTTGGATCTCAGCTCATCTTTGCCTAGGAAGTCTAAGTGCTCAAAGTATTTCTGAGTCTTTATCAAAACTCCTTCTATATATTTCCTGGATTTATGCAAACTACAATTAAGGTCATTCATAAAAATGTCAGCCCAAAGCAGGCCAACGGCAGAGCAGATTGGGAATCAGACAGAAACTACTGTCCAGGGCAATACAGAGGCAGGAACCAGTGCTCTCCGAACGGTGGCTGGACCAGCTCAAGTCCACCACACTGGTCAATAGTTTTTGCTTGACCCGCCTACTCTGACAATTTACTTAGTCGCTCTCAGCTTCAGTTCCTACTTCCTGCCTTACAGAACTGCTATAAAGATCAAATAGGATAATATGTTTAGTACAATTATTGGAATACGGAAGTTCAATAAATGTCCACTTATGATAATGATTGCTATTTTTAGTATCCGGATAGTCAAAGGCTTTCCTGGGATTGCTACACTCCCTGAAGCCCTCCTAGCCCATGTCATATTTTTATCACACTCCTTGACTGTGCTCTGCCCTGCTGTCTTTTCCTTACATCAACTAGCCTGGAATTGATTGGAGAGCCCTATGTGCAGACGCGTTCTGCCTGGAAGTGCTTTATTCTGGGACTGGAATGATTTCATTACTACAGTCTCCACCCTTTCTTGTGTCAAAACGCCATTTAGATCCTCTAGCCACCGATTTCTTGTGGATGTTTTAGAAATCTACCTCCTGGAGTCCAGACTCCCTTTTCTTACCATCCCCAATACTTCATGTACGAACCCCAGGGTGAGGTGGTCACTTCATGCAAAGCTTCTCTCTCTTCCATTTCACCCACACGTTTTTCGCTGGTGGTCAGGGTCAATTCAAAATCACTTTTCTCCTCTCATGCGTTCCCTGCGTTGACAGAGTTGACATTGGTGCAGAGGCACTGGCGCAGAGGGCGGAGCGCGAACAGTCCAGCCCCTGCCCCACACTACCCCTCCTCCTCCTCCAAATGGTTCTTTCCACCTCTCCGCCCCGTAGGAGTAGGCTGCGCTGCACTGTCCTAGTTCCATCTGGGAGTCTCTGGATCATCTTCTCTACTGTCATCCATGTGAACACAACACCCTTCATCGTGTGCTTACGACGAGCTATTTACCAGACCCAAATGTGTTCGCATGTTCTCTTCTTTGGTAAAAGTTTTGCTTTCGCTGATTTCCCCTGAGCTTTTTTCTCCCTCTCTCTGTCAAGGCCCAGTCTAGCACCTTCGTGGTCAAGCAACCAGTTGCCCCCCAAATGCCTTTCTCCTTCTCTTCATGCATTCCTTTTCCCCTTTCAGAAATTCCTTTTCTCCTTTCGGCCCAATCAGCACCCCTCTCTCTGCCATCAAAGGTCAAAGTTCAGAAGGAAAAAAAAAAATCCTTGTTCCTCACTGCTTGCTGGAGCCAGCTGTTCTTAGCCTGCACCATCCAGTCTTTCCTTAGGTCTATGAGCCAAAGGAGAAACGAAACTGCTGAACCTCCAGCTCCTTCGGTTCTTTATTTGGGTTTTCAGCCTGGACAGCTTCTTTCACGCTGACTCTGAATGGAACGGGAGCAGCCTGTCCTTTGGGGGCACAGCCTCCTGTGAAATCGACCCGAGCAGGCCCTAGTGGACCCACCACACTGCCTCAGCACTCGCCATCCCCTTGCAGACTGGGCACTGTGACCCTGGACGTGAGGACTTTGAGCAGTTCTTGTGGGAAGAGACAGCACCCCAAGCTTCCTTGCCCTTCAGGTAGAAGACCGCCATGCCTGTTCCACAGTTTCCCAAAGACCTCCACCCAGACTCACCACCCACTGTCTAGAGCGGTACCTCGCTCACTTTCTCTCCCTCCTTGACCCACCTGATCATGCCTTTACATTCCCAGGTAAATGACTTAATCTCTAATAACTTCAGCGTCTGCTTCCGGAGAACCCAGCCAAAGAAGCAAATCCGTATGTGACATTTGCTTATATGGGCCCTTGGTGGAGAACAATGTGAACCTTAGTTATACAGTGTATTTGTATCCTTAATTGCCATAAACTTGCTGGCCTAAAAACAAACACAAATATTATCTTATAATTTCACACGTGAGAGGTCTTACTGGACTAAACTCAAGACATAGGCAGGGCTGTGTTCCTGAGGGCAAGAATCTGTCTTTGCCTCTTACGGTTTCTCAGGATGGCCTGCATGCTGTGGTTCTTGGCCCCTTCCTCTATCTTCAGAGCTGGCAGTACTGCATATTCAGCTCTCTCTCTCCCTCTTGAGGTCTCTCTCTCTCTCTCTCTCTTTCCCCCTCTCTCCCCTGCCTGTCTCTGATATTCCTGCCTCCTTCTCAAAAGGACACTGGGCCAATCCAGATAATTTAAGGTTATTTCCCCATCTTGCGATCCTTAACTTAATCCCCGTTGCGAAGTCTTTTTCGCCAGATGAAGTGACATATTGGCAGATGTTGAGGATTAGGGTGTCAACATCTCTGGGGAGCCATTTTTTTTCTCTCCCAAGTATTCAAAAACCTAAGTTGTAACTGTGAATCAGAAACTATTGCTACCACGGGCCTTGTACAGTCCAAGTGCAATGTTGGGCACATGAATGAATTTGAGGAAGAAAAAGGCTTCAATTAGACTTCCCTAGGCAGACAAGAAGAATGTAAACAAACACACAAAAAAGCAAAACAAAATCTTGTCTCTATTAACTTTCAAGGATCAAGGGGAACCTTGGACATGGTTGAATCCAAACACTGGATTTTGATAATGAGTTCTCAAGATGCCGGTTACCTCCAGATCTCCTAAAATTGTAGCACAAGACCCCTAAAGCCTGTGGGCTGCAGTGACCTGTGGGTATCCACGGTACTTGGGAGGCTCCAGGGCTGGACCCAGGCATGTTCCCAGCTGTTCATGAACCAAGGCAGGTAGGGGACCAACCCCTTTCTGCTCCTGATACAGCTGCTTCCAAGGCAGCAGGCCTCTGGGGTGGGGAACAGGGCCTTGCCCTGGGCCTTTCAGAGAGTTGAGGGGGAGGATTTAGGCAGAAGGGGTCAGGCTGGGAGGAATATTTCCCCCAGCTCACAGCCATGCCTCTGTGAACAAGCACCTACTTACAAACTAAAAAGAGAGGAAGAGCCCGGTAACAGTGGAAATGGAACAGGAGTGGCATCGTCTCAACACGGGAGGGGAGAAGGGAGCCAAATCTTGCTCAGGCCTCCAATAATGCAAATCCTCTTGCTGCCAGGAGCCAGCAGTGTTTCATCCTGTGCTGCTGTTTGAGGACTGCAGGCCTTGTACTGCAGGCCTCCCTTCCTCACTCCCCATCAGTGACACAGACGGCTTTGTCTCTTACCTCCAGCAATGGTGCCTAGCAACAAAGGCAGCAAGGCAGGGGGAAAGCAGGGTATTCCCTGCCCAAGAAGGATGGGCACGAGGAACCCTATGTCCTGGCCTCTGCAGCACTGCACTTGCCCGGTGCGTGTCCACTTGAAACACAAACATCCATGTGGACCGAGGGCCCTGGGTCTCCTCCAGGTCTCTTCCTCAACCACCTCCATGAGCAGCAGGTGGCCACTGTCTTCCCACTGGCCCAGAAAGTTGAGAGTGAGCTGATTATTCCACTCTTCTGGGGCTCAACTTTCCTTCCTATGAAATGGAAACAACCCACTCTGTCTTACAGGGTTGTGAAAAGCTTTAAACGGAAGAGTGTTTAAAATTGCTTGAGAAATTATTTTTGGCTCTGGAGGCTATGTTTATTTTGACTAGGTCTGCACTTATTACATAAAGGTGAAAAGAAATTATGTGTATCCACCTTGCCTACAATGAGCTCTTTTAGGCTTTAGGGATAAAGGGATTTCCTGTCTAATTACCGCAGTTTCACAGCTGCCTCTTGAAGAGGACTCAAAAACAATTCTCTCTTCCTGGTCAGGTGACTCCCTGTCTCTCCTCCCAAGTGGGAATTAACTTCATTGTATGAGTCAGGACCTCAGCACCATGGGGATATGTGTGCAGCCAGGTCACATGGCAACAAAGAGGTGAGATCCATCAGGGTCTTGAACCCCTTGAAGATATCAAAGTTTGCTCCCCATCAGCATCTCTCATGGCATGGGGCACACAGTCACCACTCTCTAGGGCCCAAGGCACAGAACAGGGACTGGCTGGTTGAAATGGCAGAAAGGAAAAAGGAAAGTTCAGGTTCAATCCAGGGAAGGACTGTTAGCATCTAGAAACATCTTACAATGAAATGCTTTCTTTGGGAATTCAAGGTTAGCCACCCACATTGCCAGAATTGTCCCTTCAATGGGTGGTGGGAACATTCAAGCTTGGCCTATCCACTCACAACTTTCTAAGGGATGCCATCCTCCCAGCTATATGATGTTTCCATTGATAGTTTAAGCCACAAAAGTTTCTGGTCTCATTTCATACACAGACTATGCTAACCGACAGTTTCCTAGCTGTCATTTTAGCAACATTTCCTAGGTCAACACCACAACCCCTATCTATACTGAGACTTTAGGAATTTTAACCCTGATCGTATTCATTTCTAAGCATATCTGTCCTCCAAACTTTTGAATACAACCTGTTCTGTTTTGGTGTTGAGACTTCCATGCCTTCTCCCCCTTTCTTTCTCACTCTCGTCATGACCTGGCTTCGTTCTCTATGCAGCTAGGTCCTGACACTTGTGCTCACTGCAGTCTCTTGACAGCATTGCCCAGAATATTCCAGATCTATTTTCCCTACCAGCTCCCAGTCTTGATCACCCCAAGCATACATGCTCTCATGCCCCTACATCAGCCATGAGCACAGCATGCTGACTGGAGTCCATGACAAAACCAGTTTCCAATGTCAATGCCATTTGATAGCTTTATGATATTTTTCTGTCCCTCCAGTCTTGATGTTCCTCTCTCAGGACACATTTTTTATTCAAAGAAGTAAAGGCAGAAAGAGAGAAAAAGACAGCAAAAAGAGAGAGAATGAGAGAGAGAGAGAGAAGAGACCATCCTGCTGGTCACTTCACTACCCAAATGCCCACAATGGCTAAAATTGGGCCAGGATGAAGCAAAGAACTCAATCCAGGTGCCTCATATGAGTGGCAGGAACCCAATCACCTGAGCCATTACCACTGCCTCCCAGGGTGTGTACATTAGCAGGAAGCTGAAATCAGGAGCAAGAACCAGGTACTGAACTCAAGAACTCCAGCATGGGAATGGGGCATTTCAACAGCATCTTCACCATGAGACCAAACACCCACCCCTATATTTTTGTTTTTGTTTTAATAGGTTTTGAAGCTATCTCACTTTAACCACCTCAGCTTCCTTCACAAGGAAGGACTGAATCTCTCTCTAACATACCAAGGAATGAATATCTCTCTAACAACTTGAAGACTACGAGGAAGGTGTTTCTCCTCTACTGCCTAAAGATAATCCCTACACTTGTGCCCTTCTAAAAAATGTAACTTTTATTGTTGTTTGTTGTTCTTCCTCATTACAAAATAAAACCATGATCTTACAGCTGCAACTCTTACCCTCAAATAGCATAGCAGAATTCAGGGCAAGGGGCCCTGGTCGTTTAGAAATAGCATGGAATCCATGCTCATTTGTCTGCAAAAGTGAATCATCTGCACATTTGGAGGCTTCAATTGATATTATCCTTAACAAATTATCTGTGACATTACACGAGACTGTGACACCTGGGTTAGATCTGGAAGATTTGTCCTTAATGTATGTATACCTCATCTTTTCAGAGCAGCCCCCATGTGCCAGTTGCGGGGTGGGGTTATAAGCTCACACAGGGTGTTACTGGGAGTGCACACGCACACATGTCCTACCGCACAGACATACACACAAAATTCCTCCGTCAGTCTCAGGGCTCTATTTTTAGCAGTGTGTTCCAAAGAGATCATCAGATATGCCCAAGATTAGGTTCAAAAACATTTTCCAGAGATTTAGTCATAAAGGTGAAAAATGGAACATGACCTTAATGCCTATCAACAGGGATTTAAATAACAACAACAGTAAGATAACTTCTGGGATTCAACTAGTTCCTACTGATAAAAGTTCTTTTGGAACTAAAGAGTTTAAAAGAAGATATAGCAGGCTAATCCTCCACCTCTGGCACCGGCACACCAGGTTCTAGTCCTGGTCGGGGCGCCAGATTCTGTCCCGGTTGCCCCTCTTCCAGGCCAGCTCTCTACTACGGCCCAGGAGTGCAGTGGAGGGATGGCCCAAGTGCTTGGGCCCTGCACCCCATGGGAGACCAGGAGAAGCACCTGGCTCCTGCCATCGGATCAGCGCGGTGCGCCGGCTGCAGCGCACCTACCGCGGCGGCCATTGGAGGGTGAACCAACGGCAAAGGAAGACCTTTCTCTCTGTCTCTCTCTCACTGTCCACTCTGCCTGTCAAAAAGAAAAAAGAAAAGACATAGCTACTATATTTACTCATAAAAATATTATTTTAGATGAAAAAGACAAAAAAAAAAAAAAAACCCTCACTATTCCCCCAAACAATGTTAACTCTGAGTTTGTCATTCTTCATTTGGTTCATCTATAGGTGGCTAATGGCAAGTTATATAGAGGGATATTCTGTTCTTGGTTTTTAATTCTATTCTATTGTCAATAATAACCTCTCTAACATAGAACCAAAGGTTAAGAGTACAGAGGATTGGTGATTAGGCTAGTTCAACTGAATGAGAACATTTAGTGGACAGTAAGCACTGAAAGGTGAATATGGCAGGAAAAAAAAAAAAAAAAAAACAGGATAACTGAGTTCCTACGGTTTGCCAAGCACTGGTGCCTAAACCCCTTTACAGACACACTTAATTTTCACAAATAATTATCTCCATTTTACAAATAAGAACACTAAGAATCAGAAGGGCTGTGTCAACTGATCTAGAGCTAGTAAGAACTTGGGCAGTCTAGCTCCAGAGCCATACATTTGGGTAACTGTAATAAATATGCTAGAGCCATCTAACACGCTATGAGAAAATGAAATAAGCACTAGACAATAAACAGCATATGCAATTCCAATTTATTTAAGGTTATACATGTGTGTGTATGTGTCTTCTAGTGCAAGTGTGTACATGTAGGGTATACATGCATATGTGTGTATGCTTGCATGTCCACACACATGCATAGACAATAGTTAAATACAAATAACAGAAGGACTTGGGGCAAAATGGGCAAAATGCTAGCAGTGTTAGCAGTGTTTTTTTTCCCCATACACATACAGAAAGCATTCATGTCCAAAGGGCTACTGGGCTGGGCTTCCCATCACATCTCTGTGCTAGACAGCTGTGCCAGAGGTTAGAGTATAATCCCAATAGTATGACTCCTAGGAACCCTAGAACTCACCACAGGGTAAGAAAAGGTTGTTGTAGCCAATACCAACCAAAGCAGAAGTCAAGCAATACAGACATAAAGGGAGAAATGGGAAACAAACTGCAGTAAAAAGACTTTTAAGACATTCCCCCAAATTTCCACCCATGCTATACACTCCCTTTGCCAATAAGATGAGATTTCATCCTTGTGTTTAGGTTGTGTTATGTGGCACAGTTAACTTTAAGAAAGCAATATTATTCAAGTGAGCCTGACCTAACACTATGAGCCCTTTAAATGTGAGGCTAGAGATCAAATACAGGGGAAGTGAGAGATTTGATGTATAGAGGAATCTGAGTACAGGAGAGTCTCCATTGCTTGAAGGTGGAGGGGTCCCTCTGGCATGCAGGGGCAGCAGCCTCTAGGAGATGAGAGTAAACCCTACTCAAAAGCCAGCAAGAAGACAGAGACGTCAGTCCTACAACCACAGGGAACTGAATTCTGCCAACAACACGGATAGGCTTCAACTTTCTTCCCCCTCAGAACCTCCAGATAAGGACACCTTGAATGTCAGACCCTGACCATAGGACACAGGCAAGATACACCAGGACATGCAATATAGCAATCAATGCTATTTTGTTTTATTTATTTTCATTTTCTTTGAAAAGCAAAGAGTCAGAGAGGGAAGGAAAGGCAGACACTGAAAGATCTTCTAACCACTGGTTTACTCCTCAAATGCCTACAACAGTCAGAACTGAACCAGGCCAAAGCAAGGAGCCAAGAACTCAATCCAGCCCCCTCATGTGGGTGGCAGGGACCTAAGTACTTGAGCCATCACCTGCTGCCTCCCAGGGTGCGCATTACCAGGAAGCTGGAGTCAGAAGCAGAGCCAGGACTTGGGCCTCCAAACTCTGATATGAGATGTGGGCATCCCAAGCAACATCCCACGACCACCTCTGGATGTTATTGAAAACAACTCAGTTTGCAGCTATTGTTTTTTAACTTTTATTTAATGAATATAAATTTCCAATGTACAGCTTATGGATTACAATGGCTTCCCCCTCCCATAACTTCCCTCCCACCCGCCACCCTCCCCTCTCCCGCTCCCTCTCCCCTTCTATTCTCATCAAGATTCATTTTCAATTCTCTTTATATACAGAAGATCAATTTAGTATATATTAAGTAAAGATTTCAACAGTTTGCACCCACACAGAAACACAAAGTGAAACATGCTGTTTGAGTACTAGTTATAGCATTAAATCAAAATGTACAGCACATTAAGGACAGAGATCCCACATGAGGAGCAAGTGCACAGTGACTCCTGTTGTTGACCCAACAAATTGGCACTCTAGTTTATGGTGCCAGTAACCACCCTAGGCTCTTGTCATGAGTTAGTTTGCAGCTATTTGTTATGCATCTGTAGAAAATGAACAGCCCCCCACAGCAATTCTAGACCTATTGGTGCTTGCAATAGTCTTCAATACCAATCAAGGAATAGCCTTTATGGAGAGAATGGAATAGGTAAGAGTTTGGAAAGGGAGCACCTTGGGAATGAAGCAGGATTAGCACACTGAAATGAAGAGGCAGAGCATGGCTGCACTGGCCAACTGGACAATACACCTGGACAAACAGGGGGCAGTGCAGAACACAAAGTAGTTGTGGAAACTCCAGCCTAGCCAGCTGATTCAAGAAATAGTGGCTTCATTCTTTTTTTTTTTTTTTTTTTACAGGCAGAGTGGACAGTGAGAGAGAGAGACAGAGAGAAAGGTCTTCCTTTGCCGTTGGTTCACCCTCCAATGGCCACCGTGGCCAGCACGCTGCAGCCGGCGCACCATGCTGATCCGAAGGCAGGAGCCAGGTGCTTCTCCTGGTCTCCCATGGGGTGCAGGGCCCAAGAACTCGGGCCATCCTCCACTGCCTTACTGGGCCACAGCAGAGAGCTGGCCTGGAAGAGGGGCAACCAGGACAGAATCCGGTGCCCCGACCGGGACTAGAGCCTGGTGTGCCGGCGCCGGAGGCGGAGGATTAGCCTATTGAACCGCGGCGCCAGCCTGGCTTCATTCTTAAGAGCAGGAGCTGTGCCTGAGATCACTGAAGGATGATTGTTAGCAAAGAAAACTACCCCAACACCCCAAAAAGTTATCATGACTATAGAGAGAGGCCAGCAGAAGTCAGGTGAGGCTTCAACAACATTTACACATTGCTTAAGGGTGTTCATATAAGAATATTTATAATTAAGAAGCAATCTTCAAAAATGTATGCAACATTTTGCTTGCTTTTACTTATATAGATGTCAGAAGACATGGTTCTGGGACCTCCAGGTTAGCATTTTTGGTAAACTAGTTTAAATATACTGCCATTTCCAAATGACAATTAATCAGTTTCTCAATTTCAAAAAATCTAGTGTGCCTGCGATTGCAAAGGAATGGTCAGATTTGTCTAAGGAACTCAACGGTGTAATGTATTTTGCCATGGAGATTATAGCCATTGCTGCATGGGGACAAGAGCTGGCTTGAGAAAAGGTGAATACTCATTCAGTATTCTGTTCAGGCAGGCACTCTTTATCCAGTGGGTGGATGATCCAGTTTGGGGATTTTTCATGCCTCTGGCTTCTCCTCCCTTCTACTGTCTGCCCTTTGGCCACATTACAGACCAAATTAGCATGTCTTTGAGAGGATAGAAGGGGAAGGGACAGGTAGAATTCAAATTGGTCAATTTCGTAGCTTGTTCACTGCTCTAATACATGAGATCCAAACCAAAGGCTAACATGGGGGTTGGGATTATCAGTGGATTATATTTAATCTATAGCGGGCCTCCCCTCTACTACTAGAGAAATTGGAGTCTGATGGGGACTCACTGTACTTCACAGAGATGTCAGGGCTCAACACAGAGAGGTTCATCCAGAATCTCAGACATACATGTTAGAAGGTGGAGGCTGGAAAGGGCCTTAGAGGTGACCCAGACTTGGGAAATTAAGGCTCGGGGTTCGAAGCCAAGTGCCCAAGGTCATACCACAAGATGATCGCCAATGGCTAGTGGACACTTGAGAGGAGACCCAAAACCAATTAAGCTTAAAACGATGTAATTGCGGCAGGTTGACGTGTGAAGTAGTAATTAGATGTGCCCCTTCCTGATCCCCTGTGGCTTCATGTTAGGACTCTCCAGCAACTGCAGACTACAATGATGGCTGCTGAGTGTAGCGGAGATGCCCCTAGCATGGACAGCAAAGACCTCTGACCCCAGTGCTGCTGAAGAGCACAGCTCCGGGTGTGAGACTGCACAGACCTGATGCAAAGAGGTGCCACAAGTGAAAACCAGATTTTCCCTCTGCCTGACTAGAGGAAAGCAGAGTTGAAAGGTCAAGAGCAAGTCATGCATTCCACTGTAAACCGCACAGAAGGTACCATCATCATCTTCGTCATCATCATCCACCAGGAGGAGCAGCATGCAATAGGAGAGGGTTCCTCATGAGGTTTGGGGAGAGCTGTGAAAAGCCATCTCTTCTGGAAGATTCTGATCATGACAGTTTCACCTGAGTGGCTAGGAGCAGGGATGGGAGGTAGGCATCAGACTTGCCGCAGCCAAGCAGTGGTATGGAGGAGACCGCAGGTCCCACATCTACCAGCAGAAAGCACCAGGATGCTGCCTTGGAAGCATCCATTCACTGGTTCATTACCCAAGTGGCTGCAACAGCTGGGACTGGGCCAGGCTGGAACCAGAAGCCAGAAGCCATGAAATCCATCCTGGTCTCCCACTTGGGTTTCCAGGGCCCAAATACTTAGGTCATCCTCCACTGCCTTCCTAGGCACTTGAGCAGGAAACTGGGTTGGATTCAAAGTAGCAAGCACCCAAATGGGAGCTCCAAAATAGGATGCCGAAGTCACAAGCAGGGGGTTTAGCCTGCTATGTCACAATGCTGGCCCCATCAGTGAGCACCTATCATGACCTCACCCTCCAGTAAGCACCTTCACCATCGTTAGTCCCCCTTCTCCTTAAAAGATTTCTGTAAGAAGGAAGCTCCCCTCCTCCCCTTAGGGAAACACATTTAGTACACAAGTCGCTGCCTGGGGGTTTACATCTGGGTCTCTCTGTGGGGATTTACATCCGGGTCTTGGTGATGCCAAAGCCCTTTTTCCTCTTCTTCCAAAGTGCCTCAAGGCAGAACTGATCAGAGAGCCTTTGAAACAGCTTTAGCCTGGCCTCTCCTCTTCCTCCCCACATCTACCCTGGTGTTTTAAGAGCAGACGGGTCAGCAGCTGAGCACACAAATGCACAGTCTGGGAACAGGGACCCAGAGGGGAGGCAGTGGTGGCCTTTGGTGGGGTCAGTGACAACTGTGTAATCGGGAAAGTGCCTTGTCCAATTGGAAGCCCACCCTCCCTTTGAACTGTGCACAATCCCCCCCGGAGGGCCTGGGTTGAGTTTTTCCCTTGGCAAATCACACCATCCCGTGGAGAGGGGCTTGCTGAGCTTGGCAGTGTTGACACAGCAGCCTCTGGACACGTTCCGGGAAAGCAGGCTGCAGCATGTGTGATGAATTTTCTCTGAACTGTGTGGTTTCCAAAGTGTCAGGAAAACAAACTTGGAGAAATCTGTTTGGCTCATGGACATGTGTAGACCCTCCCCCCCCCCCTTCCAGAGTGGAAAATACTGTTGGCCTTCATCCTTGCTGCTTTAAAATTTAAAAAAAAAAAAAAAATGTGCTCCCAGTGTCCGGTTCCCTGAAACCTGAGGCTGGCATGGACAATGGGAGCTCTTTCAAGTCACAGCCCCAGAGGTCACATGACGGTGCCTTTGTGCAAGCAGCAGAGGCGAGTGCAGGCTGCCTCTGTGTCTGGGGATGGAGGCCACTGCAGTGTCACTGGCTCTCTCTTCTCACCCGTCTGCCTCCAGGCCCTTGGCTACCCCTCTTCCACCCAAACATCCGATTTCCTGTTCCCAAAATAACCACCCACAGGAAACTGCCTTGAGGCAGGGCCTCTGCAGCGGGGGTGAATTCCCAGTGCCCTTGCAGGGAAGCCAGGGGGTGGGCAGGGCCTCTGAAAGGGAGCAGGAAGAGGACAGCCCATCACAGCTTCACAGCTGTAAGATTCCAGGAGGATCATCATCACCAGCTCCTCAAACTCCATCTGCCTCGACACTTCTGGTTTTCCCATAAGAGAAAGGCCAGGCAGCGGCCCAAGTCTAACTCTTCTCCTGGTTTTTCCATTCTTCAGGTCAGGTGCTCAAATGCCTTTGACCTTCAGATGAACTGGCTACCTAGCCATAAAGCAATGGAAGCACGTCAACTGGAAATGCCTGCTGTCCCACCGCCTATCTTCCCGTGAAATGAGGCCAAATAAGCCTCTCTTTATCACAAAAGACAGGTCACTGCTCCTCCTTGCCAAAGAGAAAGGAGGAGAAGTTGGCTCTTGAATCCTGGGAAGGAGTCAGCCGTAGCCTGCTGAGTGCCTGGACACCCACCAGTGGTCACTCCTCCAGATTTCATCCACACAGGACAGTGGGTGTTACCAGATTCCCTAAGCTAGTGGTTCTCATCCTTAGCTACATATTGGGATCATCTAGGGCCTTTATTGCTCCTTTACCCAGATCAAGAAAATAAGAGTCACTAGGAGATGGGAATGGATGTTGATAGTTTTTTAAAGTGCCCTAGATGGTTCCAGTGTATAGCCAAGGTTGGGAACCAGTGGCTTAACAACACTTCTCAAACTCTAATATGGGATCTTGTTGAAAGAGGAAGGAAGGAAGGAAGGAAGGCAGGAAGGAAGGCAGGCAGGCGAGGGGAGGGGAGGGGAGGGGAGGGGAGAAAAGAAAAGAGAAACTAAACGAAAAGAAACAAAATGAAACATGGGAAGCGGGATACACAGCAGACTCATAGAATGGCGGATGTCCTAAACAGCACTCTGGCCTCAGAATCAGCCCTTAAGGCATTCAGATCTGGCTGAAAAGCCCATGAGAGTATTTCAGGCATGGAAAGCCAAGACACTCTGGAAAAAAAAAATGACCTAAATGAAAGATCTCCACGAGTGAGATCCCAGTGGAAAGAACAGGTCATCAAAGAAGGAGGTACCTTTCTCTGAAGGGAGGAGAGAACTTCCACTTTGACTATGACCTTGTCTAAATATAATCAGAGTCAGCGAACTCAAAAGGCTTCCATAGCCTTGGCAGCTCATGACAAGAGCCTAGGGAGATTACTGATGCCATAAACAAGAGTGTTAATTTGTTAAGTCAACAACAGGAGTCACTGTGCACTTACTCCTCATGTAGGATGTCTGTACTTAATGTGCTGTACATTGTGATTTAACGCTATAACTAGTACTCAAAGAGTATGTTTCACTTTGTGTTTCTGTGTGGGTGCAAAAACTGTTGAAATCTTTACTTAATATATACTAAACTGATCTTCTGTATATAAAGAGAATTGAAAATGAATCTTGATGTGAATGGAAGGGGAGAGGGAGTGGGAAAGGGGAGGGTTGCGGGTGGGAGGCAAGTTATGGGGGGGGGGAAGCCATTGTAACCCATAAGCTGTACTTTGGAAACTTATATTCATTAAATAAAAATTAAAAAAAAAAAAAAGTCCTGACTCAGCAGATCTGAGGATCTGCCATCTAGAGGTCTAACAAGGAATGCAGATCCCCTGGTCAACGGCCCACACTTTGAGTAGCCAAGCATTAGGGCAGGGGTAGGGGACATTTGGCCCACAAGCCATGTAAGACCCACAGAATCATTCATATGGTTCTGAAAAGGCAGTTGCAGGTGGAACTTGAAACTCAAGAAATCTATAGAAGGCTAATTTTTAAGTTGATAATTTTGTATGACCCAAAAATGATGTTATAAATGTCTACATGGCCCTTGGCAGAAAAAATGTTCCCCACCCCTGCTAGGGGAACTTAAGAGTTTCAGTGACACCGTGCACTTCTCCCTAATTGAATTAGTGTAATCAGAACATGAAATGGGAGAGACTACAGGACTTGCAGACTTCTCAGTCTTCACGGGGTTGCTAGGCTAGAAGCTACATCCTACCATTAGCAAATCTCTTCAGGGGTGGAGAGTTCTGCTGGTCAGAGCTCCTGGCTCTCAGGCTTTGGGACTCATACTATTTGTTGCCCTGATTTTAGGCCTTTTTTTTTTTTTTTTTTGCACTGCGTGACACGGCTGGCTTTATTGGCTAACTCATGGTGTAACAGCAGTAGACCAGGCCCGCTGGTCTACAGACACAAACATCTTCACCAAGGGCGAGGCCGAGACCCCCCTCCCATTTCAGCTTTGCAAGGATGATCAGTCCTTTATTTTGGATAGCTTGAAATTCCATGGACCCAGAAACAACGAACCACCTGGAAAGGCGAAGCCACAAGATCCTCAAGGGAAATGGTCCCACTCGTGCTCACGGCCTTCGGGAGAGGTCTGGTGCTCCGCCTCGATCTTATGAATGTCCTCCTTGGTCAGCGGTTCACTGCGCACATGCTGCAACATCTCAAGGCCTTCGGCCTGAAGGTCAGGATCGTCGATCCTCAGGCAACTCATCATGTACATCAGCCATCGTTGTGACCTAACAGGTCCGGTGATGATGATGCGAGTGTAGCTGCAGGCCACATAGTACCTGTCCAGTTGAATGAGGGTGTTACTGTGCTCCTCGATGCACCGGAGGTACTTGTCATCTTGGCCGAATATTTGCTCCACTTCTTCATCTTCAACGAGAAGGTTCACTGGGTTCTCAAAGTTCGCAGGTACCGTCCACCACGGCGTCACGATGGGAGCCCTCTGTCCTGTGCCCCGCATTGCTCCTACCTACTCAGAACAGAGTAGAAGCAGCCAATGGGTTGAAACAAAACTTGTCGATTTTAGGCCTTTGAAATTGGACGAGAGTTCCATGACTGGCTTTCCATGGAGAGCAGACTGTGACTTGGCCTTCAAAACTGCATGAGATAATAATACCTTATTGAAAAGCTCCTTTGGAACATCAACATGCAGAACACTTTCTGTATACCCATACCTACCAGGAATCTTCAGAAACCTCACAGAAAATGCACATTTTGAAAAAAAAAAATTGTGCGCTGCTTTGAATAAATTTTTCCACCAAAGTAAATTCATCATTTGATCCCATTTCTCCACAAACATTCTAAAGTATCTTCATTTATCCTCTTGGTTTTGTGTCTCTGGAGAACCCCAATTTACCATCTGAAAGGCCGGTGTTGCTTGACTATGGTTATTAGAAGGGAGTGATGGTGAGTGCAGTGTGGTGGCTATCTCTGGGATCTGCCCCAGCCAACCCTGTGGATTTATGTGTGTCCTAGAAGATAGGATGCTGTTAGTTGAAGTAGAAAGGCTGTTGAACAAAAACTTGCGAGATACTGGAGCACAGGCAGCCCAGATCCCACTCTCCTTGGTCTTCCCTTGGGTTTGAGTAGAGAGATGCCTCCTTCTCCATATTGCTAAAGACCATTATGCATTTTGTCACACAGAGGGCTTTAGCACATTCTCTGGCCATACTGGTGGCCACAGAGTAGGATGGAAACAAAATCTGGCAGAGTCAGCAATGTCCAACAGGTCTGGCTCTGCCTAGGATAGGCTGCAGTGACCAGCAGGAGGGAAAGATGGAGGGTCCCACTGTGCTCAAGAGTAGCCACTAAAAGTGCAAACAGTGACGAAGAGAAGCTCCAACACCCCATGAGAGGGAAGGGCAGAAGTGCCCTACAGAGACAGCACAGGGGCCAACAGAAGAGGCAGAGGAGCCATGTGGCAGCTGAGTAGACTCAGCTGGGCTCGAGATCCCAGAGAACTCTCAGGAACACAACACAGGGACTGTTCACCAGCAGTTGAGCTGCTGCCTGGGCTGTTGGTGGGTAGAGGGAATTCTGTCAAAGTCATCTCTTTTTTTTTTTTTTTTTTTTTGGACAGGCAGAGTGGTCAGTAGAGGGAGACAGAGAGAAAGGTCTTCCTTTGCCGTTGGTTCACCTCCAATGGCTGCTGCAGTAGGCGTGCTGCGGCCGGCGCACCGCGCTGTTCCAATGGCAGGAGCCAGGTGCTTCTCCTGGTCTCCCATGGAGTGCAGGGCCCAAGGACTTGGGCCATCCTGCACTGCACTCCCTGGCCATGGCAGAGAGCTGGCCTGGAAGAGGGGCAACCGGGACAGGATCGGTGCCCCGACCGGGACTAGAACCCGGTGTGCCGGCGCCGCAAGGCGGAGGATTAGCCTACTGAGCCACAGCGCCAGCCATGTCATCTCATTTTTAACCCTAGATCGGGAAGACACAAGGTATTCTGGAATATTTGTCAATATCCCAGTATCATTCAGATGAAGCCTGCCTTGTGCTCATGACCTTGGGCACAGCACTCACCACTCTGCTTTCTCTCCCTCTCTCTCCTTCCTCTCTCTGGGTTGCTGTCTCTGCCTTTGTCTCCACCCCTCCATCTCCATGTCTGTCTCTTCCCTCTGGCTCTGTCTTGTTCACCTCATCTCCTTTCCCTCACACAGGGCCTGTCTCATGGAAGGCATCCAGCAAACATGTTTTAATTTCTTATTGTCAAAAGTTTCAAAGAAACACAAAAATAGTGGGATCATATAAGGAACCTTCATGTGTCCACCATCCAGTTTCAATCATCTTTCATCAACCTTCTCACCTCCTCTTCCCCCATGTTATTTCTGAAGTAAACCCAGACATCATATCAGCTCACTTATAAGTATTTCAGAAGGTGTCTCTGAAAGATAGGGGTTCTATAAAAACATACTCACAATCCCATTAACATACACTGAAGTGAGCAATATTGCCTTAGTGCTGTCAAACATCAAGTCAGTGTTCTTATTTCCATGATTGACTCCATGATCTTTTAGTTTGAATAATCAGCATCTAGGGGGTCCCAAGATGGCAGTATAGGAACAGAACCATCCGAGTCACATGGGCCAAAATAGATAGTTAAAAAAGGAGAGAAGATACATGCCGGAGATAGAGCTGTGGGAAATTTGTGATGGAAAGCCCAGGAGACCAGGGCAGGTCCACACTGAAAGAACAAACAAGAATGGGAAGCAGTGGAGGTGCAGCAGAGGTACGGACTGGGGAGGCTGACGCCAGCCCCCAGCAGACCAGGTTAGATGGGAAAGCGTGAGTCCATGGAGCTGCAAATAGCAGTCAGAAGGTGAGTTTGGAGAACTGTTTGTGAAGTTCCATGCGGGAAACAAGAAAAGGTATAGAGGAACAAACAGAGGTCAGACACCCCCCCCCCCCCCCGCCCATCTTTCTCCCTCCTTCCCTACCCAGACCTGCAGCTGGCTGGGAGAAGCCATATTGTTTGTTTACATTTCCAAACATGAGCAGGGGACTGCTGACTTTGCCTCCTATGCACATGCCCATCAATTGTGGGGGCCACCTCACCACACCCCCTACCCAGGAACAGGGACCACAACATTTCAGAAGAATTTCGTACCCATCACACAAGCTGTACAATAAGGAGAAGCCCTGAATATTGAAAACCTGAGCCCAGTCCATTCACCATTGAGAAGCAAGTGGGGCCCCAGTAGGCAGGGCTCCGTGCACTGGAGCTCGGACCTGCCTCTACCACGATTGAGAAGTGAGATGGGATCCAGTAGGTGGGGCAGTGTGCTTCGACTTGCAACACACAGACACATAGCAACTCATACTCAACAGAGGGAAACCTCACCACAAGAAAATCTCCATAGATTAGAGGTGCAGTTTGTTAAGCAAGGCATTATAACCCTGAACACAAAAGGAACTAACAGGGACATCTCACAACTGAGAGCAAAAAGGTGGATCACATCAAGAGAAGTGAACACCAAAAAGCCAGAGGAAAGATACAAAGCCCCATAGGGGCCTTATACTGGATAGTTCTTCCACCCTGGAATACTGAACAGAGCACCCAGGCCACATCTAACAAACACCTCTTGGAACACACTAAAAGTAGAGACGTCCCACTAAATCACAAAGACACAACATAAAGAGAAAAAGCAACCAGACAGAAAAAGGAAAATATGCAAATGCTGAAAAACAAAGGAAAAACCCTAAATAAGAATAAGGAAGACATTATGAGCCCCCCCAAAGGAGTAATACAATTCTTCAATAATAGAAGGTGAAGATGAAGAGATTGAAGATATGCCAGAGATAGAATTCAGAAAATTAATCATCAATTTACTTAGAAGCAATCAGAAGCAAATTCATGATCTAAATGAAAAGTGCTCAAGAAATTAGGCCAGTGCCACAGCTCATTAGGCTAATCCTCCGCCTGCAGCGCCAGCACCCTGGGTTCTAGTCCCGGTTGGGGTGCCGGATTCTGTCCTGGTTGCTCCTCTTCCAGTCCAGCTCTCTGCTGTGGCTTGGGAAGGCAGTGGAGGATGGCCCAAGTGCTTGGGCCCTGCACCCACATGGGAGACCAGGAGGAAACACCTGGCTCCTGGCTTTGGATCCGCGCAGGGTGCTGGCCTCAGGGTGCTGGCCATAGCAGCCATTTGGGGGGTGAACCAACAGAAAAGGAAGATCTTTTTCTCTGTATCTCTCTCACTATCTAACTCTGCCTGTCAAAAAATAAAATAAAATAAAAATAAGAAATTAAGATATTAAAAAGAAGTCAGAATGAAATACTAGATGAATTCAATGGATCAAATAAAAATGCAATGGAAAGCCTTAACAACACAATAGGTGAGATAGAAGAAAATATCAGAACTAGAAGACAAATTTCTAGAAATATTACAATCAGACAAAAAAAAAGAAATTAGAAAACTTAAAAACAGTTGGAGATCTACAAGGTACTATCAAACAACCCAACATACAGATTCTAGGAGTTCCAGAAGGTATGGAAAGAGAGAAAAGATTGGAAGTCCTTCTTAATGAATGAAATGATAACGAAAACTTCCCCAATCTGGAGAAAGAAAGACACATCCAAGTACAAGAAGTACACAGAACTCCCAATAAAAAGACCAGAAAAAAATCTTCACCACAACACATTGCAGTAAAACTTTCCACAATAAAACATAAAGAAAAGATCTTAAAATGTACATAACAGAAACGCCAAGTCACATTCAGGGGAAACCCAATTAGACTGACTGTGGAATTCTCATCAGAAATCCTACAGGCAAGGAGAGAATGGAGAGATACATTCCAAGTCTTTAGAGAAAAAATCTGTTAACCTAGAATACTGTATGCTGCAAAGCTCTCACTTATGAATTAATGAGAAATAAAGATCTTCCACAATAGAAATTAAAAGAATTTGTAGCGACTTTCCCAGCCCTACAAAAGATGCTCAAGGATTGCTCAGAAACACAAAAATAGGAACATCACTACAAAAGAAGATGAACAGAGAAAATGACCCAGTAAAAGTACAAAGGAAACCCAAAATACAAAATTAGGACTATTTATTATGGAAACATGGCAGGGCAAAGTTGGTACTTAACTATATTCACATTGAACGTAAATGGTCTTAAATCCCCAGTTAAAAGACACAGACTGGCTGAACAGATTAAAAACCAAAACCCACCTATTTGCTGCCTACAAGAAACATATCTCACCAATAAAGATGCAAGCATAATGAAAATGAAAGGATGGAAAAAAAATAATACATGTTAACAGAAACATGATATCCTAATATCAAACAAAATAGACAAAAACTACTAAAAGTGACAAAGAAGGACAACATATAATGATTAAAGGATCAATTCAACAGGAAGATGTGACTATTATAAATGTATATGCACCTAATTACAGGGTACCTGGCTATCTAAAAGAAATTTTAATGGATTTAAAGGGGGAGATAGACTCTAATACAATAGTAATGGGGGACTTCAATACCCCACTTTCAGCAATGGACAGATCAACTAAATAGAAAATCAACAAGGAAACAACAGAGTTAATTGCCACTATAGACCAAACAGACCTAGCATATATCTACAGAGGCTTCCACCTCGTAGCCACAGAATACACATTTTTCTCACCAGTGCATGGGACTTCTCTAAGATTGACCACATTCTAAGCTATAAAGCAAGTCTCAGCAAATTCAAAAAGATCCAAATTTCATACCATGCATCTTCTCGAACCACAATGCAATGAAGCAGGAAATCAGCAACTCAGGAATCTCTAGAACATATGCAAACACATGGAGACTGGACAACATGCTCCTGAATGAACACTGGGTCACAAAAAAAAAATCAAAAGAGAAATCAAAAAATTTCTGGAAACAAATGAAGACAACAATACAACATTTCAAAATATATGGGATACAGCAAAATCAGTGTTAAGAGGAAAGGTTATAACAATTGGTGCCTACATCAAGAAATTGGAAATACACCAAATAAATGAGCTATCAGTGCACCTCAAGGATCTAGAAAAGCAATAGCAAACCAAACCCAAAACTAGTAGGAGAAAACAAATGATTAAAATTACAAAAGAAATCAACAAAATTCAACCTAAAAAAAAAAACAATACAAAAGGTAAGCAAAACGAAGAGCTTCCATGTTCATGAATTGGAAGGATAAATATCATGAAAATGTCCATTCTTCTGAAAGCAATTTACAAATTCAATGCAATACCAATCAAAATACCAAAGACATTCTTCTCAGATCTAGAAAAAATGATGCTGAAAAACATTTGGAAACACAGGTGATCTTGAGGAGCTAATGCACTCTTATAAAATAAAAACAAAGCTGGAGGCATCACAATACCAGATTTCAAGATATACTACAGGGCAGTTATAATCAAAACAGTCTGGTACTGGTAAAAAAAAAAATAGATGGATAGACCAGTGGAACAGAATAGAAATGCCAGAAGTCAATCCAAACATCTAAAACAAACTTCTATTTGACCAAGGAGCTAAAACCAATCCCTGGAGCTAGGACAGTCTCTTCAACAAATGGTGCTGTGAAAACTGGATTTCCATATGCAGACATATGAAGCAGGATCCTTACCTTACATCTTATACCAAATTCCATTCAAAATAGATTGAAGACCTACATCTATGACCTGATAGCACCAAATTATTAGAAAGCACTGGGGAGACTGGCATAGGCAAATAGTTCCTGGAAAAGACCCCAGAGGCACAGGCAACAAAAGCCAAAATTAACAAATGGAATTACATCAAATTGAGAAGCTTCTGTACTGCAAAAGAAACACTCAAGAGAGTGAAGAGGCAACTGACAGAATGGGATGAATTATTTGCAAACTATTCAACTGATAAAGGATTAATAACCAGAATATATAAAGAGATCAAGAAACTCCACAACAACAAAACAAAACAAAAAACTCAGTTAACAAATGGGCAAAGGACTTAAACAAACATTTTTCAAAAGAAGAAACCCAATTGGCCAACAGACACATGAAAAAATGCTCATGAGGCTCACTAGCCATCAGAGAAATGCAAATCAAAACCACAGTTAGGTTTTACCTCACCCTGGTTAGAATGGCTTTCATACAGAAAGCAAAAAACAACAAATGTTGGTAAGGACTGGGGAAAAAGGTACCCTAGGCCCGTGCCATGGCTCACTTGGCTAATCCTCCACCTGCAGTGCTGGCACCCTAGGTTCCAGTCCAAGTTGGGGTACCAGATTATGTCCTGGTTGCTCCTCTTCCAGTCCAGCTCTCTGCTGTGACCTGGGAAGGCAGTGGAGTATTGCCCAAGAGCTTGGCCCCTGCACCTGCATGGGAGACCAGGAGGAAGCACCTGGCTCCTGGCTTTGGATCAGCGCAGCACGCCAGCCGTAGCTGCCATTTGGGGGATGAACCAACGGAAGGAAGATCTTTCTCTCTGTCTCTCTCTCACTGTTGAATTCTGCCTGTCAAGGAAGGAAGGAAGAAAGGAAGGAAGGAAGGAGGGAGGGAAGGAAGGAGGGAGGGAGGGAGGGAGGGAGGAAGAAAAAGGTACCCTAATCCATTGTTGGTGAGAATGTAAACTGTCAAAGCCACTATAAAAGACAGTTTGGAGATACCTCAGAAATCTGAATATAGACCTACCATACAACCTAGCCATCCCACTCCTGGGAATTTACCCATGGGAAATGAAATCAGCAAATAAAAAAGTTATCTGCACCCCCATGTTTATGGCAGCTCAGTTCACAATAGCTAAGACATGAAATCAATCTAAATGCCTATCAACAGAAGACTGGATGAAGAAATCATGGGATATGTACAGTATGAAATAATACACAGGGGTAAAAAAAAAAAGTGAAATCCAGTCATTTGCAACAAAATGAATGAATCTGGATAGCATCATACTTAGTGAAATAAGCCAGTCCCAAAGGGACAAAACCTGTTTTTCCTGATCTGTGATAACTAACAGAGCTCCTATAAGGAAACCTGTAGAAGTGAAATTAACTTTAGGGAAAAAAGTGAAATTGACCCTTTAAGAAGCAATGATTTGAACAGCCCTTGTCTTGATGGTTGAGGAACAGGTCTTTTTGCTTTTTTCCTTCTTAATACATTGGTTGAACTTGTTACTCAACATAGAATTAATCATATATGTATAAAGTCATATTGAAAATAAATCCCAGTAAAAAATAAGAGTGGGAACAAGAGAGGGAGGAGCTGTATAGTCCTGCATACATTCCTATGGACTTACTTCTGAGAGTAGAGCTAAAAGCTCACCATGGGTCTTCAAATACCATTAAGCTGAGTGGTAATAATGCCATCTTAAGTGTTAAAGTGATCATATTAAGTATTAAATTTTATCAAATAAATAGTATCAAGTGTCTGGAAATAACAAAAGGCATAATTAAAAGGGAGAGAATGTTCTACCATGGGAAGCAGTCCATACATCAGACTAATAGAATAATTGTTCAAAATAACACTCTGACCTCAGAATCAACCCTTAAGGCATTCTGGTTTGGCTGAAAAACCCATGAGAGAATTTAAGCCATGGAAAGCCAAGACACACCAGCAAAAAAAAAAAAAAAAAAAAAAAAATGTCCTACATGAATGATCTCTGTGAGTGAGACCCCAGTGGAAAGAAGGGGTCATCAAAAAAAGGATGTACTTTTCTCTGAAGAGAAGAGAGAATTTCCACTTTGCTTATGGCGTTGTCTAAATACTGACAGAGATTGTAGACTCAAAATGCTTCCACAGCCTTGGCAGCTCATGTCAAGAGCCTAGGTGATCACTGACGTCATGCATAGAGTGTTAATTGTTAGATTAATAACCAGAGTCACTGCACTTACTACCCACGCAGTACCTCTGTCCTTAATGAGTTGTACTATGAGAATTAACTGTAAAACTTGTTCTCAGTTTTTTATATTTGTGTGTGTGCAAATTGTTGAAATATTTACTTAGTATAGAATAGTCTTCTGTATATAAAGTTCATTGGAAATGAATCTTAATGGAGAATGGGACTGGAAATGGGAGAGGGAGGAGTAAGTAAGGTGGGAGGGTGGGTATGTAGGGAAGAATCATTATATTCTTAAAGTTGTACTTCTGAAATTTGTACTCATTAAATAAAAGGTTTCTTTGGAAAAAAAGAATAATAAGCATCTAAATAAGATCCATATCCTGTGTTCTGTTAATACACCTCTGAACTTTATAAGGCTCTTTTAAGAAATTTGGCCAACAAATTATTTTTTGGCTGGCCACATCTTTTTTGTTACCTCTGCAACTTCCTGTTTTTCTATTTCCTCCTCTAACTACATCTATCATCATGTCTATGGATCTGATTCATGTCTAGTTCTAACTCTGCCTCTCTGTTGATGTTTTCTGTCTCTCGGTGCCTTTATCTGTACCTTAATCCCTCCCTCCCTCTCTCTCTCTCTCTCTCTCTCACACACACACACACACACACACACACACTCAACCCCAGAAGAGTTAGTACAGGGGTCCTGCACACTCACATAACTGAAAGTATATGAACTTGGATTTGAACAAATAAACAAGGTCCCTGGTTTACATGTTGGTGCAGCTTAGCCAAAGCATCTCTGTTCTTCCGTGCTATGCACATGACCCTGGCTTTCTTGATGCTCCCTGAACAGCTCACATATCTGACACAGGTAGGACTGAAACAACTGAATGAATGTGAAAGCTGAAAAGTGCTGCACAGCTGTCCATGGTGCTTGTGACTTTATCTGATGCTACAAGTAAAATTTCCAAAGGTTCACCCATCGGTGAATTCCTAAAACAGTGAAAGAAAGCTGTAGAATGCTTGTCAGCCAAGTGCTGCTTTACATCAATCATAGAGATGGTGCTTGGTTTTGAAAGAAATCTCTTACAAAGTCTTAAATTATTTGTTAGAGCTGGAGGCAACAAACTCAGTGTTTTTCCACTCTTATTAGCAGTGGAATTCTTTTTTGAATAAAGCCTTACAGAAAACCCAGGTATATAAAGTGAATAAAATCAGACCTTGGTGTGTATGGGTTGAAGGGTGGAGAGAGAAGATTAAAGAAAATAACTTACAAAACAAAACAACAAAAGCTGACCTGACTTATTTTGCAAAGGTGTAAACCACATTCCAGAGATGGAGAAAGGACCCATGGGAGGTCTTGGGGAGTGTTATTCACAGAACCAAGAGCAGAATCGCCAGTAAGTGCCTCATAGCTCACTCCTGACAAGTAAGCTGAGTGTTTCATGCAGACTCTGACTCTAGAGGTTTTAATTTATATTTTTTCTTTCATGTAATCTTTTTGGAAAATACACGGAGCTGAACAGTGATTTTGGAAGATTCAAGTCTCAGAAACCTTGAGCTGTGACTTCTCTATTTCCCAGGGTAGAAGCTACCGATGAACTCCGGGAAATGGGGAATGGCAGAATGACTTCGGGGTCTGGTTTTCAACACCGGAATTGTAGTGAGTTTACCTAAGTCACCTGTGCTTTTGGAAAGCTGAGGCCGGAGTGTCTGGCTAAAAGATCTGGAGACTCAAAGATGGGAGTGGTGACATCCTTGATGGAGAACAGTTGCTGTGGACCCAGCTGAAGTGGAAAGGCTGAGTGTGGGCAGAATATTGTTGGATGAGAGGCTCGTGGCACACCTGGGACCACAGAGCATGCGCAGGAAGCCTAATTGTGAACTTAGAAGAAATGTAAAGTTGTTGCTGGCTGCATATGTGCATCTTCAGAGGGTGCTGTCAGCGAGCGCTGTCAGGGAGGTGGCCGTCAGTTGGTTGACACTCAAGGGGGATTACATGTATGCTCATCGAGGACTTAATCTGTGCTGCTGGGAGACTTGAGGAAAGCACCTCAGCTCAACACTGGATTCATTTGTAGAGGCCAGTGAGGTGTAGTAGAAAACACATGAACTTCATGCCCAGGAAGTCTGAGCACAGGTCCCAGCTCCATTTCTTCCTGGTGAGTGATGTTGGGACCACGGCCCAAGCTGCTTAGCCTTGATTCCCTCATCTGTAAAGTAAAATGATGCCACCTGCACAGTTTTCACAGTTGGCTCTTGGCAATCTTGCAAAGCGGGACTGTGATGCTCACCTCATCTCTAAAGAAGCTGAGACCCAAGACGAACCACCTACCCAAACCCACCCTACCTGGGAAGAGTCCCAGCCATGCAGATCTTGGCCTGGCTCCTAGTCCATGCTTTTCCCACCACTCAGTGCTGCCTGTTGTGTAACCTCCAGCTGGATAAATGCGAACACACAGGCTGAGAAATACTGCATTAAAAAACACTCAAGATTCGAATTTACAGAGAAAGTAGATGAGTAGTTTCCTGGAGTTGGGTTGAGTGGGAATGAACCGTGAATTGGCACAGGGGATCTTATTGGGGATGAAATTGCTGTAAAACTGATTTAATGGTGATTATTGTCTAACTCTATACATTTACTAAAGAGCATTGAATTGTATGCTTGAAATCAGTGAATTTTATGATATGTAAAACATATTTTGACAAAGCTGTTATTAAAAGCCATAATTACTGAATACTTATTTTCTTAGAATGGATTCTCTGTTTTACTCCTAACATTAGGGAACAATTATTAGTTTACTTCTTTTTTTTTAATTTTTTTTAAATTTTTTTTTTATTTTTTTGACAGGCAGAGTGGACAGTGAGAGAGAGAGACAGAGAGAAAGGTCTTCCTTTTTGCCATTGGTTCACCCTCCAATGGCCGCCACGGTTGGCAAGCTGCGGCCGGCGCACCGCGCTGATCCGATGGCAGGAGCCAGGTGCTTCTCCTGGACTCCCATGGGGTGCAGGGCCCAAGGACTTGGGCCATCCTCCACTGCACTCCCTGGCCACAGCAGAGAGCTGGCCTGGAAGAGGGGCAACTGGGACAGAATCCAGTGCCCCGACAGGGACTAGAACCCGGTGTGCTGGCGCCGCAAGGCGGAGGATTAGCCTAGTGAGCCCCGTCGCCGGCAGTTTACTTCTTTTAAGAGGTGTACATTGCATTGACTAGAAAAAAAATTTTAGAATCCACTTTCCCCATGGTAACCATGCAGTTAATATCAGCTGCATTATGTTTTCCTCACTTGTAAGACCATAGGCAGCCATAAAAACACATGTAAGCAGCTAGTGTGCGGAAGCCACTTTATGGACCCTTACTTATGGCAAGGTGAGAATCCTGGAAACTCCTATAGACTTGAGGATAGTAGGACTCATAGTTAGCACTCTGCAAGGCTGTTGGGACAACTAACAATGCCAGAGGAAACACCTACTACTCTGCCTGGCACTTAATGAATTAAGACAATTAGTGTTTTTATACCCAGCGAAGGCTGCCAAGCCCCCTGTCCCTCATTTGTGTAGCGAAAATCCTCACTCCAGCCCCCGTGTTCCCAGGCTAGCCAGAAAAATCCCAGCTTCTTAAAAGGCTGCACTGCCATCAGTGATAAAGGGGAGCTTTCTGCTTCTAATACTTGTCTACCAGAGATAAGAAAAAAAAATATTCTAAGGAGGTTGTATTTTAAGAATGGGTGCTAGCCGGCACCATGGCTCAACAAGCTAATCCTCCGCCTTGCAGCGCCGGCACACCAGGTTCTAGTTCCGGTGGGGGCACCGGATTCTGTCCTGGTTGCCCCTCTTCCAGGCCAGCTCTCTGCTATGGCCCGAGAGTGCAGTGGAGGATGGCCCAAGTCCTTGGGCCCTGCACCCGCATGGGAGACCAGGAGAAGCACCTGGCTCCTGGCTTCGGATCAGCGCGATGCGCCAGCCGCAGCGGCCATTGGAGGGTGAACCAACGGCAAAAAGGAAGACCTTTCTCTCTGTCTCTCTCTCTCTGTCCACTCTGCCTGTCCAAAAAAAAAGGAATGGGTGCTGCTTGTGGGACTGCAAATTTGGAGCTTATTATTTGTGTTTTGTGGTGTCTGATTCAACTCTTCCATGTAGTTAGCATAGAGAAATTGAAGGAGCATCTCTTGTTCTTGCTTAAAGGAAGTGACGTTTGCAGTTTAGTGTCCCTGGAGCATTTTTTCAGTAGCATGGCTACACATGGGTGCTGTTTGGTGCCTTGGCAGGAACAGCAGTTTTATGTTGGTGTACGGATGGTGGAGTATGCCAGCTCTGAGAATTATGAGGTACATCTGAAGGGGCTCCGGGTTTGTGATGCTTAAGAAGCTGTAAGCACTTCTTTTTCTTGACTTTGATGGTGATGTCCACTGACCTAACACCAGTGGTCCAGTGCCTCCACTGAAGACTGAAACCAGGATTGAAATGAAAAGTTGGGGCCCCAGGGACCCAGAAGCACACTTCAGGGGTATCCCTCACATCCCTGTCTCCATGAGCAGAGCCACAAAGCTGACAACTTAGGTCCTGGCAGAGGGACCAAGAGCTCAGACTTAGCTAATCAGAATTCTCTGCTCTAGACTCCTAAATCCATGTGTCCGGGCCATTCTTATACCTCACTGCATTTGGATGGCAGCCCCTCTACCACTTCAAGGCTCGACTCTGGCATGTTTATTTATTTATTTATTTATATTTATTTGAAAGAGTTGCACAGAGAGAGGAGAGGCAGAGAGAAAGAGAGAGAGAGAGAGAGAGAGAGAGAGAGAGATCTTCCATCCAGTGGTTCACTCCCCAATTGACCACAATGGCCAGAGCTGCGCCGATCTAAAGCAAGGAGCCAGGAGGTTCTTCCGGGTCTCCCAGGTGAGTGCAGGGGCCCAACGACTTGGGCCATCTTCTACTGCTTTCCCAGGCCATAGCAGAGAGCTGGATAGGAAGTGGAGCAGCTGGGTCACGAAACCAGTGCCCATATGGGATGTCGGCGCCCCAGGCCAGGGCGTTAACCCACTGCGCCACAGCATGGGCCCCTGCATTTTGTTTATTGAGTGTCTACTCTGTGCACTTGCACTGTTGTTAGTGGACTCAGTTTCTATAGTTGATATGAGTTGCATGCCTTTCTAGCTACTTTATGTTGCAAGTGTTTAGTATATAAAAATGAAGATACATATGTGTGTATATGTGAATATATATGAACATATATGTAATACATATAAATATTCCAAATTGTCACAGCTCTATCCACTGATTACCAGAAAGTCTCAGCAATTTTCCTCCAAAATATAGACTCAACCCACACTGCTTTTGTCCCTACAATCACCAGGTGACACAAGCCTTAGCTGACACTGAGCTTGGTAACTGCTGACTCCCCGCATCCTCAGTGGCCTCTGGATCTGTCTACTGCAGTGCCGGCCCCACCACTGTTGTCACTGCTGAGCTGGCCGCTTCGGGAAGCTCAGGTGCAGTCTCAGCTCCCTTGTCCTGATGACTTCCTGTGGTGGGGAACGGGAGGCCTGTCCCCCTCTGTTGTCCAAGGTAAGGAGTGCCTGAGCCTCTAGTTACTGCTGGTGCACGGGGCCATCAGTCGGGCATGTGCCCTCTAGATGGTGGGCCTGGGTACACACTGCACCTGGCATCAGCAATCTCCTTCTGGGGTTCCTCAAGAGGAATCCAGTTCAGAAGACAGAGATCCTCCCTCTCAGCATGGCTGCTGCCCTCTCTTGTATTTACTTTGCCATAATCCAACGCACCTTTGAAATCTGATGACTTACAGTTATCCCAGTGTCTTTCCTCTCAGAGAGGAATGTTGGGGTGCAGAAATGTGTTAGGGAAGGGGACCTGCCTGCTCTGCTGGCATCATTCAGGCCCCAGATACTAATGGATGTGCTGGGGGAGAATGAACGCTGACTCCACCCACACACATCTTCTCACTCCTGAGCCCAAAGCCAAGCCTGGAAGAGGCCAGGCTGTTTTCCATGGCTTTTTGTCACTCTGCATTGTTCTCAGAACCAACTGTGGTTACAAAAAGGAGAAGAAAAACCTCAGGTGTGTTTGGGGCCCTTTGTACCATCTGGGTCCAGTAGACGCAGGGAAATCAGTTGAGGACAACCGGAAGATGGCTGCAGAAAGCATCATTAGAGGAACAAGGGAGCAAGACAGAGAAGCTGATACACCAGATGGGACAGAGTAATGAGCAGGCCCCCCATGCGCATCCAAGGCATGAAGGAAACTCTGGGAGGCTCGGTAGACCAGCTTCGCACACTTACATGGGCATCAGAATCCCCAGGAAGGCAAATTCCAACTTTGACTGTGAAGCCCCACCCTCAGTGTTTCAGATTCAGTGGATGTGAAGTGGTCTTGGGAATCTGCATTTTTTTTTTGTCAAGTTCTCGGGTCCTGGGGCCACCTTTGAGAACAACAGTGAAGAACATGCTTCCAAGTGGTCCCACTAAGGGGTGAGGAGTTGGGTATTCACCTAACAATTCTTGTATCTCATTGCTGGAGCCTGCTCCAGGAGGGGGTTAACTCCCTGGAGCCTTGTGTACAAGCCTCACATGCTGCCACAACCAGAAAATGCTTCAAGGCGGAGAGTAACAGGTGCTTGCTCAAAGGCGCCGCAGGGTGCATGGGAACAAGGGGTGCTGAGGCACACGAAGAGCCAAACCATCTCTTGTATTCTTCAGCTTTTTAGTACTACCATGAAATACCTGAGAAATACCTAACCTTATAAGTGAAAAAGTTCAGTTAGTTCAAAGTTTTGGAGGTCCAAGTCTAAGATTGGGCATCCCCATTGGTTTGCCTCTACTGAGGGTGGCAGTGGCAGAGTGTGGACCCCAGTTAGAGGAAGGATCACATGGCGAGCCAGGAAGCATAGGGGGTGGGCCCACCTGAGGCTTCCTAACCAACCCCCTTGCAGAATCACCTCCCAAGGTTGCACCCCCAATGACCTATGGACCTCCTCCTAGGCCTGCCTCCTAGAAACCATCATTGGATTAAGGCTTCTTAGTATTATTAATTTGTAACTTTAGGGGTTAAATTTCTGCATGAGTTCGGGAGTCAAATCCTGATCAAACTATAGCAACACCCAAGGAACTGTGTATCTCGGTGGAAAGTCACAACATGCTGAGCTAGAGAAGTAGAAAGAACAGTGGCACAAAAAAGGCATAAAGTCCCAGCTGCTCCTGCACTCAGAGCTGTGTGATCTCCAGAAAAACTCTCCACCCTCTCCGGGTCCCCAACTGAAAGATTTCCAAGGGCGCACCTGTCTTGAAAATCCCCTGGTTCTTTATCCAGAGAAGCCCTGCAACCTCGTCATTCGATGCAAGTTACCACATTCAAGCACAGTCCATGAAAATGTTCAGTGCTGAGCTGAGCTCTGAGAAAGCACTGATGATGACATTTGTGGCCCCTGCCCAGTCCTTCCTTGTAAGAAGGATGTGCTACATCCAGAGTGCCAGACAATGTGCATCGGTGTCCCCATGGTCTCTAGGATGGACACCCAAGGTGGGGCTCATGGGCCACTGGTCTGCAGGCATCAGGCTCACTGCCTTCCTTTGCTTCCTTGGCAGGTGTGTCAAGCATTAATGAGGCACTTAGTCTCAATCAAAGAGAACTATAAGACTAAGCATTTTCTTCTAATGGGTTATGCAGTTAAAATAATAAGCTGCTTAATCTTTTCATTTGGGGCAGCATGATGTATTAGGGCAGACGTGATTGCTCTACCTCCCACCCTTTCTCTGAATAGCCTAGCAATGACCACTCTGCTGGTTGAGCTTTTTAAGCACCTAGGCATAAGTAGCAAGCTGGGGCTCCCCAGGGTGCTGGGACCGGCAGTCTGGGCTTTCAGGTATGAGGGAAGCTGAAGCTTCTGCAGCTGGTGTCAGGGCTCAACTTCAGAAAGACCGAAGTAAAGAGCATCCAGGGGCTTGTCTTCCAAGTAGCCACACCCACTTGGGTCAGAAACGGTTCCCATATTCCCTGGAAATCCCATGCCTTCCCATTCTTTTTGCCAATGATTTGGGATAACGAGGTCTACTTGGTTCCAGATGAGTCTAATTAGCACATTTGAATGCACTGGTGCAGTGATTGGCTCAGAAATGAGTGCATGACATGAATCATCCAGTCAGAGCTTATCCAGGGACATTAGTTCAGTCAACCAGGCAAGAGTCTCTTTACGAGGGGATAAAAGTCTGAAACTTCCAGGGGCTGCCATGAAGGAGGGCCTGTCTTGAGAGTTAAGGCAACCAGAAGGAGAGTAGAACTGAGCTCTAAAGGGTGGCAACTTCCTAGAGACATTCAAGTGTCTAGCTCCAGATGAGCTTTGTAACGATGCTTAATTCTAGACTATTCGGGGTTGTCAGCCAACAAAATTCCTTTTTTCATCACCACATTTTGTGTCTTGTTTCTGAAGGAACCGGGTCTAGCACATCTGTGATCACACACTCTGCTCCTGCCATAGCTAGCTATAAAATCTCAACACCCATGCCCCCAGTCCCTCTAATCCTGCTGTATGTCACAGGGCCCCCTTCTCATGGTGACATGCCACAATTTGAATCCAAGTACAATGTTGCTTGACAGAAATACAGAAAACCCAGGACCAATGTTCTGGATGTGTAATGTTCTGTTGGCACAGCCTTTATCTCTGGAAAGGCTATTCCATCACCATACTTACCCAGGGGTGCTTTAGGGACTCTTAGGGTACTCTAAGATTCTCTTTACATCTAAGAATATGAAATTTCATGCTGCCATACACACCTGTTATTGTCTTACCTGTCTTCAAATCATGGTGTCGAGGGCCAGGGTGGTAGCACAACCTCAGTGAATCATCGTGGGGTCCAGAGGTTCATTAGTCGTCACTGCAAGAGAAAGGCAAGGGACTCGAACCATCTTTCCTGTTCTCCCAGGCAACAATATCCTCTCCTCCAGGTTCACTCCCTGGTAACCCCTTTTCTGAAGCTCCCCCTCCCTCAAGCTCTCCCCGGCAGATCCAGGTGCTTCCTTTGTTAGAGCCCCTCTTCTTTGCTCTTAGGATGCCCAAGAATGAATGGCAAGACCAGGGTCCTGGACCCATCCTTTCAAACTTATCTCATAACCCACTCTGACATTTTTGTGTTTCCTCTGTTGTGAGGAAGACTTGGCCTACTCCAAAGGAAGATGCCTGTGTGTGCACATAAGCATGTATGTGTGTTATGAACTGAGCTTGGTGCCTGAAGACATCCCCACACTGGCAGAGGGTTGGCGGAAAGGTGAAAGAAGGGACTGTGCATCTCATAAAAGAGTCATTTCCTTGTAAGCATACCACTGATTACCCCTAGAGTGAGAAGTTACTTTGATTCCTGGCTCTGGATTCTGGCTCCAGCTTCCTATCAATGAAGGAATCGAGGATATTGTTGACTGGGGAGTAGGAAATATGGTCCAAGCAAGGGGCCAGACATGACAAAGGCCTACGTCCCCTGCATTGGATCAAAGTGGACCTTACTGTCCCAAACCACTAGCATTAAGAATTCGAGGGTGTGAAGTTTCCAAGGAAAAGTTGAAACTGTTTCTGACAGAAGGGTATCTGGCTACCTGGAAGACGAGCTCATAGATGCCAACTATATTCTGCTCCACGGCTGAAAGTTCCTTGCAGATACCTGAGCTGCTGCCAAGATTTCTTGGGTCTTCCAAATTGTGTGAAGACAAATCTCAGAATCAGATTACCCTTGTCCATTTCCTATCCTTTCAAACAGGTGTGCACCAGTCCTTCAAAATATATGCCAACCTAATCATATGGAACATGGGTAGGATGGCAGGTTGTTTCAGCTTTTTAAAGTTTATGTTCTTGAGAGGGCGGGAAGAAGGGAGGAAGAGAGGCAGAGAGAACAAGTAAGAAAGAGAGACAGAGAGAGAGAGAGAGCGCACTCTCAGCTGCTGGCTCACCCCGCAAATGCCCACAGTGGCTAGAGCTGGGCTGCAGCCAAAGCTTAAACCAGGAACTGAATCCAAGTCTCCAATGTGGGTGTCTTTAACCATCACTGCGATCTCCTAGGGTCTGCATTGACAAGAAACTAGAATCCAGAGCCAGAGCCAGGAATCAAACACAGTTACTCTAATGTGGGACATAACGGAGGTCTTAACTGGTATCCTGTTAGTCTAAACATCTCTCCTGGACACCAGCTTTGTTTACATTCTTATATCCAAGTGCTGATTGATTTCAAGACTAATTAAAGAGTCACTAATGTATACAAACATGAAGATCCTTAAAATCACTTTTCCCCCTCTTTTTTTTTTTTTTTTTTTTTTTTTGACAGACAGAGTTAGACAGTGAGAGAAAGAGACAGAGAGAAAGGTCTTCTTTTTCCATTGGTTCAGCCCCCAGTAGCCACTGCGGCCGGCACACTGCGGCCAGCACACTGCGCCGATCCGAAGCCAGGAGCCAGGTGCTTCCTCCTGGTCTCCCATGGGGTGCAGGGCCCAAGCACTCGGGCCATCCTCCACTGCACTCCCAGGCCACAGCAGAGAGCTGGCCTGGAAAAGGAGCAACCAGGACAGAATCCGGTGCCCCGACCGGGAGTAGAACACAGGGTGCTGGCGCCGCAGGTGGAGGATTAGCCAAGTGAGCCGTGCTTGCTAACTCAGTCTCCTTCAATTTTTTTTTCCTTGAAGCCTTCAGAAGGCCTGAGGTGTGCATGTTAATTTAATCTGTCAAGTACCTATAGGTCCCTTGTGCTTTGGAGGAAGGGACTTCTAATGATCATAATGTAACTGTTCTTTATTTGGGGTCTTTTTTGTCAATCTTGTCTCCCACCATAGCCATCAAGAAACCATGCAGTAGGGAGTAGCAAGATAGGCTAGTTTTGGGCATATCATATTATCCTCTTCAGATTTCAAACTGGAAAGTGGGGGCCCCCAAGAGGTAGAGCCAGAGAGAGTAATTTCTTCTGATGATGGTGGGGATAGTACAGACAGAACATCTAGAACCCAGGGGCATGGCTACGAGTTTAATTCTTTGGTACAAGGTTGGTCATAGTCCTATCCCTTCAATGAGTTCCTCTACCTGATTATCTCATCCAGAGTCGAAATCTGTCATATGAAACAAAGAATTCCAGTAGGGAGTCTGCTGCTTGTTCTCTCTTCCTGCCTCCACCAACAGAAAAGCCCCTCCTCTCCATTACTGGCATAGCCCCTGGTGATCTGGGCCATCCCTCCTAAGGCATGCATCCCCAGCTTTCCCTCTATGTCTTACCCCACACCCTGATAGCTCTTAGGTCACACTGTATTAGGAGCACTTATCTGTATAGTTTTTTGCCATAAGTATCGCCTAAACAGATCACTGATAGAAAAGAAGATGCTTCTTTCTCTTTGCTGACTCACAAGCTCAACCTACTGTGCACGACTTTCCCTTTGGGACTGGCCTAGGGGCAGCAGGGCATTTGTCTCAAGATCCAAGGAATCATTTGTACTTTACAGCAACCCAAAAAGAAGCAGTGATGGCTCAGCTTACAGACCTGGGAACTCTGCCCAGAGGCCTTCCATTCTGAAACGGGTCCAGCTTGCTCACAATCCAGCAGTGTTCAAGTAAAAATGGTCCCAAGAGACCCTCCCATTTGGGCAGAGTGCGGCCTACAGGGAAAGTGGTTTACTCTGGGTTACATGTCACGTTAGCAACTGCTAATGTTGGATCCCTGGTAGCTCTCAGAGACCAACTGCTCAAGCATTGGCAACACTCTAGTAATCTATCAAAATCCTTTTTTTTTCTATTTCAATCCTTTTCTTTCCTCCACTTAAGCAGATCTGCTGGTTAAGCTCTCTTCTTCCAAGGAGCCAAACACAACTGTCTTCATAAAAATAATGTTTTAACTTGAAAAATGTGTATCATTTGACTTTTTTCCCAGCCTTTGCTTATTCTTCTAGGGTCTGGTCTAAACCAACTTTTAAATGGAAGGAGCAAGAATAGATCTTCCAGCCCAAATGTCTTGGTGCTTGGAAGAGTGTCCATGAGCCTGAGTCAGTAAGCGGAGCTTTGTCAATACAGAAGCATGCGTGTTCTGCTAATCCATGAACTTCACCTATCCAGAGACCTAGCAAGTGTTTTGTTCTTCTGGTCCAAGGAGGTGGATGGTTATGATCATTCAAGCCAAGAACCACCCTTTCTGGGGCCAGAACTAGAGGGCAATAACTGTTACTGAATCTTTAGCACAACTGCAGGAGGAGCCCATAGACGAGAACAGGACAGGAAGGAAAGAAGGAGGGAACGGTAAGATGCAGGCTAAAAATGGTGTGGCTCTTTCTTATAGCAACTGGTAACCCCTCTGCAGCATGGTTTGCTACAAGAAAAGAGCCTGGACATAAATGAGACTCTTAGGCGGGGAAGGCTGAGACTTCTAAGTTTCCAATGCATAGGCATCCCACCTTGCCAATGAGAACCAATGGTAGTGACCACATAAAAAATCAAAATTCTGCCTTCTCTGCCTGTTAATCACACAACAGATGAGCCCAGTAAAGGGTGCCCAAGGCTGTGAACCAATTTGCTCCCTCTGAACTGGTTCATGTCTACCCTACTTTGCAGTTGGTCTTTCTTGGAAGATCTTCAACAACAACAACAAAAAATGATAAAATTAATTATTAACTTATAGCTTGTGTTCCACAGAAGACTTGAAAGCACTTACAATAAAAGCACACAGAGTAGTTAGGGAAGACTGCAATAAAGATTAGAAAGAAACTGGGCATTGTATAGTAAAAAAAGAAGATCATTGTTTCACTTACTAAGGATGAGAGTCACTTGAACTGAGCAGAAATTTAGCTTTGAGCTTCCTGCTATTTGGGGTGGAAAGGAAATGATGGGTTCTATATAGCCTTACTGATCAAACGATTTTTTATCAAGGAGATAAGCTTTAAAAGATCAACAAATAGAGATACAACCGATCCTTTCCAGAAGTAGAATATTCCACAGCGTAGCTGTACCACAATTTATTCAACTTGTCTGTTGATGACTTTTAGTTTGCTTCATGTTTTTCTCTTTGGATCACTATGATGAATATGGATCATTTTATTCTGTTTGGATCAATATCAAGAATAAATTATCAGCAAAGGCTAGAACAGAGGCATTTACTGACTCCATTTTCAATCAGTAGACTCCAAAATTCACATACAAATGTGTATTTGTATAGTATATATGATTTATATAGTCTGTATGATCTGGAGAAATACATGGAAGAAAATATTATCTGGTAAAAGAAGTTTGCTTGCAAGCAACAGAGACTAGCGCTTAAATACGGTAAAGGCTAATTTTTTTTTCATAAGGTTACTCTACAAAGTTGCCAGGGACCAGAGGCTTTTCCTGGGCCATGCCTTCAGTGTCCATGATATGGTTCACTGTCCTGTGTTCCAGACCTTGTTCTTGCAGTCTAGCCCATGTCTTCCTGATCCAAGATCACTGCTGAGGCTCCAGCCATCATATAGACATTCAAGGAGGCAAGAAGGATGTAGAGAGAAGAGGCTGGCGTCTAAAGGAGGTATTTGAGAAGTGCACTATGACAGACAATTCCATTGGCCAGCATTTAGAAGCACAGCAACATGGAGCTGCACTGGAAGCTGAGAAGTGTAGCCTTTTATCTGGGAAGCAAAGCACCAGCTACAACGTGGGGCTGTTCAGGTGAGATGACGAGGCAGAATAGATACCTAAAGGTCTTCAGCATTCTCTACCATAGCTCACCCGAGGTAGCAATGAGGAAGTCAGGCTGTTAGGGGAGGAAGGGACCGACAGCCCAGGAGGTGGAAATGAGAGCAGGAATGCATCTGTTACTTTGCATTACTTTCCTAGTTGCAGGAAGTAAAATTTTTAAAAGTAGTTTTAGAAAACTTTTTAAACAGTTTTAAGCATGATAAGGACAATTTCCAATAAGTCTTTATGTAAAGTTCATGGTGCAAGGAGACGCCAAAATGAGGAGCTGTGGCAGGCAGTGTGGGGTCCCTGTGGGGACTTCCCATTGAGGCACAAATTCCATTGAGGCTGCTTGGAGGGGCTGGTCGTATCAGCAGGTCTGTAGTGAAACAGAACGTGGGGAAGGAATGACTGGCTGCTCAGAAATCAAACCAAGACTCCTGGCACCTGTTTGACTTCTCTGATCTACGGGTTCCATCAAACTTGACCAGGGCAGACGCAGTCCTTTCAGACAGACCAGAAAATATGTGTTTGGGGAGGTGGTGTTGCTATCAGGCCTAAGAAAGTGATGGTCCCAGGCTGAGTCCAGAGCAGTGTCCCAGAGGAAACAAGTTAGACAAGCATGCTTGGTCCAATCTCGTTTTATAGATGAGAAAGGCAGTCCAGGGCGGCAAAAGGTTTTGCCCCAAGTCCCCTAATTGTAGGAGGCACAGCCAGATTAGAATTCAGAACAGGGGACAGCCGGCTCCAGAAATTTATTATTTTTAAAAAGATTTATTTATGGGGCTGGTGCTGTGGCGCAGCAGGTTAACTCCCTGGCCTGGAGCACCGGCATCCCACATGGGTGCCGGTTCGAGTCCCAGCTGCTCCACTTCAGATCCACAGTAGAAGATGGCCCATGTCCTTGGGCCCCTGCACCCATCTGGGAGACCCTGGGAGCTCCTGGCTCCTGGCTTTAGCTCAGCTCAGGTAAGGTTGTTGCAACCATTTGGGGATGGAAGACCTCCCCCCACCAACCCTCTCTGCCTCTACCTCTCTATAGCTCTGCCTTGAAATAAATAAATACATCTTAAAAAAAAAAAAAAAGAAAGAAAGAAAGGAATTTAGAACCAAGCTCCCTTGCTGCTTTGCTCCTTCACCCTCACAACAAGTTTTAGAATGTTTCCATGGGAAACAGCCCATACTTCCATTCATTCTTGGGTCCTCGTTCTGGAAATTCTGCCTCCCATCTGCAAGCTAGGAGTCCAAGGTGGAACCAACAGCTAACAGGATTGCTCCTGCCGGTTCACACGTGGGTGCTTGATTCTCCAAGGGTTAACCGGGCACACAGACAGCTACGCTTCCAGAAAGCCCTGCAGTACCTCTGCATGGCTGCCCTAACAAAGTACTGAGTTCCTCAGGCAGACGCCAGCTCTCTCGCGGTTCTACAGGTGTTGCCTGGGCTGAGCCGTCTTTCACACTTCCCCGCCTGCGGTGGTGTCCCTCAGTCCTTGGCATCCCTTCTTTTGTAGCTGTATCACCCGTCTCTGCCTCTGCTGTCACAGGGCCTTCTCCCTGCACATCTCTCGGCTCCTGTCTTGCAAGGACGCCTGTCACCCTGGATTAACGGTCTGCCCCACTTCAGTCCTCTTGTGACCTCATCTTTACCTGTATCTGCATTACATCTGCAAAGATCCTATTTCCAAATAAGGCCACAGTCCCAGGGTCCAGGTTTAGAGTTCCACATCTCTTTTGAGGGGACATAGAGCAACCCTAACCAAGCCCCTTCTGCCATCTTCCCGGAAGTCTTTGGAGCCGGCAGCACGTCAGCCAGGTTGGGGCCATCAAGGGGACCACACAGGAAAGGAGGCTACTCCGGGCAATGGTGACAAAGAGAAATACTTGGACTTTGAAATTAGATTTGACTGATGAGGGGGAAAGGAAGGTAGAGGGCTCCAAGATGCCCCTCCCTCCCCAGCACAGAGCCCCAGGGCCATCACCCCTAGGATGCTCCTGGCTCGTTCCCCGATGTCGTAGCAGAACCAGCAACAGCCTTGTTGGCAGGCACAAGGTCCTTACTGCAGTGGCTCCTCACTATGAACAGAGTCCCTCTGGCTGTCTTGGTACAGAGGCTGGAGCCTCCCAGCCCTGGCAACCCTGCAGGGCACAGTGGGGGAGGCAGTCAGATGAGGGGGAGAAGGGATTCCCACGAGCCCTGAAGTATATGGGTTTCTGGGTCTGAGCAAGAACTTCCAGCCCCTAGCTCTCAGGCAGCTGCCAAATTGCACACAACCAGCCCAGCCACATGCCTAGTCTGTGTCTCAGTTTCCTCCCCTTCCAAATGAAGAGGTTTGATCTCCAAAGCCCCTTCCCAGAGTTCAGAGTGAGAGCAGAAGTCTCTTGGAAGGATGCCTTCAGTGGGTTTCCCTAGAAGCAGGGCCTGAGAGGGGGACCCAAAGGGGCACGGGAGGGAGAGGAACTGGGCAACAAAGGGAGGGGCAGAATGCACCTGGTCTCAAACAATTCCAGCCTTGGGGCCGGCGCCGTGGCTCACTAGGCTAATCCTTCGCCTTGCGGCGCTGGCACACCAGGTTCTAGTCCCGGTCGGGGCACCGGATTCTGTCCTGGTTGCCCCTCTTCCAGGCCAGCTCTGTGCTGTGGCCCGGGAAGGCAGTGGAGGATGACCCAAGTGCTTGGACCCTGCACCCCATGGGAGACCAGGAGAAGCACCTGGCTCCTGCCATCGGATCAGCGCGGTGCGCCGGCCACAGCGCGCCAGCCGCGGCGGCCATTGGAGGGTGAACCAACGGCAAAAGGAAGACCTTTCTCTCTGTCTCTCTCTCACTGTCCACTCTGCCTATCAAAAAAAAAAAAATCCAGCCTTGGCCAGAACCTAAATCCCACCACAGCAGTTCCCTTCATCAGCAAGTCCATTCCCGTGCGCTGCCGTGGGTCTGGGGCATGCTCCCCTGTGTGGGGGTCTCCCGCAGCAGTTCTGTAGAGAAGAAAAGTCTACTGGGAGCCAGAAGAGCCCCCCATAGCAGCAGTGACAGCGTTGATTCCCCGTGGCCTTCACACGGAATGGACTTGTGGAGAACAGAAGAGAAGATTCTGTAAAGCCCGCCCCCTTCATTCAAATTCTATTTGTGAGCACCTGCTGCCTGCCCAGCACTGCCCTGGGTGTTGCCATATGATGCTTAATTTTCTCTAAGCCGTCACAAGCTGTCTGGTTATGCAACCCCTCCCAAGAATGCCAGGATCCCTGCTCCAGTGAAACCCTGCCGGAGGGAGTGCTAGCAACCTCACGTGCCGTACGCATCTACTGGGCAGGGAGGACTCAAGGACCAGGGGAACTTTGTATGTGCCAGGCTGCGACAGGCCTGGGGCACATTCGAGCAAAGATGCACTAGCCACACTGGCACAATTTGGAGGTCAATCTGGCCTCCTCTCCAGCAGTTTCCGGCCAGGAAGCCGGCCGAGCAGCCAACTGCAACCTCCATATCTTTGAGCAGATTCTGCTTGTCTGGTGGACAGGGAACATTTGGTGGGCAGGCTGTCCTGCACCTTCAAAGCCCCATGTACCTGCCTTCTCACCTTTGAATTTGCTTCTCTGCAGCCCATACTTCCAAGGTGCCCTTGCCAAAGAGCTTCGGGGCTAGCCTGGCCCCAGTTTTTGTACCCCCAGAGGTTGGAGAAGGGGTGGTGTGTGGTAGATATGAGACTAAGAGGCAGGGCTAGATATGGGTCCCACCAGATACTCACGTCCAGCAAGGAGGGAGGGGCAGCAGTGGGGTGGGGGTGAAGGGCAGGTACAGCCCTGTGAAGTCAGGGGCAAATTCAAACAGGTTGTTTGCTATTCCACCTCCAAGGCTCAAATCTATCCTGTGTAGGGACTAGTAAAGGGGCTACTTTGAGAAGAAGAGGAAGTGATCTGAAGCCAGCATTGTACTGGAGAGCAGTGAGCGGGCTGGGGGCCAACAGAAAGCTGTCCATCACAGAGCATCTGGTAGCACAAAAATAAGATGTCCTTGTAGGCAGAACCAGACAGGGTCTGGTGGGTTCACGCATGCAACAACTACAAATGTAAACTGACTGTGTCGATCGGCTCCAGGCCACAGTACCCACCTCAACCAACCACCACGGAGCCCCCAGGTCTCTATCTACCCTTGCCCCTGTGCAGCTGTGTTTGTACATGAGAGTACTGCAAAAAGTTCACAGAAAAAGTGTATTATGAAAAATGTATGCATAGATTACAAAATTTGGAATAAACATGAATATCTTTTCATTCCATTTCCCATAAACTCTTCGAAATACCGTCGTGTGTGTATGTGTGTGTGTTTCTCTAAAATAAGGACCAAAACACTATCTGTTTTTTCAGAGAAAGACCCAAGAGCAAGACATCTTGAGTCACTAGAGTGTGTTTTAGGATTCTTGGGTCATCACAGGAGAAAATAAAATATGAGACAGAAAAAGAATACAGTGTTGATGCAAATATTAAGGTTTATTGAGCACTTAGTATGCGCCACACCCTGTGGAAAGCCCTTTCTTGCACCGTCTCAGGTTGCCAAGGCAACCTTGAGATACGATATCCCCCTTTTCCAGGTGAAGAGCTTGGATCCCAGGAAAGGAAGCTGACCAGTCCAGAATCACCTGGCTCTGTCACATGGACCCCAGCGCCCAGTTCCTAACCACTTTCTTACATAGATCCTGATGTAGCTCTGCTCATACCAAAAGTCTTAGAGAGGTAAGAAAACGACTTCCAAAAGGGAAGTCAGGGAATAAATAGAAGAGACGGAGCTGAGACAGACAAGGGTAGGATTCAAGGGCAGGGAGAGAAAATAACAGCAGGGAAAAATGAGCCATGATGAGCTTAGTGCCTTAGCCTTGTGCCTCCTTGGGAACCAACACAGAGAAAGACAAGCAGGGGGTGGCCTGGCTCTCATCCAGTAAGAGCAACTTGGACCACTTTTTTGGAAAAGAGACTTCCGCAGCCCTAGTCCTTGAAGTGGATTCGTCCTGGAGTCTCTTATTTAAGGAACATGGCTCAGAACCGTTGTGGTCGCTAGGGACCAGGGAACAACACTGCTGCCATTAGAGGTCGTGCACTGGTCCCTTTAGGGTGCTGCAAACAGAGGATCCCAAACCGTGGTTCAGTCAGCAAACATTTGCCTCCTGCAGTCTGGAAGGCTGGAAAGCTGAAGATCAAGGTGCTGGTGGCCAGTGACGCTTGCAGATGGCTGTCTTCTCACTGAATCCTCGCAGGGCAGACAACCCAGCTCCAGTGTCTGCAGAGCTGATGCAATCTGATGTTTCTAGCCCACAGTGCTGTGGATGTGCCTTTAGCGTTTGTTCAACCACCCCCCCTCCTCGCAAACACACACACACACACACACATCCCTCACTGCTTTCCCTGGGGACACCTCAAGTCCCTTCTGAAAGAGATTTCACCTAGCAGGGCTCTGGACTGTGCATTTCAGTCTCTTTTTCCTATTGAGATACCTTCCACACTCTGCAGAGCTCACTCCATTGTCCTCCTGAATTCTAGGTTGCAGGTGAGATGGTCCATGTCTCTTCAAAGCTCATGCTTCTGCAGAAGTCTGGGAACTTCTGTCTTTGCTGTGTTTAAGATGTCATTATAGTGTGTCTATAAGGGCATGTGTTAGTGTGTGTGCACACAGACAAGGGTACTTCAAAACGTTTGTGAAAAATGGAATTAGAAGATAAGTTTATTTTGCTGCAGGAAGTTTAGAAAATCTATGCACACAAGGGGTCTTCAGAAAGTCCATGGAAAATGCGTGCTACAAAAAAACTACATATGGATTTCCCAAGTCTTTACACTAAAATAAACTTATCATTCAATTCCATTTTCCAGAGTCTTTGAAGTCCCTTCGTGTATATTTGCATGCGCACGGGTGTGTGTGATTCTAGCCTGACTGGCACATCATGCCCCCATCTAATCAGGGGCCTCAGCTGATTTATTAAATCTAGAAAATCCTCAGTCACTGCTTCTTCAAATACTGATTTCTTAGGAGCTTTCTCCTCTCCAGTTACTCATTTCCCTCTCCCTGAGAGTCACAGATAAAAGTGTCAGCACTTAGGTGGGCGCTAGGGTGCAGCCGATGAAGCCATCACTCAGGACACCCACATCCCAGACTGCAGCGACAGTTCAGGTCCCAGCGTCTCAGCTTCCAATGCAGCTCCCTGCTTTGCAGCCTGGGAGGCAGTGGGTGATGGATCAAGTACTTGAAGTTCCTGACTCCTGGCTTTGGCGTGGTCCAGCCCTGGCTGTTGCAGGCATTTGGAGGGAGAACCAGTAGATGTAAGGCATCTCATCTGTCTGTCTCACTCTCTCTCTGTCTGCCTTTCAAATAAACACATCGATAAAATAAATCTTTATAAAAAAAAGCAACGCTTCTAATTCTGGTCTCCACATTGTTTTCTCCTGTCCTCTCCAGCCCTGATCTCTCACGGATGGCTTCTGTAGAATGACTGACCTGAACGTCTCTCTCACCAATTCCTTCTGCTGAATCCCCAGCATCCTTCAATCCATCCGAGTGCTTTCTTTCAACAATCATATTTTTTCCTATTTATTACCTCTAATTAGTTTTCTTCAAGACTATTTATTCCTATTTCCTCATCTCCCTAAGGATACGTTTGTGCTGATTTTAAAATATTGTTCTATTGGTCACGTGAATTCTACTCCTCCTGCACTCTTTGCTTCTCTTATCAGGTCTTTTTAATAGCGCGCGCACACACACACACACACTCCTCAGATGTACTGCCCTGTGAACACTCCTCCCAGCCCCCTGGGACTGGCAGCTGGCACAGCTGTGACTGTCCACAGACTGTCTGGGTGAAGACAGAGAACTCTCACTTGCGTTTCTCTAAGGTCTGTCTCTTCACAATAGAGTCACTAGGGCTCTATTTTGTACTCTGGGTTCAACCCCTTAGGCAAGCTTGCCCTCCCACAGGGACCATGCCCCACTGAGACTGATGGTCTTAAGGTTGGAATGGAGGCAGAAGATGACCATGTTGTAACCATGGGGCTCTGATGTCGCTCTGGAGCCTTGCTCTGGCAGAACTGCCTCCTGCACCAGTGCAGACAGACCCAGGAGACAATCACCTGCCCAGCAACGTGGGAGAGAGAAGGCCCAACTGCAGGGGCACTGCGGCCCCTGACCCGCTGCTGTTACCCAACTCCGGGACTCTGCAAGGGCTTTCTCCTAGTCCCAGTGTTGGCACCGGAGATCCAGCCACCTCTCTTGCTCCTGTGGCGTTTCTACGTTTGGGCATAAAGGCGCAGCAGCCCACAGTGGCTCAGAACCCTCCTTCCATTTCTGAGTCTCCATTCCACCTGCATGTCTGACCCTGTCCTCAGGGCCCTTCTCAGGAACATCACTGCCACCTGCCAGCACTGCCGAGCACCTCTGCCCAGAGCCTGCAGAGCAAGAGGCACAAGGATGCAAACCAGATTCTCCCCAGGACTTGGGACATCTGTGAGTGAGCCAGACACCACAAGGCTGATCTTGCTCCCACTCCCTGCTGTTCTGCCCCCTCTGGAATCGCTGAGAAATTTCTTTGAGAGCCAAGTACTTCTCTGAGAAACAGGTACATTGTGCTCTCTGCAGGAGTAAGAAATAGTGGGTGGACTCCTTCAGTGCTCTGCTGTTGTCAAGTTCAGAGCCAGATTCGAGGCACAAGGCCAGCACCTACTTGCAGCCACGCGTGACCAGTATCGTTTGGATACATTTCCCTCCCATGCCTGACTTCTTCTTACCAGGTTTTGGTGACCTCTCTACTTATTTCATTAATACGCTGATGGTTATATATTTAGAGATTCACAAAATAGGAAAGAAAATAAAAGATGTCATTTATATCCCCTAGACCTGAGTTTTTATTCTAAGCAATGTTTTACCAGCCTACTGTGTGTGCTACTGTTGAATGTGAACTCAGCTCCACTGTGGGATGAGGCTGAGTGTCTGCACAAAGAACACATGACGTATGTGCAGCATGCCTGGCGAGTCACGTTGTGAAACACCAAGATGCTCTACACATGGCCGAGTGTTCCATTCAGCCCTAATGAAAGGCAAGGTCTCCAACCAGAAGAGTTAACCCTGACTTGAGGTGGATCACTCAGCTGCCCTAAGAATAATAATGCAACCCAGTCCAGCCAGGTCTGGTGCTAGGGAAGATTCAGCTTCCCGGACAGAATACCTAACACTACCCCAAACTAGCCTCTTATTCAACAGGATACAACCAAGCCCTCATGAACAAGGTGCGAGCTGGTCAGGGGATCGCTTTCCACTGAGCATCCCACACGTTTCTAGCACATCTGATTACCTGGAGCACAGGTAACCCGACACTTGGCAGAGGCCATGACCACATGTGCACTGGCGGGGAGCAGCCCTGTGCCATGTGAAGAGTCTAAGTACCTGTTGCAGTCCTGTGATCTTCCCAGGCAGGAGACCCATCAAAATTGCTGGCTGGTCCACATTTGGCCCCTGAAGCTTTCATTTTCCCCATAGGAAAGCATGGGAAGTGCCGACGGGCTGCCTGGGAGCAAGCTTTATCCTGGTCTCTTATCACGGCTCTCAGGAAATGCCAGTAACTGGAAGATGTGTGGAGCCAAGCAAGAAACAAATGCCCTTTGGGCACCAGGAAAATCACTCCTTGAGGAGTTTAATAGGAGCAGGCAGCTGCTCCACGCTGGTCGTGCAGACTCTCCAGGAACCTTTTCAAATGAGGTATCTTCCTGTGCAAGGCTTGGCTCAGGGAAGGCAGCCAGAAGAGCCCACACGCATTCAGGCAGAGCATGGGGTCTGTGGGCTCCAGGCCCAGGTTTGTCTCCATTCGCTGCCATAGGACTGCACATTTCATCTGTGCCTCTCGTTCTCCCGTCTGTGAAATGGGGTTATACCCTCTGCAGGGGAGGTTTGAAGACTGGCAGAGGGGTGGGCGGTGGTGGTGAAGATTCTATGCTTCTCAAAAGAGATCCATAACTGTCAGTCATTCTCACTGCTTTAAATGAATGAGAGGAGAGAGCGAAATAAAGCCCCACAGAAACATAAATGCACTCTGAATTCAGTAACTCAGTCTGAAAGGAAGCTTCCTGTTTTTGGGGGACTCCTGCATAACCGGAAGCCTCCTTTGGAAAGACAATCAGCCCCTCTTTGTTGATCTGTTAGGCCAGTTTACGACTGGGCCCTGGGCTTCCATTTGAAGACAGGGAGTTGGGTTGTATTGTATGTGCGGACTCTGCCCAGAGGGTTTGCAGAAACATGGTCTGCTGCAGTTCTGTGTGTGCTGGTGTACAAATGGGTCTACGCTCCAACCCCAGTGGCATCTCTTTCTAGCTAAGCATCGGTTTTCATTTCTATAAAAGGGAGATAATATCCACCACAAAGGGTTGTTGTGAGGATTAAAAGGAATAAAGCCAGACAAGCACTCCAGACAGTCTCAGGCTCATAGTAAGTGCTCTGCAAATGAGAGCAATGAATTTCACTGTTAGAGCAGGAAGGCCCCACCACTACACTACACTCTCTCCCATCTCTCTCTCCCTCTCTCTCTCTCTCTGTTCTCTCTCTCTCCCTCTCGCCCTGCCCCATCTCCACACTTCACCACTCTCCCCTTAAGCACACACATCAAATGAGAAAACAGAAATTTCAGGCACCTAGATCTCCCCCATGCTGGACCCTCCTCCTTTTCCCATCTTTTTTCCTCCCAGATCCAAATGTGGAGGTTGAGAGACAGAGAGAGAGAGAGAGAGAGAGAGAGCGAGCGAGCGAGCGAGCTAGGCCAGGTGCTCTGAACTTATTCCTGCAATCACACCTATACTTGGCAGAGGAGAGAGTGGGCAACTTCCTATGAACCTAGAAAGCCTTAGCTCACATAAATTCTCCCAATGCTTGGAAACAATGCTGGCCTTGCTTTGGAAAACGACCCCCCTGCAGCTGGAGCAGGAGTGGGCTTGACAGGACACACTGGTAGAGCCTTTGGGCTAGTCACACACAGAGACATTTTGATTAGTCTCACTGGTTGTTAAGCAGCTTGATATCGATCTGCAAAAAGAGGTTCCCAGAGCACACAGCAAAATGACTTTCCCTCTATAAGGTCACGAAACCAAACTCAGCATGGGAAGCCTTAGATCCTCTGTTCTTGAATTGTGAACCCCACAGCCCTAGCTCCAGAGCTCATAGCACTTCCTGGCCTGGAGAGCCCATCCACCCTGCTGACCACCCTTTTGAAAAGCTGACATTCTGGGGTTCATGGGGGCCTGTGGCCTCTCTCTGCCTCTCCAACTCGGCTCCGCCCAGGGTCTAAAAGCTTATCACCAGTTCCCCAAATGAACCCCGATCCCCAGCCTACTTGCTGATGGCATCAGGACTACCTCTGCTGCCTTTAGGTCAACAAACCACAACCATTCCCTGACCAAACCATGACTGCCAAGTCCCTGGCCGAGTTCCTTCTCCCCACCGGGTGCACACACAGCCTTCATTCTCAACACCCTCCTACCACCTGGACCTTGATTTTAGACGCTGGCTGGATCTTTTCTAAACTAAAAACCTTCTTGCTTTGGCTGCCACCCTGAAACAAAGACCTGGGTGAAGGCAGTTTATTTGGGAGTTAGCCTATGGAAATACACAGCAAGGGAGGAGAGAAAGGAGGCAAGAAAGAGGAAAGGTCTAGAAAGGGTGGCCTAAAGAGCAGAATCAGGTACCCAGAAACTCAATCCAGCCCAGAACCCTCTGAGAGGCAGTGTAGAACTCTGCCCTCAAATCTGAGCTACTGGGGCTGCTGTTCTGGCACAGTGGGTTAAGCCAATGTCTGTAGTGTCGGCATCTCATATGGGCACCAGTTCAAGTTCTGGCTGCTGCACTTCCTATCCAGCTCTCTGCTAATGTGCCCAGGAAAGCAGCAGAGGATGGCCCAAGTGCTTAGGCCCCTGTATCCATGTGGTAGACCCAGATGAAGCTATTGGCTCCTAACTTTGGCCTGGCTCAGTCCTGGCTGTTTCAGCCATCTGGGTAGTGAACCAGTGGATAGATCCTCCTCTCTCCCTCTCTCTCTGTAACTCTTTCAAATAATAAATAAATAAATAAAACAAAAACAAACTGAGCCACTGTGGGGTGGAGAGGAAGGGATATTCATCTACCAGTTCCCAACTTGCATAGGCTGAGGACTGATCTTGGGAGAATTACCTCCCCAGCACCTCCCCTTCTCTGTGTGGGGAGGTTCTGTGGCCAAGAAAGCTCTCAGGTGAAGAGAGGAAAGGGGCCAGAGGTGAAGAGGCATCAGGCTGTCAGCCACTGCCAGTGGAGCTGCAGCTGACCTCCAGGGTGGAAGCAGGGATGTCTCCAGGCTGGGAAGCATCTGTGATTACAAGGAAAGCCCCCAGATATCAGGCTGAGGCCAGCCTCTGAGTAGCTCTGCTGGAGATCACACCTTCCTTGGCTTCCTCTTCTCTTTGGTCTGGCTTCCTCAGCTTCATTGTGGATCTCTCCTGGAAACATTCCCTTCGTATCTCACTGGCACCCATGCTTTTCCATTTCAGGGTCTCTTCTAGGGGACCCAGCCTAAGACAGGGGCCTGACAGAGAGAAGTGGAGACGCCGTGACAGTTGATTTTTCCCTGGGCCTGCAAGGGCCCTTTCTACCCTGCACCTTAATAATGTTCAGTTTTCCCCATTTCCTCCCCTCTACCAACCACGGCCTTCATTTTTCTGTCTAAAAGAGAAAGCAAGAAGTTGAGAAAGCAGAGAGCAGGTCAGACACATGTGTGCTGCACACTTCCCTCCCACACATGACTCAGCTCCACTTTTTCATGTCAGGCCCCTGTCGTAGGCTGGGCTCCCCAGGAGAGACCCTGAAATGAAAAAGCATGGGTGCCAGTGAGCTATGAAGGGAATGCTCCCAGGAGAGACTCACGGGGAAGCTGCCAAGCCAAGCTGGAGCGTGAATTACACCTTCAAACTGTCTCAACCTGACCCAGTGGAGCTGGGCTCTTCTCCTCCTGTGCTGCTGAGTCACTAGCTAAGGCTCACTCCAGAGGGGCACAAATTCCCAGTCCCTTTCAGCTTCCCCATGGGGGGTACAAAGTGCTCACCAGCAGCTGCTGGGGCTGGCCTGAGCCAGGGGAGAGAGGTTCCAGGGTATCTGAAAGGGGCTCCAACATTATTGGCTTGCAAATGAACTTTGATTTCAACCGCAGGGGAAATCTGCTGCTTGAAACAGCTTTGGATGCCACTGGATCTGATGATTTCTGAGAGCTTTTTATTTGGTTTTTATTTACTCCTGGCTCTGAAAATCTGTAATTCTCCAACACAGAACTGCAAAGCATGTGGCTTGGGGGACTGAGTGCTAAATGGTAAATTATCCCATTAGGACTGGAAATAGTTCCTAAATCGCATCCTAACAGTGCCTGAAGCAAAGGCCCAGACCTGGCTGGTAGCAGCAGTTTCCAGCTCAGAAAAATCTAGTTACAAAAATTTACCTTCCTGAATTCACCCAACAGAGACAACACATAGAAATACTGCAAACATCCCCACCCCCACCCCAGGCCTCCTCCATTCCCTCAGAGGGCTCAGCTAATAATAGAAACTGAGTAGGAGCTAATTTCTATGTTGAAAGTTGTTCTTCATTGAAGGTATATAATTTTATTTCATTTCCATCCAATAACTGTTTGGAATAAACTTTAAGTTACGCAAAAAAAGAGAAATAAAGATTAAATAGATTTTAAAAGTATCTTGGGAAAGATACACCTAATTCTTCCTCACTCTGGGTATAACTTTGATGTCAGGATAAAGCTTTTTGATCCTCAGATAGAAGGCACATATGGAAAGGTTCCCTAAACTAGCAAAATATTTATATGAGAGGTGAGCATTTGGCCTAATGGTTAAGATGCCCACTTCCCATATTGGAGTACCTGGGTTCAATACTCGGTTCCAGCTCCTGACTCCAACTTCCAACTAATGTGGACTGTGGAAGGCAGCAGTGATGGGTCCCTGTCACTCACACAGGACTGAGCTCCAAGCACTCAGCTTTGTCCTGGCTCAGCTCCAACCACTGCAGGCATTTGAGGAGTGAACCAATGGATGGAAACACTCTCTTTCTCTCTTTCAACTAAATAAAATCAGAAATTAACTTTTAAATATTCATTGAGTTCACCACCCCATGCATGTTTCTCCTTAAGGTACACAGTCATATTTCCTCAGAAAAAGAGGGATTTTAGGGCCTGTGTTGGAAATACTCTGTTTTTAACTTTCCAGAAACAGTTCATTGCCATCAAATGTAATGATGTAAGATGAATTTGTTCATATTGTCTGTGCATAAAAAGATAAACCTGTTCTTTCTTAATTACCAACAGGAGAAAATACATGAAACAACGAATGGAATGTCAAAACAAATTAAATTCTTGCTGCTGCTCATAAGTACTTTGTGTAAGCAACCACCGAACCCACAGAAAATAAGATCTTGGTGGTTGTCCATCTCTTAAGTAATTACAAAGCGCTCCTGTGCTGCACTGCCCTGGGTGCCATGGACACAGCCGTGAGCCGGTTCCCAAGATGCCTTTCAGCATTGAGATACTGGTCTCATCATTTTCTAAATTTGGCACATATATTAGAAAGATGTTTCCAGTTTTAAAGCTTTGTCTGCTGCTCTGATAAATAATGTCCCCAAAAGAAGAATTAATTTGGTGAAACAAATCAGTTGCTGTTTCATTCATTGTTATGGTAATGGAGAAACTGGGTTTTTAATTAAGGCTGAGGAAGAATGGAAGAGCAGTAGGCAAACAAACGCCCACGTGGTTTGATGCAGAAGGGACATGACAAGTGCCCCTTTTTTGCTGTGGTTTCTAAAATTCTCTGCATCACAGCATTCTGTAGGTTCAGGCAGTGTGTCCAGAAGGCGTCAGGGACACGTATTTCCTGCCTCAGAAATATGAAGGGTCTTCAAACAGCTCATAAAAAAATGCAGATTATGAAAAAATTATGCATAGACTTCAAAATATTTTTGCAACAAGATGAACTTATCCTTTAACTGCATTTTAGGAGCTTTTTGAAGGACCTTTGTCACCAACTTAGCAAAAACAGGTTTTAATTTGTTTTAAGCTTCATTTTATTTATGTGAAAGGCAGAGTTACAGAGGGAGTAGAGGGGAGAGAGCAAGAGAGAGCTTTGCTTTACTCCCCAAATGGTCACAAGGGCTAGGGTTGGGGCATGCTGATGCTAGGAACATGGAACACTATTGGGATCTCCCACATGGCTGGCAGGGACTCAAGGACTTGGATCATCTCCTGCTACTTTTCTAGGCACATTAGCGAGGGGCTGGGTCAAAAGTCACGCAGCCAGGATTCCAACCGGTACTTATATGAGAGGTCCACATCACTGGTGGTGTCTTAACCTGCTGTACCACAACACTGACCCCATAAACAAAGAGGTTTTTTTTTTTGTTTTGTTTTGTTTTTTAAAAGATTTATTTATTTATTTGAAAGGCAGAGTTAGAGAGAGAGAGAGATCTTCCATCTGCTAGTTGGTTCACTCTCCAAACAACCACAACTACCGGAGCTGGGCTGATCTGAAGCCAGAGGCTTCTTACAGGTCTCCCACAGGGGTGCAGGGGCCCAGGTCCATGGGCCATCTTCTACTGCTTTCCCAGGCTCATTAGTAGGGAGCTGGATCGGAAGTGGAGCAGCTGGGACTCGAACCAGTGCCTATATGGGATAACGGCACTGCAGGGGGCGGCTTTACCCACTATGTCACAGCAACAGCCTAAACAAAGTTTTAATATCTACCACTTTTAGGGAGGTACAAAGCAAGTATCACTGCTTTAGAAGTGAGCAAATTTGCACACATGCTCTCCAGGTGACACAAGAGCATGAGAGTGTCAGCGTTGAATACAGGCCGTCGGGTGTCACCATGCTCTGGCTCTTCAGCCTGCATTCACATTCAATGCCTAAATAAGGGCTCTGGAAGTGTGCAGTGCATTTATCACCCATCTTTATTTTTTGTAATAATTGAAATATTTTTAATTGCAAAAGGAATATACCTTGGTTGGAATTAGAAGACAAGAGCCAACACCGTGGCTCAACAGGCTAATCCTCCGCCTAGCGGCGCCGGCACACCGGGTTCTAGTCCCGGTCAGGGCGCTGGATTCTTTCCCGGTTGCCCCTCTTCCAGGCCTGATCTCTGCTATGGCCCTGGAGTGCAGTGGAGGATGGCCCAAGTGCTTGGGCCCTGCACCCCATGGGAGACCAGGAGAAGCACTTGGCTCCTGGCTTCGGATCAGCGCAGTGCGCCAGCAGCAGCGCACCAGCCGCGGCGGCCATTGGAGGGTGAACCAACGGCAAAAGGAAGACCTTTCTCTCTCTCTCTCTCTCACTGTCCACTTTGACTGTTCAAAAAAAAAAAAAAAAAAAGAAAGAAAAAAAGAAAAAGAAGAAGACAAGAAAGAAGGAAGAGGAGACCACAAGAAATAAGAAAAAGGGGCCAGCGGCATGGCACAGGTTAATCCTCCACCTGCAACACTGGCATCCCATATGGACGGTTCTAGTCCCAGCTGCTCCTCTTCCAGTCCAGCTCTCTGCTATGGCCTGGGAAAGCAGTAGAGGATTGCCCAGGTCCTTGGGCCCCTGCATCCATGTGGGAGATCCGGAAGAAGCTCCTGGCTCCTGGATTCGGATCAGCCATTGTGGCCAACTGGGGAGTGAACCAACAGAAGGAAGACTTTTCTCTCTGTCTCTCCCTCTCACTATCTGCAACTCTGCCTCTCAAATAAATAAATTAATAAATGATCTTTTAAAAAAAGAAATAAGAAAAAGAAAGGAAAGCAAAGTACAAAATAAGGGCAAAATCTCCTCATTTCTACTACCCAACAGGTTTGCATTTTCATTAGGGGTGATATAAAGGGGACAAAAAGATTTTGCTCTTTTTATATAAAACACAGACATTCATAAGTACACTGACATATGTTCAGCATATCTGTGGTAAAATTTCTTTGAGGAGTTAATTGGCAGGGGAGGAGATGTGTAACCACTTACCTTGGAGCTCTTTTCACTATCTATAACTGGTACAGATTTTTTGGTAGCTCTCAGTACAGAATTTTCAATACATGCTATGTTTTCTTTGCCAAAAATGGGATTATAGGTACATACCGCACCCTTTTATGTCAATAAGCATCCTTGACAAGAATATTTTATGTTACTTATGAAGCATTTTAGATATAGTATCTCATTTTATCCTTTCAATAATTGTGTGAAGGGAGCCAGCACTGTGCTGTAGCAGGTAAAGCCACCACCGGCAGTGCCGGCATTCCATAAGGGTGCCGGATGGAGTCCGGCTGTTCCACTTCCAATCCAGCTCTCTACTATGGCCTGAAAAAACAGTGGAAGATGGACTAAGTCCTTGGGCCCCCACACCCACATGGGATACCCAGAAGATGATCCTGGCTCCCAGCTTTGGATAGGCCCAGCTCTGGCTGATGTGGCCATCTGGGGAATGAACCAGCAGATGGAAGACCTCTCTCTCTCTCTCTCTCTCTCTCTCTCTCTCTTTCTCTCTCTCTCTCTCTGCATCTGCTTCTCTGTAACTCTGCCTTGCAAATAAATAAATAAAATGTATAAAAATTGTGTGAAGATAGGTACTTTTATTATCATATCCATTTTATAATTGAAGAAACTGAGGTTTAAAGTAGCGAATTAACTCACCGAAAAGTCTCTGAGCCAATATTCATAATAAAGACAAGATATGCATTCTATTTCTTTACTCTTTGGATTTATTTTGCTAAGTTTTCTATTCTCTAGACTAGAGGGCTTGACTCATTTATATTTTTAATGCTCTAATAAAAGCTATGTAGTTTCTTCAGCTATCTCATTTAGGCTTAATCCCAAGGTTTGTTGTGGTTTCTCCATCAAATATGTACAAGACCTTCCCCATCCTTGCAACTGTGTTCCCAGATTCACAAAAGTCGATGTTGGGGGAAAGGACTTTGCAACACTAACAGAACTCTCGGTGTCACGCTTGGGGTGATGAGGAGGACTCTTCCTGGGAGATGCTGAGGGTCCAATCCTAACGAGGCCTAAGTGGGTTTCTGACCCCTGGTTTTGGCATCAGGAGGCCTTAGACATGACCTCCCAGCTAGAGTCTGTGCCCATCTCCACTGAGTGTCTGGTTCACAGAATGGGTGTGGTGGGAACTGAGGGGCCAGCTGTTGGTTTAAATCAGCCACAGGCAACCAGCAGCAAATAGTACTAGAGACAAAATGATGAGGAGAAACAGTCTGCAGTCACCATGAGTCTTACTGGAGACTTTCTGGTTCATTTTGCTTGAAAAGGAAGAGATGGAGGCGGGGTGGGGGGCAATGCTGTGGCATAGCAGGTAAAGCTGCCACCTGCAGTGCCAGCATCCCATATGGGCACCAGTTCAAATCCTGGCTGCTCCACTTCTGATCCAGCTCTCTGCTATGGCCTGGGAAAGCAGTAGAAGATGGCCCAAGTCCTTGGGCCCCTGCACCCATGTTTGGAGACTGGAAGAAGCTCCTGGCTCCTGGCTTCGGATTAGCCCAACTCAGGCCATTGCTGCCATTTAGGGAGTGAACCAGGGGATGAAAGATTTCTTGATCTCTTGATCTCTCTCTTTCCCTCCCCCTGGCCTCTCTGCCTTGGCAACACTGACTTTCAGATAAATAAATAAATCTCTTTTTTTAAAAAAAAGAAAAAACCAAAGTGATGGAAGCTTTGTGTTCAGCTTATGATCTACCTGCTATAAGGCAGAAAGCTAGCACGTGTTGGCAGGTAGACTTTTGGGTACTGAGAGGTAAGGCTCTGCCCAGAGCCTTGCTCACCTGCTTGATTCCTGCAGTGTCCCTAGATGGGCTCCGTGTGTAACTTGTCCCGTTGCTGTAAGTCATTCCAAATACATGGGTGTTGTTCCTCCTCTGTGACCACACCTGAAGTCAATATGGTGTCTTTGGGGGGGCCCTTCCCCACTTTCCTAACAACAGACCATGCCCTGATCCACCTCACACCAGACAGTAGTGACGGAGAACATCCTAGTGTCTTGTAAAACTTGTTTAGTTGGGCACTTAGCTGCAAGGGTTGCTATGGCAACCCAAACAGAAGCATGAGGCTGGGGCAGAAAAGAACGACATTGCTACCAAGAGTGGTATGGACACTCGACGCAAGGCCCTGGGATTGTCCAATAAGACACATATCTCCTTCCCACTTGAGTGCCTACCAGACTCAACTGTAGCTGCAATTTCAAGTCAGCATGAGGCCAATCCTCTTCAAATTGTCTACGTTAACATTGTGCTTGTGGCAATCTTCTCAAAATGTGTTTCCACCAAACTTCACCAGGGGAGCATTTCCCCATAACGTCTCAAATCAATGGACTTGCAGGTATCCACAGATGGATGGACACCAGGTCTTTTTAACTGGGAAAGATGCAGGACCGGTGACAGGTAGCTACAGCTGCTCATAAGAACCAGATTGCATCTGTGACTCTTGGTTTGCTTAACCTTCTTTAACTTAAGTCTAGAATTTCTACGAGATATGACAAATATCATTTACAGATTTCAGATTTCACTTGATACACTTGGTGCATGTAATACGTTCTGCATGCTGGATGCTTCTTATTCTGATCAAAGGGCTTTATACAATTTGTATTGCATTTACTTAATAACACATTAAATATGAATTAAAGGGTATGAACTGCACATAACTGAAATGACATGGAAGAAATACTAGATATTAGAGATTACAATAATTAAAGACAGGAAAAGGCAGTTGAGATGCTTGCATCCCACATCAGAGCGCCATTCCCTGGCTCTGGCTCCTGACTCACAGCTTCCTGCTAACGCACATGCTGGGAGGCGGCAGGGATGGTGCAAGTAACGGAGGTACTGCCTCTACTGGGGGAGACCTGCACTGAGTTCCTGGCCCAGTTCTAGACATCGCAGGAATGTGGGGAGTGAATCAGTAGATGGGGACTGCTTCTCTCTCTCTCTCTCTCTCTCTCTCTCTCTGTATGTGTGTATGTGCGTGTGCCTCTCAAAAAAATTCCAAATGAAGACAAAATGAAACTCTATATCAAACCCTCTTCTACTGTAAGCATTTTTATGTATTTAATCCTTAAACCCTTATAAGAAACATCATGTGAATATTATTATTATATATTATTATTATTATACTATTATCTCCATCTTACAGTTTAGCAAATGAAGACACAGAGAGAAGCTGCCCAAGTTACAGGCTAATAAACGGTGAAATAGGGATTGAAAACAAGAGCTGTAGCTCCACTGCCCAGGAGTGTTTCTCAGACCAACAGTCTGTCCTGCAGTGGGGTGATGGCTGCACAGGGCTCACCCCATGCTTCTCTCTATTCTCCCGTTTTCCAGTTGTCTGACTCTCCCCTCCCCACGTCTTCTACAGAGCTCATTGCCTTTCGCACAGGAAAATTTTCCCTTTCATCATGCCCTCCTTCAGAAATTACTGTTTCAGGCACACAATTTGGGCTTCTGGTATTTAAGCAATCTAGAATTTTAAAAGTCTTATCTCTCAAAGTCACTGTCTCCACCGTAAGCTTCAAAATTCAAAGCTGAGAGCTGACTCATTTCAACCTCCACATTGCAGACCCCTCCTGCAGATTCAAGCCTCGAGCACATGGTCTAACACTAGTGGAGGCATTGACTGTACAATCCAATGAAGCAATCAGAAAAAAGAAACCTCAACCAAAATCTCAAATGTTATTCCTCTATGCATTGTATCTGAGAACAATGAAATTATTCATTGCACGTATGAGAAATACAGGAATAAGTAAACGAAGGGTGTTAACACTTTATTCAGATGTGCTGTGGGGGCACATGTTATTCAAAGTAAAGCCAGTAGATGTATTGGACCTCTGTGTCCAGTGCTGTCTCTTAATATCCGCACTTTAGTTCCAGACACCGTGAGATCCCACACTGGGCTACATTGGCCAATGACTCTCCCTGTTTTGGGCTAAGCTGGTTCAAGCTGAGATTCGGTTGACCTGCAACCAGATGGAGGAGAGCAAACAACCCATCAGACTACTATAATCTGGTTGCTGGGTAGACCTGTCAGCTACCTGGTCAGGAGTCCCACAGCTCAGGCAATGCTGCTGTAGGTTCAGGATAGCCACTTTGGGAAATCAGTGGTTCCTCATGAATGTAAACACACACCTGTCCTACAGACCAGCACTCTTGGAGAAACGACTGCCTTTGTCCCCCAGAAGACAGCTGCTTTGGTCACAGTAGACAAAACAAGGGAAATTGTCCAAATACGCATCCACATAAGAATGAAAAAGATACACCGAGGTTTATCTTCTAATGATATACCACTCAGTCACAAAAAAGAATAGACTACTGATACAACATGCAAGGCATTTATAAACACGGCTGGCGCCGTGGCTCAATAGGCTAATCCTCTGCCTAGCGGCGCCAGCACACTGGGTTCTAGTCCTGGTCGGGGTGCCGGATTCTGTCCCGGTTGCCCCTCTTCCAGGCCAGCTCTCTGCTATGGCCCAGGAGTGCAGTGGAGGATGGCCCAAGTACCTGGGCCCTGCACCCCATGGGAGACCAGGAGAAGCACCTGGCTCCTGCCTTCAGATCAGCGCAGTGCGCCGGCTGCGGCAGCCATTGGAGGGTGAACCAACGGCAAAGGAAGACCTTTCTCTGTCTCTCTCTCTCATTGTTCACTCTGCCTGTCAAAAAATAAAAAATAAGACATTTATAAACACAAAAGCCAATATAAAAGAATCCACCCTGTATGATCCCTTTTTTATGAAGTTCAAGAAAAGGCACAACTAGTCTATAGTGATAAGGTTAGGATAGTTGTTGCCTGGGGCCAGTGTTGTGGCACAGCTGGTTAGGCCATCGCTTGGGGCACCTGCATCCCATGTCAGTGCACTAGTTGGAATTCTGGCTGCTCCTCTTCTGATCCAGCATTCTGCTAATGTGGCTAGAAAGGTAGCACGTGATGATCAAATTACTTGGGCCCCGCCACCTACGTGGGAAACCGAGATGGAGTTCCTGGCTCCTGGCTGCAGCATGACCCAATCCCAGCTATTGCAGCCATCTGGGAAGTGAACCAACAAATGGAAGTGCTCTCTCTTGTTCTCTCTCTCTCTCTCTCTCTCTCTCTCTCTCTCTCTCTCTCTCTCTCTCTCCCTCCCTCTCTGATGCTCTGCCTTTCAAATAAGTAAATCTTTAAAAAGAAAAATAATAGTTGTTTCCCCTTCAGGAGATGTTATCTGGCAGGAGACAGGAGGGTACTTTCTGGGCTGCTGGACATGTTCTACATCTTGATGGGGGTGATGGTTACATGGATGGCAGGGAGTTGCAACTGTCAAAAATCATGAAGGTGTAGAACTTTAAGTACATTTCAGTTGTAAAGAAGTAAAATAAAACAACAACAAAATGAGCCTTCATAGGAAACAGAGTGGAACACTTTAGGGATCATTTCCACCAGCTGCAGACAGAGCACTGAATTATGAAAGGCCCTATGGGTAGGAGGAGAGGTTTCCACCCTTAGCAGTCGACACACATTTTGCTGTGGACATTTGGTGGATCTACAGCCTACTGTGAGCCTCCCACACGCCCAGCCTTGTCTCCCATGGCTTTGCTGCTCAGACCACTGCCCTCAGCTACCAGACAGCTGAGGTCCTGGGGGTGGGCTAGCATTCAGACATCACACAGCTCTGGCCAGACAGACCCACTTCCCCACCCTGGCTGCACCTGTCAGTCTGTATGAACAGGCTGACAATGGCTCTCTTGCTGGGTCATTTTGGGGATTCTGGATATCAGAATACAGGATCTGCCATCATCCCAGCTGCCCACGTGGCAGCTGTTTTTATCATTTATGAGTAGGAGTTGTGTTGACTGGGTTCTGCAACCTGGGCTTACAAGGGTAGGGGAGGAGCTGAGGTTTCCCGGGTAGCAAGCTAAATCCTTGAAGATAATACCCTAGGATTAAGGAAAGAGTCGGTAGTAGAATTTACCGCGAATAACTCTCACCCACTTCCAGCAATGAGAGGGCAGTTTGGGAAGGAGATTTGTGTTTGAAGCCTCATTTGCACCTTCTTGCAAAAGCCATCTCTTTTTTGCATTCCCATCTGTGGTGCTGGAGGAAGCCCAAGGGGAGAGGGAAGAAGGGAAGGAGTTTGGATGGATTGGGGACTTAGACCAGGATGACAGGTCTGAGAGACTGGGGGAGGAAGGGAAAGCACTACAGACAGGGTATTAGAGGAGAGGAGAAAGCAGTGACGTGGGAGCTCCCTGGGCAGCGGGGGTAAGGCGCCCTGGTTACAGTGCAGAGCCCAAGACCACGTTACCAGACCACATTATAGCCACTTGCCCCTGTGACCACTGAGCACTAGCCCTTGTATGGCTAGTGCGATCGAAGAATGCTACTTTTGGAAAATAGAATTAACAGATGTTTACTTGAGGGTAAAAAGTTTTGAAATCTGTGCAGTTTTACCATAATACATATTTTCCATGGTTTTTTGGAAGACCCCTCATGTGCATGTATTTCAACTTTTTTGCACCAAAATAAAATTACCTGTTAATCCTACCTTCCACAAATCTTTGAAGTCTTTCCCTATTATTTTGATCAATGCAATTATAATCCAAAAATTCAAATGATAAAAATGTTTTCTGTTGAATACAGTTTTATTAGGTATTATTATATATTTTATATTATTAAAGGTTATTAAAACCATTTTCACCTGGTTATTTTTAATGTGGCTAAAAGCAAATTTAAAATTATATAACAGACTAATGTCATCATTGGATAGTGTGGTCTGAAGACACTGATCCACATGCTTGATTCTCTCCTGCTCCCCACGTGAAGGTAGATATGCTGGGCTATGTAACTCGGTGGTCATTCTCCAACAGGCATCAACACGAGCCCTGCTCACATAAGCTCAGCTCTTCCAGTTTGCTCAGCTAACAAAGTCCTGCAGTCAGAAGTCTAAGGAAGTAAACAAAAAAGCACACAGAGGAAGCAGCACTGGTGCTGGGGAGAGGAGAGTACTTCATGTGTGCCCTTCCCTAAGGGAGCCAGTCCTGACCTTTTCTGGGGCTAAGGGGGCCCTATCCACGTGGAAACCCATCACTGAGGCCACCCCCCAGGAGAAGGAGCTGATGGAAAGTGAAGGCGGGTAAGGCCTCTGCAGCAATCCAGGCAGAAGTTGTTAGTGGTTGCTTTACACTTACCTAGAGAAGAAATTCGTGGCTAAGCAAAACCAAGTTATGGGAAAGCAACCATAAATGAACTGTCACCTTCCCCTAGTCTCAAGGGAGACTTTTTCTGGTACCTTTGTTGAAGAGGTGATGTGTCCAATATTCCACCAGCCATAAGCTCCTCATGGCCACTGGTCACCCCTGGGAGCCTGGCACCAGCTCTCTTGATGAGATAATTGCTATTCTGCACAAGCCCTAACAGAGAAAAATAAGTGAACTACTCTTGTTAGCTCCTAACTCAGCTTCTAACTGCTATACCTCTGCCAGTGCCAGGGTTTGAAAATCCTTGCCTCCTCTTTGCCCAGCCTCTGGTTTCCAGGTGGAAGCCACCTGTACAGTCCATTTCAGAGTGATTCATTGAAGGTGAGGTAGACAGCCAGACGGCAGTACATGCAGCTCCAGTTCTGCCCCACACTGGGAGGTAAGAAGAGGACTCTCATGGCATAAGAATAATTGTTTCTGATAGGAAAAGTTGGTAGGAACTCCTTTTAGTCATTCTAGCACTGTTAAGTCAATGGTTCTTAAACAGAGTGTGTGTGAGAAACGCCTAGGATGTTTCAAAAGATGCATGTTCCTAGGAAACAGGCAATAAAGTCCAAACAAATCAGGTACAGGTAATGATATTGCTAGAAGTTAAGTCATTTTAAGAATGATTTTTGAGAAAGAACAACTTGTTTTCTGGAGACAAGAAGATTTGGGAGGGATACCTAGTCGCCATCCGGCTTAACTGGTCTAACTAGTTGTGGCCTGTTTGGGCAGGCTCAACTGGTTTGAATGACTCCACAAATGCATGTCCAATCTACGTTTTCTGATTCATTACCAGAATAGCCACAGAAGTTCAGTATATCCCCTTAGAGGCTTCCCATCCACCCAGACTGGATTGGCCAAGAATCAAGGGAGTTACTCGGTCACAAAGGAGTCAGCCTTTCTCAACGCTGCATGGAGGGTACTAGACTGAGGTCTCATGACAATTTCTCATTGCTGCAGACTGTGGCTGATGGGCTTGAGACCCACTTGGCCTCTTGAATGCTCATCTTCAGAGATAACTCCTATAGAAGCCCAGTGGGTTACAACTCTGGTGTAACCAGGATGCAAACTGGCACCCATATGGGATGCTGGTGTTGCAGGCGGCAGCTTATCCCACTGTAACACAGGCCAGTCCCTGTCTAAATTTTTTTTTAAATAACATACTTTTTAAAGGATTTATTTATTTATTTGAAAGGCAGAGTTAAAGAGAGGCAGAGAGAGAGAGAGAGAGAGAGAGAGAGAGAGAGAGAGAATATCTTCCATCTGCTGATTCATTCCCCAAATGCCTGCATCAACTGGGCCTGGGCTAGGCTGAAGTCAGGAGCCTGAAGCTTCTTCCAGGTCTCACACAAGGGTGCAGGGGCCTAAGGAATCTGGCCATCTTCTACTGCTTTCCCAGGCCATGGCAGAGAGCTGAATCAGAAGTGGAGCAGCTGGGACTTGAACTGGAGCTCACTACGCCACAACATTGACCCCATAAATATATTTTAAAGAATATAAAATCTTGGGGCTGGCGCTGTGGTGCAGTGGGTTAACACCCTGGCCTGAAGCATTGGCATCCCATATGGGCGCCAGTTCTAGTCCCGGCTGCTCCTCTTCCAACCCAGCTCTCTGCGATGGTCTGGGAAAGCAGTAGAAGATGGCCCAAGTCCTTGGGTCCCTGCACCCACGTGGGAGACCCAGAAGAAGCTCCTGCTCCTGGCTTTGGATCAGCACAGCTCTGGCTGTTGTGGCCATCTAAGGAGTGAACCATCAGACAGAAGACCTCTCTCTCTGCCTCTCCTCTCTCTGTGTGACTGACTTTCAAATAAGTAAATAAATCTTTTAAAAAAGATTAAAAAAATATATAAAATCTTGACTAAAACACCAGTGTGCAAGTTACTTCAGAATGGAGAAAAAGATTCTATGAATAAATACAATTCAAGATTATAGTTAAAAAGATTCAGCTACATAAAATTAAAAATCTCTATTCATCAGACCCAACAATAACAAAAGGGAAATTATGAATTGGGAGAGAAACATGAAAATAAATGTTAAAACAAAAGTTGCCAATTACGTCATGCAAAACTCATACATTTATCTTAAAAACATTATCAAAGCAATAGAAAAAGAATGAGTAAAGGAAATAGTTGGATCACAGAAGAATGCATACCAATGGCCATTATCAGCATATGGGAAAAGATATTCAGTCTCACTGTATCAAAGATATGGAAAACAAAACCGTGATGAGATGATCATTTCTCAATTATGAAACAGAAAGTTTTTTAAATGAGAAAGTGGGCCAAGCTGCATCAGGAGAGACCCTCTTATTGAAGAAGAAGAAGAAGAAAGGTTTCGTTTTTCTGTGAGAAGCTTCCCACCCCAGAAGAGAATGGAGAACTTCCACTAACCATGAGGGATGTGGCAGGGAGGGCCAGAGGCTTCAGGGAGGGGTCACAGCTGCCCAGAGCCAGCCACTCCTCTGCCTCCGAGACTTCCAGTGCTCTGTCTCTGGACTGAATTTCCACCAAGTTCACACGATGGCAGACTTTCCAGAAAAACATGTTCTCCTAGACCTCACTTTCTACGACTTCTTATGCTAATCCCGCCCATGTTCATAGGAAGAAACAACCTGAAAGCACTAGTAGGTGAGTGGATGCCCTGAAGATCCCATGAAGGACAGGACCCACTGGCTCAAGGTATTAGGATTCAGTATTCACACATGCACACATGTGCATACACACACACACAGGTCTGCCTATGTCTTCTCTGTCCAGCCCTTTTGTGAATGATTGTTTAATACATACACCTAACCACGGAGGCTCGGGAATGGGCCCAGTCAGCCTGGCATGGCGTGAGGCAGCTTCTGGCATTGTCCAAGAAAGCAGCCTCAGTGAGCAGCAGCTATTGTTGCAAACCCCTCACTGGTAACCAGCAGATTCATGGTACAAACCAGTGATCCTTACTTCATCTTTTCTCAAAAACTAAATACTTCTCTCTCTCCCTTTCTCTTTCCCCTGCTCTTCCCCACTCCCTCTGTCCCTGTTCCTCTGTGGATATACACTAATATTTGCCACATACATAAGAACATGTGTCAGGGTGAACATATTCTAAACAGGTGCAGCTACTCACGGATTCCTGTCTAGGCCACCGTGGGATCATGATAACTGGCATGATTCACCACTATTCTCAACAATGTGAACTTTCCCACCTCTGTCTCAAGATTAACTTCATTCTTTGACTGCATCTAAAAACATTATCATTTTCAATGTTCTAGAAATTAGCTGCCACCATTGTTATGGTACAAGGGCCAGTCCCGGCAGGATTTCCCTCTACATGCAGGCACACAGTTTGTGTGTGTGTGTGTGTGTTTGTTTTGTTTTTAAGTTCCATAAGAAGTCCAGACCCTTAATAATCCTGCAGACCTCAGCTGGGTAGGCGGATGCTGTGGCTGTCCCCCACAGGGAGGCAGGGTCTACAAGAGACCCAGGCTACTTGACTTCTGTTGTTTCACACACACAGCCTACAGTCTCACTTGTGTTCAAAAAGGTGTCAACAACCACACCCCAGGAGCCCCACACAACACGACCTACAGTACTACCTAACCTCTTGCTGTAAGAAAGACCTGGCTAATAAGACTTTTAGAAGCTCTAAACAATAGGAGGATGTCTCCTTAATACATTTTTTTTTTTTGACAGGCAGAGTTGGACAGAGAGAGAGAGAGAGAGAAAGGTCTTCCTTCCACTGGTTCACCCCCCAAATGGCCGCTACAGTCAGTGCTGCGCCAATCCGAAGCCAGGAGCCAGGTGCTTCCTCCTGGTCTCCCATGCGGGTGCAGGGCCCAAACACCTGGGCCATCCTCGACTGCCCTCCTGGGCCACCGCAGAGAGCTGGACTGGAAGAGGAGCAACCGGGACTAGAACCGGTGCCTATATGGGATGCCAGTGCTGCAGGCAGAGTATTAACCAAGTGAGCCACGGTGACGGCCCCCTTAGTACATATCTCAAACAAAAATAATGGATAATCAAATACATGTTAAAGCTTTTGATGAAGTTCTGATTTTCCAAGTAACTTCTCCTACTTAAAAAAAGGATTTCCTATTATTAAACTATTCCATTAAGTCATTGTTATTATTAAATTCTCCATATTTTGTTGGACTTGACTGTACTTGATTATGTCTATTTTTCTATCAATATGCTTGTGGAATTCTCTAGGATGTCTCTGGATGAGTAAAAATGAAACTGTATGGTGATTTCCTTTTCTGTGCAACCTTGTGGGGACTGCTATCAATATTGTGCTTGCTTTGTTAAAAGAATGTGGAAGTTTTTCTCCTTTTTTCTATGCCTTGAAATAGCTTCAATGGCAGTGAAATGCTTCCTTCTGGAAACGTTTGGGATATTATCTCTTGAAGTCATCTGAGCTTGGTGCTTTTTGGAGGGCATCACTTTGGCAAATTTCTCCAGTTCTTTTTTGGTACTTGGCTTATTAAGATTTTCTACCTTTTCTCAAGTCAGTCTTAGCAAAGTCTATTTTCCTAGCACATTACAAATTTCTCTTTTTTTAACTTTTATTTAATGAATATAAATTTCCAAAGTACAGCTTATGGATTACAATGGCTTCCCCCCCCATAACTTCCCTCCCACACGCAACCCTCCCCTCTCCCGCTCCCTCTCCCCTTCCATGCACATCAAGATTCATTTTCAATTCTCTTTATATAAAGAAGATAAATTTAGTATATATTAAGTAAAGATTTCAACAGTTTGCACCCACATAGAAACACAAAGTGAAACATACTGTTTGAGTACTAGTTATAGCATTAAATCACAATGTATAGCACATTAAGGACAGAGATCCCACATAAGGAGCAAATGCACAGTGACTCCTGTTGTTGACCCAACAAATTGACACTCTAGTTTATGGTGCCAGTAACCACCCTAGGCTCCCGTCCTGAGTTGTGAAGGCTATGGAAGCCTTCCGAGTTTGCCGACTCTGATCATATTTAGACAAGGTCATAGTCAAAGTGGAAGTTCTCTCCTCCCTTCAGAGAAAAGAACCTCCCTCTTTTTTTTTTTTAAGGGAAAGGGTTTATTGGGGAACACCCAACAGACTGGAAAGCTGATTCCAGCCAAGACTGGGAGAAAAGTCACTCATCTTTTGTAGGTAGAGGGGTTTGTCTGTAGAGAAATTTTGAACAATTATACAGCATTAAGTGAGGAAGAGGACCATCAGTACACACAGGTTGGGAGTAGAGCCATTGGTGGTAGAGTAGAGGTTATGATTACAAAGAAATGAGGCCCAAGTGCACTGGACAGGGTCTAGAACAAAGGACAGAGTCATTATTAGAGGAGCTAAGAAAGGTGCTATCTAAGCTACAATTAAGTTTTCTGATTGAGAGACAAATAGAACCTGACAGAAGGGGCTTGATAATAATCTGGTGGGCTTTAGGCCTTGTAAGTTAAGAGGCCCAGACCTATCTATCTCTTCACATGGGGTACATCCTAAGGGAGGTGTGAATCTCCTAGGGGAAGGCACTCTGTTGACTTTCATTACTTGGCTCGGCTGGGAGGAGAGCTGGCCAGGTAAAGGCAGGGGGCATCTCTAACAAGAAATTTACAGTTCTGCCTGCAATGTTGCTGACCCTACTTGGCCGTCCCTCAGCTGCAGTGGTCACTTTGGAAGTTGGGCTGAGTGAAGGGCTTTTCAGCTTAGAGCCAATAAGATCTGTGGCTCTGACCTGGGCATCCTTCAACTCCAGGGCAGGTCCATTTCCAGTGATCCAACTCTTGGCAGAGCTGCCAGGGCTCTTCACAAGCTGACTTCTGCTGAAGCCCAGGCTTACCACATTGAAAGCCACTGCAGTGGACTGGCCTGTTGGGTCTCCTTGAGGGCAGATCACTGTACAGATCAGCCATTAATAGGCCTGCCACCCATTGCTTCTGATGCCTAGCTTTCTTTTCCTCCTGGTTTGTGTTAAAGCAGACCAAAGGATGCAAGTCAAGGGAGTGCCCAAGTCCCATCTCTAATCTTCGGTGGCCTAAACTACAAGTCTATAGTCACAGGCATGTTCTGTAGTAGTTTTTCTAAGGTTGACAATGCCCATGAGGAAAATTATATTCTCACTTTAAAACTCTCTTTCCCTTTGGTCTGAAAGGGAGGTTTTTTCTACTTACTGTATACTTCACTGATGGCGAAGTAAATCTAGCTATGAGATTATTATTTAAGCTCTTATTTTGGCTATGCTATTACAGAAAAATGTTAGCCATCTCTTTTATAAGGTCTAAAGATTAAATTGTGCGTCCTACAGATTCCTTCATAATAGAATTAGTTTCCTACCTTGAAGAGAATAGAGAAATGAAAGAACAAGTTGGGCTTAGAATAGAGAAATGAGGGAGCAAGTCCTAGATCGCTTGCTGACAATAGCAATATCACATGAAAACTTAGAAAACAGCTTCAACCATTAGATAACAACTTAATAAAACATTTACAAGAAGGTCCAATGCCTTCTATAAATTTTAAGAATCATGTATTTGAAAACACCTCTTAAATATCTAACATGGTGTAGTTTGTTTAACCAGTAAACTTAAGCACAACCATATAAAATGTTTTTAGTTTCTTTCTACCAAGAAGTTTAAAACATATGATACAGAAATTAAGGTCACATGAATTAAAATGTATCTTTGATTAATTTTAGCAGCTTAAATTTATGGACAATCTTATCTATAAGCCAATTAAAATAAAACTCTTAATAAAATCTTCCCATGCGGACATACAATATGTACACACATATAACATAACATAATAGACCAATATAGCAATTTTAATAATAGCTTTTAAAGTCTTTAAACTCTTTTTGTAAATTGCCAATTGATTTGAATTGCTTTTTGTTTTTAGTAACCTCAGTTAACCATACTTTCTCGGCCATTAACGTTCAATGTGACTATGGATAAGTAGTAACTTTGCCCTGCCATTTGCCAAAGATATTTTCTAATATATGTTTTGAATTCCCTGTGATCTTTTGCTGTGAGGTTTCCTTCCCTTACCTTCTTTCATATTAATGACCGTGTTTCTGTGTTTCTGTGTGTAACACATCTTTAATCATCTTTTGCAGGGCTGGACGAGTGGTGACAAATTCTTTCAATTTCTGTTTGCTGTGAAAGGTCTTTATTTCACCTTCATTCACAAATGAGAGCTTTGCAGGATATAATATTCTGGGCTGGCAGTTTTTCTCTCTTAGTACCTGGGCTATGTCTCACCATTCCCTTCTAGCTTGTAGGGTTTCTGAGGAGAAGTCTGCTGTGAGTCTAATTGGAGATCCTCTGAGAGTAATCTGACGTTTCTCTCTTGCACCTTTTAGGATCTTTTCTTTATGTTTCACTGTGGTGAGTTTGATTACAACGTGTCGTGGTGAGGATCTCTTTTGGTCATGTTTACTAGGGGTTCTACGAGCTTCCAGTACTAGTATGTCTCTGTCCTTCTCTAAACCCGGGAAGTTCTCTGCAAGTATCTCACTAAAAAGGCCTTCTAATCCTTTCTCTCTCTCCATGCCTTCAGGAACTCCTAGAACCCGAATGTTGGGTTTTTTAATAGTATCCTGTAGATTCCCAACAATATTTTTTAGATTTCTAATTTCCTCTTCTTTTCTTTGGTTTGACTTTATACTTTCCTGTGCTCTGTCTTCTAAGTCCGATATTCTCTCTTCTGTTTCACTGACTCTGTTTTTAAGGCTCTCTAATGTGTTTGTCATTTGATCTATTGAGTTCTTCATTTCATTTTGATTTCTCTTCACTATCAGACTTTCCTGTTGTTCTACTAGTTTCTGCATTTCATTTTGATTCCTCCTTAAGATTTCATTTTCTCAAAGGAGATTTTCTATCCTGTCCAGTAAGGAATTCCGTAGCTCAAGCATTTGTTTTTGAAAACTTCTAATTGTTCTTATCATAAATTTTTTGAAATCCGTATCTTGCATTTCTTCCATCTCATCTTCATAATCTTGGCTTGGGGTGTCTTGTTCATTTGGGGGTGTCATAATGTCTTCCTTGTTCTTGTTTCCTCAATTTTTGCATTTGTTGCTTGGCATTGTGGAGATATCTTTTGATTTTTCTTCCCTTGCTGTGGTGTTTTTTCTTGTTATACTATGACTGTATTAAGTGGACTGTCTGCTTTTGATGGAGCCTTAGAGGCTTGAGATGGGTGTGGCCTGAGAGCTCTGTTTGGTTCCTCAGGGTTAAGGGTGTGCCAAAGGTGACACTCCCAGGTTAGGCATGGTAAATCTCTCTTTCTCTCGCTTTTTTTTTTTTTTTTATTCAAAAGGGACGTAATTCCGCACAGCTGAGCGGAATTGGAGTTAGTTAGCAGGCAAATGATATACCCACAGGAGCCAGAGATTGGAAGCTCTTTCCCAAGGACCACACAGGGAATCTGTGCTGCCCTCAGTGTGGGCTCAAATTCTCCTGCAGTCTCCCACTGGGTTGCCAAGGTTACCAAATTGTAGCATCTCTGGAGAGCACTCATGTGAATTCCGTGAGCTCTCTCCCCTATGGTCTCTTTTTTTCACAGTCTCAGTTCATTAGCACCACACATTCACCAGGTCCTAATCTCCTGTTATTTCACACACACACACACACACACACACCCGAGTCAGGTTTTTCTGCTTGGCTGGGGGCGGGTGCAGACCTGAGGTCGCCCCGCTTATGCCGTATGTCCAAAATGGCATCTGCTCTTTGTCTTGCTCACCTTTGAGAAGTAAGCGGAGAGAGAGAAACTTGTGTCCGTATCGGTCACTTTTTTTTCCTCTCTCTTCTAGTTAGCCAGGTGAAATTTTCCCCACAGGGTTTCAAGCCTCGTTCCCTCTAGTCTCCTCTTTCCACTTGCCCGCCGGTGTCTCGGGCTATTGAGGTTCGGCTCAACTCGTGTTCCAGCGCTGGTGTGTTGATTCTGCCACTGGTGTCCCGAATTGTGGGCTCCCACGCTCTCCACGCAGGTCCACTGTGAATCACTAGTTCCTGGAGAGTTTCCTCTGCTGTTTCTTCTCCTACTTTTCCTTGAACCTGCAGTATCTCCACTTTTATTAAACTGTCTCTTCCAGGACTATCAGTGTGCTCCCTTCTGCCATCTTGCCCTCTAAACACAAATTTCACACAAATTTCATCGAAGTATTCAGATATATTCAAGCAGAAATGAGCAAAGTCATCTCTTGTGATTTTTAAAAATGTCCTGTGTTTTATTTTCCAACATTTTTTACTTTGTATATTTTTTAATTCCCCCATTTATTTCTGGATTAAGATCACTAATGTTTTATCTCTCTTAGTGCTTTTATCAAAGAATTCAAACTTGGATATGTGATTTGTTTCACTATTTATATTTTGTAACTGTTTTTTCTCTTACATTATTTCTTCCTTCCTTCTACTTTTCCTACATTTATTTTGTTATTCTCTATTAACTACTGAGTTACATGCTTAAGTTATCTATTTTGATTCTCTCTTTTTTACTGAGACACATATTCCAGGAGAGAATTTTCCTTTTATATTGCTTTACTTATATATGTGTCATAAAAGATGAGATATAATATTTCCATTTCTGTTATTCTCTAGCCTTTCTAAAATTTCTGTTTGGAAAAAGAGGAGGAGGAAGGGGAGGGGAAGAGGATGGGGAAGAAGAGAAAGGAGGAGGGAGAGGAGGAAGAGGAAGAGGAGGAGGAAGAGAAAGGAGAAGGAAAATTAGAAGGCTGGTGTTGTGGTATAGCAGGCAAAGCCTCTGCCTGCAATGCCAGCATCCAATATGGGCACAAGTTGGTGTCCAGGCTGTTCCACTTCTGATCGAGCTGCCTGATAACAGCCTGGAAAAAGTATCAGAGGATGGTCCAAGTGCTTGGGTCCCTGTCACCCATGTCGGAGACCTAGAAGAAGCTCCTGGCTTCACCTGGCCCAGCCCCAGCCATGTGGGGAGTCAATCAGTGGATAGAAGATCTCTCTCTCTCTCCCTCACTCTCTGTAACTTTGACTTTCAAATAAATAAAAATTTAATTTTAAAAAATGAGGAGGAGAAAGGAGGGAGCAGGAGGAAAAAATTTTGCTGTTAGGTTGCCATCTTCAAACTTCCTTCTATATAAGTTTATATGCTTCCATTACATAATTTATACCAATGAAACTGGGTTTTTTTTTTCTGAAAATAAAGAAGTCTTTCCATGAAACTACTGAAGTAGACACCAAGAAAGAATGGGGTCTAAACCTATCACACTGTTTCCATCTCAATCAATGATGTAAATGGAATTAAGAGGTGGAACAAAGATGGCCAGCACTGTGAGAATACACCTCTTTCTTTTGTGTACTCTCTCTTTCCCCCACCTGTCTCAGAACAAGGAAATACAGACTGTCCTTGACTTTGGTAGTGAACTGGCCATGACAGGACCTGTCTCCATATAAAGGCATGTGGGGGATTCTGTTATATTCACTCTTTGCTTTTTATTATTTCTCTGATATTCGACACTCTTTTTTTTAAGATTTATTTATTTATTTGAAAGGCAGAGTTACAGAGAGAGAGGGAGAGAGACAGGGAGAGAAACAGAGAGAGAAAGAGAGTCATTGATCTGCTGGCTTACTCCCCAAATAGCCACAATGGTCGGAGGTGAGCTGACCCCAAGCCAGGAGCCAGGAGCTTCTTCCGGGTCTCCATGTGGGTACAGGGGCCCAAGGACTTGGGCCATCTTCCACTGCTTCCCCAGGCCTAGGCAGAGAGTTGGATCTGAAGTGGAGCAGCTAAGACTCAAACCAGGGCCCACACGGGATGCTGGCACTGCAGGCACCGGCCTTACTGGCAACATCACAGCACCAGCCCCTCAATATGGTCTTAAAACTCCAGCCAGCCAGTGACAATGACTCTAAATAAATCAGTTCTTCTAGTGATTCAGCTAATAAATATTTTTTGAGTGTTTACCACACTGCAGACCTGTGCTGAGCACCAGAGACCCAGTGATGAGCAAGACAGACCTAGCCCCTCCCTCCCAAAGCTGATGGCCCATAGGGATCCCTGCAACAAGGCTCTGCAAGGAGAGGCAAGGTGTCACCGTGTAGCAGGAGCACTCTTCATGTCTGTGTTGCTTGATGACTGGGGATGAGGGAGGGATGGACTATGAGGAGGATCAGCTTCCTAACACCACCAGAGAAGCCATCCTTGTCACAGACCTTGCACCAATAGTGTTTTGACTCTAATGGAAGAAGTGTAACATGCTATGCAAGCAGGAAGCAAGAGGCACTGAACCCAATCTATGGCAGCTGGGGCCTGGGAGGGTTCCAGGAGGAAGACTCATCTCGGAGACTTGAAGGATGAAGAGCAATGAGCTGCCCAGGGTTGGGAAAGGATGATCCAGGTGGAGGGAATTTCATGTGAGAAGCCCAGAAGTGAGAGGGGGCAGCACAGTCAGTGTGAGAAAAAGGAAGACTTCCTGGGGATGCAGTCACAGGAACCACATAGGATTAGGATTAGGTTTAGGATTAGGGTTGAAGTTATCTAACTAAGATCCTTGACAAGTTTTTCTTAAGAGGAAAAAAAGGAGCTTGTGAGGCTTCTAGTCAATGATCAAAATTTGGGAAACTCAGAAAAGTCACCAGGTATTTATGGGAGAACAATCCTGCCCCAGGTGCTGTCCCAGGCAAACGCATAAGTAGTGAAAAGAGACAATAACTATCTACCTTTAAGAAACTTGGTAAAGAATCCCCAAGAGGAGCATGAGCTTGCCATGACTGCGGACAGGGAGAAAACCAGAGGACGGGGAATCTGTAGGGAAGAAGCCAGCAGTGAAGATGATGTCAGAGAAACAAATGGGGACAGGGTGCCATGGTTCAGTGACTCTGAAAATTTTAATATTACTTAACAAAACATGGACAAAACCTACATAAGGAAAACCAGGAAGTCTGTTCAGAGAAATAAAAAACTAAAGAAGAGATATTCTATGTTCATGAATAAGAAGATTCAATATTGACAAGATATCAATTTTGTCCAACCTGTCTCGTAGATAAAATTCAATCTCAACACAAATCCCAGAAAATAATTTTATGGATATTGACAAACTAGTTCTAAAATTTATAAGGATAGGTCAAAAACAAAAGCAAAACAGAATTACCAATGTAATATTGAAGAATATCAAAGTAAGAGGACTGGTAATATCCAACTTCCAGATTTACCATAAAGATACTATAAAGACAAAGTGGTACTGTTAAAAGGATAAACACATCAATGGAACAGAATGAAGAACACATAAACAGACCCACATAGATATAAGTACAGTCAGTTGGTCTTTGACAAAGCAGCAAAGCAACACCATGGAGAAAGGATGACATTTTCAACAAACTGTGCTATAACAACTGGATGTTGAAATGAAATTTAAAAATCTAGACACAGACCTTTTACCATTCATAAGAATTAACATCATATAACTAAATGTGAAACCAAAAGTTAGAAAACTCCTAAAAGATAACACATGAGAAAACCTAGGTGATCTTTATTCTCATGACTCTTTTAGACTCAGCACCAAAGATACAATCCATGAAATAAAAAAAAAAATGATAAACTAGACCCCATTAAAATTAAAATAGTCTGCTCTGTGAAAGACAATGACCAAAGGATAAAAACACAAGCTACCGACTGTGAAAAATATTTTCAAAAGATGCATCTATAAAAATGTATCACATAAAGATGTATCTGATAAAATGAGTTCTTTTCATCATTGTTCATTTTATTTTATTTAAGGTAAACAAATTTCATGTATGTTATACCTACAGATTTAGGAACACATTGATACTTCCCACCCATGCTCCCACCCTTCCTCCTCCTTCTTTTCTTATTCAAAAGAGTTCTTAAAACTCAACAATAGCCGACGCAGTGGCTTAACAGGCTAATCCTCCGCCTTGCGGCGCCGGCACACCGGGTTCTAGTCCCGGTCGGGGCGCCGGATTCTATCCCGGTTGCCCCTCTTCCAGGCCAGCTCTCTGCTATGGCCCGGGAAGGCAGTGGAGGATGGCCTAAGTGCTTGGGCCCTGCACCCGCATGGGAGACCAGGAGAAGCACCTGGCTCCTGGCTTCGGATCAGGAGGGTGAACCAACGGCAAAAAGGAAGACCTTTCTCTCTGTCTCTCTTTCACTATCCACTCTGCCTGTCAAAAAAAAAAAAAAACAAAACAAACAAACAAACAAAAAAAAACTCAACAATAAAAGAATAATAACCCAATTAAAATGTGGACCAAAAACCTAGACAGACAACTCATCATAGAAGATATACAGGTTGCAAACAAGCATATGAAAAGATGTCCAGCACTGTGTCAACAGGCAATTGCAGATTAAAATAATAATGAAATGTCACTATTAGGTAATAAATACCTATTAGAATGAATAAAATCCTGGATGTGGACAACACCGATTACTCATAAGGATGTGGAGAACAGAACTCCCATTCATTGCTGGGGAATGCAAGATGGTACAGCCACCTTGGAAGACAGTTTTACAGTTTCTAACAAACTAAGTATACTGCTACCATGTAATCCAGAAACTGTTTATCCCAGGGAGCTGAAAACTTGTATCCACACAAAAATCTACACAGAGATGTCTAAAACGGCTTTTCTAGCATTGCCAAAACTTCAAAGCAATCAAGATGCCATTCAACATATGAGTGGATAAACTGTGTTTCATCCAGACAATGAAAAATTATTCAGCCCATGGTTTGATAAGAAATGAGGTATCAGGGCCAGCGCTGTGGCATAGTGGATAAAGCCACTGCTTGCAGTGCCGAAATCCCATATGGGCGCTGGTTCAAGACCTGGCTGTTCCACTTCTGATCCAGCTCTCTACTATGGCCTGGGAAATCATGGGAAGATGGCCCAAGTCCTTGGGCCCCTGCACCCGCGTGGGAGACCCTGAAGAAGCTCCTGGCTCCTGGCTTCAAATTGGCGCAGCTCCAGCCGTTGCGGCTGACTGAGTAGTGAACCAGCGGATGGAAGACCTCTCTTTTCTCTCCCTCTCTGCCTCTCCTTCTCTCTGTGTGTAACTCTGACTTTCAAATAAGTAAATAAATAAATAAATCTTTTTTAAAAAAGAAATGAGGTATCAAGAAACGGGGAAAACTTTAATGCATATCACTAAGTTAAAGAGACCAATTAGAAAAAGTTACAGACTGCATGATTCCATCTGAAAGGCTATACACTCTATAAAATCCTAGAAAAGTCAAAAGCAGGAATATGATAAAGAAATCTGTGGAGCTGAAATTGAACCAGGAAGTAGGGATAAATAGATGTCACAGAAAGGACTTTTAAGGGAATAAAACTATTCTGTATGAAACTATAATGATGGACACATGTCATCATGCATTTGTCCGAATATATAGAAAGCAAACCATCAAGTGAATCCTAATTTCAATTATGGACTTATGGTGATAATGATGTGTCAGCATGAATTCATCAGTTATAAAAAGTGAACCGCTGTGGTGGGGGGTGCTGATACTGAAGGAAATTGTGAGTATGGGGAAAAGGGTAAATGGGAACTCTCTGTACTTCCCCTTAAATTTTTCTATGAATCTAAGGCTGATCTTAAAAAAAATTAATTTTTTTTAAAAAAATACGCTTACTTTTGGTTTGTTTTTTCAATTTTAGCTCCCACACATAAGGAAGAACATCAGATATTTGTCTTTCTGGATCCAGCTCATTTCATTCAACATAAAGTCCTTCAGTTGTGTCCATTTGGCTGCAAATGGTAGAATTTCATTCCCTTCTTTTATAGCTGAGTAATATTCATTGTGTCTATAAACCAAATTTTCTTTATCTGTTCATCCAATGATGGACATCTTCATTGAGTCCAAATTTTGGCTATTGTGAACAGTGTTGCTAGAAACATAAAAAATGTTATACTACTATATATAGTTTTAATGATCTGTAATGACTTCAAAATTTACTGGATATGGGTGAAATGGTCATGTTTTCATTCAATTATTATTTATAGTCATTATCTGTATTCCCACTAAACTGGGGTATTCTGGCTTTTTACTTGTTAAACTTCTTATTCAGTGAAGTATTAAGCCTTTTTACTGTAATATAAATTCAAAATGTTATCTCAAAATCTAAAAAAGATAGAGAGAGAGAAATGTAGAAGGAAAGAGGGTGGGAGGGAGAGAGACAGAGGGAGGGAAATGTTATTATGTTCTTAGAATTTTATATATATATATATATATATATATATATATATATATATCACTGCATCTGTTAAAAACTAATTAAAATTAAAAAGTTTAAAAATATGCTCAGTGAAGGATCTGGACACTGCAGAGACTGAGCAGGACTTGGGAATCACTTGGGAAATGGCTGAATAACGGAATCAACGGAAAAGAAAGGCAATTGGAAAATCCTTTCAAGAAGCTTCAGGCAAGAAGTTGGGGCAGAGCAATCACAGCTGGGCCCAAGCCAAGTTGAGAGTGGCTCATGATGTACGGACATCATTGCCCCTCCTGAGAAATCCAAGATTGTTTAGAAACCAGAAATTGGGTGTCTGTTGAGTTGGGAACATCACCTGGATACATTTTAGGAGATTGCCTTCCTTGGCCCTAGATGTCCATATTCTATGATTTATGCATAAAGTCCAGGTCTGTCTCTCAATTTCCTTGAATCCATCAGGACTTTAGCTGAGAAATGCCCAATCCCAGCACATTCCTTTATCCAGCTATCTCTCCTCAGGTACCATATTTCAAGCTAGGATCCCATAGCTAAGGTTAGCAAGCAGTCTATGGAAAAAATGTTATGACCCTGAATGCACACAGTGTCTTCTCTCTGAGAGAGAAGTCCAGAGGACCATGGGATAGTGACCCTTGGATACTGATCACAGACTCGTACAAGCATCTTAGACTGGAGGAGATGGCAGACTTTTCAACCAATCATATGTGGGACAGCAGCCCAGACTAACTGTACTTGGAGCAACAGCAGGAAATAAACCAAGGAACAGAGTGACCAAACCGTCCTTTTGCCTGGTACTGAGGGATTCCCTGAAGCATCATTAAAACCAGGGAAGTCCTGGGCAAAATGGGATAAGGTGATCACCCCAGCAACTGATGAGGCTGAATGTCAAGCCCTAAGAGATGACAGTGACAGCAACATCATCCCCTGAGGCAGGAGACAGAAAGGAGAGACGATCCAAAGAGAGAAGGGTTGGAGGGAAGAAGCGCATCAACGAAACAAAGCTGTCTTCTCTAGGATGAATTTCCATGTTGGGAAAACATTGGAAATTACTTCAGGAATTCTTCGAAGAGTTAAAGATTGCAGGGAAGTAGCCAAGGTTGATGAGTCTGAGCTCCGAAGCCAAAACTGGGAGTTGACTTCAGAGGCAACGACCTGGGATACTCCTGGAAGTTAAATGGAGGTCAGGGTCATCTGAGGTCTCCAGTGTCCTCGGGAAGCCACAGAAAAGATCTCTGCTCAGCTAAAGCTCAGATCAGTAGGAGAACCTCAGGGGCACCCCACTGATGGGTCTCTTGCCTCAGGTAGTGTGGCTTCTCAGATGTCCCGGTTCCATGCCCCAAGTACCGTATACCTACCCTCATCTCAGGTTTCTTCATTTCTACCTGAAAATGCACTATTCTAAAATACTTTTTTCATAAAGCTGACACAAAATACAAATATAAAACACAAATGTAGTTCAAGGTTTTGTAAAGGTAACAAAATCCAATAACAACATGACCCCAGGCCCTGGCTCAAGCTGTCATTCCTTGAACTACTTGATATTTTTACCTTTATCAGTTTCAAGAGTAAGTGGTGGTATGCAGGACTCCTAGAGCTTGGGCAGGGCTTCCCATAAATTGGATGGGGCTGCCTTCTCTGCTGAAATCCCATGGACATAAAAACAGTGATACTGATTATTACTTATTGAGGATACTCTATCAATGTCTGGCCCTATCCCAAGTTCCAGATCTCAAATAACTAATGGACACATATTAAAACCTACTCAGGAAATGAATGAAACTAGCAAAGTGCTTTCCACCATGCCAGAGTTATTTACTCGATTAGGTGACCTGTCCAACTGCCACATGGCATTGTTGTTCCCTCAGAACTCCAAGCTCGGGAAAGGTCAGGGTAAGTCAGGAGGTGTGACACCAAGCTTCCCCGAATGCTAAACAGAAGGACCAACAACAGCACCTTCCTCACGCAACCTTTATCTGGAAAAGGAGCTTTTCCCACTGTCCCACTAGAGACTGATGCAGGGAGCTGACGAGCATTGTGAAATCTATTTCCAAATTGAAATGGTTTGGCAGGACCTCAGGGAAAGGCCCATCACAGCATGGGACAAGTGCCCAGAGATGAGGACTTCTCCCCAGAGGTGAGGCGGGACCACGAGACTCCACAGCTGCCTCTCTGACAGAGGGAGAGGCCTCCAGCAGATAGGACGGGGCCACAGGTCTTCCACAGCTCAAAGACTGAGACAGCCAGGCATGGCTGAGCCCCTACTGTGCAGCACTGTCTGTGTTACACATGAATATTAGCTATGTCTGCTTCCACCAGAGGTGAAAAGATACTTTTCAAAATTAATTACTTTAGGGGTTGCGCTGGAGGTGTAGTGGGTAAAGCTGCCGCCTGCAGTGCCAGCATCCCATCTGGGTGCCTGTTTGAGTCCCGGCTACTTCACTTCCGATCCAGCTCTCTGCTAGGGCCTGGGAAAGCAGCAGAAGATGGCCCAAGTCCTTGGACCTCTGCACCTGGGTGGGAGACCTGGAAAAAGCTCCTGGCTCCTGGCTTCAGGTTGGCTCAGCTCTGGTCATTGCAGCTATTTGGGGAGTGAACCAGCAGACAGAAGCTCTCTTTCTCTCTTGCTCTTGCTCTCTCTCTTTCTGTCTCTACCTCTCTGTAATTCTGCCTTTCAAATAAATAAATAAATATTTTTTAATTATTTTATTTTTAAGAATTTTGATTAACATATAATACTTAAAAGTTTAGTTATTTTTTTCTTGTTATAAAATTGTTATATAGCAAATTTGAAAGATACAGAAAAATAAAAGGGAGTATATAAAGGTGTAGCAACTATCATGGGTATAAGAAATGAATGGCTTGGGTTTAGAATGGTCTTTGTTTTCTTACATTTTTATGTTTACAAGGAAACTACATTTATATGTTAATACAATTAAAAATTCATTATCAGTGGGGCATCACTCCCCATTTCTTGTCTTCTTCTAAGAAGCAAACAGTGTTAAGAGTCTGGTCAGGGGCCAGTGTTGTGACATGGTGGGTAATGCTGTCACCTACAACACTGGCATCCCATATAGATGCGGGTTCATGTCCCAGTCGCTCTACTTCCAATCCAACTCCCTGCTAATGACATGGGAAAAGCAATGGAAGATGGCACAGGTGTTTGGGCCCCTGCCACACACAGGGGAAACTTGGAAGAAACTTCTGGCTCCTGGCTTTGGCCTGGGCCAGCACTGGCTTTTGTAGCCATCTGGGAAGTGAACCAATGGATGGAAGACCCCATCCCTCTCCTCTCTCTGTAACTCATTCAAAATAAATAAATAAATATTTTTTAAAAAGAGAGTTCGGTCTGTTACCTACTAGAATATTTATTGTTTGTCTTATGTATGTTTCAAAGTAGTGGTTATACCAACAACATTGTATAATTCGCTGCTTCTAACCAAAGATATCTTTCACATCTTCCTCGTCAATTCAGATAGATTGATTACATCTTCCTCATCAATTCAGATAGATTGATCTCATATAACAGATAGGCAATAGTTTCAATAATCACTTGAAAAATCCCCAATGTCATTATGATGTTCTAAACATTGCAGCAATGAGTATCATGAAAATGTGTGCCTGTACCCAGGGGCTAGTCTATTAACCACAAACCATGAAACAGAACTGCTTAAACAAATTGTGTATATATTTTAAATGTGAACAGGTACTACCAAACACTGTTCCAAAAACCTGCACAATCTGAAATGCAAGAGTAACATATATTGTCCCACATTATCACCAATATTTAATACTATTGATATTGTTCATTTTTGCCAATACAATAGGTGACATTGTGTGTGTGCATATATATGTATATAAATTTTGTGTTCCTTTTATCAATCATTGTTCAGTAGGGAGAATAGAAATCTTACTAGTTATCTTTTGTAAAAAATTTATTTATTTGGCCGGCGCCACGGCTCACTTGGCTAATCCTTTGCCTGCAGTGCCAGCACCCCGGGGTTCTAGTCCTGGTTGGGGTGCCGGATTCTGTCCGGGTTGCTCCTCTTCCAGGCCAGCTCTCTGCTATGGCCCGGGAAGGCAGTGGAGGATGGCCCAAGTGCTTGGGCCCTGCACCCGCATGGGAGACCAGTAGGAAGCACCTGGCTCCTGGCTTCGGATCGGTGTATCGCACCAGCCGCAGCACACTGGCCATAGCGGCCATTTGGGGTGTGAACCAATGGAAAAAAGAAGACGTTTCTCTCCGTCTCTCTCTCTCTCTCTCTAACTCTGCCTGTCAAAAAAAATTCATTTATTTATTTAAAAGGCAGAGTAATGGGTGGGGGAGGAGAAAGACAGAGAGAGAACGAGAAAGATCTTCCATCTGTTGGTTCACTGCCCAAATAGCCACAACAGACAGGACTGGGCCTTGCTGAAGTCAATAACTAGGTACTCCATCGGTCTCCCATGTGGGTGGCAGAGATTCAAGGACTTGGGCCATTTTCCACTGCCTTCTTAGGCACATTAACTAGAAGCTGGAATGGATGCAAAGCAGCTGGGACTCAAACTGGCCCTGGAATATTGAATGCTGGCATCGCAAGTGGTGACTTCACCTGCTGCACCATAGTGCATCTCTGCACTAGTTATCTGAACTAAAAAGAATTTGATAGAATTATGTAAGCGAATATTAGAGGCCTAGAGGTCAGAAGTAAGACAAAGCTAGCGATTGAAGGACGCACATCCAACAACCAAGGTTAAGGAAACAAAAGGCAGACTTTGGGGTCTGGGAAAGCCATAAACTCCAAGGACCAGGGCTCAGACTAAAGGACAGGGTTTAGCATCCGGATGGCGCTGAAAGTTCAGGAGTTTGGAGAAAAGCTTCCAACGTTAGGACTTCAAATGCAGAGAAGAAATTCTGCGTGGATGTGGTGAGCAGTGCTAAGAGGTGCCATGAGGTTGGCTACGGACATGAATAACTCCGGGGAAAGGAGCGTCTGCTTCTGTTTCTGTGGTGACAGGGGGAGAAACAAGAGAAAGAGAAAAACAGACAAAAGTCCCTTATCCCTTCCTCCTCCTCCCAGCTCTCAAAGAAACGCAGTTTACAGAATCCCAGCCCCAGCAGCACAAGCAGAGCACAGCAGAGAGGACTCCAAGCTCAGTTTCTTAATCCAAAGTGCATCCGTGGAGCTGAGAATCTTTACACATCCGTATTAGCCACTCACGTTCCTCTGTTCTATGCAGCTGTCATTTTTCTTAAGTATAGCAGTATGATGACTTGCATAAATCTTCAATGCAATACGATAATTCTTTGTCTCTTACATATACATATATATATATACATACTATATATATATATATATACACACACACACACACTCTATGTATACGCACACATAAGGTCAATAAGAAACTGTAAATGTAAGCGTACACATATGTGATAATGCTACAGAGGAGAGGAATGGCCAGGAGGACTATAGAAATGCTGATACGGCCGGCACCGCGGCTCAATAGGCTAATCCTCCGCCTGTGGCCCTGGCACACTGGGTTCTAGTCCCGGTCGGGGCGCCGGATTCTGTCCCGGTTGTTCCTCTTCCAGGTCAGCTCTCTGCTATGGCCCGGGAGGGCAGTAGAGGATGGCCCAAGTGCTTGGGCCCTGCACCCCATGGGAGACCAGGAGAAGCACCTGGCTCCTGGCTTTGGATCAGCGCGATGCGCTGGCCACAGCGCGCCGGCTATGGCGGCCATTGGAGGGTGAACCAACAGCAAAAAGGAAGACCTTTCGCTCTGTCTCTCTCTCACACTGTCCACTCTGCCTGTCAAAAAAAAAAAAAGAAAAGAAAAGAAAAGAAATGCTGATACATTCGCTTGTCTGTTATCCTGAATCTGTTGTATAAAAGGGTAAACACTTAACATTAGCATGTCCACTTCCATGTTCCACTTTGGGCAAGCTACAGATGGCCTTGGCAATCACAGGCATTGTGACCCTTAGCCCTTGTCCAAGCTCTAATGGCCTCGTGCAGCTGAATCCTGCACATCCAGAAGTCCTCACTGGAGTTGACTTTCCCTCATTCCAGTATCTTCCACTGTCACCACGGTCCCCGGGGTAAACTCCTCCCTGTAGCCAAGCTTCTTCCCCCATTTCTGCCCTCTTTTCTATACCCCGCCCAACCTCTCTCTATCTCTCTCTCTCTCTCTCACACACACACACACACACACACAATTCGTCTGTACCAGCCTTCCCAGTCTAAAGAAAAGCAGCTAGTGTTCCTTTTCTGTAGATCCCATAGTCTCAGGATTTCACACCTTTTCTATACAGCACATGGATTATTGCTAGCTTTCCACTACGGCACATGTGTAGGTCCCATGACACAACAATGGAATGAAAAACTCTGCAGTGTGTCTGGGCACTGATAGCTTTAAAAAGTGTCCAGTGATGTTCTCACGACAGCAGTAAGAAGCATTCAGCAATGCCAGAAGAGGCCGTGCCTGCTTCAGCCACAAAAGCTCTCAGTGCTCTCTCCCTGGAGAATCCAATCCTCTGTGACTCCCTGTAAGCAGGACAACCCAAACGCTACCATTTCCTTATGTGCATATGTGCATCACATATGCACAAAAGCCACCCATGCAGAATGCGGTGAGATCCAGGGCAAGAACGGAGCCCAACCTCTACACACCCCCAAACCCGGTCCCTTGACCAACACTCAGAAGTGAAAAATAAAACCCTGCTGGTTTATAAAATAATGTTGAAATTTCTTGGAATAAAGTTGGTTTAAAGAATCTGGAAAGAAGACATAGCAGAGTACAGGAGGGGCCTCTGCTGTGAATGTGGCCTAGCACAGCCATGCACCTGTCACCATATGCAGGAAACCAAGGTAAGCCTGAATAGGAACATTCTAGACTTACTCCAGTAAATAAGAGTCTTCAAGGGGCAACTGTGGAAAACATCATTTCAGGGATCTGGGAGACTCTGCTTTTATAATTACAGGCCAAAAGGAAGTTCCTTCCATTTGCCAAGATGTTTCTACTCCCACAGAGAATTTTATCTGGGCCCTCCTCAAGAGGAAAGAAGAAAAGCATAGAAAATGCAGCTCCTCCTGTCTCAGGCCAGTAGAGCCAAACTTCTGTGCACAGAAAGCCAGTGTCTCCACAATCTCCACCTTGGATGAGTTAAGCAGCCAGGTAACTGAAGAAAGCACAACTAAATTGGAGAACTGAACTCCCTAGAACCAGGCCTGACTGGAGGCCGGGCATAGTCACGGCAATGCAGTGACAATAAGGAACCCAGGGTGTAGGGGAGGTAATGTCAATTCCAAACACAGAGCGGAGAAAAGCAGAACCAATGCGCAAAATACTAAAGCTATAAGCACAACTTTTCATGATTACAGAGTACGAAAATATTTAGGTAAATTTGAGGCGGGGCGGGAAGAGCAAGTGGCCTTGTGATTAAGACGCCAGAGTCCCATATCAGACTCCAGCTCCTGACTCCAGCTTCCTGCCAATGCAGACTCTGGGAAGCAGCGGTGATGCCTCAACTGATCATGTACCCACACCCACATAGCAGAACAGCACTGGGTTCCTGAATCCCAGATACAGCCTACTCTAGCCTTGGCTATCATGTGATTTTGGGGAGTGAGGCAGAAGGAAGCTTATCTTGCTCTCTCTCTCTCTCACACTCTCGTTCTCTCACTCTGTTACTCTCTCTGTCTCTCTCTCTCTCTCTCTCTCCAAGAAATAAAATATGTAAAAACTTGAGTAGAAGGCCAGCGCTGTGGCTCACTTGGTTAATCCTCTGCTTGTGGCGCCAGCATCCCACATGGGCACTAGATTCTAGTACCAGTTGCTCCTCTCGGCAGTGGAGGATGGCCGAAGTGCTTGGGCGCCTGTACCAGTGTTGGAAACCAGGAAGAAGTACCTGGCTCCTCACTTTGGATCGGTGTACCTCTGGCCGTGGTGGCCATTTTGGGGGATGAACCAACAGAAGGAAGACCTTTCTGTCTCTTTCTCACTTTCTCACTCTATCTGTCAGATTAATAAAATAAAAAACAAAAAACAAAAAAAACCTTGAGTAGAAGAATGTTACAATACAATTTACCTCCAAAGACTAAAACCAGGTCAAATTATGAAGCTAAAAACTTGGCCATCTCTTTGGAACTCTGTTGGAAATATTTTGGTGTTTTCATTTTGGATGACAAAATATTAAATATTTTGTATAAAGTCTGAAGACAAAATTCAGCTGATGAATGCCTTAAAGAAAAAAAGAACAAAGGGACTCTGGTGGGGGGAGAGGAGGGCAGAAGAGAAAAGGGACAAAACAGACACCACTTTCCCCTCCAGTCAAAGTCCAGGGCTAGGTTTGTGTCTGACCTCAGAGAAAGGTTGAAGAGGTCACAGGAGTAGTGCTGCCAGTGCGGTGTGCCAAGGAAGTCCAAAGCAGTGTAGGAACAGAAAGAGGAAGCTTCCATTTCTATTCTTTTCATCCAAATAATAGACATTAACATGTTAAACTACTAATGCATATCAACATCTATTTTAACATATTGAACTATTTAACATGTAGATGGGCCTGGGGCCTCCCCTCATCATGACGTCAGAGAAACACAGGCCACTCAGTGTCCTGCACAGTATAGAGGCCAGCAGTGAAACCCCCTTGATCATTAACACTGCCCTGCAGTGTGGCCACTTCGATGGACAGAGTGTGCCATCCAGTATTAAATAAACACCTTCAAAACAGGAAAGTGATACGGAAGCATTCCTGCAAAAAAAACAAACAGTTGATGAAGGCAATTCTAAGTGTGATAATACAAGTAAACCAGGAAATGGCCTAGGTGATAACTTCTCCTGACCTGACCTGAGTGACAGCCACCGACCATGTGTGCCGGTAAGCACTTGAAATGTTGCTGGCGTGACTGAGGAGCTGAAATTTCCATTTTAGTCCATTTTAATTAATTTAAATCCTTATTTAAAAACTAAGACTGTATTTTATTATTGGAAACCTTTTAAATATATTTGGAACCACCTGAATATATGAATCTATTCTGGCAACCATAAAGTTTATGAAACCAAAATACAGATCAAAAATTTCCAATGAATTTTTTTAAGCACTGAAATTGAAATGTGCTATTAAGCATGAAATACAGCTCAAAGACTTGGTATGAAAAAAGAATATAAAGAATCTCATTAATAATTTTTATGTTGGTTATATGTTGAAATGGTAATATTTTTCATACATGACAGTTAAGATTATATATTTTTAACTTTTTAAAACTTTTTTCCATGTGCTACACGAAAATTTCAAACACATATGCAGCTTACTTTCTGTTCCTATTGGACAGCACTGATAGAGAAGATGAATTGTCTTCCCAAACCAGATTACTCATCCTTGATGGCCCTAGAAGGTCTTGGAAAATGTACTAGCTTGTCTCCCTCCATTGGAGTTCTGTGTGTCACAGCAAGTTCACCAGACAAAGTGAGACTATACCCAACCCGGGAACAAACACTGCTGGGATCATTTTCTCCATGCCAGATGTGGGGCTGCCAATATCATCATTTCCACTGGCAGAACCCCCCAAACTTCAAATGTAATTACTTTCCCAGCACCTTTCTCCTTCCTACCTCAGGGGACTACTAAAAAGCTAAAGCAAGAAATCAGCTCTATGTGAAAATACTGTGACAGCTGAACAACAGCTGGATGAAATATCTGCCAAGTCCGCACATGTCCTCTCCTCTGATTTTCACAACCCTTAAGTGGCAGACAACACCCCTGCTTCGTAGGTGAGGAAACCATGGCAAAGAGAGGTTAAGCCATTTTGTAAGCCACACAGCCAGTATGTGATGGAGCTGCCATCTGGACTTATCTGAGCTCTCAGGGAAGTCATTAACACTGGTAGACAAGGGACCTCACTCTAGCAACAGTTTTCAGATGAGAACCTGAGACTGGAGGTCTCTCTGCCCCTGTAACCTGCAGGCTGCACTCTCCAGTCCTTTAGAAAACAGATTCCATGAAGGCTGGGAAAGCAATGGAAAAAAGGTCTTTCCGGAATTTTCTGCTTGGAGGGCTGGCCCTTGGAAAACAATAACTCATTCTAGAGCTGGCTCTGTACACTCAGCTGTGTACCCAGGTGACATCGGTCAGGCTTACAACCACTCATTTTCCCAAAGTCATAGTTGCTTCTCCAGAATGCTTGAACCTCTGGCCATGATGCCACCCTCACTCATCTTGCTACCCACATCCCTCCAGGCCCCTCAAGTTACCTCCATCCCTGAATGCCTGTTTATTTCCTCTCCTCAGTCATGACCAGTGGTGGGCCTGGCACAAACGATGGAGGACAATTTTCATTTCCCTGTGGTTGTACACAGGGCCCATCCCAAGCCAGGGATTCCAGGCCCAGCCCTCCCTTCTGAAAGGTGGTGGTTTGACTTGGAATGAGATATGCCTGCACCTGCCAAGTTCAACACAGTGGAGACAAACACAGCTCTGTCCCCAAGAGGCCCTGCCTAAGTCAATGCACAGACAGGGCAGTTCATCTGGTGAACAGGGTGGGTGGGGGCCGGGCTCCAGGGCAGCCGGATGGAGGTGGGAAGGCTGGGTGGAGGGCACGAGGGGATGAAAACTGAGTTCTGCAAGAGGGGCTGATGGTTTTAAATAAACCATCAAGTTTCCACGGCTGCTCTATGATTTTTCCATTCAGATACTTTCCCTTTGGCCTGAAAATAACCCCATAAGGTTTGACTTATGTCTTTTCTTGTTGTTTTACTGGCCCTCCTCAGGGAGCATTTTCAGAAAAAAAAAAAATGGCAGCATTTCCAAGAGCTGGTGGAGACTCCCACACCCACTCCCTTCCCTAGCAAGCACAGGGCAGCTCAGCCAAGGACCTCCTTCCTCCCACTATTTCCCCCAGTGGGGAGAGGGTGTGGAGGCACCAAGTTCAAAGAGTTTCAGCCAAGACCAGTGGCAGCCCTAATATTTAAAAGAAAGCTTTGCTAGGACGTCCACAGCTCTGAGTAGTTGACCTGGGAGGGAGCAGTGCACACATATCCCACTTCTGCACAGGTCCTACCCTAGCAGGGGTGAGGAACATGTGTTGTGCCAAAGGCCATTTGGATATTTATAGTGTGATCTGCAGGCCATACCAAAGTATCAGCTTAAAACTTAGCCTGCTATAGATTTATTGAAATTCAAGTCCTACTTGCAGTTGCCTTGGTAGGACTAGACCTAATGATTTCATGAACCTTAGATGCCCATGGGCTGGACATTCCCTGCTTGGGTATCAGTGACTTTGCCCTCTTTTAAGAGCTGTTGAAAAGCTTTCCCATGAACTGATCTGAGATTCAGCCACTGATCTCTAATGGAAATGAATCAAAGACCTTAAGTAATCCACCTGGAGAGCAACCACCTTTAAAGCAGAATCTGAGAGCTGGTTCTCAATCTGTACGCAGTGGACTCAGAGCACTAACATGGCTTTGCAGTTCCAGCTGATCTGCATTAATTATTAGAGAGTTACTGATTGCACCATTCCTGACACTTCTAACAGCAATGGAATGGTTGTTTATTATGTTCTCCCCAATTATAACAGCTTAACTAATCAAAAGGCGTGGGGAAATCCACCCCCACACACACATGCATACACACACACACACATCCAGGTAACCGCAGGAAAAAAAGACAGGTGCAGTCAGAAGGGGGACTTTTCTGGACTTAATGAAGACCTCAGAAAGACAGAAAATTCAAAGAAAGGTGAGCACCATCCTTTAAATACATCAACTTTAAAAAAAAAAGCTAAATGTAATAGAGTATGAAGGAGATCCTTATACAATTCCCTTCTTTAGGTCATTTAAAACACTGCAAGGGATGGGCATTGTGGTACGGTGCTTTTAACCACTTGTGATGCCTACATTCTGTATCAGAGTGATGGTTCAAGTCCCAGCTACTCTGTTTCCGATCCAGCCCTTTGCCAATGTGCCTGGGAAGCAGCAAATGATGACTTAAGAGCTTGAGTTCCTGCCACCTACATGGGAGACACAGATGGAGTTTCTGGCTCCTAACTCTGGCCTGGCCTAGCCCCAGCTTTTGCAGCCATATGGAGAGAGAATCAGCAGATTCTCTCTCTTCTTCCCTTCCTCCCTCCCTCCTTCTCTCCTGACATACATACACACACACACACACACACACTCAGCCTTTCAAATAAATGAACAAACCTTTCTTTAAAATACTGTAATATTAGGTCTGGCACTTGGACTCAGTGTCTTACACAGCCCATTATGGTGATGCATAAACTCTCATAAGTGCTTATTTACAAGATTAGGAACACAAAACCCTGTACACTTATGTTCTCTGTAAGTTAAGTGATTTCAAGCCCTAATGTTCATCAGGGTTAATTTTTACCTTAAGTTGTAACAACTGAATAGAGATGAGATCCCACTGTGCTACCAGTGATATCTGCATTAGGATTTTACTGTGTACCAAACACTTTACAAACGAATTCGCTTAATACTTAATATAGTTTGAGCTTTGCTGGGAACCCCATTTTATAGATGACATACTTGAGAGTCAAAGAGGCTTAGGTAAGTACCATGGCAAGTGCTGTGGAGCAGTGAGTGAAACTGCTGCCTGCAACGCTGGCATCCCATGTGGGTAATGGTTCATGTTCCGGCTGCTCCATTTTTTTTTATAAAGACTTATTTATTTATTTGAAAGTCAGAATTTCACAGAGTGAAGGAGAGACACAGAGAGAGAGAATGGTCTTCCATCTGCTGGTTCACTCCCCAATTGGCTGGAGCTATGCTGATCCGAAGCCAGGAGCCAGGAGCTTCTTCCAGGTCTCCCTTGCAGGTATAGGGGCCCAAGATTTGGGCCATCTTCTACTGATTTCCCAGGCCAAAGCAGAGAGCTAGGTTGAAAGTGGAGCAACCAAGTCTCGAACCGGCACCCATATGGGATGCCAGCACTGCAGGCAGCGGCTTCACCCACAATGCCACAGCATCGGCCCCTGCTCCAGTTCTGATCCAGCTCCCTGTTAAAAGCCTGGGAAAAACATCTACAGCCAACTCAATTTTATCAAGGATCCAAAACCAATCCCTGGAGTAAGGACAGTCTATTCAATAAATGGTGCTGGGAAAACTGGATTTCCACGTGCAGAATCAGGAAGCAAGATCCCTACCTTTCACCTTACACAAAAATTCACTCAACATGGATTAAAGACTTAAATCTACGACCCGACACCATCAAATTATTAGAGAGCATTGGAGAAACCCTGCAAGATATAGGTACTGGCAAAGACTTCTTGGAAAATACCCCAGGAGCACAGGAATTAACTATTGGGATTGCATCAAATTGAGAAGTTTCTATACTGCAAAAGAAACAGTCAGGAAAGTGAACAGGAAACCGACAGAATGGGAAAAAATATTTGCAAACTACGCAACAGATAAAGGGTTGATAACCAAAATCTACAAAGAAATCAAGAAACTCCACAACATCAAAACAAACAACCCACTTAAGAGATGGGCCAAAGACCTCAACAGACGTCTTTCCAAAGAGGAAATCCAAATGGCCAACAGACACATGAAAAAATGTTCAAGATCACTAGCCATCAGGGAAATGCAAATCAAAACCACAATGAGGTTTCACCTCACCCCAGTTAGAATGGCTCACATTCAGAAATCAACCAACAATAGATGCTGGAGAGGATGTGGGGAAAAAGGGACACTAACCCACTGTTGGTGGGAATGCAAACTGGTTAAGCCACTAAGGAAGTCAGTCTGGAGATTCCTCAGAAACCTGAATAAAACCCTACCATTCAACCCAGCCATCCCACTCCTTGGAATTTACCCAAAGGAAATTAATTTGGCAAATAAAAAAGCCATCTGCACATTAATGTTTATTGCAGCTCAATTCACAATAGCTAAGACCTGGAACCAACCCAAATGCCCATCAACAGTAGACTGGATATAGAAATTATGGGACATGTACTCCATAGAATACTATACAGCAGTAAGAAACAATGAAACCCAGTCATTTGCAACAAGATGGAGGAATCTGGAAAACATCATGCTGAGTGAATTAAGCCAGTCCCAAAGAGACAAATATCATTTGTTTTCCCTGATCAGTGACAACTAACTGAGCACCAAAGGGGAAACCTGTGGAAGTGAAATGGACACTATGAGAAACAGTGACTTGATCAGCTCTTGTGCTGACTGTTGTTGTACAATGTAATATTTTATCCATTTTACTATTTTTTTGTTCTAGTACTAGTGGTTGAACTCTGTAATTAACACACAATTATTCTTAAGTGTTTAAATTTTAACTGAAAAGTGATCCTGGTTAAATATAAGAGTGAGAAAAAGAGAGGGAGGAGATGTACAATTGGGGACATGCTCAATCGGACTTGCCCCAAATGATGGAGTTAGAAACGTGCCAGGGGATTCCAATACAATCCCATCAGGGTGGCATATACCAATGCCATCTCACTAGTCCATGTTATCAATTTCAGTTCACAATTGATCACACTGATAGATCTAAGAGTCAAAGGGATCACACAAACAAAACTAGTGTCTGCTAATACTGATAAAATCAAAAAGGGAGAGAACGATCCAATATGGGAAGTGGGAGACACAGCAGACTCATAGAATGGCAGATGTCCTAAATAGCACTCTGGCCTCAGAATCAGCCCTTAGGGCATTTGGATCTGGCTGAAGAGCCTATGAGAGTATTTTAGGCATGGAAAGCCAAGACATTCTGGAAAAAAAAAAAAAAAAAGAAGAAGACCTAAATGAAAGATCTCAGCGAGTGTGATCCCAGTGGAAAGAACGGGGCCATCAAGGTAGGAGGTACCTTTCTCTGAAGGGAGGAGAGAACTTCCACTTTGACTGTGACCCTGTGAGAATAAGATCGAAGTTGGCGAACCCTAAAGGCTTCCATAGCCTCGGCAACTCATGACTAGAGCCTAGGGAGATTACTGACGCCATAAACAAGAGTGTTAAATTGTTAAATCAACATCAAGAGTCACTGTGTACTTAATCCCATGTGGGATCTGTCCTTAATGGGTTGTCCAATGTGAAGTAATGATATAGCTAGTACTGAAACAGTATTTTTACACTTTGTGTTTCTGTGTGGGTGCAAACTGATGAACTCTTTACTTAGTATATACTGAATCAATCTTCTGTATATAAAGATAATTGAAAATGAAAAAAAAAAAAACCTTGGGGTTAAATTGGAAATTACATAGAAAATTAATCAATTTTTTAAAAAAATATCATGTAAGATCTCTGTCATTAATGTGCTGTACACTGTTATTTAATCCTATAACTAGTACTCCAACAGTATTTTTCACTTTGTGTTGCTATGTGAGGGCAAACTGTTGAAATCTTTACTTTATATATACTAAACTGATTTTCTGTATATAAAGAGAATTGAAAATGAATCTTGATGTGAATGGAAGGGGAGAGGGAGCGGGAAAGGGGAGGGTTGTGGGTGGGAGGGAAGTTATGAGGGGGGGGAAGCCATTGTAATCCATAAGCTGTACTTCAGAAATTTATATTCATTAAATAAAAGATAAAAAAATAGGTGATTGGTTTATCTGTAAACTGATGTTCAGAGAATCCTGGCCAACATATGTTAGACAGCATAACAACAGCTGCTCTACAAACTAAGGGTGCCTTTTAAAGCTTTTGTTTTGACAGAGTATGTAATGTAAATCAAACTCACTCACTTTTATCCTTTAACTTCCATTCAAGACAACTATACAATTATGTAGGTAAGGTATAGATGAATATGTTCCTGCCTTTAATACATTTGTATACCTATATACAAATGGAAACTGTGTAACCAAAAAAAATAAAATAATTTCTAGCAAAAAAAAAAGGAAAAGCAGTGGACAATGGCCCAATTTTAGGACCCCTGCCACTAATGTGGGAAACCTCAATGAAGTTCCTGGCTTCAGCCTGGCCAAGCTGTGGCTGTTATGGCCATCTGGTGAGTGAACCAACAGATGGAAGATATTCTCTCATTATCTCTCCCTCTCTCCTCTCTTTTTTTTTTCTCTCTCTCTCTCCCCCACCCCATCTGTAACTCTTTCAAATAAATAAATAATTTAAAAAAATAGAATGCCAAAAGCAACATTTAATCAATGAGCATGAAACACGAGACCTCTAGGCTTAACCTCTGCGGTGTCCTTCCCCAGTTTGCTTATCGGTTAACTCTTGGATGGAAGTTTCTGGTGTGGAGGGAGCCAAGTATTGCTTGGGCAGCTCCCAGCTCCCTTCTGCTGTTTCTGGGTTCCCCCTCAGCTCCAGTGAGCCTCTGCCCTCACATTAGTTCTATTTCTTCTGTAACATAGTTGGTGTCTTAAAAACTATTCCCTTAGTTATTTTACACTTTTGGAAGTCACAAGTCTAAGACGGGGCTGGGTGGCAGGGGCAGGGCCACTTACCCTCAAGGGCTTTGCAGAACCACATCACTTCTGGAGAACTTGGGGAGAACCCATCTCCTTGCCACTCCCAGTTTCAGAGGCCACCTGAGCTCCTTAGCTCATGGCATGCTTCCTCTTCAGAGACAGCAAGTGAATTATTTGACCCTGCTTCTGCCATCACACCTCCTTCTCCTATGCACCCACTGACAGAGGCTCCTGTGGTTGCACTGGGCCCAACAGGAAAATCCAGAGGAACCTCTCCATGTTGAGATCCTTAGCTCAGAGCAAAGGGATACTATTTAAGAAAATGAATAAAAGTATTTAAAAATCTCTCTGAAAACAGAATATGGAAAACAGAAGTGGAATATAGGAAAGCAAATTACATAACCATACCAGAAGGTCTTACATCAAGATTGCAAAAGTTACAGGAAACAGAACATTCAAAGAAATAACCCAAATCTGAAAAATAAGCTAACAAACTAAAAGGTCTACCAACAGCCCACTACAATGAATGAAAAAAGACTCACTGCAAGGTACACCACTGTAAAATTAGAGAATGTCAAGGATCAAGCAAATATTTCAAAACATTTGTGAACAATATAAACTTGTACATGCATGGCTTACTGAAACATATAAGATTGAGGTGGGCCCTGTTTCCAATATCTCGGGAGAAAGTCTCGGCCCAGAATTTAATGTCCAGGCAAGCTATCAATCATGTGTGAATATAACAGACTTTTTCTATACATACAAGGAAGCGAGTAACTTATATCTCGTACATTTTCTAGGAAAGCTAATATAGATGTGGTCCAGAAAACTGAGGTAGAAAATGAAGAAAAAGGAAAACATGGAATCCATTAAAGAGAGGAATGACAAAAGAGGAATGACAGTGATGCCACAGGTTTGGAGAACGATCATTTGGGGAGGAAGAGGTAAGTGGAGCCAGCTGTTCCTTGGTTGGCTGGTTGGTTTTTTGTATCTCTAACTATCTGGAAAACCCATATTAATACCCTAAAGATCTGAAAAAGCATTTGAAAATAAAATTAAACATAGGTCCACAGAAAGGTTAGGAATGGAAAAAGGGATAATTATAATTCTGGGGGAAAAAACATGGTATTTTTACATCTTTTAAAATAGAAGAAAGGAAATATAGTGCCTACAGTCCTATCAAAACTCTATCTTAAAAGAACACTCTGTGGGGCTGATGCTATGGCATAGAAGACAAAGCCACTGCTTGCAGTACTGGCATCCCATATGGACACCGGTTCAAGTCCCGGCTGCTTCCCTTCCGATCCAGCTCTCTGCTATGGCCTGGGAAAGAAGTAGAAGATGGCCACAACCTTGGGCCCCTTCATCCACATGGGAGGCCCTGAAGAAGCTCCAGGCTCCTGAGTTCATATCAGCCCAGCACCAACCATTGCAGCCACTTGGGGAGAGAACCAGAGGACAGAAGACCTCTCTCTCTCTCTCTCTCTCTCTCTCTCTCTCTTCTCTCTCTCTCTCTCTCTCTCTCTCTGCTGTAAAATTAAAAAATAAAATAAAATCTTAAAAATAAGAACACTCTGATAGAAGAAAATGCAGGAAATGGGAGCACAGGAGGAAAAAGGGAAAAAAGGTCGAGATCTGGTGCAGTGGTGAGGTGTCCAGATTGAATGCCCTGGACTAAGGCAGTGGTGAGGGCTTTGAGAAATAGTGTTAGGCAGACAGAATCACAGCCTCTACCAACACATCAGATGGGATAGGTGAGGAAGAAGAAACAGTCCTGGATAAAGCTCAAAATCTTCACTTGGGAAACTGAGTGGGTGGGACCACCATTATCTGATCTGAGAGGACACAAGGAGATACAGAGAGCAAGCACAAAATGGAGACTTGAACCTGTGGGATTTCCATTAGGAGATGTGCAGGAGGCATCTGAATTATTGGGAGTTACTATACAGGGTGTGCACACCCAAGGACAGGAATCCAAGGTGAGGAGGGACAGGACTTGAGGACCCAGTCCAACTCCCTGCTTCACTCTGTCTTCTCAGTGAAGTCTTGCCACAGGGGAGAAAATGCCCAAGCCCCTGAAGTCAGCCCACTCCATTCTCACCCCTCCAGACACAGCCATCAATGACCTGAGGTCTTTTCAGAAGAAAAGGACAAGGCTCCCAGAAGAGCCAGTTCTGGGGCCATGTAGTGGCGGAAGGGGTCACCGACAGCTCCTCTTGAAAACAGAAGCTGAAAATCATTCCCTTTCTCCTTTTTCTACACCTCAAAATTGGGGAAATTGTCAGAAAGAAAGTACCCCTCACAAAAGTGGCAGTTTTAAATTGTTTCAAGGGAGAGTTACCTTTGAAATCAAAAATCCTATGTTATTTAAAACAAATCAGAGGATCAGGAAAGAAGAAAAACATTTCTGTTCTTCTAATGACAGAAGCATAAAATGATACCCAAACTTGTCTGTGAAAAATGTGCTACAATACTCCAATATTGGTAAGTATACATGAATGAAAACTCTAAGTATAACAATATGAATGTAATATGCATGAAAAAATCCATTATAAAAATCTAACAATAGAATCTGAGTACTTTAAAAATTTAGGAAATACGCAAATATACTTATTTTATTAATGGAAGAAAGAGGGAATCCTACAATCTACAATCTTCTTCAGAGATTTCCAAAACGTCTAACATCCTGATTTTTTAAATTCAATAAAGTTACTAATATATACATATACAAAACCCTGGGGCCATAAGGCTAGCATTATGGCACAGCAGGTTTAGTTGTTCCTTGTAATGTTGGCATTCCATATCAGAGCACTGGTGAAATCCTGGCTGTTCTTTGATCAAACTTCTTGATAATGCACATAGGAAAGCACAGATGATGGCTCAAGTGCTATGGCCCTTGCCATCCATGTAGAAGACCAGGATGTAGATCCTGGCTACTGGTTTTGACTTGTCCTGATCTGCCTGTTGCAGTCATTTGGGAAGTGAACCAACAGATGGAATGCTAATATATCCCTTTCTCTCTCTCTCTCTCTCTGCCTCTCTCCCTCCCTCCCTCCCTCCCTCATTTGTTTTAGAATGCTTTTATTTAATAAATATAAATTTCACAGGTACAGCTTTTGGAATATAGTGGTTCTTCCCCCCATACCCACCCTCCCATTCCCACTCCCATCCCACCTCCTACTCCCTCTCCCGTCCCATTCTTAAGATTCATTTTTAACTATCCTTATATACAGAAGACCAACTTTACACTAACTAAAGATTGCAACAGTTTGCACCCACACAGACACACAAAGTATAAAGTACTGTTTGAAGACAAGTTTCACCATTAATTCTTATAGTACAACTCATTAAGGACAGAGGTCCTACATGGATTTGCACACGCATGTACAAAAAAAAAACTGTTTGAGAACAAGTTTTACAGTTAATTCTCATGATACAATTCATTGAGGACAGAAGTCCTGCATGGGAAGTAACTACATAGTGACTCCTGTTGTTAACTTAACAATTAACACTCTTATGTATGATGTCAGTGATCCCCGGAGGCCCTTGACATGAGCTGCCAAGGCAATCGAAGCCTTTTGAATCCACAATCTTCATCAGTACTTAGACAAGGCCATAAGAAAAGAGGAAGTACTCTCCTCCCTTCAGAGAAAAGTATATCCTTCTTTAATGGCCACTTCTTTCCACTGGGGTCTCTTTCACAGAGATCCTTCATATAGAACACTTTTTTCCTGCTGTATCTTGGCTTTCCATGCCTAAAATGCTCTCTCGGGCTTTTCAGCCAGACCAGAAAGACTTAAGGGCTGATTCTGAGGTCAGACTGCTATTTAAAGTGAATATCATTCTATGAGTCTGCTGTGTGGAGTGCTTCCCATTTTGGAACATTCTCTCCTTTTTACTTCTATATATATTATCAGACATTTGATCTTATTTATATGATCCATTAATACTTAATCCTATCTATATGATCACCTTATCACATAACATGTTCACTTGAACACTTAGGGTGGCATTATTACCACCCAGCTTAATGGGATTTGGGGTCCCATGGCGAGTTTTTAAACTGTACCTTTAGAAACAATTCCATAAGGAGGGTTCCAAGATGGCAGAATAGAGAGGAAGCTTAGTGACAGTACAGGAGAAGATAGTTTAATAAAAGTGGAGATAGTGTAGTCTCAGGGAAGAGCGAGGGAAAAAATGGCAGAGGAAATACTCCTGTAAATAGAGGGACACAGTGGACCTATGTGGAGGACATGGGTGCCCACGGCTCAGGACTTCATCAGCCAAGAGCCTCCACACCAGCGCTGGAAAGTGAGATGAGATGAGACTGCAGAAGCCCGAGACACTGGAGGAAAAGTGGCAGGAAGAGCCTAGAGGGAACAAGGCTTGAAGCCCCATGGGGGAAAGTACACCAGCCTAACTAGAGGATGGAAAAAATAAAAGGGATGGTACGGGCATGATTCTCTCTCTTTGAATTGCTTTGAATAGTTCGAGAAGGATTGGAGTTAGTTCTTTAAATATCTGGTAGGAAAGACCCAAATCAATAAAATCAGAGATGAAAAAGGAAATGTAACAACAGATACCACAGAAATAAAAAGAATCATCAGAAATTACTACAAAGAGTTGTATGCCAGCAAACAGGGAAATCTATCAGAAATGGATAGATTCCTGGACACATGCATAGAAAGACATAGAAAACTTAAACAGACCCATAACTGAGACAGAAATTGAAACATTAATAAAGGCCCTCCCAACAAAGAAAAGCCCAGGACCGGATGGATTCACTGCTGAGTTCTACCAGACATTTAAAGAAGAACTAACTCCAATTCTTCTCAAACTATTCAGAACAATCAAAAAAGAGGGAATCCTCCCAAATTCTTTCTATGAAGCCAGCATCACCTTAATCCCTAAGCCAGAGAAAGATGCAGCATTGAAATAAAATTACAGACCAATATCCCTGATGAACATAGATGCAACAATTTTCAATAAGATTCTGGCCAATAGAATGTAACAACACATCAGAAAGATCATCCACCCAGAACAAGTGGGATTTATCCCTGCTATACAGGGATGGTTCAAAGTTCACAAATCAATCAATGTGATACACCACATTAACAAACTGCAGAAGAAAAATCAGATTATTATCTCAATAGATGCAGAGAAACCATTTGATAAAATACAACACCCTTTCATGATGAAAACTCTAAGCAAATTGGGTATAGAAGGAACATTCCTCAATACAATCAAGGCAATTTATAAAAAACCCACGGCCAGCATCCTATTGAATGGGGAAAAGTTGGAAGCATTTCCACTGAGAAATCCATGAGCACCAAGAGAAAGAAAGTAAAGGGATACAAATTGGGAAGGAAGAAGTCAAACTATCCCTTTTTGAAGATGATATGATCCTTTATTTAGGGGATCCAAAGAACTCTACTAAGAGACTATTGGAACTCATAGAAAAGTTTGGCAAAGTCGCAGGATATAAAATCAGTGCACAAAAATCAACAGCCTTTGTCTACACAGGCAATGCCATGGCTGAGAAAGAACTCCTAAGACCAATCCCATTCACAATAGCCACAAAAAAACAATCAAATACCTTGGAATAAACTTAACCAAGAATGTCAAAGATCTCTATGATACGAATTACAAAATCTTAAAGAAAAAAACAGAAGAGGATACCAGGAGCCAGCAGGGTGGCATAATGAGTAAAGTTGCTGCCTGCATTGCGGCATTCCATATGGGTACCGGATCTAGTCCCAGCTGCTCCTCTTCCAATCCAGCTCTCTGCTATGGCCTGGGAAAACAGTAGAAGATGGCCCAACTCCTTGGGCCCCTGCACCCATGTGGGAGACCCGGAGGAATCTCCTGGCTCCTGGCTTCAGACTGGTGCAGCTCCAGCCTTTGCAGCCAACTGAGGAGTGAACCAGCAGATGGAGGACTTCCCTCTCCCTCTCCCTCTCTCTTTCTCTCTTCCTCACTTCTCTCTGTGTAACTCTGACTTTCAAGTAAATAAATAAATCTTTAAAAAAAAAAAAAAGAGGATACCAAAAAATGGAAAAAATCTTCCATATTCATGGATTAGAAGAATCAGTATCATCAAAATATCCATTCTCCAAAAAGCATTTATAAGGCTGGCGCCGCGGATCATTAGGTTAATCCTCTGCCTGTGGCACCAGCACCCCAGGTTCTAGTCCCATTTGGGGTGCTGGATTCTGTCCCGGTTGCTCCTCCTCCAGTCCAACTCTGCTATGGCCGGGAAGGCAGTGGAGGATGGCCCAAGTGCTTGACCCCTGCACCCACATGGGAGACCAGGAGGAAGAACCTGGCTCCTGGCTTCAGATCAGCACAGCGTGCCAGCTCTAGTGGCCATTTGGGAGGTGAACCAACAGAAAAAGACCTTTCTCTCTGTCTCTGTCTCTGTCTCTCTGTCTCTGACAACTCTGCCTGTCAAAAAAAAAAAAGCAATTTATGGATTCAATGAGATACCAATCAAAATACCAAAGACATTCTTCTCAGATCTGGAAAGTATTATGCTGAAATTCATATGGAGGCACAGGAGACCTCAAATAGCTAAACTAATCTTGGATCTATTTTGTCAGATATTAAGATGGCTACACCAGCTCTTTTTTTTTTTTTTTGGGGGGGGGGTTCTGTTAGCATGCAATATCTTTTCCCATCCTTTCACTTTCAGTCTGTGTGTATCTTTGTTGGTGAGATGTGTTTCTTACAGGCAGCAAATAGATGAGTTTTGTTTTTATTCCACTCATCCAGTCTGTGTCTTTTAAATGAAGAGTGAGGTCATTACATTCAAGGTGACTATTTATAATATTTATTTTTCCATAAATATTCCTATTTATGGAGAACTGAAGAGTTGGGGTCATTTACATTCAAGGTGACTTTTCATAATATTTATTTTTCCATAAATATTCCTATTTTTTACCTTGTATTTCCTTTGTACTTCTACTAGGAGATTTCCTTCCTTTACCTTTTTTTGTAATGATGACCATGTTTCTGTGTTTCTGTGTGCAGCACATCCTTAAGCATCTTCTGCAGGACTAGATGGGTGGTGACAAATCCTTTCCATTTCTGTTTGTCAGGGAATGTCTTTATTTCACCTTCATTCATAAGTAAGAGTTTTGCAGGGAATAGTATTCTGGGTTGACAGTTATTTTCTCTTACGTCTTGAAATATATATCACCATTCTCTCCTAGCCTGTAGGGTTTCTGATGAGAAGTCTGCTGTGAGTCTAATTGCAGATCCTCTGAAAACAATCTGACCTTTCTCTTGTGCACATTATAGACTCTTTCCTTTGTGTTTTATTACGGAGAGTTTGATTATAATGTGTCATGGTGAAGCTCTTTTCTGGTCATGTCTATTAGGAGTTCTATGTGCTCACTGTACTTGATTGCCCCTTTTATGTTCCAAATTAGGGAAATTTTCTGTTATTAATTCACTAAAAAGGCCTCCTAATCCATTCTCTCTTTCCATGCCTTCAGGAACTCCTAGAACCCGTATGTTGAGTAGTTTGATAGTATCCTGTAGATTACCAACAGTGTTTTTTAGTTTTCTAATTTCCACTTGTGTTTCCTGTGCTTTGTCTTCTAAGTCATATATTCTTTCTTCTGCTTCACTGATTCTGTTATTAAGTCTTTATACTGCATTTTTATTTGTTCTATTGAATTCTTCATTTCTAAGATTTCATTTTGATTTCTCTTTAAGATCTCAATTTCATGAGAGAAATTTTCTTTCATGTCATATATGGATTTCATTAGTTCATGCATTTGCTTCTGATTACTTCTAAGTAATCCTATGATCAATTTTTGAATTCCATTTCTGGCATTTCTTCAATCTCATCATCTTCACAATCTAGTATTATGTTTTGTGTTCTTTTGGGGGCATCATGCTGTCTTCCTCATTCTTGTTTCTTGAATTGAGGTGTTTGCTATTCAGCATTTGTGGATATACTTGTTATTTTCTTCTTTTTTTTTTTTTTTTTTTTTTTTTTTTTGCTGTGGCGACTTATCTTTGGACTACGTCTGTGTGGATTAGTGGAGTGTCTACTTTCAGAGAATACCTAGAGGCATGTGGTCAGTGTGGCCAAGGAACTCTGGTCAGTGTTCCCGTGTTAAGGGTGTGTCTGAGGTAACACACTCAGGTTTGGTGTGGTAAATCTCCTTTTATTTCTTTTTTATCAGAGAAGTTTGTCCTTGTCTCTTTGCGTAGACTCAGCTGAGCTCCTCTCCTCAAAGGAGACCAGTGCCTGGGTGCCAGCCCCATTGAATATATTATTTGTCCACTCTGCCCCAAAGACCACACAAAGGATCTGTGCAGTCCTCAGTGTAAGCTGAGACTCCCCAGCAATGTCCCTTGCCAGGTAACCAGGGAGCCCTCTTCGTGTGGAGCCTCCCATAGTGACTGCCCAAAGTCCCAGCCACACCCTGAGTCCTCCCACACAGCCTCAGTGTTTTCATAGTCCTGGCACACAAGCCTCCCTGTCAGTTCTCCCCACCAGACTCAGGGGTCTCTGTTTGGCTGGTTGCCGGGCACGGACACGAGCGAGTATAGCTGTTACATATGTCCGCAATGGCACCTGCTCTCTATCAGCTTGTTCCAAGATGCAGTTGCAGGGTGATCAGGGAGAGAGAAAACATAGCCCCCCTTTGTTTCTTTTCCTCTAGTTTGGCAGGTACACTATCCCCCCACTTCAAGCTGGATTCCCTCTAGGCTCTTCCTGCCGCTTTTTCAACAGTGGCTTCAGCTGCTGCAGTCTGGTCTCACCTCACTCTCCAATGCCGTTGTGGAAGCTCTTGACTGCTGGGGTCCTGAGTTGTGTGTGCCCTCGCCCTCCACATAGGTCCACTGTGTGCCTCGAATTTGCATAGAGTTGTTTCTATGCTGTTTCTCCAAAACTTTTCCCTGAGACTGCACTCTTTCCACTTTTTAAAAACTATCTTCTCCTAGACTAGAGCAGCAAGCTCCCTCCCTACTCTGCCATCTTAATCCTCTCCTAAAAATTTCCACAGATATTTATTATACATTTAATTTTCACATTTTGACCTTTCACTCCTTCTCAGAAGGGACTGAGTCCTGGTGCACATTTGTATCTCTGGCAATTGCATCAAGGTCTACAATTGCACAGCAACTCAATGCTCACTGCTTCAATGCATACATTAATAATTGAATGTATGTTATTCTCCTGCTTCCTCCAAAGTCCAAACATCAGACCCTGGATGACAGTCCTTTGACAGAACAATAATCAGGGACCCATGAATTCTTCTGCAGTTAACTTGGGTTGAGGTTCCCACCCTCTCCTGTTGGGAGGTCTGGAAACACCAGACAGTGGGTTATTGTGCTGGGAATGATCTTGGTTATGCTCACAGAAAAGAGAGGTGACCTGGTGGGTCTCATCCAGGTACCATCTTTCATGTCCCACTGGTCATTCAGGATTTTGGCCCACAAAAGAAATATTGTTGTGTTGAGAGGAAAAACAAACTAAAGGGAAGCAGGGTTCAAGCTGCGCTGTAAGGAGAGGGTTGACAGCTCAATACAAAGTTGGGAAAGAATTAGCCTTGAGCCTTTCAGAGACACTGAAAATTATTATAATTATAGCGAGCATCTCTATTACTTAATCATAAGGGGTCTTAAATTGTCCTGGACCATTGTTAGTCTTCTGAGAAATATGAGACTTCTTTTACTGGTAATAACCTAGGACATGTATAGAGCTCATTTGTAGTTGCATTCTGTTCATATTTTACCTGCCTAAAATTCCCCAAGAAATTCATTAACCAGGATACTTTGTAGCAAAAATTCATATATTTTAAAAAATAAAGTCAGGGAGAGGCCACCACTAGACCTTCCTCTATAACCTAGGAAGAAGACTGCAGCTCAAGATGGTCTCAAAAGACCCTTCTTTATAACTAATTTAAATGCATTCCATCAAACCTAAACCACTCATGGCAAAACGAAAGCCCCAAGACATCAGAGACCTCTGGATTTATCTGTGGCAAGAACTGAGATGTGTTAATGCTCCAATCAATCTAAATGTGATTTGAGATGTACCACATGCACATGCACTCAGGTAAACATACATACACAATGTTTTTTTTGCTTTACCTTAAAAATATTATCAATTTGTTGTGAAACGTTTTTTTTTTTCAGTGTCAGCTAGTACTGGATCCTTCAACCTTCTTTTACAGGTATTTTCCAATTCACTAAATCTCCATTAAGCTAGGGACAACTTCTTCTTATATCTGTAAATATAAGACTGTAATGCCAGTGTGTAAAATATTGACCACTCACGATGGTCACATATTTTTAAGAAAGTGGCAAGATCCATGGGCACTGACTTACTCAAAACTTTTTTTTTAAATCAAACCTTTAGAAATATGAAAAATACTCACACTACACCTTCCATAAACAGCATCTTCCCCTACCTCCATGTCCAAGAGCATGAGATGCCATCACAAAATCTTAATTTTTTGCCCAATGTAAGTACTGATTCCTTTTTTTCCTATTAATATTTTAATTTGCTGAAAAGCAATTCTGGTCTACACTATGGTTTCAAGATAGGAAAATAAGTATGACACAGTCCTTGCTCTCCAAAACACAAACAGATGGGGCGATAGACATACAAATAAGATAAAAGACTGTAGTAGATACAGAACACTAGATACCACTGCTGTGTTTTACCACTGTGTCCATGCCACACAGCCTTTCACCATGGACCTGTCACGTAGGCTCTGTAATTATCCCCACCTTACAGATGGGGAGACAGGGTTCTGGGAAGACCAATTCACATACTCAGAGTCCTAGAACTAGAAAGTGGTAAGAATGTGTGACAACAAGGAGAAAAGGGATCAGCTCAGCCTGGGTAATTTACAGAAGACTTCAAGGAGAAAATGTTCAGATTGGGTCTTGAAGGATGAGTGTGAGACTTCTGGGTCAAAAACATTCATGTGACAGAAATTTAAAGTAAACAACAATGCAGGAGGTAGAATTTCTAAAAGTGCTCCTTTTTGTTGTTTGTCCATTTAGCCAAAGCAAAGCAACAAAACCACTGAAAAATTAGATGAACTGAAATAAGGTATCCAGGGAAGACTCTCTCGGGACAAACTTTTACCTCACTTAACCTACCTCTCTTCTTTACAACAGTCAGATGTATGATGAGTGTTCACAGACCTTGAACCTGCTGTTGAGGAACAGTGTTTTTCTTCTTACTCTTTATTGAATTCTTTACTGACTGTAGGGTTAATCTTATGAGTATAAAATAGACTGAGAGTAGATCACTGTAAAAATTAAAGGAAGGAAGGGGAAAGGAAGGAGGAGGGAGGGTGGCAGCTTGGGCAGGAGGGAGGTTGTGGTAGGGGCAGGGAGGGAGTATCACTATGCTTCTAAGTCTGTATATATGAAATTCAGGAAATTCATTCACGTTAAAAAAAATTACAAAAAAGAAGAAAAAATATGCAGAATTAAAGATCTATTCCTTCAGGCCAAGGTAAATTGTCTGGTCTTTGGTAGTTGCCTATTACATGCACTGATGAGAAATGTGTTAGTGTCTATTCATTTACACCCTAGCATGAATCAGGGTACCAGTTTGAAGCTAGTCCTGGAGATTGACTGCCAGTTACCATCTGGGTCATCATGGGACATTTCCTTAACTGTCAAATGGGGATAATAACAATGTATGATAGGATTGCTGCAAGGATTAGAAATAACACATTCCACACACTTGGTACAATGCCTGGCACTGTGGAAACACTCAGTAGATGTTGGCTGGTATTTTAATTAACAAGACCTTGAGGAAAGAGGAAACAGGGGGAAAATAGATAAGAGTAAGCTCAGTAAGAACAGACTTGGGGAAATCATAAATGTCTCCCTCAAACCAGGGAGATACGGGCATAGGGATTGGATAGCACAGACTGGGTGATAGGAGATAGGAGGGTGTGACAGCAGAGTTACACCTCATCTGTTTACATATTGGTTTCCCCATGAACCTTATTGGTCCTGTTCATTACTGTGCCTCCAGCACCTGATGCTTACTAGATATTCAATAAGTGCTTGTTCAATGACTGAGTGGACAAGTGATGGATGACTTTTCATATTTCAAAAAAATACACAGACATGCCTAAAACAAAGGCTGGAGGGACACACTGTAAAAAGTTAGTTGTATGGCCGGCGCCGCGGCTCACTTGCCTAATCCTGCGCCTGCAGCACCAGCACCCTAGGTTCTAGTCCCAGTTGGGGCGCCGGTTCTGTTCCGGTTGCTCCTCTTCCAGTCCAGCTCTCTGCTGTGGCCCGGGAAGGCAGTGAAGGGTGGCCCAAGTCCTTGGGCCCTGCACCCACATGGGAGACCAGGAGGAAGCACCTGGTTCCTGGCTTCTGATCAGCGCAGTGTGCCAGCTGCAGCAGCCATTTTGGGGGTGAACCAATGGAAGGAAGACCTTTCTCTCTGTCTCTCTCTCTCTCTCACTGTCTAACTCTGCCTGTCAAAAAAAAAAAATTAGTTGTAGTTACAACTGGTTTACAAGATTATAAGCAATTTTTTCCTTTTGTACTCAAGTTTTCTTTGTAAGTCTTTAATAAGGTTTTAAAGTTTTCATTATTTATTTTATATCTGAGAGGCAGAGAGAGAGAGAGAGAGAGAAAGAGAGAGAGAGATATATAGGTTTGCTCACCAAATGCCTACAACAGTTAGGGCTGGGCCAGGCCAAGACCAGAAGGCAGGAACTCCATCTAGCACTCCCACATGAGTGGCAGAAACACATATACTTGAGCCACCACCTGCTGCATTCCAGGATATGCATTAGCAAGAAGTTGGATAGAAAGCAGATCCAAGACTCAAACCCAGGCACTCCAATGTGGGATGCAGGAGTTCCAAGTGGCTCTTAACTGCTGCTCCAAATGCCCATCCCTACCCTGTTAATCCACTTCACAACTGACAGGAAGAGATTATCAGACAGGTCTTGATGCTCAGGACCATCTGAGGTTAGATTATTCTAGTATTTCCTCAAGGAGGGAACAGTGGATTCCCAAACTCTAGTGTGTATCACAATCACCCAGGAATATGGTAAAAACGCTGATTATTTTTAATTCAGCAGATCCATGACAGACCTAAGGGTCTGCATTTCTAATAAGCTCCCAACTAGTACTGACAGTGAGAAGCAACATGATAGGCAACCCCAAAGCAAGCACACAACGAAAGAAAAGTAGGAAGAGAAAGAGCTGCTGATGGGAGACAGTACCATCCTGAAACCCGCCCAACTTTGGGATGTTTATCTCTGAGATGTGCAGTCTTCAGGATTCTGTTTCACTCACTTGGTATATTTGGAGACTATATTGTTCAGGAGAAAGGATTAGAGTCTATTAAAGCCCTGGGATACTTATCTTTTCTCAAGAAAAGGAAGGGCTGTAGCAAGCCTTGCTCATTTTTTTAACTCTGTCTCCCATTAAACACCACCACTGTTGCTGTCAGTCGAGTTCTCATTAGATTAATGTCTCCTAAATTAATTTTGTGTTCAATAAGCCTCCATAAATATGTTTGTTCAGCAGACCAAATTGGACTATTCGATTTAACTAAGGGTGGACGCACAGCGGCACAGCACTTGTCTGCATTCACATGCTGTTGGCTGGTCTCTTTCATTAGTCACTGTCACCAGTGGTGGCCACTGGTCCCTGCTAAGCTCCTCCAGATAATCAAATGCTGCTCCTATTGAAATATAATCCTCCCCAGAGCATGGAGGGGCATTCTCTAAATTGGCTGAAGAGGATTACGAAGCACTGGAGAAGAAAATAAGCGAGAGCAGAAGCAACTCTTGATTTGAGATATCCTGATGCCACCAAATCTTCGCTTTCTTTAGCCCTAATTTTCTTTAAAAAAAAAAAACTATATTCATTTTCAGTTTATTTGAAAGGCAGAGAGACAGAGAAAGATCTTCCATCTGCTGGCTCATTCTCCAAATGCCCACAACAGCTGGGCCAGGCCAAAGCCAAGAACCCAGAACTCAATCTGTGTCTTCTACATGGGTGCCAGAGACCCAACCGCTTAAGCCATCACCTGCTGCCTCCATTATCAAGAAGATGAACTGCAGCCGGCGCCGTGGCTCAACAGGCTAATCCTCCGCCTTGCGGTGCCGGCACACCGGGTTCTAGTCCCGGTCGGGGCACCGATCCTGTCCCGGTTGCCCCTCTTCCAGGCCAGCTCTCTGCTGTGGCCAGGGAGTGCAGTGGAGGATGGCCCAAGTGCTTGGGCTCTGCACCCCATGGGAGACCAGGATAAGCACCTGGCTCCTGCCATCGGAACAGCGCGGTGTGCCGGCCGCAGCGCGCTACCGCGGCGGCCATTGGAGGGTGAACCAACGGCAAAAGGAAGACCTTTCTCTCTGTCTCTCTCTCTCTCTCTCACTGTCCACTCTGCCTGTCAAAAATTAAAAAAAAAAAAAAAAAAAAAAAAAAAAAAAAAAAGAAGATGAACTGCAAACAGAAGAGCCATGACTCCAGCTGGGCACTCCAGTATGGGTAGCAGACATCCCGGGCAGCATCTTAACCATTGTAGCCTTCTTTTTTTTTTTTTTTTTGGACAGGCAGAGTGGACAGTGAGAGAGAGAGAGAGAGAGAGAGAGAGAAAGGTCTTCCTTTTGCCGTTGGTTCACCCTCCAATGGCTGCCGCGGCTGGCGCACTGTGGCCGGTGCACCGCACTGATCCGAAGCCAGGAGCCAGGTGCTTTCCTGGTCTCCCATGGGGTGCAGGGCCCAAGCACTTGGGCCATCCTCCACTGCACTCCCAGGCCACAGCAGAGAACTGGCCTGGAAGAGGGGCAACCGGGACAGAATCCGGCGCCCCGACCGGGACTGGAACCTGGTGTGCCAGCGCCGCAAGGCAGAAAATTAGCCTATTGAGCCGCGGCGCTGGCCAGCCTTCATTTTATTACATAATGCTCAATGCACACGCCTCCCACCCACTTCATCCCACTCCATTCCCATAGTCTGCTCCAACTCTGCCAAACTCTGAAATTGCTGAATTTGGAGTTGATCCTAGATCCCTGCTTTATAAACAAGGGCTCTGACTCCCAGACATGCTGCAGTTTTCCCAAAGCTCTCCAGGTTTTACCCCAGACACCAGGGTTGCTTCTATGACTCGAGACAGCAGACCTGGGAATGGACAAACAAGTATGTTCTCCTATGATCATCGAGGTATTCCTCGTAAATAAATAGCCTCAGACATGAAATTATGCTTTAATAGTAATAGCAATAATAATGGTAGCAGTAGCCTTAGATTTTTACCTTGTAATTATAGAAATTTGCAAGCACACCCAGAAGCCCAGAGAATGGTGTCCAGCTCCGATAGTGGTCAACTGATGATCAGTGTTACTTCATCTAATCCACATTTCACTATTTATTGTTATTCAGGCAATTGCTTTTAATACTTTGATTTTTCTCCTGGGCTTGGCACATTTGCTGTTATCTCCAGATTTATCCTTTAGGTGTCACTGATTGAATTCCTGTTACGGCAAATCAAGATGCATCTCTCTTTCCCTGCCCCGCATCCTATCCTCTGGTTCAGTGTACCTAAAGGATAAGTTCTAGGTTATTTTCAGCAACAGAATGGAAATGTATAAGTTCACTGCTTATTACCTGGACTTTCGAATAGCTCCTGTCTTCAGAGCCCTGCCTTAGCCAGCATTTGAAAGCTCTTAGGGCACCCCATTTCTAAGACAGACCTATATTCTGAGAGACAAAAAGCAATCCTAAAAATCACACAGCCTTAAACTTCTCAACTAAACGAAATGACGTTTCCTGTCCGCCCTCTCTGTCTTGGTATCTTGCTTTTCAAGTCTCCACATGTTTCATAATTTCCTATTGCTTGTTCCCCCAGTTGATTTGGGATACTTTTTTGAGAAGAGAAAGAGGAACATCTTTACTCCGTCATGTTCCAGAGTTTTTTACAAACTAAGATTTGAATCTGGCTCCATGATGTATTAGCGATAGCTTTTGGAGAGGGAGAATTAACCCTTCTCTGTCCTCTCAACTTTCCTAACAGCATTCACTTGCTATGCATGAGACACAGAGGGGTTAAGCGACATCAAAGGATAGGTAACAGTTATGACATGAGACGGCACTGGTACTCCAGCCCAGGATGGCTGAAGAGCAGGGCAGGTGTCATCGATGACTCGGTGTCTTGCTCTGCACCACATTTAGTAGCCTGCATTCCTGAGTCAGCTCTTGCCCAACGACCACCTAGGGCTCATGGCTCACCTTCCAAATCGCCACAGCAACCATTCCTGTGGACCCAACTACAGGGACCATCCCACCCTCTTGGAAGAACCAAGGGATCAAACTTCATAGTCATTCTTATAAAATCAATATTCTGAATTACACTTCAGTGTTTGATTTTATTGCTTTTACATTTTTTAGAAATATAAAGTTATCCAGCTATCTATAAAAAAAAGAACACTAACCCAGCAATCCCATGTCTAGTAATCTGTCCCAAAGGTACACAGACAAAAATAATTTTTTAAAGTGTGCAAGTGATATTTGCTGCAGTGTTGCTTATAATAGCAGAACACTAGAAACAGTCTCAATGCCTAGCAATACGGAAACCATAGAATAAAAACCACAATTTTAAATGTATGAAAGTTGGTTTAGTTTTGAAAAAGTGACAGGTATAAAGATATGCATGGGTATAACATGCAGGTGCATATTTTTAAATGAGTGTGTAAAATTTATAATTTTTAAATGGTCACCTATAGACATAAGTTCAAGGGCATAAAGGTTATACTTCTCCAAATCGACACAGTTTTGAGAACTGGACTTGAAACATACAAAAATTTACACAAATACAAAACTAAATTTGAAAAGAGTAAAAGCGAACAATGAACATAGCTGTATATCCAACGGTAGCATGACCTCCAGAAATAAAATTTTCTAAATGATGCTTGATTTGCTGGTAAATTTCTAGTATGAAATCCCTTAAAGGCAGGGAAAAAAATGAAAAGAATTCTTCAGTTATTTTCAGTAACCACCTTGTTGTCAGGAGTGTTGGCATTCTTATTCTGAGTCTGTTGGATGTATATAGTAAGAAAGAAGAAGAAAGAGAAGAAGTAGGAGAAAAAAATAAGAAAATGGCTAGTAATGAGAGTATCATGGAGAAAGGAGACACAATGTCAGCTTAGTGAGATGTCTTCTGCAATACTAAATTTTAATAGTACCAATGTAAACATAGTGTATTTTACTGCTTTTACTTTTTTTAGCTTTTATTTTGAAATACTTATAGACTCCTAAGAAGTTACAAAAATAATACATAGGTCTTATGCGCCCTTCACCCAGGTTCCCCTAAGGGTTACTTGCTACATCACTATAGTAAAATATCAAAGCCAGGAAAGTGATACTGGGACTAAGTGTAGATGTAATTCTTGCTATGTATCACACGTATGAATTTTTGGAACCGCTACCACAATCAAGGCACAGAATTCTTCCTTCACCACAAAGATTTCCTCGTGCTAACCCTTCGTAATCATTCCTACCCCACTGTGATCCCTAAACTCCCGTTAACCAACAATCTGCTCTCCATCTCTATAATTTTGTCATTCCAAGAATGTTACATAAATGCAATCAGACAGCATGTGACCTTTTGCTATTGGCCTTTTTTCCTGAGTAAAATGCCCTTGAGAGCCAACTAAGTTGTGTCACTTTGTTCCTTTTTATTGATGGGTAGTGTTCTGTGGCATGGATGTACTCTACTCTGGTTAGCCATTCTCACACTGAAGGATATTTCAGCTGTTTGCTGGCTTTGGCTATTACAAATAAAGCTGCAATGGACATTCTTGTTCTGGCTTCCATATGGGCATAACTCTCATTTCTCTGGGGTGAATACCCAAAAGGACAATTGCTGGATCATTCTGCAAGTGCATATTTAGTTTTAAAGAAACTGCCAAACTCTTTTCCAGAGTGGCTGTCTCGGTTTACACTCCCACCAGCAATTTATGGGACAACAAGTTTCTCTATATCCTTGCCAGTGTTTGGGACAGTCACTATTGTTTATTTTAGCAGTTCTGATAGTCGTATAATGATAACTCCTTGTAGCCATCATTTGCATCTCCCTAATGGCTAGTGGTATCCAACATCTTTTCATGTGCTTATTTGCCATCTGTATATCCTTTTCAGTGAAATGTCTCTTCATGCCTTTTGTCCAATGTCTAATAAAATTGCAATTGTACTGTTGAGTTTTGAGAGTTCTTTATACATTTTTGAAGGATTTGCCATATATATCACTTGCAAATATTTTCTTTGAGAATGTAGCTCTCTTTTCTTTCTCTTAACAGTCTCTTTCACAGAGTACTTTAAATTGTGACGAGTCCAATTTATTGAATTTTTTCTTGTATGGATCATACTGCAGGTTTTGTGTCTTAAGAACACTTCACTATATTAAAGGTTTCAACTTTTTTCCCTCATGTTTTCTTTTCAACGTTTTATGGTTCTATGTTCTACATTTAAATAGATAACCCATTTTTTTTTTTGACAGGCAGCGTGGACAGTGAGAGAAAGACAGAGAGAAAGGTCTTCCTTTTGCCGTTGGTTCACCCTCCAATGGCCACCGCGGTAGGCACGCTGCGGCCGGCGCACCGCGCTGATCCGATGGCAGGAGCCAGGTGCTTCTCCGGTCTCCCATGGGGTGCAGGGCCCAAGCACTTGGGCCATCCTCCACTGCACTCCCTGGCCACAGCAGAGAGCTGGCCTGGAAGAGGGGCAACCGGGACAGGATCGGTGCCCCGACCGGGACTAGAACCCGGTGTGCCGACGCTGCAAAGTGGAGGATTAGCCTAGTGAGCCGCGGCGCCGGCCATAACCCATTTTTACTTAATTATTTTTTAAAAAGCAGATCTTTAAGTTCAGAGCAAAATAAAGTAGAAGTCGCAGAGATTTCTCATAGATTTTCTGTCTCCACGCATGCATCTATACAAGTTGTGAGGCAACTTCAGAAGTATGTTCTGGTCTCACATGTCAATGTCTTTAAAACAATGGAAATGTTGTCCTTCTTTGCCTACTCTCTGATGTCTACTAAATAGGAGGTGAGGTTTGATTTCAAAAGAACTCACTCCTGAAATGATGTAGAACTGCCACTTTTAAATAAATTTCATTTTTTAGCAGTGTGAGGTTCATAGCAAAATTTAATGGAAACTATAGAGATTTCCCACATAATTCCTACCTCAACACATGCAAAGCCTCCCCTATTCACATTCTCAACCAGAGTAGTTCATTTAGTACAATTAATAAATCCACACTGATACAACATTATCACCCTAAGTACATTGTTTACATTAGGGTTCATTCTTGGTGCAGTACTTCCAATGGGGTTGGGCACATGTAGCCACTACTATACAGAAATTTTTACTGCCTTAAAAACCTTCTGTGCCACAACTATTCATACCTCCTGCCCCATTCAACTCCTGGGAACTACACGTTTCTTTATCATCTCCGTGGTTTTGCCTTTTCCATAGTGTTTTACACTGTGCAGCCTGTCAGATGGCATCATATAGTGTGTGCCTTTTTTAGATCGGCTTTTTTTTTTTTTTGACAGGCAGTTAGACAGTGAGAGAGAGAGAGAGACAGACAGAGAGAAAGGTCTTCCTTCTGTTGGTTCACCCCTTAAATGGCCACTATGGCTGGCGCACTGCGCCGATCTGAAGCAGGAGCCAAGTGCTGCCTCCTGGTCTCCCATGCGGGTGCAGGGCCCAAGCACTTGGGCCATCCTCCACTGCCTTCCCAGGCCACAGCAGAGAGCTGGACTAGAAGAGGAGCAACCAGGACTAGTACCCGGCACCCCAACTGAGACTAGAACCCGGGGTGCCAGCGCCACAGGTGGAGGATTAGCCAAGTGAGCCACGGCGCCAGCCAGATTGGCTTCTTTAACTCAGTGATGCTCATTTGCTTCTTTTGTGTCTTTTCATGATTTGACAGCTCAGTTCTTTTTAGTGCTGAACATTATTCCATTCTGCATACACCAGTTTGCCCCCTCACCCACAGAAGGACATCTTGGTTGCTTCCAAGTTTTGACAGTGAGGAATAAACCTTCACTAAACATCCACGTGTAGTTTTTCATGTGGACACGTTTTCAACTCCTTTGGGACTGTGGGATCCTATGGTAAGTGAATGTTTAGCTTTTAGGAAACATCAAAACTGTTTTCCAAAGTGGCTGTTCCATTTTGCATTCCCACTATTTTTTTTTTTTTTTTTGACAGGCAGAGTGGACAGTGAGAGAGAGAGAAAGGTCTTCCTTTTGCCGTTGGTTCACCCTCCAATGCCCGCCGCGGTAGCGCACTGCCGCCGGCGCACCGCGCTGATCCGATGGCAGGAGCCAGGTGCTTCTCCTGGTCTCTCATGGGGTGCAGGGCCCAAGGACTTGGGCCATCCTCCACTGCACTCCCGGGCCACAGCAGAGAGCTGGCCTGGAAGAGGGGCAACCGGGACAGGATTGGTGCCCTGACCGGGACTAGAACCCGGTGTGCCGGCGCCGCAAGGCGTAGGATTAGCCTAGTGAGCCGCGGCGCCGGCCCCCACTAACTATTAATAGGAGTTGCTGCTTGTTGATCTACATCCCCACCAGAATTTGGTGCTGTGTTTTAAATTTTTGCCCATTCTAATATATGTGCAATAGTGTCCTATTTTTATTTTAATATACATTTCCCTGATAACATATGATGCAGGCTGTCTTTTCACGTTTTTATTTGTCATCTGTATGTATTCTTGGGTGAGGTATCTGTTTGTGTCTTTGCCTCACTGTTTAGCTGAGGTTTTTTTTTTCTTGTTTTGAGCTTTTAAAGTTCTTTGTTAACCGAATTTTAGATAACAGTATTTCATCAGGTATATAATTTGGAAATACTTTCTCCTAGCCTGCTGCTTGTCTTTTTATTATGGTTACAGTGTTTTAAGCAGAACAGAACCTTCTCATTTTAATGAAATCCATCTTGTCAATCTTTCTTTTCTGGGTCATGCCTCCGGTATGGTATCTCAAGAGTCATCACCAAACCTGTGGTCATCTAACTTTCCTCCTCTGTTTTCTTCTAGGAGTTTTATATTTTGGTGTCTTACATTTAGATCTTTGATCCATGAATTAATCTTTACATAAGGCCTCAGGTTGAGATTGAAATTTTGTTGTTGTTGCTGCTGTTTTGCCTAGGGATATTCAATTTTTCCAACACTTTTTGTTGAAAAATAATCCTTCCTTTACTTAATTGCTTTAGAACCCTGTCAAAACCAATATGGTTTATTCATGGGCTCCCTATTCTGCTCTATTGATCTCTCTGACTATATATTTCTATGAATGAAACATTACCATAATTATTATAGCCACATAGTTTAAAATTAGGTAAACTGATTACTCACTTTAAAAAAATTATTCTTATTCCTTTGCCTTTCAAAATAAGCTTGTCTATTTCAACAGAAAAATTCTTGCTGGAATTTTAATAGAAATTGCAATGATCTATAAACAAATTTAGGAAAAAAAGACATCTTTCTGCATTGGTTCTTTCAATCCATGAACATGGTATGTCCCTCCATTTATTTATGTCTTCTTAAATTCCTTTCATTAGCATTGTGTAGTTTTCAGCATACAAGTCCTGTACAAAAATCTGTTATATCTATAGCTAAATATTTATTAAATGACCACAAGTGGCATGTTTATTATTTCAGTTTCCATGCATTTATTATTCACATTTTGAATAATATTTTTGTATGTTTATTTTTTTATCATTTGACCTTACTCAACTCACTTATTCTTGAAGGTTTTTTGTAGATTTCTGGGGATTTTCTACATTGGCCATTACATCATCTATAAGTAGGGAGTTCTTTTTTTTTTTTTTTTTTTTTTTTTTTTGACAGGCAGAGTGGACAGTAAGAGAGAGAGACAGAGAGAAAGGTCTTCCATTTCCATTGGTTCACCCCCCAATGGCCGCTGCGGCCGGCGTGCTGCGGCCGGCACACTGCACTGATCTGAAGCCAGGAGCCAGGTGCTTCTCCTGGTCTCCCATGCGGGTACAGGGCCCAAGAACTTGGGCCATCCTCCACTGCACTCCCGGGCCACAGCAGAGAGCTGGCCTGGAAGAGGAGCAACCGGGACAGAATACAGTGCCCCGATCGGGACTAGAAGCCAGGGTGCTGGTGCCGCAGGCGGAGGATTAGCCTATTGAGCCACGGCACCGGCCGGGAGTTCTATTATTTTACAGTCTACATATTTTTACTTCCTTTTCTTGCCTTATCATGGTGGCCAGGACTTCAAGGTATGCGTTGAATCTGAATGGTAGAGTGACTGCTGGTAAGAGCAATGAGGAATTTTTTTCTGAAGACTTTAAAGGAATTCCAGTAATTATTAAAGAGTTTTATCTCCTTCCAGGCTGTACTTTTTGTAGTCCTGTGGAGAGTGAGAACAGCCTTTGTCTGTGCCCATTGACATTTCTGGATTGCCATCTTCACCAGCATCTAGTATGGAATATTACAGGGTAGTTCCTTGAGTCCTGAGATCTCTAGATGAGCCATCTTCTTTCCACCTTTCAGGGACTTTTTCAGGTTTGGTTGTAATGTTCAGCATTTTCAGCTGTAATTACTAGAAGGACTAGTAAATGTGTCTATTCCATCTTATATGTAATGGTAATTAAAAGACATTCACTTTTAAAACAGATACAAATATTTTCTAATTTTCCTTCTCTTAAAAATTCAAAGACGGCTTTCTGAGCATGACCATCCATTGCTGCTTCAATCAGTCCTGCACTGAAAACAGATACAATGGCTCAGATCTGCAATTGTCTGATGCCCTGTCACATAGGATTCTGCTCCTGAGGACAGAAAAAGGGCTCAGTCACCTCTTTCAGACTCAGGAGTTCAACATTGCTCTTTAGATAGTGCCTAACACAAAGGAAACTCTCATGTCAGACACTCCTAAGTTTGGAAGGCAGCTGGTGAAATACACTCTGGGGCACACTGTTCACATACTCTGAAGTCTTGTAGTCCAACTCAGGGCCATTGAATAACTGTGTGCAGTATTTACCCAAGAGCCCTCAAACTGACCCAGAATGATCTGTGAGCTTCGTATGGAAACCCTAGTCCCCATTTTAAGGCTTGTCTGCGTGATAGTGTTTTTTCTCTCCTCTGGGTTCTGATCTCCAATATCTCTCAGTGCCAATGAAACTGATATACAAAAGTGGAAGGGAGATCAAAAAGTCAACGGCCCTGACTTCCTTTACCTGGATGACATCTTCATTTTTCTAAATACTGTTGATAATGTCTCCTCTGTAGGAAGAAGGATGACACAGAGATGAGCCTAATATCATAATTCAAGTTTTAAAAAATGGAATTGATGCTGTCTGGATTACTAAGTTTTCCCCGAAAAAAAGATCATTGCCTATCTTTCAAAGTACATTGTTGCTCAGGCTGTGGGTACTGGGACATGTGCAATGGATGTTACAGAACCACAATGATGGACACAAAACAGACCCAGACACTGCTCACATGACCTGAAACACTTTCTAACATTCTCTGGGGAGGGGGGGACGGCTTCAGTGTCACTCCTAGCTCTGCACTGTCAAACAGAGTAGCCAGTAGCCATGTGTAGGTATTCAAATTTAAATAATGATAAATAAAAATAAACAGAATTAAAAGTCCAGTTCCATAGACACTAACCACATTTCAAGAATTCAATAGCCACCTATAGCTAGTAGGTGCTACAGGGAATAGTGCAATTCTAGACAGTGGCTGGATAAGGGAGATTCACCTCTCATCTGCTCAGATACCAGGGCGTAGACTTTTGTGGTGTCACCATTAAGTAGAGGCCTTACAGGGACAGCCTACTCGGGATGGACCTGCTGCTGTGCCCCTTGGCCATCACAGTCCATACGTTTGAGCTGAAAAAGTCCAAGCAAGTGTGAGTTTGGTGACTGTTGAACCCCTTTGTGTTCCTGAATCTTCTCTGCCTTGACTTCTGAAGAACCTCACTTTCTGTGCTGGCTAAATTCATAAATACATGTTCTCAAATATTTTATCCCATATTTCAGGTATTCAGTTGGGAGAATAGTTCAGGGTACTTTTGTGTCCCATTGCCCAATATAAGAGTCTCTATCCCTCTTTGATACAGTTGATATCAAATCCCATTTTTCTGCTATGCTAAGCTCCTATTACAATCCTCAGCTTCCTGAATTCTGACTCATCACAGGCTCAAGTGACCATTTCTCCCACCAGAGATAATTGCTTGCTGTCATTGAACTCACTTGTTTTTTCCTCTGTCTCCATGTCCTATACTCCCACCCAGTACTTCTCTTCTCTCCCTTTCTTTCCTGGGTTTTTTTTGCATTAGTTAACCAAAATAATATATCCAATAAGAATAATTCTATTCAGTGGTTTCGATGTTTGGAATAATAGGGACACAGATGAACTCACAGATGTTGAGTCATCAGTACAGTGATTTCTAATCAATGGCCAGAAACTTATAGGCCAAACTACTAAACATGCAGCCTTTATGACGGCTTTTGTGACTCTGCGTGAGTATGAATGTCAAGGTTATTATATCACAGGGGCAGTCAGAGTGAGCCTCCCAGAAACTATCAGAGTACACAGAAAGGATAACCTTATTTGTTCATCAAAAGTCAACCTGAATTCCATCAGAGCGTTTACCTCTGCAAACACCATGCTGGATGCTTTCTAAAGACTGGTGACTGAAGACAAAAGCAAGTCTTCACATTGTCGTCTTCACATTGTCATCTTGCTCTCAGCCACCATCTCTGGCTGAGGTGCCATGACTCCAATTTATAATCAGGCAGGTGCAAGTTTTAAGAGTAGAGAAAGAATAAATAAATGGGAAGTGAATGCAGCCTACTTGGAGACCCATCTAGATGGGCAGAAGCTTAATTCTGGCTCATAAACTCAAGGAGGCTTTGAGTGGTCTCCATGAGTCACAGGAATCCAGCACAAGTTTCTTGTACTCCACAATTCAATTTTTCACAGATATATGATAAAATATCTCAAAGGCTAACAGATGCTTAATAGGTTTTTTTTTCTAACTGACGCAAGAAGATTTTATTCCAATACCAGCTGCACCAAGCCCAACATTTGAAGACAATCCCAGCTCTGTCAGCTTTCATCTGTAAAATGGAACTGTGATGTCTTGTGAGTCTTAGGAAAGATGATCCCACAAGACAACGTATCTGAAGGTGCTCTATACTTTGGTACTTGATATAATTATTTAATTGTGAAAAATACATGGAAGCAAAATAAAATGATAAGCAGGATGAGAAATCAGATGTAAATATGCAGTGATGACTGGGGGCTAAACTTTGGCTTAGGGGTAGTAGCTATGTATAGGGAGTTGAGTTCAGCTTCTCAGGATCTGTCGTATTTGAGCCATCAGAAACATCTGAGACTGTTGAGCATGCCTGTTTGGTTCCATTACACATTTCCTCAAGTTTGGTGGCTTCATGATTCCTGGTTCCCCCCACCAGAGCCACTCTGATCACTCCTTTTCATGTTCTCCTTCCTCCACTCTCAGAATGTTATTCAGTGCTATATCCTTGGACTTCTCATGTGACATGTTCTCCTTGGATGCTCCAACAGAACTCAAGACTTCACTTCCTTGTATTGACACTCTTCAATCTTCATTCCTACACCCAGGTCTCTTTTACTGAAGAACAGACCATGTATACAACCACTTCTGAGGTTGCATCATTCCTATGTCTTCCAGCCCTTCAAATTTAGCATGACCAGACTTGAACTTGAAACCTTTCCTCCCCCTCAAAATGCTTCTCTTTCCATATTTCTCATCTTGGTAAATGGCCCCATCATCTGCCAAGATGTCTCAAGCAAACCTGATATTCTCCCTGGGCCTATCTCTTCTCCTCACACCCACATATAATCCATCTTTACCACCCACCAGTGCCACCTGCTAAATATCTCTCCATCCATCCACTTCTCTCCATTTCCATGGCCAGTCTCACTGACTAGATCATTATCTGCTCTTGCCTGTGTCATGAAAATGATTGCCTAGTCAGTTTCTCTGATTCTACAGTTAATTCCTTCCAACTCATGCTCCACTTCTTAGCCTGAAGGATCCTACTAACATGCCAACCTCATCATACGACTCCTTTACTGGATCTCCACTAACCTTCCCACTGCTCCTCACTGTAAAATTCAAATTCCTTCCTGTGGCTTCAAATTCTCCATTACCTGGTCCTCTTCTTGCCACCTAGCCTCTTCATTCCTTCCCCTAACCACCTTCTCCTCCTTCGTCTAACTCCTTTGACAGATCTTAGTGCACATATCCTGTCATCCCAGAAGCCTTTCCTGACCCTTAGACCAGGCAAGGGATCCCACCAAATATACTGCATGACCCTGAACTTCCCCATCACAATACTTATCACACATCAATGTGAATAGTGAAAGCCCCTTGAACAAAGACACAATAACACCCATCAATAGATTCTCCTCCACAGGTCCTCAGCGTAGCCATTGATGCAGTAGGTAAAACTGCCCTTCCAGAAGTGGGAAATGGCTCAGGGTTCCTGAAGGCAGTTCCTCACTACATCCACCATGAGAACTGTCACAAATATTGAATTTCCTTAGGAACACAGATAGAGTCACTAGGATTCAAGCAAGCAGACAGGATTCTCCTTGGATAAAATATGATTTTAATTTGTATAATATGCTCATTTATAATAATAGTAGCTACACATGACATGTAATAATAAGCCCCTAAAGCTAACCTAGGGCAAAAATTGAATACAAATTAAAATGGTTCTGCTTCTAGCAATATTAGTATATTGCATTGTGGATTTTTAGCTAAAATTGTGCAGAGTATAGCTGATTAATATTCCAATTAAAATCAGAATAAGACCACAGAAAATTACTAGTTTTCCCCAGTAATGAATAAATAAATGCCTTTCCAATAAGAAAAGGCTTCCAACAGACATCTGGATGGATAAGGCTCTGTCTTTTGGGGGAACCACAGAACAGACCAACACAGAAGGTCAGGAGGCCTTCAAATGCTGACATCTCTAAATTCTACCCTTTGAATTCCTCTTCACTACAGAAGTAATTTTGGCCTTTGCAGGGTCTTAGACGAAACTGCTTTCTTCCCTTCTGTTCTCCGGCATAGAGAAACTGTCCCATTCACATTCTCAAAAGGCCGGTTCAATACGCAATATGATTTTGCCTTTGGCCACAGATGGTTGGAACAGATGTGAATACATTTTACCAAAGTGGGCCAGTTCAAAGGGTACGTGAGGAAAGAAAGCTGAGCTGGAAGGCTAAGTGGGCTTGGAGTCTGTGGGAACTCAGTGAGGGCAGCCACAGTGGCTCAGTGTGAGCCTTGGTGAGTGAGCTGATAGCCAAGTCCATAGAGGAGGACAATGGAACAACCACCACAGTAAATACAAGAACCAGAGGGACCCATGCAGGAAAGAAAATCAGAGTGCAAAGGTTTTCCTGAAATGCTGAAAAGAAATCCTACTTTTCGTAAATGGGTTTGAACAGCTTTTTGTTCCTATGCTATTCCTTCGCTATTGGCAGTTTGGCCAATTATGGTCCATGTATGCAATGGTGGTCCCATAAGAATAAGGGAGCTGAAAATTCCTCTTGCCTATGATGTAACGGGAAGAAATGGCATAGGTCACATGATTTCCTGCCCATGCTCCTAATGTCACTACTGCCTTGTTAAAACCCTGAAAGAGGGCAGAGGAGGTGCCCTGAAGAAAACTGGGGAGATTGTGAAGCTGAGCAGAGCAGTAAGAGTAAGGTGACAGAATCAGGCGACAAAAGAACCTCAGTAACTGGCTAAATCTAACAAGAACAAGGTCCACACAGGGGACGGAAAGGACCCACACTTGGACTGCAGAGAAAAACCGTCTAGAGAGTTCAGGATGGAAGGTGCACATGGAGAACTGGTGGAATGGTATGCCTGTGGAGATGACTGTTGGGGGGGGGGGGTTAACCATGAAACATGATTGATGTAGGCTCCATCCTCACGAGTACACTACTGTGTGCTAGTACTCAGCTGGGTACTATGAATCCGTATATCCAACATATTATTATGGCCTTCTGAAGATCTAAAAAGCACACAAGGCATCAGTTTTAAAAAAAAATGTTTGAAAAAAAGAAGGGTTTAAGAGTCCCAAATCCGCCAGGCTCACCCCTTGCCCCTTTTGTCTAATCTCTTCACCTAATCTCTGTCACAGTTGCAAGGAACATCAACTCCTGCTTCTTCTGGGGCTTCCCTTCTTATCCTTTCAAAAAATGTGTTCATTTGGGGCCCCCTAAAAGCAGATTCTGAGACAAGAAATTGAGTGCAAATACAGTCACATGCCATTTCACAGAATTTTGGTCAATGATGGACCACATAGACAATGGTGGTCTCATAAGGTAATAATGGAACTGGAATCTTCTACAGCCCAGTGATACCCTAATAATGCATCAATCAGATGTTTGTGATGTTTGTATGACTGCACTGCCAGTCATATAAAATATGAGTTTAGTGCACACAATCATGGATAATCCCTAATAGTTGATAATAAGTGCCTATATTACAGGTTTAGGTATCTAATATGTCACACTTTTATTATTAGAGTATACTCCTATTTATCAAAAAAAAAAAAAAGTCTGCTGTGTCTTCACCACATCTCTTGATTGCAACAAGACACCACACTGAGTGGCTGCCCTACACCTCCTAGTCTGTAAGTTCACTCCCTGGTGCCCACAGCACAACACAATCACCCGGTAAAGCATTCCTCATGATGTAGCCTTTCCTTAAGCAACACACGACTCTATTTGATCTGGGAGGTGATCTGGGAAACTCCTGGAGAGCAGAGAAGTGGGGCAGGAAGGAAGGCAGCCAATGGTGTCACTCCTGGGACAACTGCAGTCCTCAGCGAGGGCTCTGGGAGTCAGAAGGAGAAACATAGCTTAGAGTTATCCTGATGAAGGAGTGAGAAGTCTGGGGCATTTATCCAACAACTCATCTCAATGACTGTTGAAGGTTGCTTCCAGGACACCGATTTTCTGGCTTGCCTTGCACTCAGGATGTGTGCTGAGGGCAGCTGTAAAAAGCCCTCAAACAGAGGTCCCCAGATGTCATGGCAGCAGCCTTTGCCTCAGAGAGGTAAGTTCTGAGGGGATGGGACAGAACACTGATAATGACAAGACCCAAGTTTTCTTCAAGATCTGCCATCCTTCTCCATAGTTGTACTCTCTTGGCTTGGTTTATGGACTTAAATATCGGCTTATTCTCTTTACAATTTTTATTGTTATTTATTGGAAAGGCACAGAGACATAGAGGGTTCTTCCATTTGCCAATTCGCTCCCCTCAGATCCCTACAACAGCCAGAGCTGAGCCAGGCTGCAGCCAGGAGCTGGGAACTCACCCAGTTCTCCCACATGGGTGGCAGGAACCCAAGTCCTTTGGCTATCAACTGCTGCCTCCCAGGCTGCACATATGCAGAAAGCTGCAATCTGAAGCCGAGGCAGTACTCACTCCCAGGCACTGTTATGGGATGTAGGCATCTCAAGAGGCATCTTAACCACTGTGCCAAATGCCTGCATCAGCTGATATTTTTGCAGCAAGCAGAATATGGCAGAACCAGGAACCCATGAGAAAGGAAGAGGTTAGAGATTATGTTGTACAAAGTTCTTTCCACTATGTCGTAGGAGAAACTTCTCTGGCAGAATCTGTGGTCTATCTGCCCTGCACATGCAGCGCTCTGAGCCTAAGCATCCAGAAACATTCTTCTAGCAGCAAATCCTAAGCAGGTCGTTCATTTCATTTTCTAACATAATCCTAAGAGTCAACAAGGCTCTGAGACACTGAATGAACTGACTGAGAGCAAAATTTTTCCTATTACTTCATAAAGTCCTTGATTGCTCTCTTTCACACTTGAAACAGGAAATATACAAAGGTTTTTTTTTTAATTAAAAAGGATATTGATTTTTCACTGCGCTACAAGAGAAATAATTTACAACTACCAAAAAATACATATAAATATCAGATTAAAGTCTTCCCGGTATGTAGCTTTTTTAAATCATTTGGAAGCAAAAAGATGAAGTACAATCCATTGCTTTGGAATAACTGTCTCCATGCCCAAGGATATACTACCTCTGAACATTTGTTAACAAAAAAGGAAAAATCCTTAGGAGAAGTCTTTTTTACCCTAAAAATATTGCTCTTCTTCTTTTCCTTCACTCCCATTCCTAACCCCAGCCTAACCTGCTGACAGTGTCTCTTCCCCATTCATTAGCTCACAAACATAGACATCTTTCCTGACACCTTCCCAGGCAGAGAAGAAATGTGACAGCCTTTCCTTTCATCCTACCCAAACGAGAAACATCAGTTCTTGCTTTACATACTCTTTCCAACACAGTTCCAGGACTCTATAGATGTGGCTGACACATTTCTTTAGTTGCCCATGTCCTTTCCAAGTCTACATCACTATTCCAGACACTATGCTCCTCAGGAAAACTTTCTTAATGATTTTAACCATCTGAAACAGTGGCGCATACCACCTGCATTGATTTTACATTGTACAACTCGAGGAGGTACTATTCATGTAGAATACCTTACAAATGGGACCCTGTATTTTTTTTTTTTTTTGACAGGCAGAGTGGACAGTAAGAGAGAAAGTCAGAGAGAAAGGTCTTCCTTTTCCGTTGGTTCACCCCCAATGGCCGCTGCAGCCAGCGCACCGTGCTGATCGGAAGCCAAGAGCCAGGTGCTTCTCCTGGTCTCCCATGCGGGTGCAGGGCCCAAGACTTGGGCCATCCTCCACTGCCTTCCCAGGCCACAACAGAGAGCTGGCCTGGAAGAGGAGCAACCGGGACAGAATACAGTGCCCCAACCGGGACTAGAACCCGGTGTGCCAGCGCTGCAGGCAGAGGATTAGCCCATTGAGCCTCGGCGCCGGCCCCCCTGGATTGTAAACATAGCAGTGCTTATCAGAAGGAACACAGGATTTCTGCCCAATGATTATTTTGATAATGAAGTTATTTTTCTATGGTAATTATGGCAAACCCACTCACAGTAAGAAAAGCATATGAATTTGCAGGGGCAGGGAGACCTAAAGAGGAGCTAAAAACTAGATGGAAATTCAGCAACTAGTGAAGCCTCTCATTTGACCCCAGGTACTCCAAACTCAACATGGCTAACTCAGTTTGGTTCTAAAATGTGCTAGAATATGTCTTCTGTTTCATCACTCTTCATCTTTCGCACCTCTTCCCTCTACTTTCCCATGCAACTTACCACACACCTGACCATCATTCATAAAGAAAACTAGATCTGGGCATCAAACCAAAGGGCCATGCAGGGAATATAAATGAATAAGCTGAGCCAAGAGTATGCAGCATGATCTGTGGAAGGTTCCTGTCACCTGTGAGAGCAGCCACTGCTCAGCCAATCACTGCCCTACAGGTGTGCAGGTGCACTGTGACTAGGTATTTTATAAAGGAAAGCAAAGTCTGGAATGTTATGTGAATTTTCCTAGCTTTTCAACATAGTAAAGTAACTTAGCACATTTTGAACACTTGTATATATCAAGAAAAGCCAGTTTGCAGGATTTGGTCCATAGTTTGCAAGACCTCCTGGAATGAAGGATCCCATAAATGAAGTAAAAACACTTTATGGCTCACCAGCTGGGTGCTCTGTTGAGTCAGTGTCTCTGGGGGCTAGATTTCTTCATCTAGAAGAAGAAAATGACCCCTTATTCAAAGTGTTTTGTAAGAACTAAGCAAATATATATAGATAAAGCACATGGTACAATGGCAGACACAGTCCACGTCAATAAGCCATGGCTCCTCCCTTCCTTTTGCAACTGAGACATATGCACGTGAGTCTTCCACCTGTTCCTTGACCTCCTACAGGTGAAAGATGCCCACTGCTGAAGACAGTAGGGTGCAGTGATCTTTATTAAGGGTTTTAAAAACCAGAAAATCTTGTTTCAAATTCTTTCTTGTTTAGGAGAGTAATAGTAAGCAAATAAATAATAAAAATAAAAGGGCTATATCCTTGCAGGTAGCTTTTAAACAAAAAACATAGTAGCTATGAATATGAAGGCAGTGTGCTCACTTTAGGCCACATGGGCAGAAGGTCACAGTGTAACATGTGTGTCCAGAGACAACTGGTCAAGACCTGCCTGGACGAAATCAAGAGTCAGTTGGAAGCTCTGAATACACTCAAGTCTTTTCTCTAAAGGTGAATGAATCTCCCCTTTCAAAAGGCTGGGACAAGGCTGCATTTAATTGTTGACAACATAGAGCAGAAAGTGGGGCTGAGGCTTAGGGTCACAGCAGAGGTCACTGAACTCTTGGAACCCTGGAAGCCCCCGGAGTGGCTTATTCATTGACTGTCTCCTCACCAGTGGTGCAGGAATGTCTGATGACAGTGGGATATTTGAGCGCAGAATCATGCTTGGGTTATTTGTCGGACTTCCAGCATTTCAATCTCATGCCTGCTCGGTGATGATTTTCGTATCTGGATGGTAATACAAAATAATCAAAGCTGAATTTTCGAAACTCAGGGGAATTCTGGAGCACGCTTATTACAGGCTCCAACAGCGCAGGTCGCATCTCAATTCCTGCTAGTCTAAAACCAGGCTAAATTTTTCAATTTAAAAGTAAATAAAGGACACAGAAATTGGTGACCCCCTAATATGCCCACCAGCCCCTAGCACTAGGCCTTGGCATAGTAAGCTCTCAATAAACAATGGTCATTGAATAAAATCAACTCTTGGCCAGAGCAAATGATGGCCCATGTAAAGAAGTAAAGCCACAAGTAGAAGTACTCTCCAAAAGCATGTCTTTGCTCCTTAATTCTATTTCCAACTCAGAGTGCCCCCCACACTGGCTCATTCATTCAACATTTCAGTAAGTGTTTTTGCGTACCTCCTACCCATCAAGCACACTGCTAGATGCTGAGCGTAACACGACAGTTCTCAGTTAATACTGGATCAGCTCAGTGAGAATGACAGGACCTTCAGAACCATGAGTGCCTCGCGGTCATCCACTGTGGATGCCTATCTGTTACGGCACCCTTCTCCACCAGCCAAGTGCACCAGACACTGCTCTTCTCTCCATTTCCCGCTGTGCTGCTCCGGTGCAGTGTGAATCTCACTCAGTTGTGTCAAACTGAAGAACAGCTTTTAAAAGGGCAGGGGAATTTTTTCATGAATTTATTTTTTTTATATTTATTTGACAGACAGAGCTAGACAGTGAGGGAGAGGGACAGAGAGAATGGTCTTCCTTCTGTTGGTTCATCCCCCAAATGGCCGCTATGGCTGGAGCTATGCCGATCCGAAGCCAGGAGTCAGGAGCCAGGTGCTTCTTCCTGGTCTCCCACACAGGTGCAAGGGCCCAAGCACTTGGGCCATCCTCCACTGCCTTCCCGGGGCACAGCAGAGAGCTGGACTGGAAGAGGAACAACTGGGACTAGAACCCGGCGCCCATATGGGATGCCGGCGCTGCAAGGTGGAGGATTAACCAAGTGAGCCATGGCACCAGCTTCTCATGAATTTATAATTCTTTGAGGTTGAGTTCATCTCATGTTCAAGCTGACATCCCAAACCAAAGCCTTCACAGTCCTGGGTAAGTCCATGTATAAGGGAGGAGTGGGTCAGTAGAGCAGATGTGACAGAAGTTACCGCAGTTTGATGCATGACAAGAATTACAAACTCAGGTAAAACTAATCAGAAGAGCATATCATATCATGCTTGCTGACTTGTCTAAGGTCGTCTGACCCTCATATTTATTTTGAATACTGACTTTGAGCCTTTTGTTGTGCTAAGTGTTTCACTTCCATTATTCTTGTGTAATCCTCTTAGGGAATTCTGTTACTGTCTTTCCTATTTTATAGCTGAAGGAACTAAGATCTTATCAAGAGGCTAAACACCTGCCATGGTCAAAGTTAAGAAAACTGGAGCCAGGAATCTAACCCAAGTGGCTTGAGCCCACAGCCCTGGTTCTGAACCACAATGCTTCTGAAGCTCTGTCACACACATCACTTCACTTGAACACCACCAATCCATGGCAGCCAGAGACAAATGGGCAACCTCAGCTCAGATCTCACCTGTGATGAGCACATGTTACAGAAGGGCAAGACACAGAGGTACAACCTCTGGTTGCTGTAGACAGGTAGAACCTGGAAGAACTGCAGACCCCACCTTTGTAGACTTCTGAAATACTCCACGACAACTGTGTCATGCCCACTCTTTGAGTTCTACTGGGTACTTCAACTCATGGGAAGAGCCTCTAGAGAAATGAAATCCCAAGGGCTGAGCCTGAATATGTCCTGGGCCTTCTCAGAAATCAGGCTCAAAAGGTAAGGAGCAAACATTCATGAAAATTATAAATGCATTTTCCCCATGACCCAATAACCCCCTCTTCTAGAATTCTGTCCTACTTCTATTCTTACACTCATGAAAAGATTATTTTTTACTGCATGGTCTGTGTCAACAAAAGCTTGGAAAAATTCAATTGCCCGACGAGAGGGAACTGGTAAAATTAATTATAGTGGGCCTCTGCCAATGTGTTCCATTTGTGTGCACACTGGCAGTTCGTCGACTCTGTGAGTTTATTTTCTATGAATAAATTCGGTCTGGCTGCGAACTCGTATTCTGTCTCCTCTCTGCCCTGAGCCCCTTTTTCTTACATTTGGTGCCCTGTTTGAGGAGGCACCCATCTGCCTTCTTCTTCTTACATTTGGTGTCCCATGTGAGGCGGGAAGCAGAAGATCCAGTCTCTGGGTAAGAGCTGGGATCCCCCACTCTTCCTCCAAACTTTTATTGTCCTTTCTGGACTCTTTCCACTTTTTACTGTCTCTGCCCACCCATACCTCCTCTTTCTTACAAACTCCTTTTTCCCCTCGGGGCCTGGATGGCCCTGAGAGATGCCTCTCCAGAACACTTTCTCACTCCCACTTGCACTTCTCATTTCCCAATGAATTTACAGCCAGAGTCTTTGCCAGATCCCATCGCTTCATGCCCACATTGGACCTAATTCTCAACCCATTGGATTGGTAAGAGAGGTCTATGTGGCCCCCAATACACTGGGGCAATGCTTCTGACTGGTTCATCCCCTCTTTGAGGGCCTGAGGTCAGTTTCCCTCACTTGGGGAAACGCTCACGCGCCACAGCTTAGAACTGAGCCGCTGGTCTAAGCGTGGGGATTCTCGCTCTCTCCTCTGGCAGGACTCTCTGTGAGAGAACTTGGGCTCTCGGTTGGGGTGATTCTCTCCAGGGGACATCCTGTGAAAGGACCCTCTTCCCTCAGACCATATTTCGCTTCATCTGTGTGTTCCAAATTTCGACTCTCCCCTGGCCTGCCTCTTAAAAGACTTGTACAAGCTGGGCCTGGAGGGGGAGGCAAAGTGGAGGTGATAAATGCATCTCCACACCAAAATTTGGCCTTGATATAAACTGGACAATGATTCTAATCTGGCATTTTTGTCTCAAAATAATCTAAGAACTGGGGCCAATGCTGAGGCACAGCGGGTTTAAGCCCTGGCCTGAAGCGCCCGCATCCCATGGGGGCACTGGTTCGAGTCCTGGCTGCTCCTCTTCCGATCCAGCTCTCAGCTATGGCCTGAAAAAGCGGTAGAAGATGGCCCAGGTCCTTGGGCCCCTGCACCCGCGTGGGAGACCCGGAAGAAGCTCCTGGCTCCTGGATTCGGATCGACGTCACTCTGGCTGTTGCAGCCATCTGGGGAGTGAACCAGTGGATGGAAGACCTCTCTCTCTGTCTCTACCTCTCCCTGTAACTCTGTCTTTCAAATACATAAAAATCTTTAAAAAAAATAATAATCTAAGATTTTAATAACTATACACAGAGAAATGGCAAATGGTCAGAGGTCCCCTACATCCCAGTCACTGTCCTCCTCCGAGGTCAACTCTCCTCATCCCAAGCCCTCAGGCAGGAGGAAGGCTTGGAGCCTCCTCTTGAACCCTCGACTTTCCCTTCTTCTACTCTCGCTCTTTCCTCAGGGGTGCTGCCGCCTCAGGAGCAGGACCCTCTACTCGGCCTGCCCCTGTCTGGCTCTTCCCCACTCCCCCTCAGTGGCAACCGAAATGGCCTCTCTCCTTCCTGGCCCCTCCTCCTCCTCTGCCCTGCCACTCTCTCCTGCTGGGCGCAGAATGTTGATTGCTCTGGAAAGCCCCGCTGCTCCTGGGACATTCCAAACTCCTGAAGCAATGCACTGTACAGGTCACCCAGGAGCCTTTCTCACACCTTCCTGCGCACCTTATCAGAGTCCCTGCAGGGCTCTGCACCTCTCCCGGTAAGCAGCTGCAGAGAGGACTCTGCCTGTTGTTCAAATGCAAGGAAGCCTGACTTCAGCACCTGCAACACTACCCTCAGTATGAGCAAGCTCAGCCCCTATTTCTGTCTTTACCATCCCCCATTTCTGTCTTCCTTAAAATGAAGTCTTTGACTTGCTATCCCCTCTTCTATGAACACTAAAATCCTAAAACCTAACATAATGTTGCACAAAGACGACACCTCTGCTCCAGCCATCTCCAGGGCTAGCAAAGAAAAACTCCACAACAGTCCCGAGCAACTTCGCTCCAAAGAATGCTCCATGCCTAGCCTTCTTCTGTCTTTGCCCCTGCCCTTCTAGTGGCAGCCAAAATCTCTTTGCTGATAACTGAAACTGTTTCATTGCTCTCTTGAAAAGTACTATACGTGTGTACATAGGAAAACGTATTATGAGCTCTGTTTTAATTCGCTTACACTTGTGTTAGATATTCAAGAAGTATTTCCAACTACATGTACTCTTAAAATTTATAGAAGACATTAGACCTTTTGGTAAGTTACTTGACAGCTAAAATTGCTTACTAAGTTTTCACTTGATATTAAGCAATCCGGGAAGCCTGACTTGTTCCCTCATTGCTCTATTCTCTTCAAGGTGGGAAACTGAGTCGATCCTGAAGGACTCTCCATCAGGATGTACAGTTTGAACTTCAGAACTTACATAAGGCAGCGTGGGTAAGGTGGTCTTAATGTCTGATCTTACCTAGAAGGACACAGCTTTCCTCGTCTGCATTGTCTTATCTAACAGGAAGAATATTGTCATAACATGCCTGTAACCACAGATTTCTAGCTCATACCAGCAAAGATTAGGGAGAGAGTTGAGCGTCCCCCTTGGCTGACATTCCTAAAGGCCTCCTCTGTGTTCTACCTTAACAGAGACCAGGAGAAGAGGCGTGAGGGAGCAATGTAGGGATAGGTGGCAGGCCAATTAATGGCTGCCTTTCACACTGCTCTACCATCAAGGAGACTCAACAAGGCCAGGCCACCCCCAAATGGCACCAGTTTTCAATATGAGGAGTTGGGGCATTGGGCAAGCAGCTGCCAGCTCTGACAACAGCCAGGCCATTGGAAATGGAACTGCCCTAAGGGTTGAATGACTCCTGGGTCAAAACTGCAGACCCTGTTGGTCCCAAGCTTAAAAAGGCCTTCACTCTGCCCAGTTTCCAAAGTAACCACCGTTGTCATTAGGGTGACAGCCTAAGGTCAGTAGCGATCCAGGCAAAGCAATAGATTTGCTTTTAGAGATGCCACTACTAACCTCCTATGTAGGCCAGCTTTTCTTCCAGGCCAGCTAGGTAATGGAAGTCAACAGGGTGCCTTCCCTAAGGAGGTTCACACCTCCCTTACAACTCATCTAGTCCCACAAGTGAAGGGATATATAGGTCTGGACCTCATATATACCTGGCCAGGCCTTAATGCCCATCTGATTTTTTTCAAGCCCCTCCTGTCAGTTTCTTTCTGCCTCTCAATGGGAAAACTCCCTCCTGACTTGGACAGCACCTTTCTTAGGTCCTCTAATAATGACTCTGTCCTTTAACCTGCTAATTAGATTCATTTGCTCCAAGCAATAAAATTCTAGATGACCACGCACATGAAACCTTGAACAGAGACAGTTTCTGTGAGCTAATGCTGCAGCCCCCTCAAGAGGCCATCTGCTGGAACCCTGTCTTGACCATGGGTCCCCACTCCACCCTTACTCAGCATGAAGAACTCAGCTTTAGTCCTTGCCCAACCCCCTGACAGCAGCCAGGGTTTCCATAATCAGGGAGGAAATAAGGGAGCCCAGGACTAGAAGCAGACCAGACGAAGTCTATCCTATGGTGCCTTGTACATTACACATTAAACAAAACGAGGGCATTCTTTCTCTTCAGCAACCAGGCATACAGAGAGCACACTTGCTTTTCTGTTTTCCTCCTGTCCTCATTTTGGCCATTTTTCCACCACGGGCAATGTTTCTAATTTCTTCTTTTATCATCATAATCATAATGCTCCTATGATTAACATATTTCAAAAGTCCTTATGGGAGCAGATGACTGCTATATCCCAAGCCATCACACAGGAACAACACAAGACTGCTCTTCTTCACTCAATCTGATAGTATAGACACCCTGCCTTGCATCAATGCCCCATATCAGTAGGAAGTAGCCAGAAAGAAACCAGCACCCCTTTTTCTTATCCATATGCAGAGCCAGGATTGATGGAACAAGGACACAAGCCTCACCCATTTCAGGTTCTTGCTACCCCTGCCTTCTTTCAAAAGACCAGTTCAGTCTCACTCCCTGTGTTGTTCCCCACCTCACCCCTGCACCCCTCCCCAGGTTTGGAAGCCAGCAGGCCAAACCTGAAGAACCTGAAAGGGAAAGCTCACCTCCACCTGCTGTCTCCCACCTCCACTCCCAGCCCACCTGAGATATAAAAAGGCCCAGCCTGCTGGGGTCTGGGCCTCTGCCACGTGTTGGGTCTGTGAGCATGATGGCATGGTTGGTTGGCTGACCTCTGTGAGTTTATTTTCTCTGAATAAATTAGGTCTGGCTGTGAAAAAAATTAATTATGGTAGCCATTTAATAAATACTACATAGCTGCAAAAAAGAATTAAGAAGTTCTCTATGTACTGATTTGGAATAATATGTAAGGTTGATTGCTAAATAGGGAATGTAGGAGGCACTTATTATGCCTTTTTTTTTAACTTATTATGCCATAGCACCAGCCCTAGAAGAGGTTTCTAGTAAGCTATCTTTTGTGCAAGGGAAGAATAGACACATATTCATATTTATATATGTAAGCTCATATGTATGAAGGGTCTTCAAAAAGTCAAAAAAAAAAAAGCAGGTTAGAAAAAAACTATGGATGTCAACTTTTTCCGTGCCAATATAAATTTACTTTAGTTCCATTTTCCATGAACTTTATGAAGTACCCTCACGTATATTACATACATGCATGAGAAGCTAATCAAGATCGTGACCCTTCAGTGTGTTAGGGGAGGAAACAGGGCACACTCAGGCAGAGGTAGAAATGAGCAGTATAAATCTTTTCATAATGTCTGGATTTTTGAGTAATACAAACTAATCACCTATTCAAAAGTGGATGACCATCTTGGACTCCAACTACAGATGATTCAAACCTTTCAAGAGTATCAGCTGCCAAGTCAGGTCATGAACAAGTATGTGACTATATATATATATATATATATATATATATATATATATATACACACACACACACACATACATACATACACACAAAACCTGGGGAACATCTTCTCTGCCTTCCCCGCTCCGTTGCTCAAACTTGGAGTATGCCATCTGTTATGGACTGAATGTGTCCTCAAATTCATACACTGAAGCCCTGAACCCCAATATGATGGGTCTGGAGATGAGGCCTTCAGGAGATAATTAGAGGGTAGATCAAATTACATGGGTAGGACTGCCACCATTATATAAGAAGAGATACATAATCTTATAACCTCCTATAAGAAGAGATATGAGAGGACCGCTGTCTCCCTCTCCCCACACCTCACACAAAGAAAAGCTCAACAGCAAAACAATGTCCACCTACAAGACAAGAGGTCTGAGATTGAAACTACCTTCCCAGCACCTAGACCTTAGACATTCCCACCTTCACAACTGTGAGAAATAAATGTCTGTTGCTTAAACCACCCAGTCTATGATATCGTGTTAGAGCAATCTGACAAGGTAAACATTTATTTCTTGCTCACATGTCTGGGTGTTCAAGTCTGCAGAAGGCTCTCCTCCATGTGGTCAGAGAGCAGGATCCTTCCATCTGGTGCCCCTCCACCCCCTCCCATTTTCTAAGGTCTAGATGCCATCTGCGTCCAACTAGCCAAAGAAAAGTAAGTGCAGGGTGGACACACATGCTCATACGCTTCCTAAAAGCCTTAGCCCAGAAGTATCACCCATCACTTCCTCTCAGATTGTGTCGGTAGAAACATGCTACATGACCATGCCAAGGGCAAGGTGGGGCTTGGAAATGCATTCCCTGGCTGGGCAACTTCTTCCATCCTAACCATTTACTATAGAAGGGGAGACTAGATAGTTACCGGTCTCTTCCACCCTCTTTTTTCCATCACTGAAGGAACTCTGGGAGGGTTACCAGGCATCATTCATCCAGTAAACCTTTTCAGGGAATCCTTACGAAGTCCTTGATGATATAAAGGAGACTTTGATGTGGCCCCAAAGCAGACCATCTCTAATTGGAATGATGAAGGCAGGTTCCAGAGAGCCAGAGGAGTGAACTGGAGATCCCACTTTCACTGAGCCTCCATGTGGCCCGGGACAGAAACGAGAATCACAACTTTTCCCATCACCCACCTTCAATTCTCTTCTTCATATTTCCTTGTTCCCTTGCGATTGTCTCTGTTTGGTTTATCTCCTATTTATGGCAAAAGGGCCCTTCAGTGACCAACTGTGTGATCCAAAGTCAGCACTTATTCCACAGAAATGGCTACTTTATGGCTTATGAGGCAAATGCAAATCGTCCCCCTAACCCTCTCTGTCCCACACCTTCAACAGTGCTTGCACATATGTGCACATAAAAGCCCACGCATACATAGTGGTGTGGTAGCTGTGATGCAGCATTCACTGGGTCCACACACAAGGGAGACAGACAGGACACTGTGTAGGAATGAAAGGAGAAACACATCAACAGATATCTGAGGGGGCAATGATTAGGGATAGATTTTTGAGGTGAAAAACCTCTGCCAAGACTCAAAAGCAAAAGAGATAGAGTCCAGTCCAGGAATTCAGCAGGTGGAGACTGCTGCATTGAACTACAGAAAACAACATAAAAATTCAACCAGATCACATAACTCGAGAAGTCACTTACCCGTCACCAAAGATCCACTTAGTTATTTATAAACATCAGATGCACTCATGATGCAAATATGTTTTCCTCCCAGAGAAGTTGCATTTCTTAGATAGCATTTTCTTTAGTTCCCTCCTTGTCTTTTGTTTTTTAAAGATTTATTGTTATTTATTTGAAAGGCAGGATTACAGAGAAAGATGGAGAGACACAGAGGTCTTCCATCTGCTGCTTCACTCCCCAGGACTGGGCCAGGCCAAAGCCAGCAGCAAGGAGCTTCTTCCAGGTCACATAGGTGGCAGGGGCCCAAGGACTAGGGCCATCTTCCACTGCTTTCCCAGGCGCAATAGCAGGGAGCTGGACTGGAAGTGGAGCAACTCAAACCAACACCCAAATGGGATGCCAGTGCTGCAGGCACTGGTTTACCCTGCTGTGCCACAGCGGCCCCCCTCCCCCATCTTATTAAGAAAAAAAAAATGCAGCCACCAAGTATGGTTTCTGTTTACTCATTTGTTCATCCAACAAACACTGGCCGAATCCTTACCACATGCCAGGCACGGAGGATACAGAGGAGAGAGTGGCAGATGAGGTCCCTGCCCTCCCAGTGCTACCACAGAAGCAGATGTTAATCCAATGATCGTAAACATAGGAATACACATTTGAAAGAATAAAGGAGGCCATGAGAGAGTAGGATTTGCTGGAGGTGGGGCTTTAGAGATGGCAACTCTGCCTAAGGGACACCTGAGCTGGGAATACATCTTCAAAAAGTCAGACCACCCAAACATCAGCAATTTCCTCTAAAAGACATGAAAAGTAAGCTGATAATGTCTACTTGTCTGTTCTGTGTCAGACACTGGGCTGGGCCATCTCTCTGTGTGGTGTCAGTTTCTTCTGTCCAAAGTGCTTTCAGGCAGGTGATCTGCTGCACCGTTTTCACTGATTAGGAAACAAGCGTCCAAAAGTTCCAGCAGCCAGATTGCACCTGATGCTTCCTAAGAGGCAGCTCAGGGGGTCCAACCAAGACCCAGAGAAGACAGGGATGCTTGGCAGGAAAGTCAGGAAGAGACACTGGCACCTGCTGGGGAGGAAGAGTGGCTGCACCCAGGTATGGTCACATGCCTAAAAGCCCAGAAATGGACATGTCGAGAAATCATAACCATGTAGGCTGGGACCACCACACATGCCTCCCAGGCAGTGCAAACAGGCCACCAGCCAAACAGCTCAGCCCGAGAGAGGGCTTGTCCTTTTGTGCAGATGTCTACCAGTGAGATCTGGGACTCGACAGCATTTGACCTCTCCTGCTGAGTCCTTTGCCGTTCCCATCATCGTGCCTGGCAGGACTCTCAACCTCCCATAAAAAGGAAAAGTGTGACCTATTTTAAAATCCCTCCAGGGAAAGAGTCAACGTGTTGCCTTGGCAACCAATGTGGGGCTCTTTTAGGAGACCTGTTTGGTTCTTCCTTTGGTCTAACCTACTTCTGCCCTGATGTAATTGAAAGCTCATGGGTTGGATTCTCAGGGGTGGAGGAGCAGAGAGAAAATGACTCCCCACAACCACACCCTCCTACGGGTCCCTGGAGAAAGGGCAGGAGAAGAGAAGAGGACGCAGGACAAAAAGGACGTGACGGAGGAAATCTGGGAGGACACGCTCACCCAGAAATGGAGGTGGAGAGGCAGGGGCCTAGGCAGTTCCTCACCCTGAGTATCTGTACTGATAGCGATGGTGCCACTTTTCCCTCTACTGACTGCGTTCACTCCAAACCCAACAGCCTTAGGAAGCCATCCTCAGTGGGATCCCACAACCCTGACCATCCAGGTTGCCGACAAGGGCTTGTCTTGTGGCCTTGTGTCTTTAGCTTTACTGTACGCACATCCTGACACCCTTTCTCATACCAAAGTTCCCAGAATTAAGAATCCATAACTGAGTTCCCTCTCCAGTCACTTCATCAAACATTGGCATACACAATACTTCTGACTTCCAGGAAATTTCCATACTGCTTTCGTCTCCTCTATGTCGTTGAGTGCACAATCACTCCCCTTCACCCATTCTTTCTAGAAAGGAGAAACCCTCATGCCAACAGGTTTCAAGATCTTAATCTGACCACCATAAAGACATGACTTCAAAATCAAGAGAAAACAAATACTGACAATCTCTACTTTCACCGAAATTTTAAGAAATAAAAATTTTTTTAAAAATCTAAGTCCTTTGATCCTGGCCCTATCCAAAAGGCAGGAAGATCTTCGCTGAAAGTGAGGGATTGTCACGATTGCTTCCCAGGATTATTTGAATGCAAGTGACAGAACCACAAGTCAAACTGCCTTAAGTGAAATAAAAGGGAAGAGAAGAAATGTATGGAGTCAATTACCTTGGAAACACTGCCAGCTCTGGTGGCTCCAACAATGTCTCGGTCCTCTTTATTTTAGCTTCATTCTCAGAAGGCCCTTCTGACATGGTGGCAGGATGACAAGAAGAGAAATGGGTATCGACCCTACTGGGCTGGCAGCTCCAGCTGGAAGCAGTCTCTACCTTCCCCAGAGTTCCAATGAAGCATACTCTTGGAACCAGTGTGGGTCCTACACCCAGCCCTGAACCCTCACCCTGGCAAAGCTTGTGTCATGTGTCTGTTCCCTGGAGCCAAGTCGATACAATCACCTCTACAAACCTTGTGACCTCGAATAGAGGCGAGGTAGTGACCAAGTGCAGATGCAAAGTGCTGTGAGCAGAGGCACCACACATGCACGGCTTGCAAACCACACACATCCATGGCCACATCACATCCTCTCTTCTCTTCCTTTTTCGCATTAAGAAGAGTAAGACATGGAGTTGCAAGTGTCTCATCCTTGAGAAACATCCTCATATCTAAAGGACTGGGCATGGTCAGAGTAGAAACCTCATTGGGAGATATTTTAAAAATTGAGTTGCCTAAAAATGGCATTGACCCTAAGTTCACAAAGACAGGACCGAACGGGAGCCTTATTTATTCACTGTCTCATTGAAATCCCCAGCTCTGTTCTGCCTTGAGGCCTCTCTCACTGGCTATGCATTGCCAGCCGTACTTTGCAGACATCAGAACATTTTCCTTAATTGTATGTCTGTATTTTTAAAAAATAAATAGTGGTGCTTATCACTCTGCCTGCACATGGAGACCTGGATGCGCCAGCTGACGCAAAGCAGTTTCTAAGCAACTTGCAGAGGCTGGTGCCTAATGCAACCGCTGCAAGATTTGGAGGGAAAATAAAATAAAACCCTTGGAAACTCAATGTGGAACCAATTTTGATTGGTTCATAAAGGCTGCATGGGGTCTCCTGGGAGGTTAATTCCATCTCAGGCTGATGGAAGGGGACTTGTTTCTGGAGAGCTGGGACCTCTCTGGTGTGGGACGTTTGATAAGTGGGTTTCTGGAGGATTCCAATAAGCACGCTATCCTAGTAAGACTTGGCACTGATAATGTGTGGCAACAGAAACACTGATGTTCAGAACCAAGAAAAGCTCTGGAGAGTGTCGCCAGCAGCCCCAGGGGTGATGGTGGAGAAAGAGGAGGACCAAGGCCAGGTCCCCTTGTGCTTCCCACTGCCCAGGGCCCAATGAGACATTGCTGCCCCCCTAGTGAGGGGGTATTGGGCATTCTGGGTGAGCACTAAAGACGTGCATCCACAGGACTGACCTTGCAGTGAGCAAGAAAAGGGAATAATCACAGACAAATGGGTTCCGTCATTGCACCAGCACATGCATCCGGACTGTAGCTCTCACCATCCTTGTAGCTCTGGTAAGGTCACTTAATCTCCTTGCCCACGTTTCCTTGTTTACAACAGGATAGTTACAAAGACTAAATGATGATATAGCTTCCTAACCCTGGTGAGTGCTTAGTAAATATCTATATGTTCCCTTTCTTCTGAAACGCAAGGCTACTTCAAACCCCTCCACCACCAAGAAATTCACATTATCAATAAACTACACATGGATTTCAAAAAATGTGTGCCTAAATAAAGTTATCTTTAATTCCATTTTTCCACAAATTTTGTGAGCTACCCTTGGACATTCCCTTATCTGCTCCTGATACCTTCCCTGGTACTTCTCTGTCCATCATTTAAAATCAGGCATCCATTCAACAGGTAGCTCATAAGGACCTGCTGCAAGGTTGTGGGAAAAGAAGCCCACAGCCCTGTTCTGCCTGTGAGGATGCTCATAGCAGCCAGAGCATAAGGGGAGACAGTTAGAGCTGGCAGACATTCACAGGGGGATGAGATGCATGCAACAGGGAGTTCTAGAAAGGTGCAGAGGGTTTGGGAACCACAGGTACCTCAGGTGTGCAGGGTAAGGGGTAGCCGTAAGCTATGAAGCTGGATCAGCTGGGGCCACATGAACCTGGCAAAGCTTCGTCTTAAGTGCAGCAATGTAAAGGAATCTGCTTTTAATTTTAGGAAGATGACTCTGGATGCTGAGAGGAAAACAGGCTGCAGGAATGAATGAGGCAGAGTGAGGCTACAGACAAGGCCACAGTATAAGTTGCTGGAACAGAGGGTGTCAGTGCCCTGCCCACATTCCCTCAACCAGATCCAGGAAGTAGCTGCCAGCTTATCTTCCAGCCACAGTGCCGGGGGCCTGAGGAACTGCTCTTGCCCTTATTCTGCAAGTTCTGTAGCAGGCCAGACACAAAGTTTAATTGGAATTAGCGTATCATCTCCTGGACTTCCTTGCGCCTTGAGTGGGCTAACTCTGCAGCATGCATCTGCACTGTCTTGCAGAGCCTCTCCAGTGGAAAGACAAGCCAGCTGTCCACAGCAGAGACCGGAGAGCCAGCACACTCTCCTTTGGCTTCTTCTCCTTCTTTGATTCACTTTCCATCTTGCCCGTTGGAATTATCTACCAAATAAGCCATTGATACCCAAGCCGGTATCACAAGGTAAAGTGCTGGGGGAACCCAAACCAAGAAGTTTATTGACAGCAGAACCTTTCGTGGAGTGGTTTTGGTATTGAGGAGAAAAAGAAAGGCACTGGAGTTCATGGGAGAAAAGACATAGGGTATCAAGTTTGCCTCTGTCTCACTCTGTTTTGCTATGGTAACATGAAGGACCACATGAGAACTGGGCACCACCAATGTCATCAGTTAGCTCCCAGAACCCTGGGGCTGTAGGGAGGATCTTTGAAGCATGAGGCCCTTGCACCCTCCAACATTTCTTTTCCAGTTGATGTAGCAGAAGAATGCTTGGTGCCTGGATTACCCACGGTACCATCCATAAGGGTAAGAACCAAGTTCTAGAGGAAAGTCAATGCCAAATGAGAAAATTCCTCAAGCTCTAAAATTTAGCATCATTTGCTAATCAGAAATTGAGTATTTTGGGGCCGGCGCTATGGCATGGCTTGTGAGGCCACTGCCTGCAGTGCCGGCATCCTATGTGGGCGCCAGTTCAAGGCCTGGCTGCTCCACTTTCAATCCAGCTCTCTGCTGTGGCCTGGGAAAGTAGTGCAAGATGGCCAGTGGCCTTGGGCACCTGCACCTACATGGGAGGCCTGGGGGAGGCTCCTGGCTCCTGGCTTCGAATCAGCTCAGCTCCGGCTGTTGCTGCCAGTTTGGGAGCGAACCAGCAGATGGAAGACCTCTCTCTCTCTCTCTCTCTCTCTCTCTCTCTCTCTCTCTCTGACTCTTTCAAATAAATAAATAAATAGAGTATTTTTTAAACACTTCTTTGTACCGGCCTCACAGTGAACCCTATGGGAACGACGTTGGACAAAGCCAGAGCTTCCTTTGTTCTCAAGTCCAGATGGACTGGCAGTGGTTGATTCCTGTCTGTATCTTTGAGCTATACACTCAGTTGGGGACAGTACTTTAAAAAAAAAAAAAACTTTTATTTAATGAATATAAATTTCCAATACAGCTTATGGATTACAATAGCTTCCTCCACCCACAACTTCCCTCCCACCGGCAACCCTCCCCTTTCCCGCTCCCTCTCCCCTTCCATTCACATCAAGATTCATTTTCATTTCTCTTATATACAGAAGATCAGTTTAGTATATATTAAGTAAAGATTTCAACAGTTTGCACCCACATAGAAACACAAAGTGTAAAATACTGTTTGAGTACTAGTTATAGCATTAAATCACAATGTATAGCACATTAAGGACAGAGATCCTACATGAGGAATAAGTGCACAGTGACTCCTGTTGTTGACTTAACAATTGACACTCTTGTTTATGGCATCAGTAATCTCCCTAGGCTCCAGTCATGAGTTGCCAAGGCTATGGAAGCCTTTTGACTTCACCAGCTCTGATCATATTTAGACAAGGTCACAGTCAAAGTGGAAGTTCTCTCCTCCCTTCAGAGAAAGGTACCTCCTTCTTTGATGACCCGTTCTTTCCACTGGGATCTCACTCGCGGAGATCTTTCATTTAGGTCATTTGGTTTTTTTTTTTCCAGAGTGTCTTGGCTTTCCATGCCTGAAATACTCTCATGGGCTCTTCAGCCAGGTCCGAATGCCTTAAGGGCTGATTCTGAGGCCAGAGTGCTGTTTAGGACATCCATCATTCTATGAGTCTGCTGTGTATCCTGCTTCCCATGTTGGATCGTTCTCTCCCTTTTTTGTTCTATCGATTAGTATTTTCAGACACTAGTCTTGTTTATGTGATCCCTTTGATTCTTAGTCCTATCATTATGATCAACTGTGAACTGAAATTGATCACTTGGACTAGTGAGATGGCATTGGTACATGCCTCCTTGATGGGATTGAATTTGGATCCCCTGGTATGTTTCTAACTCTGCCATTTGGGGCAAGTCAACTTGAGCATGTCCCAAATTGTACATCCCTTCCCTCTCTTATTCCCACTCTTTTATTTAACAGGGATCACTTTTCAGTTAAAATTTAAACACCTAAGAATAATTTTGTATTAATTACAGAATTAAACCAATAGTGTTAAGTAGAACAGACAAAAAAAATACTAAGAGGGATAATGTATTAAGTTGTTCATCAACAGGGCAAGAGCTGATCAAGTCACCATTTCTCATAGTGTCCATTTCACTTTAAAGGTTTCCTTTTTGGTGCTCAGTTAGTTGCCACCGATCAGGGAAAACATGATATTGGTCCCTTTGGGACTGGCTTATTTCACTCAGTATGTTTTCCAGATTCCTCCATTTTGTTGCAAATGACCGATTTCATTGTTTTTGACTGCTGTATAGTATTCTATAGAGTACATATCCCAAAATTTCTTTATCCAGTCTACTGTTGATGGGCATTTGGGTTGGTTCCAGGTCTTAGCTATTGTGAATTGAGCTGCAATAAACATTAATGTGCAGATGGCTTTTTTGTTGGCCAGTTTAATTTCCTTTAGGTAAATTCCAAGGAGTGGGATGGCTGGGTTGAATGGTAGGGTTATATTCAGGTTTCTGAGGAATCTCCACACAGACTTCCATAGTGGCTTAACCAGTTTGCATTCCCACCAACAGTGGGTTAGTGTCCCTTTTTCCCCACATCCTCTCCAGCATCTGTTGTTGGTAGATTTCTGAATGTGAGCCATTCTCACCCGGGTGAGGAGAAACCTCATTGTGGTTTTGATTTGCATTTCCCTGATTGCTAGTGATCTTGAACATTTTTTCATGTGTCTGTTGGCCATTTGGATTTCCTCTTTCGAAAAACGTCCATTGAGGTCCTTGACCCATCTCTTAAGTGGGTTGTTTGTTTTGTTGTTGTGGAGTTTCTTGATCTCTTTGTAGACTCTGGTTATTAATCCTTTATCTGTAGCATAGTTTACAAATATTTTTTCCCATTCTGTCGGTTGCCTCTTCACTTTCCTGACTGTTTCTTTTGAAGTACAGAAACTTCTCAATTTGATGCAATCCCAAATGTTAATTTTGGTTTTGACTGCCTGTGCTGTTGGAGTATTTTCCAAGAAGTCTTTGCCTGTACCTATATCTTGCAGGGTTTCTCCAATGCTCTCTAATAATTTGATGGTTTGGGGTCATAGATTTAAGTCTTTAATCCATGTTGAGTGAATTTTTGTGTAAGGTAAAAGGTAGGGGTCTTGCTTCAAGCTTCTGCACGTGGAAATCCAATTTTCCCAGCACCATTTATTGAATAGACTGTCCTTATTCCAGGGATTAGTTTTGGATCTTTGATCAAATATAAGCTGGCTGTAGGTGTTTGGATTGATTTCTGGTGTTTCTATTCTGTTCCATTGGTCTATCCTTCTGTTTCTGTACCAGTACCATGCTGTTTTGATAACAGCTGCCCAGTAGTATGTCCTGAAATCTGGTATTGTGATGCCTCCGGCTTTGTTTTTGTTGTACAAGATTGCTTTGGCTATTTGAGGTCTTCTGTGTCTCCATATGAATTTCAGCATCATTTTTTCCTGATCTGAGAAGAATGTCTTTGGTATCTTGATGGGTATTGCATTGAATGTATAAATTGCTTTTGGGAGAATAGACATTTTGATGATATTGATTCTTCCAATCCATGAGCATGGAAGATTTCTCCATTTTTTTGGTATCCTCTTCTATTTCTTTCTTTAAGCTTTTGTAATTCTCATCATAGAGATCTTTAACATCCTTGTTAAGTTTATTCCAAGGTATTTGATTGTTTTTGTAGCTATTGTGAATGGGACTGATCTTAGAAGTCCTTCCTCAGTCGTGGCATTGCCTGTGTATACAAAGGCTGTTGATTTTTGTGCATTGATTTTATATCCTGCTACTTTGCCAAACTCTTCTATGAGTTCCAATAGTCTCTTAGTAGAGTTCTTTGGATCCCCTAAATAAAGAATCATATCATCTGCAAAGAGGGATAATTTGACTTCTTCCTTCCCAATTGTATTCCTTTAATTTCTTTTTCTTGCCTGATGGCTCTGGCTAAAACTTCCAGAACTATATTGAATAGCAGTGGTGAGAGTGGGCATCCCTGTCTGGTACCAGATCTCAGCGGAAATGCTTCCAACTTTTCCCCATTCAATAGGATGTTGGCCATGGGTTTTTCATATATTGCTTTGATTGTATTGAGGAATGTTCCTTCCATACCCAACTTGCTTAGAGTTTTCATCATGAAAGGGTGTTGTATTTTATCAAATGCTTTCTCTGCGTCTATTGAGAGAATCATATGGTTTTTCTTCTGCAGTCTGTTAATGTAGTGTATTACATTGATTGTTTTGCAGACGTTGAACCATCCTTGCATACCAGGGATAAATCCCACTTGGTCTGGGTGGATGATCTTTATGATGTGTTGTTGCATTCTATTGGCCAGAATTTTATTGAGGATTTTTGCGTCTATGTTCATCAGGGATATTGGTCTGTAATTCTCTTTCAATGCTGCATCTTTCTCCGGCTTAGGAATTAAGGTGATGCTGGCTTCATAGAAAGAATTTGGGAGGATTCCCTCTTTTTCGATTGTTCTGAATAGTTTGAGAAGAATTGGAGTTAGTTCTTCTTTAAATGTCTGGTAGAATTCAGCAGTGAATCCATCCGGTCCTGGGCTTTTCTTTGTTGGGAGGGCCTTTATTACTGTTTCAATTTCTGTCTCAGTTATGGGTCTGTTTAAGTTTTCTATGTCTTCATGGTTCAATTTAGGTAGGTTGCATGTGTCCAGGAATCTATCCATTTCTGATAGATTTCTCTGTTTGCTGGCACACAACTCTTTGTAGTAATTTCTGATGATTCTTTTTATTTCTGTGGTGTCTGTTGTTACATTTCCTTTTTCATCTCTTATTTTACTGATTTGGGTCTTTTCTCTTCTTGTTTTAGTTAGCTGAGCCAATGGTGTGTCAATTTTATTCATTTTTTCAAAAAACCAGCTCTTTGCTTGGCTGATTTTTTTGTAATTTTTTTTGGACTCAATCCTGTTGATTTCTTCTTTGATTTTAATTATTTCTCTTCTCCTACTAGATTTGGGTGTGGTTTGCTGCAGTTTTTCTAGAGGGGGAAGTACTTTTTAATATAAATTTTATCTATTCCTACAACTCAAAGTAATGCAAAAAGTCCATCAATACAATACATATTATGCAAATTCCAAATTTTACATAGAAAAATGGGCAAATAACTGAAAGTTCTCCAAAAGAGAGTCAATCAGTCTTAAACTTAAGATTCACAATGCATTTTATAATAGAGAAATCATTGCCTCATAAACAATCAAAACATTGATTGTCACACTGTTAGGGTATATAAATACAAGCCCTTTCATATATTTCTGATAGAAGTGTAAATTGTTAGATATCTGTGAAGGAAACTTGGAAACCTCTTTGTTTCTTTTGTTGTTGTTGTTGTTGTTAAAGATTTTTATTTATTTATTAGAGAGGTAGAGTTAGAGACAATGAGAGGGAGAGACAGAAGGAAAGGTCTTCCATCCGCTGGTTCACTCCCCAAATGGCCCTAACAGCTGGAGGTGGGCCAATTTGAAGCAGAGAGCTGGATCAGAAGCGGAGCAGCCGGGACTTGAACTGGCACCCATAGGGGATGCAGGCACTGCAGGCGGCGGGTTTACCTGCTACACCACAGCACCAGCCCCGGAAACCTCTTTCAACAACAAATACATAGAGGGCAACCACTGGTGCGGTGGTGAAGGGACACTTGGGATGTCCTCATCCCATATCAGAGCCCCTGGGTTCACATCCCAGCTCTGCTTTCCATCCAGCTTCCTGCTAAATGCAAACCTTGAGAGGCAGCAGGTGATGACTCAAGTAACTGGATCTCCATCACCCACATGTGAGACCAAGCTTGAGTTCCAGACTCCTGGCTTTGACCTAGCCCAGCTGCAGCTATTGTGAGCATTTAGGGAGTGAACAAGTAGATGGAAGATCTCTTTTTCTGTCCCTCTACTTGTAAGTAAGTAAATAAATAAATATTTTTCTAAATAAATGAGTAAATAAAATGCAGTTTTGAAAGAACAATACAAATACATAATGCCACTTGATTCCAAGTCCAGCATTTTTTTCTTTAAGGTTGACTCACACTTGTGGGAAATTGCAAGTTTGAAAATGGGGTCACTGCAGCATTGTGTGTCTTAGCAAATGATCAGGAGGAAGCCAAATGATAATCAACTTGGAAATGGCTAAATTAATCATAATTTGTCCATTCAATGCAGTAGTATGCAGCTGAAAAAAAAATAACAAGGGAGCTATATATGTACTATAAGGAAACATCTCTAAAATTCAGTGCTAAACATTTTCAAGAAAAACAGCGATATGTAATAAGAGGGAGCCTCAAAAAGTACATGCACACTATAAAAAACTTTTTTATAACAAAATATTCACTGCCTGAATCCAAAGAAGTTGCTGTGCATCATACGAATGTTCTCTTAAAATTGCCCTGGGATTACCTGGATTCATTCCACTTTGACCACACAACATCTTCTACAGAAATGATTTATGTTGAATGTCTACTAAACACTTAACATTGTGTTAAATCCTTCCCTTTAGAGTCTGATTCTCTCTTCCATTGAGACTTAAGGATCTTTCCTATTTCTTTTCCATGTCTGCTTTTATGCCAACCCACTTTCTGATTCAAGACTTTGTTCCAATCCTGGTTCCAGGTCTCCAATATTGCCCTATTCAAGGCCCTTTCCTTCTATAGTATCAACCTGTTTCTAATGTCCATGCAACATCCAGTATTACACTGCCTTAGTCAACCCACCTTGTTCTCCAAGACCCCTCCCCATCTTAGTAGTAGGGAGTTCCCCCTGAACATCTTCTATATTCCCACTTCCACATACAACTACAACTTTCCTTTGCTAACACCTGTCTCTGGCCAACCTTGTATTAACAACACAGTCTCTAGTCAGGAATTAGGCCCATTTCTCTTCACGTATGGTCCTCTGACTCACATGATACCATCTCATTTCTGCAAAGTCCACTGCTGGATGATATATCACAAACATGTACATGCATGAAATCAAAGAAACCTTTATTTTGAAACTAAAATCTCACAATGCTACATGAGGTTCGGTTGCTGTGAGATGAATTTGTACCATCTGATCATCTAAAATGCTACTCTTGGCTCTGTCATCGACCTAGCCAGAAGGATCTATGGAGTCACATTGTCTCAAGCCTTCTATTCCTTTCCTCCCTGCGCTGTTCCCCATGGGATAGACCACCAGCTGCCTGCTACATCTCTAGACTTTCATCTCCCAGACCAACTGGTCAGAAGTGCTGAGATGCTAAGGGTTAACAGGAATTTCTTCATCCCACAAGAATGCTGGGAATGCCTGGCTGATTCTGAGATACTGACACCTCTCATCTGCTGAGGTTCCATAAAGGTCAGAAGTTACTGCCTGGACCTGACTAGCAGGCGGCTTGGGCAGGGTTGTTAAGTGAGTCAATCCAGTGAGGTTTCTGTGTTCACCAATAATATTTACCTTCTACCTTCTTGGCTGAAAGAATATGTAATATTAAAATAGCTTGGATACAGTTCAAGTGCTACAAAAAAAATGTAAGAAATTATCATTTTGATTATTATGGTGCCCTATCTCATTTTTTTCTCCTATTTCAGAAGGCAAGATTATACCCTTATTGAGTCTAAATTAGAAGAGAATGCTACATTTTTATGCTAGGCCCTCCAAAGAGTTCTCTGATGGCCCAGGACCAGAGCAGGCAGTAGCACAGGTGAGCCCAAGCAGGCAGAACTCCTGAGTGACAGAGGGGAGCGGAAGGGCTGAGCTTGAGCAAACACTGCCTCATGAAGCATTCCCCAGCTTGTCTGTGAAATCTAAGGGCAAACCTGGGCTCCCCAGGCAGGAATTCAAAAAATCTCACACACCTTGACCAGAGATGTTTCAAAGGGCAGGGAGTCAGAGACAGACGCATAAAAAAAGAAAATGTCATTATATACCCAGCAGCCGGCACAGTGCCTGACATAGAGTATGCACCAGCCAAACTACCCAGAAAATGCCGGATGGATAGATGCACAAAGGGATGGGTGGATGGAGAAAGGATGGGTGGATGGATCGATGGATGGAAGAAGGGAACAAGGGAAGAACAAGCATAAAAATACTCTCAAACTGGGCATCTATTTTTACAAAGTCTCTCTACCAAAATAGCCAGAAACTGCCATTTCAAGTGCCAAGGCTGACTTTGCTCATGATCAGCACTGTTCACGACCCAGTATTCACCCCGATGCTGCTGTGGCTTAAAGGAAGACTTTCTACAGAACCTGCAAAAGGCTTCCTTCTCAAAGGCTGATTAGGAAAAGGTTCTTGCTCTGAGCTGGCACAGCCAGTCTCTATCTCTGTAACTCTTTCCAATAAATAAATAAATCTTAAAAAAAGAGAGAGAGAAAATTTGCCTCCAAATTTGAAGCTGGAAAGTTATTAGCATAACATTTTTAAAAGATCTGTTCATTTATATAAAAGGCAGAGATACAGAGAGAGAGAGAGGGAGACAGAGAGATCTCCCATCCACTGGTTCACCCTCTAAGTGTCCACTAACAGCTGGGACAAAGCCAGGAGCCTGGAACTTCTTCTGGGCCTCCCACATGGGTACAGGGGCCCAAGCACTCAGCCATCCTCTGCTGCCTTCCCAGGTGCACCAGTAAGGAGCTGGATCAGAAGTGCAGCAGCCAGGACTTGAACCGGCGCCCATACACGATGCCAGCACAGCAGGTGGCAGCCCAGTGCTCTACCCACAGCACTGGCCCCTAGAATAACTTTTGAAAAGAATCACAGTACATGGATTTTTAGATTTTAATACATAGATTAAGAATTGTGTGTAAGCTGAAATGTCTGTGTACTGATACTGATTCTCAACACAAATAAAACCTCAGTTATGAGAACACTTTGACGCATGCACACACATGCACACACACGCACACACACACCAGAGACAAAAGGCCTGCGCTTAAATATCTGGAGAGTCACTGTTGAAAGAAGGACTACATTTACTATCCCCATTTCACAGATGGGGAAACTGAAGCTAAATCACCAGTTTGAGGTCACATAGCACAGAAGGGATGGTGGCTCCAGTCGAGCTCTGCCAGTCTGCTTGTGATCTGCCTTACTGAAGAATGTAACAGAACAGACAAAAGAAAGGCAGATAATGCGCTGCAAGTGTTCTGGTGGGTGAGGACTGGGGTGCAGTGGGCGTCAATCAGGTGGGGTTGGGGATAGGGAGTGCGGCAGGTGTAAGAAGGACTTGATGCAAGAGCTGCGTTCAGAGGGGAGGGACCTTAACAGCTGATACAGCTCTTTGCAGATCTGTGGGCTGTTATTTTCTCACTTTTTCCCCAAGGTCTGTTCAGCAAAAGCCACATGGGATCTGTAACATGCAGTTCCTCGGTAGCCGTTAATACCCTTGTCTGGTTCTCAGAAGGCATTTGGCCTGTCTTGTGGTGGATGTGCATCTTGGGCACAGCCTTGGCAAATGGGATCACTGCAGTGCAGTAAAGGGGCTGCCGACGCCTCCTCCCTTCTGCCTGCTGGATGCCTCAGTCCATCATCGGCTCTCTGTAGCAATCAAGGGATGGTCCAAGGAGTGAGTGAGTGTGTGTGTGTGGGCATGTATGTGCCCTTGTGTGTCTGTGTGCATGTGTGTACGTGCCTCTGTGTGTGTCTGTGCGTGTGTGTGATGAGAAGGCAGCAGGGAGGAGATGGAAGCTCAGGACCCCCATCTCTCCCCAGCCGCAAAGCATCCATCCCAAGCACATACAACCCAAGCTGTCTGGCCCTTTGATGGGGACCCCATGCTGTGCCTGGCGCAGGGAATTTTTAATTCTCTTTCATTTTATTGAGCGGCTCCCCCTCCCCACCTCCCATCCCCGAGTCGGGTCTTAGGATTATTGGGTCCTTCTTCTCATTGATTTGTTTTTCTGACCTTTGTAGTAGATACAGAAATATATGGATGGAGCAAGAAAGGAAGGAAGAAAGGGAGGGGGCGGGAGACTGCACAGCCTCCCCCTGGAAGGGAGGACGCATGGGGATGGTCTCAGGTCTTGCCACATTTTACAGGGGAAAAAAAAAAGGCCAGTACAGTTGCAGCTGCTTCCCAAGAAGAGAAGCCACTGGGGAGGCAAGGCCCCTGGCCTGCAGGGTAAGGCCCCCACCTGCATTCCCCTCCAATACCCATGAGGGGGATGCTAGGGGCCCCTGTGCCTCAGTGCATTTGTTTTCTGCTACAAAGATGACTGCATCAGCTCTGATTTTCATGCTCTCAGCGAATACCTCCTACGAGATGGGGAGTCTGGCTCCTCCACCCCCGGGGGTATCCTGTATCCACCTAAGGGGAGACACCTGGAGAGGAGGTGCATGGCACAAGGGTTCCCACTCTGTGTAAGGCTCTGCACTAGGACCCAGAAATGCAGAGGCTCTTTCCTTTCCCTGTCTCTCAGCCCGTTTTTTGTGCTCAACTCCATATTTTTAAGCCAACTTCCCTGGTGCATCCTCCATGGTGGACACTGGGGGAGAGGGAGGAAACAGGCATTTGCAGCGGACACACCGTCCAGCACTGTGGAAGGTGTTCTGTTTGTATTGCAGGGTCCTGGGACAGATTTTCCTGTTGGTCCAAAAATAGAAGCTGGGCCCCACAGCCACATCACCAACTGGAAGCAGAATTGGATGTGAGAAGTGGTTATTCCCAGCAGGTGTGAGTGTTGGTCCTACTTCACAGCCAAATGAGAAATCTCCAGGAGTCAGCAGCAAAGACCTGGGGTTCTCTTAAGATGGGGAGTCTGGTCCCTCTGCCCCCAGGGATGCTCTGGACCCGCCTAAGCAGTGAAACACCTGTGGAGGGGACTCATGGCAGAGGAGAGCCCAGAAGAGCCTATCTTGCGGTTGTCTGATGAACCTGATGTTGTGAGCCCTCCACAGTCAGAACGGGGCCACACTTGATCTGGGTGCAGGCACAGGAGACTGTGTGGTAGACTACAGTAGTCAAAGCTGAGTGGAGGTGGAAGAGGTGACTGCCTATCTCAAGAGGGACCTCCAAGGACCTATGTAGGCATTATGAAAGCAAACTAAGACTTAAAAAAAAAAAAAAGATTGATTGATTTGAAATTTAGAGACAGACAGGGAGAGAGGGAGAGACAGAGTTCTTCAACCTTCTGGTTCACTTCTCAAATGATTGCAACAGCTAGGGCTGGGCCAAGCCAAAGCCAAGATCCAGGAACTGCATGCAGGTCCCCCCTAAGAATGGCAGGGGCCCAAGTTCTCGGGCCATCTTCCTCTGCCTTCCCAAGCATATTAGCATGGACCTGGATCAGAAACAGAGCAGCGGAGACTCGAACCAGCACCCCAATATGGAATGCTGGCACTGCAAATGAAGGTTTAACTTGCTGCACCACAACGGCCTCCCAAAGCTTAGCCTTTAAGCACCTGTCACAGTGAATACCAGCGTTAAGCCAGTGTTGGCCCAAGAAACACCATCACCCAACAAAGGCAGCACCACAGATGAGCACAATTATATAAATAGGTGTTTGTCTTTCTTTTCACTCCACCTGAAACAATGCCTGGGGAGGAGTCAGGCACTGGACAGAGAGTAGCCACTCACTGGACAGAGAAGCCACTCGAAGCTTGCCTAAGGGAGAGAAGTAATGCAGCTGAGATCTCAACTGAGTCTGGGAATCAGCGGGGCCTGTGAACGCCATGCCTTCCACCTGCCAGTGCCTGACTCTGTTCATCTGTAGGCTTCCTCCAACCGGTGAATTCCTCTGGGCCCACAAGGAAGTGCTGGGGAATGAGCAGCTCCTGGAAGCACCCCTCATCCACTGACAGATGGGTACTGGTGTATAAATACCCCAGTTTCTTCCTTGGATAAAACAATTCTGAGTCTCTTGTTCTACACTGTATCATTAAGTTGTCCATCACCACACAATTTACTCCCAAAACATAGCTGCCTCGTGCAACAATAAATATCTATCTCACAGCTTTTGTAGATCAGTATATTTAGGAGCAACTTACCCCGGTGGTTCTGGCTCCAGGTCACTCCTGGGATTGTAATGAGGATGTCTTGTGGGGCTGCAGTCCACAGAAGGCCCGGCTGGGGCTGGATGATCTGCTCCCGAGAAGGCTCATCTGTGTATCTGGCCAGTCGGCTCTGTGGGCAGGAGATCTCAGTCCACCACAACAGACCTCTTGATGTCCTTGTGATCTGTGGCCAACTTCCCCCAGAGTTCGTAATCCAAGAGAATCAGAGATCGACATGGGAACTGCAAAGTCAGATGCTCTGTAAATTGTCAACTTCTGCATAACAAATCGCTCCAGGATGCAGCAGCTGAAAGAAATGATTGGCTCAGAGTTTCCGTGGGTCAGGAATACAGGCACAGCTTAGCTGGGTGCCTCTGACTCATGGTCTCTCAAGGCTGCTATTAAGGTGTTGGCCAAGGCTGCAGGCATCTCAAGGCTCAGCTAGGGGGTGAAGGAAATCCTCAGCTAGAGGGCTCACTCACCTGGCTGTTGGCAGGTGCAGGTCCTCAGTGGCTGCAGGCTGGAGATACCACTTCCTCACCACGTGGATCTCTGCCTAGGGCAGCCTACTGCATAACCTCTGGTTTGTCCACTGAGCCACTGAGGGAGAGAACAAGGGAGCACAGGTGAGAAGAAACCCAGAGTGCTGTTTGGAACCTTAATCTCAGAAGAGCTATTCACCACCTTCGCCAGGTCCTGCTGGTTAGAAGTGAGCTACTTCCTCCCATTTTTAAGCGGCCCACACTCTAGGGGACAGAATTACTGCACAGCAGGAATAGGAGGAAGTGGACACAACGGAGGCCATCTCAGAGGCTGCCTACTGGACATACAGGCTACATACATCATTCACGGCGGGAGGATTCACACAAGGCTGAGTGCCAGGAGAGGATCACTGGGGCCAGCTCAAACTCGACTCTCACAAAACCACTTCTCAACAGTCCCCCAGTGAGGCGGAGCAGCTGTTAATAATGCAACCTATAAAGTGCACCTTCCCCCTGTCCACTTTCCCACTTCTCTAGACGTCTTTCCTGGCCTCATCTCCCAAACAAACCACTTAGATACGTACCCTTGCCTCACCATCTACTTCTAGGAGAGCCCAGGCTAAGACAGAGAGTGAAATTTCAAATTGGATTTACAAGAAAGTACACTGACTCTTACTCTGTCGCTGCAACAAAATACCTGAAGCAGAGGCTGGATAATGGATAAGAAGAGAGGTTTTCTGAGCTCACGGTTTGGGAGGCTGAAAGTTCACCATCAGGTGACCCCATCTGTTCAGATTCTGGTGAGGGCATCAGTGCATGAGGCCAGAGAGAGAGAAGGGCCATTCTTACTCTTTTGCAACAGCCTCTTTTGTAGGAACTAACTAGGTTCACATGACCACGATGCTAACTCACTCTTTTCAAAGGCAAGGCCCCCAGTGACCTAATTGTCTTTCGCTAAGCCCCACCTCTTAAATATTCCATCATCTCTTAACAGCACCTCATTGGAGATCATGTTTCTAACACATGGGCTGTTGGAAGAAAAACCACTTCCAAACCATAGCTCTGTGTGTGTGTGTGTGTGTGTGTGTGTGAGAGAGAGAGAGAGAGAGAGAGAGAGAGAGAGAGGAAGAGAGAGAGAGAGAAACTGATACACAAATTCATTTCTCACTGTGGGACACAGCAGAAAAAAGAAAAAGAAAGGAAAAATGGAAAGCCACTACAGTGGCTTTAAATGCTATAGGACTTCAGAGCAAAAGTAGTTCTACTGAAGCCTGATGAAACCTAAAAAGAGTAGGCATTAGAAGAGATTCAAAGGGAGAGAGAGAAAGCAGAGAATAAAAAGTTGGAAAGCACACTGTAGTTTCAAAAACAATGATGTTCAGACCAAGGCTGCAATATTTCTGGAGTTAAATCCCCCTTTGTCTTTTGGAATTAGATTTTTATTTAAACCTCCTGATCACCTTTATCAAGCAAGTAAGGGCCTTGTGTCAAGACATGCATATTCTGCCTGAGCTCCAGCTAAGCCTCATACCCAGCAAATATTCCATACTTTCATGAGGGAGAATTGCTCTGTGACCAAATTGTAGAGATGAAATGCAAAAAGCCTTCATAGCATTGGCGGGTGGGGGTTCCCAGGAGTAAGTCAAGTCACTTGAAACAACGGCACATTTTCATACATTTTTCAAAACCCACTTTGAGACTGACTTTAGATAGACAGGTACCAAATGACTCTTGACCTCTAAACACCCAAAAAATGCCCAGGAGAAATCAAGGCCTTCCAATGCACTCAATCATGGATCTATCAAGGGCTGGCTAGAGGAGCTTAAATCCAAATTAATTACTCAGACATCTCTAGTTCAGAAGTTGGGCCACAGACACACTCATCAGCATGCAACAGCAGTGAGAAGAAAAGGAACCAGGATAATGAGGACAGTAGATAAAAGGGAGACCATAGAGGAGGATCTTAATTGTATCTTAATTGAGTCACACACTTTCTCCTTCATGCAGATCTCAGCCCTGAAGTCAAAAAGAGAGTGACTTTTCTGCTGGGGTGCTCCCTGGGCCCCAACCACAGCTGCTCTCCAAGGTCAATGCACTGTGGAAGTCTGTTAGAAGGCAGTGTATCAGTTAGCTGTTGCCGCAATAATGCTTTGCAGCAAACCACCCAGGAGCTCAGTAATAATGACTCATTCTCACCCATGCATGTGCAGGCCTACAGGTCAGCAGGGCAGATGGGGCTTGGTGGATCAGGCTGGGTTTGGCTGGGTGCTCTGCCTCAAGCTGCAGGTGTAGCTTGCCGGGGCTCTCACTCGGGTTTGCCTCCTGTGTACTCCATGTGTATTCATTCCAGGCCCCAGGCTATGGAGGATACAGCTACCCAAGGGGAAACATGCAAAATCTCTTAAACCCACATATCAAGATCTTTCTGCCCATATATCACTGGCCAAGTCCAAAGTCAAGGAGTGGGGAAGTATATGCACAATGAAGCCATTGCACTGGCAAGAATGGAGGACAGGGTAAAGCAGTTAGGCCAATACTCCCATCAACCAAAGCCTGAGTCCTGCTTCCAAACTCAAACTAGGGGCCAGTGCTGTGGCATATTGGGTAAAGTTGCTGCCTGCAATGACGGCATCCCATATGGGTGCCAGTTTCAATCCCAGCTGCTCCACTTCCCATCCAGCTCTCTGCTGTGGCCTAGGAAAGCAGTGGAAGATGGGGCAAGCCCTTGGGCCCCTGCATCCATGTGGGAGACCTGGAAGAAGCTCCTGCGGATTGGCGAAGCTCTAGCTGTTGTGGTCACCTGGGGAGTGAACCAACGGATATAAGACCTTTCTCTCTCTCTCTCTCTCTCTCTCTCTCTCTCTCTCTCTCTCTCTGCCTCTCCTCTCTCTGTGTAACTGACTTTCACATAAATAAATGAATCTTAAAAAAAAAAAACAAACTCTAACTAACTAAAGCCATGCTGATAGGGACTCTGTTACTTCTTTGATCATCGGGAAGTATGAAGATGAGAATGACACAAACACTCAGCCACAACCAAAACAGGAGAGCAGTAGTGGACACGCCATCCACTTCCTTTTAAAACAAAACAAAACAAAAAAAAGATTTATTTATCTGAAGAGCAGAGTTACAGAGAGAGGGAGAGAGACAGAGAGAAAGATCTCCCACCTGTTGGTTCACTCCCCAAATGGCCCCAACGGCAGCTGGAGCTGGGTTGACCCAAAGCCGGGAGCCAGGAGCTTCCTCCAGGTCTCCCGCATGGCTGCAGTGACCTAAGTACCTGGGTCATCCTCTGCTGCTTTCCAAGGCACATCAGCAGGGAGCTGGATCAGAAGTGGGGCAGCTGGGACTCAAACCAGCACCCATATGGGATGCCAGCATCACAGGCAGAGGTTTTATCTGCTACACCACAGTGCCAACCCCCATCCACTTCCTTTGCCTACAGAACCAGTCAATACAGATCCCCGCACTTAGGGCCTGTGTGGTCAGAATCAGTTACTACTGCTATCCAGAGGTTTGGTGTTTTTTCTGATTAGAATATGCGGCAATTGTGAGCCATGTGGTTATTTCCGAGGAAAAACGAAAAAAGGCCTTGCTTCAAAGACCTACACGCTGCTCTACTGTTATAAATATTTCACAGCTTTCCCATCTCCTTTATATTGGCTTTGGCCAATGTGGTTGGCTGACAAGGCTACTTCTGGAAAGGAAAAAATAAATCCTCATTTCTTTCCTGAAGTTAGGGAGAGAAAGAAAACAAGGTTTTGACTTGGATCGAAAAAAAGCAGAAAATGATTCCAGACTACAGAATTCAGAGTCAGTTGTGACAAAAGTGCTTGCCCAGGCCTCCTAGGCTGCTCACAGGGTCATAGCACATAGGCTGCAGATGGCCCCTGCACTAAGGGATCCAGGAGCAGGTAGGACCTAAATTCCAGGCTGTCCTATGCTTGCCAAGACAGGCACCCAGAGTAGGAGCTGTCTTATCCAAAAGAAGTTGTCTTATCCTGACAACTCACAGAAAAGTAAGCCACCACCAAAAGGCAACTTATCTCCTTGGGAGTCAGTTGCTTGGTTTTCCCAGGCTGTACAGAGACTGCCCAGAGCTGAGGCCTGGCATGGTATGAACTGGATGACTCTGCATTTCTTTACCACCCCCACACAGTATGATGTGCTCACATCTTTGCCAAGTGATTCTGCAGTGCCCTTCCTTCCCCACCCCACTGGAAGAGGCAGAACGTACATGTCTACCTCCACCTCCCAGATAACAGCTGGGCCATGGGTCTTGCTTTGTACAACAGAACGTCAATGGATATGAAGTGAGCAAAGGCTTTCAGAGCACTTGCTTTGTCTGCCTTGGCCTCTTGAGTCCCTGCCATCTGATGTGACAAGGGCATGCTCCCAGGAGTCTCTGGATCACAGGGAGAGGCCCCACAGTCCAAAGGAGAACCAGTCACTGCCCCATACATCAATAAGTAAAGGTAACAAATGGGCTATGTGTGTTACGTGCATTTATTACAATAAGAACTGACAGACACCAGGTGAGTCATGAAGTGGGGTAAACTCTTTCCCCCAAAGCAAGAAGCCCAGGGCGTTCAATGAAGAGGAAGCGTCCAGGGGTGAAAACAAACCAGAAAACTCAAGCAGATATTCAGCCCAAGGACTGAGCAGAGAGGCAGACTCAAGCTGCAATGGAAATTGAGGACAATAGACCAGGGCAGGTGGGCTCAGAAGAGAAGCTGGAAATGAAGCCTCACCAGATCCTGAAGCCGAGCTCTGAGGACCTCCATGGCTTGCTTGCAGTGTGTGTTGCAAGTGAGGAGGGCTGCTGTAAGTGCCAAGTGAGCTCAAATACAGCTGTGTCCACGTAGGGGACTCCAACACGAGCGGCCCCCACTGGAGCAAAGGCTACTGTGCTAGAAACAGCTGGGGAAGAGGGTGTGGGAATGACAAGAAGCACACAGCAGAGCCGTCGGCTTCACGGTCCACACCTTGCTTTCAGCCCAGCACAGCCCCTCGGAAGGTGACGGCCGGCGTCTCGTCTGCCAGTCTTTCCACTGAGTCAGCCGTTTTTAATGACTGCCACACACCAGGCGCTGCTGCCACCTCACTGCTTTTCATAGCCTTGGGCGCAGCTCTACCCAGCTGCAATGCATTTGGCTTCTGCAAGTACAGATGCATTTCTCACTACTTGTAGCAATGAACGAAAGAACATTCTGGCTTTAGAGACGTGGGAAAGGAGAAAGAAAAAGGAGATCCACTGATACAGGGCTTCCAGCTCCCAAACAAATACCAAAGTCAAGTGCTTCCGTCCTGGAGGTCAGCGGGTAAATGAGCCCAGGAATGAGTCACGCTGCAGAGAAAGAAGCACGAGGCAGCCAGTCCCTGGGTGGCCTGCTCTCCAGGTTCCTGCTGTCCCAGATGCCAGGGCCGGGAGGGCAGCGACATCGCGGTTAAGGTTTAAATCTGAATACAACAGCAGGAATATCTTTACTAAGAACCTTTTCAGTGCAGAATAAAGGGGGTTCTCTTGAAAGTGAGAATAATGAGAATTTTTTAAATTACTTTATGAAACATTATGTTCAATGTAAATGAAAATCACTATGATATAATATGTGTGTGTGTATTTATATATGAAAAAAAAACCACTGAAAATGTTTTAAGAGGTATAACTGTTTGGAATTATATGCAACATGAAATATAATTTGATATAAAAAACTAATTACAAGTAGGAAAAACAGGGTGTTTTAATAAGAGCCTATTGCCAGTATGGGTATTTGGTCTAGTGGTTACAATGCTCACTGGGACACTGACATCTCATATCCAATGTATCGGTTCAAATCCCGGCTCCACTCCTGATTCCAGCTTCCTCCTACTGCATACCTGGGAGGCAGCAGGCGATGACTTAAGTGGTTAGGTCTCTGCTACCCATATGGGAGATGCAAATGAAGCTCCTGGCTCCTGGTTTTGGCTTGGCCCAGCCATGGCTTTTATAGGTATTGGGGAAATGAATCAGCAGAAGGGAGGCCTCTCTCTCTCTCCCTGTCTCACTCCCTGTCTCACTGAAATGCAAATAAATGAAATAAACACATAAAAGGAAATAAATTTTTAACATTGATAAGAAAACAGAATTAAAACTGGTTCACTAAAATAAAAGCCTGTTGCTGATTCTGGCATGCTTGCTGCCTGTGCGTGCTTGCCCAACTCATGGTGGACACTGTCTTTGATTTTCATTGGAGTAACATATGCTCCCCAACAAGCTGAAGAAATTAAGGTTTCACAAAATGATGCATACAGAGACTTTTTAGTGGAGTCCTTCACATGAGTAACTGATAATCCATCAGTGACCTCTGAGGTTGCTATTCGTGGTCTGAAATCAGAGAGGTGATGTGGTTAACCCACTGTCACCCAGTTAAGTGAGTGACAGGATCTGAATTGTAATCCAATGCTGACTTCAAATTTTATAGTCAACCCATGACACTGGCCTGACATTAGCAATTCCCTATTTTATATAAATCAAATTAGTAAGTCAATATTTTATATGAAGCACTCCACAAGGGTGATGGTAAGATAGTCAAGTAACTCTTTGCCTCACCCTTCTTCCCAGGATTGTGCAGCCTGCCAAGGATGCTCCACACCATGCCTGGAAATTGAGTTTTCCAATGGACCATTTATCCCTAGATTCCCATCCCCACTGCCTGTGGGCACACAGGCGAGGCCAAGGTGACCCTGGAAACGCAGATTTATTCAGCACACTGTACCAGGCTCTCTTCGAGGCTGACATTCAGCCTTAGAGAAATGACACCTCCACAGTTACCAACAAGTTACAGCTGTAAAATAATCCCTTCCAGGACTGTCGCCTTTCCTATTTCAAGGTTCACATATATCATTCTGTGTAGTTCTGCAGCACCCAAGGGGACACGTATCATAATCTAAATTTAATAGACAGAGAAACTGAGGGTCAGAAGGACTACCTGCCCAAAGTGGCAATTACAGCCAAGAGGGGGGAGAGAGAGAGAGAGAGAGCGAGAGAGAGATCAGTGTAGTTCTTGCCAATGCATATGACAACGTTCAACACCTTGTCTACCCATTGCTCCCTGAAAGAAAGGTGTGCCCATCAGCAGCCAAGAATGTGCCTTTCTCCAGGGCTGGAGATTCCTGGAGGGGTGGCAGGGCCTCCTAGAGGAAGCTGATGTGGGTAAGAGGAAAGGCAAAAACATAAAACACCTGAAAACAGTGGAATGCAAACTACTAGTGGTCAAACTAGCTCTGGCCCAGAGTCTTCAAGACCAGCGTGGCCTCACTCCCAAAGTCATCTCATGTCTCTGGGCATCCCATCCCCAGGGTTGGTAGAAAGGAGGCAGGCCCAGCAGACAGGGAGAAAGTAGAAATCTCAGGGGTTCCCTGTGCCTGAGAGCAAAGGATGTTGGGGGAAGGAGCACCTTCATTAGACAGCAAATGACTTGGCAACATACTTGGGGTCCAGCTGGGAGCTAAGAGGGGCCCACGGGAGTCAAGGGAAAGGCACTCAAGAACTTACCCTTAAGGCACAGAATCAGAGCAAGGAGGTGGGTATCTACACCAGTTTCATCTTCTCCAAGGTCAGTGCAACTGAGCTAGATCCTCCTCCCAAAGTACCTTGGTCTGGGATCCCTGGACCCATTTAATGAGGCCCCAGACTAGAGCAACAGATGGCTCTATCTGTCCTTTTTTCCCTGAAAAGGGATGTGCCAAACTCTTTTTCAAACCACACTTGCAAGAATCTTGGGAGAGCCCACAACCTGCTAGGGATGAGCCAAGGAGGAAAAGGATGTGCAGGACCCCAGAGCGGGCCTAGGTCCCTACCACATTCTACCGAGAAGGGCTCCACATCTGTTTTACAAAGCTTCTGAGTGTCGTTCTCTTTAAAGAACAGGTTCTCTGGGGCTCACAGCACTTGAAGTCAATTAACTAAGCAAACTGGAAGAATTCTTCTGAATCTCAAATCTAGACTGTTTAGAAAAATAGACAAGGTGGTCCTGCCACTGCAGCCCTAACAGGTTGTCCCCCCTCTCGATGCAATCCTTCCCTGGATTCATTTTGTTCCTCTTTTAATTGGCATCTCAGTGCAATTCAGATTAGCTTGGTTTTGACTTTAAGTATTTTTAAAGAACAACTTCATGACTGCAGGCACAGGGCTATGACCTTACTGAATGGGGTGATCTTGGGCATAATCTGAAGGCTGTTAATTGTCTTCCCTCTTAGGGGCTTGGCTGCCACAATACTAACAGCCTTTTTTCCGAAAATGGAAATCCTCATTCAATCCTAAACTATCCTGAGGGTTAGGTACACTAGCCCCATTTTTCAGATGGAGAAAGTAAAGCTCCAAAAGGTTGAATGACCCAAAGTTAACACACCCAAAATCACCAACCAACAGGAGGAGAACTACAAATAGAATCTGGCTTTCTGGCACCATATCTACACTCATGGCCCTTCTTGGGTGTAGAGAAGATTCTGGAAGCTTTGACCTTTGGCTCTGTAGAAGCTGCTGTTGGTACCCCAGCCATATCTCCTTGCCCCTACCATTTCAGTGCACAACTGCCCAATTCCCAGCTGCTCATACTTACATCTCTCAGGCTACAGGCTTTCTCTGGTTTCTAGAAATCTCCTGCCCCATGAAGCAGGCCAGAAACAAAGGGGATTGAACAGGCCCACTTCCCATGAGCAGTCGGTCACCAGTGTCCAGCTCCCCGGCATCCGGGTGTCATAACTGGAAGGCAAGTCCTGTCTCCCAGAGTTACCCGGTGTGGGGACTTGCTTGAGAACGTGCCTTTTATTGGCTGCCTTCCTTCCTGTCTCTCAGTACTGCACTCCAACAGGAGTTTCCAGGGATCCTCTCCCAGATAAATCATCCCCACTGGAATCGTGGTCACAGAATCTGCCTCTGGGGGTTCCAAACCAAGACACAATCCTGTGGTTAAAAATAGGGCTAAAAAAAAATCAGCCAACTCACTTTTCCCAAGGGTTGCTGCAGATTCATGAGATGATATTCTTAAAGCCTGAGGAGAGAAAGGTACCTGATGAGGAGCACATACAGCATGCTCTATTTGAAACCCATAACACAGGGCAAATGTTAAGATGCCACCTGAGACACCCACATCCCTTCTCAGAGTCCCTGGGTTCAAGTCCTGGCTCCTTTCTTGATTCTCACTTCTGGTTAAGCCATACCCTGGAAGGCAGCAGTGGTAGTTCACTGAGTTCCTGGCTTCAACCTGGCTCAGCCCTGGCTATTGTGGTCATTTGGGAAGTAATCTAATGGATAGAAAATCCCTCTCTGCCTTTCTCTCTCTCTCTAATAAATAACTTGAAATTTTAATTTCTTTTGAAAACCCACAAAACACGCTCTGTCCCACAAAGAATATACTGTGTAGCCTTTTAAAAATGAAGACAATCTCAATGTGTGGCTAGGAAACCACCCCCAAGATGCATTGCACAGTGAAGAAAGCAAGTATCAGCACAGCGCATTTTGGATGTTGCCATTTATGGATTTTAAAGGAATTTATATACATATGTATGCAAAGAATATCTCTGGAAAGATATACAAAAGCTGAAAAATGTGGGCGTCCCTAAAGAGAGAGAGGACGAGGGACGATTTCCCCGTCTCATTGTTCTAACCAGCCTTACCATATCCTTGCATTACTTTTTAAATAGGAAAAACAGCTTCAAACAAAGTAAACCAAAGAGCTCATAGGGGAAAAAAAAATCTGTGTGTACCCTATTTAGCGGAGGAGCAGTGGTGTGGGGGGCTCTAAAATATGCATGGTTGCTTAGTCCCCAGGCAGCTGTGAGGCAGAAGGACTGTGTTGGAGAAAAGCTACCATAGAACGCTAGCCCTTCGTTGGGTTGCAGTATGAAGGTATTTCAGAAAGTTCATGGAAACTGTGTATTATTTAAAAAAAAAAAAAAACAAAAAACTACGCCTGGATTTCAAAAATTTTGGCATCAAAACAAACTTATCTTTCAACTCCATTTTCTATGAACTTTCTGGAGTCCCCTTGTACACACCAGTGATGGATCTGGGGGAAGTATGGACTGAGGACGGGCAGGGCTGGGGCATCTGTGTGTCACCAGTGCTGTCCCTGGGAGGACAGAGTTTTTGTCTACCATGATGGACACTTTAATAATAAAGGAAAAGGAAAGCGGTTCTTGCTCCTGACTTCCTCGCAGGTCCATGGCCACCATCTCCCTGCATGGGGGAGCTTGGCAGCAAGGCATTTTGCTTGCTTTCTCCTTTCCCTTTGTAGACCCAAACAGTGAGCAAAAATCAGAAGCAGCTTCACTTGGAAAGACAGGGGGAGGATGAAAATCACAGGCAGCATGATATCTGAACTGGAGCCCAAAAGACTTTTGTAGCAACCTATTTACAACACCCAAACAGAGGCAAAGGACACAGTGGCAAAAAGAATCTCCAATTTGATCGAAAATTCACTGAATATCTGGTCCTAAATTGAAGGAGTGAGTAGGCACTGAAACTTGAGGTGATGGGTAGGTTCTTAAAGAATCCTGAGATTCACAAAATTGTAGTGACCACCGGGAAGCAAGGAGTCCCGGTTAAGTGATGGTCATGATGCCAAAGGTACACTCTGGTCCCTAACACGGTTCTCCTGAGATGAGCAGGCAAGAGAAACAGATGCAGAAGGAAAGCAGAGACGCTGACAGCAGACCAACCTGCCCAGCTGCCTGGGGCAGCTACTTTTCAGGCATGGCAAAGTGTTTCACAACCTGTAGCAGCCACCTAGCTCTGGAGCACACACCAGGTAAAGGCACCAGGAGCCCAGCCCAGCCTCATCCTCCTCTACCTGCCCCCCTAGAAGAACAGGAAAGGAAGTCTTATCTGGGGTTACCAGGTAAAAGGTGGGTACCGAGAGTCAGTGATTCAGCTCGGAGCTGGAGCTGGGACCTGGCTCGCACCCCAGGCCCATAGCAGAAGAAGAGGAGAGCAAAAATCAACTTTGCCTCACCCAGAACATGAGCCAGCCTCATTATAAGATTAGCTGCCAGAATGAACAACACTCTTAATAATGCACAAATCGCTATGACAACCACCCACTTTGGTACCTAAAGATAACTTCATTGTGAGGCCATGTTTCCTTATTGGAAAAGAAATGCTGTTTCCTGTGAGCCCCACGTGCGGCTCCTCCGTCATATCTACAGTTTGGGGCAGGTGTGTGCCAGTGCATTTGTGCAAGCAGGTGCATGAGTGCGCAGCAGGAGCAGGCAAGGCTGGGGCTGTCCTGGCTGTCCTGGCTGTAGGGATACGGTCCTGTTCTCAAGGTTGCTAAAATCTCTCTCGGGCCCAGGCACCCAAGCGTGTTGACATAATTATTCAGGAAGACAGGCTTGGCTGGGATTAATACTGTGATTAATTATGGTGGGAGCCTCAACAAGCGGGTACATGTGCAGGAGAGTCAGCGAGGAATGTGACAGCCCCTGGCTCGCCGGCTCGCAGGCAGGTCTGCGAGGAGGGTGTCGAGTGGGGAGCACACGGGCCTGACTGTAATGAGAAATGAGAAAAGTGCTGAAAAATTGATGGCGCCTGCAGACTGCACAGACTGGCACACAGCAGGGGGCCCGGCAGCCGGCACGCCAAGCGCGGTATGCTAATGCGGGCGCCTGGGCCCGGGGAAAGGGAGGAAGAAGAAAAGCCTGCACAAAGGAGAGAAATGCAAATGACAGGCACAGAGATCAGTGCCGAGAATCCCGGATTAACTGCGTGGAGCTGGTGCTCGCCTGAGTTTAACCCTTTCTGGACTGTGTCAGGGCTGTGGGGGCGGGGGGCAGTGGGCTGTTGCTGGGAGCATCTGGGTCCAGGACAAAGCAGGGATGGCCAGGAGAATGGAGTTGAGAAGAAGCAAGAAGCTAAGGCAAAGAGGCTGTTCCCCATCAGGGTAATGACTTCTTTGAAAAAAGAGGGTAGAGTGGGGGTGACAAAGGAACATCTTGGGGTAGGAAATGCGGAGGGTGGTGATGACCCAAAGAGTAGCCCAAAGAGTGGCTCCAACCCGGGCAGTGGCGTGGAGGCCAGGAGCAGGGTGCTGCAGGGGGCTGCAGGGGGCTGCAGGGGGCTGCAGGGGGCTGGCACAACCGGTCCTTGTTCTGGATGCTGGCGACATTTATGTGATGCTGTAAACATGCAACGGCTGTGTCTCACTGTGTCTCGGTCACATTTCAGTTGAAAATGAAAAATGGAAGAAAAAGAAACGGGGCAGGAACAGAGAGCCAGTTACCAGCATCTTGGACTTCACCTTCTCTGGGAGAGAATTGTGGAGAGGGCGTTTCGTGAACAGCGGCATCTAACCCTCACGGCCCTCTCTCCCTCTGAGAGTGACCCAGTGGTTTGTCCTGGAGGGGAGGAACACCCAGGGAAGGGCTCTAGGTAAAGAGGGCAGCAGGGACGCTACACAAAGTCTCAGCCAGCATTTCAGGAAGGAGAAGAGCGGCCCCAAGTTCCAGACAATCTTACTCCATGCAGAGGTACGCAGACCTGGGATGCTGCTGGTGACACGGAGTTAACAGACAAGCGGAGACACACAGGTATGTGGAGGGAGACAGAATCAGAGATGCCACTTATGCAATAAAATTTAGATGTGCATAGATCTAGGTACTCATGTTCTAAGTCTGAATGATTACATCCAGCTACTAACTGTAGTTCCCTCCTTGGGATAAGAGGACTGGAACTTTCTCTGCACTGTTTGGATTTTTGCTTTACAACATTCAAAAAAAAATGCATACAGACAGTTTGAGTTGGAAAGAGAAAAACATATCCATTAGAGTCATGGGAAGGCTGGATCCCTGGCAAGGAGACTTCCCTCCTGGACTCTGCCTGCTCATCTCTGAGGACCTGGGAGATCTGTCATCCCTGCCGTTACTCCAAACCCCTACCCTCAGTTCTGCCTTTCTGGGATCTTTCCTCCCCAAGATAAGAAGGAAGTGTCCCCGTGACTTGGGCAGGAATGGGAGGTCCTGGGTGAAAAGTCTGCTCCAAAATTCCTCGCACTTAGGAATGGCACGACAAGGATGGCTGCCTGCGAGCACAGAGCTTTCCCATCCACTCCCACGTGGTGCGCTGCCCTTGAGCCCCTGCTGATGGCTTTTGCAGACGGAGGCGTAGAGCTGCACATCTGCCTAGGTGGAGCAGAGTGGACATGGACCGCCCCTTCAGCGCTCACTCTGTGCAGGACTGTATGCAAGCAGGAATCCGGCCCAGAAGTCTCCGTCCGCAGAGACTCTAGGTGGGCACCAGGATTTGTCAACGGAAACTTTCTCCTGGACGGTGAGGAGTGGCTCTCCAGCCCCAGGTGCGGCTCACCATCTGCATTCCCTCTCCACAGCTGCCTTGCTTAGCACGGGATCCTGAACAGAAGCAGAAGTGGTATTGCTGCTTTTGTTTTTTGTTTTATTTGTTGTATTTTTCACCCCAGGACAAACAAAACAAGGCCTACTGTGTATGCTGGCGTTCCTTTGAAGCGGAAATTACAATCTTTGCTGCAAGAGAGAAAGGGATTACAAAACATTGCACATGTCCTCTTTCTCTCCTTTTAGGGCAAAGCTCCAAGAGACGCCAGACCCAGGGGTATTCACTGTAACCAACAGATTAACCAAATAGGTCCAGGGAGTCACTTGGGATCTTTTTCCTTTACACAAGCCCCATGTGAGGACAGGGCTGGCGGGGAGTGCAGGGAGGAGGCCGCCCTTGCTGGGCATAGCAATTATTCTAAAAACATCTGGAGTATGAAATTGTAAAACGCCAGCATGACCGCGGGTCAGGTTCGGGCCTGGGATGTTCCTTGTGTGACGCTACCCGAGGGCCCGGCTGGGACGCTTTCCTGCTGGAGACGATCTGCCCTCTTCCTCCAGCTGTGTGGAAGCCAAGGCTCCGGACAGAGGTGTGACTGGACCCTGCGCCCTTCCCTGTTCTTCGGATTCTCAGACAGGAAGAAATCCTGCTTAGATGTTGGCCGCACACAAGTGCGGCTGACTTTTGCTTTCTGTTTCACAGATATGTTCAACTAACATTTAAACAAATTAATTAATATCAAGAAAGGAGATTGTATGTACTTCATAGATACAGGTCTAAGAATGTAATGATACTTCCCTCCTTTCCTCCTTCCTTTCTTTTTTAAATTTTTGCAGTAACATATTTTTAGCTTACTTCATAGGCACAGGCTTAATCCTCCACTAAACAAAGAGTTCAACAAGTGAAAAGTAGAAAGACCAGTGCCCACTTCCCCCAGATCCGTCACTGGTGTGTACAAGGGGACTCCAGAAAGTTCATGGAAAATGGAGTTAAAAGGTAAGTTTATCTTGGTGCCAAAATTTTTGAAATCCAGGCATAGTTTTTTTGTTTTTTTTTTATATATAATACACAGTTTCCATGAACTTTCTGAAATACCTTTACACTGCAACCCAGTGAAGGGCTAGTGTTCTATGGTAGCTTTTCTCCAACACAGTCCTCCCGCCTCACAGCTGCCTGGGGACAAGGCAGGGATGCATATTTTAGAGCCCCCCACACCACTGCTCCTCCGCTAAATAGGTTTAAATAGGTTTAAAAACACAGAGTTTTTTTTATAGATATATTAATAAACATTAATTTTTTGTACTCTGTATATTAGCTACCACAAATCATAGAAGATATGTGATAGTTGTCTTTTTTTGATATTTGTCTTTTGAATCTGGCTTATTTAATTGAGAATAATAGTCTCCATGGCATCCGTTTTGTTGCAAAAGACAGGATTTCATTCTTTTTTGTGGCTAAAGAGTATTTCATTATATATATATGTATATGTATATGTATATATATTCTTTTTTAAAAAACCTGAGCTCTGACACTTTTACCAATTACTCTGAAATTGGTAAAAGAAAATGATTCCGCGAATCTAGGCTTCTTAAGAGTCACAGTTTGCATGCAGCTGATGATGAAAAGTCATCTCCACAGAAGAATACCAGCTGATAAAGGGGAGGAAAAAGGAATCAGATCCCTCTTCTGCCCTCTCAGACCAAACAGAGGGTTCAGACAGGGGTCACCAGTGGCAGCTATGGCCAGGATACGCTATAGCAGAATAAAGTCATTTATACTCATGTAGACGTGAGAAAATGGCCTCCCATCTGCCCTTTCTTTGGAAGGCACTAGGATATGAGTCTCAATAAAACAAAGCAGTTGGAATGGCCTTCAGGAAGCAGTAGCACTAATAGAGCCGGTGAAGGCAGGCCGGTCACCCGGACAGGCAGGGGTCTGCGAGGTTTAACATTTTCTGTGACAATCCGAACAGAAGGCCAACAACCGACAAATAAAACAAAAGCATTTCCTTTTAATTCTAGGAGAAGAGAGAGGGAGGAGAGCAGAGGAGGAGAGAGGAGAGAGAAAATAGGAGAGCACAGGAGAGAAGAAAAGAAAGAAGCCATCTATTCAGGGAATGTCCTGAGGTCACAGAGCATGGGTTGGCTCTGCATCACAATGATGCAATCACTATCTCCCAATTTTTAACCATTAACCATTTTTAAAATTTATTATTTTTATTTTAAAGGCACAGATAGAGATCTATCCATGGTTCACTCCCTCAAAAACTGCAGCATCAGGGGTTGGGTGAGGCTGAAACCCGCAACCTGGAACTCAATCTGGGTCTCTCAAGTACCTGAGCTGTCACCTGCTTCCTCCAGGGTACACACTGGCAGGAAGCTGGAATCAGAACCAAAGCTGAGGCTCAAACCCAGGCATTCCATTAGGGGATGTAGGTATCTCGACAAGACACTGGGGTGACCTACTAAGAGATAAAGCGGAAGCAAATGTAACGCAGAGAAAACAGCATAGCATGTTACACTGGGGCCTTGGGCAGAGATGGAGAACTGGCAGGAGGAAAATATACCTTCATCCATCATAGCAGGTGATCAATAATTAATGTCCAAAATTGACCAATCTATAAACTGCAGCCAAGCATATCATAGAATATAGAGGTGACGTTCAGACAAAACACAAACTGTTAATAACTGTCTCTTAAGAGTAGAGCTTCTGGCCAGCGCCATGGCTCAATAGGCTAATCCTCCGCCTTGCAGCGCCGGCACACGGGGTTCTAGTCCCGGTCGGGGCACCGGATTCTGTCCCAGTTGCCCCTCTTCCAGGCCAGCTCTCTGCTGTGGCCCGGGAGTGCAATGGAGGATGGCCCAAGTCCTTGGACCCTGCACCCACATGGGAGACCAGGAGAAGCACCTGGTTCCTGGCTTTGGATCCGCGTGGTGCGCCGGCTGCAGCGCACCAGCCACAGCGGCCATTGGAGGGTGAACCAACGGCAAAGGAAGACCTTTCTCTCTGTATCTCTCTCCTCTCTCTCTCACTGTCCACTCTGCCTGTCAAAAAAAAAAAAAGAGTAGAGCTCCTGATAGGGGGAAGAAATGAAGCAAGAAAGAATTCTTTCTCTTTATAAGCCTTTTTGTACAATTTGATTTTTTAACCAAGAACATGGACATGTATTATTTCAATTTCAAAAACCCATAGTAAAAATAGTTAAAAGAAATGTACCAATTAATTGGAGGATTTTTGTCATCCCATGGATATGTATTGAGATAGTTGAGACTTTAAAAACATCTCAACATAGAGTTAATAGAATTGTAACTCAACCATTATAATGGGAATTATGGATTCCCATATATATTTATATTGGGGTTTCTCACTCTTAAATCAGTGTGTTTCTTAACTTATTCACTTTTATTTCATGTCTGAGTAAAATAGTTATTATCTGTATATTTCTTGCTGAGTTTATCCCTAAGAAATTCATATTTATATCCTGTTTTGAGTGAGATTTTTTCCAAGTAATATTCTGAAGTGATTACTGCTAACATGAAAAAAAATCACTGATTTTACTACTTTTAAATATGATCCTCATACTGCAATTATACAGCATTATAAATAGCTTTTCAACTGAACCTCTTATTTTGGTATAGTTTTTCCTTGCTAACACTATCATAAGCAATGATAACCCAGTCCTAATTCTGCTTATCCCTTTGTTCTGCTTACCCTGTTTTTGAAATGGTTAAATAAAAACAACAGTGCTGTTGTCCTTCTTTCCTTCCCGATCTAATGGAACCACACGTGCTGTTCCACACAAGTGCTCTCAGGAGGTGACAAGGCACAGTGCTCAGAAGGAGGAACCTGGGACCAGACTGTCTGGTCCTGGGTCAGACCAGATCTATCACTGGTTTAACAGCACTACCTGGACCAATTACTGAACCTCTTCTTATCACAGCTTCCCTTATCTGTAACATGATATGACACTGTCCACCCATAGGGTAGTCGCACACTTTTTTTTTTTTAAGATTTATTTTATTTGAAAGGAAGAGTTGGGGGTGGGAGCAGGAGGGAGACAGAGAGCAAGAGATCTTCCATTCACTGGTTCACTCCCCCAAAAGGCTGCAACAGCTGAAGCTGAGCCCATCTGAAGCCAGGAGCCAGGAGCTTCTTCTGGGTCTCCACATGGGTACAGGGGAATCTCAGAAATGGAACAGCCAGGAATCGAACAGGCGCCCATATGGGATGCCAATACCACAGATGGCAGCTTAACCTGCTATGTCACATGGCCTGGGAAAGAGAGAGAGAAAGAGAGAGAGAGAGAGAGAGAGAGAGAGAGAGAGATCTTCTATCCACTGGTTCACTCCCCAAATGGCCACAATGGCCAGAGCTGGGCCAGGCTGAAGACAGGAGCCAGGAGCTTCTTCTAGGTCTCCCTCATTGGTGCAGGGGCCCATGAACTTGGGCCATCTTCTGGTGCTTTCCCAGGCCATTAGCAGGAAGCTGGATCGGAAGTGGAGCAGCAGGGACACAGACCAGCTCCTGTATGGGATTCCAGCACTGCAGGCAGTGCCTAGCCCATTGTTCCACAACACTGGCCCTAGTAGTTGCACTCTTAAACATGAAATAAGGGATGGGCATTTGGCATAGCAGTTAAGATTCCTACATCCCTTATCAAGAGTGCCTGAGTTTGAGTCCTGGCTCTGCTCCTGATTCCAGTGTCCTGCTTATGCAGACCCTCAGGAGGCAACAAGTGATAAATGAAGTATTTGGTTACCTTACACCCATGTGGAATACCTAGCTTAAGTTCCAGATTCCCAGTTGTGTCTAGTCTAGCCCTGGCTGTTGTGAGCATTTGGGGAGTGAACCAATGGGTGGGAAATCTCTCTCTTTCCATCTTTCAAACCAATAAATAAATGTAAAGGAGATTATAGGTACAAAGCACATACAACAATGTTTGGAAGTCTGATCTGTGTCACCTTGGAGGATCTCATTAATATGTGCACTCATTTCACATGATCTTGTTAGGTGTGGCCTTTTCCCAGTCCCTGGAGGCCCTTCTGGCTCTGACTCCGCCCTCAGTGTTTGTGGTGTCCATTAGTTCAGCAGTGCTTGCTGGTCTCCTGGCCACTGGGCAGACTCTTGAGTGCTGAACTCTTTCTACACAAGGAACCACAGTTGTTGTCCTAGGGCCCTGAGGGTCTTTTCTTCTCTCTCTCTTCTTTGTATCTTATTGAGAGAAGAGCATGGACTTTAAAAGCAGACAGCCAGGGCAGTGGTGGTGGTGCTGGTGGTGCTGGTGCTGGTGTGTATGTGTGTGAGGTTCCAGCTCTGGGACTCTGTGTGGTCGTGGGCAAGGTTTTAGCTTCTCTTGGCTTAGAGGGCCTCCTGTCTAAGTGGAGTGAGGATGTCGCCTTCACAGGTTGTTTTGGAAGTCAAAGACGTGTACTCCTAGCCTGGCACCTGTACCACACCATCTCCATTTCATTTTACTTCTCAGGAGGAATAGTGAGTGGCCTGGAAGGTGGCAGCAAACCAGCGCCCAGTGATGGAGCACAGCCCTACTTCAGGTAGATCTGATACGGTCTTCTTTGCAGGCTCAGCATAGGAGAGAGTGAGATTTATTGCTGTCCAGTCCTGAAATAGCAACTGAGCCACCCTGAGAAATGCTGTCACTTCTGAAAAGCAGCAAGAGCACCGCTCCTTTCCCCACCAGCAGCTCAGCATCCTCGGCAGAGAAGCTCGGGGTGCACCACACAGACGCAGCTCCCTCCCCTGTGGAGATCAATTCTTTCTGAGCCAAAGCTTTTCAAAGCCTTTAGACCTTCCAGGAAGGGGCCCACAGCTCTATGCAAAATATTGTTATTAATATTTGGACAAGACAAAAGAATGTATTGCCATGCAGCCACATCTGAAAGCAGCAAAGAGACGTTCAAATTGCTCTGAGTCACACCAAGCTAATGCCACACAGTCGCAGACAGGAGCCCTGCTGTTGCCTGTCTTAGCTGACAGAATACCAATTATCAGCCGTGGGCTGGTCCACGCCCTATATGTGTAAGCCTCTGCTTTGTCCTGCTGGCCCAGGCATCTTCCCCATGAACAGGAAAAGCGGTGCAGAGATTCTGAGAGATGGTGATGTTCAGCCCCAGACCCAGATGCCCACGACGCTGGCCTGGGGAGGCTTCCCTGAGCTAGGCACACAGTTTCCTACAGGGGCTCTTCCTCCGGCCTTCTCCATCTCTCTGAATGCCCCTCACCCAAGCCAGAGACCTCGCTTCCCTCCCTGTCACCTCTCTGTCCAATCCATCGTCCAATCCTGTTGCTTTGACTCCTTAACTCTCCCGAATGTGTCAGATATTTGTCCTTTCTTTGATGCGTCCTAGATGACTGCAACAGCCTCCTGCCTGAGGCTGATCCCTCCAGCACACTCACCATAATGCAGCTACAGTGGCTTTGGGTCTCTGTGCCAGCACGAAGGACTTGCTCTCTGCATCAACTCCAAATCCTCAGCACGGCACACAAAGCTCTGTGTGGTCTGCACTGCCCACCTCTCTCTGCTCAGCACCCACACTGGAGTCTGATCACACTCTGGTCAAGCTGGACAAGGTCACTTCTGTCCCACTCATCATCTCCTCCACAACCATCCCGACTGCCTCCTGATGAACACCAGTTCACTCCCAGCCTCAGCTCAAGCATGACATCCTCTTCCTCGGCTCCACCTGCACGCAGTCTGCTGTCCTCCAGGCTCCCAGAGAGCCCTGGGGTGACCTGTACAGTAGCACTTATTGTACTTCCCTGGTCACTGCTCAGTGACTCTGCAAAGTCTGTGAACTCCTTGAGGACTAAGAATAGATCTTATTCAACATTCCGCCTCCAACGCAGGGTTCTGAAATCATGAATATTCAACTGACGTTTATTAAAATTATTCATTCATTCCACAAAACAAGGCATGGGTGAAGCAGCCTGCTGCTACGCAGACTTGAAGAACACATCAGTTAGGAGAGTATGTTCAATGCCTTTACTCATCTGAGCCACACAGTCAGACTCTCAAGTGATCTGTCCAAGACCACGAGCTGGTAGACAGACCAGTGCAGAAGTAACAGTAGAGATAATGGCAGCTACCATGTACTCAAGACCTACTCTGTGCCAGAACCCTTTGTAGGTGTCATTGTCTGCATCCCCTTGAACCCTAGGCCAGTGTTCTTTCCACTAGACGACTGTGGTTTTCATTAACTACCCAGAAACAGCTTCGGAATGAGAGACCTGTATACCGTCACAGCATCAAGAGCCCACCGGTGGTTTCAGTTCAATTGTAGAATTTCCATGTTAAGACAGAACCATAGCTCACAAATCTACCGCACCCACAGGAGCAGAGCACACCCAAGGCCATCTTCTTGGCTCTGGTTGTTTGCTTAATAGACCACAAGAGAATAGGAGCCAGGATGAGGAAGAAGGGAGAGAGAGCTCTGGCAATGCTGCTGGGAGGAGGGACAGAAACAGTTTGGAAACAGGCAGGTCCTAACAGGTCCTGCCATTGTCAAGGACCCACAGAGAGGAGGCACACCATGTCACAGGTCTCACTGGGAGTCAATATAGCCAAGCAAATCATAGAGAGAAACCAAGAGGCTGTTTCTGTCCAAGCCAACAAAGCTCTGAGTAGGTAGAGAGGGAGAAGGGTGGAGGGGGTGGGGAGGAAGAGGAAAGAGAGAGGGGCGGGGGGGGGGGGGGGCGGAGAGGGAAAGGGGGAAGGAGAGGGTAGGAAAAGAAAAGAAGAGGGGAGGGGAGGGGAAGGGCATGGAGGGAAGGGAAGGGAAGAGGGGAGGAGTGTGCAAAGGTGAGGAGGGGAGGGGAGGGAGAGGAGGGGAGGGAAGACACAAGGAGAAATTCTGCAGCCCTCCTTGTAGTAAAAAGGTCTCTGTCTCTCCACATGTTTTTTGTTTGTTTGTTTGTTTTGTTTTGTTTTGTTTTTTTACTTATTTGACAGATAGAGTTAGACAGTGAGAGAGATAGAAAGAAAGGTCTTCCTTCCGTTGGTTCACTCCCCTAATGGCCGCCATGGTTGGAGCTACGCCGATCTGAAGCCAGGAGCCAGGTGCTTCTTCCTGGTCTCCCATGTGGGTACAGGGGCCCAAGCACCTGGGCCATCCTCCACTGCCCTCCCAGGCCACAGCAGAGAGCTGGACTGGAAGAGGAGTAACCGGGACTAGAACCAGGCACCAATTTGGGATGCCGGTGCCGCAGGCAGAGGATTAACCCAGTGAGCCACGGCGCTGGCCCCTCTCCACATATTTTTAATCTAACCCTACTCTGTAGTTTCCAGGAAACTTGGAGAATCTTGGGGGTGAAGTAGGGGGCAGTGCTTGTTTTTAACCCAACCAACCTAATCCTACTCCTCTAACAAAAGTACAAGTTTAATTTTCCTGTGCCTAAGCCAATTAGTTCACAGCATTTCCCTGATCTGAGCAAATGGTTCAGGAATAAGAAGCCAACCAAATTTAGACCATTAAGACATGAAAGCAAGTTTCTGAAGGTTTCAGGCAAGGAAACTTCCTCACTCTAAACAGAGCACTCCTACTATTCAATCCCTCTCCCCTGGGGCACAAAAGCAAAGTCTGGAGCAGCAGCAGCCACACTTGCACCATGAAAGAAGTCCATTTGAGGATGAAGCCTCCACACACAGGAAGATCCACCCAGAGGGATCAAGAGACATAGCTCCAGAGCCCCTGTGCTGACCTCTCTCTGGTGCCCACCCTCCACTTGACCGCTGTCCAGAAGTGTGAGGTGACATATTTATTGATTGCTTAAGCCAGAGAGAGGCTTCTCAGATAATTTGCTGCAGAAAACATTCCAAAAGCTACAATCCCTTTGGAACACCACGTGTTTCCAAAGGTGAGAGAAGCGTAAGGAAACCTTGCATCTTGGTTGGGTGACTGAGGACCTGGACTCAGTGGTATTCAGATCCCGGCTGTGAGTTTGCCAGCTCTGCTCCCAAGCATATTATTTAACCTTTTGCAATTTCCACTGCTCCATCTATGAAACAGAGTTAATCATTCTTACCACATGGGATGATCACAAAGACTGAATGAAATAATGCATGCAAAGAATTTTGCATAGCACCTGACCCGCAGCCCCGGTGGTTGCTATTACGTAGTAACAGTGGCGGTGATGGCAGTGGCGTGGGCGGACGTTGGTAGCAGTAATTACTCCTCTACATACCTAAAGGTCCCATAAACCCTTCAAAATCCTCCTATGCATTACTCTGCCCTGGAGGTGCGGAAGGAATTCAGAGTTTGAACTCTTGCCCCTAACGGTTGAAATTTCAGCTTTTTTGCAAATAGATATAAATCCCCAGTGCAGTATTGGGGAGCTTTAATTAAGGTGATCAGGCTGATTAACGATTGCCTCTGGGCAAGTGCTGAGGCACCCAGAAGTGGAGCCAGGGCTCTGTGGAACAGGCAGAGCATTCCACCACCTGGTGTAGAAAGGACGCCGGGTCTTCCCGGGCTGCTGCTCTCAAGGCTGCATCCCTGCCTCAGCCAGGGTCCCCCAGCTCCTTCTAAGCCACACTGCAAACATGCCCACCTACCTACCAAGAGGCAAGAAGGGTCACCAAGCCTCGGTGACTTCCTTACTTTGACTCAATTCTTTCCAGGCAAGAACTCAGTGACTGGATTGGGATTAGAAGAAGCTACAATGCTTTACTCTGTCCCACTGCAAACTGGAATCAAATAGAGGCCCAGTCTCAGGAGTTCAAGTCCCTCTCAACTCTGTGGGATTTAAACACTCCCCAAACCTGATCTTGCCATCAGCAGCCTTCTCCAGGCTGTTCCAGAGAAGAAAGGGAGCAAAATATCATTCACTCAGGATTGGTACCTTGTGCCAAGCCTGTGCTGAGCGTGAGCACTGCAAGATGGGGTGCACAGTTCTTTAGCTGAGCCATGGTTGTGTTAAGGATTGAATGAGTTACATAGTACACTTTAGAGCAACATCTCTCGGACTGTAATGATCACACAAATTAGGTGGGGATCTAGTTAACCCAGAGAGTCTAATGCAGCAGGTCTAGGGTAGGGCCTGACAAGCTGTGCTTCTTACCAACTCCTGGATTTCGCCCATGTGGCTGGTCCAGGGATCACACTTTAAGTAGCAAGGGCTTGGAAGGCTGCCTCATTCAATCAGTGTTATATGTGGGAGATATAATTATTCATTCAATAATTATATGATGAGCTGAAAACTTACAATCTGATGATACATTCAGTGTTTCTATATCTTCTTTAATCCTGCAGTTCAATACAGTAGGACATCATGTCCCCATTTACAAGTTAAGAATTCGAGGCTCATAGTGTAACTGAGGGAGACCAACTATTCTAGCTTGCTTGGGGTTTTCCTGGCCTTAGCATTTCAAGCCCTGCTCTCCAGGAAACCCTTCCACCGCAGGCAAACTAAAACGATTGATCACCCTCGAACTAGGAAGCAGTTCCCTGAGACTCAGATCCTGGTCCCTGGAGAGAACATATGATGTAGCAGGTAAGATGCTGCCTAGGATGCCCACATCCCCTATTACAGTGCCTGGGTTTCTGTTGCAGCTCCATTTCTGATTCCAGTTTCCTGCTGACACACACCCTAGGAGACAGCAGCTGATGGCTCAAGTGGTTGGGTCTGAAGGTTTCAGGCAAGGAAACTTCTTCATTCTAAAGAGAGCTCTTCAGGTCCCCAGTCTCTTCTTTTCCTCTGGATACAGGAGCAAAGCCTGGGGCAGCTGCAGCCACACTTGCACCATGAAAGAAGCCCATCTGGGGATGAAGTTTCCACGGAGAGGAAGATCTGGCCACAATGATCACAGGGACATGAGCGATGGAGTGGAAGCGACCTGGTGTCCCTGATGGTGGACCACATCTCCCTTCAGAGGTGTCCACCTTCTGAAACTTGCTGCTTAGTGTTCCTTTCCTTTCTTTAGAGTTCAACAACAGATGTATGTGTTCCTAAACAATGTATTACTTACTTTTGCTTGCCTTTGTATTTTATAGAAACAATATTACTGTGAATGAATCCTTCAAAACTTGCTTTTCTGCTTGTTGTCGTATTTCTGATTGCACTTCCTATCAGTGTGTGCAACAGGACTTCGATGCTGTATAGTGCTCCTGAGTGTGAACACGCCATTGTCCGGATGTGGCTCCTGAGTGTGAACACGCCATTGTCCGGATGTGGCTCCTGAGTGTGAATACGCCATTGTCCGGATGTGGCTCCTGAGTGTGAACACGCCATTGTCCGGATGTGGCTCCTGAGTGTGAATACGCCATTGTCCGGATGTGGCTCCTGAGTGTGAACACGCCATTGTCCGGATGTGGCTATCTGTATTGGTTCTGCATTTTGCATTTGTAAGCAGTACTACAGTGAACATTATTGAGCATGTCTGTTAGTGCACGTTCCTCTGCTGCGAGAGGTCCGATTTTTCACTGTTCTTTCTCCAGTACCTTGAACAGTGTCTGGTGTTCAAGGCATCAATAAAATATTTAATGAGTGAGTAAATGAATATGTTGCTCAGGTTATCCATATTCTGATCTATTGATTATTGAGAGAAATAAATTAAAATATCCCACTTTGATGGATAATTTGCAGTGGCTATGCATTTATTTTATTTTATTTGTTTCCATGCAGTATACTTGCTGAAACAGTAAACCAGGGTGGGTGAGCATTGCACATGGCAGCTTCAGTCACTGTTTGGGATGCCTGCATGCGGCATCAGAGTGCTTGATTTGAGTCTTGACTACTCTGCTTTCAATCCAGCCTCCTGCTAATGTGCACCTTGGGAAGCAGCAGGCAATAGTCAAGCACTTGAGTCCCTGTCACTCACTTGGGAGACCGGGATGGAGTTCTGAACTCCTGGCTTTGGCCTGGCCCAGCCCTAGCTGTTGCCAGCATTTGGGGAGTGAAACAGCGATGAAAGATCTCCCCCTGTCTGTTTCTCTCCTTCTTAGTCTCTGTCTTTCAAATAAAAGCAAAGTAAATAAATTTTAAAATATTTAAAAATTAAACCAGGTAAAACCTTTCTTTTGAAGAAAAATGCAAGCATACTTTTCTGTCTCAGCCTAGGCTTCTTTCTGTACAAAAGGCAAAAAAAACTTCTGTAAATCTGAGTATCTTGGGGTCAGCGCCATGGCTCACTTGGTTAATCCTCCACCTACGGCGCCGTCATCCCATATGGGTGCCGGATTCTGTCCCGGTTGCTCCTCTTCCAGTCCAGCTCTCTGCTGTGGCCCAGGAGAGCACTGGAGGATGGCCCATGTGCGTGGGCGCCTGCACCCACATGGGAGACCAGGAAGAAGCGCCTGGCTCCTGGCTTCGGATCGGTGTAGCTCTGGCCATAGAGGCCATTTGGGGGGGTGAACCAATGGAAGGAAGACCTTTCTCTCTCTCCCTCTCTCTCTCTCTCTCTCTCTCTCTCTCTCTAACTCTATCTGTCAAAAAAAAAAATCTGAGTATCTTGAAGTTATACTATTAACTCATAATGGATTAGAAATATCACACCCTTCTAGTGAACTAATCATTGTATAAGACCTGTCAGTCTCCAGAAATGCTTTTTTATTAAGCGTATTTTGTGATATTAATATTTTAAAGTCAATTTTCTTTTGGTCACTATTTGCCTGTTAGAATTTTTTCTAACATTTATTTTCAGACTTCTCCTGTCTCCTCTTTTTTATGTAGTATATAGTTGAGTTTTTCCCTCAATTCTGGTAAATCTATGTCTTAAACAGTTTATTCCATCACCTTTTTTTTCTTCATATTACCCCTATTTTCCCTGTATGTGTGTGTGTTGTATGTGTGTGTGCATGCATGCACTCTTTCTTCATTTGCCTTGCAAATAAAGGCATGGAGGCACCACACCCACAAGGAGAGGCCCTATCCACAGATTTGCAGGAGGAATATTTTTCCCTTTATCCAGAATCAAGGCTAGCCTCCAGGAGGCTTTTGCCTGTTTTGTTTTGTTTTTTTTAAAACAAGAGATGAATGTTAGATGCATCATAGCTTCCTATAGAATGAGAACTCCACACCAACTTCCCCAGTCCTGGGCCCTGTCCCCTTCTACATCTGTGGCTGCAGATGGCTCCAAGCAGCCAGTAGCATCAGCCCTCACTCATTCCCCCCCCCCACTTCACTCCTGGTTTCTGGCAACTTCTTTCATTTCTTGGCAAAGTCATCCATGCACTGAAAATCAAGTTTTGGGGTGGGACACGGAGTGGGGCAGATACTTGGTTTAGTGGCTGAGACCCCCCTTTGGGATGCCCGCATCAAAGTGTCTGGGTTAGAGTCCTGGCTCCACACTCAATTCGAGCTCCCTGATAATGTGCACCCTGGAAGGCAGCAGTTGATGGCTCAACTACTTGAGTTCCTACAATCCATATAGGAGAAATGGATTGAGTCACGGGCCTCTGGCTATGGTCAGGCCGAGCCCTAGCTACTGTGGGCATGTGGGAGGTGAATCAGTGGATGGATGATTCTCTCTCTCTCTCTCTGTATCAAATAAATAATAATTTTAAAAAATTATGTTTCTTATCTTTACCTAGCATTTTAATTATTTGGTAGCAGAAGTCTCAGACTAATCTTCCATTTTGCCAGCAAGAAAAACTCATCTTTTCTAAAGTCTTCACAGTGTTTGGGGAAGACAACAAATTGTCACATATCTCATACAGCAAGCAAGCCACCAAGACTGTTGGCCTTTAGAAGAGTAATAATAAATAAAATTTTAAAAAGCGGGGGAGGGGAACCAAGGCTGTAGCATGGTAGGTTAAACCTCTGCCTGCAGTGTCAGTATCCTATATGGGCACCGGTTCTAGTTCTGGCTGCTCCTTTTCCAATCCAGCTCCCTCTTAATGGCTTGGAAAGCAGTAGAAGATGGCCCAAGTCCTTGGGCCCCTGTACCCATGTGGGTGTCCCAGAATAAGCCCCTGCCTCCTGGCTTCAGATCAGCCCAGCTCTTTTGTGGCCATTTGGGGAGTGAACCAGTGGATGGAAGACCTTTTTCTGTGTATCTCACTCTCTCTAACTCTGCCTCTCAAATAAATGAATATTTTAAAAAGTGGGTGGGGGAATAAGAGGTTGGCTAATATCACAGTAAAGTGTCTTGCAGGTAAAATTATTACTCCAGAGCCTTCAACAGTGAACACTGAGAGGTTGTGCATTATCAGGAAAAGATTCCGTGAAGCCACATTCATGGAAATTTTCTTCTTGGAATAGTGACAAAGACCTCCATTCAAATACTGGGGGAAGATTCTCCACGTAATGGTGATAATGATGACAAGAGCCTAGAGCTGTATGAAAGGCACTGTTCACCAAGTCCTATTATACATGTTTTGTACTCCTTTCCAAAGATGTTTAAAAGGCTCTCTGAGTTAGGGAGCTGTTGGTGGCAGGACAAGGGCACCTCCTCTGGCATCAGAGACTCAGCACCAACAAAGAAACATTTTTGAAGAAAGCTTTTGATAAGCTGTCCAGAATCCCCAAATCTTGCTCTTTCCCCTTCCTGGTTTATTTAACTTCATTATACTGAAATCTATGAGGATACTGAGGTTCTTTGAAAGCGAATGTTTCTGGCTTAACTCAGTGTTCCCAAGGCCCTGGCCTACCACCACATTTTCCCTTCGATTCAGCCCAAGTCCATTAGCGTTCATACCCAGTATCCTCCTTTCCCCATTAATAGCCCATCCTTCCAGGCTCTTAGAAGCAGATCATTGAGAGGGACCATCTAATAGTGAACACTGCGAAACTCACACAGGCCCCCATCCTATCCCTGCATCCAATGTAGACAGCAGAATGTCCAGCCTCTGGGGGCAGGGACAGTGGCCTTGCTGGTTGAAACTCTAGCTTCATAGGTACCTACCAACTCCCACTGTTGCTCTTTTTGTCCACAACAAATATAGAAGAGCAGAACTCAGGTAGTGCTGATATTTCAATGACTCATGGTTACAACTCACAGTCCACATTGCATGAGATACTCATTCTTTCAATGCTGTGCTTCTTAACACCAAAAATAAGGAACACTATCTTTCCTTATCTAAAAATCTGTACTTCCTCCCAATCTACTTAACACAGAACCTCACAAAATGTTTAGCATCTTCCCTGATATCCCAATGGGCCCCAGAACATTCAGACAAATGACTGTAAATAATCACTTAACATTTCAATATTAAAGTTCAGAACTATTTCACCTTCAAAACACATTACAAATCTGTTTCAATCAGAACACAAGTATCATTAAAAAAAAAAAAATAAGGCATATAAAAAGGCAAGCAAACCAACATTATTTACACACAGAAAGCAAGTTAGGCCCAAAGCAGGTGAGTTATTTACTCCAAGTCAGATAGCTCCAAAATTTTTACAGGACCAGGATACAAACTCAAGCCTTCTGTACTCAAATCCATGGATTTCACTATCACTCTGTGCTGCTGTCTCACACTGGTTGGAGTTATCAGAATAACTCCATTGATGGGGAAACTGACCCTGATAACACAGAAAGAGCAGGACTGTTATAAGAATGCTGGAACTGGGGTGAACATTAAGTTTTTAAAAACAATGGAGAGATCTGGGACGGAAGAAGTCCTCATGAAGTAATCACTGTCTTTCGTGTTTTCCTTATGTGGTTATCAGCCTTTTAGTCCATCCTATTGATCTAATCCCAACACACACATACTCACACACATACACACACACACAGCTGAATAATACAAAAGTAAGGCCAAAGAAGTCACTCTAAACGCTATCACTCTAAACAGAAGTGTACCATCCATCCAAAGGGTGCAATGCTCTGTCCTAAAGGAAGTGAGAGGGCCATGCTAAGAACTAAGAGAGCTAAGAACTCTGTCCAGGTAAATCATGGCCCAGATAAGCAAATGCACAAGGCTGCCCAGTGCTCTGCTTCTTCCCTGGGCAATGAGGCCTAGAGTCAAAAAACAAACACACACTTGTCCCCAGGGCTCGTCTGGTTTCTCCAGTCATCTGCACAATGGCTTATCAAGAACCTGCCCCCTTTCATTAGACTAAACCATGGACCAAGAACCAAGAATTCAACTCTCAGTCCTACCCTATCCGTGTCTTGCCCATCCTCAGCCTGTCCTTCCACTCGTCTCCTTCCCCACCTCACATATGGTAGAAACAGCTACCTTTATCACAGGACTGCAATTAGTCATACAATAAAAATAACACTAGTGACAATTAGCCTTCAGAAACACCTACTGTGCACCAGAGACTTCACATAGGGGACTTCAATCTGCCAGCAATTGAAGGCAGCGATTATTCTCACTAAACGGGTAAAGAAATTAAAGCTCATGGCGTTAGATACCTTAACTCAGGCCATGCAGTAGCCAGCAGTAGGACTTGGACTTGAACCCAGCACACCTAACTCTACAACCACACCAGTGGTTCTATGCCATGGTACACTCGTGCTGCTCTCACCTCTTGTCTGGGAGTTTCTCTCCCTGGCAATGGTTCTGTTGGAAGACTGGCACTACCGCTTTTCCTTCTCTTTCTTTTTTTTTTTTAATATTTATTTTATTTATTTGAATGAGTTACAGAGAGAGGTAGAGACAGAGAGAGAGGTCTGCCATCCGCTGGTTCACTCCCCAGATGGCTCTGATCTGAAGCCAGGATCCAGGAGCTTCTTCCGGGTCTCCCACACTGGTGCAGGGGCCCAAGGACTTGGTCCATCTTCTACTGCTTTCCCTGGCCATAGCAGAGAGCTGGATCAGAAGTGGAGCAGCCGGGACTAGAACCGGCACCCATATAGTATGCCAGCGCTGCAGGCCAGGGATTTAACCTGCTGTGCCACAGCGCCAGCCCCTCCTACTCTTTCCTTCCTCCATCCACCCCACCACTACCCACCCCAGTGGAATTTTTATACTGCAATCTAGAGACTAACAACCAAGTCTGGGGAGTCAAGTCCTTAAGTCCCTTGTTCATTGTACTGTGGGTTTGGAAGATCATGTGAATATTTTTCAGATTACGCTTCCGTTCTCTGCAGAGGCATAGACTGAAAAGGATTCATCAGAGGATTTCCAGAGCGTGTATTTGTCATGTGTTTTGTTGTTTCCACAGCATGCAGAATTTATGAGCATTTAAGAAATCAGCCCCACTGCAGAGCGCCTTCAGTTCTTCTCCCAGCCACAGGTTCCCCATGATGCAAAGGTGCCCCTGTCAAATCAAAGGATATTCAGAACAAACACTCCTTGGAATATTTGCAAAATAGTGTGATAGGAAGAAGAGAATCCTGGCTTCCGCTGCTAGGAGACAGTGGAGCCTGAAGTGCCTAACACAGCAGCAGTCTGTTAGAAGACTGAGGTCCTCCTCGAGTGTTCTCAGGAATCCCTCTGAACCACAGTGCCTTCCCATCTTTGACAGAACCAAACGACTGGAGTGGAGGGAAACATCCTCCTGACATTAAGCGGATGGCTGAGATGAAAGCACTGGCAGTGCATAAAAGCAGGAAAAGTAGAGGATGAGGGAGACCTGAGGAGCAACAGGACACGGAAGTCTAAACGGGATCTAGGCTCCAACTACTGAAGGCTCTTGTACTGGGCTAGATGAGACATCTGACATCCAACACACACTATGTTTACAAACATGGGATCATGCTATTCATACAGCTAGCTCTGTAACCATGTAGCCAAGAACAATCTGGATCAGTTGATAGCTAACCAAAACCTCACATTCAGATATGCGCATGAGCCCGGCTGACATCAGCAGAACCACGTAGCCAACCACCTCACATGCAGGAGCAGCGGATGCTCGGTACCATATCCACCTGCAGTCTTGTGATTGTGACGCAGCATTTTATAGCGACAGGTAACTAACACACCTGTTCTCCCATCAAGGAGTGGATTACAAATTCAAATACTGACAGGGAAAGGCAGATAACATAATCCCAAAAAGAGGGAAAGATACACTGAGATACAATTTCTTACTTAGCCAAAGATTAGCAAAATCCAAATGCTCAACAATATAAGGGGACTTCAAAAACATGTGTGAGAAAATGGAGCTGAAAGATAAAAATAGAAAATTTATTTCTTAACATAATCTCCAGGTACTTTGAGAAATGATGTTGCCAGCCATGTACTCTATTCCTGAAGAACTGAGGGTTCAGGAAATTTAAACCACATCAATGCAGTCTTTTTTACATTTTTAAATATGAATAAAAATGATGACCTTTGAAGATTTTTTTAAGATTAGGCAACAACAACAAGCCAGAAATGGCCAAACCAGGAATATAAGGTCCATGCCTAATTATTTCCCTTTGAAATGCTTACGAAATCACCCTGTCTGAAAAGAGGAATGAGCAGGGACATTGCTGTTTATATGGAAAAGGACTATTTTGATACAAAAATAATTTTTACAGGGGCCAGCACTGTGGCGCAGTGGGTTAACGCCCTGGCCTGAAGCGCCAGCATCCCATATGGGCGCCGGTTCTAGTCCCAGCTGCTCCACTTGCAAACCAGTTCTCTGCTATGGCCTGGGAAAGCAGTATAAAATGGCCCAACTCCTTGGGCCCTTGCACACATGTGGGAGATCCGGAAGAGACTCCTAGCTCCTGGCTTCAGATTGGCACAGCTCCGGCCATTGCGGCCATCTGGGGAGCGAACCAACAGATGGAAGACCTCTTTCTCTCTCTGCCACTCCTCTCTCTCTGTAACTCTGACTTTCAAATAAATAAATAAATCTTTAAAAATAAATTTGCAATCCACACACAGTTTTTCTTTCATCATATACATTTTCCATGAACTTTTTGAAGACCCCCTCCTATATTCTGTTGGTGTAACTGTAGGAAAACAAGAACTTTCTTATGCTGCCACAAGGAATGAGAAAAGAAAAACTGTATGAGCCCTACTGGGAAAATGTGGAGATATGCAGTAAAAAACATATATTCATTTACCCTTTGGCTCAAGAATCACACTTCTAGAAATCCATGCCAAATGCGTACTATGAGGTTTGCACAAGGCCATTAATCCAATCACTAGTTAGAATAATTAGGAACAATAGCAACCAAATGTCACAATTGAGGATCAGTTGAATAAATTGGGTACATACACATGATAGAGTCTATATAACTACAACAAGGAATGAGGAATATCACTGTCTCTTACTATGGAGTAGTCTCCAACATACAATATTAAAGTGAATTTTTTTAAAAGTGAAAAAAGTATCATATTCTACCAGTTCTGTAAGAAAGGAAGAAATACATAGATATAAATATTTAGAGAAGTAATTCTATTTTTAATGGAAGAATGAACCACAGAGATTTTAAGGAGAAGGAGAATTAGAATTAGAGATGAAAATAAAGGCATTACCATTGACACTACAAAAACACAAAGGATTGTTCTCTAACAAAGAACAACTATATGGCAACAAATTTGATAACCCTAGGGAAATGAACAAATTCTTGTATACATACACCTTATCCAAATTGAATCATGAGGAAATGGAATACCTAAACAAACCATCAATGAGCAGAAAAATTACATAAGTAATGAAAAGTTTCCCATCAAAGAAAAGCCCAGGACCAGATGGCTTCACTGCTGAATTCTATCAAACATTTAAAGAATTAACACCAATCTTCCTTAAATTATTTTAAGAAATGTAAAAGGAGGAAATTCTTCCAAATCTGTTCTATGAGACCAGCATTACACTGATATCAAAACAAGACAAGAACAACAACAACAACAACATAAAGAAAACTATAAATCAATATCCTTGACGAACATAGATGCAAAAATCCTTAACAAAATACTAGCAAATTGAATCCAGGAACACACAAAAAATGTTTCAACATATGCAAATCAACAACCACCACACCATGTAAACAAAATGAAGGTCAAAAAGTCACACAATCATCTCAATAGATGATGAAAGGCATTCGATAAAATCCAACATGGCTTCAGGCAAAAACTCTGACCAAATTGGCTACAGAATGAACATGTCTCAACATAATAAAGGCTAACTAACAACAACTAAAATCATATTGAATGGGGAAAAGCTGAAGAGTTTCTCTATGAGTTCTGGAACAAGAACTCAAAAATAAAAAACGAGATAAATGAGCCCCACTGTGTATTCATTTTGGTGGTATAACAACGCAGAGGGAAGCGATGGAAAATTGAACACATATCCTTAATGGACTGTAAGGTAGGTACAAAAAGAACAACAAACAATAACTGTGCTCTGTGACAATATTGCTGGTGGCAGTATCTTGTTTTGTTATTCTAAGATTGCAGCACTGGTAAGTGGACTAAAACTACTAATTGCATATAATTCTAATTCTTGAGAACAAAGATTATCAAGGATGAAAATAAAGATGGGGCTAGCACTGTGGCGTAGCAGGTAAAGCCACCACCTGCAGTGCCAGCATCCCATATGGGTGCAGGTTCGAGTCCCAGCTGTTCCACTTCCGATCTAGCTCTCTGCTATGGCCTGGGAAAGCAGTAGAAGATGGCCCAAGTCCCTGGGCCTCTGCACCCGCGTAGGGAACCCAGAAGAAGCTCCTGGCACCTAGCTTCAGATCGGCACAGCTCCAGCTGTTGCGGCCAATTGGAGAGTGAACCAGTGGATGGAAGGCCTTTCTCTCTCTCTCTCTCTCCCCTCTCTCCTCTCTCTGTGATTCTGATTTTGAAATGAATAAATAAATCTAAAAAACAAACAAACAAAGATTATGGTCATGGGAAGAAGAAAATGCAGGTCAAGACAAAATAGCTTAAATAAAAACCACATAATCTTGAAACTGTCAAGGAAACACAGGCTGAAAACTATATCTATATTGTTCTTTATCATAGGTAGATAGATGGGTAGATAAGCAGATAGATGATACTCCTCAAACCAGGGGACTTCCAAAACCTCAAGGGGAAATAGAATTAAAAGATGAACTTCCTTTGGTTATAAAATGTTGACATCATGCATAGCAGCAATCTTTGAAAAGTTCAGGGAAAATGTGTATAATTAAAAACTATGCATGGATTTCCAAATGCTTTGCACCAATATAAACTTATCCTTTAACTCCAGTTTTCCATAAGTTTTTTGATCTTCCTATATATCCCAGTTCTGTCCATTCAAGAGGAGTAGAAATAAAGACAATGGCAGTAACAACAAGCACTCTTTTTAAAAAAAGATTTTATTTATTTGAGAGGCAAAGTTACAGATAGTGAGAGGAAGAGACAGAGAGAGAGGTATTTGTTCTGTTGGTTCACTCCTCAAATCACCGCAACGGCCAGAGCTATGCCAGTCCGAAGCCAGATGCCAGGTGCTTCCTCCTGGTCTCCCAGGTGGGTGCAGGGGCCCAAGCACTTGGGCCATCAACTACTGCTATCCCAGGCCATAGCAGAGAGCTGGATTGGAAGAGGGGCAGCCGGGACTAGAACCAGCGCCCATATGGAATGCCCATGCCACAGGCAGAGGATTAACCTACTGTGTCACGGTGCCGGCCCCAACACGCACTCTTAACACTCAGATTAGGGTTTCTTTATACCAATTCTCACTATAAAGAACCAAAGCTGCTTGTTGAAATAGCTAATTCCAAATCCAGAAAAAATACCAGAGGAGCCGGAAACATCTAATTGTAACAGAAAGCAAGAAAATTGGGGCCAGTGCCATGTCCTAGTGGGTTGGGCCTCCACCAGCAGTGCCAGAATCCCATATGCAGGCTGGTTCAAGTTCAGGCTGCTCCACTCCTGATCCAGCTCCCAGCTAATGTGCCTGAGAAAGCAGTGGAAGATGGGCCAGGTCCTTGGGACCTGCACCCACGTGAGAGACCTGGAAGAAGCTCCTGGCTCCTGCCTTTGGATCAGCCCAGCTCCTTGATACCACTGTGGCCATTTGAAGAGCAAAACAGCAGATGAAGGCTTCTCTCTGCGTCTCTCCCTCTCTGTCTGTAATTCTGCCTCTCAAATAAATAAATCTTTAAAACATAAATAAATATTTTTTAAAAAGAAATAAATTTATCAAAAAATACTGAGATTACACCAACTTGAAAAGGCTCTTTCTGGCCAAAGATACTACAATCTAAGCATCATTGATCATAGAATGTGTGTTAATAATAAACAGCAAAATTTGTTATATTGTGATGGATTAAAATATATCAGACATGCTTAAACCCATGAATTCATGATGATTTTCATAAGACAATTAGAAAATGTGAACTTTGGATATTCGATAGGATTAAGGACACCAGGAGTGATGACAGTAACAGGTATGTCTGTAAAAGAGCCCTCACATTTTAAAGACCTGTGTAGTCCATTCTCATTATTCATAGATCCTGTATTTGTGAATTTACTCTCTAAAAATTATTTGTAACTTCAAAGACAAAGACAATGTTCACAGCACCTTCTCAGTCATTTACAGGCATGCACAGGGCGATAACGCATTGGAGTTACTCCGCGTGCATCTTCCCACGTGAGGCTGACCACGAGCCACGCGTTGCCTCTTGTTTCAGCGCTCATGCTGTAAACAGGTGTCCCATTTGTGGTTTACTTAATGCGTTCTTTGTGCTCTTGGGTGGTGATTTCACGCTTTAAAATGGGCCCTATGAGGGTGATGCTGAAGTGCTATCCAGTGTTCCTAAGGGCAGGGAGGCTGGGATACATGTGTCTCACACGCCTGGGTCAGCTGAACTTTGGTCAGCATGAGTTACAGTTCTGGAGGCATTGAGTTCAACATTGGTGACTCAATGATATTTATTAAATAAGGTGTCTTTAAACAGGAGCACACAGCAAACAAGGTAACCTACTGACTGTTCAGTGAAAATGTAGCCAGAGGCTCACAGAACTCTAACCCTGTTTTTCCCCTCAGGGTAATGGTTCAGTATTTGCTAATTCAGTATTTCCAGTGACTATACAGAGCATAGCTACCACAAGCAACAAGATTCAACTGAGATAAAAAATGGTTATAGAATATTGGGGGAAACTATCATGCAAAGTGAAGAAAATTTTTCTGTCCTGACCTGGATTTGGCCCATGGGACCCAATTTTTTGTCTCAGGCCTACTTCACTCTCCTTAACTACTTTGTAGTCCAGAGGCCTTTTTTTTTTTTCCAATCATTCTCCCTCTTGATAGACACTTGGGTTGTTTCCAGGTTTTCACTATTGTGATCAATGCTGAGTGAACCTCTACACATGTAAAAGATTTTCTTAAGGAGACATGGAGAAGTATAATCGGTGAATCACAAGGTACTCACGTTTTACATTCTAACAGACGCGGCCAAATTGCCTTCAAAGTGACTGAACCAATTACTACGCCCACAAGCAATGTGTGCAAGTCTGGGTTTCCCACAGTCTTGCCAACACTTAATTCAACAAGTATTTTTGGAATCTGGATCCTCTGTGTGAGAGACACTAATGAGGTTATGGGGGTGGAGAGGCAGTAACACAGGTTCTAATCTCCAGGAGACACCACACTGCAGCTCAAAAACAAGATACTTGTCCCCCCAGGGGTTTACCAGGGAGTCATTGGCCAGTAGAACAGAAATGAAAAGCAAGCAACAAACTTTCAAATCCTCTCCAGCGACTTGCTTCTGCTCAACAGTAACTCATAAAAATCAATTAACTCCCTTTGGAGTGTGAATATGTGCTATGTAGGACTGATGGGTCTAGCCCAAGGCCTTGACAGCGGCAAAAGACCTGTAGGCTTAAATTTTAAAATAAATTACATTTTCCTTATTATATATGGATATATATTCAGCTCTGAGTATAAGAAAAAGGAAAGCCTTGAAATATGCATGCCATTTAACCCGCAATTCTTTTCTGCATATATCCTAGGGAAATTATTTTTTAAATTTATAAAAATTTAAATGTGAGGGTGTTCATTCATTGTTTAATATGCTACCCAAATGTAAACTATTCAATTATCTATAAACAATGAATTAAATAGTTGAATATATCTATATATAAAAACTGCTAATTCAACAAAATGCTAAAGAAACTGAACTATTAGGAACTACTATGTCACCATCAGACATTATCTATTGTCACAGAATGATGTTTGGAAAGCAGTATTGTGAAAAAAAAGCTAACAGCATGTATCCATTTGTCTATTCACTCCCTAAATACATCCTGCGCACTCACTGTATGCCAGGCCCTGTCCTGGGCTCAGGGGACAGAGTCCTAACAACTGCAGGCAAAGCGCCTGCTTTCAAAGAGCTCAGTGGTCCTTTTCTCCTCTTGTCTACACAGACAGGTTTCTCCAGCTTGGATCTGAGAAAACTGCTAATTCATTCTCTTATTAAGCTCTTTGTGGTTTCACAAGCACCGATGGTTTGCTTCTGATTCCCACATCATGTGTGAGTGCACATGCCACTTGGTCAGTGTCTCCTTTCTAATAGCATGTGCTTACCCTAGTGGGAACAGAGTCTATCTTATCTGCAGGATGAACTTCCTCCTTCCAACACCACTTTCTGAGGGAAAACATCCAGAACAGAGGAAATACCGAAGCTGAGAAACCATCCACACCAAGGATCCTTGCTTTGATTCCTCTGTGCCTAACTAATTCAGCATCAGTCAGCTTCAGGGCACTCGTATTTAAGTACTGCAAGGTTCATGACAAATGAAATCACAATACAACGCCAAAACAATGACTAACACAAAGTAGGAACTCGAGTTTCCTTCCCGCCTCTGGTTTTCTTGTCAAAGATTAAGTTCTGGGAACAGCACTATGGTGTAGCAGGTAAAGCTGCCACCTGCAAAGCAGGCATCCTATATGGGCACCAGTTCAAGTCTTAGCTGCTCCATTTCCAATCCAGCTTCTGCTATGGCCTGGGAAAGCAGTAGAGGATGGCCCAAGTGCTTGGGCCCCTGTACTCACATGTGAGACCCAGAAGGAGCTCCTAGCTCCTGGCTTTGGATCAGCCCAGCTCTGGCCGTTGTGGCCATTTGGTGAGTGAACCAGCAAATGAAAGACTCTCTCTCTCTCTCTCTCTCTCTCTCTCTCTCTCTCCACACCTCTGCCTCTCTGTAACTCTGCTTTCAAACAAATAAATAAATCTTAACCAAAAAAAAGATTGAGTACTTCTACAGAAATCACTCAAACAAAAAGGGGTGCGATGCAAGCTTTGGCTGGGACGCTCGTTCTCTGTCTCATAACTTTGAGAAAGAGTGGTCTGGCTTATCCACAGAGTCTCTGAAAATGCTCATCAATACTGTCTAATGGTTAGAATATGATCAGATTCTAGAGTTAAGACAAATTCAAAGCTCCTCCCTTCTACAAACAGATCTCAGTGCATGCACAGTCAAGTGTCTGCATTTAGCTCCTTCTGAAACAATGTCTCCAGTATAGGCAACTACAGTGCAGGAGAAAAAGAACGGAAACGCACAGCACAGCCCCTCACAGACAGCTGCAGGCACGTGGCACAGACCTGGAGAATGAGACTAGTCCAACCCCCTGGTCACAGTGATTGGCTCAGGAGTGTGCAAGTCACTCAGCAGTTTACGAAGACAACATTTTCCTGTAACTACCGGCAAAAATAAGCTTCCTCCTCTCTGGAAGGACAGATAAGTGACAAGGACATAAGTCTTGCATTTCCAGGAGCCATAGCTACCATGCTGAGGCAGTCTGCCACACAAGAAGGCAGAAGCAAGTGGTGGGAAGACTTCGATCAACCTAGTGATATTGTTTGAGTCCTCTGGGTCCGGCACTACCTGAAACAAAATCTACACGTAATCCTGGTAGATGAGGCTAAAACTGAGTCTGCTCCCTCTCTCTCCTTCCCTTTCTCCTTCTCTTGGTTCCCCCTACAGAAGACACTGAAATAAGGATTCATAATAATTCAGTTTAAGGGTGCATTCTTTTTTCTTTCTTTCTTTCTTTTTTTCTTTCTTTCTTTTTTTCTTTTTTTTTTTTTTTTTTTTTTTTTTTTTGACAGGCAGAGTTAGACAGTGAGAGAGAGAGAGAGACAGAGAGAAAGGTCTTCCTTTTCCCATTGGTTCACCCCCCAAGCGCGTTGCGGCTGGCACGCTGCACCGATCCGAAGCCAGGAGCCAGGTGCTTCCTCCCGGTCTCCCATGCAGGTGCAGGGCCCAAGGACCTGGGCCATCCTCCACTGCACTCCCGGGCCACAGCAGAGAGCTGGACTGGAAGAGGAGCAACCGGGACTAGTCCCCGGTGCCCCAACTGGGACTAGAATCCGGGGTGCCCGTGCCGCAGACAGATGATTAGCCTAGTGAGCTGCGGCGCCAGCCTAAGGGTGCATTATTGAGCAGTGACTACCAAAAGGCAACTGGGGCTCAGTCCTACTTGGGAACTCTGGGCTTGTGGAACACACATTTCAGAACCATCCCAACCAACAGGCAATAGAGCTAGGGTATTGACCCACCTCTCTATCATCTGTCAGGCTACACCAGGGCTCACCGATGCCCCTTCGTTTCCGGTCTGCTGCGAGAATGGGCATAGCAGGCTCCTCGGGCAGAGTCACAGGAATCAGCGGTCAGCAGTCAAGCTGGAGTGTGAGTGCCTGGTGTCCATGGAAAATGGACAGGATACTTTGTATCATTTGGGCTTTTAGGAGGAGGATGGTTCATCTAGGTTTGCTGTCATTTACTAAGGAAAAATGTCTCAACTAATATGAGGGTACTTCACAATGTTCATGAAAAATTTGGAATCAAGAGATATTAATTTGGGGGCTGGTGCTATGGCTTAGCAGGTTAAGGCACAGCCTACAGTGACAACAGTCCACACGGGTGCCGCTTCTAGTCCCAGCTGCTCCACTTGCAAGCCAGCTCCCTGTTAATATGCTTAGGAAAACAGTAAAGGATGGTCCTTGGGTCCCTGCACCCATGCGGAAGACCCACAGGAAGCTCCTGGCTCCTGGCTTCAGCCCAGCCATTGTGGCCTTTTGGTGAGTGAATAGCAAATGGAAGATTCATTCTCTCTCTGTCTCTCTCTCTCTCTCTGTCTCCATACTTCTGCCTTTCAAATACGTGAAATTTTAAAAATCTTTTTTTTTTTTTTTTGACTGGCAGAGTTAGACAGTGTGAGAGAGATAGAGAGAAAGGTCTTCCTTCCGTTGGTTCACTCCCCTAATAGCCGCCATGACCGGCACTGAGCTGATCCGAAGCCAGGAGCCAGGTGCTTCCTCCCAGTCTCCCATGAGGGTGCAGGGACCCAAACACTTGGGCCATCCTCCACTGCCCTCCCAGGCCACAGCAGAGAGCTGGACTAGAAGAGAAGCAACCGGGACTAGTACCCAGCGCCCCAACCGGGACTAGAACACAGGGTGCCGGTGCCGCAGGCGGAGGATTAGCCAAGCGAGCCACAATACTGGCTTAAAAATCTTTAAAAAAAAAAAAAAAGATACATATTTGGGGGCAGGCATTTGCCCCAGCATATGAGACACCAGTTGGTATCCTGCGTCCCACATCAGAGTGCATGGGTTCGAGCCCCAGGTGCACTCCTGACTCCAGTTTCCTGCTAGTGCAAACTCTGGGAGGCATCCGACGATGGCTCGAGTACATGGGTCCTTGTGACTCGGTGGAAGACCTGGACTCTGCGTTCCCCACTCCTGGGTTCAGCTTGGCCTACCCCTGGTCACTGCGGGCATTGGAAGAATAAAACAAAGATGGGAGCTCGCTCTCTCTCTCTCTCTCTCTCTCTCTAATAAATACTTTTTAAAATGTTAACCAAAAAATGCTGATTACTACATTACCTTTTTGAAGCACCTTGGTATATGTGACACTTCTCCCAAGTTAGAGATCTGCCTAGAATTTTTTTTCCTTGGAATGCTTCTGAAATGAAATAACTCTGGATGTCTTCCTTTGTCTAACTCCATCCCAGACATGACACCGTCCTGGAGAAACCCATGCCAGACGTCTCTGTGTCCTCACCCACACTGCTCACTGCAGTCAGCAGGCCCTCTAGCAGACCAGTGCCACCTTCCATGGCTCCCTGCTCCAGGGCCCTGCCCTGTGCCAGGCTGAGTAGCCACAGAAACCACAGTGGGCTACTAGGAGGCCCAGCAGCGCCTGGCAGCTGCCAAGAGCTTTTATCTTCAACATGGCTCCTAAGAGGCAAAACCCTCTCACCAACAAAACCCACAAGAGGCAGGACCCCGCCTCCCACCCAAAGAATTGCAGGGTAGGGGCCAGAATCCAACCTACAGCTCTAACAATTCTCTCTCACTGCACAAGGGTACCTAGGACGGAGGGAGGGAAGCACGGCACTCATGTCTTTTCCTGTAGGGTTGCTTCCTGGTGATAAACACCTTTTGTTTCTAGTGTGAACGAGATCTTTCTTTTCCATTATTTTTTCTAAGTGGTTACTGTTGGAAATAGGAAAGCTATTGATTTCACTACATTTATTTTGTAACTGGCTGCCTTACTGAACTCTCATTATTTCTAATAGTTTTTCAGCTCAATTCTCCCAAAGGGGGAAAAAAAAGTTTAGGCGATGTGACAAAACTGACAAAAACATATGAGATCAGCCTCCACTGTTCTATTTGTTCTGAGATGTGTAGTTTATAAGAGCAAGACAGAAACAAAATCCACCATGCTACACACATATCATCTGTTCCTACACACTCTATCATTTGTGCACCTGCCCTTCCACCTTAGGCCATCCCTGGGGAACCCACAGGCCCCTGAGGAAAGCCGCAGAGGTACCTCTGGCTGGGGTGAATGACCACACATCCAGTGCTCCTGGGCTGTGAGGCCCAGGTCCTCCACAGCCGAACCCAGCCTGTTGTCCATCACTCTGGTTCCTCCCCAGACAAACAGCTACTCACTGTCCTAGCAGCGCTCACACCTAACTGAGCAGGTCCAGGAACAGAAAAACACAAAAGGTCTCGCCCCTTCCACAAATGACTTCCTAGAACAGAATCTTCTCGCAGCAGGGCTGACTCTGTTCTACCAGGCTGAGCCTAGACACTCTTCCATACGCACTCTGGAACTGACTCGGTCTTCTCCTTGTGGGGTGCAGGAACAGTCAGCGCTCTGCCCAGGCACCCTCCAACCCTTCCACACTTGCTTTTGCCTCCTGCACCTGCAACCCTCACTGGAAAACAGCCCTCGGGCGGCCACAGCAACTCTGCCCACACCTGGGCGCCCACGCTTCCCCAAGGCAGCCCCCTCTGCCAGTGCCTGACAGCTGCAGGCTCCTCAGAGCTGTGAGGTGGGACCGGCACTGCAGGGCTTGCTCCGGCTCCTGCCCTGCCTTCCCGACTCCCCTCCCGCTGCCTCAGGAACAGCTGCTCGATGTGACACATCACACAGTCCTGGGGTTTGCTTCTGGAGACCCGGCCTGAGACACAGAGCAAACATCTGCCCCACACACAGCCATGGCTCCTCCACCGGTCAGGCTACCGTAACCACAAAGTCTCCTGCGAAAAGGACAAGGGATTCTGCCTAACTGCCAATGTGACCGCATTTGAAGACAGGCCTATACAGGAGTAACCACGAAGGTGGAGTCCCGATGATGGGATCCGTGGCCTGCTAAGAGATACAGAAAGCTCTCCACCTCCCCCTCTCCACTCCTCTTCCTCAGCACGACGCCTGCCTCTCCAGTTGGGACCTTAAGAAGGACATCGCAGGCTCCGGAAGTGACTGAAGGTGGATTTCTCTTGTTAAAGCTGCTCCAAGCAGACCAATACAGGTTCCTTCACTTGCTCCCTGGCAGGGCCCTAGCACAGCCACCTCTGCATCCTTCAGCCGCCAATCAGCAGGCCCCTGCTCCTAAAACAAAGTCCCTGGGCTCTGGGAACAATCCCACCTCACTCTACAGGATGTACAATAAAACGGAGGCCATAGGCCAGAGGTTGGGAAACTTTCTGGAAGGGGCCACAGAGTCGATATCGTGGGCTTTGCAGCCATATACATGGTCTCTGCTGTATCACAGCAAGAAAGCCACAGATGACACATAGGTGACCGAGCCTGGCCGTGTGCCACCCAAACTTTAATTAAAAAAAGAAAGAAAAAACAGGCTTCGGTAGGCAACTACTTTCTGACTCCAAGCACACATTTTCTGAGCTGGAAGGGAGCTGAGCAAACTCGGGATGTGCCTCTGATGGTAAGGACAAGGGCAGAGGGTGGCAGGGCTTGCCCAGGGTCTCAGAGGGCATGAGTGGCAGTCAGACAGGAAAGGACCCCCTCCACTCACATTCCGTCCACGTCTCTATTCTGCTGTTCACAGCTGAAGCCTGAGCATGAGAGGCTGCATCACAAAAGCGCCCACGAATGTTGGTAGCGAATGCCTCTGGCAGGAGAGGCAAGGGCAGAAGTCAGCAGGAAGCTAGGCAGGTGCTGCCCCCTGAGCGCCAGGATCCCACTGGAGGGCCAGCCCCTCCAGCCGCCCTGCCAGCCGCTGAAGACCAAGCTGAGAGACTGCAGCCCCTCCAAGCACAGTGTGAGGAGAGCCCCTCCGTCGGGTCACTCCAGTTCACCTGCACAGATGTGGCTCCATGGGAGACTGGGGCCCTATCCCGGGACACCGGCTGCACAGACTCAGACCTGTGGCTCTCCACAGTGTCGGCCCCAGGAGACTTAAAGTAGACTGGCCAGCTCGCACTCTCCCTCCCCCACTCCATTTTTTTCCCCTTCTTCCCTGTCCGGTCCCTACTCCCTCCCTTTTCTCACCACTCCTGGCCACCCAGCACTGGGCTCAGATGAGGGCCTCTCGGCAGATGCAGGAAGCAAGAGCTGTTCTCCCTGCTGACCCTCCCGGAGCTCCCAGACTCCGGGTACCCCACCCCAAGCCCCCCACCCAGATTCCACAGGGCCCTCTCAGAAGTCTGGGCCCACCCAGCGTCAAAATCTCTCGGGAGTCACAGACTTGGGAGCTTAAAGAAAGAAAGCACAGCCCCTGGGCGGTGGCGATGACGGCTCAAGTCACTGGGCTCCTGCCACCCACGTGGGAGAGCTGGATGAAGCTCCTGGCTCCTGGCTTCCCTCTGGCCCAGCCCTGGTCACCGCAGGTGTTTGAGGGAGTGACCCAGGGGATGGGAGATCTCGCTGTCCGGCTCTGCCTCTCAAAGGAAGAACCAAAGGCGAGTACAGCAGCAGAAAGGTCCCAGGAAGGAGGCCATTAAGGCCACGTCTGTCCGGCCACCTTCACGCCAAGGACAAAAGGACCCGACCCCTGAAACCGATTATTGTGTAAGTGTTTGAATCTACCACATTTCCGTCTTCAGTCGACTTAAATCAAAGAAAACCCAGGCGGCGAGGGGGTTCATTGTAGATTCTGAGAGTAGGAAAAGGAGGGTGGGAGGGGAGTAGGAGCTGGGTGTCACGTGACTGTTCTGCCGTGGAAACTTAATGAGAAACACACCACATTTCCAGAACTCTCTTTCTAGTCAGGGCTCCCGCTGAGATAAAAGGTCACGGGAAGGGAAGGGGGAGCCAGGGCGCGGGGGCCGGGTGCGCTTTGGCTGGGAAGTCGGCCCCAAATTTCACGCGCGCTGCTATCGGCCTGATAGTCTACACTGATTATTTTCTTTGAATGCCAGATGTGCAGCGCTTTCATAAAGACACCTCAAACATCACTTTATTTAAAAACAAATCGACCCAGGCTGCATTCGCCGCGCCCGGGAGAACTTTCCCTCCCCGATGCTGCGGGAAAAGCAGAGCCGCCCTGGTCAGGGAACTCCCCGGCCAGGCTGCGCGTCCCGCTGCTGCCCCCTGCAGGCCGCGAGTCGAAGCGCGGCCGCGGACCCAGCGGAGGCCGTGTGCGAGCTGAGGCAGCCGGCCCTCTGCAAATCCGTGGAGGTTTCTTCTGGCCCAGCAGGCAGCAGAGTGCACCTCCACGAGGTGCCAGACTGGCTGGCTGGGAGGAGTGAGCCTGGGCCTCGGGGTTCCACACCTTATCTCGCCCGATCTCTAACAACTCCTTTCACAGAGGACAAGGCACAGGTCCCCAAAAGTAGAATGGCTTGCTCCCTAGATGCAACCGGCTGCGCATGGTGGGCATTTGACCCCAGTGCGCCTTCCATGACCCCGTGGGCTGTGGCAAAACACACGGGGACTCCCACCTCCAGGAGATGGGATGACAGTTCAGCTCCCATCCCCAACGTGACCAGACCAGCCAGGAGGACACCTGGCAGCTGAGGCCCACAGTGTGAGGCTGGGAGGCTCCTTGCACATCCGCTGTCCCAGGCTGGCTGTGGTCCTGAACTTGCTGGGCTGGTGTGTGTGTTTGCTTTCCTGTGTCGTCAGGCAGTGGAGCGGCTTGCTCCGCGTGCCCTGGACCCCTGCAGAGGGCCAGGCCCTGATCCAGCACTCAGGAAGACTGCAGAATAAATAAGTCCCCAGCCACCTCCTCCCACCTCTGGAATGCTCAGGTGGCCCTGAACTCCCCACCCCACGTCCCACCCCACCCCCACCCCCGTCTTGGCTGTTTTGGGCTGCACCCCTTCCAGTAGGAATGACTCTGTAAACACCATGCCAACATGACCTGGACCAGAGTTTCCTTTTGGCTGTGCTACAAATCATTGTGTTGGACACTCGGGATCAGTGACCTTTAGGAGAGGCCGAGTGTCTCATGTTTAATCTAGCGTGAAGGACCCTTGCACTCACTGCTCCAGCAGGCCCAGCCTGCTCTGCGCCCTCTGGCCTGCCTGGTCCCAGCTACCTCGGGGAGAGGACAAGCAGTCCAGATAGGGTTTGGTTTCCAGCAGGTGCTGTTGCTGTAAGATGCTGTAGTGCGCCCTGGCTGTTCCTTCCTGTTGTGGCCTGCTGACTCTTGGACCTCATCTCTCAGTAGGGCTCCTTGAGACTTTGACACAAGTTGCTCCTCCGCCTGGAGGGCCTCCTGCCCCTTCCCCACTTGGCTGACTCCAGCTTGTCAATCAAGCATCCAGCCTCACCTAGATCACTCTTCCTGCTTTCTGTGCAGACTCAGATGCCCCCACCCATGCACTCCTCTGCAGGGAACCCCCCCCCCCCCCAGTCACATCCCCACTAGCCTGTCTTCTTGCACAATCCGGCTGATTCGCTAATCACTTTGCAATCTGCAAACACTGCGCCTGTGCTCAGGGACCACACTTGCTGCACTGGAAACTGAGACTCGAGACCTGACCCCAGGACCAGTTATTTGTCTTTGGAATTGCCAGGAAAAAGAGGTTTCCTGCCAATGCTCTCCCCAGGAAGATGCGTCAGTCGTAAGAGTTGGCCATAGGTGCTTATGGCCTCTAGCTGGGGGTTGGGGGAACCAACTCAGGGAGGTGTCATGGGGTCATGGGTCCAGCTCCTCAGCCTGTCTGGGCCCCTGGAGAGAGATTCCCCTGGAAGGCGTGGCCACTGTTTTCCATGAGTATAGCCGAGAGCCGGACAGCTTCCCCAACTCCTTTTAAAGTTAGCTCCTGGATGGAGCTGCTATCTGGAGACTCGGGCTGTGAGCCGCTTCCTGTGCAGTTGTAAACTGCAAGAACAGCAGCACCGGGGACCAGTCACTTACACATCAGTGGAAACGAGTGAACATGTTCCAGCCTGACTTTTCAATGTTTTTATTTTATTATTATTTTTGGAGACACAGGGAGAGAGATTGCCCATCTGCTAGCTTAGTCCCCATATGCCTGCAATACATGCGACTGGGCCAAACCACAGTCAGGAGCCAGAAGTCGAATCCTGGTTTCTTACATGGGTGACAGGGACCCAAGTACTCGGGCCACTGCCTGCTGCCTGCCAGGGGCACATTGACAGGAAGCTAGAACTGGCCACAGCGCTTGGACTTAAACCCTGGCACGCAAATATGGGAGGCCCTCAGCATCCTATGAGTGGGGAAAAGCTGGAAGCATTCCCCCTAAAATCTGAAACCAGACAAGGATGCCTACTCTCACCACTGCTATTTAATACAGTCCTGGAAGTTTTAGCCAGAGGCATTAGGCAAGAAAAAGAAATCAAAGGGATACAAGTTGGAAAGGAGAAAATCAAACTATCCCTATTTGCAGATGCATCATTCTATATATAAGAGATCCAAAAGACTCCACTGAGAAACTACTGGAACTCATAAAAGAGTTTGGTAAAGTTGCAGGATATAAAATTAACACGTAAAAATCAACAGCCTTTGTATACATAGACAATGCTATGGTTGAGAAAGAACTTTTAAGATCGATCTCATTCACAGTAGCTACAAAAAGAATTCAATACCTTGAAATGAATTTAACCAAGGATGTCAAAGATCTCAATGATGAAAATTACAAAACATAAAAGAAACAAATAGAAGAATACTTTAAAAAATGAAAAAATCTTCCATGTTCATGGATTGAAAGCATCAATGTCATCAAAATGTCCATACTACTGAAAGCAATTTACAGGTTCAATGTGATCCCAAACAAAATACTAACGACACTATTCTCAGTTCTAGAAAAAATGATTCCAAAAACTCCTATGGAAACACAAGAGACCCAGAAGAGCCAAAGCAATCCTACAACAAAAACAAAGCCAGAGGCATCACAATATCAGATTTCAAGACGTACTACAGGGCAGTTATAATCAAAACAGCCTGGTACTGGCACAAAAACAGACTTGTAGACCAATGGAACAGAATAGAAATTCCCAGGAATCAATCCACGCATCTACAACCACCTTATCTTTGACAAAGAGCTAAAATCAATCCCTGGAGCAAGGACAGTCTCTTCAACAAATGTGCTGGGAAAACTAGATCTCCATGTGCACAAGTACAAACTAGACCCCTATCTTACATCTTACACAAAAAAATGCACTCAAAATGGATCAAAGACCTAAATCTACAACCTGATACTATCAAATCATTAGAGAACATTGTGGAAGCTCTGCAAGACATTGGCATAGGCAAAGACTTGTTGGAAAAGACCCCAGGAACACAGGCAATCAAAGCCAAAATTGACAAACGGGATTACATCAAGCTGAGACGCTTCTACACTGCAGAAGTGAAGAGGCAACCAAGGGAATGGGAGAAAACATTCAAAAACTATGCCACTGCATTAGCATCCAGAATCTATAAAGAGCTCAAGAAATTCAACAACAAAAAAAACAAACCATCCAGTGAAGAAATTGGCAAAGGACCTGAACAGGCATTTTTCCAGAGAGGAACTTCAAATAGCCAACAGATACTTGAGAAAATGCTCAGGATCACCAGCAGTCAGGGAAATGCAAATCAAAACCACAATAAGGTTTCACTTCATTCCTGTTAGAATGGCTCTCATACAGAAATCAACAAACAAATGCTGGTGAGGATGTGGGGGAAAAGGTACCCTAATCCACTGTTGGTGGGAATGCAAACCAGTACAGCTACTGTGGAAGAAAGTATGGAGATACCTCAGAAAGCTGAATATAAACCTACCATATGATCGAGCCATCCCACTCCTGGGAATACATCCAAATCAAAAGAAATCAGCATATGAAAGAGTTATCTGTACTCCTAAGTTCATTGCAACACAATTCACAATAGCTAAGACATGGAATCAACCCAGATGTCCATCAGCTATTGACTGTATAAAGAAATTACAGCATATATACACTATGGAGTACTACTTAGCTGTAAAAAAAAAATGAAATCCTGTCTTTTTCAGTAAAGTGGATGCAACTGGAAACCATTATACTTAGTGAAATATGCCAGTCCCAAAAAGATAGGTACCATATGTTTTCCCTGATCCGAGGTAGCTAATAGAGTACCTGAAATGTAATGTACTGGAATGAAAGGCATTTTGAGATTTGATGATTATTTACAGCCCTTGTCTCTTCTGTTAGAAACAGTATTTTTATTTTCTTCATACTATTCATTGAACTCTTTTACTTATGCAGGGTTAACCTTAGGTAACATTAGGTAAACTAAAAGTAGATCTTTGTAAAAATTAAGAGTGGAAATGGGAGAGGGAGGAGGAAGAAGGGTTGGAGTGTGGGTGAGAGGAAGAGTAGGGTGTGAAGTATCAATATGTTCCTAAATCTGCTTACATGAACTACATGAAATTTGTATAACTTAAATAAATTTTTTAAAATAGCCCCAAGTGGCACCTTAACCTCTATGCCAAATACCTACCTCAGGATCCAGTCTTTGAATCAGAATCTTAGGGCTCCTGGGGACCTTAACAACCAGTGTTTTCTTTCTTTCTAGAGCCTTCCTTCCTTGAACTGAGTGCTGGTGCTGTAGCTTGATTCATTTATGAAATAGTTTCTCCCCCACATCTTTTTTACATCCCTTCTACCATTCCCTAGTCAATTTAAGATTTAAACACTAACCACGAACCTTGTAGAAACAAGCATTCCCCCCGTGAAATTAGCAATACTGGGAAGGTCCCAGGTCCAGTGGCCCAGCCCCCAGTAAGACCCTCACACCTCCAAGAGCAAGCTCTGTGGCCTGGTGGCCTCCTAGACCCCTTAGGACCTTTGAGGATGGAAAGCGAGGGAGGGGTTATCACAAAACCATCTCACCAACCCAAGGTGGGAAGTGAGAGCTCTCAAGTGGTGAGGAGGCCGCAATTGTTGGAAAATGTCTCTAAGCTTTTTAATTCTAGACCCAGCGTGACTCCAGTTACCTGGTCCTACGTCCATCACTAAAGCCAAATGATGGCTGAGGGCTGCAGGGAGAGGGGCTCATTCCTGCAAAGGCAGCCTTCATCCTTCCCCAAGCAGGATGCACAGCACCCAGGACACCCCCGTCCTGTTTCCCACCCCCTCCTCCCTTCTGCTCCATCTCAGGAGAGAGGAGAGGGAAGTGAAGAACAGCTGGTCCCAAGGGAAAGCTTTGAGGCTGGAGGCAAGAATGAAGGGAGGTGAGAGCCACAGGGGGAAAGTGAGGCAATTTCTCCCTGATCTTCTCTCTTGTGGCCTCAGAGCCACAAGTCTGAGTGTGCAGCCCCACGCTGGTTCTGACTGTTCCGGTGGTCATAGAGAACCACCTGCCCTTCAGAAGCCTGGGAGATGCTGGAGTGCTGAGGCACTCAGACTGCACCTGGCACACGACAAACGCTCTCTAGGAGGAGAAGCAGGCTTGAGCAGCACAACACGAAGCCTGGCTCCAGAGACAGAGCCGCCAGAGGCACCTAGAGCAAAGCCCTCTGGGTTTCTCCCATCTCTCCTGGGAGGCTCACAGCATCCCCAGGTACAAGCTGTCCCTGAATCTCAAATGAGATTGCAAACTGCCTGCCAAGAGTGTTTGCTTTCCATCCACATGTACTGCCTAGTGAGCATCAAAACAGGGCAGCGAAGAAGTCTGAAAAGCCCAACCAGAATGCCCCGATCGGAAAAATCTAGAAAGAAACCTTGCTGGGTAGGAGCATTCACCTTGGAGGTCTTGTGGACAGGGTATTGTGTTTTTCACACGTGAGGGCGAGAAGGGTAACGTGATATTTCCAAAGTCCAAACACAGCTGCATGCAGACAACAAGGGTAAGAGCTCAGGTACCTCCTTCCAGCTTCCCCACTGGCTTCAGGGCACAAAGACCTTGTAAGGCCAACAGGGACGTGCAGCCTGGGGTCTGCAAATGGACCACGGCAGGCCCCGTCAGACCTGCAAGTGGAGACTGTCACCGCATGTGTGTCCAGGACCCCTGACTCCACCCTGCTTCCCCTTAGCCAGACCAGCACAATCGCCCACCTGCTGTGCAGGTGCCACCACTGCACCTCCAGTTGCCCGTTCAGGCCTGCATCTGAGCTCCACCTAGTGGCAGGTGTTGGGCATGGTATCAAAATGTGCATGTTCTTCCAGGACCATCTCCACTCACTTATAGCCATGCAGTGTAAAATGGACACTGGGAAATGAGCACACCTGTGGCCCTGACAATTTGCAAGCCTACCCAAATAACCTGCTGTGTGCCAGCCCATCAACTTAACTATGCCAGAAAACTTGAAGGCACTAACTGGCTAATTATAAACTTGTGGGAGGCTGGGCAGTGTGGCACAGAGGGTTGTCACCACTTGGAACCCTCACATCCTGTATCAGTGGAGTACCTGGGATTGAGTTCCACTTCTACCTCCACTTCCGATCCAGCTTCCTGCTAATTCTTCTGGGAAGCTCAAGCACTGAATCCCTGCCACCCACATAGAAAACAGGAACAGGCCGGCGCCATGGCTCAACAGGCTAATCCACCTTGCGGCACCGGCACACTGGGTTCTAGTCCCGGTTGGGGCGCCGGATTCTATCCCGGTTGCCCCTCTTCCAGGCCAGCTCTCTGCTATGGCCTGGGAAGGCAGAGGAGGATGGCCCAAGTCCTTGGACCCTGCACCCGCATGGGAGACCAGGAGAAGCACCTGGCTCCTGGCTTCGGATCAGCGCGATGCACCAGCCGCAGCTGCCATTGGAGGGTGAACCAACGGCAAAAAGGAAGACCTTTCTCTCTGTCTCTCTCTCTCTCACTATCCACTCTGCCTGTCAAAAAAAAAAAGAAAGAAAGAAAACAGGAACAGAGTTCTTGGCTCCTGGCTCCCAGCTCCCGGCTCCTGGCTTCAGCTTGGTCCAGCCCTGGCTGCTGCAGGTCTTTGGGGAGTGCACTTACAGATGGAAGAAATTTGTCTCTCAGTTTCTCTCTCCCTCCCTCCCTCCCTCTCTCCCTCTCCCTCTCCTTCTCCCTCTCTCCCCCTCCCTCCAGCCCTTTCAAACAAATTTAAAAATGAGTAAACAAACATTGTTACAAAGTTGTAAACACGGCCAGAAGATTGCTTGGGGCAATCTCCCTCTTCCCCTTAAATCCTTGGGGCTCTATGTTGTGGAAGGAATACAAAAGCAGGTCTCCAAAGACCTGGGTTCTCATCCTACCATCTCCACTGCGGAGCTGGGTGAGTCTGGAGAAGTTATCCAGAGGCCCCAAATCCATCTGTCCCCAGCCATAAAACTGGAATGACAACATCATGTCGCACTGCGGTGAAATGCTCCAAACAAACAACAGATCCTTCTTAGCAAGAAGTTAGCAATACTCCCTGCTTTTGCTGATTTTGCACAGGTTATTTTCTCTGTCTGCCATGCCCTCCTCCCACCCCTTCAGACATCACTTCCTCCAAAAAGCCCTCCCTCAACTCCCCAAAGCGTAACTGGGAATCCACCCCTGGGCTCCCCATCATACACTGCTCTGGACCTCACTTTTGTGTGATCATTTACTTCTTGTTTCTTCCCCCAGCTAAGCTGTCAAGTGTTGTGTCCTTCTGGCTGGCAAAGAGGCCAGAACACAGTACACTTTAGATTCTACTTGGTGTTGAACGATTTTAAAAATTACCTACTGTGGGGCCGGTGCTGTGGCATAGCAGGTTAAGCCGTCACCTGCAATGCCGGCATCCCATATGGGCGCTGGTTTGAGTCCCAGCTGCTCTACTTCCAATCTAGCTCTCTTCTGTGGCCTGGAAAGCAGAAGATGGCACAAGCCCTTGGGCTCCTGCACCCACATGGGACCATCTCTTGGCTTCTGATTGGCACAGCTCCAGCCGTTGCAGCCAATTGGGGAGTGAACCAGCGGGTGGAAGACCTCTCTCTCCCTCTGCCTTTCCTTCTCTCTCTGTGTAACTCTGACTTTCAAATAAATAAATAAATCTTTTAAAAAAATTACCAATTGGGGCAGGCATGAAACACAGCTTGGGATACTCACATCCATACTGGAGTGCTGGGAATTGAGTCCTGTCTCCCATTTCTTTTTTTTTCTTTTTCTTTTTTTTTTTATTTTATTTTATTTTTTTTTTTTTTTGACAGGCAGAATGGACAGTGAGAGAGAGAGACAGAGATAAAGGTCTTCCTTTTGCCGCTGGTTCACCCTCCAATGGCCGCCACGGTAGCGCGCTGCGGCCGGCGCACCGCGCTGATCCGATGGCAGGAGCCAGGTGCTTCTCCTGGTCTCCCATGGGGTGCAGGGCCCAAGCACTTGGGCCATCCTCCACTGCACTCCCTGGCCACAGCAGAGAGCTGGCCTGGAAGAGGGGCAACCGGGACAGGATCGGTGCCCCGACCGGGACTAGAACCCGGTGTGTCAGCCCCGCAAGGCGGAGGATTAGCCTAGTGAGCCACGGCGCCGGCCCCTGTCTCCCATTTCTAACCCCTGGTGCCTTCCAATCTGCACCTTGGAGGCAGAGGATGATGGTTCAATTGTTTGGGTCCCTGCTACCTATGTGGAAGACAAGGATGAACTTCCTGGCTCCTGCCTTCAGTCTGGCCCAGCCCTGGCTGTTGTGGGCATTTGGCTTGTGAGCCACCAGACGGAAGATCTTTCTCTGTCTCCATCTCTGTCTCTCTGACTTTCAAACAAATGAAAACAAATACATACATACATACAATGCTAATGAACGCCAGGTTCATTAAGATGTTCTTTGAGTCTGCTCCCCAAGACTTGCTGGTTTAGACTGGCCTCCCATCTGGGGTTGATTTTGGTGTTCTTGTGAGGCAGAGGTCAAGGGAAGCTGCTTTTCCATGTAGGTATATGATTGACACTTGCAACACAAGGCCAACATTTCCCTATCACACGGAAGTGTCACCTTTATCATAAATCAGGCAACTATTTTATGCAAGGATCAGCTTCTGTCCCATCAGTCAGTTCACCAGCCAGTTCCCCGAGGCAAAGACCCCATGACATCTGTACTCTGCAAACACACAACAAAATGTAAGCCAGAGACAACTTGAGAGCTTGAGCTGGGAGGTGAACAGATTGTGAGCTGGAGCTGCAGGTGCACAGGAAGCCTGAGGTCCCAATCAGGAGGGAGAAGGCTGCGGCCGGCTCTGACCCACAGCACGTGGACTGTCTCCATGAGGAGGGCAGATGCGTAAAGGCAAGCCTGGAGCCCAGAAAGGGAAGAGCTCAGGCACGGCCCCGAGTCAGTGACAGGAGCCAAGAGAACGGCATGCCTCCCAGGGCTGAATTCCCTGGCTCTCAGCCCTGCTGGCAGGCAGCTCAGTGGGAAGCCCCCTGCTGAGCAGCTCGGGCATCAAATGGCATTGGCCAGCTGGGGCTGGGAAGCTGCATCGAATCAGGGAGACAGAGAGATGCTGAGAAATGCCTCACTTCTCTGTGCCCTCTCTGGGAAACACATGACTGAAGAGGCCCCCGTGAGGGGATGTGGGGTCTACATGACATATGGCCCCGCTGCAGGGGCAGCTGTTGTTCAGTGCCAGCCAGAGGCTGCCACCTGGGGATGGGGCCAGCACTGCCAGCTCTTCCAGTTCTCCAAGAGAAGCTGAAAACCCAAACTTGAATCTATAATTTTAAAGTACTTATAGTGAATTTTTTTTTTTTTTTTTTTGACAGGCAGAGTGGACAGTGAGAGAGAGACAGAGAGAAAGGTCTTCCTTTTTGCCGTTGGTTCACCCTCCAATGGCCGCCGCGGTAGCGCGCTGCGGCCGGCGCACCGCGCTGATCCGATGGCAGGAGCCAGGTGCTTCTCCTGGTCTCCCATGGGGTGCCGGGCCCAAGCACTTGGGCCATCCTCCACTGCACTCCCTGGCCACAGCAGAGAGCTGGACTGCAAGAGGGGCAACCAGGACAGGATCGGTGCCCCGACCGGGACTAGAACCCGGTGTGCCGGCGCCGCAAGGCGGAGGATTAGCCTAGTGAGCCGCGGCGCCGGCCCTTATAGTGAATTTTTAAAAATCATACATATGCCTACAAGTCATAGCTGACCCCATCTGCTTTAGTAACTGGTATTTTGAAATGAATAGAGGAAGAAATAAATTCCCATACATATCCTGGAGTCCTGGGTGAGTCCACAGTACTGCTCAGATATGAGAAGGAAAGCGTAGAGACTTCAGAAAATGTATTGTGAAAATGACAGGAAACACAAACATGGCCCCCTGCTGGGTTACTTTTCTGAGTATAATTGCATTTTAATAATCTGACACTGATTCTTAAGATAATAATTGTTTGGTTCTCACATTGGGTTTGTGTTGATTATTTCGGAAAATGTGCTGAGGTTTTTTTTATTTGCCAATCTTGCACTACTTTAATGAAAATTCATTACCAACAGAGCTTTCTAAACTGGAAAGGAAGAAACAGCAAGGATGTGACTATATACATATGTAAACAAGCACACTAAATTAAATATTTTTACATAAGATAGTTAGCTCACCCTGATGAAAAATTAGTAAGAGAAAACATCACCCTTTGAAACAGAACAAAAGCTATGGAAACAGTAAATAAGTGAAACAATATGATTTTTTTTTTTTTTTACAGGCAGAGTGGACAGTGAGAGAGAGAGACAGAGAGAAAGGTCTTCCTTCTTGCCGTTGGTTCACCCTCCAATGGCCGCCGCAGCTGGCGCGCTGCTGCCGGCGCACCGCGTTGATCCGATGGCAGGAGCCAGGTGCTTATCCTGGTCTCCCATGGGGTGCAGGGCCCAAGCACTTGGACCATCCTCCACTGCACTCCCTGGCCACGGCAGAGAGCTGGCCTGGAAGAGGGGCAACCAGGACAGAATCGGTGCCCCGACCGGGACTAGAACCCGGTGTGCCGGCGCCGCAAGGCGGAGGATTAGCCTGTTGAGCCGCGGCGCCAGCCGAAACAATATGATTTTAAGGATCATTTAGGACAACTGTAGTATAGAGGGGAAAAGCATTAAGCTTAGACTCATAAGATCTGACTGAAGCCCAGATTTTGCCCTTTCAGGTAAATTAACCTCTGGATGATAGGATTTTATTTTCCTGCCCTGTTGGCATCATTCCCTTGGCTTGGCCAATAACAGTGATTAGAAGCAAACACAAGAGATCTGCAAAAAAACCCATAGTTGGTGTTATGGCACAGCAGGTTAAGCCTCAGCTTGCTATACCAGCTATTCCATATCAGAGTGCCAGTTTGAGTCCCGGCTACTCTGCTTCTGATCCAGTTTCCTGCTAATGCTCCTGGGAAGGCAGCAGGAGACAGCCCAAGTACTTGGAGTCCCTGCCACCCACACAGGAGACTTCTGGCTTCAGGCTTAAGCCTGGCCCAGCCTCAACTGTTGCAGCCATCTGGGGAGTGAATCAGCAAACAGACAGAAGATTTCTCTCTCTCTCTCTCTCTTTCCTTTCCCTCTCTCTTCTCTCCCTCTCTCTCTCTCTGTCACTTTGGCTTTTAAATAAATAAACAAATAAATAAATAGTTTTATTTTAAAGAGATCATAGAAAAGCAGGATTAAAAGATGAGATTATCTTGGTGCAAAAAATGAAGTTCATGCATTTTTCTTCATCATATGAATTTTTACATGAAGTTTTTGAAGACTACTCAAATGTCACTCCTAGCTGAAGCTTCTGGAGCTGGTGTAAGATTTGCTGTGCTTTCTCTGCCTTCTGCCACGGTGAGCAGCAACATTCCAGGTGGTGAATAATCTGCTAGCCAGAGAAAGAGCAGCCCATGACAGATGGGGATATGGACAGGGAGCGGTCTTTCTTGCGTTAATCCAGTGGAATCCACAGGGTTGTTTGTCACTACAGCATAGCCCAGCCCACCTCAACTGATAACAGTCCATAAGCTTAGACTCTTTATTTTAAAACAAAATTCACAAATGTTACTTCATCTAGCAAATGAATTCAGTGGACAACTCATTTTCCTACGTATGGCATAGACTTCATGTCCTCTATTCCCCCTTTCATACATTACACCGAAGAACAGACTGCTGTGTTCATTATGGTATGCCTTTCCTTCAGATAGGAATCCTTTCCTTTCATCCATATATCTCAGGTAATGAGGACAAGAACTTAAGCCAACAAACAAGATACATCCCTCCGGGAAGGAAAACAAAATTTGCCAAGGTTGCATAACTAGGTAAAATAAGTTTATTCCTCATTAATCATCGTGGATGCCCAAAATAAAAGCCACAGAGGGATTTAACTCCATGCCAACTGTGGGACAGAAACTCAGAAAGACTGGCAAGACAGAATCCTGTCAAGAATGTAGAGCAAGTGGAAGTCTAGCGTACTGCTGGCAGGAGGCTAAGAATATGCACCCACCCGAACGGCAGTTTGACAGCTCCTTCCAAAATTAAATGATCCATATGATCCAGCCACCCCACTCTTAAATATTTATCCCAAGGAAATAAGCCAGGTGCCCACTCTACGAGTTACCTACTGCTGTGTAACATTACCACAGACTTGCCACCTTAAAGAGCACATACTTGGGGCTGGTGTCATGGCATAGCAGGTAAAGGTGCCACATGCAGTGTTGGCATCCAGTATGGGTGCCGGTTTGTGTCCCAGTTGTTCCATTTCTGATCCAGCTTCCTGCTAATGGCCTGAGGAAGGCCGGGGAATATGTCCCAAGTGTTTGGGCCCCTGCATCCCACATAGGAGAACCAGAAGAAGCTCCTGGCTCCCAATTTCGGCTTGGCCATTGCAGCCATCTGGGGAGTAAACCATCAGATGAAAGATTCTCTCTCTCTCTCTTTCTCTCTCTCTCTGTAACTCTGACTTTTAAAATAAATAAATAAATCTCTTTTTTTATTTGACAGATAGAGTTAGTGAGAGAGAGGGACAGAGACAAAGGTCTTCCTTCCGTTGGTTCACCCCTCAAATGGCCGCTACGTCCAGAGCTATGCCGATCCGAAGCCAGGAGCCAGGTGCTTCCTCCTGGTCTCCCATGCGGGTGCAGGGGCCCAAGCACCTGGGCCATCCTCCACTTCCTTCCTGGACCACAGCAGAGAGCTGGACTGGAGAGGGGCAACTGGGACTAGAACCCAGCCCCCATATGGGATGCCAGCGCCACAGGTGGAGGATTAACCAAGTGAGCCACAGTGCCAGCCCCAATAAATAAATCTTAAGCAAAAAGAGAGCACATACTTATTATCTCTGTTTCCTTGGGTAAGGAGCTTGGACACAGCTTAGCAGGGCCTTCTGCTTCAGCAATTCCTATAAGACTGATCAGGGTGCTGACCAGGGTTCAGGTCTCATCATATACTCAACTGAGATGGAACCACTTCCCACCCAGCTCCTACAACTGCTGAGCATGATTTAGTCCCTATCAGACTCTCCACTCTGGGCCTCAATTTCTTGGAGACCCTTAGAAGCTACCTCTAGTTCCTTGCCACGTGGACCCCTCTGCAGGGTGGCTTCCTTCATCAAAGCCATTAAAGAGCCTGGTGGCAAGGCAGGAGCTACACTCTCATGTGTTGCAACTGCAGAAGGGACCACCTATCACCTTTGCCACATTCTGTTGGTTAGAAGGAAGTCACAGTCCCCACCAACACTCAAGGGAAGAGGCTGGCACAGGAGGCAGGGGTCATTGGGAACCATCTCAGAGCCCTGTGCCACACTCAGGCAGACTTGCGCACAAACATTCATAGCAACTTTGTTCAAAACAGCCCAAAACGGGAGATATCCCAAGTGCCCACCCCAGGTGAATGGATAAACACTCCGTGTGGGTGCACATCAGCGTACTGCTCAGCAATAAGAGGGAAAGGACTACGCATACACACAACACGAAAGGGTCTCACACACAGGACAGCAAGTGAGACAAAAGGAGGCAGTCACAAAGAACACGGAGGCCAAACCAGTCAGTGAGGACTGGAGTCAGAGTGGCAGGTACCGACTGGCAGGGGGACAGAAGGGCATGCCCTGGGGTAACAGCAATGCTCTGCATCTTCTTTGAGTGATGGCTCACACGTGCATATAATTGTCAAAACGCACCAAATGCTTAGCTTATATGCAACTCATTGTGTGATAACTATATTTCATTAAAAACTGGGCTCAGTCTTTTGCCATCATAGTAGTCTTTCATTGGTTGCTTTTTTGCTTGAAGAACACTTATTCTGGTCATCAGCTTGAATGATTCCAATTTAAAATTCTTCACTTCTGTTGAGAAGGGGATATGACAGAATTGATAAAAGCACCAGGAAAATGTTAACAGGACATTCAGGAAGGTATTTTGCAATATAATCTATAGTCTTATTTTCTGAATATTATTGAAGAGTAATAATAAAGGGGGAGGGCTCTGCTCAAAGATGGTTCTAGAAATGAGGCATTTTCTATTATTATTATTATTACTAAATTCAGAGCACAGACAGCGTTTCAAGTTGGTATGGGTTTTGCACCCAAAGCAAAATGCATCATTCAAGACACCATAAGAAAGACATCTTAAGCTCATCTTCCTGCTACAGAAAGAGACAGCATTTGGTGGGGGCTGGACAGAGTCCAATTGCTGAATGGCCCAACCGCAGTGCAGAACCGCAGCCCAGCTTGAAGGGCCAGATGCGAAGGGGAGACCAAAATGAAAACTATCAACGGAATAAAAGAACACACAGGCAAGGAAACAGCAGGAGGGCTGCAGAAACAGAGGCAAACACAGGGAAATATACCAAGAACATGAAATGTGCTGTTACTGATTTGCATGCTGGGTTATGTCAATAGACACCATTTTTAGGAACAGAAAATTAAAATGGGAAAGTTTTTTTTTTTTTTTTTTTTTTTTTAACAAACAAGAAAAGACAGCGTGCAGGCATATTCACAGCAACCTGGAAATGAGACTAATCTCTTCGAGTCACAATTAAATTCCAACAAAAAGAGGGGGTGGGTATATGAATAAAGATGTGTTTCAAACAAAGAGAAGAAAGGGTATTTTGGGTATTCGGCTGCTTGAATATTTAAGCATAATAACTGATACTTGGGAGGAGCATAAATGCTTCATGAAGTACATGACTCGGGGCTGGAAATGCAGGATCAGCACAGAAGCGGTGGAAGACTCTCCATCCGAGATCCCTGATGTTCTCGGTCATTCACTCCACAGTCGCCCATCAATTCCCAACTAACTGCTATGACAACATCCTCCCCTCCCCTGCACCCCACTCCTTGCCCCTCTGCCAGGGGCACGCCCCAAACCTCCATAATCCTGAGCCGGCCTGGGCCACAGTCCCCAACACCCCCATGGGACTGAGCATCAGGTTATTTCTGAATATTTGTGCTAACTTCTTTCAGATGACATTAAGGGTTTTTTTTTTTTTTTTTACTCTATCTTTCAGAGGTACCTATTAAAATGAATATAAATGGAGTTAGATGCTGTCTGGGATTGCTTCAATATCAGGGAATATTACGTAGCAACAACAAAGGCCATATTCTGACCCCATAGATGAATCTCACAGACAATGCTAAGTAAAGAAATTAGGCCTTCAGACAGTACATATTTTTTTTTAATTTATTTGACAGGTAGAGATATAGATAGTGAGAGAGAGAGTCAGAGAGAAAGGTCTTCCCTCCGTTAGTTCACTACCCAAATGGCCACCACAGCCGGCGCTGTGCCGATCCGAAGCCAGGAGCCAGGTGCTTCCTCCTGGTCTCCCACGTGGGTGCAGGGGCCCATATGGGTCATCCTCCACTGCCCTCCCAGGCCACAGCAGAGAGCTGGACTGGAGAGGAGCAACCGGGACTAGAACCCGGGGCCCATATGGGATGCCCATGCCTCAGACGGAGGATTAACCAAGTGAGCCAAGGCACCGGCCCCTAGACAGTACATATTATGTGATTCCCTTTGTCTGAAGATCAAGGAGAGGCAACAACCAAATTTTTGAATTAAAGTTAGAACAGTGGCTAAGTGGCAGAGAAAGATGACAACAGAAATCAGAATATTGTCTATTGGGGCGGGTGCTATGGCACAGGTTAATCCTCTCTGCAGCGCCAGCATCCCATATGGGCACCAGTTCTAGTCCTGGCTGCTCGTCTTCCAACCCAGCTCTCTGCTATGGCCTTGGAATGCAGTAGAAGATGGCCCAAGTCCTTGGGCCTCTGCACCCACATGGGGGACCCGGAAGAAGCTCCTGGCTCCTGGCTTCTGATTGGCACAGCTCCAGCCATTGCAGCCAACTGGGGAGTGAACCAATGGAAGGGTGACCTTTCTCTCTGTTTCTCCCTCACTGTAACTCTACCTCTCAAATAAATAAATAAAATCTTAAAAAAAAAAAAAAGAATATTGGCTATTTCTGGGTAGTGAATACTGACTGAAAGGAGACAGGAAGAAACTTTCTAGAATGATGGAAATTTTCTACTTTCTGGTTTGGTGGTGGCACATAACGTCAAACTCATCAAATGCTCAAGATGTGCGCATTTCATTGTATGTTAAGCGTATTTCAATAAAAACTATTAGTTATTTTTTAGCTTGAAGACATTTATTTGGATCATCAGTTTTCTTTGTAACTAATGCAAATCTTCATGTATGCTTACAGGCATTCATTCTCTTTCCCAGTGAATACATAAGTGAAAATAACAGCACTGTTATTTAGCAACTATGATAATTCCCTTCTGGAGCAGAGCCAGCAAAACTCCGCCACTGACAAATCACTCAGTTTGAAGTCTTATTGCTGAGTCATCACTTTTTCATATGATGGATCTCAAGGAAGCATACCATATAGGACCAGTGAATATTGGTTCTCTTTATTTTTTTAAAGATTTATTTATTTATTTGAAAGGCAGAGTTATACAGAGAGAGGAGAAACAGAGAGAGAGAGAGAGGTCTCCCATCCGATGGTTCACTCCCCAGTTGGCCGCAACAGCCGGAGCTGTGCCAATCCGAAGCCAGGAGCCAGGAGCTTCTTCCAGGTCTCCCACGTGGGTGCCGGGGCCCAAGGACTTGGGTCATCTTCTACTGCTTTCCCTGGCCACAGCAGAAAGCTGGATAGGAAGTGGAGCAGCCGGGTCTCGAACCGGCGCCCATATGGGATGCCAGTGCTTCAGGCCAGGGCGTTAACCTGCTGCGCCACCGCGCTGGCCCCAATATTGGTTCTCTTTAAAAAGTAGATGGGGTTGGGACCAGCACTGTGGTGTAACAGGTAAAGCCACTGCCTGCAGTGCCGGCATCCCATATGGAGACCTGGCTGCTCCACGTCCAATCCAGCTCTCTGCTACGGCCTGGGAAAGCAGTGGAAGATGGCCCATGTCTTTGGGCCCCTGAACTCACAAAGGAAGACCCAGAGGAACTGCTTGGCTCCTGGCTTCAGAATAGCGCAGGTCTGGCAACTGCAGCCAACTAGGGAGTGAACCAGTGGATGGCAGACCTCTCTCTCTGCCTCTCTTTTTCTCTCTGTATAACTCTGTTAGCGGGGCAGCACTATGGCATAGTAGGTAAAGCCGCTGCCTACAGGGCCAGCATCCCATATGGATGCCAGTTCAAATCCCAGCTGTTCTACTTCCAATCCAGCTGCCTGCTAATGTATGTGCCTGGGAAATCATGGGAAGATGGCCCAAGTCCTTGGGCCTCTGCACCTATGTGGAGACTCAGAAGAAGCTCCTGGCCTGGGATGGGCCCAGCTCTGACCATTGCAGTCATTTGTGAATGGAAGATCTCTCTCTGTCTCCCTCCACCCCTCTCTAACCCTGCCTTTCAAATAAATAAATAAATCTTTTAAAAAAATAAAATAAAATGTAGTTGAGGCAGGAATCAGATATAGCAATTAAAGCACTGGTTGTGATGCCTGCATCCTATACTGGAATGCTTCAGTTCAAGTCCAACGGTGCCTGTGTTTGATTCCAACTACCTGCTAATATGAACCTTGGGAGGCAGTACTTGGGTCCCTGCCACTCATATGGGAAACTTGGACTGAATTCCTGGATCCTGATTTTGGCCTGGCCTTTCTCCAACTACTACAAGCATTTGGAGAGTGAAGCAATGAATGTAAGATCTCTCTGTGTCCATCTGTGTCTCTCTCCTTCTGTCTCTCTGCCTTTAAAATAAATACATTTAAAAATAAATAAATAAAGAGGAACAAATGTATCACAAAGCCCGAACCCAGCTATCCCCATGATGCCAGGGACCTCTCTGCCCTGCACTGCAAGCTTTTAGATGGAAGCAAGGTGAGCATGGTCTGTGCATGCCTGGGGGTTCTTTATTAGCAAGGAAAGCATATTCCCAGGGAGGAATCTCAGCCCTGGAAGCCAAGTCCATTATTGAAAATCAACACTGGGGTAGCTCAACATAGAAACTAAAGTTTCCCCAGTGCTGAGAATGATGGTGGATCATGTGTGTGGTCATCCTGGTCAACAATTCACCTGGCTCTGAGAAACAGGAGACTGTATCCTGAGGACTTGCAGGCTCTGGTCTTAGCCTGAACTTTTTCTTTCTTCTTCCCTTGGCATTGTTAATAGCTGTTTAAAAATCTGGGAGCCTTCGCCTGACTGGTTTACTGTCATCCTACTGCTATTTCATCTGTCAAGGATAATTTAGTAGAACTGTAAACATTGATTCAGGTTCTGTCTCATGCTCCACCAATTAACAGATATATATCATCTGTATTTATTTTTTAAAACCCTCATTTATTTTACTTGAAAGGCAGAATGACAAAGAGAGATTGATCTTACACCCATTGGTTCACTCCCCAAACGGCTGCAACAGCCAGAGTTAGCTAGGCCAAAGTCAGGAGCCAGAAAAACCTATCTGGGTCTCCCATGCGGGTGGCAGGTCCTACAAGTACTTGGACCATTATCTGCTGCCTCCCAGGCACATTATCAAGAAGATGGATTGGAAAGCATTGAGTATCCAGGACTCCAACCACCACTCTGATCTGGGATGCCAGCATCCTAAGCAACACCCACCCATACCACCTGTGTTTAACAATCAGGGTGGAAGTGGATGTTTGGTGCCCCTATTAAGACACTGTTTGGGATGCTCACATCCATATCAGATTGCCTGGGTTTGAATCCCAGCTCTGCTTTTGATCCAGCTTCCTGCTGATGCACACCCTGGTAGGCAGCAGGTGGGGGCTCGAGTACTTGTGCCCCTGTCCCCCAATTGAGAGACCCAAATGGGGTTCCAGGTTTCTACATTTGGCATAGCCCAGCTCTGGCAATTGTGGGTATCTGGGAAGTAAATCAGTAGATGGACTATCTCTCCCCTACCCCATTGCTCACTCTTTCTGTCTCTCTTCCCTCTACCTTCCAAATAAATAATTTTTTAATTTAAAATGAATAAATAAAAATCTGGGTGATGTTTCCAACAAGACAGGTGAAAGTTCAGTAAGAAACAGGAAACTGAACATACTCCATGTATCGCCCACAGAAGTGCTTATTAACCAATTTAAAAAAAAAAAAGGAGTAATTTAAAAGTGGAGAAAGCTGATGAACACCACACTAACCAAACAATAAACATCTGTGTCACGGATAATGGAACAAAGCCACAGTGCACACCTCATGATGGATGCACTGAGAAGAACATCATGTTTCTGTTGCAATAATAAAATACCTGAGGCTGGGTACTTGATACAGAAAAATGGATCATTTAGTTCACAGTTTGGGAAGCTCAAAGTCCAAGATCAAGTGGCCCCATCTGTTTGGCCTCTGGTGAGGGCCTGCCTGGCTCCATCACAACATGGAGGGGGTGCAGAAGTGCTATTGCTCTTCGGATATACTCATGGAAATATTTAAGGGTTAAGGGACATGTAACTTACTCTCAAAGGATTCAGAAAAAGAAGTGTTTGTATATATGCACACACACACACAGAATACTAAGCCAAATATGAAACTTGATAATAACTGATAAATCTGTGTGCCCCCCTTCTTTCAAATGAGGTGAAAATCAAAGTGGAGATGGGAACAGGTCTCAATCCTCCCTCTGAATTCCTAACATCAGAAAGTCAGAAGTCCTCTCAGAGGGTCTTAACAGCAGCAAACTGAACTGTTTGGAGGGTCTACCTATATCCAGCTAGATGAACTGAAATGACACAAATCACCTTCATCTTTTCCCTTTGTTTCCACAACTGAGAGGCATACTCTGTCATGTGGCAGCTGTCAATACAAAAATGAGAAATACTCTAACCCCTTACCATTTTTCATAGAAACATATTTTCTCCAAAATCTGGGCAAAGGTAAAATAAAGTATTAAACAACATGTACTTTTACCCCAACACTGTTAATTAGGAAAGACTAAACTTTTGCTAATGACATTTATCTATCAACAAACCTTTAAGTTTTATGGTATTTTAGGCAGACGCCCTGGCTCATTAGGCTAATCCTCCGCCTGTGGCGCCGGCAACAGTCCCTGTTGCTCCTCTTCCAGTCCAGCTCTCTGCTGCGGCCCAGAAGGGCAGTGGAGGATGGCCCAAGTGCTTGGGCCTCTGCACCCGCATGGGAGACCGGGAGGAAGCACCCGGCTCCTGGCTTCAGATGAGTGCAGTGCCGGCCAAGACGGCCATTAGGGGAGTGAACCAGTGGAAGATCTTCTTCTCTGTCTCTCCCTCACTGTCTATAACTCTCTCTGTGCGTCTCTCTCTCTCTCTCTCTCTCTCTCTCTCTCTCTCTCTCTCACTGTCTAACTCTGCCTGTCAATAAATAAATAAATAAATAAAATAAAAAAAGTTTTATGGTATTTTATGTCCTTAAAGCATTTTATGCCCTTAAACTAATCCTATAATTATAGGAGTAGTTTCTTCCATTTATAAACAAACTAGATTGAAGATCTGTAGAACTTATTTGTCTATTTTTATGAACATTGAGCTCCATTTTATAAATTTTTATAGCCCATGAATCTATATATTTACTGTTTAATTTTCTGGTGGCATTAAGCTGAAGTTTGAATATGATGAAGGCAATAACTGTCTATACATAGATGCTTAGTAATTAATTTATTTTTAAAGCATTTATTGAATGCTTTAAATGTGTCAAGCACACTGATAGTTACTTAGAGGTCAGACAGTAGCATAAATTAGACATGTTGGCCAATCATATATTTTTTTAAAATATTTATTTATTTAGGTGTTTGAGAAGCAGACTTACAGAGAGAGAGAGAGGGGGAGAGACAGAGAGAGAGGAAGACCTCCCCAAATAGCCATAATGGCCAGAACTGGGCCAATTTAAAGCCAGGAGCCACGATCCTCCTCTGGGTCTCCCACATGAGTGTAGGGGCCCAAGCACTTGGGCCATCTTCGACTGCTTTCCCACGCCATCAGCAGGGAGCTGGATTGTAAGTGGAGCAGCCAGGATTCAAACCAGTGCCCATACAGAGTGCTGGCACCTCAGGCAGAGGCTTAACTTACTGTGCCACGTGCTGGCCCCAATCATATATTATTTACTCTTTTATTACACTAAAAATCATAATGGCTACTGGTTCAGATGAGAAACAGCAGTAGGTGCCCCTTGATTTTCAGCACCAAGATCACAAAACATCCTGTCTCCCATGAAGCCAGAATTAGAGAGACAAAGCAAAACCTGACAGCCCACAGCCATGAACATGTTACGTGTATCAAATCCTAGGTTCAAAAAATCCATGTTCAAGACAACATAAATAGGCCAGCGCCACAGCTCAATAGGCTAATCCTCCGCCTACGGCGCCGGCACACCAGGTTCTAGTCCCAGTCGGGGCGCCGGATTCTGTCCCGGTTGCCCCTCTCCAGTCCAGCACTCTGCTGTGGCCCAGGAGTGCAGTGGAGGATAGCCCAAGTGCTTGGGCCCTGCACCCCATGGGAGACCAGGAGAAGCACCTGGCTTCTGCCTTTAGATCAACGCAGTGCACCGGCCACAGCACGCCGGCCACAGCGGCCACTGGAGGGTGAACCAACGGCAAAAGGAAGACCTTTCTCTCTGTCTCTCTCTCCCACTCTGCCTGTCCAAAAAAAAAAAAAAAGACAACACAAATAGCTGCTCTAAATTTCTGGGGTGCAATACCACTCCCCAGAACAGGGCTCCTTAGAGCAATAGTTGATTTCAGGGCTCGGCAGTGTAGCATCAGCTGAACTGAGGCATCACGTTGTACCAGAGAGCAAAAAATGCAGAAAGACCAAAGGGCACAGGAGCAGAATGCCATGCCTCTTAGCAGCCAAATTGGGTATAACTCAAGAATAATGACTAAACTTAATTACAACACATTGAATAAAAACTACAATTTTTAAAAACATAAGTACACAGTGAAACTAGAAGTGGAAGGGGATGAAAAGATGTTTACACAACACTGGCAAGGAGCTGGTGATGTGGCATAATGGGTTCAGCCACCACCTGAAACACCAGCATCCCATATGGGCACCAGTTCATGTCCTGACTACTCCACTTCCAATCCAATTCCTTGTGAATGCTCCTAGGAAAGCAGCAGAGGATGGTTCAAATCCTTGAGCCTCATGCGAGACACAGACGAAGCTCCTGGCTCCTGGCTTTGGCCTGGCCTAGCACTGGGCCACTGCAGTCATTTGGAAAATGAACCAGCAGATAGAAGATTTCTCCCTGCACCCCCCGAAGAGAGGAGGGAGGGGAGGGGAGGAGAGGGGAGGTGGGAGGAGAGGAGGAGAGGGGAGAGGAGAGAAGAGGAGGAGAGGGGAGAGGAGAGGATAGAGGGGGAGAGGGGGAGAAGGAGAAAGGGGGAAAGGGGGAGAAGGAGAGAGGGGAAAAGGAGAGGGGGGAGAGGAGAGGATGTGAAAGGTCTCTACAATGCAAATTAGAAAACAAGGCAAAAATAGAATAGACACACAAGAAAGGGAAAATCTGCCATGTTTGTAGGCTAAAAGAATTAATATCATCGGGGCGGAGCCAAGATGGCGGATAGTGAGGACGTGCGCCAAAAGTCTGGAAAATAAAGTTTCATAAAAGTGGAATTACTGTAGCCTCAGGAAAAGATTCAAGAAAAAAAACTGCAGAGGAAACGCTTCCGGATCTAGTGGATGTGACACAGAGGACCTACAAGGAGCCCACCGCGAGGAAACCCAACCACGGGAGCCGAGCCGCAAAATCTCCCCAGCGCAGCAACGACCGGAGGTAAGACAAAAGCCTCAGAAATGCGAGACATTAGTGGGGAAAGGCAGAGGCCCCTCCCTCCACTTGAGCAAAACAAAGAGCAGGCACCATTTTACATATGTAAAGCGGCAATGAGTACAGAAACTCAGTAACTCTGGGTCTAAGGTGAAACTTGAGAACACATTGAGGGCTGCATAAACTCTTTGTGTAGTCCCAGGGGTAGATCAAACGAATACTCTCAGAGGCCAGATTTCAACTACCCTCAATTCCACTCAGCCATTCAGAATTACTTCCCAACTGAGTCAAAAAAAAAAAAAAAAAAAAAGAGAGAGAGAGAGAGAGAGATCCAGCAAGGAGCAAGGTGAGTCACTTTTTGCACAGCCTTAAACCTGAAGAATCAAGCAGAGCTCTCTGGCCACACCCATCACAGCCTCTAAGGATCCATCAAAAAAGACAGTCCACTTAGAGGCATAGTATAACGAGAAAAAATCACCACAGCAAAAAAAAAAAAAATTATCTCCAACATGCCAAACAACAAACGTAGAAGCCGAGGTAACAAGAGCAGGGAAGACACTATGACGCCCCCAAATGAACAAGACATCCCAATCCAAGATTATGAAAATGAAGAGATAGAGGAAATGCAAGAAGCAGATCTCAAAAAATTGATAAGAACATTAAGAAGTTCTCAAAAACAAATTCTTGAACTACAGAAATCCTTAATGGACAAGATAGAAAATCTCTCTTGTGAAAATGAAATATTAAGGAGAAATCAAAATGAAATGAAACAACTAGTAGAACATGAAACTGTGATAGTGACAAGAAACCTTAATGAAATGAAGAACTCAATAGATCAAATGACAAACACATTAGAGAGCCTTAAAAACAGAATGGGTGAAGCAGAAGAGAGAATATTGGAATTAGAAGACAGAGAACAGGAAAGGAAACAGTCAAATCAAAGAAAAGAAGAAGAAATCAGAAATCTAAAAAATACTGTCAGTAATCTACAGGATACTATTAAAAAAACCCAACATTCGGGTTCTAGGAGTTCCTGAAGGCATGCAGAGGGAGAAAGGATTAGAAGGCCTTTTTAGTGAGATACTAGCAGAAAATTTCCCAGGTTTGGAGAAGGACAGAGACAACCTAGTACAGGATAGAACCTGCTCATAGAACCCCTAATAAACATGACCAAAAGAGATCCTCACCATGACACGTCGTAATCAAACTCACCACAGTGAAACACAAAGAAAAGATCCTAAAATGTGCAAGAGAGAAACGCCAGATTACTCTCAGAGGATCTCCAATTAGACTCACAGCTGACTTCTCTTCAGAAACCCTACAAGCTAGGAGAGAATGGCGAGATATAGCCCAGGTACTAAGAGAGAAAAACTGCCAGCCCAGAATATTATATCCTGCAAAGCTCTCATTTATGAATGAAGGTGAAATAAAGACCTTTCACAGCAAACAGAAACTGAAAGAATTTGTCGCCACTCGTCCAGCCCTGCAAAAGATGCTTAAAGATGTGTTACATACAGAAACACGGTCACCAATATGAAAGAAGGTAAAGGAAGGAAACCTCAGAGCAAAAGATCACAGGAATCTCAAACCATATATTAGAAAATATCTTTGGAAAATGGCAGGGCAAAGTTACTCCTTCTCAATAGTCACATTGAATGTTAATGGCTTGAACTGTCCAGTTAAAAGACACCGATTGGCTGATTGGGTTAAGGAACAAAACCCATCTTTTTGCTGCTTACAAGAAACTCATCTTTCCAACAATGATCCATACAGGCTGAGAGTAAAAGGCTGGAAAAAGATATACCATGCCAACAGAAATGAAAAAAGAGCAGGCGTAGCCATCTTAATATCGGACAACATAAACTTTACCACAAAAACTGTTAGGAGAGACAAAGAGGGGCACTATTTAATGATTAAGGGATCCATTCAACAGGAAGATATAACGATTATCAATGTATATGCACCTAATTACAGGGCACCAGCTTATTTAAAAGACTTGTTAAGGGACTTAAAGGGAGACTTAGACACCAATACAATAGTACTGGGGGACTTCAATACTCCACTCTCAGAGATAGACAGATCAACAGGACAGAAGATCAACAAGGAGACAGTAGATTTAAATGACACTATAGCCCAAATGGATCTAACAGATATCTACAGAATATTTCATCCTACATCTAAAGACTTTACATTCTTCTCAGCAGTACATGGAACCTTCTCTAGGATTGACCACATACTAGGCCATAAAGCAAGTCTCAGCAAATTCAAAAGAATTAGAATCATACCATGCAGCTTCTCAGACCACAAAGGAATGAAATTGGAAATTAGCAACTCGGGAATCCCTAGAGCACGTGCAAACACATGGAGATTGAACAACATGCTCCTGAATGAACAATGGGTCATAGAAGAAATTAAAAGAGAAATCAAAAATTTTCTGGAAGTAAATGAGGAGAACAGCACAACATACCAAAACCTATGGGATACAACAAAAGCAGTGTTAAGAGGAAAGTTTATATCAATAGGTGCCTACATCAAGAAATTGGAAAGGCACCAAATAGATGAGCTTTCAAGTCATCTCAAGGATCTAGAAAATCTGCAGCAAACCAAACCCAAACCCAGTAGGAGAAGAGAAATAATTAAAATCAAAGAAGAAATCAACAGGATTGAATCCAAAAAAACATTACAAAAAAACAGCCAAACGAGGAGCTGGTTTTTTGAAAAAATAAACAAAATTGACACCCCATTGGACCAACTAACTAAAACAAGAAGAGAAAAGATCCAAATCAATAGGATCAGAGATGAAAAAGGAAATGTAACAACAGACACCACAGAAATAAAAAGAATCATCAGAAATTACTACAAGGACTTGTATGCCAGCAAACAGGGAAATCTATCAGAAATGGACAGATTCTTGGACACATACAACCTACCTAAATTGAGCCAGGAAGACATAGAAAACCTAAACAGACCCATAACTGACACAGAAAATGAAACAGTAATAAAGGCCCTCCCAACAAAGAAAAGCCCAGGGCCAGATGGATTCACTGCTGAGTTCTACCAGACATTTAGAGAAGAACTAACTTCAATTCTTCTCAAACTATTCAGAGCAATCGAAAAAGAGGGAATCCTCCCAAATTCTTTCTATGAAGCCAGCATCACCTTAATTCCTAAGCCGGGAAAAGATGCAGCATTGAAAGAGAATTACAGACCAATTTCCCTGATGAACATAGATGCAAAAATGCTCAATAAAATTCTGGCCAATAGAATGCAACAACACATCAGAAAGATCATCCACCCAGACCAAGTGGGATTTATCCAGGTATGCAGGGATGGTTCAACATTCGCAAAACAATCAACGTAATACACTACATTAACAGACTGCAGAAGAAAAACCATATGATTCTCTCAATAGACACAGAGAAAGCATTTGATAAAATACAACACCCTTTCATGATGAAAACTCTAAGCAAGCTGGGTATGGAAGGAACATTCCTCAATACAATCAAAGCATTATATAAAAAACCCATGGCCAACATCCTATTAAATGGGGAAAAGTTGGAAACATTTCCACTGAGATCTGGTACCAGACAGGGATGCCCACTCTCACCACTGCTATTTAATATAGTTCTCGAAGTTTTAGCCGGAGCTATTAGGCAAGAAAAAGAAATTAAGGGATACAAATCGGGAAGGAAGAACTCAAACTATCCCTCTTTCAAGATGATATGATTCTTTATTTAGGGGACCCAAAGAACTCTACTAAGAGACTGCTGGAACTCATCGAAGAGTTTGGCAAAGTAGCAGGATATAAAATCAATGCACAAAAATCAACAGCCTTTGTATTCACAGGCAATGCCACAGCTGAGGAAGAACTTCTAAGATCAATCCCATTCACAATAGCTACAAAAACAATCAAATACCTTGGAATAAACTTAACCAAAGACGTTAAAGATCTCTATGATGAAAACTACAAAACCTTACAGAAAGAAATAGAAGAGGATACCAAAAAATGGAGAAATCTTCCATGCTCATGGATTGGAAGAATCAATATCATCAAAATGTCTATTCTCCCAAAAGCAATTTATACATTCAATGCAATACCCATCAAGATACCAAAGACATTATTCTCAGATCTGGAAAAAATGATGCTGAAATTCATATGGAGACACAGAAGACCTCGAATAGCCAAAGCAATCTTGTACAACAAAAACAAAGCCGGAGGCATCACAATACCAGATTTCAGGACATACTACAGGGCAGTTGTTATCAAAACAGCATGGTACTGGTACAGAAACAGATGGATAGACAAATGTAACAGAATAGAAACACCAGAAATCAATCCAAACATCTACAGCCAACTTATATTTGACCAAAGATCCAAATCTAATCCCTGGAGTAAGGACAGTCTATTCAATAAATGATGCTGGGAAAATTGGATTTCCACGTGCAGAAGCTTGAAGCAAGACCCATACCTATCACCTTACACAAAAATTCACTCAACATGGATTAAAGACTTAAATCTATGACCTGAAACCATCAAATTATTAGAGAGCATTGGAGAAACCCTGCAAGATATAGGCACAGGCAAAGACTTCTTGGAAAAGACTCCAGCAGCACAGGTAGTCAAAACCAAAATTAACATTTGGGATTGCATCAAATTGATAAGTTTCTGTACTTCAAAAGAAACAGTCAGGAAAGTGAAGAGGCAACCAACAGAATGGGAAAAAATATTTGCAAACTATACTACAGATAAAGGGTTGATAACCAGAATCTACAAAGAAATCAAGAAAATCCACAACAACAAAACAAACAACCCACTTGAGAGATGGGCCAAGGACCTCAATAGACATTTTTCGAAAGAGGAAATCCAAATGGCCAACAGACACATGAAAAAATGTTCAAGATCACTAGCAATCAGAGAAATGCAAATCAAAACCACAATGAGGTTCCATCTCACCCCAGTTAGAATGGCTCACATTCAGAAATCTACCAACAGCAGATGCTGGAGAGGATGTGGGGAAAAAGGGACACTAACCCACTGTTGGTGGGAATGCAAACTGGTTAAGCCACTATGGAAGTCAGTCTGGAGATTCCTCAGAAACCTGAACATAACCCTACCATACAACCCAGCCATCCCACTCCTTGGAATTTACCCAAACGAAATTAATTTGGCAAATAAAAAAAGCCATCTGCACATTACTGTTTATTGCAGCTCAATTCACAATAGCTAAGACCTGGAACCAACCCAAATGCCCATCAACAGTAAACTGGATAAAGAAATTATGGGACATGTACTCCATAGAATACTATACAGCAGTAAGAAACAACGAAACCCGGTCATTTGCAACAAGATGGAGCAATCTGGAAAACATCATGCTGAGTGAATTAAGCCAGTCCCAAAGAGACAAATATCATTTGTTTTCCCTGATCAGTGACAACTAACTGAGCACCAAAGGGGAAACCTGTTAAGTGAAATGGACACTATAAGAAACAAAGACCTGATCAGCTCTTGTCCTGACTCTAGATGTACAATGTAATACTTTATCCTTTTTAGTATTTGTTGTTGTTGTTGTTGTTCTAGTACTAGTGGTTGAACTCTGTAATTAACACACAATTATTCTTAGGTGTTTAAATTTTAACTGAAAAGTGATCCCTGTTAAATATAAGAGTGGAAAAAGAGAGGGAGGAGATGTACAATTTGGGACATGCTCAATCGGACTTGCCGCAAATGGTGGAGTTAGAAATGTGCCAGGGGATTCCAATACAATCCCATCAAGGTGGCATGTACCAATGCCATCTCACTAGTCCAAGAGATCAATTTCAGCTCACAATTGATGGCTCTGATAGGTCTAAGAGTCAAAGGGATCACACAAACAAGACAAGTGTCTGTTAATACTAACTGATAGAATCAAAAAGGGAGAGAAGGATCCAACATGGGAAGCGGGATACACAGCAGACTCATAGAATGGCAGATGTCCTAAACAACACTCTGGCCTCAGAATCAGCCCTTAAGGCATTCGGATCTGGCTGAAGAGCCCATGAGAGTATTGTAGGCATGGAAAGCCAAGATACCATGGGAAAAAAAAAAAAAAGACCTAAATGAAAGATCTCTGTGAGTGAGATCCCAGTGGAAGGAACGGGGCCATCAAAGAAGGAGGTACCTTTCTCCGAAGGGAGGAGATAACTTCCACTTTGACTATGACCCTATCGGAATAAGATCAAAGTCAGCGAACTCTAAAGGCTTCCATAGCCCTGACAACTCATGAATAGAGCCTAGGGAGATTACTGATGCCATGAACAGGAGTGTCAAATTGTTAAGTCAGCAACAGGAGTCACTGTGTACTTACACCCCATGTGGGATCTGTCCTTAATGTGTTGTCTAATGTGAAGTTGTTGGACCTCTCAGTTGCAGAGATGCCCACTTGCTCAGGAGGACGCCCAGAGATCCAGACTCCAGACCAGTTGATGCAAAAAGCACGAGGTTTTTATTGAACGTTTGCGCAAACGGGCCTCCACCTCAGGTAGTGAGGAGCCCTGAGCGGCAGTTACACACAGGTTATATAGGCAACGAATTAGCATATTCCTAATGCGCATGCGTAGGATTGGTCAGTTCAGAGGGACCATTAGCATATGGGAGAATGCTGGCGAAGAATGCTGGTGGATAGTGCTGGTGGAAAATGCAGAGGTGGCACGGGATTGGCTGGTTCGGAGGGACAATTAGCATACCGGAGAATGCTGAGGGAGAGTCCTAAGGTGTTACAGGATTGGCCGGTCGCAGTGACATCATAAGTGTGCGCCTAGAGACTCTCCGAAGGGGAGGGGCAGCTCTGCTCTGGGCGGGCCCAGAGGTTTCCCGGAGGGGAGGGGCAGTTCTGCTCTGGGCGTGTTAGAGGTTTTCCGGAGAGGATTGACTTTTCCTTCCCAGAGAATGTCCTGCCCGCTAGACTCTGGGGAACATCTAACCTCTTAAGAAGCCCCTGATATTTGCCCAGGCCTAGTTTCTTGTCCCTCTCCCCCATAAGGGTCCTTCAAAGTGATGCTATAACTAGTACTGAAACAGTATTTTTATACTTTGTGTTTCTGTGTGGGTACAAACTGATGAGGTCTTTACTAATTATATACTGAATTGATCTTCTGTATATAAAGATAATTGGAAATGAAAAAAAAACAACCTGGTGTTAAATTGGAAATGGAATAGAAAATAATTAATTAATTTAAAAAAATATTATATAGGATCTCTGTCTTTAATGTGCTGTACACTGTTATTTAATGCTATAACTAGTACTCCAACGGTAGTTTTTTCACCTTGTGTTGCTATATGGGGCAAACTGTTGAAATCTTTACCTAATATATACTAAACTGATCTTCTGTATATAAAGAGAATTGAAAATGAATCTTGATGTGAATGGAAGGGGAGAGGGAGCGGGAAAGGGGAGGGTTGCGGGTGGGAGGGAAGTTTGGGAGGGGGGAAGCCATTGTAACCCATAAGCTGTACTTTGGAAATTTATACTCATTAAATAAAAGTTTAATAAATGAAAAAAAAAAGAAGGAAAACAACAAGTATAAAAATAAACAATAATAAAATTAACTGGGGCAGTGCTGTGGTGTAGTGGGTAAAAAAAAAAAAAAAAGAATATCATCAAAATGCCCACACTATTCAAAGCAATTCACAAATTCAATTCAATCCCAATCAAATTACCAAAGACATTCTTTCTCAGACTTTGAAAAAATAATCCTAAAGTTCATGTAGAAACACAAGAGACCCCAAATATCTAAAGCAATCTTTTTTTTTTTTTTTTTTTTTTTTTTGACAGGCAGAGTGGAAGTGAGAGAGACAGAGAGAAAGGTCTTCCTTTTTGCCGTTGGTTAACCCTCCAATGGCCACTGGGCCGGCGCATCTCGCTGATCCGAAGCCAGGAGCCAGGTGCTTCTCCTGGTCTCCCATGCAGGTGCAGGGCCCAATGACTTGGGCCATCCTCCACTGCCTTCCTGGGCCATAGCAGAGAGCTGGCCTGGAAGAGGGGCAACCGGGATAGAATCCGGAGCCCCAACCAGGACTAGAACACAGTGTGCCGGCGCCGCAAGGCGGAGGATTAGCCTGTTAAGCCACGGCGCCGGCCATAAAGCAATCTTAAACAATAAAAACAAACCCAAACACATTACAATATCAGATTTCAAGACATACTAGAAGACTGTTAAAATCAAAACATTCTGTTACTAGCACAGAAATACAGATGTGGCTCAGTGGAACAAAATAGAAACTCTAAAAATTAATCCACACACCTAAAACCAACTGATCATTGACAAACGAGTTAAAATTTCTCCCTGAAGAAAGGACAATTACTTCAACACGTGGTGTTGTTATATACACATTGTAGAATATTATTCAGCCATAAAAAAGAACAAAAACCCATTTTCATAACAAAATGGACACAACTGGTAACCATTGTGCTTAGTGAAATAGGCCAGACCCAAAAGAAAAAATATCACATTTTCTCCGATTTGTAGTAGCTAATATTTAGAGTACAAAAAAATTTAATGTATATGAATGAAACTGACATATTGGGATTTGTTTATTGTTTATATCCCTTGTCTACACTCCTATAGAACAGTGGTCATTCTACATTTATTTGTTGGACTCTTTATTTCGTGGAGGGATAAATCTCTTATTATAAAGTAAATTAAAAATACATTAGAACAAAAATTAAGGAAAATGGAGGGTGGGATGGGGAGAGGGATGTAACATATGCTTAGAAATGTATCTATGAACTACATGAAATCTGTTCTCTTTATATTAATAAAAATGATACAAACAATAAAATTGCTTTTTGTTTATTTTCATTTTATTTGAAAAGTAGAGAGATAGATAGAAAGAAATCTTCTTTGTCTACAAAATGTCTACAAAAGTCAGGGTTGGGCCAGGGTGAACCCCGGAGCCAGGAACTCAATGTAGGTCTCCTACCTGGGTGGCAAAGACTAGGTACTCAAGCAATCATTAAGAGTGTGCATTAGGCCGGCGCCGTGGCTTAACAGGCTAATCCTCCGCCTTGCAGCGCCGGCACACCAGGTTCTAGTCCTGGTCGGGGCGCCGGATTCTGTCCCGGTTGCCCCTCTTCCAGGCCAGCTCTCTGCTATGGCCCGGGAAGGCAGTGGAAGATGGCCCAAGTGCTTGGGCCCTGCACCTGCATGGGAGACCAGGAGAAGCACTTAGCTCCTGGCTTCGGATCAGCACGATGCACCGGCCGCAGCGGCCATTGGAGGGTGAACCAACGGCAAAAAAGGAAGACCTTTCTCTCTGTCTCTCTGTCACTATCCAATCTGCCTTTCAAAAAAATAAAATAAAATAAAAAAATAAAACAAATAAAAAGGGCCAGCGCCATGGCTCACTTGGCTAATCCTCCACCTTCAGCACCAGAATCCCATATGGGTGCCAGGTTCTAGTCCCAGTTGCTCCCCTTCCAGTCCAGCTCTCTGCTGTGGCCCGGGAAGGCAGTGGAGGATGGCCCAAGTGTTTGGGTGCCTGCACCCGTGTGGGAGACCAGGAAGAAGCACCTGGCTCCTGGCTTTGGATCGGCATAGCTCCGGCCATAGCAGCCATTTGGGGGGTGAACCAACGGAAGGAAGACCTTTCTCTCTGTCTCTCCCTCTCACTATCTGTAACTCTACCTGTCAAATAAATAAATAAATAAATCTTTAAAAAAAGAAAAACAAAACTACTGGAACTTGTTGACAACAGGAAGATCCGCAGTGTGTTAGCCTGGCCTATCTACAGGGGAGTAGTGAGAATCAGCAGCCTCAAAGCCTTGGAGGGGAAGTCAGGTTTGGAGCCCTTCACAAAATCCCATTCCCAGAAACGTGTTTCCATTTTAACCAATCCACAGCTCTCCAGAAAAATCCCATTCACATGGGAACTGTCATTATTTGTCCTGACTCCGAAATCAACTAACCCCACAGGAAAAGTCCTATCCCAGAGGCATCTGGCAAAAATAATCAGTAACAATTTTTAATAACACAGTTGCCTGAGGCTACAATACTAGCTGGGTATAACAAGAGCCCAGCCAAAAATTTAACAGGAAGATCTGTTGAACAGATTCCATGCTCTCACATATTTTAATGGAAAACTAACCTACAAACCTAAAAAGCTCAATAAACTCCATAACATAAATTCAAAAAGAGTCGCAACGTCACATGGTCAAACTCCAAATGTCTAACACAAAGTGAGGACCTTGAATGAAGCAAGAGAAACAATAATTCAGTATGCATAAGGAGTCCTCAGTGAGATTACTGCTGGCTTCTTGCCCAAAGCTAAAGAGACCAGAAGGAAAAATAGCATTTTAAAGTGATGAAGAAAAAAAATGCTAAATAAGAATTCTCATTCCAGCAAACTATCCTTCAAATGAGAAATTAAAGCATTTCCAGGTAAAACAGAAAATTTTCTGCCAGCAGACATGCTGTATAAAAAATACTAGAGTCTTTTATGCTGAAAAGAATGGACAGTAGAAGACAACTCCAAGTTACCCCAAGACATTAGGAACACCATTACAGATAACTATGTGAGTAAATTATAATTTATAAAGATGTACTTTGTATGATACATTAACACCACAAAGGATGGAAAATATCAGAGCAAATTTTCTTTTTTTAATAGAAAGCTTTTATTTAATAAATATAAATTTCAAAAGTACTTTTATAGTGGTTCTTCCCCCCATATCCACCCTCCCACTCACAAACCATCCCATCTACTACTCCCTTTCTCATTTCATTCTTCATTAAGATTCATTTTTAATTATCTCTACATACAGAAGATCAACTCTATACTGAGTACAGATTTCAACAGTTTGCAACCACACAGACACACAAAGTATAAAGTACTGTTTGAAGACTAGTTTTCCTGTTAATCTCATAGTACAACACATTAAGGACAGAGGTTCTACATGGGGAGCAAGAGCACAGTGATTCCTGTTGTTGATTTAACAAATGACACTCTTATTTATGACATCAGTAATCACCTGAGGCACTTGTCATGAGTTGCCAAGGCAATGGAAGCCTCTTGAGTTCACAAACTCCGACCTTAATTAGACAAGGCCATAATCAAAGTGGAAGTTCTCTCCTCCCTTCAGAGAAAGGTACCTCCTTTGATGACCCGTTCTTTCCACTGGGATCTCACTCACAGAGATATTTCATTTGGGCCTTTTTTGTTGTTTTTTTTTTTCCAGAGTGTCTTGGCTTTCCATGCCTGACATACTCTCATGGGCTTTTTAGCCAGATCCGAAAGCCTTAAGGCCTGATTCTGAGGCCAGAGAGAGCAAGTTTTCTTTATACTACTGTAATTAAGTTAAAATTAATCTGAATTAAATTGTTTTGAGAAGTTATTGTAAAACACTATGAAAATAATTACAAAAAGTACAGTAAAATATTTAAATGGTGTGCTAAAAAAATTAAAGCTACCTGACATTTTTTAAAACAGCAACAGAGGAACATAGGAACCAAAAGACATGAGACATAAAGATAGCAAATAGCAATGTTGTAGATGTAAATCCTATCATATTACTTTATTTTGATTTTTATCTTTTAAAGATATTTTCAAAAGAAAACATAAGAAAAAAAAAAAAAAGAAAGAAAACATAAGGTGCAGTGTGATCAGGGATCCACTTCTCCAAGACTCTCAGAGCTCCTGGCTGGCTCCCCTCGGGCTTACAGGATCACTACAGCAGCTTGAAACACTGCATCTTGATGTGACAGTAACCTAAAGGCCACTTCCAAAGCACGCCTTTTGTTAAGAGTGAATAACTTACTCCTTCAAGCCCCTAAGAAGTTCTCCATTTTGTGTCACTGGTCAGAACTGCAGTACACTGCTGTGGCCTAGGCAGTCAGAAAGACCAGCGTGATTTACTTGGACCAACCAACGTTTACCCCCCCCAGAAATGACCCTTAATGAACATGGCTAACGGAGAAAAACAATACTAAGCAAAACCCAGGCTTCAGAAAAAGCTTCCATGTTTTATTGACAACCAACTGTAGTTGTCACATGTTTACACTGCTCTTAACAGTTTTCCACTTTAGATAGAATCTACTGAATTTCTGAGATGACTTAAAATTTAATTTTTTTCATGTCACTATAACTAACCTTCTCCCAATATTGTTGTATCATGTTGGTTATAAGACATAGCACTTATATTACCATGACCATGTAGTCTTATCTTCCAAGCAAAAGTTTACTTTATGATTACTTTTTCTCAGCTTTATGCTTTTCCTGTAGCTCACAGCTGCTTAGACCCTTTTGTAATTTTGTTTTCTGTGACCAATTTTCCCCAAAGACCTGTCAGTATTTTTCCCTAATATTCAAACACTTTAAGTAATCTGTCAGTTGCCCTTTCATCCCCTTTAGAGAGCTCCCTCCCACAGCCCTTTATCTTTCTACTATAATTTAGACTTGTTGCTGTCTAGCAACAGAATAAACTCCATTCTTAGGATTTCCTTTCTCCTCCTCTAATACTGAATCCTCAATTCCAGGATCCCTTGTTTTCTTTTTCTTAGCTATTTCCTCATTTTTTTGAAGCACACATTTTTTTTTAAAGATTTATTTAATTTATTTGAAAGACAGAGTTACAGAGCAAGGTACAGCCAGAGAGAGGTCTTCCATCCACTAGTTCACTCCCAAAATGAAAGCAACCGCCCAGAGCTCAGCTGATCCTAAGCAAGGAGCCAAGAGCTTCTTCCAGGTCTCCCACATGGTTACAGGGGCCCAAGGAATTGGGTCATCTTCCACTGCGTTTCCAGGCCACAGCAGAGAGCTGGATCAGAAGTGGAGCAGCCAGAACTCAAACCAGCATCCATATGGGATGCGCCACAGTGCCAGTCCCCACATACTCTTAAAACGTTATACTTAACATATTTGGTCCCTGAATGCTTAAAGTGTAGTCACATGAATTTCTTCTGCTTCAGTTGGAAATTTTCCAAATTTATAGCAATTTTAATAATAGTACATGAAACATTTACCTGTTATCCAGATTCACTTATGAATGCTTTTTTTCATTTTCCTTAGCATTTGCTTTTGCTTCCTCTTTCTTGGATGTAGAGATGATTTTAATAAAGGATTTGACTAAGGAAAAAGAGGAGGCAAGAACAACCACTAGACCAACAAAACCCTGTGAGCTCCTGCATCCCCACACCTAGAGCTTCCCACCATCACCCTACTGGTGGGGAATGCTGAAGGGAATGCTAAAGGAGATAAGGCCAACGTGAAGGACAAACCATGGAGAAGACCCAGAAGGCTGTCTGCTAAACCAGCTCCTCCAAAAGCCAGAATCCAAGCCTAAAAAGACCCCTGCGTAAAAGGGAGAGAAAGAACCCAAAGGGAAAAGGGGAAATGTTGATGCTGGCCAGGATGGGAATAACTCCGCAGAAAACGGAGACAGCAACAGAGACCAGGCACAGGAAGCTGCAGGTGCAGGAGATGCCAAGTGAAGTGTGCATTTCTTGTAACTGTGTACTTCTGGTGACTGTACAGTCTGAAGTACCATTTCTTACCAATTTTTACAAAAATGCAGTTTTGCTTTACTTTTTAAGCCATGTTGTTAGCACACGGAACACTTCATTGTTGTTTTGGGGTCTCCACAGCTGGAATGATGTAGGGAAAAACAGCGTTCCCTTGTAGTTTTGAGAGGTTTCCTCCTGGCTCCCAGCAGGGATTCTCTGCCTTTGACATATTGCCATCAGGGCACAAAACCCTGGGGCATGGAAAAACTCAGTTTGATTTTATGTCCTCTTCCTCCTCCCTGCCTGCCTTCAGCATAGACTTAACTCCCTTAAGCCAATGCTGAGACGTGCTGGGACCTGACTCGAGCACAACAGGTCATCTGGACTTCACAGTCCCACCACTGAGATGGTGTCCCTCCTAAGAGCCACTATTCCTTTTCTGGACCGCGGATATTCAGAGCTAAATGTGAAGTGTCAACCCTCACTCTAAACTTTCCCTTTTCAGAACATCAAATAAAGACTTCATTTTTTTTAAAGACTGATTTATTTATTTGAAAGTCAGAGTTATAAAGAGAGACAGGAAGAGACAGAAAGAGACAGGGAGATCTTCCAGGTGCCGGTTCACTCCCCAGATGGCCACAATGTCCACGGCTGAGCCAGTCCGAAGCCAAGAGTCAGGAGCCTCCTCTGGATCTCCCACGTTGGTGAAGGGGCCCAAACAGTTGGACCATCCATCTTCTGCTGCTTTGCCAGGCATATCAGGAGGAGCTGGACTGGAAGTAGAGCAGCCGGGTCTCCAATCAGCACCCATATGGGATGCTGGCATCACAGGGGGCAGCTTTCCCCACCACACAACAAAGTCAGCCCCATTCATTGGGTAAAGTGCCTTTTTGATTGATAGTCCACTGAAGAAGGGAGTTGAAAGTTGCTGCATACTGTTAGGGATTCTCTGTCCATGTTGTGCTTGAAATACCACGTCTGTTTATGAAAAGAACCTTTAGTAAAGCTGGATTCAGTCGGGCTTGGAAAAAAAATTTGACTAAGTTGCACACAAAATTGTTTATCCATAAAGACTTGTGTATATATTTCCATAGGATAATATTCCATTACCATAATACAGTTATCAACTTCAGTAAGTTTAACATTGACCCACTGCTTTTCTCTATGGCAGGGATTCTAATGTTGTAAATTGGTTCTGTAATTTCCTTTACGGCAGTTTACTTTTTCACTAGGAGAAGAACCACTCAGATCAAGTATTGCATTTAATTATCATGTCCCTTTAGTCACCCTTAATCTGGAATATTTCCTCAATCTCTCTTCAATGACATTCACATTTGCTAATACAAAAACTCCTTTTTTAAAAAATGTAATCAAGTTGGGTTTATCTGGTGCACCCTCGTGGTTAGATCCAGAGTCATCTCAGGCTGGAACACTCTTCAGTGCTGGGCCTTTCTCAGGTCATCATATGTGAAAGACACAATTGCCATCTGCCCCTCACTGGTAGCGTTAATTGTGATCATCCAGTCCAGACACTGTATAACTTCTAAATAGTTACTGTGCTTCCTCTTGCTATTAATAAGCTTTCCATTTTATACTATACAAATATTCTGATCCTAATTATCCCCTAGATTGAACATTCACTGATGGTTCTCACATGAATCAATTTTTATGATAATGGTCTCAGTATGATGATTTTCTAATGCTAGCACTTTTAGCATATTTATCAGTCAACACGTAACATTCTACTTCCATTAATTTACTACTGATGGATAGTTTGACTAGGATGGAATCCTAGGCTGAAAATCATTTACTCGAATTTTGAAAGCATTGCTCCATTATCTTTCAGCAACTTGAACTGCTAAAGACTGATGCCATTCTGATCCCAGTTTCTTGATGTGTGACCTGTTCCCCATTCCTGCCCATCCCCAGGAGCTCTAAGAATACCTTTTCTTAGTCCTCAGTGTTCTGATATTACATAATAATGGGCTGGAATTTGAAATTCTGTACTTTTTCCTTGAAAGTCTCCCAGTTTTTTAACATCCCATTCCAGTTTAAACAGGTACAAAATGGTCTTCCTGTCCCTCCACTATTCTGTAAATAATGGATCTTCCACTTCTTAGACACTGAATCTTTGTTTGGTCTACTTCCTCATTTTACTAAACCACACATTTTTTTAAACTTCAAGCATAAATTAGTAGGGGAAAAAAAAGTTTATATATGATACACAGAGACTAAAACCAGATCACTGCACATGTTTAAACATGGCAAAATTGTCTCCTAAGCCCCTGGGACAACAGCATCTATGTAAACCTTTTTAATGTACCAAGCAATACTATATATTATTTATGAAAAAAATCTGAAAAAATAATGGAGGGAGACAGAAAACAATGATCAGAGACCCCACTTCATCAGAAATATTCCATTTCTTTTATTTTTAAAAAATATGTAGAAATAAACTTTAAAAATCATGACTGTATCAATCACGTATGTACAAGGTGTTCATTAAAGTTTTTAAGACATTCAAACCGGAAATATCTTAAACGTTCAAGAATAAGAAACTGATTCCATAAATACAATTCTAGGCAATGTAATATGATGCAGCTATTAAATATATATTTTAAAAGGATGGGCATATAAATACATATATATATATATATATATCATAGAGTCCTTGTTGAGCAGGACATGTGAATGATATTCTGCTAAGTGAAAAATGTCATCTATGTATGGGGGCCAGCGCCGTAGCACACCAGGTTAAGTCACTGCCTGCATCGCTGGCATCCCTTATAGGTGCCAGTTTGTGTCTCGGCTGCTCCACTTCTGATCTAGCGCCCTGCTAATGTGTCTGGGAAAGCAATACAAGATGGCCCAAGTCCTTGGGCCCCTGTACCCACATGAGAAACCTAGATGAAGCTCCTGGCTCCTGGCTTCAGTCTAGCCCATCCCTGGCCACTGCAGCCATTTGGGGAGTGAATGAGCAGATCCAAGACTTCTTTCTCTGTGTCTGGCTCTCCTCTCTCCTTTTATAAAATGCTGCCATATTTGTATATAACCTACACACACACATACACACACACACTGGGGCCGGCGTTGTGGTGCAGTGGGATAACGCCCTGGCCTGCAGCGCCAGCATCCCATATGGGCGCCAGTTCAAGACCTGGCTGTTCCACTTCCAATCCAGCTCTCTGCTATGGCCTGGGAAAGCAGTGGAAGATGGCCCAAGTCTTTGGGCCCCTGCACCCGCATGTAAGACCTGGAAGAAGCTCCTGGCTTCAGATCAGCGCAGCTCTGGCGATGCGGCCAATTGGGGAGTGAACCATCAGATGGAAGACCTCTCTCTCTCTCTGCCTCTCCTTCTTTCTCTGTGCAACTATGTAACTCTGACTTTCAAATAAATAAATCTTAAAAAAAAAAAAAAACCTACACACATCCTCCAGTGTACTTTAAATCATCTCTAGATGGTATGTAATAGCTGTTACATTGTAAATGCTATCTAAATAGTTACTTGGTATTTTTTAGGGAACAGCAGCAAGAAAAATGTTGGGTGGATCCATCAAAGTGGAATGTGCAGATATGTGGGGCACACTGTATTAAAAGTGAAATTCAGGCCTGGCTACTTTCTAAGTTAGCTTTTTGCTGTGAGCATGTATTTCTTTTATAATCAGAAAATAATTTCTTAAACCTAAATTTCATTTAAAAGCTGCTTTGCATAATCAAAAGATTTAGAATGGACACTCTGTAAATGATGTCTACATCTCTTGCAAGCTGTTCGCAAAACAATTAAGCACCTTGTTTATGGAAAACCGAGAAGTACAAAACTGTTCTGTCCCCAGCACTCAGCAGCTGGAAAGAGAACCTCCTGTCTCACTAAAAGGCACGATCTGGCTTCAGTGTTCTGCTGCCTATACACGGGGCACTTCTTATTTGCACTTTTATAATCTGACAGACACCATCCTTCCATAATTAACCAATTTTCTAGTCACTGAAGAAGGAATTGTAACTAAACTGCTAAGAATGCCTGCAAGACAGCAGTAAGAAAAAGAATCCCTACTCCCAGTCACTACTTCACACTGCAGTATCACTGAAAACTCGGCTACACTGAGACTGCTGTTCTTAGAAAGTTTACATCAGAGTTGACAGCAGCCATCAAAACACTTCACCCATGAGCAAGGTCATTCACCATCCCCGGAGTCAAAACCAACCTGCAATGCCCTGAGCTTGAATATCAAATGGGAAATGGCACCAGGAAAAAAAATACATTTTTAACATTATTAAAATCCCAGGTGTCCTTAGGAAAGTAGCAAAATGGAGTATACTGAAACACAAATCCACTGCACTTCAGAGGGTGCTGGAGAAGCAGTATCCTCAAGGGATAGGCACGTTTTGATTGGAGGAAGAAAAGCAGCATGCAGACATGTTGAGGATAGTTGAACTCTAGCTACCGACCGAGGGACTGTCCGTTACCCACAGAATGTAAGGGTTTAGAGAGCTGCAGAGGGAACAGATGAAGACAGAAAGGCAAACGTGCAGATGTAACAGGGTTATCGCTGGAGTCCAGGGAGCCTTGTGGTGACTGAGACACACAAAGCACACACTCCTTTGATTTTCTCTCCAATTTCTCCATTTCTCTCTTTTTAATGACTGTCAGATCATATATACGGAACCTTTTTTCGGCTACTTTTCTTTTTGTTCTTGTCATTAACCCCATTGACTTTGCTTTCCAATGCTAATACTGAGAATCTCATTTCTGTTATTTTCAGTTTTTAAAGACTTCTTTATTCTCTTTAATTTTCTTATCACATGCTATTGTTTCATGGATGCAAATATCTTTTCTAATCATAAAAAATACTTCCTTCTCAAACAGTCTATTTCCTTCAAGTTATTTTGTGTGTATACACACAGTTCAGCCTCTTTCATATCCTTGCCTATTTGTTTATACTAAAGAATGGATTATTAAAAACCTGGTTGGAGGGAAAAGGTATCATGATGCAACAGGAAAAGCCACCTTTTGGGACACAGTATCCCATATCAGAGAGCCTAAGAGTCCCACTACTACTTCTGATTCAGCTTCCTGCTAGTGCACCTAGGAGGCAGTGCATTAGGCCATGTACTTGAGCTCCTGTCTCCCACGTGGGAGACTCTGATGGAGTTCCTGGCTCCTGCCTCTGCCCTGGCCCAGTCCCAACTACTGCAGACACTTGGGGAGAGAATCAGAAGATGAAGATTGTTCTCTCTCTCTCCTATCTCTCCTTCTCTGTCACTCTCTCAAATACACCAAAACAAACTAGAAGCTGTGTGCATAGCTGGAATCCCTCTGTAGAGCCTTTTCACTGGGGAAACTGAGATGTATCATTGGTCTTTTGACTTGATCAGATCTCCCCCAAGAAAGCCCTTACAATTTCCAGCCTACACACGGAAGTCTAGCTGGCAGTGTGCTGGGGTGAAGGAGAAGTGGCAACAGAAGCTCCAAAATTCCTGTTTTATTGCTTTAGAAAATAAAGAGCTTTGAGAAGCGGACCTGAGAATATACATGGTTTTTAAGACTTTCAGCCACTTTTCCTGTGCTTAGCCCCACCAGCATGCCCTACTTCCTAAGACATCTGAAGTCCTTGTTTCTCACGCCTTCTGGGGGATTGTGCCATGTGTAGAATGGCTGCTCTGTTTCCTCCAGTGCAGGTTAGGGTTTACCTTCCTTAGGTCTGCCACAAGTGAGAACGCTTCCAACTGCTTTCTAACTCCCAAATGTTAGCATCATCTTACTTGTGCTGTCATCTCAATTTACCCTTTTTTTTTTTTTTTTTTGACACGCAGAGTGGACAGTGAGAGAGAGACAGAGAGAAAGGTCTTCCTTTTGCCGTTGGTTCACCCTCCAATGGCTGCCGCGGTAGGCGCGCTGCGGCCGGTGCACCGCGCTGATCCGATGGCAGGAGCCAGGTGCTTCTCCTGGTCTCCCATGCAGGTGCAGGGCCCAAGCACTTGGGCCATCCTCCACTGCACTCCCTGGCCACAGCAGAGAGCTGGCCTGGAAGAGGGGCAACCGGGACAGGATCGGTGCCCCGACCGGGACTAGAACCCGGTGTGCCAGCGCCGCAAGGCGGAGGATTAGCCTAGTGAGCCACGGCGCTGGCCAATTTATGCCTTTTAATCCTCAACCACTTCAACTATTTTAGTGGGGTTTCAGGAGGGTATGACATGTTCAACCACCATCTTTACCAAAAACCCTACTGCATGCTAATACATTTATTTTAGGATTTCAGATTTGTTTTTAGGTTTTGGATAATTTTGTTTCCCACCACGCCCCATCCCCAGTTTCCCAAACAGTAAGCTTTCAAACACTTGTTTTCTAAAGAATGCATACAAGAATATAAATACTGCCCGGAATACCAACTTCTTTCACATCTCACAGACTCTGGTACTTCCTACTCTTAGTGTGGGTCTAGTATCTATTTTGTGCTCTCTTTAATGCAAGAGCTTTTTTTGATGTGTATTAACTCTATAACAAGAATTATTTCCTCATTACTTCAGCCAATAAGCAAATAGACAGCAAAGGATTGCCCGTGTCAACTCCCAAAGACCTCAACAATGAAGACCTCAAGAATTCTTCATGGGTCATACACATTAAGTCTCTTTGCTCCATTCTTTTTTTCCCCAACAGGCCATATTCCACTCGCTTTTTCTCTTCTTCTAAACTGATGTCAACCAAGCTTCTTTTAGCAGTCTCTCTCCTACAGATCCACTGTGAAATAAAGTGGTCCCTCCCAAACCCCTTATCAGTGTTTCCTCCAAAGTCCCAACTCACATCTTCCATTTAAAATGCATCACTCAAAGAATGGGGCACACTAACGATCTGGCCATCAGCACAAACACCCCAAATCAGAATTCCTGGGAGATAAGCCAGAAGATTACTTTTACTGCATAGCAGCTAAGTCAGACAGGGTAACATTTAAAAATCAACAATGTAAAGGTTTTTCAATTAACTGTCAAGAAGAAACAACTAGACAGCAAAAGTAACACACACAAAAGACACATACGGCCCCTTCCATCAACATCTAGAACTTACCTTTACATTAATGCTAATAAATGCGTAACTCAGCTCTTGTTCCAGTAATTACTTCACATAGTCCTTTGCATAGCTGTAAAGGATCATCAAGTCAATACCAAGAGAAATCCAAAATTCTATGTCACTAACCCACCACTTAAGTCTAGCCATTGACCCTACCACACAGGTCCCTCAATTTCTAGAAGTATAAACAACTTCAGAGATTTTTTTTCAGGGTTTCCTTAAGTTGGATTTATACCATTCCTCCTATTTCTTTAGTAATGCACCAGATTCCTCACTACAGTTCATACTACCTTAAGTAAATAAAATCTGGAAGTCAGTACTTGCAAAAAGAACATGAAGATGCCTGCCAAGCAAAACTGACACCATAGATGCAACAAAGATGAATGCTGTTATGTACATTTATTTAGAAAACAAAAGCAACAAAAAAATCTACATATCAAGGGCAAAACTCCATCATGTTTACACACATGTCCACACCTGATTGCTATCAATCATGTAGATGACTGCTATCAACAAAGACTTTTCAGTATGTTTCACATGACCTTTTGCATAGAATATAAGATCCTCTGTGATCTGTGCCAAAGACCACCCACTGTAGTTGTATTACTCCACCATTGGCCCACTGAACAGTCTATATTCATTTCTGAAATCCTCCTGGGAAGCCTATTCCAACTCTGCTCCCACAGGGCTTGTGTGTCTCCTGTCCTTCCCAGGTTGGTTCTCTCTAACCACACTGGCCTATTACAGGGATGTTCACTTCCCCAAAGTTCCTTCACACACCTTAATGTTGTCCCAGCACTTCTAACACCAGCAACCCCATGATGCAGATACAGTCACAGATGTTCAAGCCTAAAAGGGACCAAGGCAAAGGGTGAGTATTTTCATTGTCTACCCAGAAGAAAAAAATATATTATACAAATACAGTCTTTAAGCATACATACAGGGTCTGGAATTGTGGCATAGCAGGTAAGTCACCTATAGCACCAGCATCCCATATGGGCACAGGTTCAAGTCGCAGCTGCTCCACTTCCAATCCAGCTCCTTGCTAACGCACTTGGCAAAGCAGTGGAAGATGACCAAAGTCCTTGGGCCCCTGCAACCATATGGGAGACCCGGAAGAAGCCCCTGGCTCCTGGCTCCTGGCTTTGGATTGGTGCAGCCATTTGTGGAGTAAACCAATGGATGGAAGACCTCTCTCTCTCTCTCCCCCTAACTCTGTCTTTCAAATAAATAAAATGAATCTTTAAAAAAAAAAAAAAAAGTGTACATATATTATAGTGGAGTTTATGCTGAAACAGTTGTAACACAAGTAAGGAAAAAATACAAAAGAAACTCAAATTAAGGGCAAGATTTCCTGAAGGTAAGGACCATAGGAGTGCCAAGATAAAGTTCAAGAGGGGTGAGAAGAGGATAGAATAATTGGGCAAGATTTCACAGTGGGAGTGAAACCCTGGAAAACATGTACTATCTGGGTAGGTGAAGCAGGTATTCCAGGTGTGGGCAGCAGCATGAACAAAGGCCCTGAGGTAGGAATGAGCACAGCATGTGGAAAGGTCAGTGAAGGCACGGTCAGTGCTGGGGCGGAGCATGATCCCTGGAGAGCAACTGGAGTTAAGGCTGGAGATGGGTGCTGGACACTGACCAGGGACGGCCCAAGAGGCTTGAGGGGCTTCTTCTCCAGGGGGTGCAGTTTCTGATGCTGAACAAAGCTTCCATACCACTTGAAGGCTTTCCCACACACCTTACATGCGTAAGGCTTCTCCCCGGTGTGGACTCTCTGATGCTGAATGGAGGCTATTTTCTGAGTGAAGGCTTTGCCACACTCCTGACACTGGTAGGGTTTCTCCCCAGTGTGAATTCTCTGATGGACAATAAAGAGTGACCTACAACCAAACGCTTTCCAGCACTCCTTACATTTGTAGAGCTTCTCCCCCGTGTGCAGCCTCTGATGCTGAAGGTACGCTGCACTCCTGCGGAAAGCCTTGCCACACTCCTTACACACGTAGGGCTTCTCCCCAGTGTGGATCCTCTGGTGCTGAGTCAGGGCTGTGTTGGAACTCAATCCTTTGCCACACTCCTTGCATTCATAGGGCCCTTCCCCGCTGTGGTTTTTCTCATGCACAGTGCAGTCATAGCTGGACTTGAAAGCTTTGCCACACTCCTTACATTTAAAGGGCTTTTCCCCAGTGTGACTCATCTGATGCCTGATAAGTTTTGAGTTGTATCTGAAGATTTTCCCACATTCTTTACATTCATAGAACTTCATTCCCCCTCGGAGTATCAGATTTGGATTTAGATCGCAAGTCTGCCTTGGCTTGTTTCTGAAATCAGAACATTCAGATTTTCCAAGGAATCCTTCTACAGGCACTCTGTGTGACTCCGACTCTTCAGGACTTTCCTGCTTTATCGAGGGCACTTCCTTTTTGATCTGGAACTCACCACCTGCCCAAAGAAACCACAAGTGTTCCCAGTTATTGGACTGGAAGGAAAACAGAATCCAGTGGTCCTAATTTTCTCTTTTAGAGCATGACTTTTAAAAATACATGCAAGAGGGCCAGTGCTGTGGCGTAGCAGGTAAAGTCGCCGCCTGCAGTGCCAGCATCCCATATGGGCGCCGGTTCAAGTCCCAGGCTCCACTTCCTATCCAGCTCTCTGCTATGGCCTGGGAAAGCAGAAGATGGCCCAAGCCCTTGGGCCCCTGCACCCACATGAGAGACCTGGAAGCTCCTGGCTCCTGGCTTCAGATCCGCGCAGCTCCGGCTACTGGGGCTAATTGGGGAATGACACCACCGGATGGAAGACCTCTCTCTCTCTGCCTCTCTTTCTCTCTCTGTGTAATTCTTTCAAGTAAAATAAGTAAATCTTATATATATATATAAGATATATATATCTTGCATATATATATATATATATATATATATGCAAGAAATAAAAGGGACAAATAAAACAAGGGACATACAACTAAAGAAGTGAAGACATCAGAAACAGAGCAGTAAAGAAGCTGAGAAGTACCCCCATAAGGAAGGCTGGGAACTGAGCCAAGGCAAATGAAAGGCAAAGAAAACAGATAAATTTTAAAAAATGAGACAAAAATAAATAGTTAAAAGGTAAGTATGAGACAAGAGGAATCAGTAAAAATGGGAGGGAAGGGGGCACTGTGACGGAGTAGGTTAAGCCTCCACGTGCAGCAACAGCATCCCATACAGGTGCCAGTTCATGTCCCAGCTGCTCCTCTTCCGATCCAGCTCTCTGCTTATGGCCTAGGAAGGCAGTGGAAGACACCCAAGGGCTTGGGCCCCTGCACCCACATGAGAGAACCAGAAGCTCCTGGCTCCTGGCTTCAGATCAGCTCAGCTCCAGCCAGTGCAGCCATCTGGGGAATGAACCAACAGATGGAAAACCTCTCTGCCTGTCTCTCCCTCTCTTTATCTGTAACTCTACCTCTCAAATAAATAATTTTTTTTTTAATAATGGGAAAAATTTTTAAGAGATGGGGGCTGAGAAAGAAAGCAAACCAAAAAAGGAATAAGAGATGAGAGTGGAATAGAGGGAAGGTTAGGACTATAAGAGGCCTCACAGGCTAAGACATGCAACCAGTAGACAGATGGGTCCCAATGCCTCACCTACTATGTACAGTGACCAGGTTCTAAATAACATCCAATTAACTTTATTTTTAAATATTCTATATCCTTTCGGCCGGAGCCGCCATCTTCCAGTAATTCGCCAAGATGACGAACACAAAGGGAAAGAGGTGATATTCCCGGTACATGTTCTCCAGGCCTTTCAGAAAACATGGAAGTTGTTCCTTTGGCCACATATATGCGCATTTACAAGAAAGGTGACATTGTGGATATCAAGGGAATGGGTACTGTTCAAAAAGGAATGCCCCATAAATGTTACCATGGAAAAACTGGAAGAGTCTACAATGTTACCCAGCATGCTGTTGGCATTGTTGTAAACAAACAAGTAAAGGGCAAGATTCTTGCCAAGAGAATAAATGTGCGTATTGAACACATTAAGCACTCTAAGAGCCGAGATAGCTTCTTGAAACGTGTGAAGGAAAATGATCAGAAAAAGAAGGAAGCCAAAGAGAAGGGTACCTGGGTTCAACTAAAGCGTCAGCCTGCTCCACCCAGAGAAGCCCACTTTGTCAGAACCAATGGAAAGGAGCCTGAGCTGCTGGAACCCATTCCTTATGAATTCATGGCATAATAAATGTAAAATAAATAAATAAGAGCTAAAAAATATTCTATATCATACTCTGAAATAAAACATACTTTATTTCAGACAGGCAGCTGGAATGGCAGTTAGATTGGAGAGCTGCAGGTCATCAGGGTATCACTGTAAAGGGACCACCAGGGGCCACTGTTGTAGCGTGACAGGTCAAGTCACCACCTGCAATACCAGCATCTGCATTGCATATGACCATTGGTCTCAGTTCTGGCTGCTCCACTTTTGATCCAGCTCCCTGCTAACACGCCTGGGAAACCAGAGGAAGATGACCCAAGTATCTGGGGCCCTGACACCCATCTGGGAAACCAGATGGAATTCCAGGGTCCTGGCTTCAGCTTGGCCCAGCCCTGGCCATTGCCCTCATTTGCAGAGTAAACCCACAGATGAAAGATCTTTCTTTCTCACTATCTCTGTAATTCTGTCTTTCAAACAAACAAATGAATCTTTAAAAAGCAAAGGGGTTGGGGCTGGTACTGTGGCAGAGCAGATTAAAGCCCTGGCCTGCAGCGCTAGCATTCCATATAGGCACCAGTTTTGAGTCCTGGCTGTTCCACTTCTGATCCAGCTACCCACCAATGTGCATGGGAAAGCAGCGGAAGATGGCCCAAGTCCTTAGGCCCCCGCACTCTTGTGGGAAACCCAGAAGTTCCTGGCTTCAGGCCGGGTTCAGCTCCAACCACTGAATCCATTTGGGGAGTGAACCAGAGGATGGAAGACCTCACTCTTTCTGTCTCCACCTCTCTCTATAACTCTTTCTTTCAAATAAATAAAAATAAATCTTCAAAAAGCAGGGAGTGTAATAACTGTGTGTTTGAGAAGTAAGGCTTGGAGATTTGCCTCCAAAGAAAAGGAAACCTAGGTAATCACAGCCTTTTGGGACAGACGGCCCTCTCAGGGAAACCCTAAGTGCTGTGTGTGTGTATAAGAGAGAGAGAGAGAGAGACCAGCGCCGCAGCTCAATAGGCTAATCCTCCGCCTTGCGGCACTGGCACACTGGGTTCTAGTCCCGGTCGGGGCGCCGGATTCTGTCCCGGTTGCCCCTCTTCCAGGCCAGCTCTCTGCTGTGGACCAGGAGTGCAGTGGAGGATGGCCCAAGTGCTTGGGCCCTGCACCCGCATGGGAGACCAGGAGAAGCGCCTGGCTCCTAGCTTTGGATCAGCACAGCCATTGGAGGGTGAACCAATGGTAAAGGAAGACCTTTCTCTCTGTCTCTCTCTCTCTCTCTCTCTCACTGTCCACTTTGCCTGTCAAAAAAAAAAAAAGAAAGAAAAAAAGAGAGAGAGAGGCTGTGCTCCACAGTCCCATCTGGGAAAAACACAGTGTAAATATGAAGATTATGTACATGGAAGCTTTAGATGATTTAGATACTAGAAAAACAAATTAAAGCCATGTTTCATTGCCGAATGTGTAAGAATTAAATCTGTAGCTGTGGCAAAAATAAATAAATCAGTTCGTCCTACAGAATCACATTATCCCTTAAAACTGGTTGAAACACCACTTCATTCAAATAAAAAATGGCATAAAACTCCCGGGCCAGGCGCTGTGGCACAGTGGGAAAAGCTGCCATCTGCAGTACCCGCATCCCATATGGGTGCCGGTTCAAGTCCAGGCTGCTCCACTTCTGATCCAGTTCTCAGCTATAGCCTGGAAAAGCAGTGGAAGATGGCTCAAGTCCTTGGGTCCCTGCACCCATGTGGTAGACTCGGAAGAAGCTCCTGGCTCCTGGCTTCAGATCAACGCAGCTCCAGCCATTGAGCCCATTTGGGGAGTGAACCAGCAGATCGAAGACTTCTCTTTCTCTCTCTCTCTTTCTCTCTCTCTCTGCCTCTCCTCTCTCTGTGTAACTCTTTCAAATTTAAAAAAAAAAAAATCCCTACTGATGAGAAAAGTCATGGTGCAGGAACTACTGGTCACAGTTTTCCTCACAGGAGGATGGCCACTGGCACAGGCAGACTAAGTAGCCATGCCCCCAAAGGGCTGTTCTTCCAGGCTCAGACCAGAAGTCAGAGGTCACAGATCACACTGAGCACAGCCTTGGAAGTGACCGGAAGTTTGCTCCCGCTTGGCAGAACAAACACTTCTCCCACAGTAAACCAGGAAGGCAGAACGGGAAACCTAACACTAGGTTCTTTTACTCACCTGAGCCGATGCCTCTCAAACCCTCTGTGTCCCAGGGATCTGGGCCGCATGGTGCCTCCCCTCTCTCCAGCTTAGAGATCAGAGCAGGTTTGGGAAATGAAAATGCTACCTCAGGAATAAAAAAAGAAAAACAGGCTGAGGAAAGAACATCCAGAATCATTCCTGAGACCTTTCTCAGCCCACCTGCCATGGGGTGCGTGGGGAGAGAAACAGAACTCCCAGGAGGCCACACAGGCTGCCAGGAGTTCTCAGGAAGGGTTCAAACTGCTCCACCACATGCCAAGAAGAGACTATTCTCTTTGGAAAGCAGCTCTGCAGTCTGGCCTCCACTTACGGAAAGGGCACTCCCTCGCGAAGGGTGGATGAAGCGTCTTCCCTGGGGTGTAAGGATGGCCAATTTCAAAAACAGGGGAGAAAGGATTTTCCCACCCAGCAGCTTTGGAAGCTATGATCACTGAATACCCCTAGGGGTCATCAAACCCAGGAGGGACTAGAATCCCCCAAAAGCTGAGGGAGATGTCAAACTACTGCAAAGGGCCCTAGAGAGAGACCTTACCCAGGGAAGTAACGTTTGCATAGTTTTCCAGCATCACCTCCCTGTACAGGGCCCTCTGCCCAGGGCCCAGGCTGGCCCACTGGTCCTGGGTGAAGTACACAGCCACATCCTCAAAGGTCACTGGTTCCTGAAACAACAGGTTCTTGCTCAAGCTCTGTGCGAGGGGCAGAAGGAAGCAGCCTGAGCTGCAGAAGGGATAGACCTGAGCCCCACAGAAGGTTTGCTTTATCAAGAAGAGTACCCAGCACCCCAGCTAGGGCCCAACCCTCCACCAGTGCTCCCGCTTTCAAGAAGGGAGTCCCAACACTTCCATTCGCATGGTCCTGGGGCCCCAAACCACTGTCCCACTCTCACCCTGGCACAGCGGCTTTACAGATGCACCCCCCATCTGCATGGACTCCACGACCCCACTGCCTCACATGCTACACACCCACCACTACAGAAGACAACTGCCAAATAAGTGCATTCGTATGGCTCCCCCTTGTTCCCTATACTCAATTTCTCTTTGATCTCCCCAATACTGTCCATTACGTGACTTGGGGGCCATCTTCCACTGCTTTCCCAGGCCACAGCAGAGAACTGGATTGGAAGAGGAGCTGCCAGGACTCGAACAGGCGCCCATATGGGATGGATGCCAGCGCTGCAGGCGGCAGCTTTACCCGCTACACCACAGTGCCGGCCCTCAAAATCCTTTTTTTTTTTCTTTGACAGGCATAGTTAGTAAGAGAGAGAGAGAGAAAGGTCTTCCTTCCGTTGGTTCACCCCTCAAATGGCTGCTACAGCTGGTGCGCTGCACCAATCCAAAGCCAGGAACCAGGCGCTTCCTCCTGGTCTCCCATGCAGGTGCAGGGCCCAAGCACTTGGGCCATCCTCCACTGCACTCCCGGGCCACAGCAGAGAGCTGGCCTGGAAGAGGAGCAACCAGGACAGAACCGGCGCCCCAACCGGGACTAGACCCGGGGTGTCAGCGCCGCAGGTGGAGGATTAGCCTAGTGAGCCGTAGCACCGGCCCATCAAAATCCTCTTAATTGGCCCATAGCCTCCCACAGCTTGCCATCATGGGCAGGAAAAACCTTTTTCATATATAAATCCAATCATGTCACTCTCCCTGTCTCCCCTTCCCTGCTTAAAATACTTCAGTGCCTTCCCACTGAACCTGGAACAGAAACCGAAGTCTTCGCCATGACCTACCACGTGGGGTCTACTTCTCCCATCTCAAAACGAGCCACCCGCTCTGACTTCACTTCCGAGGCTTCACGTTTAGACTTTAGGAAACGCTTATTAGAACAACACGGTCTCTCCGGGGTACGTCCGCCCTCTCCGCCGAGGGACTCCTCTGGTTTCAGCTGGCGACTTTGATTCGTGGAATGTGACCTCGACTTCCACATTCAGGGGGCCATGCCTTGGCCTGGGTCACCTTTCTCCTTCCGCTTACGTCTACACATCCTCACTCACCACCCTCTACACACCAAACTCTTAATTCTCTCACCACTCACTCCCATCTGCCAGAGGGGAAACCGCAGCCTGGCCAGATGAGGCCTTCTCCGTCCTTTCCTGACCACCGTGAGTGACCAAGGCTGAAAGGAAGCCCCACTCACCTGGGGCCACACCGGCTGCAGCATGGCTGACGACCCCTGGCCTCACGCACTGCCCTGGGATGTGCAAGCGCCAGCTCCTTAGAGGCGAAGAGAAGAGCCGTGAGTACTGGGCACTCTGTTCCAGCGGTCTCACACTGGACGGGGGCTCCATCAGGGGGCCCTCCGGCTGCTCCCACGCCGAGCACCGCCCCCCCCCACTCCCTTTAGGAATGGCTACACCTGGTCTCGGGTTAATCCTCCCCTGGGCCACTCAGTCCTTAAGGGCATCCCTGGGCCTGTTCACGCCGAGAGGACTGACCCTACGGTGTGGGGTCTGTGAGAAATGTTTCTAAGGACCATGGCACCGACTCCGAAAAGCCTCCGCCAAGGAGACGGGATGGCTGGCCACGGGCGGGCTGAGGGGAAGATGCTGACCGGAGACCCAGGAGGGATCTAAACACTCCACCCAAGGGGGCAGGAGACCCCCAAACACCACAACCGTCGGTACCGGGCGCGCGAAGCTGTCGCGACGAGCTCTTGGAGGAGAGCAAAGAGGCTCACGCTTCGGTGGCCCCGCACTGGGCCCCGGCCCTGGAAGGCCGCGCGTACACTTCGGGCGGCTTCTGCGAGGCCCACACCCCCCAGCTCCGGGTGAAGGAGGGGAGGGTCGCCATTGGGCCCGAGTTCAAGAGGGAAGGAGGCTAGCGAGCCGCCAGGAGCAGCGAGAAAGTCCGCAGAGGGCGGACGTCTTACGGAGACGCCGCCAAACTCCACGCCGCTCACCTCTCCTCGCTCCCAAACCCCGAGACGCCGGTAACTGGAATCCAACCCGGAAGCGCGCGCGCGCCCAGGGCCCCTCTAGGCCGCCCGGAGGCCGCCCACCTCGGTGGTCGCTGGCCCCACGTGACTCGCCCCGGCCCGCGGAGGAGGCGGGGTTGCCGCGGGAACGCGTGGCGGTTTCTGCTGTATCTGGCGGCACCAGGGCTGCAGCAGGGCTCTGCCCAGACCGCGGCATCTGGGCGGAGGTGGGGCCCTCGGCTGCCGGCCCGCCGCCTACCCTCCGTGGGTCACCTGAGTTGTATCATCTCTAAGAGGCCCCAGACGAGGCCTGGCAACTTGGAGGAAAACCGTGGCTTCTATCTGCTCTGTTAGCCCTCTCCCTTCTTAGAGACGAATGTGGAACCTTTTAGGGCAGACTCACTTGATACCCAGAGTAACTGAGGCTGGCTAAGGTTGCCAAACATTCTGTTCATACAGGACATGTCCTATATTAAATTATTTTGTCCTGTTTTCAGTTGGGGCAGGAAACCCTCAAGGTCCTCTATGTAGCTTATAAGTTGCAAAAATTCATTAGTTAGAGCTACATTTCCACCCAGGAACTGACACTTTGTCTTAAATAACAGCACTGGCTGGGAAAAAAAAAATCATGCCTCCCAAAATAAGGATCTGGACGATTCCTAAAGGTTGTTCCGACAGGTTTGGCCGGTTGAAGGAAGGGGCTAGGGGAATTGAAAAGGGGAGGGTGAGAGTTAAAAGTACTTTGACCAAAGTCCTAAATCACAAACAGGTAATTATTGTTCATTTAGATAACTTCAGATCAACATATATGCCTGAAAATCAACCAATAAGCAGTAAATACACTTCAGAAAGTAAGCAAAGGGATAGCAGCCCAGAACTTCTGAACGGGAACCAATCAATGATAAACACCCCTAAAAGCCAACCAATCAGTGACAGCCCTACCCACTGGACGAGATCCAATCAGCACTTACCTAATCATAGTGACCTACTCCTGAGAATCAACAGGGCAACAGCGGACTTACTCCAATGACACGTGATGGACACACATTGCTTTACTTTGACTACTCTCATACTTTGGACAGTTCCAGGTACAACTTTACTCACCAAGGACTTCAGTGTAATACAATGGGCATTGGCGCCAGAAGATAAGAAATGACCACTGGGGTTGGTGTTGTGGCGTAGCTGCTAAAGCCATCAACTACAATGCCATATGGGTGCCACTTCAAGTTCTGGCTGCTCCACTTCAAATCCAGCTCCCTGCTGGTGCACCTGGGAAGCAGCGGAAGACGACCCAAGTGCTTGGGCCCCTGCACCCATGTGGGAGACCCTGAAGAAGTTCCTGGTTCCTGACTTCAATATGACCCAGCCCTAGCCATTATGGCCATTTAGGGAGTGAACCAGGGGATGGAAGATCTCTGTCTCTGTGTGTGTCTCTCTCTGTAACTCTGCCTTTCAAACAAATAAATCTTTAAAAATATATATATTTTTTATTTATTTGACAGGTAGAGTTACAGACGGTGAGAGGGAGGGACACAGAGAAAGGTCTTCCTTCTGTTGGTTCACTCCCCAGATGTCCAGAGCTGCGCCGATCTGAAGCCAGGAGCCAGGAGCTTCTTCCTGGTCTCTGAAGCGGGTGCAGGGGCCCATGCCCTTGGGCCATCTTCTACTGCTTTCCCAGGCCATAGCGGAGAGCTGGATTGGAAGAAGGGCAGCCAGGACTAGAACCAGCATCCATATGGGATGCCGGCTCCCACAGGCAGAGGATTAACCTACTGCGCAACAGAGCCGACCCCACAAATAAATCTTAAAAAAAAAAAAAAAAAAGACAAAAACAACATCCTCCTATGCCCCTAATTAAAATCATGGAAGGAATGTTAAGTTTCCAAATGGGGAAGATATACTGATCGTCCAACAAGGTGGATGGGGGGGGGGGGGGCCTGCATTTAAGAACATCACTGTGAATGATCAAATACCAAGTTTAATGAAGAGCTCCAAAACAGTTTCTAGAGAAAACAAAAGATTGGAAATGAGAATAGCATCAGATTTCTCAACAACCAGGGCTGGGCCAGGCTGAAGCCAGGAGCCAGGAGCTTCTTCCATGTCTCCCACGCAGGTGCAGGGGCCCAAGCACTTGGGCCATCTTCCACTGCCTTCCCATTCAAATTTGCAGGGAGCTGGATCAGAAGTGGAGCAGCCGGGACTCAAACCGGTGCCCACATGGCATGCTGGCACCACAGGTGGCAGCTTTACCCATGACGCCACAAGGCTGGCTCCAGCATGGAGTTTCTGATGCAGAAGGAATGTTCCATACCAGCTGAAGGCTCTCCCACATACCTTACACTCACAGGGTTTCTCGCAGTGTGAGCTTGCTCATGCTGAACCGGGGTTATCTTCTGATCGAATGCCATCCCACACTCCTTACCTTCAAAGTTCTCCCTGGTACGAATGGTGGCTCAAGCAGTGATGGAGGTGAGTCATTTGCCATGTTTTTTTTGTTTTTTTTTGTTTTTTTTTTTTTTTTGGACAGGCAGAGTTAGACAGTGAGAGAGAGAGACAGAGAGAAAGGTCTTCCTTCCACTGGTTCACTCCCCAAATGGCCACTAAGGCCAGCGCACTGTGCCGATCCGAACCCAGGAGCCAGGTGCCTCTCCCTGTCTCCCATGTGGGTGCAGGGCCCAAGCACTTGGGCCATCCTCCACTGCCTTCCCAGGCCACAGCAGAGAGCTGGACTGGATGAGGAGCAACCGGGACTAGAACCCGGAGCCCAAACGGGATGCTGGCGCCGCAGGGGGAGGATTAACCAAGTGAGCCACAGTGCCGGCCCCTGCCACATTTCTTGCATTCATAAGGTTTCTCCCCAGTGTGCATTCGCTGATGGACAGTGAAGCTTCAGCTACGACTGAAAGTTTCCCAACATTCGCTACACCAACAGACTTTCTCCCCAGTGTGGAAGCTCTGGTGCTGGCCGCACTCCGTAACATCCACACAGGGCTTCTCTCCAGTGCAGTCTCTGGTGCTGAATCGGGGCTGTGTCCGAACTCAAACCCTTCCCACACGCTTCACGCTGATGTGGTTTCTTTCCAGTGTGAGTTATCTGATGCCACACCGAGAGTCTTCTCCATGCCCTTTACGCTGCAGCAGTGTGGTGTCTCTGCTGTCAGTACAAATCTGCCATTCGACTGAACTGTCACATGTCCCACATTCGTAAGATGTCGGACTGTCTGTTTCCTACCGAGTTGTGTGTTCGCACTGCCATTTTTTCCTAATTTCTCACACTTCTCTCTGCTCTTGACTCCACAGGCCTCACAACGCCTGCCTGACCCATGTGTGACATCATTCCTTTTTTCGTTTGCATTCACTATCCACTGGCTGCGACGCTGCTTCTGCTGCTCCCAAAGCCAAGATCCTGGGAGACGTTCCCTGCTGTTCGGCTGCTAGACTCTGTGTCTTTGCAAACGTGAAATGTGTTCCTTTGGAGTTCATTCTTCCATCTCAGCTCTAGTCTTACCCCTGACCCCTGATGTCACAAAAAAGAAAATACAAGTGTCAGCCCTTCATGTCACAAAAAAAAAAAATACCTATGCTAAAGGGAAACAAGGTCAAATGGCCATCATTTGGGGCTGGCGCTGTGGCTCACTTGGTTAATCTTCCACCTGCGGTGCCGGCATCCCATATGGGCACCAGATTCTAGTCCCAGTTGCTCCTCTTCCAGTCCAGCATTCTGCTGTGGCCCGGGAGGGCAGTGGAGGACGGCCCAGGAAGACTGGAAAGCAGAAGAGACTGTCAAACAGAGCAGAACGACTGAGAGAAAAGTGAATGGGCCGGGTAACGGGGTAGGCATGCAGAAGTGATGAACAGCAACCCAAGCTGAGCGGAAGACCCTGGGGATGGGATAAGGGACAAGTCAGACTTCCCAAGCACTACAAAGGGCCCCATAGGCTGAAATTCCTTAAGAGCTGCTCTTCTTTACAGAAAACTAATCCAGGGGAGGGCATTTGGTGTAGCAGTTACGATACTACTTGGATTGCCTGCTTTATTTGAGTGCCTGGTTCAAGTCCTGGCTCCTCCATTCACAATCCAGCTCCCTGCTCATGTGCACCCTGGGAGGCAGCAAGTGATGACTCAAGTACTTGGGTCCCTGCCGCCCATGTGGGAGAACCACACTGAGTGCCTACCTCCTGGCTCTGGCCTGGCCAACCCTGGTTATTATAGGCACTTAGGTGGTAACCCTGCAGATGGGAGATTTTGTGTGTATGTGTGTGTGTGTGTGTGTCTTTCCAATGAAGTGAAAATTAAACAAAGCAAACATTATCCATGTCATAGTTTTTGAAAAAAGAACTGATCTCTATCATCAAGTTGGCTCAATAAAAATTGCAGGTTGCTATACTAATGAGTCTAAAAAAACCAGGCATAACAAAAATACAGTGTGCAGACAGAGGGGATTTAGCATGGTGGTTAAAACGCGCACATCCCACATTAGAGGGCCTGAATTTGAGTCCCAGTTCTAGCTCCTGATTCCAGCTTCCTACCAATGCAGCTGCTGGGAGGCAGCAGTGAGGCCTTAAGTAATTAGGTCTTGGCTCCGATGTGCAAGACCTGGATTGCATTTCTGGCTCCTGGCTCCAGCCCCTGCTCAACCTTGACCATTGCAAGCATTTGAGGAGTGAACCAGCAAACAGGAGGGCTCTCTTTGTCAGTCTCACTGTCTCCCAAAAAGGAGGGAAGGAAAGAAGGGAAGGAGAGAGGGAAGGAGGGAGAATATCAAATCTTTAACTAAGATGCCAAAGAGGAAAAGCAAAGAGTATTCTCCCTCTGCTACCAAGGCCTTTGCAGACTTACATAACCTTCAGCAATGAGGCAGTGCAAAAGCTCATGTGTTCACAAGCAAAGCTAAGCAAATTGCTTAGGAAACATTTCTCCCCTGATAGGCTGAAGTCCTGGGGTCATATCTGGAAAAGAGTAACATTAACAAGGCTCCTGGGGGATAAGGAGGTGGGACAATAATGGAATCCTCTGGAATAAGCCTGAAGAGCGAAGAAGGGATGAAACAGAATTAAGAAAATCAGAACTAACGACACTGTGTCTTGTATCTCTCACTTTCAAAATGGAGAATCCATTTGCTTTTTTAGGTTTAGCTTCAAAAGTTCATGTGTTAAAAAGAAAATCTAAGTATCCAGGTAACAAAGCTGAAACAAGAATGGCAGGATATTGTGACTATTGAGATTAGGTGAGGGATCCAAGGGCTGCATGATGCTGATGTCTGCATAGGTTTGAAATTTTCCATTACAAAAATGAGTTTTTTATTAAGTCAGTGAGAATTGACGATTCAGTTTCCCAGAGAAATAATGTGCTCTACAATATGCAGATGGCCAGACAGGCTGCCAGAAGCCCATTGCCTTCGTGAGGCAGCTGTCTCCACGTGACAGGGAAGAGTGGAGTTGCTCAGTCAGACGACTTCCCTCGGCAGTTCACAAGGAGAAGCAAAGACGAAGGTGCCTGCCTTGGAAGAGACTGACCCTTCCCCACTTGAGGCAGACGGCCACCAGGAGTCACAAGGTCCCATGTGGTGATTCCACAGCACCGAGGGCAGTCTCCCAGAAGAAGAGATACCTCTTCCAAGCTGGAATGTGGAAACAAGAAAGCAGCAAGCAAAAAGGGAGCAGAAGGGTCCTTATGCTCACCTGCATGGACACCCCTGGGGGCCTCCCTGCCCTCAGGTTCCCAGGGATTGGAGCCCAAAAGAAACTCCCCTGCTACAGCTGGGAGACCACAGCAGGACTGAGGGAAGGAAAAGCTGCATGGGGAGAAGGGAATGAGAGCAAGGAGGTAGAGGCCATCACACAGCAAGGTCCCCTATCAGCCATCTTTATCTTTCTCTGCTGAGCCACACAGAGAGAGAGTCAAAGTGATGTCAGGGACAAACTTCCCACAAACAGGGACCAAGAACCAGAAAAAAGCCTGCGTGGGAGCCCCAAGTCTTCTTCAGAAAACAAGGAAACTGAGGCACAAGAGGCTCTGCTGGACTCCTCATCTCCTTGCATGCTTGCAGTGTGGCCCCTCCTGGGGCTGGAGAGACAGCTGGTTTCAAACCCTGGCACACAGAGCTCTCTCCACCCAGAAACCTCTGGGGAGCTCAGCATCCAGAGTAACTTTCCTGAGGGTCATTAGAGACCAAGAAAGGAAGAAGCCGGGATGCTCAAAGGGCAGAGGCAGACAAGAGGAGGAAGAGACGTCTTACCCAAGGAAGCCACATTTGCATAACCCTCCAGCACTACCTCCGTGTACAGGGCCCTCTGCGCAGGATCCAAACTGGCCCCCTCAATCTCAGTGAAGCACACAGCCACATCCTCAAAGGTCATTGGCTCCGGAAACAACAATCTCCTTCTCAAGCTCACTGGGCGGGAATGTAAAAAATCAATGTAATTCACCACATGTAAAAAGTAAAAAAGACAAGTCATATCGTTGTCTAAATAGACACAGAAAATGGAAGAGGGTGGGAGCAAGATGGCGTGGTAAGACACTACAGTGATTATCTCCCTAGAGAAACATCAATATGAAAACTATTGATGGGACCAGCAGTATGGAGCACTAGGTTAAGATATTGCTTGTGAAAGCAGCATCTCATATCAGAGTGCTGGATCGAGTTTTGGCTGCTCCACTTCCAATTCAGTTCCCTGCTATTGCACCTGGGAAATCAGCAGCAAATAGCCCTGCCACTCATGTGGGAGAGTCAAACAGAGCTCCAGGCTCCTGGTTTTGGTCTGGCTCAGGCCCAGCCATTGTGGCCATTTGGGGAGTGAAACAGCAGATGAGAGCATGTTCTTTCTCCTTCTTTCTCTCTGCTTCTCACATAAGTAAATAAATAAAAATATTTTAAAAATTAATATGAGTGATAGACCTAAGCGGATATTTTTTCAAAGGAAGATCTATAAATGGCTAACAGGATTATGAAAAAATGCTCAACATCACTAATCACCGGGCAAATGGAAATCAAAACCAAAGTGCTATCACCTTATACCTGTTAGAGCTGTTATCATGAAAAAGATGAAAAGTTAATAAATGCAGGTAAGGAAGTAGAAAAGGGGGAATCCTTGTATACTATTGGTAGGAAACATGGAGGTTCCTAAAAAAAAAAAAAAAACAGAACTGCCATATGATCCATCAAAACCACTAGAGGGTGTATATACTCAGAGGACATGAAATCAGTAGTGTGTTGAAGACATATCAGAACTCCCACATTTACTGCAGCAGGATTCGCAACAGCCAAGAAATGAAATCAACCAAAGGGTCTATCAACAGAAAGACAGATAAAGAAACTGCAGTATAGATACACAATGGAATGCTATCCAGCCGCTAAAACAATAAATCCTCTCATTTGCACTGATGTGAACAGAACTGAAGGCTGTGAAGTGCAATGAGCCAGGTACACAAAGACAAATACTGCAGGGTCACACTCATGTGTAGAATCTAAAAAAGTCCATCTCAGAGAAGTTGGGCACAGAATAGCAGTTTACCAGAGGCTGAGGTTGGGGTAGGGGGAAGGGAAGGAACGAGGAGAGATTGGTCGCTGGGCATTAAGCTACAGTTAGATAGCAAACGTAAGGTCTGGTAGTCTATTGCACGGTACGGTGACTATAGATAAACATAATGTAGTATATATTTCTAGAAAGCTATAAGAAAGGATTTTGAATATTTTCACCACAAAGAAATGATGTTTGAGGAGATAGATATGTTCACACACAACTTAAACATATATTGAAACATCACAAGGAACCCCATAAGTATGTACAATTTTTATGTGTCAATTTAATAAAATTAAACTTAAAACATAAAGCACTATTCAAACACCAACATCCATCCCTGATAAAAACTTGCAGCAAACTAAGAACAGAAGGGAAGGCCCTCCACCTGATAAAGGACACTGACCAAAGGCACACCAATCCTGCAGTGGACGTTACACATAAGGGTGAGAGAATGACTGGTACCATCGTGAATGAGACAAGGGTGTCCGCGGTCATCACTTCTAGTCAGCATTGACATGAAGCATCCAGCCAGCGCAACGAGGCAAGAAAAAAGAACAGGCACTCAGACTGAAAGAAGCAAAACGGCTTTATTCACAGAAGACTTATCTTTGCTGGAAATCCAATGGAGTCTACAAAACAGCAGAATTGCTTTAGGCACAGGGGTTACAGAACCAGGCAGTAAAAGCCCCAGGGAAGGGAATTGCTTACTAGGCCAGGAAACCTAGTGGTCAGCAACCACTAACCCTGTGTGGTACAGGTGCACAGTAAGCTGTGAGGACCACCACCTGTTTCGGCTCTGGGGAAACCTTTAGACCATCTCAGCCAGAAGTGTCTTTTACTGTTCCCCTACCCTCTAGGAACCTGGGGTCAGTCCCGAGCCAGGTTCCTGCAATGCCACCACTCTGTAGCTCCGCTGGGGGTTGCTGTCTGGCTGGCTAAGGCCACAGATAAGTTACAGTCTGGGTGCCGTGGCTTCTGCTGCACTAGAGGCCCCACGAGTGCCAAAGATGCCCGGAAATTTTTAACTGCACTGGCGTGGAGGCGTGGCCGTGGGAAGAGTGAGGCTTATCATTCAAAAGGCAGACTGTCTACAGGTGGGGTCGAGAGCATCAACTACCTTGGTGCAGAAACTTAGCTACCCTACTGACTAGTATTTTCATGGAAAGTTTATGCAGAACAGTTGCTTTAAATAATTGATTAGACAGCCAGGATCAATAACATGATAAAGACATTTAAACTCTGTCCCTTCTCTAAACCTGTGGATGGACATTTACTGTGAATCTAGAGAAATGAGTACACTTACATGGGTGCACATCCATTTACACACATATACACCACAAACTCTAGAGTGTCAGCCAGAAGAACGGATGGATAAACTGCATGTCATCAGAACTAAATTTTACTTTTCAAGAAGGTGCACTTAAGAGAATAAAAAGACAGGCCACAGACTGGGAGAAAACATTGCAATTCATATTCTGATAAAAGACTCTCAAAACTTACACATGGAGGGCTGGCCTTGTGGCTCAGCAAACTGAGCTGCCACCTACAACCCCGGCATCCCATATTGGAGGGCCAGTTTGAGCAGCTCCTGGCTTCAACCAGTACCAGTTCCAGCTATTGCAGCCATTTGGGGGGTGAATCAGCAGACAGAAGATCTCTCTCTCTCTCTCTCTCCGCCTCCCTGCCTCTATCTTTCAAATAAACAATTCTTTAAAAGAAAGAAAAAAACCTCACTCATAGGAATCCAATTAAAAAATTAGGCAAAACATTTGAATAGACACCTCAACAGAATAATGTACATGGAAGGCAATTAACTGCAAGAGAAATATGCTCAACATTATTAGCCGTTAGGGTAATGCAAATTAAAGCCACAATGAGGTTGCATTTAATAAAACAGCTAAAATTAAAAATTCAGAAAACATCAAAGGTAGGCAAGAGTGTATTGGAACTGGAATTCTCACGGAAAGCTTGTGGAAATGTACAATGAAGCACAGCCTCTTCTGAGTATCAGGTTGGAGGATTTTCAAAAAGTTTAACACACACTTAACTTCTGGCCTAGCCATTGCACTCCTGATATCTACCAAAGATAAATGAAAACATATATCTTTACAAAGTCTTGGACACAAATGGTTCATAGCAGCTTTATTTGTAATGACCAAAATCTTGAAACTCTTATGTTATCAGCAGGTGAATGGATAAGAGAATTGTGGTATATCTATACAATAGAATGCTATTCTACCATAAACAGGAGTAAACTATTTACACATATAATAATATGGGATGAATCTCAAAATAATTACACCGAGTGAAAGACATCATGCCAAAAAAAAACAGTGCTTTTACACTTAGGTAAAATCCTAGAAAAGGAAAACTAATCTAAAAAGAAAACAGACAAGTAGATTTCTGGGGCTGGTGACAAGGGAAGAGCAGGCTGGGAGTGTGGCTGTGTTCATTATATCTGATTGTAATGATTGTTTGACGGGTGCACACTCATCCCTGGTATCCATGGAGGATTGGTTTCTGGACCTCCCCACCCAGAACAGCAAAATCCATGGATGCTCAAGTCCCTTGTATAAACTGGCATAAGATTTGCATGTAAACTCTCCTAGCAGGTGCTTCCACCTCATCACTAAAATAGATCTCAGAATTACATGTTCTCTCTAGCCAGAGTTTATCTCCCAGTCCGGATAATTTCATTTTTGCCTCAAGCCACTTTCCTCCAAAAACACACTTTTGCGTACACACACACACAAACTTCACCTAGCTTCCTTGCAAGGGGGAGCCAGGTGAGGGCCCTGACTCCAGTTCACACCTCTCTGAAAGCCCACCTACGACAGGTTATTGGGAAGCCAGGGCCCTTGAGGACACTGCCTGGGGCATATGGGGCCATCCCCTGGCTTCCTGCACTGCTCTCTGATTCTGGAAAGGAGCCTGGGATCTAAGTGAGAAGAGGAGAGCCGCGTGTGGACATTCTTTTGCAGCAAATATATGCAGTATTCCTTCTGATCACCATGCCAAAGATCGGTTATCTCTTACAACAATGCCTGTCATCCCGCCAGGACCTGCTGCCCCACCTCACCTGAGAGCGGTAGCTGTTCCTTCGGTGAATTGACCCATCCTTGTCAAAACATGGCGCCTCATTTCATCGTCCAGAACCAAGTGCTACCTGGAGCAGAATCCTGGCCTCCAGGTGACTGCTTGCATGGGTGTAGACAACGGCTTTTACTGAATGAGTCCAACGACCTTGACCGCAAATAAAAGGCAGGCAGAGGGCAGCTGGACCGTTAAGGGCTACAAGACAAAAACGCAAGTGGAGGCTGGACAAAGTGCCTGGAAGCAACAGAAAAGAAAAAAAAAATGATCGTTAGCTGCAGACCCGCTGGGAACAAGCAGGAGCAGGCGATGGCAACATCACGGCCACACCTAGGAAGGAGGCCAGAGGCAGGTGCCATCAGCCCTCCGGGCGCGGAGCAAGTACTGTGGCCTCCACTCCAGCTCAAGAGGCCTCCTGGGCCAGACCGGGTCACAGAGTGCTTGGCCTCCACAGTGGTGGCGCACCAGTGAGGAGTGCCAGAGACAGGTGCCCTCCACCGTGGGAACGCCGACTCCACCAGCGCCCCACGAGCCGGATCCACGAAGGGAGCACAGCCCTAGGAAGCCTGGAGGTCTCGTGTCTCCCTGGTGCGTTGGTCCCGGACCCCTGCGTGATGCACCTGCACGGTGGTTTCCTCCCTGCAAGTTGGCGATACCCCCGGGTGCTTGGCCACAGTCTCGACGCTGCCTGGGCAGTGAGAACATCAGTGGCTGACTACAGAGGGGACCGCAGGACGACCTGTGGTGACACAGGTGTTTGGAGCTCCTCCCTGTCCTACATGCACATAGGATGGGAAAGCCTCACTGCTTGGTCTCCAGGGGTGGCACCCTACAAGGAAACAGCTGTTGCCACCCTTCTTAAGCCCTCCCCATTCCTAGGGCCTTGTCCAGGGGGCTGTGTTGGTGAAGATGTGATCCTGTGAGACCTCGTTAACAGCCTGACATACTGAGTGCCACAGACGGAGGCTACAGACCACGGAATTAGCCCTGTTTGGCGGTAAACACTGAAGGCTACCAGCCAACCACCTTACAACTTAGACTAAACTGTGCAAGGAGGCCAAGGTCTACCCTACAGCCTGCCTCATGGCTGTTATGGTATTGAGCGCTGGAAAGATACCGACCAGAGATCTCATGTCCCAGAAATGAGGGCTGGGCCTGGAAGACCCTCCCACCCCACTCCCACCCACAGAGGACTACTCCTTCCAGAGTTATGGCAGTTAAGGAGAAATCACGCAGTCACAGTTTTTGCCCCCAATCCAGCCTCCGTATTGGAGTGGCTTGGACAACCAGGATTAAAACCAGAACTGAACCAGATGAAGAGGAATAACTTGAGCCAGCCTTGCAGTTTCAGATTTAGCTGTACACACACACACATCCTAAAGAGAAAGACTCAAGAGTCCTAACAGGTCACCCTCACTCAGCCACGGCCAGAGGTGCTCATGGACCCCAAGAACAGAGCCCAGAGGAAACCAGCAGAGACCACATTCACAGTCCTTGTAGCCCCACTAGTTCTTCCACCCCAAGACAGCCCAGTCCCAAACCATCAGTAAAGGAAGATCCAGAAGAACAGACTGAGCAAGCTCATGGTGAACCAAGAAAATTAATGGGGGGTGATTAACACCGATGCATTATGGACCATCAAAGGTAAGTTTCCTAAAGCTTCCGGGCTGGAAGGGAAAAGTATCCTAGGCTTCGGGAACAACAGGAGCAAAGGAGCTGTTGTCATCTACAAGGCTAACAGACCAGCCTAGTTACCTGTCCCCTCACCACAGAGCAGGCCTCAGCAACCTCCTTTACCCTGGGCAACCCAGCCCACATGGCTGTAGCAGAGAGCAGAAGTAACTATCTAACCTTGACCAAGCAAATCCGAGTCTCTCTCCCAGGAATTTGGAATCAAGTCTGGGCAATTCCAACTCAATTTGGACTCATCTCTGGCATGGGACCTCTGGTAACTTCTGTCATGGAGAAAGCAGGAATGCTAAGAGGGGTGAAGGGACCCGAACTGAGGGAAGACCGGAGACTAAGCATGCGTTTGCTGCCTGTTCTTCCCGATGGCTTGGGTTTTCCAGGTTCCAGAACCCCCTGTCTGCCTTCTTGCCCTTGGATGCCAGAATCTAAGGGAATCCTTAGAATAAATTAAGTATATTTAGTTCATTCAAGTAAGCTTTTACTGTTTGTAGATGGATTCCCCAATAGTATACTTAACAAAGTCACTGGTAAAGATAAAAGTCTAGAGACTAGGGGCTGGCACCGTGGTGCACTAGGTTAATCCTCCGCTTGCTGCACCAGCATCCCATATGGGAGCCGGATTCTGTCCCGGTTGCTCCTCTTCCAGTCCAGCTCTCTGCTGTGGCCCAGGAAAGCAGTGGAGGATGGTGCAGGTGCTTGGGCCCTTCATCCACATGGGAGTCCAGGAAGAGGCACCTGACTCCTGGCTTTGGATCGGCGTAGCTCCAGCCATTGCGGCCATTTTGGGGGTGAACCATCAGATGGAAGACCTTTCTCTCTGTCTCTCTCTCTCTCACTGTCTGTAACTCTACCTCTCAAATAAATAAATAAATAAATAATCTTTAAAAAAAAAAAGTCTCGAGACTAAACAACTCAAGGACTATACACTTAAAACCCTTTCCAGAAGGAAGTGGGCAGTCCTTATGCAAATCTTAAAACTAGCAAGTAGAAGATATGAACTGTTTTTACTCACAATGTTTCTGACCTCCAGTGTGTGGGCACACAACAAATTATCCAACCCTCTGGACATCATGTGGGTGTCTGACAATTTGATTGGGGGACTAACTGCTTAGAGTTAGTATCAGACTCCACAGCTAAAGGGCTCAGTCACCCCAAGACTGCCCCCATGTCAGATGCCAACTGCAAGTCCCAAGCCACTTGTACACCCCTCCTGGGCTTGAGAGTTGGCTAAAATGGTTCGCAGAATTGAAGAGGGCACTTACTATAACTGGCTTATTATAGAGGATGCAACTCAGGAACAACCTAATGGAAGAGATGCGTGGGGCAAGAACGGGAGCAGGTACCCGCTCCAGTGCACCTTGATGTGTTTACCAAGCCAGAAGCCTTCTGAGTCCTGTGTTGAGGGCTTTTATGGAGGTTTCAAGGGTGCTGAATTCAACCTCCAGCCTCTGTCTCCTCCCAGAGGTTGGAGAGGCTGGGGCTGAAACTTCCAACTCTCTAATAGTGCATTGGCCATGGAACTGCTTCCCTTAGCTACCTAGAGTCTTCAGTCACCAGGCACTCGTTAGCACAGGAACACACTTCTGGAGATTCTAAGGGTCTTCAGCAGCTCTTTTATCAGGAGCCAGGAACCAATACCAAAAATACAACTGAGGGGGCTGGTGCTGTGGTGCAGCAGGTTAACGCCCTGGCCTGAAGCACCGAAATCCCAAATGGGTGCTAGTTCGAGACCTGGCTGCTCCACTTACAATCCAGCTCTCTGCTATGGCCTGGAAAAGCAGCAGAAAATGGCCCAAGTCCTTGGGCCGCTGCACCCACATAGGAGTCCTGGAAGAAGCTCCTGGCTCCCGGCTTCAGATCGATGCAGCTCCAGCTGTTGCCGCCAACTGGGGAGTGAACCAGCAGATGGAAGACCTCTCTCTCTCTCTGCCTCTCCTCTCTCTGTGTAACTCTGACTTTCAAATAAAAATAAATAAATCTTTAAAAAAATACAACCGAGGACTCTTATATCACTCAAGAAATTATAAGGAGTTTTAGGAGCTCTGTACCAAAAACTGGAAGGACAAATATACACATGTCTTATGTATCACATCATAGGTTGGGGGGTGCGGGAGCCAGTTTGCTTACATATAACCATTTCACTTACAGAGAAAATAGAAAGTCCTCGAGAGAACACTGTGTGATGTATGAGTTTATATTTACACATCTGTCCCCACCGTGAGCCTCTTGTCAAGAAGCACTTGAGTATCTACTACATGTCAGACTACCTGGCAACATTAGTCCCTGCGTTCAAAGTGCCAGATTGTTTACCTATTTTCTGTACTTACTATAAGTGCTGAGCAGGGTGTATAATAACTTTTGGGGGGTGTATCATAGCTTAAGAAAAAATCGGAAGTGTGTGAATGCTGAATGCCTGTTGAGTGAATAAATAAGTGAGAAAATAGATCACCAGTTAGAAACCCTTAAATCAATCTCTTGACCCTGAGGCCTGGAGCAAATCCATTTACAGAGGGTTCCCAAGTCAACAATGTCAACAATGGTCTGACTTAAGGTTTCCCAACTCACTACTGGGCAGCAACAGTGAGCTGAGCCCCTCAGTTAGCTATGAAGTGACATGGGAGACATAGCCAGTGCTGTACACTGTTCTGTAGTGAAAGTCACCTAGATAACCAGCACTTTTTTGAACAGGCTTTGTGTTGGATGGTTTTGCCCAACTGTAGGCTGATGTGTTGGGAGAATGGTTATGGCAGGTGGCGCTAAGTTATAGCCTTCAGTAGGTTAGCTGTAGTACATGCATTTTCAATTTACGCTGAGTTTATCAGGGCATAACCTCACTATAAGTCAAGGAACGTATGTAATTTTTCCCTGCTGTCCATGTTGTCTTATCACAAAAACTGCTGTCCTCTAAACCACACTTAGAAGTTCCTCCTTCCTGAAGACAGGCTAGCTGAAGTCTCTCTCACCACTTCCCTTCCTTGCTATAACCATCTCAGAAACTCTGTGAGACCCTTTTTGTTTAATGTTGTTTTGGAAAGTGGGCAAAAAAATTTCTGAATGTATTTATGTCCACATGATGACAGAGAAACCACATTCAGTGTCATATTCCTCCATTCCGACTGCTTCCCTTAGCAGTTGTTCAGCGTTCTCTGCATAATCTGGAAGCTTTAACTATAGCTAAAAAAATAATTTTAGTGGGTCTTGTTTTTTTTCTTCTCCTAAATTTTACATTTTATATAAAAGCTATGGGGGGTGGGGAGGGCAGCGCTGTGGTGCAGCGGGTTAACGCCCTGGCCTGAAGTACCGGCATCCCATACGGGTGCCAGTTTGAGACCCGGCTGCTCCACTTAAAACCCAGCTCTCTGCTATGGCCTGGAAAAGCAGTAGAAGATGGCCCAAGTCCTTGGACCCCTGCCCCGATGTGGGAGACCCGGAAGAAGCTCCTGGCTCCTGGCTTCGGATCAGTGCAGCTCTATCCATTGAAGCCAATTGGGGAGTGAACCAGCGGACAGAAGACCCGCCCTCCCCCTCCCCCCCCCCCCCCCCCGCTGCCTCTCCTCCCTCTGTGTAACTCTGACTTTCAAATAAATAAATAAACCTTTAAAAATTAATCAAGGATGAAAATAAAGAAAGATCCCCAACATCTCACCAGCCATTTGAATTTCTGCTTGTGGGGCGTGTGCTGTGGCACAGCAGGTTAAGCCGCCCCTTGGGATGCCCACATTCTATTGGAGTGCCAGTTCAGGTCCTGGCCCTTCCACTTCACATCTAGCTAACTGCTAATACACCTGGGAAGGCAGCAGATGACAGCTCAAGCAGTTGGGTCATTGCCACCACATGGGAGACCCAGGTGGAGTTCCTGGCTCCTGGCTTCACCCTGGCCCAGTTTTAGCTGTTTCAGGCATTCGGGGAGTGAACCACTGAATGGAAGACGTCTCTCCATCTCTCCCTGCCTTTCAAATAAATAAAACTTAAAAACAATTCTCCCTGTGCTGAGGGAACTTTTGAGAGTGAACATAACTTTCTGTATCTTGATTATACAAGTGTATTCATTTGTCAAAACTTAGCAAACTGCACATTTTGAAAGGGTGAGTTTTATGTTTAAAATATTTCTCAAAAAAAAACCTAACCAAAATCAACATTTCTCTATGCCCCCCTTGCAGGCATAATTTTTGGTGCCAACATATAGTGTGTGTACCATTTTCTTAGTACTACATTTTCATGCAACTTTCAAAGATACCTTTCCAGGGGTGGACATTGTGGTGCAGTGGGTTAAGTCACTGCTTGGGATGCCCACAAACCACATCAAGATACCTGGTTCAAGTCTCAGCTCCTCTGCTTCTGATCCAGCTTCCTGGTAATGAATCCTGGGAGGTACCAGATAATGACTCAAGTACTTGGGTCTCTACCACGCCCGGGGAGAGATAAGGTGGATTTCCAGGCTCCTGGCATCAGCCTGAGTCAGCCCTGGCTGTTGTGGGTATTCTGAACCAGCAGATAGAAGATTCTTCCATCTCTCTGTCTGCCTGCCTGCCTGCCTGCCTGAATCTCTGTCATCTGTCTCTCTGTCATGCTGCTTTTCAAAATAAACAAATAAGTGAACACCAAAAAATCCCTTTAAAAATAAACATCTTACCATGTCTCTACAACTGTCCTGGAGCAGTGATTCTGAAAAGGGTCACTAGCCCCCACACAGCCAACATCTACCATATCAGACTGCACAGTCAGGAACACTTCCATCACAGTGGCAAGTTTTATGGGACAATGATGGTTTCAAGCCTTTGCCAGGCTGAACAGACAGCGTGCAGCAGTGTGGAAGGGCAGCACTGATACTGCAGGAAGGCTGATGGGAAAGGGTCCCAGGGTTCAAGATGACCTGAAGTGCTGAAGCCAAGCTAAAACCTGATTAGGGGCTGGTGCTATGACACAATGGGTTAAAGCCCTGGCCTGTAGGGTCAGCATCCCATATGGGCACTCGCTGCTCCACTTCCGATTCAGCTCTCTGCTATGGCCTGGAAAAGCAGTAGAAGATGGCCTTGGGCCCCTGCACCTGTGTGGGAGACCCTGAAGAAGCTCCTGGTTCCTGGCCTCGGATCAGCTCAGCTCTGCACCGTTGCAGTCATTTGGAGAATGTACCAGCAAATGGAAGACCTCTTTCTCTCTTTCTCTGGCTCTACCTCTCTCTGTAACTCTTTCATATAAATGAAATAAATATTTTTAAAAAATTGATAGTAGGAGGGAGCCAGCGCTGTGGCATGGTGAGCTAAGCCTGTGCGGTGCTGGCATACCATATGGGCACCAGTGCATGTCCTGGCTGCTCCTCTTCCCATCTAGGTTTCTGTTTATGGCCTGGGAAAGCAGTGGAAAATGGCCTAAGCGCTTGGGCCTCTGCACTGACGTGGGAGACCCCTAGGAAGCTCCTGGCTCCTGGCTCTGGATCAGCCCAGCTCTGACCATTGTGCCTATTAGGGGAGTGAACCAGCAGATGGAATCTCACTCCCTCTGTCTTTCAAATTAAATAAATAAATAAATATTCTAAAAAACACAACTTCTTACTATATTGTAGTTGTGTTTTAAATTGACCAACAGAAGCCTATTTTCATTATAAGACTTTGAAAACCTTAAACTTTATGAAGAAAAATGACAGAAAATGAAATGATTGGTCTTCTACAGCTTGAAGCTGAAGCTGTACCAAGTGACCCTACAATGGCCATGTAACAGGGGAAAACTCTTTTCATGCTAAATCATGAAAGGGGGGGTGGGATGGAGGCAAAGCTGGGAGGGGGATGGTTGGGTCTTCTGCTCACCTGTGCATACACCTCTCAGGACTTCTTCCCCTACAGGTGCCCAGTGATCTGAGCACCCTGGGGCTTCCCATAGTTCCAGCTGGAGTATTAGATCTGGTCTTGGGAGTGGAACTGCTCCTGAAGAAGAAAAGGAACAGACAGCCGACTCCCCAGGTCCATCCTCTGCTTTGACGAACAATGACGTGGACTGAGGCCAGAGAGGACAGAATCTGAGCTCTAAGCTTACTCTGCTCTCTGTTGGAGAGGACAGAAAGCTCCACAATTTCTGGAGGTGTGAACATGGGGGTTCTAGAAGACACTTACACATAGAAGATGGGGAATGGGAAACTGGAGGGATGAACATGGAGCTCCATGTTCATAAAAAAAAATTTATTTTATTTGAAAGGCAGAGTTACAGAGAGAAAGGGAGAAGGTCTTCCATCTACCAAATGGCCTCAATGGCCGGAGCTGGGCCAGACTGAGGCCAGGAGCCAGGAGCTTCTTCCAGGTCTCTCACATGGGTGGCAGGGGCCCAGGGACTTGAGACATCTTCCACTGCTTCTCCAGGTGCATTCGCAGGGAGCTGGATCAGAAGTAAAGCAGCCAGGCTGGCGCCATGGCTTAACAGGCTAATCCTCCACCTTGCGGCGCCGGCACACCGGGTTCTAGTCCCGGTTGGGGTGCCGGATTCTATCCTGGTTGCCCCTCTTCCGGGCCAGTTCTCTGCTATGGCCCGGGAAGGCAGGGGAGGATGGCCCAAGTGCTTGGGCCCTGCACCCGCATGGGAGACCAGGAGAAGCACCTGGCTCCTGGCTTCGGATCAGCACAATGCGCTGGCTGCAGCGGCCATTGGAGGGTGAACCAAAGGCAAAAAGGAAGACCTTTCTCTCTGTCTCTCTCTCATTATCCACTCTGCCTGCCAAAAAATTAAAAATAAATAAATTAATTAATTAAAATAATTAAATAATTAAATGAATTAATTAAAAAAAATAAGTAAAGCAGCCAGGAATCATATCAGCACCCATGGCGTCACAGGCGGAGGCTTAACCCGCTACGCCACAGCGCTGGCCCCATCTTCTCAGTTCTCTCTGTGCCCAGAACAAGACCCCTTGCAATACAGTCCCCACCAGGAATCAGGGAAGAGTTGAGTCCTGTTAAGAATCAAAATGACCCAGATCTTTCTCCATCTAGTTACTTCCGGAACCGGGGATGGAAGACCTCAGCTTGTGCAGCATATGCATGGAGGATCCAGGAGCCCCTCGGAGGCAAAAGCTAAGCTCCAGAGAGGAAAGAGACCTTACCCGGGGAAGGGATGTTTGTGTAATTCTCCAGCATCATCTCCCTGTACAGGGCCCTTGCACAGGGGCCATCCTGGTCCATTGATCCTGGGTGAAGTACACAGCCACGTTCTTAAGTGCCACTGCCTCCCCAAACCACACACTCCTGCTCAAGCCCTGCCTGAGAGCAGAGGGAGGGATCTGCATTCCAGGGAAGGGGTAAATCTACTGGGGTCCATGAAAAGCCCTGCTGTAAGAGTCAGACTCCTTAGAGGCCAGTCCCATCTCCAATTCTCATCACTTGTGAGGTCTTGGATGGGATACTTAACTTTTTAGTGCCTCGGTCACCTCACTTATGAAACCGAATAGTAGTGCCTATCTTAGTGGGCTCTTGTATGCATGGAATGAGTTAACTACGTGTAACCACTAAAACATTCCCTGGCACATCCTGTCATCTAAATCTGAGTACTTACTACAACCTCAGAGGTTGGTACAACTTCTTAGAACATCCCAAATGACAAATGAGATTACAGCAAAGACTGACAGGTGTGTGCATGTGTGTATGTATGTGTGTGTGTGTGCGCGCCCTTTCTTCCTTATTAATGGAACCCTTATCTTATTTGAAGTTGCACCCAGCCCTGGCAACTAAATGAAACCAATGAGATTCCAGTGTAAATACTTCTGGGAAGGTTCCTAGAAGAGAACGAACTCAACTGACAGGTTCACCTTTTTGTGGCATCTCTTCTTCTAGCTGGAAGGCACCCATGCTGGCTGGAAATCAAGCAGCCACCTGGAACCACAAGATAACCCAGGGCCAGTGCTAGGATGGTAGAGCAGAAAGAGCCTGAACACATGAGAATAATGGAGTCAGCACACTTGCCCTGCACTGATTCCCCTAGCCTGCTACTGCATGGCAGAGAAGCCTCTACCTAGTTTAAGCCGGTGTCCTTGGAACCTTATCCCGAGTGACCACAGTGTTTCAGGCAAAGCACCAAGACAGAATGGATGCCCCTGCAGATGTTTTCCTGACCTGTAGGAACTAATTTTGACTGAAGTACTCAACAAAAGTGGGCAGTCCAATATCCATGAACAAGAGCAACAGACACATACACTGCTTCTCAGACTCCAGGATGGAGCTTTCGCACTATAGTACCCAGGACACTGGAGAAGCAGACTCACCCTCCACCATCAAACTCAGGAAGGACAGCTGCTGCCAATGCTACATGAACTCGTGCCAACCAAGGATACAGGCCCACAGAGGCTAGGCTGCACCTCTGTAATAGGCTAAAGGCATACACTTCAGCCCCAGACTCAGCATTTCTCCAAGCAAACAGCTCCCTCATCAATCCACATCTTCCACAGGTTCCCAGGTTGGCCTCCACTGTACTCTAACTGGGTCATCTGCAGGGCAAGCTCCTCCTCCTAGGAGGACCTGTCCAGTCTCTCTGGAGGGTCTTCCTCTTTATATTGTGATGCAGACTAGCACTCCTCAGACTTTAACTGGGCCCTCAATTCCCCAGATCTTGTAAAAAGTGTGGATTCTCCAGGAGGTCTGGGGTGAGGCCTGAGATTCTGTCTTGCAAACTGGATGCTGGTGAGGCCCAAGCTGTTCATTTATGGACCACATTTCCAGTGTTCCCGGATGTAGATCGAGCATTCTCCTTGTCCGAATGTTGTTGATGGAGGCAAGGCCAAGCATGGAACTGGCCGCTGGGCCTGAACTGAACTTCCCTATTTGTTAAAAATGAGGGAAGCTGGAGACAGCTCAGCTCACCTGGGACCACACTGTGTGGCTCAAAGCTGATGGCCACTGGCTTCATGCACGGCTTGTTTGGGAAAGCGAGAGCCTACAGAGCTAAGAGGAGAGAGAAAACAATGAGACCAATCTTTCCCACACTCACCATCCTCTCGGTCTCCTGTTACTGTCCCGGAAAGAGATGTTCTCAGTACACTCTGGCTGTACTCAACCATGGATTCAGGTGCAAACGCTCCCTGTGTGCAACCTCCTGAAGAAGCCACAAATTCTGAGAAACATCTGTGCAACAGGAGTCAAGAACTGCAGGGCGTTCTTGGCTTTTAAGACCATCTTTGGGGCCAGTGCTGTGGCGCCAGCATCCCACATGGAGGGCAGTTCCAGTCCTGGCTGCTCCACTTCCAATCCAACTCCCTTAGGATGAGCCTGGGAAAACAGGGGAAGATGGGGAGGGAGGGAGGGAGGGAGGGAGGGAAGGAAGGATCAATCCTTGCTCCCACCAGGAGAGAATGCTTTATTAGTCCGTTTGTACGGAATGCTTCTAGTGATAACATGAGCAGCTGGAGACCAAGCAGGACCACGGGGACCCCTGGACCCAAGGCAAGTGGGATCTGGCCCGCGGGGCTCAATGTCCCTGAGAGCAATGCTGGCCCGAGACCCGACTGTGGTCTGCACCCCGCACCACTGGAAGCAGACGACCCCCGCCTCACGGGCCCCCAGCCCTGAGTGCCCAAGCCCTCAGGCTGGCTCTTCAGGACAGCGGGGTGGACCGTGGTTCTGCTGGCAGGGGGTCCGCGAGGCCGGGACTCCGCACCTCCCGCACACAGAGCCGGGAAAAGGAGACCAGAGCCCAGCGGGGAAGCGGTCTGGGGCCTCTCTAGGAAGCCGGGAGGCCGGCCCTTCTCATGCTTCCGGCAGCCGGACCCGCGCCCCGGCCACTGCTCGGCCCTGGCCCGGCTGCTGGTGGCTTCTTTGTGCCTAGCGCCTCAGCACCGCACCTAGACGCTAAGCTGTTCATGGACGGTGAGTGCGCGCCCCGCGCCCCTGCTAACGGCCTGACCTGGCCCTGCCCCCGGCGAATTAAATCCACGACCCGATTTCTCGGCCGAGGGAGGCACTGCTGGCAGCTTCTGGTTCTGCATCCTAAGTCAGCACTGGTCATGGAACGGGCCGGTGGTGCCTCCTGTTGTTCAGGCGCCGGGCCGGCAGCTGCGAGCCACAGAACTGCGCGTTAAGCCGCTCTGCGCGGAGGGACAGAAGATACAGGTGTTTAATTCTATAGGCCGGCGGAATGGTCTAAATAGAAGGTGTATGACTTCCAAGCCAGTTAAAGAAACAAAAGGCAGCAACAGAGGGAAGGAGAAAGAAATACACCAAAAGAGGGTGGCAAATGGAAAAACACAAAGTCACATGACAGGGAGAAGGCCAAATCTAGGCAGAATGTAATGCACTGTAAATGGGTTGCATTAATGGGTGAAGACAGATTGGGTTTATGAAAACAAATGCTGTTTGTAAGCGTGCACCAAAAACAAAATAAAAATGGCAATGCTTTTAAAAAGGAGAGAAAATTAGCTAAAATATAATACAAAAATTGTTCAGTAATTTAAAATATTTGAATAATTATTAACAGGATTGATATACCCTGCAAGAACTGAATATACATTCTTTTTAAAGATTTATTTGTTTATTTGAAAGGCACAGTTACAGAGAGGCAGAGAGAGAGAGAGAAATCTTCCATCCACTGGTTCACTCCCCAAATGACTGCAATGGCCAGAGCTGAGTGGATCCGAAGCCAGAACCAGGAGATTCTTCCGGGTCTCCTACTTGGGTGCAGGAGCCCAAGGACTTGGGCCATCTTCTGCTTTCCCAGGCTGTATCAGAGAGCTGGATCGGAAGTGGAGCAGGCAGGACTCGAACTGGCGTTCACATGGGATGCTTGCACTGCAGGTGGCGGCTTTACCCACTATGGAACAGCACCAGCCCCCATTCTTTGTTTTAACATATTTATTTGAGAGGCACAGTGACAGAGAAATAAAGAGAGAGAGAGACAAAGATCTTCTATCTACTGGTTTACTCCCAAAATGGCCCCAACAGCCAGGGCTAGTCCAAACAGAAGTCAGGAGCCCAGAACTCCTTCCTGGTGTCCCATGTGGGTGGCGGGGGCCCAAGTACGTGGGCCATCTGCTGCTGCTTTCCCAGGTGCAACAGCAGCAAGCTAGATAGGAAGCAGAGCAGCCAGGAAAGGAACTAGCACTCCAATACGGGATGCCAGTGTCACAAGCAGTGGCTTAACACACTGTACCATAGGCCTGCCCCAAATGACATGCTCATACACACAGAAAATCCTCGAGTCCACCAAAAAAAAAGCTGATAAATGAATTCAGTAAAACTGCAAAATACAAAATCAACATGCCAAAATAAGTACCGTTACTACACACTAACAAATTACCGAAAAAGGAAATGAAAGAAACAATCCAACTAAAAACAGCATAAAAAATTAAGTTTAGCCAAGGAGATGAAAGATCTGTATGCTGAAAACTAGAAAACATTAATGAAAGAAATTGAAGAAGACATATATAAATGGAAAGCCAATGTTTAAATATTAGAATAATACTGTTAAATTGTCCATATGACCCAAAGAAATTACAGATTTGATGCAATCCTTATCAAAATTCTAATGGCATTTTTCACAAGAATAGAGAAAACAATTTAAAATTCATATGGAACCACAAAAGATCCCCCAAAAAAGCCACAGCAGCAGATGATGGCCCTGCCACCCATGTGGGAGACCCAGATGAAGCTCTTGGCTCTTGAATTCAGTGTGGCCCAACACTGGCCAACGCAGCCATCTGTGGAGTGAACCAGGGGATGAAAGATTTCTGTCTTTCTCTCTCTTTCTGTAACTCTTTCAAATAGTTTTATTTTAAAATATTTATTTAAATATTTTATTTTTATATATTTTATATTATATATTTATAAATATTTTATATAAAATATTTTATATAAAAAATGGGCAAAGGGTCTGACTAGACAGCTGTTAACAAATGGCCAACAGGTATATGAAAATAAGCTCAACACCACTAATTATCCAGGAAATGTACATTAAAACCACAGTGAAATGTCCCCTGAAAGCTGTTAGTATGCCTATTATCAAAAAGATAGCAGATGTTGGCCGGCGCCATGGCTTAACAGGCTAATCCTCCACCTTGCGGCGCCAGCACACCGGGTTCTAGTCCCGGTTGGGGTGCCGGATTCTATCCCGGTTGCCCCTCTTCCAGGCCAGCTCTCTGCTATGGCCCGGGAAGGCAGTGGAGGATGGCCCAAGTGCTTGGGCCCTGCACCCGCATGGGAGACCAGGAGAAGCACCTGGCTCCTGGCTTCGGATCAGTGTGGTGCGCTGGCCGTGGCGGCCATTGGAGGGTGAACCAACAGCAAAAAGGAAGACCTTTCTCTCTGTCTCTCTCTCTCACTATCCACTCTGCCTGTCAAAAAAAAAAAAAAAAGATAGCAGGTGTTGATAAGGCTGTGGAGAAAATAGAATCTTTGCACACTGTTCATGGCACTAAAAATTAGGGTACCCTTCCTGAAAAATGGTATGAAGATGCCATAGAAAATTAAAAAGTAAAGCTACCATATGATCTAGAAATTGTAAGTATATATCCAAAGAAAATAAAATTACTCTTAAAGTGATATCTGTAGTCCCAAGTTCACTGAAGCAGTATTTACAACAGGGAATCAACCTCAGTGTTTATCAATGAGTGAATGGAAATAAATGTGAGGCAAAATTTCATCTTTGGAAGAAGGGAGAATCCCATCATTTGCAGCAACATGCATGGACTGGAGGACATTACGCTAAGTGATACAAGCCAGGCTCACAAAGCCAAATACTGCTCCATCTCACTTAATGTGGAATCCTCAAATAAGCTGAAATCATAACAGCAGGGAACAAAACGGTGGTTTCCAAGGGCTAGAGTGGGGGAATGGAGAGAAACTGGTCTCATTAGATAGGATGAGAAAATCAAAATAAAGAAATGCAAAAACAAGCTTTTCAAAGGAAAAGAAAACTAAATGTGTTAAAGATATAAGAAATAACTATCATCACTTGTTGACCATCTGGTAACTACGTTAAAGACCACACACTCAGAATTTAACGTAAGACTTTGTCATTACACTTCATCTTAGCCAAAGGCCAAGAAGCGAAAAGACTTTGTCATTATAAAATGTCCACTGAAGGAAAGAAGGGGGAAGAGATTCTTGTGAGCCACAGGCTGGATAATCACACTCTATTCTTCCGCACAACCCAGTTTTAGAATTGGTTTCCAATAGAAGTATTAAATGAGGCAGGCCTTTTTCAAAGATTGTCCTGAAGGCCTTGTGCATGAAGGTGTGGGAAATAAGATCTTGGACTAACTGGAGAGGGCAAAATTCAAAGTAGCTTTTTTTTTTTTTTTTTTTTTTAAAGATTTCATTTATTTATTTGAGAGGTAGGGTTACAGACAGGGAGAGGGAGAGACAGAAAGGTCTTCCATCTGCTGGTTCATTCCCTAAATAGCCACAACAGCCAAAGCTGGCCCAATCTGAAGCCAGGAGCCATGGATTTCTTCTGGGTCTTCCACACGGGTGCAGGGGCCCAAGCACTTGGGCCATCCTTTACTGCTGCTTTCCTAGGCCATACCAGAGAGCTGGATCGGAAGAGGAGCAGCAGAGACACAAACTGGCGCCCATATGGGATGCCAGTGCGGCAGGCAGAGGCTTAGCTCACTATGCCACAGCGCCGGCCCCAAAGTAGCTATTTCAAAGAAGGGACAAAAATATATATTTGAGGGGCCGGTTGTGTGGCACAGTGGGTTAAGCTACACTTGAGATGCCAGCATGCCATACTGGAGTGCCGGTCAAGTCCCAGCTACACTGCTTTTGGTGCAGCTCCCTGCTAATGTGCCTGGGAAGGTAGCAGAAGATGGTCTAAGCACATGAGCCCCTTCCATCCATCTGGGAGACTCGGATGGAGTTCCTGGCTTCTGGCTTTGGCCTGGTCCAGACTTGGATGTTGCAACAATCTGGGGAGTGAACTAGCAAAAAAACACACTCTCTGTCTCTCTTTGCCTCTCTGCATCTCTCCCTTTCTTTGTTTTTTATCATCATCCACATACAAAAATCCAAGAAAATCAACTAAAAAAAAAAAAAAAACCCAACCTATTAAGACAATAACAGAGTTCAGCAATGTGACACAAACATTTAATACAAAAATTCATAGCCTTCTTATATTTATCAATGTCCAGTTAGAAAAGGTCCTAGGTACTAATCCTACTTCAAAACCACTAGGAATAAGCCCAGACACATATGGACGTACACATACAAATTATAAAGTAATTGCTAACTGGAGATACATCATGTTCCTAGATAGAATTAGCTCTGCAAAGATGTTGAATATTTGGTCCCCTAACACATCTATGAATTCAACACAACCTCAAAATCATAGGACTGAGGCCACCGCCTGCAGTGCTGGCATCCCATAAGGGCTCCAAGTTCGAGCCCCGGCTGCTCCACTTCTGATCTAGCTCTCTGCTATGGTCTGGGAAAGCAGAGATGGCCCAAGTCTTGGCCATCTGCTTAGGAGACCCAGAAGCAACTCCTGGCTCTTGGCTTCAGATCAGCCCAGCTGTGGCCATTGCGGCCACCTGGGGAGTGAACCAGCTGATGGAAGACCTTTCTTTCTAACTCTACCTTTCAACTAAATAATCTTTTCTTAAATAGGACTTAACTGACATGCTACTTCTAAATCTTATCTGAAAAACAAAATGGAAGAAACTTAAATATTTAAAGTAGGGGTTACCATTGTAGTATAGCAGATTAAGCCTCTGCCTGTGACACTGGCATCCTAAGTGGGTGCCGGTTTGAGTCCTGCCTACTCCACTTTCTGTCCTGTTCCCTGCTAATGTCCCTGGGAAAGCAGTGCAGGCTGACCCAAGTGCTTGGGCTCCTGCCACCCACATGGGAGACCCAGATGAAGTTCATGGCTCTTGACTTTGGCCTGGACCAGCCCTGATCGCTGCAGCCATTTGGGAAGTGAACCAGTGGATGGAAGATCTTGGCCTCCATCTCTCCCCCTCTAACTCTGCCTTTCAAAAACAAATCTTAAAAAACAAAAGAATCTCAGAGAGGACTTGTCCTAATGTCTATCTAAAGAGAACATGAAGCTAATTAGTGTATTGGGTCAGGAAAATACAAGTTACTTTTTACACATCACATATTTAAGAAATAATATAGGGAGTTCAACACTGCTAGGCAGTAATGTCTTCATTCACTGCTGACGGAAGTTTAGATTTGTAGAGAAGGAGGTATGAACAAGGATGACCACTGACACTGTTGTTTTGAGAAAAGCAGCATTTATTTAACTTGGAAACCTCCTGCCAAAGTGGCCGCGGGGTCCCAAGAAGGGAAGACCCTGAAACACTGCTTAAATGGAAAAGCTGATGACAAGAAGTCAAAGGAAAAGCCCTACCAATATATCACACGAACCTTTATACTGTAATTACTGTGCAGATATATGTATTTATATATAAATAGATACATTAACAGGGGTTGTCACAATTTTGTGTGTCAATTTGCACAGGCTGGTAAAACATTTCTGGGTGTCTGAGAGTATTTCTGTAAGGGATTAGCATTTAATTGGTAGACTGAGTTAAGGTCACCCTCATCAGTGCAGATGGCCCCTTCCAATCTGTTGAGGGCCTGCACAGGACAAAACTTTAAAGACCGGGTAACTGGCCTGAGCTGGTACATCCACTTTCTCCTGCTCTTGGACATGGGTGTTCCTGGTTCTTGGGCCTTGGCACTCTGATTGGAATTTACATCACAGGCCTCTCTGGATCTCAGAATTTGGACTTGGGACTGAATGTCAACAGCAGCTTTCCTGGTTCAGCTTATAGACAGCAGACCATGGGACTCCCTGGCACCCATCATCACAGCACCCGATACCTATAAATCTCCTTATCTAGCTTATTGGTCCTGCTTCTCTGCAGAACTGGAGCTCACCAATCTCCAGAATATATTCACAGAAAAAAAGCAAACTGGAGTATATACAGCCTATATTTGTTTAAAAACAAACTATGTTAACATTTTTATGTGAATACACAAGATCACTTTTAAAAAAGCTCACAGACAATGGAATTAAATTTTGGTGCCCCCAATTTTGTAGCCCATGGCTTTTTCATAGTTTGCATTGTCCATGAACTTTCTGAACACACCTTGTATGGAAATGCACAGTGAAATGTCTTCAAGGAGGTACCTAACAGGTTCCTTTACATTGGGTACTGATACTGGAAGCGTATAATTAAGGGGCCATTGACTTTCAACTATTTTACTATGGTAAATTTTTTTTATTAAGTCTGAAAAAACTAGCTAGTTGCTAGTTTTAATTTAGGTAATAAAGGGAAAAATGGAATCTCATCTAGTATTTGAGAGGGAAAGTATGAATTAGAAGACATGCCAACTACCTAGATTAGAGGCTGGCTCCCTAAAAACTTGCCCAATGTTGTAATCTTGCCTGCTGAGCCAATTTTGCTCAACACCATATGAAACAAAATTACTGAGCGACAAATGCTAAATCACACCAGGTGTTGATATAAACTGCCAATTTCTTAAGCATTTCACTTCATCCTTGACACTATATAAAGTGGGTATTAGAAACGGCTCATGTGAGGTACAATGACCCTTGGTTCAATGACTGGACCTAAACCTGGATATGACTGTGGCATTGGTATTTGTCCCGTTATATTCTAATGAGGTAACTAGACAAGTGTGCAGTTCTTCATAATCAAAGTGGACTAGTGTCCCTGTACAAACTTTCTTGAGTACAGCTAGATTTACGGAACATGCTGCAAGAAGTAGCGGGAATGCAGGTCAGTTAAGGACTACTGCTGCCTGGGTACATCATTAACTTCCCCACCTGCTTCCCCTTCCTTCAACCCCCCATATAAGACACATTTCCCCAGGATCACACATCTACATCAAAATTGCCTGCTTCCACCTGCACTATTTCCTAGGTGCCACTTGAATGCTGCTTCCACCTTGAGTCTTTCTCATCCTGAGCATCCCGTGGATTAACCAAACTGCCCTCGAAGTCATTGGCTCTCCCCTTACCTTTACAAGAAATTACAAACCAGTAGGCGAGAGGAAGAGCAAGTAAAGCATCCACCTGCAACACTGGCACCCCACCGACTGCTCTACATCCGACCCAGCTCCCTGCTAATGGGCTGGGAAAAGAAGTGCAGGATGGCTCAAATGTTTGGGCCCCTGCTATCCATGTGGAAGTCTTGCAGCAGCTAGGGAGTGAACCAGCAAACACAAGAGCTCTATCTACCTCTTTCTATTCTACTCACCCTGTAGAAGCCATCTTCCCATAAAGCCAGTCTCCTAAAAACCAAAGCTATCCTTCTATTAGAACCTTTCCCAGAAGCACTTAAACATGTTTTGCTGGAACCTTGGCAGCTGCAGCAGCAGCAGCTACAGCACCCTTAGCAAAACTACAAAAACAAAACCTCTGAAAAATCTTAACAATTCCTTCACTTAAAAAACCCTCTTTGAGCCACCTTAATCGTAATTCTTGCTAGTGTGCCATCTCCAATGACTCCTTCCTAATCTCTCCTGTTTAGTGTTTCGGGGCCACCTTTGACTACCGATACAACTGAATCCCATACTTGTCTTGAAACCTGGCATAACTCTCATCATGAGCAGTAAATATAATTTAAAGCCATCCACTCTCCACTAAAATGTGGTAGAAGGAAATAAATGCCAAGTTACCTGTATGACAATTTGTGCACTTGCCCTCATTTTCCCATATTTATTAGACTCTCGAAAGTGAAGAGGCTAAAACTTCACTTATCTGTAAAGGCTGAGTATCCCTTATCCAAAAACATGGAGAGAAGCATTTCAGATTTCAGAGAATGTGCAACACCTACCAGTGGAGCTTAATCTGAAACTCTAAACTCAAAAATTCTCAGGTTTCAAAGCACATACATTAGGGGAGTGCGAGAAAAACATCACTTTTTCTAATTATGACACCCCACAATGTATTAACCAGTTATAACCTTATCATGGCTTTGTACTAACTGAATACACAATTTTCTGGATGTTTACAATTCTATCAAGTTGCCTTACCCAAGCCCTAAAACCAGGTTTTAAATCCACAGACACTCTGGCACTGTGGTGCAGCGGGTTAAAGCCCTGGCCTGAAGCTCTGGCATCCCACATGGATGCCAGTTCTAGTCCCAGCTGCTCCTCTTTTGATCCAGCTCTCTGCTATCGCCTGAGATAGCAGTAGAAGGTGGCCCAACTCCTTGGGCCCCTGCACCCACATGGGAGACCTGGAAGAACCTCCTTGCTCCAGATCGGCGCAGCTGTGGCCATTGTGGCCATCTGGGGAGTGAACCAGCAGACAGAAGACCTCTGTCACTCTTTCAAATAAATAAAATACACCTTAAAAAAAAAATCCACAGACAAGTCATCAAGAGCCTTTATTACTTTAACAGCCTCTCATGCTTTCTTGCCAGATGCCTTTGGTGCAGGTGCTTTCTGGGCTGGAGGCTTCTGGCCCTTCTGAGCTTTAGGAGGCTGCGCTGCCTTCTGGCCCGCGGCTTTCTGGGCCGGAGCCTTCTGAGCCGGAGCCTTCTGGGCTGCAGCCTTCTTGCCAGCAGTGGTCGCCTTTTTCGCTGGAACCTTGGCAGCTGCAGCGGCGGCGGCGGCAGCAGCTACAGCACCCTTAGCAACAGGGGCTTTTTTGGGAGAAGCTTTCAGCAGAGCTGCCCTCTGAAGCTTCTTGACTTCATTCTTGATTATTCTGTTCCTCTGCAGAATGTCAACGTAAGGAAGCATTTATCGTACACACACACACAACTCAATTCATCCTCATCTTCAGAAAGGGCATTAAGTGATCGGTTTACCACAATGAGTTCCACAAGGACATGGAATGGGTGCTGGCTACTATAATTCATGAGACCAGAGGACACAGATATATTAACATACATACCATTTTCTTTGCTTTCATGACTTTATAACGGTCAAAATCTGTCATCTTAGCTTTCTGGAAAGAAAAAAAAAAGTATTATCCCTCATACACTACCTTCCAAACACCCCCAACAAGGTCAGGATTCAAGTTATCGTAAATCGTTACCCTTTCTCTGGCTTCAATTTTCTTGGCCCATCTTGTGGCTGCCCATTTTGTATTGATGTCTGCCTTCTCCCAGGCCTTTCGGACATATTTCTGGCGGGCACTACACAGAGCCAAGACAACAGATTAAAGGTCAGCTTTGAAATCATGATAAAGGGAAAGCTGGTCAGCCTTGAAAACCGTACTCATTACAGCTTTATCTGTTCTGTATAGGACACATTCCTAAGCACACTGCACCTTACCTTCTTACCTGTTTGATCAGTGTTCACTAAGCCAGGATAGCCTATAATTTTAAGCACCATCTCTACAATCTAGTCCATCTTACTTTTTAAAAGATTTATTTATTTGAAAGGCAGAGAGAGTCTGTCTGCTGGTTTATTCTCCAGATGATCATAACAGCCAGAGCTGGGCCCATCTGAAGCCAGGAACTTCTTCCAGGTCTCCCATCTGGGTGGGTGCAGGGGCCCAAGTACTTGGGTCATCCTCTACTGCTTTCCCAGGCCACAGCAGAGAGCTGGATTGGCAGTGGAGCAGCCAGGACTCAAACTGGAGCCCAAACGGGATGCTGGCACTGCAGGTGGTGGTCTTACATGCAATGCCACAGCACTGGCTCCCATTTTCAAAAACCAGCACTCAAATGCCCACTGCGCACATGCCAGGCACTGAGGACTCAGCACAAAGCAGTTTTTTTTCCTACACACAACAGGAAGTATTTTCCTTTCCATGTAGAAAAAAAACACCATTAATCACTGCTTCAATTCCCTGTATATAAACTAACACTAGAAACTCTTAGGTTAAATACCACCTTTCAAGACAGTGAAAATTTAACTATGTGAACAAGTGACAGTTGGTATTTCTGTTTTAATGCTGAAAGTAACCAAGTGACTACGTTCTGTAGAGCAATCAGAATTCCTATAGGAGGATTTTGTTACTAAACAAAGGAGAAGTCAAATGTAAATAAAACCATACAGCACCAACAGAGTACAAAAAGAACCACAGGACACTGCCAAAGTACGTAATACCCATCTACCTCTTTTAAAAAATTATTCATTTGAGGGCAGCGCTGTGGCACAGAGGGTTAATGCTCTGGCCTGGCATCCCATATAGGTGCTGGTTCAAGACCAGGTTGCTCCACTTCCAATCCAGCTCTCTGCTATGGCCTGGGACAACAGAAGAAGATGGCCCAAGTCCTTGGGCCCCTGCACCCACATGGGAGACCTGGAAGAAGCCCCTGATCAGCGCAGCTCCAGCCACTGTGGCTAATTAGGGAGTGAACCATCGGATCGAATACCTCTCTCTAACTATGACTTTCAAATAAATAAATAAATAAATCTAAAACAAAAAACAAAAAACCTATTTATTTGAAAGACAGAGCTCACTCCCCAAATGCCAGTGACAGCTAGGGCTGGGCCAGGTCAAAGCTGGCAACCTACAGTTCAGTCCAGCATTGCCATACGGGTATCAAGGACCCCGCTACTGGAATCATCCTCTATAATGGATGGGGATTAGTAGGTGGTTGGCAATGAAGTGGAGCGAAGACTCAAACCCAGGCATTCCAATATGGGATGTGGGCTTCCCAAATGCCACCTCAACCACTACAAAACACCCACCCCACCTGTGTACTTCTAGAACGTAAATCCCTCTTCTGAACTGCATTGCCGTGTTTTCAAAGGAAATACAGTGACATCTAGTCTTAATTATGCTAAGCAAATTACTCCTAGTACACAGGACCCAGGGAGGGGAGAAGCCCGGTGGCCAGTTACCTGTGTGGAAACTTGAGAATGAAGTCAGTCAGCTGCATGCACTTGAAAGGCATGGCCTGTCTCCTCACCCGGGTGCAGGGTCCATCAACCAAGGCCTGGAACACAAAGATCAAGGAGCTCAATGCAAAACGTACCAGAAACTAAATGGAGAGATATCTGTACGATTCCTGGTCCTTCCCGGGCCATAACATCTGCACTACCACTTAAATACAATGCTCAGAAAAAAGCCAGATCGTCTCACTTTACAAAGAGACTTCCTGTAAATTCAACTGGAGCCATACAGGTCCTGTGCTTCTGCTCACCACAGAACATGTAAGCCACCGCCACCGCAGGTTTAGAATGCTGCCCAGTAGCACACCACGGCTCGCGAGCTGCTGGCAATGCCACATTTCCAATGTGCTGGTCCACAGCCATGTGGTCCGCCCCTGAATTTGCTCCTTTCTTCTACTGACAACCGGAAGCAAGCGTCTCCTGAGCTCTTATCTGTCCTAAACTCGACTCACACACAGTAACTGCTTCAGCCCCTCAAAGTTGAAACGGCTGGGGATTCGTTCTCGAGCTCAATCATAGCAAAATCAAGTCCACCCTGTTCGTCTCAATGATAAAACACAATCGCTACCCTCACGACCCCCACCTCGGAGGCCCCAGAAACGGCGCCGACCACCCACCGCCACTCACCCTGTTCTGGTCAATGACATCCACGATCGCGACCAGCTTCCCGGCATGAGGCCCGAAGGAGACGTAGGCCACTCGGCCAACCTCCACGAAGCGCCTGAACACCTACAACGAGTGGGAAAAAAAGACGGCATTAAAAAAAAAAAAAAAAAAAAGGCCCGCCTGCCCAAGCTCCACCCGGCTCGGGCGGCCGCGGCGAGCAACCCGCAGCCCCAGCCATCCAGCCCAGCCCCGCCAGGGCGGCTGCTCGCGTGGCCCGGGGCGCGCCCGGCCCGTCCGGCCATCCACGCGCTCGCCAGCAGCGCGCCCAGCACGGCCCGAACCCCGCGCACGGCCTGCTCGAGGCCCCTCACCGCGCACTTCCCACGACCCTCCAGCCGCCATTAAGCGCTTGGGCTCCCCCGCCGCGGCGGACGCCGAGCAGCATGCTCGCCGAAGCGGGAGCCAGGAACGACGCGACTCACCATGTCGGCGGCGTTCGGCGAGAAGGAAGAAGGCCCGCCCTCCGCTGCGCAAGCGCAGAAGGCCGCCCACTCGTGCGGCCACCGACACGCAGACGCGGGCGCCGATTGGTCGTGCGTGTTTGCGTACTTGCGTGCTACGTGCGCGCGCGCGCGCGGGGTTCGCTGGGAAAACATGGCGGAGCCGGCTTTCTTTCTGAGGCGCTTCTCTTGTAACTTTGTTGGGTTTGGTGACTGGCCTAGGTGAGTTGCACTCCTAGGTCGTTAGGTTACAGAACCGCACAGAAACTTCGCCTTACGTTAAAACTCTGCATCTTGCAGCCTTCTTTTTAATATCTAGTCCTCTGCGGGGTGTTTTTGGCTATGCAAATATTAGGGTTTTTCGTTTCTCACCTTCTCTAGGTAATCTTTGTTAACTTGTATTTTAACGTACAGAAACGTCGTTTAAATAGGACTAATGATTCCCAGAAATCCTTCTAGGTTCCTTGAATGCTGTTTACGTTTGCTTTATCCTATCATCTAATTATAAACCACTTGAGAGGAAACTCAGGCGTGATGTCCCATTATCTCTGACCTCTTAAATGTGTACTTCCTAACGACCAAGGCGTTCTTTAACATTATCAGTTATAAAATTCTGGACGATTCGGTTCCGCGCTGTGGCGTATCAGATTAAGCCGCCATCTCGGTTTCCAGTGTCTGCTGCTCGACTTCCAGTCCAGCTCCCTGCTAATGCACCTGGGAAAGCAGTGGAGGATGGCCCAGGTGCCTGGGCCCTGCATCCCGGTGGAGACCTGGAAGAAGCTCCTGGGTCCCGGCTTCGGCCTGGTCCAGCCCCAGCCATTGCCACCATCTGGGGAATGAACCAGCAAGTGGAAGGTCTCTGTCTCTCCTTCTGTAACTCTGGCTTTCAAACAGATAAATAAATCTCTCTTAAAATCTGAAGGTTTTTACAATTCTCATCAATTCTGCGGTATCGAAGGCTATCAGTTGTTCCATTTCAAGAAAACGAGAAAAAATGGCCTTGGTTACTTGGTCTCCTGCCACCCTTATGGGACAACCAGGATGGAGTTCCTGGCTCCTGGCTTCTGCCTGGCCCAGCCTGGGCTGTTGCAGGCATTTGGGGAGTGAAGAGTGGATGGAAGATCTGTCTCTCCCTTTCTGCCTCTTAAATAAATAAATACAACCTAAAAAAAATTTTTTCCCCTGGCCCAGTATGATCAAGGATTATGAGTTCCACCTAGTTATCAGGTGTCTACTGTTCTTACTTTTCAGTGTATTTTTAAAGTTTATTTGAAAGAGACGAACAAGGTCTCGCACATAAGTAGCAAGGACCCAAGCACTTGAGCCATCACCTGCTGCCCACCAGGGTGTGCACGGATAGGAAGCTGGAATCAGAAGCAGGGCCAGGATTCAAACCCAGACACTCCAATATGGGATATGGGTGTCCCAAGTGGCATTTTAACCATTGTGCCAAACACCTGTCATTCTACTGTTTTTTTTTTTTTAAGTCTGCAATCATTCCTAAGCCTTTCTTAGTTTTTCCTGATACTTAACACTTCTAAACAGTACAGGCTAATTTTTTAAAATAATTTTATTATTTATTTGAAAGAGTTGCAGAGCGAGATAGAGACAGAGAGAGCGGTCTTCCATCCACTGGTTCACTCCCCAGATGGCCGCAATGGCCAGAGCTGAGCTGACCTGAAGCCAGGAACCAGGAGCTTCCTCTGGGTCTCTCACACGGGTGCTGCTTTCCCAGACCATAGCAGAGAGCTGGATCAGAAGAGGAGCAGCTGGGCCTAGAACCCTAGAACCGGCGCCCGTATGGGATTCCAGCATTTCAGGCAAGGGCTTTAACCAACTGCACCACAGTGCCGAGCCCCGCCCGCCGCCCCCCCCCCCCCCTTTTCAGGCTAATTGTTTTTTTAGATTGCCTCTCTCTCTCTCTCTCTCTCTCCCTCCCTCTCCCTCCCTCTCTCCCCCCCCCACCCCCTCTCTCTCTATATTTTTTTTAAGAAATCCCAGAATGTGGAAACTGGCTGTCAAAGGTGGAAGGATCCATGAGACTCAAGAAAGATACAAACCAGTTCAGGATTACACAGAATACAAGTTGGGGATTTTTAAAATCAACCGGAACAGGGTCTTGGGTAACCCAAGACAAGTGGCTGCCCACATCCAGAAGCCCAGGAAGCCCCTGGCCAGGCAAACTATCTTGGAGTTTTTCAAGAAATTTTAATAGTTTAGATGTCAATTAAAGGACATCCCAGGTGTCAGGCCTGACATGAGATGCCTAGCAGACTCCACAACAACTTTATCCCAACGGTTTGGGACGAATGCCAGGATCGCCTAATAGGCAAGATGAAAACCAAGATGGCTGCGGTTGTGTCAAGCTGAGTCCCTACAGCGTTGTGGGCAGTCTCCTCATGAAGAGTCAGACTGCACTTTCGATAGCAATGCTGTGTCCTTAGTGCATCACATAACACACTTCACAGTGTGTGACTGCCACTCTTCATCACTTACGAGATCTTGGTGCTTTCAGTTCCCAAATACATCTCAAGCCTTTGTCTAGGCCTTGTGCTGGCTCATTCCCCAGCACTGCTGCAGCAGCCTCCAAGGTCTGGCCCTCTCTATTCTCTGCTTGGCAGGCACGGATCTTTAAAAGAAGCAAATCGGTTCACATCACTCCTTAAGATATTTTAACAGAACTTAAAATCTGAACAGTTTACTGTGATCTTACATCAAATGCTCCTATATCCAAATCCACTTAGACACTCCTTCCTCATCATTGTATTTCAGCCACACTGGCCTTACATAGGCCTAGGTCACTCCTATGACCTTTGCACATGGTGTCTCCCCTGCAAGGGATGCTTTTCCATCTGCATGACAACTCATCTCTTTTCTTGGTATTTCTTCTATCTGATAGACTTAACCTGGCTTCCACATAAAAGTACGTTTGTCTCCCCTTGTCTGTTTTTATTTCCCTCTGGGTTATTATGACAATTGTAATCATTTGACTTATTTTTCTGTCCACTTAGGTTATTGTAATTTTGTGCCAATTATAAATTCTGTGAAGGCAGTATCTTGGCCATCTACCACCTACCCAGAACCCCACCTCCCCAGCCTGGGACTGTCTTTTCTGCTGACCTCAGCACACTGCCACGGTGAGACTCAGATTAAGGTGAATGACTTAATCCTTAGGGCTCAGTATCTTGGCTTGCAATTCACAAAGTCAAAGACATGAATGAGAATATTCATACCAGCTTTTCTTTGTAGGGGGGGAGTGAATAATAGCCCCTAATTGGAAACTACTCAAAGGCCCACAAACAAGGGAATGAGCTTTGGTAGTCTGTACATGGAACCCGGGTGAATTTCACACCTAACATTAGTGAAGTCATCTGACACGAGGAATATATGCTGTGTGATTTTGTTTACTCCGAACTTAAACGTCAAAACGAATAAATGGCTGCTAGGAGTACTGACTGTGTTTACCCTGGGTGCAGGCAGAAGTGTTTGCTCCAGGAGCATGTGTAGCTTGAGAAAATTCAAAACATTTCCCCCTCCAAACACTTGTTAATATAAAGTTTTTCTAATGGAGTTTCGCAGTTTTTTTTTTTTTTTTTAAGATTTATTTATTTATTTGAAAGGCAGAGTTACAGAGAGGAGAGGCAGAGAGAGAGAGAGAGGTTTTCCATCCACTGATTCACTCTCCAAATGGCCGTAACAGCCGGAGCTGAGCTGATCTGGAGCCAGGAGCTTCTTCCAGGTCTCCCTCGCGGGTGCCCTCAAATGGCCCGAGAACCTGGGCCATTTCTACTGCCTTCCCAGGCCACAGCAGAGAGCTGGATCGGAAATGGAGCGGCTGGGACTCGAACTGGCCTTGAGTCCCTGTTTTAAATGTTCCATGAATCTGCGTTTAAAAACAAGCTCCCAGCCGGCGCTGCGGCTCACTAGGCTAATCCTCTGCTTGCGGCGCCGGCACACCGGGTTCTGGTCCCGGTTGGGGTGCCGGTTCTTTCCCGGTTGCTCCTCTTCCAGTCCAGCTCTCTGCTGTGGCCCGGGAGGGCAGTGGAGGATGGCCCAAGAGCTTGGGTCCTGCACCCGCATGGGAGACCAGGGGAAGCACCTGGCACCTGGCTCCTGGCTTCGAATCAGCACGGTGCGCCGGCCGCAGCGGCCATTGGAAGGTGAACCACTGGCAAAGGAAGACGTTTCTCTCTGTCTCTCTCTGTCCACTCTACCTGTCAAAAAAAAAAAAAAAAAAAAAAAAACTCCCCAAATGGTTCACTGAACAGACTTTGAGATTCATTCAAATGTTATAGATTTTATTAATTATTTTAATATTAATAGTAACAGCTTTCCCAAGTGTACGATTTGATTGTATCCCCGGAAAGCTCGCTTTTACCCCCTGGCCACAGTATCAGCCGCAAACGCCCCGGCTTGGCGTTCAAGGCCCTCCACAACTTCACCCCACAACGCGTTCCTTCCTGCCTTTGTCCCCGGCCGCCCGCTCTGCGCCCCAAGCCTCCGGCTTCTTTATGCAGGTGGGCCGCCTGTCCCAGAATGCGCTCTTCCTCCCCGGAGAACCGCAGTGCACCCTCGTGAAGCGTCTCCAGTCCCCTTCCCGGGCAGCCCCAGGCCGTCTTCACATTCCAAGTTCCTTTAACTCTCCCCAAGGAAGCCCTGTCCTCCTCGGGAGCCCAGGGTGTCAGGTCACAGCCGTCAGCAGGTACAGGACGCAGGACGCCCACTCGAAACGCGCGGGGCTCCGCTGACCGGCTACGTGCTTACCGGAAGCTCTCTTTGGTTGTCCAATCACAGGAGAAGGGCAAGTTGAGGGCGACGCCCGGAGTAAAGATGGTATCGTGGGCGCGCGCCCTCGTCGTTCGGCCTCCTCGCGCAGAGCCACGCCTCTTCCGGTACGCTCGACCGGTCAACTGCACGCCGGGAGCCAAGATGGCGTGCCGCATCGCGCCGTGGTTCTCGGTAGTGGACTCTGGACCCTCCCCCTTTGTCTAACGTTCCGTCTTCAAGAGGAAGGGCGAGGCGAGGTCTGCACCTGTAGCTGACGTGGAGCCTGAAAGACAGTCTGGCGGCTAGAATCGCTTAGCTGGTACTTCGCGGGAGCTGTCCCGGAAGCCGTGACCCACGGCTCTTGTGGCAAGGGGCAAGGCAGGCCGGTGCTTCGGATTCCCGTCGTGGGCGTGTGCAGGAGCGCAGCGCTGGTACTAGGCCGGATGGGGACGCGAGGGAGGGTCGCAGTACACTCGTTGCCTAGCAGCGTCGCAGGTCACTGGGCGTTCCACGTAGCTAGGACTGTCTGCCTGTAAGCGGGTGGGCCCCGTTATTTCCATGAGCTTCAGCTGGGTAGATGCCACCTTTTTCAGCCACTGGACATAGAGGATTCAGTTGAGCAGGTAAAATGTCTGGAGCCTCAGAGAGAATAAAAATATGGAAGGGAACCAGAAGCCTACCAGAACCCCGATTTTATGTTTTTTTTTAAACTTATTTTTAACACAATATACATATTTATGGGGTTCAGTGTGATATTTCAATACGTATATAGTGTGCAATGATCCGTGTAATTGGTATATCCATTACCTCAAACAGTTACCTTTTCGTGTGTTTTGGGAATATTCAAAATTGTACTAGCTCTTTTGAAATACACTGGTAATTGCTAACCATAGTAATCCTACTGTGCTGTAAAACATTAAAACATTCTATCCGACTGTACACCTGTAACTCTCTCCATTGCTCACTTTCTCTCTCCCTTCCCTACACCCTTTCCAGCCTGGCTTGCTTTCTTGTTCCTGGAACCTTGCTGGAGTGTGAACAAATTCTAGTTATGTCCAAATAGGAGTGGTGATCATGTTCATGCATGACCACCTGGCAGGGTGGACTTGTGCATATGTATTTAGCAGTGAAAAAATGTGTGTTAAATCTGTCTTCAGCGTTTGCAATCCTAGGAACCCTAAAGCTGAGCAAGACAGGGTCCAACCCAGTCAGTGTAAACCACCAGGAAGAAATACACGGTTAGCAAAATCAGGTCTGTTGATCCATGGCAATGAGGGAGATTGCAATGGATAGGGAGAGACATAATGGAGCATTTAACCAAAGGAAGATTATAGGATTATGGGAAAATGTGAAGTCTAGAAGGAGTTTAGGTGAAACAGTCTTTGATAATCTCAAAAATCAAAACAGATATGTGAAAAAGGTTCAACATGAGACCTGGAATACAGAGCAGGCCCCGTGATCCTGTTTCTCTGAAAATGTTATCCAGAGCCCTACTCAAGCTGTGCACCCGGCTTATGCATTGAATCTGCTTTTCTGTATCAAAATGACTTAGATCCCTGCAGCAAGAGTGGGATGTTTTATTCATCTTGACAAAATTCCAAGTAGAAGTTCTTGAAGTCTTAAATTTTAGACAACAAAGTGTCTCAGTGAATGAGAAAACAGTAGTCATTCAAAGAAGAGGATTATAAAAGTACCAAAAAAATTAATAGAAAGTGGAATTTAAAAGATCAGTTTGGTGCAAAAATTTTGAAATCTTTTTTTTTAAAAGATGTATTTATTTATTTATTTTTTTTAATAGAGAGAGGGAGACACAGACAGATCTTCCATCCATTGGTTCACTCCCCAGATGGCCACAAAGACTGGGGCTGAGCCAGGCCAAAGCCTGGAGCTGGGAGCTGCTTCTAGGTCTCTTATATGGATATCAGGGCCCAAGCACTTAGCCATCTTTAGCTACTTTTCCCAGGCCCTTCGCGGGCAGCTGGATCAGAAGTGGAGCAGCCAGGACATGAACTGAAGAGCCAAAGTGACTCCATTTTTAAACAATTAAAAAAAAGCAGCCTCCGTTTCCCATAGCAGACCCGAGTCCTTGTAAAAGCAGGCATTCAGGCATTCCGGAGATGTCAGAGCTCACCAGGGACGGCTAGCTCAGCAGACCAAGGACAGCACAGTAGAGATTGCTAAACAAAGTAGCTCCCTGTGCCCAAAGCTCCTGTGCTGTAAGCCCCCGCTGTAACTCCCTGTGCCCAAAGCTTCCATGCTGTATGTAACTCTTTTCCTGCTGATGTAGCCCTTTTTTCCTTTAAAAACTCTCCCAAACAAAGACCGGGGCCTCACTCCTTCCTCCGCTGTGCTGGTGGGTTGGATGGGGTCCCTGTCGCGGCTTGTACTCCCGAATAAACCTTGCTTTTGCAGTTTGGTGTGATCGACTCTCTGGGGGTCTCTGCGGGGATCTAACGATCTGGGCACAACAGAACCAGTGTCCATATGGAATGCCAGCATTGCACGTGGTAGCTTTACCTGTTAACGACACAATGCTGGCCCCGCTATATCTACTTTCTTCATAATACACATTTGCATTAACTTTTTGAAGTCATGTATTATGATACTTTATAGATGTAGCATGACCTCAGCAGAAATGCTGTTTCTTGTTAACATCTGTCTTGTGTCTCGTTTTCTTGACTGATGGGTAGTCATGAGTGAGATGAAAATGAATACCATGTTAGCAACTCACTTCCAACTTCCAGGTTGCAGTGAGGCTGATGGGCTCTGCAGTAGGTCAGGGCTGTTAGAATGCAATTCCCAGCTCCTTCAGTAGTATACATTTGTCCCGTCTTCCATGTGCCTGAGTGGGATTTTGTGTGGTCTGTGCTTTGTGTTTAGCAACCAGCAAAGTGATGTTGGTTTCTGTTCTTTACTCTCTCTCTCTCTCTTTTTTTTTTTTTTTTTAAGATTTATTTTTATTTGTTTGGAAGAGTTGTAGAGAGGGGGAGAGGCAGAGAGAGAGATCTTCCATTCATTGGTTCACACCCCCAATGGCAGCAACAGCCAGGGCTGGGCAAGGCTGAAGTTAGCCCAGAGCTTCCTGCAGGTCTCCCACGTGAGTGCAGGGGCCCAAGGACTTGGGCCATCTTCTGCTGCTTTCTCAGGCCATAACAGAAAGCTGGATCAGAAGAGGAGCAGCTGGGTCTCAAACTGGTGCCCATATGGGATGTCAGCACTGCAGGCAGTGGCTTTACTTGCTATGCCACAGCACCAGCCCTGGACCCCTCTTTCTTTCTTCCTTTCTTCCTTCCTTCCTTCCTTCCTTCCTTCCTTCCTTCCTTTTTTTTTTTGAAAGCTTTTGTTTAATAAATAAAATTTCATAGGTACAGCTTTTTGGAATATAGCAGTTCTTCACCCCATACCCGCCCACTCACCCCCACTCCCGTCCCACCTCCTACTCCCTCTCCCATCTCATTCTTCATTAAGATTCATTTTTATTATCTTTATATACAGAAGATAACTTTATACTAAGTAAATATTTCAACAGTTTACACCCACACAGACACACAAAGTATAAAGTAGTGTTTGAAGACTAGTTTTGCAGCTAATTCTCATAGTACAACTCATTAAGGACAGAGATCCTACATGGGGAGCAAGTGCACAGTGACTCCTGTTGTAGATTTAACAATTGACACTCTTATTTATGATGTCAGTGATCATTCGAGGCTCTTGTCATGGGCTTCCAAGGCTATGGAAGCTTTTGAGTCTACAAACTCTGACCTTATTTAGACAGGGCCATAATCAAAGTGGAAATTCTCTCCTTCCTTCAGAGAAAGATACCTCATTCCTTGATAGCTGGACCCACTTCTTCTTTTTTTTTTTTTTCTTTTTGACAGGCAGAGTGGATAGTGAGAGAGAGAGAGAGAAAGGTCTTCCTTTTTGCCGTTGGTTCACCCTCCAATGGCCGCTGCGGCCGGCGCACCGTGCTGATCCGAATCCAGGAGCCAGGTGCTTCTCCTGGTCTCCCATGCGGGTGCAGGGCCCAAGGACTTGGGCCATCCTCCACTGCCTTCCCGGGCCATAGCAGAGAACTGGCCTGGAAGAGGAGCAACCGGGATAGAATCCGGCGCCCCAACCGGGACTAGAACCTGGTGTGCTGGCACCGCAAGGCAGAGGATTAGCCTGTTAAGCCACGGCGCCGGCCTGGACCCACTTCTGATACCAGCTTCCTTTAATGTGCACCCTGGGAGGCAGCAGGTGATAGCTCAGGTACTTGGGTTCCTGCCTTCCAGCTTTAGCTTGTCCCACCTCCAGGCATTGTGAACATTTAGGAGGTGGACTAGTGGAATCTCTCTCTGCCTTTTAAATAAATAACAAATTAAAAACTGAAAGTGTAAATGTTCTGTCTCATGGAAGACTCAGTAACACTAAGACTGTATTCATATATGCTCACTCACATTATATTGCAGCACTGGAACCCATGTTGGATGAATGCATCATGTGTAACCCTAGAAACAGATGCAGAAGAGCTGATCAAGCTAGTAGGCCTCCAAACGAGGACAAGCCCCTGGCTCAGGTAAAAGCAGCCAAATTCTTGGGGCCAGCGTCATGGTGTAGTGGGTAAAACTGCCACCTGCAGTGCTGGCATCCCATATGGGTGCTGGTTTGAGTCCTAGCTGCTCCACTTCTGACCCAGCTCTCTCTTACGGCCTGAGAAAGCAGTGAAAGATGGCCCAAGTCCTTGGGCCCCTGCACCCACATGGGAGACCCGGAAGAAGCTCCTAGCTTTGAATCAGCCCAGCTCTTGCTGTTGCAGCCATTTGGAGAGTAAACCAGCAGATGGAAGACTTCTGTCTCTGACTCTGCCTCTCTCTAACTGCTTTTCAAAGAAATAAATAAAATAAATCTTTAAAAAACAAACAAAAAAAAGCAGCCAGATTCCTTAGTTGGATCATAGATGGGAACACTGAAATCCATCTCTTTTTTTCCATTATGTTCACCAGACTGAGAAGGTAAGGTGGAGTTTTGTAAAGGCCTGTGTGACTTTTTTAAAAGATTATTTATTTATATAAAAGGCAGAGTTATAGGGAGAAGGAGAAACCGAAGGGGAGAGAGAGAGGTCTTTCATCTGCTGATTCACTTCCCAAATTACTACAATAGCCATTGCTGGGCCAGACCAAAGTCAGGAGCCAGGAGCTGCTTCTGGGTCTCATGTGGGTGGCGGGCACAAGCACTGGGCCATTTTCTGCTGCCTTTCCAGGTACATTAGCCAAGAGCTGGATTGGAAATGGAGCATCACAGACAAACTGGTACCCATATGGGATGCCAGTGTCACAGGCATCTGCTTAACCCCCTATGCTACAATGCTGGCCCCGACCTGAGTGATTTTGTAGAGACCACTGACATGACTGAAAATCTGACAGAATGTTTCCTGAGGAGACTAATAGTATGGAGGTTATCAAAGGAACTCATGTGTGGTTTTGGTTACCAGAGGGAGGGTGATTATAGATCATCAGGTGGTAAGGATTTGTAACATCTTTACCAAAGCCTTGTATTTGCCCTCTAAGATGTGGGAGCTGGACCCAGGCATTATTTGGTTTTGTGCAGTAGAACAAATCACTCAACATCCGGGTACTTTGAGCAAAGTCATACTGTTAGGGCATCCTTGGAAGCTGTCACTTCTTGGGTTGCTGCCTTCATGTCTGAATAACTGAGGTGAATCCTGGGAGGAGGAGGAAAAGAGAAACATCAGGAACAATGTCAGGTGGAGCAAACTCAGTGTCTGATTTTTTTCTAAGGCCAAGTCTGCAGTAATCTTCAATGTTTTGAAGAATAGATATCCACAGGGTCTAAAAGACCTGTATTCAGTCACTTTTGACTAAATGGTAATGATGATGTGTATTGACTATCTCTTTTCAAATCTTAAGTCTTGCATCAGGGTGATACTGACCTCATTTACTTGTCTAGTGAAACCAACTGTGTCATACAGACACTCCTGGCAATGAGGAATAGTAGGGACCTGGGTTTTGTGTCCATGTAAAATGAAGTAAAGTGTTGGAAAAAAAACTCAACCACCATCCCTTCCCCTAGTTGTATGGCCAAGAAGTTTTCCACAGTGTCTTCACAGTCCTGGATTTCCGGAAGAACCACACTCCCTTCCTGAACCATGTAACTTCTTAACTGCAGCAGCAGCTGTTCAGGTGCCTTCTCTAGATTGATGTTCAGGCCTTCAACCCAAGCAGCTTGTATTTGCTAAGCAATGACAAGTCTGAGGCAGCACTCCTAGGCTTTCAAGGAGGATTGTCCCTGTGTAGACAAGTACAGAAAACAGCTGCAGAGTTGGATGGCTGAGTTGATGTTCCCAGGCAGGAGCAGCCGAATAATACCCTTGCGTTGAAACACTCAAAGCTCATCTTCTTCTTCTTCTTTTTTTTTTTTTTTTTGACAGAGTGGATAGTGAGAGAGAGAGAAAGAGAGAAAGGTCTTCCTTTTTGCCGTTGGTTCACCCTCCAATGGCTGCCGTGGCCGGCGCACTGTAGCCGGCGCACTGCGCTGATCCGAAGGCAGGAGCCAGGTGCTTCTCCTGGTCTCCCATGTGGGTGCAGGGCCCAAGCACTTGGGCCATCCTCCACTGCACTCCCAGGCCACAGCAGAGAGCTGGCCTGGAAGAGGGGCAACTGGGACAGAATCCGGCGCCCCGACCGGGACTAGAACCTGGTGTGCCGGTGCCACAAGGTGGAGTATTAGCCTAGTGAGCTGCGGCGCCGGCCTCAAAGCTCATCTTCTATCCCAGTGTTCATGCAGCCTCTATGAACCCCTCCCTCATGGCCCACCTCAGGGTTAGAGAGAATCAGAATCTGACAGGGGCAATCAGGAAGGGAGCAAGGGTTTGCTAGGCTGGTCCTTACATGTATTTCTCAGGGCATCGGAGGTGATGTGCATCAGGTCTTGGATGACTGAGCCAGGCACACACTGACAGCATGACTGGAACACATCCCGTGTTGCTAGGCTTGTGCACTAGCACTTGGAACTTGTCATGGGGCAAATATGTCTGCTGAATATCGTTTTGGGTTTTTCTGTTTTTCCTATGTAATTGGAACTTGGATTACTTATATTCTTCTGAGGAAAGTGGATCCTGTGAAACTTTAGTGCAGTGAGGTTGAGGGATAGATGTGTAGAGACAGGCATGAGAGCTTAATACATTTAAACCCAATCACTGCTCCCGTAAACTGTTAGGTGTGCTGTTCCTGAGTGCAAGCAGCAAGTTAAATTTTCTTTACTTTCTGTTGTTGCAACATAAAACTTTCCAAGAAACCCAAGGCCACTTTTTAAAAAGCAGAACTATCTAGTATAGAATCATCCTAGTTCCTTTTTATGGGTCCTGACATGGGGTGGGATAGGGAGGTGGACTTCACAGAGAAGGGAAGAGAGACCAAACAGAAAGATGCTTGTGTGGGGAGTGGGTAAACAAATTCAGCTGTTGCATCTGGCTCTCTGGAAGAGAGGCAGTGTGGTTTGCTGGAGGAAATAGAAGACTGCTCGGTCAGATCTCTCCTGCATTCCCCTCTTGCTCTCTGAAGTGCGAGCATTATCTAACCTCTTTAATCTCCTTTCCTCTGTGAAATGGGGTTTAAAAGTTTTTTTATTTTCTTCAAGATTTTTGGAAGGATAATACAAATTGAAAAATGTGGAAAATACATTTTAAATAAGGTTGCATATGTTGTTTACTACCATGGTGCTGAGAAATTTGTGATGAGACCATTTTTCACTGATTGATTTATTTAGCAAGCTTCCATATATACAATGATCATACCTGTCATTTTTTGGACACTATTTTTGTGTGTTTGCCTCTGTGCTAAGAAGGCTGTTGGGTTGATAACACAGCCTCTCCTTCTTAACACCCCAGCCTGTGAGAGAACTCTGGTCAGCTCCGTGCCATGAATTCACCAGACAAGGGCTGGGCTCAGTAGCTCACCTGCCCTTCCCTCAGAAGAGCTGGGTCTGGTTTGTGTCTGTCCCCGTTCTTATTAAAGCCCAGGAATGAGAACTTTTCCTTGGTGGACCAGCAGAGCTAGGGAACCACAGGACAGGACCCCACTTTGTGATGGGGCAGTGTTGAATGGACTGGTACTAGTTATGCTCTAATGGAACTCACAAAGTTTGTGTTGTCTGCTGGGGAAAATCATGGCAGAGATGCTGGGGGCTTTATAGGGGGTGGGTGGGGGGTGGTTGAGATCCCAGGGCAATGTTGGTTCTTCTGCACCAGTGCACAGAGTCACTTCTGTAAAGGGACAAAGACACTCAGGATGGTCTGTAGAGAAAGTACTTATGATATCTTGGATGATTTAATATTCCTGCACCTTGGAATTCTTTGACCTACTGTATCTTATTGATTTGTCACAAAATTCTCATGAGGTGGGAAAATGACTGTGATAGGAGACTGGATGATGATGTCAGAAGACAGTCTCGATGGTGTTCTTGATACTCACCGACTGAGTGACTGGGCAAGTTACTTACCTTCTCTAAACCCCAGCTTCTCTATGATAAAATAGGAATGATCTATACTGCAATTGTTGAATTGTTCATGTAAAGTGTCTGATGGTAAATATTATAGATGTTGACAGTTGCAATGATTAAACTCTGCCATTTTGGTGCAAGCAACCACTGATGATATAAAAATGTATGTATGTGGCTGGGTTCCAATAAAACTTATTTACAAAAATAAGCAATGGGCTGGAATTGACCCATGGACCATCATTTTCTAAATCAAGGTCTAGATGAAGTCCTTATTCTATCATAGAATTGGTCTTCAATCAGTCTCTGTAACATGAATTATCATCTATTAAATGTTAAGTATGTGTGGCAGGTGGGTGTCCTAATTGTTTTGGATACATTCTCATTTAATCATTGTGGTAATTCTTGGGGGGATTACATAATTATTGCCATTTTTCCAGTGAGGTATTTGAGGCTCAGAAAACTAAATCTCCTGTTCAGTGCCACACGGTTGGTTGATAAAACTCGTAATTGTTTCTTAATCTTGAGGTTTTCAATCCCTTAGTTTTCATTATCATGTTTATTGTGTCCTGCAAGAATAATACACTAGTTAGCATGAACTGTGACTCATTTATCTGTTGAGAAGGATCTTTTCCCATTGCACATCTGATGCCCTCTGTGCTGTTGTGAGACAATCATCAGGGCCAGGAGCAGACTGAGCCCAGACCCAGATCTCTTGATCCTGAAGGAAATGATGATAGATACTTGTGTTTCTAAGAACAAAACAAGGACCAGTGTTGTGGTGCAGTGTGTTACCCTGCTGCTTGTGATGCTGGCATCCCATTACAGACCGCCGGTCCACGGGTTTTCCTCCCCTGCACACAAGAACAGATAACTAGATTTGGCTCTTGCTAATGATTACCGTCTCCAGGACTGATACTGATGACCTGATATTTAACCATGACCTTGAACTCCTCTTGTTTCTTTTCAGTAAGCAGAGGAAATGTTGTGTTCGCTGTTGTTATTGCTGTTTTATAATACATACAGCGCTGGCCCTAGTGATCATTCTTTTGAATCCATTTTCAGGCATTTCATCAACTTTCTGTCTTAACATTCTGATATTGAAGTGTTGATTTCCTCTTGGAGAGTCGTTTTGTCTTTTTTTTTTTTTTTTTGACAGGCAGAGTGGACAGTGAGAGAGAGAGACAGAGAGAAAGGTCTTCCTTTTTGCCGTTGGTTCACCCTCCAATGGCCGCTGCGGCCGGCGCACCGCACTGATCTGAAGGCAGGAGCCAGGTGCTTCTCCTGGTCTCCCATGGGGTGCAGGGCCCAAGGAATTGGGCCATCCTCCACTGCACTCCTGGGCCACAGCTGAGAGCTGGCGTGGAAGAGGGGCAACCGGGACAGAATCCAGTGCCTCAACCAGGACTAGAACCCGGTGTGCCGGCGCCGCAAGCAGAGGATTAGCCTATTGAACCGCAGTACCGGCCATCTTTCTTGTTCTTGTTTCTTGTAATTCTGCATTTATTTTTAGGCATTTGTGGAAACACTTTGTTTTTTTCTTTTTTTTAAAAAATATTTATTTATTTATTTATTTGAAAGTCAGAGTTACACAAAGAGAGTAGAGGCAGAGAGAGAGAGAGGTCTTCCATCCGCTAGTTCACTCCCCAGATGGCCGCAGCGGCTGGAGCTGCACCGATCTGAAGCCAGGAGCTTCTTCCGGGTCTCCCATGTGGGTACAGGGACCCAAGGACTTGGGCCTTCTTCAGCTGCTTTCCCAGGCCATAGCAGAGAGCTGGATTGGAAGTGGAGCAGCTGGGTCTTGAACTTGTGCCTATTTGGGATGCTGGCGCTTCAGGCCAGGGCTTTAACCCGCTGCGCTACAGCGCCAGCCCCAACACTTTTGTTTTCTACTGATGGCTTTTATTAATTTAATTTTTTTTTTTTTTTTTTTTTTTTTTTTTTTTTTACAGACAGAGTAGATAGTGAGAGAGAGAGAGAGAGAAAGATCTTCCTTTTTGCCGTTGGTTCACCCTCCAGTGGCTGCTGCGGCCGGCGCATCTCGCTGATCCGAAGCCAGGAGCCAGGTGCTCCTCCTGGTCTCCCATACGGGTGCAGGGCCCAAGGACTTGGGCCATCCTCCTCTGCCTTCCCGGGCCATAGCAGAGAGCCTGGTAGAGGGGCAACCGGGATAGAATCCGGCTCCCCAACCGGGACTAGAACCCGGTGTGCCGGCGCTGCAAGGCGGAGGATTAGCCTGTTAAGCCACGGCGCTGGCCTAATATTTATTTATTTATTTGAAAGGCAGAGTTATAGAGAGGCAGACACAGAGAGAGAGGTCTTCAACCGCTGGTTCATTCCCCAAATGGCTGCAACAGCTGAATCTGTGCCCATTCAAAGCCAGGAGCCAGGAGCTTCTCCCAGGTCTCCCATGCAGGTACAGGGCCCAAGGACGTGGGCCATCTTCCACTGCTTTCCCAGGCCATAGCAGAGAGCTGGATCAGATGTGGAACAGCCCAGAATTTGAACCGGTGCCCATATCAGATGCTAGCACTGCAGGCAGCAGCTTTATGATGGCTTTTTTCTTTGAGCTAGGCCTCTGTGTCTTAGGTAGAGTGAAAGCTCCTTCAGTGGATATTCAGAGGCCTGTGCTAGGTGAGTCCAGGGAGCTCTGGTTAGTGCTCAAGGGTAGGGCAAGAGCCCAGGGTGACATCCAAGTTGGGCATGGTAGATTCCTCTATTGTCAGCAGGGCCAGGGTATGATCCCATCTGTTGGCATAATCACAGTATCATCTTCTGTCTTCCAAAGTAATCAATGCCTGGAGTTAGTCCACAGTGGCTACCATCCCCACTCACATAGGGGCATGAACCACACAGAGTACCTGGTCCACAGTTTGAGCATGGAACCCTCTGCAATGACCCATCTCAAGCAGTAGGGGACCTCTGAACCAGTGATTTCCCAGAGACGCAGCCATAGGCGGTGGTACAGTCACAGAATTCTCAGTCATAGTGTGCAGGGCTCCTACAGTCGCAGGGTACAGAGGTCCGCTCTCAGCCCTGTGAGCCTGCCCCATCCACAGAGCAGAGGCACTCCCAGAGCCTGCTGCCTGTGGGTGATCCACCTGGGCAGGTTGAGCCCGGGAGCCTGTGATAGAGTAAGTTAAGGGAGTACCTCACAGGCTGCCCAGTCTTCTGCCAACCCTTCAGTCCAGACTTAAAGTCAGTAGGGAATGTGGATTTATCCCTCTGATAAAATCCCCTAGATGAGCATGTGTGTGAGCCTCTACTTGTATTAAAATGGCACTTTCTCCCTGCTGGTTGCTGGGTGCCCTTGTCGGGGAACGGGGAAAAAGAAATGTGCTCTTCCTTCATGGGGTTCAGAGAGTTCCTTACTCCCCTTCCCTCCCCCGAGCCCTGGGCTCCAGGGCAGACTCAGAGTCAGTGTGATGCACAGGGTTCTCCCTCAGGCAGTATCACCAATGACATGGAATGCCGCAGTCTGCTTTCACCCCACTTTCTGAAAATGGCATCTCCTCCAGGCCCCGGCTGCGGGAGTCATGGGTCATGTCCACACTCGCTGCTGCCTGTTTGTACTGTCCACGCTGCTCTGCGGTATCTTCCTTCCTTCCAGCTCTACCCTAGGATTGTACTTTCTCCACTTTTCTTCCATTATCTTCCCCTGGTCAAAATCAGCACATCTGTTCCCTATTCAACCATCTTGACTCCCCCAGACTTCCTACTTCATCTGGAAATTGTTCAGCAAGTAGCTGAACACGAAGGATTCTTGGAAGGAAAAAAAAATCCACAATACCATTATCTCAACTAAACAAAAATTAGTGATCAAACATTCAGATTTCCAATTGTTTCATCACTTTATAATGCTGAAAATATTTTTTGAACTAATTTTTGAATTAATGATTTTTCCTCCCAGTGTTTTCATTAGTAAAAAAGGAAAAAAAAAAAAAAAAAGGCAGCTCGAGCTGGAAAGATTTTCCCCCTGGCTCCAGCAGAGGGCCTTCAAGTCCCCTGTGTTTCAAAAGGAGAGACAGCTGCTGCTTCATTCCTGTTAGAGCCTCAGTCATTTACCTCAGGGTGGCTCAAGGTGAACTAGATAAGTGTGTGATGAGCAAATGAATTGGAAATTAGGTGAAAAAAATAGCTTTTAAAATCTGAGTTTATTAACTACTTTCTGAGCCAGCTACTGGCTCAGTGTTTTATTTTCACTATCCCATGAGGTAGACATAATCCCCTTTTTCTAAATGAGGATATCAAAGCTGAAAGAGACAGAAAGACATGAAAATCATAAAGGCAGCAAGTAGCAAATCCATAAGTTAACCTAGCTCTGTAACTTTATTTCAAGTAACATCTAGAAAGTATGTAACCGATTGAAAAGGTTGTAACCGCTCACACCGGAAGCCCTTCCTTATGGACTGGGTGTTTGCATCCCCTCAGAGTTATATGTTGAAGCCCTGCTCCCCCCCCCCCCCAAAGCAAAACAAAACAAAACAAAGCATCCAAGAGCTCAAAGGAAAGGCCCTGTGAGGATGCAGTTAGAAAGTGAGCCTCTGCAACCGGGGAGGTGGCCCTCCCAGGAACTGCATCAGCTGGCACCTGGCACCTGGGCTTCCCAACCGCTGAGTGGTGACACAAGTGATTTCTGTTATTTCAAGCCATTCAGTTTATGGTATTTTGTTATGGCCGTTCCAGCAAACTAAGACGCTCCTCTGTACTTTACCAAACACAACCCCCATCTTCCTCCAAATTTAAGAGTAATAATTTTCTTGCTTTTCGTTAGCTTATTTTCTGTGTTTAGTTTTGCCTGGTTTTGAGCTTTATATAATTGGAATTATACTGCTTGTTTTTTGTTTTTTTTTTTTTTTTGGTGACTTGCTTTTTATACTTGACATTATGTTCAGTCCATATTGAGTGTATATTTTAATAGCATTTCTTTGTTTTCATTGATGTATGGTGTTTTGCAGTGCAGTTATACCACTGTGTATTCATACATTGCATGGAATAGGCATCTTGGTTGTTGGTAAATATAATTCTTAGTTGTGTCCTGGTATACAGAAGAACACACATCTCTGAGGTATGCAAGAGTAAGTCTAGAAATCCATGGAAAATGGAATTAAACTTATTTTGGTGCAAAAAAATTTGAAATCCATGCATACAAAGGATCTTCAAAAAGTTGATGAGCATGCATGGTAGGAAAAATCTATGCATAGATTTCAAAATTCTTTTGCACCAAATTTATCATTTACTTTGATTTTTCCATGAAGTTTTTGAAGCATATTCATGTATCTTGGACTGTGATTTCTGGTAATTTGGGATATATATCAACTTAGTGGTGTGTGTGTTTGTGTGTGTATGAGAGCGCGAGCGAGACAGCGCTTTGTGGATAATGTAAAGCTAAAACTGGACCTTGAGACATATGTACTATTTTCATGGGTGGGAGGTTGATTCACAGTCGAAGTAGGGCAAATTGTGTGAGTAAAGGTGCAGTTTGGAATGGGGGCAGCCATTAGGTGAGAATAAATATCTGACTGGCAGGTTGTGAATATCCAATAAGGTGTGGAAATGTTTGACTCAGTTATTTCAAGAAGACAAAGGCTTGTCAAAATGAAAGTACTTTGAAATAAAGATGACACTTAACACATTATTTTTTTCTTTTTTCTTTTTTTTTTCCCCCCACAGGCAGAGTTAGACAGTGAGAGAGAGACAGAGAGAAAGGTCTTCCTTCCGTTGGTTCACTCCCCAAATGGCTGCTACGGCTGGCGTGCTGCACTGATCCGAAGCCAGGAGCCAGGTGCTTCTCCTGGTCTCCCATGCGGGTGCAGGGCCCAAGCACCTGGGCCATCCTCCACTGCACTCCCGGGCCACAGAAGAGAGCTGTGGCAACTGAGACAGAACCAGCGCCCCAACCGGGACTAGAACCCGGGGTACTGGGACCGCAGGCGGAGGATTAGCCAAGTGAACCACGGCACCAGCCTCTCTCTTTTTTTTTTTTAACCTCTCCATTAAGAGGATTTTTTTTAATTTGACAGATAAAGTTAGTGCGAGAGAGACAGAGAGAAAGGTCTTCCCTCCGTTGGTTCACCCCCAAAATGGCCGCTACGGCCAGAGCTACACTGATCTGAAACCAGGAGCCCGGTGCTTCCTCCTGTTCTCCCATGGGGGCGCAGGGGCCCAAGCACTTGGGCCATCCTCCACTGCACTCCCGGGCCACAGCAGAGAGCTGGACTGGAAGAGGAGCAACCGGGACTAGAACCTGGTGTCCATATGGGATGCCAGCGCTGCAGGCGGAGGATTACCCAAATGAGCCACGGTGCCAGCCCCTAGCCATGTGCAGTTTAACAAACACACACATTGCAAGTCGAAATTAGAGACTTTTTATTACACACTCGATTAACAAACAGCAATCTGAAACAATCTTGATTTTTAGTTGGTAGCCATTGGACTTGCCTGAGTTCTTTCTCATCCCACTTTGGAGGCAAATATTCCTGCAGCTTCCTGTTATTTCCCCGAAGTCAAGACCTATGGCTACTGTGCAGAAAGGCCTTTGTCCAGGAAAGTAATTGGTAAGAAAATCATAGACTAGGACATCTTAGGATGGCATCAAGCACACCTGCAGGAGTGGCAGACAAACTAAGGGGATGCCATGGTAACAGTAGAAAGCAACCCTAAGCAGAAGCCTAGCACAGCTGTAAGGTCTGGAGTGCAGTCACCTCGTGAGGAGTCAGTGTATTTTACAAGTGGACACAGCAACATGGTGGTGAGATGAAGATGATGATATTCCCACAGGTTGCTGTCTTATGAGCAGAGACTTGAGTGTAATTTCCACTTTGAGAATGGCCTGCAGTTTTCTGGAAGACTTTCTATGGGTCTATTCTGCAGGTTTTGCCCGCATACCAGAAGCCTGGCTGTGGCCACTGTCCTCAGGGTGAAGGGGTCCTGTCCCTCAGATACCATACTCTACCAGTCTGAGGGAGCTCAGTGCTCATGGGATTGCTCAAAGAAAGTCTTAAGGACAACAGAAGGAAGCTATGAAATGCATGACCTGGCTGGGCCAGATGCTGAGTAAGCATCTTGCCAGGAAAAATATTGAGGGAGGCAAAGTGGAAACTGAACCCTGAGGTCAATTCTTAAATGTGAAACTGTTATATTCTCGACTTACTCTTCCTTTGTGGCACTTGGAATAAAGAGCCTGACCTTGACAGCCTGCCTTTCCTCTGTTCCCCAACAGATAACCAAGTGGGCAGGGGGTCTGTAGAGGAGCAATGAGACAGAACAGCCAAGGGGCTCCCTACGAGGTGCTTTGGCAGAAATCAGAATCTGAGAGGCACATGACCTAGGCATTTGACTTCTGTGTGTTTCCAAGGGCAGCCACTTTGCTTGCTTGCCTGGGGCCTCCCAAGCTGGTCTGGGCCGGCTTGGGCTCCAGGACCTGCTCTGAAGGCTCACTCAGAATCCACTGCATGGTCAAAGGCGTGCACAGAGTGCTTCTTTGTCCTGGACACAGAACACAGGTACAAAAGGAACACCAGACATAACAAGGCTGCTGCTGCGAAGAAGGCAAGGAGGCCCACAAAGACAGGTGGCTCTATGGGCAGGTGGATCAGGGGACTTTCAGCTGGGATCTGGTTGGTCAGGCTGAGCATGTAGCCGAGAGACCAGGCTATGCTGCTGTTCCCCACCTGTGGAGCAGAGAAAATGGCTCAGTTCTTGGGGCAAGGCTGAATTAACATTCCCAGGCACACCACTGCCAACCCCACCAAGCTCCTACAGCCACTGTGTTCCAAAGAGGTCAAAGGACTTGCCCATGTTCAGACACAACCCTGTGGCTGCCAAGGCGTGGAGGGTTCTACCTTCAGCACTGCAGAAGATGGAATCCTGCCACCCTTGTCACAGCCAAGTGTGAAGTAGTTACACATAATAGAAGAGTATTCCTATTTTCTCAGGATACAGGAGTGCTTGTGGCTACAGAAAGAGGACACTGCACTCAGGACCCGTTTCTAAGGATGGGACCAGTCCAGTTGGGAAGCAGATTTTGTCAATGTTTTGTTTTTTTTATTTTTTTATTTTTTGACAGGCAGAGTGGACAGTGAGAGAGAGAGAGAGAGACAGACAGACAGACAGACAGACAGAAAGAAAGAAAGGTCTTCCTTAACCGTTGGTTTACCCTCCAATGGCCGCTGCAGCCGGCGCACCGTGCTGATCCGAAGCCAGGAGCCAGGTGCTTCTCCTGGTCTCCCATGTGGGTGCAGGGCCCAAGCACTTGGGCCATCCTCCACTGCCTTCCCGGGCCATAGCAGAGAGCTGGCCTGGAAGAGGGGCAACCGGGACAGAATCCGGCGCCCCGACCGGGACTAGATCGGTGTGCCGGCACCACAGGCAGAGGATTAGCCTATTGAGCTGCGGCGCCAGCCGGTCAATGTCTTCTGATAGCTTCATGCACTTTTGCTTTGTATTTTTTAGACTGTTTCATAGGTACGTAACTGTCTTGAACTTGCAATTTTCATGGTGAATTGATTTTTTTTTTATTAAAATGCTGTAATTTTCTGTCTTGAATGATGCTCTTTATTTTAGACTATTTTCCATATATTAGATACACCAATTTTCATTTAAGTAGTATTTGCCTAATAATTGAATTTTTTTTACTTTGTTAATGTCCTTATGCTTAAAGCTCAAGTGTTTCTCTTATAAACAGAATCTACTTGATTTTTTAAAATCCAGTCTGACAATATCTGTCCTTTAACTGATAGGTTGAATTCGCTTATGACTATTGTAATTAGTGGTAAATTTGGCCTATTAATATCTTACTTTAAAATTTTCAATTATTAGTGCTATTTCCCTTTATTATTTCCTTCTTTCTTGCCTCAAAAATGGTATCTGTGTGTTCCCTTTGAAAAGATGAAAATTTTAGGCTGCACCCGGGTTCCTGTACCCCACCCCCTTCTGTTGTAACCCTTAAGTTGGATAATTTCCATACTTGGGTTCTATGGGTAGATTTTTGTCTTTAACTTTTTTTTAGCATTAATTTTCTTTTTCTTTTTTAACATAAACTTTAAGCCACAGCATCATTTATTCATATTTCTTGTACTTTTTGTAATTTCTCCTGTATTTACTTTTTATTTGATTACTTCCTCCAAAAAATACTTTCAGTGTCAGTCTTTGTGTTGAAAATCTTCCAAAGTCTTTTTATACATTTAAATACTAATTTGACTGGATGGAAAAGTAATTGATTAAAGGAAAGGAACTCTAAATCTGAATGTTCCATTAATCTGCACTGCTCTTTAACAGGAAGTCCTTCTCCGTTCTGATAATATTCTTTCCTAGTAATTAGATTCATTAGAAGTGAAGCTTAGACAGCACATGCCACCAACAGCCCTAATGTCTCCAGATATCCTAATTTTTTATACATTATTCAATTTTACTTATGTGAAAATAGACAGTCACAGGCCTAATGAAGGATATTGATTTATTGATTGGCTTGATCTAATTATTGCTGAGACTGGTATGGAACATCCTGACTCCAGACATCTTCAGACTTCACATCGACTGTTCCTAACATGAGAAAACCTTCCCAGAACCTGCAGAACACAGCTCTGGCTGGATGTATTCACAGGGTTGAGTCCCTGGGGTTCACTGGGATGTCCTCTGTCATTCCAGTTTTGGACAGTAGTGTTTGATGAACACTTCTGTGACAGTACACACACATACACACACATGAGAATATTTCCAAGAGCTCTTAGGAAATTACATTAAAAGATATTTTGATGAAATCTATGCCTACATGAGGTTTTCAAAAGGTTCACAGAAAAAGTATATTGTGGAAAAAACTTCCCATCTCTCAAAACTTTGTAAGTACAGTGACTTTCTGCTGAAACAGAAAATTCTTATCTAATGCTAATGTTAACTGATCATGCTCTAAAGTCTGTATGTTATTCTGACGTGTGTAAAAGAGAAAACAATTAGTTACCATCCCCTGAAAAATTATTATATTTGAAGGTTATTTTCGGGATGAAAATTCTCATAAATATGATCCTTAGCATGTTCGTTTATCACTCAACAAGCATTTACTGACCACGTATTAGGTTCTAGTGCCTGTCCCTAATTCTGGGAATGCAAGTGTAAGGAGACCCCTCTCTGCCTGGGAGGAGCTCCCAGTCCTCTGGCCTGGCTTCCAGTGGGTTCCTCACCTGGAAGGGTCTCCTGGGAGCAACTACTCTATGTTCTCATTACTCTTCCTCCTGGACAGATTCCATGGAGCAAGTTTAACTCACCAGTACCTTTACCTCTTCAAGTCATCCACACATATATGTACCGAGTTCTCTTTTGAGAAGAGATTTGTGTTTTGACTTACTTCATTTTCAAAATTTATTTGGGGCCAGATGTCCTCTGTGAATTTGTATCCATTTACAAGCAAGTGGTAGATATAGTGGGCTGAGAAGCAGTAGGAGCGGGCATATACTTCATTAAATTTGGGAAGCAGGAGTTGGAGCTGAAAAGGAAATTTGAAAATCTGAGGTGCACAAAATGTCCATACTACCCAAAGCAATTTGCAGATTCAATATGATATCAATCAAAATACCAAATACATTCTTTTCAGATCTGGAAAAAACAACCCTAAAGTCCATATGGAAATTTGAAAGAGCTACACAGAGAGTTATCTTCTATCTGCTGGTTCACTCCCCAGATGGCAGCAACAGCCAGGGCAGGGCCAGGGCAAAATCAGAAGCTAGGAGCTTCTTCCAGGTCTCCCACATGGATGGCAGAGGCCTAAGATTTTGGGCCATCTGCTGCTGCTTTTCCCAGGCCATTAGCAGGGAGCTGGATCGGAAGGAGAACAGCTAGGACAGAATCCTGTGCACATGTGCAATGTTGGTGTTCAAGGTGGTGGCTTTATCTGCTATGCTATAATGCCAGCCTGCAGGTATGGTTTTAAATGCACACTTCAGAATACCTTAGAGTAACATAGTTTTTAAAAATCTTGGCCGGCGCCGTGGCTCAACAGGCTAATCCTCCGCCTTGCGGCGCCGGCACACCGGGTTCTAGTCCCGGTCGGGGCACCGATCCTGTCCCGGTTGCCCCTCTTCCAGGCCAGCTCTCTGCTGTGGCCAGGGAGTGCAGTGGAGGATAGCCCAAGTGTTTGGGCTCTGCACCCCATGGGAGACCAGGATAAGTACCTGGCTCCTGCCATCGGAACAGCGCGGTGCGCCGGCCGCAGCGCGCTACCGCGGCGGCCATTGGAGGGTGAACCAACGGCAAAAGGAAGACCTTTCTCTCTGTCTCTCTCTCTCTCACTGTCCACTCTGCCTGTCAAAAATAAAAAAATTAAAAAAAAAAAATCTCATCACTCAGAATTTCACAATAAAAATGAATATCATCTTCTAAAAGTTCATAGAAAATGCTCATTATGTAAAGACTGCATGGGGCCAGTTTTGTGGCATAGCGGGTAAAACTGTCGCCTGCAGTGCTGGCATACCATATGGGAGCCCCAGCTGCTGCCCTTCCAATCCAACTCTCTGCTATAGCCTGCAAAAGCAGTAGGAGATGACCCCAGGCTCATGGTTTTAGATAGGCGCAGCTCCAACTGTTGCCAGCTGGGGAGTGAACCATCAAATGGAAGACCTCTCTCTTTCTCTCTGGCTCTCCTTCTCTCTAACTTTCAAATAAATAAATAAATCTTAAAAAAAAAAAAAAACCTCCATGGATTTCAGATTTTTTTTTTTTTTTTTTTGGACAGGCAGAGTGGATAAGTGAGTGAGAGAGAGAGAGAGACAGAGAGAAAGGTCTTCCTTTTTGCCGTTGGTTCACCCTCCAATGGCCGCTGCAGCTGGTGTACTGCGCTGATCCGAAGCCAGGAGCCAGGTGCTTCTCCTGGTCTCCCATGCGGGTGCAGAGCCCAAGGACTTGGGCCATCCTTCCACTGCCTTCCCGGGCCATAGCAGAGAGCTGGCCTGGAAGAGGGGCAACCGGGATAGAATCCGGCGCCCCGACCGGGACTAGAACCCGGTGTGCCGGCGCCGCAAGGCGGAGGATTAGCCTGTTAAGCCACGGCGCCAGCCAGATTTCAGAATTTTTTAGCACAAAGTAAACTTTAACTCCATTTTCCATGAATTTTTAAATACCCTCATAATAATACAATGATATAGTGTAATAAATCAAGTATCCTTATACTCTATCATATGATGATAATCTCGATTCATTGAGAGCTTATTATGTTCCAAGCTGCTGTTCTAATTATTATGCATGTGGTTGGAACATTAATCTACAATACATGTTTGGGTTAGGTTACCTTTTTATTTTTTACTTTTTAAAAAGATTTATTTATTTTGGGGCTGGCACTGTGGCTCAGTGGGTTAAAGGTTCAGCCTGCAGCACTGGCATCCCATTTGTGCACTAGTACCAGTCCTGGCTGCTCCACTTGCGATCCAGCTCTCTGCGAATATGCCTGGGAAAGCAATAGCGGATGGCCCAAGTGCTTGGGCCCCTGTACCCACATGGGAGACCAGGAAGAAGCTCCTGGCTCCTGGATTCAGCTTGGGTCAGTCCTGGGTATTGTGACCATTCGGGGAGTGAACCAGCAGAGGGAAGATCTCTCTCTCTGTCACCCTGCCTTTCAAATCAATAAATCTTCCTAGATTTAGCTAGAAATAAATAATCAAATAAATCTTTCTAGATTTAGCTAGAATTCCATCCTGGGCTCCCACAGGGGTGACAGAGGCCCTACTATGTCTTCCCCTGCCTCCCCAGGCACATTAGCAAAGAGCTGGATCAGAGGTAGAGCAGCTAAGACTCCAACCATTGCCGCAGTATGGGATGCTAGGCATTGCGTATGGCAGCTTAAGCCAGTGTGCCACAACACCACCCCCACTTCCCTTATTCTCTCCATTTTATAGATGTGGTAGAAGTAGAAGGGCACAAAGACTAACTTCAGAACACACACACACAAATGGAATACGCGGAGCTCTACTTCTGATTTGGACATTGCTCCTTTCTCTTTAAAATACTGACCTGACTCCAATCCTGTGAGCAGAAATACCAGGTGCTTGAGTTGAAGTCTTCCAGAGAAGAGCTCCCTGAAAGATTTAAAGCACTGGCTGTGTAGTAGAATCCTGAAAAAGCCTGTAAATAAGTCGTACAGTAAGAAGTTAGTGCTCAGATGGAGCATGATATGGAAGTTTCAAGGTGGGGAATAAATGGGTAATAAGTTACAGTACAGACACACACGGGTGAGAAACAAATATTTGATGGGACGAAGAAAATCTTCCACTGGGTTTTGCTCTTACCACAAATGGCCCGTGAACCTTTGGCTGATAAATTCCATCAAAGGAACAGGCTTGTCCATGTCGGCAAGCTTTGAAGTCAAATACGGAAGCCACCTTTTCCCTACACAGCAGTGGGTCCCCAGTTCCTTCAAAAGTGATAATGTCCTTGGGGTTGTAACTTGCTGGCCTCTGCTTCATTGTGCACAGACTGTCAAATATGGCACCCATGGTGGAGGTGGTGCTATAATTCCAAGGGTAGCAGGGATTGGTGACATTGGTTGCATAGGAAGAATTCTGTAGGTACAAGAGTAAGGCATTAGAAATCACTTTTTTTGTCTATGTATTTCCCTTTTGCAAATTCTCACTATTACCACCCTTCAATGTTAAGAGAGAAGCTGAAAAAATACAAATCTGTATCAGTGTGTACTCAATCCCACCTTGTCCAGATAACTCAAGTAGAGACAGGAAAAGGAGTGTATAACAGTGACGCTGCACCAGGCACAATGTTGGCTCTCAGATTCTCTGACTCAGCCCTTATGTTAGCTCTATGAAGTGGGTTTTATGAACTCCATTTTAAAGAGAAAACAGGTATGTAATTCATCATTTAAATTTTTTAAACATTTATTTGAGAAGTTCAGGAGGGGAGAGAGAGAGCACTCATTCCCTTCTGCTGGTTCATTCCCCAAATGCTTGCAATAGCCTGGACTGTGCCAGGCCAAAGCCAGAGATAAGGAACTCAATCGAGGTCTCCCATGTGGGTGGCAGAAACCCAATTAATTGAGCCATCACTGCTGTCTCCCATGGTCTGCATCAGTAGCAAGCTGCAGTCAGGAGCCAGAGGCAGATATGGAACCCAGGCACTCCAATGTGGAAGGTACATATCTTAACCACTAGTCTACATGCCCACCCCTAATTTATTATCTTCGATAGAATAGTATCTGTCTCCCTGGTAAAAGACACAGATAAGAATACATTATAAAAGTGAAGTCTTTGTCCCACAGGTGTTAGGAGCAGGGGTGACCACTGATACTCTGTCCAGGATGCTCACAGCCCAACCCAGACCGTGTCCCCTGTCCAGCGTCCCATCAGAAGCCAGGATCTCTGACCCCTCCTTCCCAGCAGCCCAGCCATGGCTGAGCTTGATGTTCCCTGAATGCTGGGATTTGGGATCTCATCTCTAGTGTCCTAGGTTATGCGTACCACACTCGTGTTGTGTTCACATTGGTGACAGGCTCTGGCGGATGCCAGGAAGCAGCCTTCTATGCTCTGGCACACCAATTCCACGTGAATCACTCCCCAACATGAAGGAATGTGGTTGTTCTAAAGCCCCACCCTACTAAGGGCATGGAGCCTGCCTAATACAGGCCCATCCCACGTAATGCTGAGCCTAGGGAGGGCTCTGCGCTCCCTCCTTTCTACAGACATTTCTCTTGTGGCCTCTGATATTTTGTTCACACATAGAGGAGCCTTAAAATTAGGCTCATGCAGCTACTTGTTTCAAACAGTTGGTGTCCATAAAGGGACTCCAGGTCCTGAATTGGGAACTCTGGAACTTCCCTGGACTTCCTACTCAAATTCACTGGAAGTGGTCAAAGCAATAGAGACAGGAGAGACAGGGACAGAGACCGACAGAGACATAGAGAAAACATGAGTAAGCTTGGTCCTCCAGGAGTAAATTAGAAAATGCTAGCATTTCCAACTGATGTGGAAAGGACAACTCCTAGGAAGCAGGACACCCTACCCTCCATTTATACCCTCAAGGGAGCACATGCTGCTGCCTCCCTACCCCAGCAAAGGTACCTGCAGGAGCATTGCCAGAAACCTCTTCTCAGCCTCATTGCGGCCGTAACACTGGAAGCTGTGGGTGTAGAGCGTGTACGTGTAGCCGTACAAGGACACCTGCACGATGTCATTGGTCTTCATCCTCACCCTCTCTCCTGGAACGAAGGCTATCTGGGTGGAGGCACCACCTAAATCCAGGGCACCTGTGGTTTCCACTCCATATGGATGCACCCACATATGCCACAGGTTCTTCTGCACAGTGAGAAAAGGAAGTGAGAAAAAGGCCAGAGGTACCATCCCCATTTGCTCAGGGTTCTCCATCCCAGACCCATCTCCTGTCACTAAGAAGTGTGATACGGGAGCATTAGGGGTCAGTTCTCTCCTTTCATTCCAGGGGTGCTGACTTGAAATGTGGAAGGGAGCTTGGTAATGAGTGAGGTGGATTAGGTGCATATAATAGGGACTGGTGGGGACTGTGACAGACTGGAGAGTCCAGGAGCCACACTGTTACTGTTAGCTGTCATCAGGTAGGAAAGGGAGCCCACTGTGACCAGTTCCTCCAATTCTGAAGGAGAGGAGGTCAAAAGAAGCTGGAAGTATGGAATGTTATCCACATGGAAAGTTTCCAGATGTGGACATTTCCCAAATATTACCTGTTGGCAATTGATTTTAGGTTTTAAAGTGTTTGCAGGGGAACAGAATAGGTCATGGGCTAGATACGGCCTGGGTGCCCTCAGTGTGTGTCCTCTGTAAACAGGTGATGGTCTCTTGGGATTGAATCTCCTCTGCCCTAAGAGCAGGGAGTGCAGGAATTGGGCAGTAAGGAGACCTGGGGACACGGAGAGCACTTCCTTCTTTCTCTGGGGACTGGGCGAAGCAGACTGCCTCGGGCTCTGTAAATTCCAGACAGCTGTGGAACCCCTGGCAAGGGTCATTCTCCAGCTGCCCTTAGAAGACCGACAGCCCAGTGTTAAATTTAGACCCTACTCCCTCCAACTTCTTACAGGCTGACAAAGCGATCATAATCTCCCTCCCCTATGTATTTGGTCCTGTTTATGATGTGTTTTGTCCTAGCTATCTAAGTGTCTTCTCGTAGATACCATCGCATTGGTGTTTCCCTAATGCATTGGAGGATAGGAATGACACAGAATAGATGCCCCTGTTGGCAGGTACCTTTACTTAAGCGATCACCCCCTGGGAGACAAGATAAACAGGGAGAAATAAAAACCATGCATTTGTTTCCACACACCTCCAGGAAATTTCCCATTAAATAGTTGGCTGTAATCCATCCATATACCCCTTCCTCTTGCCCAGAAATGATTTGAGCACCCCTAAAATCAAAGGGCTGGGACTTGAAGTAGCTTTGGATGCTTGCAAGGACTTCATTAGCTTCTGTTTCATTTTTCAACCTATGCAAGGCACAGAACACAAAAGGCTGAGTGCCCAGACAACACAGTCTTAAAATAGTTTCACTCAAGTGAAAATGTATACCTCCCAATCCCCCGTTGCTGGCAGGGATGATTTTCCAGATGTGTTCACTACACAGCAGCCCCTTTTGCAAGTTGAAGCATCCCAGGGTGACTGTGAATGCAGGAGGTACTTGTCACCTGTCAATCTGCCAAGCAGGAAAATAGCTTTCCATAAAAGCATGATCTGTTCTCCCCACCCCTACCTGTTCCTGTTCTGTTCTCTAGCGATCAGCTAATCAAAAGAGCTTCCTTCTTAGCCACTGTTGCTTTGTCCCAGATCAGCAGAAGAAAGGAGATTGGCAAAGCCATTAGAGGGGCATAAGTTATCTTCTGGGGGCACCATATAAAGGAGCCCTCATCAGGCCAGAGGGAAGGTGAGCTTTGGAGCAAGGGGGATAGGAGGAGGTGCATCTTCAGCTACTCCTGCTTCACTTGTTGGGGTGACTTCATCATGAGGGACACGATGGTCATCACTGGTCATTGGAAACCCATTGGTGTGCTGACCCACAGAGCAGTGGCCACATGATATAGCATCATTATAGCATCCATATATGACCATTCCGCCCTACAAAAGAAAGCTTATTTGGGAGACTATTCCCTCTGACATCAGTGAGTTAAGAAAGCCTGGGGTGCCAGCTCGCTCGTGGCTCAGGAAGAACAAGAAGCAGGACTTCAAGTTGCAAACAAGGATATGGGAGCTCCAAGAGTAGGCCCAATTTAACTGAGGGTGCTTCGTGAATCCTACTGACCCCCCCCCCTCATGATCATGTTAACATGTCTCTGTTCAGTCCTATAGATTTTCTTCATACCCAGATATATAATTTTACATGACTGGGATCTTAAAGTGCCTTTGAAGCAGAGGGACTATCATCTTCCAACACTGGGAGCAGCCTCCACCTTGAGTCGATGTCAGTTTAACGTTTCTTTTTTTGAAACTATTTTCCTTTTATTTCAAGGTCAAGGAAATAGAACGAGGGGGAAAGAATAGAAAAGGTATTTAAGAACAGGGAGGCTGGGCTGCAAATTTAAAAGGAATGGATTGATTGATTGAATGAAATGTGAGATTTGTTTTTCTAACAACTCCAGAGCCTGGCGTGAGCTGCAGACATTCATTGTCTTAAAGCAGATTTCAGGAACATTTTGTACACAGGCAGAAGCTACTCAGCTATGGACAGCACTTACTACACAATTCAGCTACTCCTTTACACATCTCAAAATACCAGGTTTCATAAACTAACTTCTACTTTTCTGAAGAACTAGAGGCACACCCGTGAGCAGATCTTTTTTTTTTTTTTCCAAAGTTCTACATAAAATTACCAAGGAGGAGGGAATCCGTTTCAGAACTGTATTTTTCTGGGCATTAAAAAAAGAAAAAGGACTCAAAGTTTCCTAACCTTTAAATATGAACTTCTTTGGGTGTGCTGCCAGAAACAGAGCTATGTTCTTGGCAAGGTTCAACACATCCCAGGCTATTTGATCCAATGGGCCCCTTTGTGCTGCTTTGGCCTTTACCTCAGCAAGCGCATCCCAGCCGTGGCTCCCAGGTGGATGCGGGTGGACTGGTGCTGATGGGTTGGAATCTGCCCCTTGACTTTGAGCATGCAGTCCTCAAAGATTGCAGGGATATCTTGGGGGTTATTCCCATAGCTGGAGATCCCAGAGCCTGAGGAGCAAAAAAGTCAGCATTTCTCAGCATTCCCAGGAACCAATGAGAGTGTTGTTTTTTTTTTTTTTTTTTAAGATTTATTTATTTATTTGAAAGGCAGAGATCTTTCATCTGCTGGTTCACTCCCATATTGCTGCAATGGCTGGGGCTGGGCCAGGTTGAAACCAGGAGCTCCTTCCAGGTCTCCCACATAGGGGCAGGGGCCCAAGGAATCAGGCTGTTCTCCACTGCTTTCCCAGGCATATTAGCAGGGAACTGGATTGGGAGTGGAGCAGCCAGAACTCATTTTAAATCAGTACCCATATGGGATGCTGGCGCTGCAGGGAGAGGTTTAACCCACTGCACCAAACTGCTGGGCCCTCAACGATAGTTTTTAAACTAAAAAAAAAAAAAAAAAAAAAAAAATTCAGCTTTAGCAATGATTGGGTTTGGGAAGGAAATTGAAAGCAGGTAGACACACTGGCGCTGTGGTGCAGTGGGTTAACGCCCTGGCCTGAAGTGCCGGTATCCCATACAGGCACCAGTTCTAGTCCTGGCTGCTCCTCTTCCGATCCAGCTCTCTGCTGTGGCCTGGGAAAGCAGTACAAGAAGGCCCAAGTCCTTGGGTCCCTGCACCCATGTGGGAGACCCAGGAGAAGCTACTGGCTCCTGGCTCCGGATCGACGCAGCTCCAGCTGTTGTGGCCATCTGGGGAGAGAACCAGCAGATGGAAGACCTCTCTCTATCTCTACTTCTCTCTGTAACTCTGTCTTTCAAATACATAAAAAAAAAAAAAAAAAAAAAAGAAAGAAAGAAAGAAAAGAAAACAGGTAGATGGGCTAAGTCCCACGCGGTTCCAAGGATCTGTCCACTTCCAACCTCTGGAAAGAATGAATTACAGAGGGGAAAGAGTGATCCACAGCTTGCTTTTTCTCATCATGAAAATTTCAACTATAAATAGCAGTAGAGAGAAGAGCATCGTGAACTCAGTGCATCCATCTCCCAGCTTCAACAATGATTGACTCTTAGTAACTTCATCTGTACTCACTCCCATTCTCTCCTCGCAAAGCAAATTACAGACTCATCTCACTTCAATCCAGTATGTATCCCAAAGGCAAGGATTCTCTCAAAGAGGCACAATGAGGATTCCATTATTACACTAACCAAAAAGTAAAAGATAATCTTTAAAAAAAGATTTATTTATTTATTTGAAAGTCAGAGTTACACAAAGAGAGAAGGAGAGGCAGAGAGAGAGAGAGAGAAAGAGAGAGGTCTTCCATCTGCTGTTTCACTCCCTAATTGGCTGAAATGGCCAGAGCATCGTCGATCCAAAGCCAGGATCCAGGAGCTTCTTCCAGGTCTCCCACGTGGGTGCAGGGGCCCAAGGCCTTGGGCCATCTTCCATTGCTTTTCCAGGCCATATCAGAGAGCTGGATCGGAAGTGGAGCAGCCAAGTCTCAAACTGATGCCCAGATGGGATGCCTGCACTGTAGGCAGTAGCTTTACCTGCTATACCACAGTGCCGGCCCCAAGATAATTTCTTAATATCATCAACTCTCCGTCATTGTTCACACTGCCTCCACATGCATTCTCATTCTCTTCCCCTCTCTCCTTTTTTCTTCCCTCCCTCTTTCTTAGATGAATTAGGATCCCAATCAATTCCATTCAGTGCAGTCTTCACTTTCTTTTAATCTATTGGTTCTGCCACTCTGTCTTTTCCCTAGTACTTATTAAACAATTTCCTTGCAATTTCTTTGTCCTGCAGAGTTTCCAGTCAAGAATTTGCTGATTGTACGAGCACAGCTCAATAAACATCTTGCTTTGGTTCCCTGTATTTCCTGTAAGTCATTAACTGAATGTAGAGAATTGATCAGATTCATGTTTGAATATTTTCAGAAAGACAGAAGAGATTAGTGTAAACTTCCAATAGGAGGCATATAGTGTCTTCTCTCTTTTTGTGCTATAAACAGTCATTAATGATCATGGCTTAGATCTATTATTCCACTGGATGGCATTTTAATTTTTTCTTCATTTATTACCTAAAATAATTTTATAATAGAAAAATCTTCATTATCATTAACTATGGTACAGTTTATACAGCAAAGATAGGATATGTGCTTAATTATTTATAAGCTTTAATAATATAGTTTGCCTCTCTAGCATCCCTCCCATTTAAACCATGAGGGATTTTGTTTGTTCCGGTTTCTTAGGGTCATATGAACTTAGAGATACTTGGCATGTTTCAGTGCTTGCAGTTATGCTTAGTGAAGACCCCACCTTGGGCTGGGAGGCCCTCTTCAGTGTGACCCATGAGTCCTATTTATATAATCTCAGAAGGCTTTCAGAGATTCTTTGCTTTTGATGTGTTAAGATACATCAGATGTCCTTGATTGTATGTTTTCTGCCCCAAATCTGAAATCTGTCATTTCTCTGTGGAGCCCTGGTTTCTTTTATTGAGAAACAGTGCAATTTTGTACAATGGTACAAAATTTAGAACTTGGGTATTCATTGCAAGCTCTCTTCAGAGGATGGACCTAGGAAAAATTCCATCTCTGAGAACACACAACTGTAAACTCTTATTGATGCTTCCAATTCAAATTCAAGACGGCAGGTCTTTACTTAACATCTCTGACCTTACACCTTCATCTTCTTATTCCTATGCTAACAGTCATGATTCCCATCCAGGAACTCCAACATAACTCACCTGCTCTATGTCACAATCCACACATGACAGTCTCCATGTAACAATGTCAGCACTGCCACCAACTGTTTTTTTTTTGAAGGTCCTTTTTATCCTTCAGGTATATTCCACTAGGCTACTACAATCAAATTAGCGTGTTGAACCAGTAAGAGATTTTTTTTTTCAGTATTGTTACATCAGTAACTTGATATACATTTAGGCTGGTTTGTTTCATTTTGCTCCCGAATGTTAGAGATTGATTTCTTTAAATTTCATTTTGTTTTAAACTTATAAAAAATTATGTAGTTCCAAAATCAAACCTACAGAACTAGGTGTATTCAGATATCTAGTTTCTACTCATGTTTTCTCTCTGTATAGTTTCCTTTTTTGAAAAAAAAAAGGATATCAATGTATATTTAATATAAGCTAAACTGAGAGGACTCCTTAAAGATCTTGGGAAATGGAACTGAAAGATTAAATTTGTTTTGGTGGAAAATATTTAAATCCATGCACAGTTTTTTCATAATAAGTATTTTCTATAACCATTCTGAAAACTCTGCATATTCATATATATTTTGTATTACCCGTCTTTTAGTAGCTTATTTTATACACCTTTCTCCACTTTATCTTTTTGCATTTAACAGTATTTCCTAGTGACCCTTCCGTAGCAGGATGAAACATCCCTCATTCCTTTTTATAGTTGCATTGGATGCCACTGTGTGCATGTAACATAGTTTATTCTGTCAATCCAGGATCTGAGTTTAAATCAATCCAAGTTTAGGAGAAGAAAAGTGCGAGATCAACAAGGAAGATGGGGGAAATAAGAATCCTCTGGAAACTTCCTTGGTGTGTTCAGAACTGATAGTCTTTGTCTCCTTCCACTGTCCTGTCTTAACTGTCCCCACTCATCTTCCAGCTACTACAAACAATGAGAAAGCCTGAGAAAGGTTTGTTTGGATGTATCCATTAAAATGCACAGATATGTGGACTTCATCCCCAGTGCCAGAGAAGTGTTAGAGAAGGATGGGCTTTCCCAATCTTGGCCAAGGACAGAGCCTCCCATCCTAGAGGAACAGCCTCCCACCACAGACAAACGACAGCAAATCAAGTCACGGTCTTGATGGACACCACAGCACGGTCCCAGAAGCTCAGAGTGGAAGGAGTTGCTAACAACAAAAACAACACACACACACACACACGCACACGTAAATTCATCAGCATATTACCCACGGCTGTTTTTGTGCTAGAGAGACAGCTGAGAAGTCATGACAGACATAGAGCCCAGAAGTCTAAAACAGTATTTACCATCCAGCTCTTTCCAGAAAACTTTGCTGTCCTCTGACTTAGATGACTGATAGGCATCTTCACCTTCATGTGTGACCAAAGTCGAATTCCTTAATCCCTGCCCTGCCCTTAACCTGCTCCACTCCCAGTGTCTCCCAATCTCAGTAAATGATACCATGAGGCACACATGGTCAAACTGATGTTCACACACCATCAACCTGGATGCTTGACATCAAATCCATCATAACGTCTTCTTGGGTCTACTTTGAAAATCTGAGCACTTCTAACTCCTTCCCAATAACCATCCTAGCTCAGTGTTCTCAGCCTTGGCACTAATGACACATCAAGTGGTAAATTCTTTGTGGTGAGGTTGTTCTGAGCATTGCACACCACTTACTTTTTGTCTGTCTCCTTCACTGGAATATAAATTCCAGAAACCCACCGCAGAGAGTTTTGCATATTTTCTTTATTTCTGAGTCCCCAGTGCCAAGAAAAGTTCTTGGCAAACAGCAGCCACCCAACAAACATTTATTAAATGAACGAGCGAACCAATCAATCAGTGAGATTTTCAAACTGACACCTATCTGTAGAAATGGATCACATACTGCAGTACATGGGGCAAGCAAAATATGGTCTGCTAGAGCGGGTTTCTGGGTGGGGGCTGTTTAGGAGCAAGTTAGAGTAGGGAAACCCTGGGGCGTGGAACCCAAGGCCTGTTTGCCTCAGGTTTCTTAGGCCTCTTTGACGGAAAAGAGAGGCTCAAGGCTCAAGGGATATGGGAATTTACAACCCCATGGGAACAGAACTGTGATTGCTGTTTCAATACACAGAGAACTGAACAGATGGCATAGAACTTAACCCGAGGAGGGGCAGGAGCCAAAGATGCATGCCTCAGCTTGAATTTTGGCCAACTGCTGGCAAAGGCTACTTTTTAACAGTATGGTACCTGGTTCCTGAAGCCACCCTCTGAGGCATTTCGGTGGTGGGGATAGTTAAGTTTAGGCTGCAGTGGAGCTTAAAGAACTGTGAACCACTGGACTGTCCTGAACATCTCTTTTAGGAGAAGACGGAAGCAGGCTGCAAGAGAGATGAGTGGCATTGATGGGAACCAGGCTCAGCCAGGGCACAGCTTTACCACAAGCAGCCAAAGCTCCAGAAACCAGCCTGGGGATCATCAAAAAGACAGTGGCCAATGAACTCTGGGAAAGAGGAGCAACAAAAGACAGGATCCCACCGGGGCCCCAAGAGAAAGAAAGTTCTAAGGGCCTAGACATCTGGGAATCACTACTGGGTGAGCAAACATCCACCACTCCCCTCACATTGGCCAAGACAGGGAGGTCCTGGGAAATTTGCAACTTAGAAACCAGAAACTGAAATTACCCTTGAAAAAAACCACATGTCCTTGAAGGGATGACACTTGCCAGCCTTCACGTCTGTAATTTAAGCTGTAGTTGTGGCCTTCTGGTCGTTCAGAGTATACATGGATGTCTGAGGCCACTGTGATCACAGGAGGGAAAATCCATTCATGGATGCGTTGTGGGCTTCATGACCTTGCCCCTTCTGTCAGTCAAATGTGGCATCCAGGGGCTGCCCTGCAGCCTCTTGCCCTGAGAGGCAGCCTGAAACTCTCCCCACATAAGCCTGACCTCTGCCTATAGTCACAGAGAGATCGGGGCTCACTGTGGCATACACAGTTATACTGCTGCCTGCAGCACCGGCATCCTGTATGGCCCCTGGTTTGAGCCCTGGCTACTCTACTTCCTATCCAGATCCCTGCTAATGCTCCTGGGAAAAGCAGCAGAAGATTGAGATCTTTTAACTATGGGACAGAGTCACTGTTGGCCAAACGGTTCATGAGGCACTCGGGAATGTGGTGCTCTGTGAATAATAACAGCTAACACTTACTGTATGCCAGGCATTTGCTACCAGATTTACACACATTATGTTATCCAATCTTCAAATCCTATGGGGTAAGTTTTGCTATTATCACTTTTCTTAATTTAGAGATGAGGAAATCAAGGCTCAGAGAAGTTAGATAACTTCCCAGAGTGCACACAGTGGGGATGAGAAGTCTCTATCACTACCTTGCCTTACCCTCCCCTTTTCTTGAAGAAGGTGACCTCCTTTTTTCAAAGAGTGCCCTGATGTCCTCTTTCATGCTTGGAGGTCAAGAAATGGCTCAGAAACTGGCTGAACAGACATGAACTTGCTAGCTGAGGTCAGAGCCAGCCTGCTGCTGCCTGTGTCTTGTGGATAACAGGGCAAGTAACAGAAAGCATCCAACTCTGCTGCTGTGGTGAAACCAAAGATGCGCCATGCGGATGCCTCTTACAATAAAGACTAACTGTCTCAGCAGGCAGCTCCTTCAGGATTGCCAAAACTGCAGAGACCTGCACTGCTCAGGATCTTGATCCTCTCAGGATGGCAGACAGCCAATGACATTGGCAATGGGCATCGAAGCTCAGCTATTTCAGGCCATTTCAGCAATGCAGGATAACTCTCAGCAGCTAGAGCTTTATCCAACTTGCACTGAAATTGGACTTTGTCTGTCCTGTCCTTTTTCTGCCTCTTCCTGCCACAGGAGTGAATCTCTGATAATTCCCCAGCATCTCAGGCTGTCTCCACACTGGCTTCTAGAAACCCTAACTTGCAACACCTGGGTGTCAGGGTGTGTGAACTCCTGGCTGCCCTCCTGCAAGGGCCGATGATCAGAACTCCCCTGGTTATCCAAAGAAGACTTCCGGCCTCCCTGTGGAAAAAAGAAGACCCTGCTTCCCAGCTTCTCAATGCCAGGCCCTTCAAGAAATTACATTTGGGCTGCTCACGGAGGGAGGTGAAGGAGACTGCTGGGGGCTTGGAGGACAAGTCCAAAGTCTCTACCTGCTGTCCTGTGGGCTGAAGGTTTACCTGTGACCCATTTGGGATACACTGGTTGGGAAGTTCCAGGACAACTCAAAGATCCTAATGCTCTAAAGAGGTGGAGTAGCTTTCAAAAAGGTGCACATAGAAACATACTCACCAACCAGTATGATTATGCAGACTAAAGATTTAATTGTAAAAGAATTATAACACTTCCGCTAGAAGAATATCTTTATGACCTCAGGAAAGCAGAGGATTGATTGTAAATAAAACACACAAATGGGCAAGTCACAGAGGAGAAGACTGATACTTGCACCTACATAAACATTGAGACTTTCCATCTAACAAAAGACACTGTGAAGGAACTGAGACAAACTGCAGATGGTGAGAAGATATTAGAAACAACCTAATGATAATATTAACAAAGCATTCATATTCAGGACATATATAAAGAATGTCCATCAATCAGTAAGAAAAAGCAATTCAGTTGAAAAATAAACAAAATACTTGAACAAGCGTTTCACAGAAAACAGAAACGGTCATAATGGATGGAAAGACACCTAGCCTTATTAGTAAGCAGAAAACATGCATATATCCATCAACAGGGAAAAATGAATGAGCTACGGATACTCACACCAACACAGATGAATCTTAAAAACTCAATGTTAGTGAACAATGAAAATGGCAGAAAAATGTATGTTCAATTTCATTTACATAAATACATGTGTGGGTGTGGGCATTGTGGCATAGTGGGCTAAGATACCCTCATTCCATACTGGAATGCCTGGGTCAAGTCCTCGCTACTTTACCCTTCTGATCCAGCTTCCATGTGCCTTGGAGGTAATGGAAAATAGTCCAAGTACCTGGAGAGCTGGGTGGAGTTCCTGGATCGTGGCTTCAACCTGGCCCAGCCCTGACCATTGCACCCACTGGGGGAGTGAACCAGCAGATGGAAGATTTTTTTTTCTCTCTCTCCCCCACCCCCCAGCACTTTCTCTGTCACTCTGCCTATTCAAATAAGTAAATATTTAGGAAAAAAAAAGCTGCACAAAGGGTCATTAAAAATGTTGGTAACTAGGGCAGGCCTTTGGCCTGGCAGTTAAGACACTGCTTGGGATGACCATGTCTTATATCAAAATGCCTGGGCTTAAGTCTCAGCTCTGCTCCCAACACCAGCTTCCTGCTAATGCACACCCTGGCTTAAGTGGTTGGGTCCCTTGCAACCCAGATCAAATTCCCAGCTTCTGGCTTTGGCCCCAGGTAGTGGCACCTGTGGGCATCTGTGGAGTGAATCAGTGGATCTGTGTTCTAAGTCCTTCCTCCTTCCCTTCCTTCTCTCTCTTCCTCTCCCTGTCCCTCTGTCCTTTCTCTCTCCTTCTCTCTTTTCTCTCTACCACAATTAAAAAAGAAAACTGAAAGAAGCTGAAGAAGGAGAGAAGGACAGAGGAAGGGAGGGGAGAAGGAAAGATGACAAGATTCTGTTCCGAGATTGGCAGTCCATGGACCAAATCCAGTTCATCATCTTTTTTTTTTTTTTTTTTTTTTTTTTGGTATAGCCTATGAGGTAAGAGGGTTTTTACATTTTTTAATGATAGGGAAAAAAATTTAAAGAATAGTATTTTGTGACATTTGAGAAATGTATGAAATTCAACATTTCCATGTCCATAAATAAAGTTTTACTGGAACAGGGTCGTTCTCATGTGTTTATTAGGTCTCCACCCCCTCCCTCCACTGTACCCTGCTCCCAGCACACACAGCCCTGGCTTTGTTCTGTTGGAAGACAATTGTCCATGGGTCTCTCGCATGTCTTAAGAGCAGAGGTGCTGACTGCCATGTGGTGGACCTTCTTGTCAAGGGTGTTTGCACAGCAAGCAGCCACAGAAGACAAAGTGTTTTCCCCCAGAACAACAGGCGGGCATGCTCACTGCTCATTATAAATGTTCTAGGTTCCCTAAACTCAGAGCTCTTCTTCTGTAACACAGCCCATTGTGCAGGTATGTCCTGTTGGGGCCCTCTTCACATGATCCTGGCAATCTGGGAGTCAGAGAAGCAGCACAAGGAAATGTGGATGCTCTGACCACTGCTGTTGCTATGAGAACAAACTGTCTTTCATTTCTGGCTTGACCCAGAATTATCCCATTTCTCACCAGCAGCTCTGGAAGGACTTCAGGATAAAAATCACAGCTGTTGACATGCCCTGCTTTGTCTACAGATGGGAAAGTGGGCTGAGAGAAGGGAAGTGACTGGGCCAGGGTTTCTTCACTGACAAGAAGCTGCCCTAGCTCAGGTCTCCTCTTGCCCTGACTCCTGCCTCTGGGCACCTCCTCAGGACCTCTCGTGGTCTCCCAAAGACTTGGGACCCCGCCTCACTTCCCTCTGAGCTGCAACACGGTCGGGTCCTTACCTTTCACTTTGCATTTGAAGGTCTCACTGACCACTCCGGTGTCATTCTCCTTCTCTGCTGGCCACTGATAGACGTAGATGGTGGTTCTGGAAGACCCAGCGTCCAGCACGATTCCATACTGAATGAAAAGGGAAGGGAGGGTCAGAAACACACTGAACCTCTCTGAGGACTCCCTTCCCTGTGCACCACTGAGAACCCTGCAGGCTTTTACCCACCCTGTTTGGCTTATGTGGAGGTGAGAGGAAGTGGGTGAGGTAAGGTTGGTCCAGGCCATGGTTCTTGGTCTTGGGCATGCATCAGAATCCCCTGGAGAGCTGTACAACTCCCAGTGCCAAGGCTCACCCCAGACCAACTGAACCAGACCTTGGAGAGGGGACAGGCATCAACAGCTGTTACGTCTCCCCAGGTGATTCCCATATGCAGCCAAGGTTGAGAGTCATTCCCCAAGGATCTTTCATAGGAAGAGAGGTCCCCTGATTCTCCCTCGTCCAGAGCCCTGAGGGGAGGGACAGAAGCCAGCTGGGTCTCAGAAAGGAAGTGAATGGTGAGTCCTCTGCATGCCCTTCGTTCTCCCAACTTCCAGGGGTATGAGCCTGGAAACAACCACGAGCAAACCCTAGGAGGAAACTGCAGGAAGTTCTCACAAGGCAGAGATGTGTTATACCTGCGTTCAGCCCTTCGAACTGAAGTACTCAGAATTGAGGAGGAAAAACTAAAACATAAGTTAATATTGACGTGTTGTTGCCACTTTCGCAATATGAGAGTACTTCAAAGAGTTCATGGAAAAACAGAAAGAAAATAAGTATTTTAGTGCAAAAATGTTTTGAAAATCATTCATAGTTTTTTCATAATATGTTCCATGAACATGGTAAAGATTCCATCTTTTTGTATGAATTTCATTTTTTTTTCTGCCTCAAAATAAACTTACCTTTTACTTCTATTTCCTATGAACTTTTTGCAGTCCCCTCGTGTGTGTGTGTGTGTGTGTGTGAACACCTGGACAAACAGGTGCTACTGGACAGGGCTGGGAATCCTGGACCATCTCACCCAGTTTGAGGCAGGTACCAGGGAGCTTCCTTTGAAGGTTTGGCTCAGTCCAGGCTCTGGACCAAACCTGGCCTGGAAGGGACATGTGTGAGCAGCTTACGGAGTTTGGTGTCAGCGATGCTGACCCTGCTGCGGGTTCTGGCTGGGCCTAGAGTCATCCCAGAGCACCCAGAGACTTCCAGAGTGGCAGCCATTCCCCTCATCCCACTGCCTCAGGGTCAGCCTCCCCTGACTTGTGGAAGGACATGAAATTGGGTCTGGCCCCAGGCTGACTCGAATGGAGTATCACTTACACGATGCTGGGTAAGGTAGTACCTCTCTGGGTGCCCTCATTTTTAGAGAACATTTTTAGAAGTCAGCAGGAGACCATACCCCTGCTGCTTAGTGCTTCTCGATAAACACAGCTAGGATCATATACAGAAAATCCAGTTAAGCAAGACAGAAAAAATTACAAAGCAAGAAAAGGTGGAAAGAAAAGAGAGTAATGTCCCTCAAATCCAAGTACTGTTTTAACCCTTCAATGTATATCTTCTAATAGTATGTGGGTATGGCTATATATGCATATATGTACATACACAAGATGTATATTTTCAAATCAACATAGTTTCAAACTATACATACATTTGTTTTTGCTTTTACTTTTTGTTTTTTGAGAGGCAGAGAGACCCAGAGAGCTCCCATCTATTGGTTCACTCCTCAAATATGTGTGACATCTGGGACTAGGCAAGGCAAAACCAGGAGCCATTAAATTGAACCTGGGTCTCCCATCTAAGTGGAAAGAACACAGTCTCTTAAGCCATCATTACTACCTGCTAGGCTCTGCGTTAACAGGAAGCTGGAGTCAGGAGCTGCAGGCAGATAGTGAACCCAGGCACTCTGATATGGGAGTGGGCTTCTTAACTGCTAGGTTGACCGCCCCCCCCCCCCAACAATGATCTTTTCTTAGCAGCATATTATGAACATCTCTCCCCGAAAATAAAAATAGACTCATATCACCATGTCCAATACATCCATCGCTTCCACTGCGAGATGTACAATAATTTAACTAATTCCCTGATTCTAGACACTTAGGAAACTTCCAGCCTTCTACTATTACAAATACTTGCTTCATTCGAAATGATAATAAATGGAAGAAGAAAAAAAGAAAGAAAACATTGCTCTGGCTCCAGAATCACAGCTTCTCCATTATATTGAAATATAACATTCTACAGACATTGGTATTCAAACTTGGACAGTCTCTTAACCTCAGCCTTTCACTCTGATGAATGTTGAGCAGGATCCTGACATGACACCTCCCATGGTGAATAAGGGGAGCATTGTTCACAGTCTGTCCCAGGGATTCATAGCGAGAAGGAGTGCAGGTTAAAACTGAAGGCAAGGGGCTGGCGTTGTGGCATAGTTCCTGTCCCAGCTGCTCCACTGCCAATACAGCTCCCTGCTAATGGCCCGGGAAAAGCAGTGGAAGATGATGGCCCAAGTGTTTGGGCCCTGCATTTGGAAGACCCAAATGAAGCTCCTGGCTCCTGGTTTCAGCTGGTCCAGCCTTGCGTGTTGCGGCCATCTGGGGAGTGAACCAGTAGACAGAGGATCTCTCTTCTCTATCTCTCCCTCTTTCTTGGTAACTCTGACTTGCAACATAAATCTTTTTTTTTTTTTTGACAGGCAGAGTGGACAGTGAGAGAGAGAGACAGAAAAGTCTTCCTTTGCCGTTGGTTCACCCTCCAATGGGCGCTGCGGTTGGCGCGCTGCGGCTGGCGCACCGTGCTGATCCGAAGGCAGGAGCCAGGTGCTTCTTCCTGGTCTCCCATGTGGGTGCAGGGCCCAAGGACTTGGGCCATCCTCCACTGCATTCCCTGGCCACAGCAGAGAGCTGGCCTGGAAGAGGGGCAACCGGGACAGAATCCGGTGCCCTGATGTGCGTTATTTTATTTTATATAAATAAAAGGAAGACCTTTCTCTCTGTCTCTCTCTCTCACTATCCACTCTGCCTGTCAAAAAATAAATAAATAAATAAAATAAATAAATAAAAAATAGATAAGTCATTGCTCAACATCACAGAACTGGGATCCAGTGTGGGTCCAATGGACTCCCAAACCTTTTCTCATAGCTCCCACATTTTCACAGAGTTCCAAGGACACCAAATCTAATGGGGCCTACTTAGTAAAGGTAGGTACCTGATATGGTACTGCAGACTTCCTTTAGACAGAACGTTCTTTGAAAGCACATTCTTGGTTAAGGGGTGTGCAGAAGTAGCTGGGATGAAAGGTGACCCAATTTGTCTAAGCAACCTGGTGTCTTCTAGGAAGAGAGAAGCCAATAGTCCAATTCTCGCTCCTAATAGCAGACTGGGTCACGCCACAATGCACCAGAAATTCAGGCTGTTGAGCAAGACTCAGTGAGGGTTAGAGGGGAATGACTTCAACACAGCCTGACTCAGCAGCTGTGCTTTGGAGAATAATGACTGCATGTGGGAGGGTGAACTATAATGGCCTATACAATTGGGCACAACATGGAGAAGTATTGTAGCCTGATCAGATCACAGCAGAAAAGTCTATCCCTGAGATCTTGAGACTATGCAAGGCCTCGTCTTCAGCAGCGACACCATGTGGCTGCTAGAGGAAACAGCCATGAGATACTGTTCTCTGGACTGAGAATTCCAAGGCTCTTGGACCACTGTGATTGGGGGTGGGAAGGGTGAGACTCAGTAGCAAGATATTAGACCTGTTGATAGTGAAGCAGGTGGGGGCCTTAGTGAACAATACAAACAATAGCACCACCTTTTCTCTTGAAGCTCGCGGGGCAGGTCAGACCAGCAACCCAAGGCACTGGAGACATTTTTGACCCTTGAGTTCAGTTTTAATAGTTCTGCTCTTAAACTCATATAACCAAGGTCAGGCAAACCAAGGTTGGATATAATAGCCAGATAGCATGACCTTCCATGAGGGTCTTGTGTAGCCCTAAGAGCACTCCAGTGGTACAGGTGGCAACTGTCGGCTGCACACAAGAGCAAAACAGAGCTCAGGGTATGAAATTGTAAACGTAGAAAAGAGTCCTCATACTCATTCAGCTTCACCCTTGCAATGCTCTTTCCACCCCCAGCACACAACACAAAACCACAGGAGAGCAGTCTCAATGCGCTGAGAGAAGCTGAGTGTGGATAGTGCCCTTCCATGGTTGTCATTCTGCTGCTGCCTCAGCTGGCCCAGGACATCAGTCTTTTCTCTTAGTGAATTCACTCAGTTAAGCAGATTGCGCTGTTGGAGCCAATCTTCCCTTGTACAATGTCCAGTCCCTTGTAACCGTGGCCAGGCTATTAAAAAAGATTTTGGAAGAGACTGAAATCCCCTCTTTGAACTGTCTACTAAGTGGTGGAAGGTGTGTCTTGCAGTTCCTCCAGACCCTTGCTTATGACTGCGGTCTTCCGCTCTCTTTCCTTTCCTCCATAGCAGCTCGGCTATGTTCAATCTGTGTGACCACGGGAAGCTGTCTGCACTTTCTGTTCCTCTGTCTTTCTCACCTCAATAATTACAGCATTTGCATGGGACCGTCACTAAGAGTTCCCTGCCCACATCTCCTTAGATCTGACCACTGCAGTGTCCAGCCATCCACATCTACCTCCCACCTCGCTGGAGTCTCTCTAGTGGCCTCGAGCCTACCTGAGCACACAATATGCCAGAAATGGAAGAATGCGAACTTCCTCCAAGGAGCAACCACTCAACCAATGACTGGCGGAAGTTGGTGCGTAACTGCTACCTTGAATAGAACATCTGTGAAGCTCACCTCTCTAGGACCTTTGGTGTAGGACAACTCTGAGATGGACTCTGCACTGGCTCCCAGAGATCCCCAGCAGGACAGAGCCCCAGCTACCCACAGTGCTGACCCCCTTAGCTAGCTGCCTCACCTCCCATCTCACTTCCCTATTCCCCAACCCTTGCTTCCTGGGGTTACCCCGAGATGCTCTAAGCAAACCCACATGTTTGAGTAAAGGAACATAACCTAGCTAAGGCAGTGACACTGAACCCGTGTGATCCTCTCCTTCAGAAGTGCTCTCCATAGTGCCCTGGAATCTACAGTCAAGCAACGCTCAGCAACAGGGATACATTCTGAGAAAGGCATCATTGACCAACTTCATCCTTGGAAACATCGGAGTGTGCTCAGATAAACCTACATCACAGAGCCTACTACACACCTAAGCTACAGTGTACTACAGCGTACTTGCCCTGGCTTCAGACCTGCACTGAATTCTGTAGGCAGTTGTGACACAATGGTGTTTGTGCATCTAAGCATATCTAAATCACAGAAAAGGTAGTCAAAAGATGGGACAAAAGATGAAGCACAGGACACCTGTGTGGGACCCTAATCTAGAGTGGAGATTGCAGAACTAGAAGTTGCTCTGGTTGTCGGTGGGTGAGTGTGAGAGCCTAGGACCCCACTGTGTGCTATGGTAGATTGTATAAATTTAACCTATACCAAGTTTCTAAGAAATATATTTCTTTCTTCAGGAACAAAGTAATAGCTTACTGGGCCCCCCGCCACCCACATGGGACACCTAGCTGGAGTTCCAGGCTTCTGACTTCGGCCTCGGCCAATCTGAGCCATTTCAGCCATCTGGGGAGTGAACCAGCAGATGGAAAGATCTATCTCCACCCTGCCCAAGTAACTCTGCCTTTCAAACAAATAAGTCTTTCTAACATAATATTTTAACTTCATACGCTTTTATTTTTTTGAAACTCTCTTTTGTAATAATCACTCGCTGTAAACACAAACACATCTTGTAGCCACACAAAAATATTTTCTTTTTTTTATCTTTAGTCTATCAACTTTTCTTTAAGTTTTTTTTTTTTTTTTTTTTTTTTTTTTTTTTTTTTTTTTTGTGGGAGAGGCTGGCATTGTGGTGCAGTGTGTTAAGCCCCTGGCATCCCATACCAGAGTACAGGTTCGACTCACAGCTGCTCTGCTTCCAATCCAGCTCCCTGCTAATGTGCCTGGGAAAACAGTGGACGATGGCTCAAGTGCTTGGGCCCCTGTCACCCATGTGGGAGGTCCAGATGGAGTTCCTGGATCCTGGCTTCAGCCTGGCTCAGCCTGACTCAGTCTGACTTCGCAGCCAGTTGGAGAGAGAACCAACAGATCTCTGTCTGTTGGTCTAATTGTCGATCTCTGTGTCATTCTGATTCTCAAATAATCAACAAATCTTTACTTTTTAGACATTTTCTGTTAAAAACAAAGACAGTTACAGAAGCCTAGGCTGCCCAGGGTCTTCTTCCTCCACATGTGGTTCCACTGGAAATTTCAGGGGCAGCCGTGGACACATGGAGCTATGTCACAAAACCTCCTTCTGGACACCTCCTGAAAGACCTACCTGAGGCTGTTTTACTGTTAACCATTTTTTTACTATATAGAAGGAATACACTCTAAAATATGTAACAATGAAAGACATAAACCTGCAGTCACTGGTCATCACGATCAACCATTGTGTCCTGAGTATAACTGTATATGTGGGGCCAGTGTTGTAGCATGGCAGGAAAAGCTACTGCCTGCGATGCTAGCATCCCATATGGGTGCCAGTTCAAGTCCCAGCTGCTCCACTTCCAATCCAGTTCCCTTCTGATATGCCTGGGAAAGCAGTGGAGGATGGCCCAACTGCTTGGGTCCCTGTACCCATGTGGAAGACCCAGAAGAAGCTCCTGGCTTCTGGCTTCGGCCTGGCCCAGCCCTGGCCATTGTGGCCATTTGGGGAGTGAACCAGAGGATGGAAGACATCTCTGTCTCTCCTTCCCTCACTTTTTAACTCTGCCTTTCAAATAAATAAAATAAATCTTTAAAAATTGCATACATCATACTTTTAGATGACTGGCAATGCAGTAGGTTTGTTTACACCAGCACCACCCAAACATGTGAGCAACATGCTGTCTATGACATCATGACGGTGATGATGGCTTCACAAGGTGGCAGCAATTTCTCAGCTCTATGATAGTCTATGGACTATGTCATGTAGGCTGTCTGTTGTTGATGGAGATGCTCCTACATGGTACAGAGCTGTGCTTTTCTCCACTCAGTTTACTCTTCTACTCTGTGGTCTGATTCCTCCACATCTCTCCAGTATGCGCACATCCATCCTCCCTTACCTTCCAGAACAAATGGAAGCCATAGCTGGCATCTCCTTAACAAGCCGGTCCCTAATATTTGTAGGGCCCCGAGGTCACATTTTATAAATGGAGGATTCTGTTCTTATTTTATTTTATTTTTATTTTTTTGACAGGCAGAGTGGACAGTGAGAGAGCGAGACAGAGAGAGACAGAGAGAAAGGGCTTCCTTTTTCCGTTGGTTCACCCCCCAATGGGTGAACCACGCTGATCCAAAACCAGGAGCCAGGTGCTTCTCCTGGTCTCCCATGCGGGTGCAGGGCCCAAGCACTTGGGCCATCCTCCACTGCACTCCCGGGCCATAGCAGAGAGCTGGCCTGGAAGAGGGGCAACCGGGATAGAATCCAGCGCCCCAACCGGGACTAGAACCCGGTGTGCCGGCACCACAGGTGGAGGATTGAAGAGCCTTGGGAGCAGAAAGGACCTCATTTCGGTTCTAGTCCTGCCATCCACTGGCCAAGCCTGTGTCTCTTCACTTGCAAGATGACAATCACAGTGCTTGCAGTCATCATGACCGTTCATGATGGTTCAGGGAGACAATGAGATGGTTCAATGAGATGGTTCAGGGAAAAGTGCTCAGAATACGAAGTGCAGGGAGACAGAGTTACTCTTAGTTACAGTTCTGATTTGGTGTAGTTTATCAAAGAAGGCAGTGCCTGGAGCTTGGGAAAACAGCTTCTCCAGGCCTTGGGCAATGCATTTGGACAACCAGCTAATTTGTTTCCATCTCATCACTGGGCAGTTTGCATGGCTTTTTTTTTTTTTTTTTTTTTTTTTTTTTTTTTTTACTCATGGCCTGAAAAACAGAGATTCTCAAACAAAACAGCTTATCAAAGAACCAAATGCCATTATCTAAAGGAGATTTTACCCTAGCCTTTGAGAAAACTAGACTCACAATGTTAGGTCCAACCCACCCACACAGCCTAGGGCATATCAGTTTCTTTTTAAAAAAATTCTACTTCAAATACAGCCCTTAAACAGTTTCTAACAACAGAGAGATGTGGGAAGAACTTGTGAGGTCAAGTGTAAATGCTGAATAGAGTCAAACAACAAGGCTGAATTACTGGGTCCCTAAGGCCCTGTAGCAAAGAAGGATTTGTGCATGTTTAATGAGTCAAAAACCAGAACAGTATGCCACAGAACCACAGGTGGCCCTCAAACCTGAAATACGGATTATTTGGCCCTTTACGGAAAAAGTTTGCTTTTATGCCTACTGAACGTGACTGCAGAACTCACTGACCCACTTCCCCCTTCAGTTGCTAGCCTCTCATGAGGTCACCGCCCATGTCCCAGGCTGTTGACATGATTCTCAGCCTACCAGAAATCATCCTCAGGGCCACTGGCAGGTGAATTTGTTAAGGGGTGACAGAGGTCTCAAGGAATAAGCACAAGACCCTAATTAACTTTTGTGGGGCAGAGGGCAGAAGGGTTGCAAGGGTCATAGCAGAGGTTCCAGACATTGGAAGGCAGCACCAATGCAGCTCAAGGAGACCTCAAGTCCTTCATCTTTTGTGTGCCCAGGCTAGACCAGAAGAGGAACCGTGGTGACCTGGTCTCCACGCATGATCAGGATTTGTGGTCTGGGAGAATGGACAAGCTGGTGAAAACAGAAACTGTGCAAACTGGTCAATCTTTGGTAGTTATCTTCAATTCTTGGCTCCAGATGTTAGCTTTGGTTTCTATAGTCAGACCCGAAAGAAAAGACTGCACCGTCCTTGGTGAAGGTATCACCGTTCTCAATCTTTATCCTCAAACATCACAAACCCAGCACTTCCAGGCCTTCTCCCCTAGGTCTTCACCACCTTTTCCTCGTCTCTAAGTTACGGTTTCAGAATGAGGGATGGTATCGTCAAGTGCTTCCCTTCAGTGTCAGTCCTATCCCACTTACCTTCAGTCCCGGAGGAAAGACTTCTTGGTTGTAGATTTGGATAAGCGTGACAGCCAGAAGCACCACAACACTCACAAGCAGGACTATCAAGGCGATGATGGTTGGAGTTCGGGAGAGGGCTTTGAAGCCTAAAATGGGAATACCAAGAAGGGACATGCAGGAAAAGCCGGACCCAGGCACTCCACGGATTGTGGGCCCATAATTATGTGCAGAAGTCACTGTCTCTTGTTTCCAGCAGACCCATGATTTTAAGGTGGAATAGCAATTGGGTTCCAACTCCCATTTATCCTCCTCCAAAACCGGGGACTCAAACAGTGTTTACAGACAGAGCAGTATAATCTAGCTTCCTGGTATTTCTCCAAGTGTGTTATGCATATTAGTGGTCACCCCTGAGCTGATCTATAGCAATGGTTGTTCTAATGCAGATTTAGAACACTGGGTCCTCTATTAAAGCCAACGACACAGCATTTTGTTGGAAAAGAATCTCAGTTGATCAGAATTGACCTGTATGGAGGTGATTTCATTTACAGAGCTCTGGAGCAGGCAGGCAACAGGATTCAAACAATGATTTCCTGAAGGCTTGGGGCAGGCATTCCCTGGGAAGAGAGTGGGCACTTTCTGGGGTCAGGGATGTGCTCTGCATCTTAACCGGACTGTAGAGTATGTGGGTGTGACATCTGTCAAAACTCATCAAACCTTTCCAAGTCCTTTGGGAAAACCTGAAAATCAAATAACCAGCTTCTACACTTGGATTTTAGCCAAAAGGCCAAGAAGCAATACAACGAGTTTAAGTATAATTTCCCTTAAAAAGTAGATTCTTATAAATTGCTCTCACTATCCTAAGAACACATACATTTTGAAAGGCAAGCATATACAAATTAGGAGACGACTTAAGATCTATCCATTTCTTTGTATATAAATTGCATCTTTTGTAAAAAGAAGGTAAAAAGACAATCAATTAAAATGAACTATCAGACATAAATATTAATGGTACTGAATGGCTGAAATATGGTAAACACCAGCATAATAGAAAGATCACTGGATCAGAGAATCCAAATATATCTTTTACAAATTGATCTAAATAATATTTATTAATAGATCTTTGTAAAAATTAGGAGAAAAGAAGAGGGAGGAGGACAAGGGTGGGAACATGGGAGGGAGGGAGGGTATGGTGGGAAGTATTACTATGTTCCTGAATCTATAGATAGGAAATACATGAAATTTGTATACCTTAAATACTGAAAAAAAAATTGCTATGTAAATTTTAATGAATTAAAATTAAATAAAATGAAAATGAAAAACAAAACAAAACCCAGTTCCTCAGTCTCACTAACCACAGGTCAAATGTTTGGTAACCATGTATGGGCAGGTGTTTGCCACACTGCACAGCACAGCTACAGAACATCTCTGTCAATGCAGACCGTTCTGCAGTGGGGAGGATCCTGCCCTGCTCAGAAAGTTTCCTCTTAGGTCGACATAACCTGCGCTTTATTGCTTTGCTATTTCTAGGAGATAGTTTCCCGGAAGAAAAGGGTGTCTATGCCGGCATGGAATGAGGGAGCTTTCAAAGTTCAGGGGAAAATAGAATTAAAACATAGGTATATTTGGGTACAAAACTTTTTTTTTAAGCCCATGCCTAATTTTTTCCTAATAGGAATTTCCATGAACTTTTTGAAGACTCCTCCTAGACTTCAACTCAGCCCCAAGATCCAATCACATGACAGCTCACCATTGGGCAGGCAGGCCGTGGGCCTCAAGGCACCCAACAGGCAACTCTCTTTCTGCCCCATCTGATTCTCCTGCAGTGCAAATGCTGTCAGACACTCTGTAATGTCAACTGTTGGTCACTCAGCACCTTAATTCTCCTACCTTACTATACGGTGTGCAACTCCATCCATGGAGAGCAATTTGTTAATATGCATCAAAACTGCAAGTGAGCTCCCCACTGACTCACAGCTCCACTCCTGGAAATTTATTCTTCAGGATTCGCCCCACAAGGGTAAAATGGCTTACACACGGTGATCTGTGATACAGAATCATGTGCAGCAACCACAGGGAGCCCAGCCAAGGAGGAGCTGGACTTCAGGCATCTAAAGGGGTCCCAGGTCACTTTTCTGTGATTCCAGGTAAAAGTACATGTACAAGGGGCTGGTGTTGTGGCGCAGCGGGTAAAGCCCCGGCCTGTGGCACCAGCATCCCATATGGGCGCTGGCTGCTCCTCTTCCGATCTAGCTCTCTGCTATGACCTGGGAGAGCAGTGGAAGAAGACCCCAAGTCCTTGGGCCCCTGCACCTGCGTGGGAGACCTGGAAGGAGCTCCTGGCTCCTGGCTTCAGATCGGCTCATTTGGAGAGTGATCCAGCGGATGAAAGGCCTCTCTCTCTCTCTGGCTCTACCTCTCTCTGTAACTCTTTTAAATAAATAAAATACATCTTAAAAAAAAAAAAAAGCATATGAACCAGCCAGAAACAAGTTCAGCCACTGAGGAAAGATTGACATCAACTTTCCAAGAACATAAGTGTCAGTTACAGAGGTTTCGGGATTGTTTCCAGCTAATAATACATGGCAGAGAGTTCAGCTGCCCAATTCAAGTCGTCGCGTGGAAGGAAATGTCAGAGGTCATCTGTATGTGTGATGTTACAGTACACGGTGCTAAAATGTCAAAAGCGTTTTGGGGAAAACCTGGACATCCAAATAGACCAGCTAAGTAAAACTTCCCTTTAAAAACTTTCCTATTTTTGCATAGACTGTCCTTACTCTCCTGGAATCCTATCCTTTTGGAGAATAAGAATGCCCAATTCAGGGCCACGAATAAAGAACATCTACCCACGTGGGAGGGACGGGTGATCCGTGAGCAGCCTCTGACCGCAGCCACGTGGCTGGCCGCCTCAGTGCTCTGTGCTGCAGCAGTTTTCAAGGAAGAAGCTGTGATTACCTTCAGCAAATGCTCCCCCCAGCAGAAACGCGTATTACAAAGCAAAATGCACGAGCCTAGGTCTCATGCATTTAAGAAACGCAGCCTGGAGCTGTGCTGTCATTAGGGCCGGACAAACAGTGTAATTGCAAGGTGAGCAGGAAGAGGCTGCAGCCTTCTGAGTTTCCACATGAGTGGCTCCAAAAAGCGCTCCAGAGACTGGCAGGGCAGGCTCCGAAGCGTGTGTGTGTGTGTGTGTGTGAGAGAGAGAGAGAGAGAGAAAATTCTGTACTTGTGTCAACCATCATGCTGACCCGTGCTGGAGGGCGGGGGAGTTGGCGGCCCTGGGCCAGCAACAACATTTGGCTGGAAACACAGGCAAGGTCCAAGTACGCTACGATCCATCACAAAATCAACAGTATCCTAGAGCAAGTCTTGCACACAGCTAGGTAAGGGAAACCACAGGGGCCAAATTAATGGATTACACAAACCGGAAAAGCCATCAAAGCGGAACATGCGTGTTCATCCTTGTTTTGTGTGGCTTTGATGAAAAGCCTTACTTTCATGTGAGGAATGCTGCCGGCGGCGAAACCCCAGCGAGCCACCACTGAGTCTCAGGCTAACGAGGTTCCACTGTCATTGGCAGGAGACAAGGATGAAAGGCGGCGGGCCTGGCCGGAGCAGGATTCTCCTGCATGCTGGCCAAGCTCCCTGGCTGCCCTGCTGAGACACTAACCTGCTTGCTCACACGGTTGGCGGGTCAGCACCGTGAACATGTTCTCTCCCAGCTGCAGGTGCGAGAGAAAACACCGAGTGACACGATGCCCCCGCTCCCCTCTCCCAGCCCCCGACTCCGCAGGTTCAGAAAATCGTGCACAAGTTCAAACACAAACCCTCTCTCCACTTCCTCCCAATCAAAACCTCATCCGGGAACAGTGAGCCCGGACCCAGAACTTCAGACAGAGACCAAAGCCGGAGCTCAAATTCTCAAGTCATTTCCCTAAAGGCAAACCAAGGAGGAATGGGGTTTGCTGGAACTTGAAAATTAGACATTTTTAAAAATAAATAAATAAAAAGCCTCTTTCGGCAGACTGTTCCACCTGCACGCAGCACACAGAACAAACCTGCTCCCATGGAGAAGACCAAGGGCAGGGCACACAGGCAAGGAAGGCGCCTGTGTGTGTTCGTGGCCTGCGAGCCTCCACCCGCCTTTTCAAGACCAGGGAGCTGTATCTTTGCGGGCTGGACAAAGTTGCAAAGGGGCTGTCGAGCCCCTGGGGTACAGCGCACCCCGACCCGGGGTGGGGGCGGGGGCTCATCGGACCGCGTCATGCCGGGCTACGGGCATCTCCCGAGCCGCAGAGACTCGGGGTGAAGACGCGTCCAGCCCTTGCCGGCGCTGCGGGAACCACCTCCCCGCCGCCCCAGGATCTGGGGCTCGCGCCCGCCAGGCCCTCCCCGCGGCCCTCTGCGGGAATCCGTTTCCTTCCTTCTTGACTCCCAGCCTCACGCTGTCACCTGCTCCTTCCTCGGCGGCCGGGGCGATCCGCAGTCCCTTGACCTTACCTGAGCGCTGCCGATTCGGGGAAAGGCTGCGGGCGCCAGAGACCGGCAGACCCAGGCTGGGGAGGCGGGGCAGGCTGGGGCTGGGCGGCGCAGGCCGCGCCCGGGACCGCCCCCTCGTCCCTGTCGGTGCTGAGCACCTGCTCACCTTCTCTCTTCCAGCCCCTCCCACCGTCACCCCGCCCCGCCCCCCGCCACCCTTGGAGGACGGAGAAGGGAGGGGGCGAGCCCCTCGTGCCGGAGACCACCTACTGTCCCCCCTCCAGGTACAAGGCAAATTGCACTTCACGGTTCCTCTTGAGGTTCCTTCCTCCAGCCCCTCAACCCCACATGGGAAGGGAAGGGGCCTGCTGCCTGCCCGCCTGCCTTGCATGGGCGTCAAGGCCAAGAACCATTGGATTCCCGTGCTAGTTTCTTCCACTGTCACTGCCCCCTAAGTAGAGGGAAAACTGGGCCAGGGCCCCGGCAGGGACAGGGCACTCCGTGGTGGTGCTCGGTGGCTTGCAGTCCTCTCACTCGCACACACCTGCCCCCTGGGGGCTGCGGTGCCCCATCCCTCCATAGGGGGTGGAGGGGATCGCAGTGGGCAGCCTGCAAAGAACCAAATCAGAAAGAGGACTAAACCACAGTGTGGGGCTGCGGAAACCCAGTGCCCCAGGGATCGGAGTCTAACAGCAGCAGCAGCCTCCTGGGCCCTCCGAGTGAGCCCAGGAACCCCCGCAGTGACCTCAGCAAGAGAGTGGGACCTGCTGAGCAGCCCCAACCTGCAGCTCCTGGAAGAAGAGAGCTGAGGCCCTGGCCATGTTGTGGGCGTGCCTGTCCTCCCCCCGCCCCCCCCCCCCCCCGGAAACCCACCAGCTTCCCCTTGGCTGCAGGTGGGGCCAAGGCCCCTAGGAGACTAGAGACCCTTAACAGAGAAATGCCCTGGTTTTGAAACCTCTGAACCCAAAGAGAAGGACCCAAGTTAGAAGTGTGTGTGTGTGTGTGTGCAGCCGGCTCTCACCCAGACAGGATTGGGGAGGGGCCCTTCCTGGGGGATTGGCACAGGGTCTGAGACATTCAGTGAGTGCTGGCTGCATTAGGAGACTTGGGTTTTTTTTGGCAGCTGTGGGCTACTGAAAGATAAGGCCTATGACCGGGAGCTGAGGATCCCTGAGCATCCAGCGGGCCAGAAGCCCCCACACAGCTGCCAATGCCGTCCCAGATCTGAGTCAGGAAGTCCGGCTCTAGGGGGAATGCACCCCCCACAGTGATTTCCTAGGAGCTGGGAAAAGATCAGGGCCTAGGGGGCCTTGCAATGTACTTGGTGCTGGTCTGAAACTAACAGACCAGTCTTTGCCAGCCTACCTTCTGCTCATCTCCACCCGCAAGGCTAGGGGCACGCATTTGGCACAGTGGGCCTGTGAATGCATAGACAAATAGGAATGTCTCAAACAGGAAAATGAACAAATGACATGCACTGTCCAAGAGGAATATAAGTGACCAATGCTCATGGCAAAGATGCTTAATCGCAATACTTACCCAAGTTTTCCACTTAGAACTTTGATACCTTTAGATTTTTATTTGTTAATTTGAGAAGCAGACTTGCAGACAGAGAGAGGAAACCACAGAGAGAAAGGTCACTCATCCGCTGGTTCACTCCCCAAATAGCTGCAACCGCCACAGCTGAGCTGATTGGAAGCGAGGGGCCAGGAGCTTTCTCTGGGTCTCCCATGCGGGTGCAGGGCCCCAAGCACTTGGGCCATCTTCTACTACTTTCCCAGGCCATAGCAGAGAGCTGGATGGGAAGAGAAACAGCCGTGACACTGCTCTTTGGTGCCCATATGGGATTCTGGCCAGCCCCAGAACTTTGATACCTTTAAAAAAGACTTTAATTAATCAAGTTCTTTGTTTATTTGAGAGATGGAGAGACTGGAGTGGGAGAGGAGAGAAAACCAGACACACCCACATAGCTCTCATCCATCCGCAATAGCCAGGGATGGGCCTGAGCTGGAAACTCAATCCAGGTCTCCCATGTGGGTGGTAGGGACACAACTCCTTGATGCATCAGCACAGCCTCTCAAGGTCTGCCTCGGCAGGAAGCTGGAGTCAGGAGCCAGAGCTGGGGACTGAACCCTGGTACTCCACATAGGATGCAAGTGCCTTAGCTGTTGGGGCTAAACACCAGTTCTCCAACAGAAATATGTGTGTGTGTGTGTATTTATATGATTTATTTATGTATTTGAAAGTCAGGGATATAGAGAGGAAAGGAGAGACAGAGAAATCTTCTATCTGCTGGTTCCCTCCCCGAAATGGCCACAATGGGCTGGGCCAGGCCAAAGCCAGGAGCCAGGAGCTTCTTCCAGATCTCCCACGTGGGTAGCAGGGGCCCACGCACCTTCCTTTCCCAGGAGCATTAACGGTGAGCTGGGTCAAAAGTGGAGCAGCTGAGACTTGCACCAGCGCCCATACGGATGTCGGCATTTCAGGCTGCTACTGTCTCACTACGCCATAGCACCTGCCAGGATGCACGCACATTTCAGCTGATTAGCTTAACGACATTTAAACAGATCTGGAGTGCTGGTGTCGGCACAGTGTGGGGGAAACAGGCGCTCTCTCATTTCCGTGTGTGGCGCGTCCTCTGACCGCTCTGCGAGCTTTGAGTTGCCGCGTGCTCTTCTCCCAGGAGTTCCTCAAGATTCACTCAGGAATGTTTTTCCCTCCCCCTTCTGTGTTCTCGTCCCCGCTAATCTCAGCTGTGTCTGTTCTAGTCACAGAAGTCCCTCAGGGGCCTGGCCCCCACTCAGGCCTCCCCACCTGCGCTGCAGATCCAGTGAACGGCATCTGACCGCGCCTGGGCGTCTCACAGGTATCCCACATCTACTGGGCTTCGGGCTTCCCCCACCAAGCCCGCAACTCCTCAAGCGTTTCTCATCACCTCCACTCATCCCGGGAGCAGGCCAGAGACCTGAGGGTTACTTTTGATCATCTTTTTTTCATTGTCATTGTGTCCCTAATGAATCAGTCATAGTGACTGCTGGTTTCCACCTCTGAACTGTCCCTCCAGTAAGTACCGGTCTTCATCCCCACCACCACGGTGGTCTGAACCAGTGTATGTTGGTCTGCACACCTCCAGTATTTCGTGTCAGATGATTCTGCGCTTGGGGGTCGGCCAGCTTGTGTGTTCCAGGATGTTTGCTTACAAGCAGACTTGACCCTTACTCACTAGATGCCAGTAACTGCCCACCACTCACAGTATGATAGCCAAAAAATATCTCCAGATATTTCCAAGTGTCTTCTGAGAGGTGAGGTTTTCTGCTGATCCAAGTTGGTAACCTTACTAATCCATGTTCCTTTTCTTCCTTTGGGATCCATTTTTCCCAGTGCTACCATCCCCATTGATTCTTTTTAAGCTGTAGTTTGTTTTTAATGGACACATAATAATTATACCGATTTGTGGGTTACAGTGTGATATTTTGATAAGTGTATATATTATATAATGATCGAATCAGGACAATTAATATATCCATCATTTCAAACTTTAAAAAAAAATTGATGTATTTATTTGAAAGGCAGAGAGAGAGAGAGAGATGGAGAGAGAAAGAGAGATGCCTTCCATCCACTTGTTCACACCCCAAATGTCTGCAACAGCTGAAGCTGGGCCAGCTTGAAGCCAGAAGCCAGGAACGCCCTCCAGGTTTCCCAGGTGGGTGGCAGGAATTCAGGTAATTGGCCATCACCTGCTGCTTTCCTGAATGCACATTAGCAGGAAGCTGGATTGGGAGCAGAGGTGGGACTTGATTCCAGACGCTCTGACACAAGACGCAGTATCCCAAGTGGTAGTCGGTTTAACCTGCTCCACCAAACATCCCCTCCCACCTCACAGTTTATCACTCATTTGGTCTGAGCACTTTCAAAGTCCTTTCCTCTGGTTGTTTTGACATATACAATATAATATTGAGAACTAGTCATACAAAGCTCCAGAATTTATTCTTCATCTCGGACTTGAATTTTGTAATTATTGTCCCATCTTTTTCCATCATCCCTCTGTCCATACTCTGTTATGAGATCAGCCTTTTATGGATTCCACAAAAGAGCGACATGTGATTTTCTTTTTTCTCTGTGTTAATTTCACTTAACATAGTGACCTTCGGGTTCCTCCATGATGCTGGGAATGGCAGGGTTCCATCCTTTTTGGAGTCTGAATAGCATTCCATTGTGTATATGTACCGTGTATTCTTTATCTGCTCACCCATCAGTAGACACTTAAGTTGATTCCGTATCTTGGCTATCACAAGTAGTGCTGTAATAAACATGGAGATGCAGATGTCTCTGACAGCTGGATTTCATTTCCTTTGGATAAATACCCAGTCATGGGATTGCTGGATTATATGATAGTTCTATTTTTAATTTTCTTTGAGGAACCTCCCTACTTTTTTCCCCCAATCACTATACTCATTTGCACTCCCACCAATAGTGTACAAGGATTCTCTTTTGTCTCCTCATCCACGCTGCCATGTGTTACTCTGTCTTTCTGGCAACAGCCAATCCTGACTGGGGTGAAGTGATTCCTCATGGTGGTTCTGATTTGCATCACCTTAATGATAAGTGACATGGAACATTTTTTTTTTTTAAATACAGCCCTATCTCCTTGAAACACAGATCTCACTGTGGGAAAATGCTCCTTTGAAAACAGTTCTGTGCTGGTCATTTTCTGATGGGTACAGAATAAAATCCTCAGTGTGACCTAGGAAGGCCTGCAAGGAATGGTTCCGGTCTCCCTGTCAAGTAATAACCGAGGTCTTAGCAAAGGGCAAACCAGCCTTCTTTCACTTCTTCAGCTGCATCAGGTGTGCCCTTTCCACAAGGACTTTTCCCACTATTTCTTTTGTGGTGTCTGCCCTTTTCATTTACCTTTCTCTAATTAGCTCTTGCTTAGAGATATTGTTCTCACCTCTACCACTCCTCTGATACCTCCCTGACATTCTCTCCCGGGCCGTACAATCAATCAGGGTCCGATCCCTTAGTTATATGCTTCTTTAGCAGGTGTCCCTCCTTTGCAGCCAGAGTTTCTTTGTGGTTCTCGTTGAGCAAGTGACACCTGTTGCTTGAAGCAGCGGTCACAGGATGTCAACCCACTGCGTGGTTTGCAGGTTTCAGGGTCAACAAGATAGAACCCACACTGGTGCTGGAGGGAAAACACTTCACTCTCATAGAGAATACACAGGTCAGCTTTAATACTGAATGGCTGTCCCCATAGCCACCGGGTCTGAGGCAGGAGAAAGGTCTGCACACAGCTCATGGTGCAGGTGAAGGTCCTCCACCCATCCGCTATGGGGTCGGCAATACGGAAAGCTGGGGAGATGCCTGAGGGCCATTGACCCACTCACTTAAGCAGAACAAAGGAGTACACATCCAACCCGGAACAAGGAAAGATACTACAAAGCAAGAGATCTGCCTAGTACAGGCTGTGATGATGTTTCTCTCTACGCAAGGAAAGTTTCCTGTCCACTCTTAAATGCAACCAGGCAGGAGGTGAGAAGCTGTGTATCGCCGCCTGTCTCAACAGTCCACACATGCGTGTTGTCAAATAAAGTGTATCAAATCTAGTCGGGTCATCAATTGCTCAGGAAGTGGAGGTGAAGTTGAATACAGTTAGCTCTCAAGCAACACACATGGCTATAGTTAGCTTGCACAACCTCTTTATCATTTTGAGATCTCACCTTTCCACAAGGAGAATCAGATTCAGTTGGAGGGCCGGTCCTGCTTAGAACACGGTCTTTAATCAGGAACACCGAATGCCTAGTTAAGTTAAATAATGAAGTCAACAAATCAATCTAGCACTATCCCACCTGAGCATGGATCACTTCCAGCTTGGTTTCTCCCTTCCACAAATTGTTAATACACAAAGACACAGAGGTTGACAATAACACAGACACTATCTTCCACCTGCAGATAATTGAGGGCTATTAACTTACCCACAAGCACCACCACGGTTAGAGTTTAGAGAGTGTTGTGGTCTTGAATAGCTTGAGGAAGGATTGAGATATTGTGTACCAGTAAGGCCATTAAAATGGGAGTATGGGACTAGAAACATGGTTTGAGCTTAGTTTATCCTGACATGGCACTGCTAGTTCTTATTGGCTGCTTGTTGTGCCAGGCATGACAAAGGATCCTGAGGGAAAGAGAAGAGGAAAGATTAATGTTCCCACCAGGCAAGATAGAACTCACTGCACTGGATGGAAAACACTTTACTCACATAGAAAAGAGACAGAGCAAGATCAGCTATAATACCGAATGTCAGTCCTGCATGGACAGTGGGTCTCACCCCCTACCTGATAAAGAGGAAAAGTCTGCACGCAGCCCTCTTGTACTGCAGGTGCAGCTCCTCCACTCCACAGACCTGCAGTTCTGGAGAGACTAAATGAAGACAGCTTGGTTTCTCTCTGAGGAAACTGGCGTGTGCTTGACTCCTGCCTCGGAGGGCGATTGCTAACCTTTGGACTCCAGAAACTACAGCTGTGGCCCCCTTTCCGACACTCAAGCTTTCAGCCTGGAACTGAGACTCATATCCTCGGCTGTCCTGGTACTAAGGCCCTTGGACTTGGGCTGAGCTACGCTGCTGGCATCCCAGGAACTCCACCTGCAGACAACTTGTCATGGGACTTTTCAGCTGCCATCATTGTGTAAGCAAAACCCCTAGAAATCCTCCTTGTATCCACATACCTATCCTGTTTTCTTCTCTCTAGAGAACCCCCACTAATACAGAAGGCCTGGAGCATCTGCGATGTGTTCAACCTCCTACAGCAAGGCAGTTATTTCATGGAGTTGACTTAACCTTGAGTCCCAGTAGGACTCCATCTTGAATGTAACATTTGGATGGAGCTTTGCTGAGTTTGACTTCTTTTATTAGTAGAATTAGCAAGTACTGGCACAAGGATGGGCATTTCAGGCTTAAGGTTACTATGGCTACTTGGTGGTCGGGCACCCTGTTTCTGTTAGGGCTCAGTGCCAGGCTAGGAGTTGCTGTCTAAAGGGGGTATGTCTGGAAACCCTCTTGAGGTTAATTATATCTTCAAGACCTATAGGCCACTGCACCCTGGGGCAATCTTTTGTTTCAGCAGACTGTAGTCCACTTGGGTAGGAACCACCAAGACCTGTTATTTCCACAGGGCTGGAAGGTTCCATTGGCCCCCGTGTCAGGGCCTGGGCTCACACACATGGCTTTGCCTGTGGAATCCACTGTTTTGGGGGCCCCCATTTTAAAAGTGGATTCCTTGTGGGTAAACTGGATTTAAGCGACCAAAATAACCTCAGATGTGGCACATTTTGTTTCTAATGGTCAAAGAGGACTACCAGCTGTAAAGCTTTTTTCTTATCAGTGGGGGCTTCTAAAGGAAGCATTTTTTTGTTTAACTTTAATCAGGAGTGTGCCTCTGACTGCTAGGCCAGGTGGCTCCCTAGATAGACTTTATCAGGGTTGACAGCCCAAACTGTGTCGTGGTGTCCATAACTTCATTTAGGATCTGGTCAGCTTGTTTCCTCTCGAGATCAGCACTGAGAATGCCATCAATATTGTGGACAACAAGTACTCCTGGGTATAGCTGGGCTTCCGCAGATCTAGCCCTAGCCACTGGTGGCACAGTACCAAGGAATTAAGGCATCTTAAGTAGAGTGAAAGTACATTGCAGACCATTCCATGTGAATGCAAACTGGTCCTGATTACCAGTCCACGAAAGGATTCAGGATAAAGACATTAACCACAGAAATAACGGTCTCCCATGTGGACCTCCACTTCCTCAGTGACAGCTACTACAGGAGCTCAGAGCAGCGCTTCAGTGTTAAGTCTTTAGTAGCCCACTGTCAGCCTTCAGACTCCTGAGGACTTTTTAAAAAAGATTATCTTATTTAGTCAAAAGGAAGTGAGAGGCAGAGAGAGAAAGAGAGGTCTTCCATTTACTGGTTCACTCCCAAAGTGGCCACAACAGCTGGAGCTGGGCTAGGCCAGAGTCCAGCTCAGAATTCCCTCTGGGTTTCCCACGTGGGTGGCAGGGGCACAAGTACATAGACCATCTTCCACTGCTTCCCCAGGCACATTAGCAGAGAGCTGGATGGGAAGTGGGGAAGCTGGGACGGGATGCTGGCATGGCAAGCAGCAGCTTAACCCACTGTGCCAGATCACAGGCCATCCTGAAGCCTGTTGTATAGGCCAGACTGAGTAGTTAAATTTTTATAGACTGGTGCATAGTATTTCTGCCTAAGCAATGCTATTACAATAAGTAATATATTTTTCTCTACCTGGTATGATCTACTGATTGTTTTCAGTAACCCATTGGGTCCTGGGTAATCTCAGTGATAGGCAGGAGTGAATGTTCCCTGATACTATGGGTGAATCCTGTTATGAAGGGGGTTACATACCTTGCAATGGTGGTAGTGATATGGCCACAGCAGCCACAATACCGAAACCTAAAATGTACTCAGTGGTGGGCCCCAGTGACCTAGGCACGCTACCCATAAACACATGGGCACATGCCTGCCCTGGGTCTCAGCATTGCACCTGAAGCCTCCAATGCCACCAGCTTACTTCTATTCCTGGAGGGGCCTGGGGTTATTGCCCTTTGGCCAGCAGTGTCTAAGAGCTCCATAAGAGTCTGAACTACCTACCCTTTCTTTCTACCCTTCAGAGCATAGGGCTTGGCGGCCCCACCTCTAATTGTTCTTTGTGAAGGAGGTCCGGTCAGGATACATGTGAGAGTGCATTCTCCTTACTTGACTCTTGATCCCCATTGTAGGTGTCTTCTTTGCCATCTTCAGCAACGTACAGGGCAACCTTGGCAATGTGAGTGCCCGCCTTCCCTGGACGATGCTCAGGGACTCAGGGTGCCACTACATAGGACTGGAGATAACTTCCAGTCCTGTGAGTCCCCATCCCCTTGCTCATCTCTGGCTCTAAGCAGAGGCTGACTTTTAACTTAGGGGACCCCCTTCTACCTTTAGCGCTGGTAGAGCTCTACTGTGGAAATCCCACCCATTTCTGTCTTGTCTGTTCCATTTCAGTAGTGCAGTCAATTTGTTGTGCCCATGGATCCTACTCTCATTTCCCTTTCCTCCATCATTCTTAGAATTCCTTTTTGGCCCCTTGGGACTGCTTCTTGTTACCAGGACTCCATCCGTCAGAGCCTGCGTCAGTGGCAATGGTAGAGACTATCTTGCTGTTTGCACTCTAACACAGGATGTTTGGGAACAGTTTCTCCACTGCCCCTTCTCTTCCATCCCCATCCTTCCCAGAGATAGTAGGAGACAAGGGGTGGCCATCCGTTAAAAAGCTCTTATCTTGGGCTAGTGCCGTGGCTCATTTGGCTAATCCTCCGCCTTGCGGCGCCAGCACACCGGGTTCTAGTCCCGCTAGGGGCGCTGGCTTCTGTCCCGGTTGCTCCTCTTCCAGTCCAGCTCTCTGCTGTGACCCGGGAGTGCAGTGGAGGATGGCCCAAGTGCTTGGGCCCTGCACCTGCATGGGAGACCAGGAAGAAGCACATGGCTCCTGGCTTCGGACTGGTGCAGCATGCCGGCTGTAGCAGCCATTTTGGGGGGTGAACCAACAGAAAAGGGAGACCTTTCTCTCTCTCTCTCTCACTGTCTAACTCTGCCTTTAAAAAAAAAAAGAATAGCTCTTATCTCATGAAAGTCTCCAACGTCTTCTGGAACAGAGCTGCCTCATTCTCATCCAGTCCAGGAGGGAATCACATAACCAAGTGTCTATTGCCTTCACACGTGCATGGTAGTTATGGACTCATGGGGAATTTTTTAGACAATCTTGCTCTTTTGGAAGTCCTCATGGACAGAAATACTGCCTTCATATTTCACGCTACCTAGATCACAGTGTGGGTTTATTTCTGTCTCTCTCCTGTTGGTTGTGCTGTCCCATGTGGGCAAAAATGCACTGAAATAGATCAGTGGTTAGTTTCCATGAATGTGGCTTTTGACCTGAGGATTTTGGGTGTGCAGTGCCTCCTTGTCCAAAAGAGTCACCGACCAAACCGTATGAGACTCCCTGGCTTTTGCCTGTATGTGGCCTTCAGTTATCCTATTTCATTCTCAGAGAAGGATCTCACTTTAATAGTTTCATTGGTGGGTTTGCATTGGGTAAAAACAAGTCTTATTTGGAGCCCACAACCAACCAGGATTATGTGTGACTCCCCACACATGGTCCCTGACTTCCCTCAATTATTATCTGTGATGTCTGCTGTATTAGAGAAATAAAACTGGTAGGATAAACACACTCACATGCAGTTCATCTACTAATTTATCATAAGGTTTTGGTCACATGATTACAGGCGCTGAGAAGTCACATGACCCACCATCTAGAAGCTAGAGACCCAGGAAAGCCAGTGGTATTCTAGTGCATGTCTGTGTTCCCGAGAGCTAGGGTCACTGAGGGTGTGCATCCAGTCCAGGAGCAGGGAAAAACTGATGTTCCAGTTCATGCAGTCAGGTAGGGAGGGTGAATTCTCTCTTCCTTCACCTTCTTGTTCTGTTCAGGCTCTTAAGTGGATTGATGGTGTCCACCCACGATGGGGAGAGTCACTTGTTTTATTCAGTAATTAAAATGCCAATCTCTTCCACATATACCCTCATAGAGTCACCAGAAATCATTTAACCAGCTATCTGGGCATCCATGACCCAGTCAAGTTGACACATAGAATTAACCATTACACCTGGGGCACAGTGGGAGTTGGCAGGTGGTGAGGGTGTAGGTAGACAGCCATGATTCAGGCTTTGTTTCCCTACTCTTTATAGGACCCACGTCTCACGTAGCCAGCTTCACTCATTGTTCTAACTTATTTCTGTTGACAGGGTGACTGTCTACATCTCACTTACTGTGTGACTATAGGGAGTCTAGTGCAATTGTCATCCTGTCATACCCTAAGGAGCTGGCACCACTTTGGGAAGACTGAACTGATAAAAATTTGTGCCCCTACCATGTCATCATAGGCTTTGTAGATAACCCTACTTATAGAACCAAACTGTGGGACAAGTGACCCCTTGCTTACCACCAGGAGCAGCAGGACCTGCATGTGAACCCATTGCATGGTTTGCAAATGTTGGGGTTTTCAAGACAGAATCACATGGGCACTGGTTGGAAAAACACTCACACAGAGACAGAAAGATCAGCTTTAATACTGAATATTAGACCCCAATGGCCAGTCTTAGAGGTTGAACAGAATTTAGCTTCCTGAACATATGCAGATGTGAAACCCCAAGGTCTCGTGTTGACAGATTAATGTCAATGGTTCATGGATCAAAGTTGGAGACTTAATCCAATTACAGTGTCTTGGATATGTGTCTAGTGGGGAGTCTTTAAGTCACTGAGGGCTTGCCCTCAGAAGGGGGTTCCGTAATGTAAGCTGAGTCTTCTCCCTATGTCTCTCAGCTTCTCAGAATGCCATGTGATCATCCCACTGCACATATTCCATAGCCTCGAAAAGACGTGAGACCAATGGGGCCACCTGATCTTGGGCTGTAACCTTCTTCTTTACCTAAGAAGCTCCCACTGTATTCCAGGTGTAGTGGTGAATTGTATGTGTCAACTTGACTGGGTCATGGATGCGCAGGTATTTTAGCTACAGTGTGGAAAAATTAATACACAGATCTATACCCATGCCTCTTGTACTGCAGGTGAAATTCCTCAACCCAACCCCCGGGGGGTCTGACATAAGAAAGGTGGGGACGTGCCTGAGTCGTACCCATGTTTTCAAGCGTTACGAGGAACACATCAATCCCAGGGTAGGGAGAGATACTGAAAAGCAAAGAGGCATACCCAGTACAGCCTGTGAGGGTGCTTTCTCTCTATGCAAGGAAAGTTTCCAGGCCCAAAGCCTCCCTTATGTGTGACCACGCATAAGGGAATAAGAAGCTGTATATGACTTGCCTTTCCCAGCAGTAATTCCCTGTTGAGTCTTTCTCCGCCTGTGAGATAGCAAATCTAGTAGGAATCAATGCTGTTCTTTTCATTGCTTGTTGCATTCCCAGTGCCTAGTATGATCAGGTACACATTAAGCACTCATTAAACACATGTGTTGAATAAATAGGGTGTTCCTTTATAAAATGAGAATACAAGTATTTTGACTACCTTACATGAGAAATAATTTTCATGGATTGCCGCTTAAGACTCAATTTTTTTAATAGAAAACTTTTATTTAATAAATATAAATTTCAAAAGTACAACTTTTGGATTATAGCGGTTCTTCCCCCCCATAACCACCCTCCCACTCACAAACCATCCCATCTCCTACTCCCTCTCCTATCCCATTCTTCATTAAGATTCATTTTTAATTATCTTTATATACAGAAGATCAACTCTAATGTTTTTAAGAATGACTACTGCCTGATTGTGTGTTGAGGTTTGCAGTATTTCAGTTAAATACAAGGTATCTAATAGGAGATCAGTAACAAACTAGAATATACCCCAGAGGGACAACTGGGCTAGTGCTATGTAGCTAGGAAACTGGTTTCTAGTCTCACCTCTGTTAATGACCAGCAGATGTGTAACCTTGGACACATCTGTAGACTTGTAGGATACTCAGTTTTTTTCACCTGTGAAATGAAGATGTTGAATAGAATTAGGTAACTTGTGATTCCATCACTTTTTAAAAGATGTTTTTTATTTGAGAGGTAGGGTTACAGACAGAGACAGGGAGAGACAGAAACGTCTTCTCTCCACTGCTTAACTCCCCAAATGACCACAACGGCTGGAGCTGGGCCCATCCAAAGCCAGGAGCCAGGAGTTTCTTCCAGGTCTCCCTTGTGGGTGCAGGAGCCAAGAACTTGTTCCATCTTCTACCACTTTCTCAGGCCATAAGCAGAGAACTGGATAGGAAGAGGAGCAGTTGGGACTCGAACAAGCACCCACATGGGATACTGCCACTGCAGGCAGAGGTTTAGCCTACTATTGCACAGCACTGACACTGATTCCATCGTTTTTGAAAGCATAAAGCTAGAGATGTGTACCATGGGAATGGTTGGAGTTTGGGGAGAGACTGCCAGAGTAATGAAGAGTGGAAGAAGAGGAACAGGGCAGAGGTGTGTGTGTGTGTATGTATGTGGGTGTGTGCATGCACACATGTGTACATGCCTGTCCCCCATAACCCTCAACTCTGGTCCCCTGCAAACCAGTCTGTCCTTTCATCATTTCAGCCAAAATTAAATTCTGCAGAAATTCGTTACTTTCTCCATTTTTCTTGATGTTTTTTGTTGGCCCAGCAAATTTAACAAAGCATGAAGATCAGTTATTCTCTAGATTTCTGGCTTTGGAACATTTTCATGGATGGAGAATTGTAAACAGATAAGGTTGTTTTCGTCTTATATCCTCAGAAATCTGTGTTCTCAGAAATCTGACTCTCCAGAGTCGGAACCAAGAATGTACAAGGGATCTTCAAAAAGTTCATGGAAAATGTGGATTACCAAATTAAAAAAAAAATCAAGCAAACAAAAAATTAAAAAATTGCACATGGGTCTCAAAAACATTTTGCACCCAAATAAACTTATCTTTTAATTGCATCTTCCATGAGCTTTTTGAAGCACCCTCTTCCGTGTGTGTGTGCAGACATGCGTGCATATGTCATACACACACTCAGGCACAGGCACTGGTGTATGTGACGGGACCTATTATAAGGGCTTGGATCACCTGGCTGTGGAGGCCGAGAAGTCCCAGCACATGCAGCCAGTGAATCCAAGGCCCGGGAGAATACAACACAGTTAGCATCCAGACCTGAAGACCTGAGAACCAGGAAAGCTGATCATGTCAACTTGAGTCTTAGTCCAAATTTGAAGGCAGGAGAAAACCTGCTGAGGTGTCACCCAGACGACGGCAGGCAAAGAGGGTGCATTCCGCCTTGCTCTGCCTTTGGGTTCTATTTGCACCTTCATGGGGTTGGATGAGGGCCACCCGCTCTGAAGGGCCAACTGCTTTCCTCTACTGACTCAATGTTAATCCAGTCCAGAAACATTCTCACTGATAGACAAACCAGAATAACGTTTAATCAAATAGCTTGGCCCTCCATGGTCCAGTCAAGCTGATGGATAAAATTAGCTATACTGAATCCCATTGCATTTTTAAAGAAATCTGTGGTCCAGCTCCAGACTCAGGTCTTGTCTTGATGTCATATAGGGCAAGCGATCCTTGGCCATACTGCGTGTGCTCAGGATTCTCATGTACAAAGGGAAAATGGCAAATTTAGAACAAGGTCAGTGAAATTAACATCTAAGAGCTATGTTGGTTGGCTATTGTAGGCTCAGAAAGAAATGAGCCCCTTACGTAGGGTAGGCATACTGCATGTTTGCCGTTACCTGGCACCTGTTGTAGTCCCAGGTGTCGCTGGAATGCTCTGAGTTTGCTGCAGCCACGTCTGTCACCTTTGTCCTTCTCTCTTCCTACGCTCAGAAGCCAAACAACCCTTCCACTTCACAATGGCCTCCTATGCTAGTTCTATCTTGGATTCATCTAATAGATTTCTCTCAGTGGCTTCTGTGTCCTGGGAGCTGTACTTTCTGGGACTGGGCAGGAAGTGATCGAACACTTGTGGATGTGAACGTCCCTCTTGTCCTGTTACGTATGTCCTCTAGGCCCTGCTATTGCTGCAGAACATGCTGGAACAGCCTCCCAGGAAGTCGGCACCCATCTCTCCCCATTCTGAGCTTTTTTGCTTAGTTTTCATTTTTTTCTGTGCTGTACAATGAACCCCTTGGGAAGTCTGGTGAAGCTGTTGGATGTTTTCAGAGTCATGTTATTAAATATGTAAGATGAAACACATAAGGAAAGCTTTATGTTCAAATGTATTTTCAAAATGTTTTAAAAATCAAATTTATCACCTCTATGTATGCTTTTTTAAAGAATTATTTATTTATTTATTTAAAAGGCAGAATTCTAGAGAGGCAGAGGAAGACACACACACAGAGAGAGACAGAGAGTTGTCTTCCATCCAATGGCTCGCTCCCCAAATGGCTTCAATGACCAGAACTAGGCCAATCCAAAGCAAGGAACCGGGAGCTTCTTCCATGTCTCTTATGCGGGTGCAGGGGCCCAAGGACTTGGGCCATCTTCTACTGCTGTCCCAGGCCATAGAAGAGATCTGGATGGGAAGTGGAGCAGACAGAACTCACTGGTGCCCATGTTAGATGCTGGCAATGCAGGCGGCGGCTTTACCTGCTACGCCAGGGTGCCGTCCCCTACATGCTTCTTTATTAACTTGTTATATAATAAGACCCAGCAGCAGGTCTAATCCTGACTCTTGTTAAAGTGTGATGAGCATAAAGGGTATTTGAAGATGTCTACCACAATGGTAACAAGGCATGAAAATATCTGTGGTTTCTATTAGCAACGGAGTCAGCTTGTTCATATCATGTGTTTGCCCATGTTCATAATAGAACAAAATATTATATTTCCTGAAAATAAAAGTGTCCTTTTCCCCTGGGCATGAACGTGAGCCCTCTGAATTCTGTGTGGACCCCAGGCTAAGAACCCCAGCCAACCGACCTTCTCTGCAGAGGGCAAGATGTGTGGGTTTCCTGCTCAGAATTCTTTTATGACTCATGCTTTCAATAGTGAGCTGTCACTGCTTTGTGGGATAAACTCAAATTCCACCTGGCACTCAAAGAACTGCTTCTACCAGTGAATGTTTTTCTGCTTTTCAAAAGTGTACTTAAATGGTATTACATGTTCTGTGTTTTTTTTTTGTTTTTTTGTTTTTTTGTTTTTTTTGCTCAAAAGCCTTTTTCTCCCCTGAGATTTATCCATGTTGATATCTATAGATTTAGATAAAAATAAGCTGGATAGTGTACTATGATGCAGATAAACTTCAACCCTCTTATACTTTCCCCTGTTTGTGGATATTTTGATTGTTCTTATTTTTTAGATTGTTTGTGAAAGTGTTTTATTAGATTTATCTTTTTTATTTTTGTTCTTCAATTTAATACTTTATTTGAAAGAGAGTCAGAGATCTGCTATCTACAGGTTCATCCCCATGACCCCCATCAAATGTTTGCAATGGCTGGGAGTGGGGCCGGGACAAAGTCAGGAGCCAGGAGCTCCCTCTGGCTTGCCCATGTGCACACAGGGGCCTGAGCACCCGGGCCATCCTCTGTTGCTTTCCCAGGCATACCCTCAGGGAGTTGGATCAGAAGTGGAGCAGCCAGGACTCGAACTGGGGTCTGTATGGGATGCCAGAGCTGCAGGCAGTGACTCAACCCACTACACAGGACACCCCCCCAACCCGGCCACACTGTTATTTTAAAATGAGTAGTTTTTAATTCCCATTTTTCAACTCTAGTGAGATGAATATTGGCAGCTACCCTTCATAGAGATAGAAGCTCTTTGAGGTCCTGAGAATTTGTATACTGAGCCAATGCTACCTGAGTGATAGATTGACCCACACTGAGTCCCTTGTGAAGGTCTGGCTCTGTCTATTCCAGGACGTGGTGGGCAAGGGCAGGCCAAGGCCTCTCACTGAGCTCCTGAACAAGTACTCCACATGTCCCCTAGGCACCAATTTTCATTGTAATATCTTTCCAATTTTTGTCACCAGATAGGGAACGATGAAATTCTGCACTCTGGCTGGAATATGCCTAATTTTCTTCTCCACTTGACTGGCTTCCATTACTCTCTTTTCCATCTGATTGAATTCTGCAATCTTTTCATAGCTTTCCTGTCTGGCTTTCAGCCACAACGTTGTCACTTTATTAATAGTCCTGTCTGCGTTGTGCCTTTGGTGGCCATTAACGCTAATTTTGTTGTTGGTTGCCTTATTTTCTTCCCTCTACTTTTTAAGTTTGTTCTTGGTGTATTATTATTTTTTTTAAAAGATGCTCATGTTCTCTATCCACATCTAAGATAATACTCTTCATTCCAAATGCCATGTTAGCTGTGCTCCACAAACCTTGGTGCTTAATTCTTCTGTTACTACTCGGTTCTATTTATTTGGTCATTTCTATTGAGATTTCTTCTTTGATTATATATAAGTATTTTCTTTTAAAAATCTTTTTAAAAATGATTTACTTTTTTTGTTTAAAAGAGTTACAAGGAGAGAGAAAGAGATAGGGAGAAAGAGAGAGACAGGTTATCCATCTGCTGGTTGACTCCCCCAAATGGCTGCACAGCCAGGGCTGGGCCAGGCCAAAGCCAGGAGCCAGGAGCTTCATCCAGGTCCCCTACTTGGGTGCAGGAGCCCAAGAACTTGGGCCATCTTATACTGATTTCCCAGGCACATTAGCAGGAGCTGGATAAGAAGTGGAGCAGCTGGGACTTGAACTGGTGCCCATATGGGATGCTGGTGTTGCAGATGGTAGCTTAACCCATTATGTCATGGTGCTGGCCCCTATAAGTATTTCCTTAGTATGAGGTTTGGGAGTTAAATTTTCCAAGTAATTTGGATTTAAAAAATTTGATGTGTGTTTGTGTGTTATAATGGCCTTTGATGGTTAAGATTTCCTAATGGATATACACTTGGTCAATTTTGTATATATTTTATTGAACTTGGAAAAAAATTTTAAAATTTAATTTTAAAATTTGTTTGGAAGGAGGGTAGACATTTAGTTTGGTGTCTAAGATGCCCATGTCCCACATCAAAGTACCTGGGTTGGATTCCTGACTCTGGTTCCAGACTTCAGTTCCCTGCTAACACAGACCCTGTGAGGCAGTGGCAATGGCTTAAATAATTGGGTTCCTGGCACCCATGCAGGGGACCTGGATTGAATTCCCAGCTCGTTTTTGGCCGAGCCCAGCCTCGGTCATGGCAGGCATATGGAGAGAACCAGCAGATAGGAGCTCTCTGTTTCTCAAATAAATTAATAAAAAGAAAATTTGTTTGCAATATGTAAAATTCTCTATTATTGGTGTACAGTTTGAGTTTTAGCAGGTGCATAGAGTTACATAGCCACCACCACACAAGATACAGAATATTTCCATCATGCCCCAAAATTCACTTGCACTGCTCTTTTGCATCCAATCACTTCCCAATCCTCTGTCCCTGACACCCACTAATCTGTTTTCTGTTCTTTTAATTCTATCTTCCACAAAGTATCATATAAATGGACTCCTATAGTGTGTTACCTTCTGGGTCTGGTTTCTTTGACTCAGCATAATCCTTTTTTAGGTTTCTATATTTATTTGAAAGGCAGACTTACAGATAGGCAGAGACACAGAGAAAGACAGAAGTCTTCTATCCACTGATTCACTCCCCAAATGGCCACAACAGCCGGAGCTTAGCCAGTCCGAAGCCAGGAGCTGGGAGCTTCTTCCAGGTCTGCCACATGGGTGCAGGAGCCCAAGGACTTGGACCATCTTCTACTGCTTTCCCAGGCTATAACAGAGAGCTGGATTGGAAGTGGAGCAGCTGGGACTTGAACCAGCTCCCATATGGGATGCCGGCACTGCAAGCAGTGGCTTTAAATGCTATGCCATAATGCCGGCCTCAGCATGGTATTTTTTGTGTTCCATTCATGTTGTTGCATGCATCAAAACTTCATTTCTTTTTTCACTGATGTATCATATTCATTTTTTTATATCCACAGCTTATTTATGTATATCAACCAGCTGATTTTTTGTTGAGGATTATATAACTCATAGAGTTTATAAAATTAGCTTTTCTTAAGGGTTACAAACAAGTCAGAAGAGGTTTGTTTGAAGATTAAATAACTGAACACTATAAAGTTCCTCACTCAATATTTAACACAAAACAAAGTTTGACCATCAGTTTCAGTGACATTTGGAAGGTGATTTATCATTTGGTGAATTAATTTTTCAAGAGACATTAGAGATGTTTTCCTTAGTGCATTGAACAGTTCCACTGAGTTGTATTCTCACCTAATTTCGTGAAATACCCCCAAGTAATAGCAACAATAAAATAAATACGCGGGCACACACACATACACACACATGCATATACATTTGAAGAAATAGAAAAGCAGAATTTGTCAAGTAAGTTTTGACCACGACCTCACATACGTATATATTTGTGAGTCTATTTTTCCTAAGGTAAATCTGAGATCTATGTAGATACATGGGAACTTCAAAAAATTTATGGAGAACAGTTAAAAGATAAATTTATTTGGGCCCCCACATTTTTGAAATCCGTGCATATGCAAGATCTTCAAAAAGTTCATGAAATGTGTATTTTCTTTTTAAAAAATTATACACTAATTTGCAACAAGCTGGATTCCTTTTGTTTAAAGTTTTGCTTTATTTATTTGAAAGGCAGAGTTACAGAGGGTGAGATGGAAAGCAGGAGAGACAGAGAGGTCCTCCATCTGCTGGTTCACCCCACAAATGATGACAATAGCTGGAACTGGGCCAGACCTCTAGGTCTCCCACATGAGTGCGGGGTCCAAGCACTTGAGCCATCTTCCACTGCCCCTCACCAGCAGGTGCCCCTCACCTGCTGGTTTGGAAGTGGAGCAACCGAAAGTTGAACCAGTGCCCACATGGGATGCAGGCATTGCTGGTGGTGGCTTAACCCACTAGACAACAACACCAGTACTAGACAGACCTCCTTTATTCTATTTTATTTTTTTTAATTAAACTTTTATTTAATGAATATAAATTTCTAAAGTACAGCTTATGGGTTACAATGACTTCCCCCTCCCAAAACTTCCCTCCCACCCACAACCCTCCCCTTTCCCGCTCCCTCTCCCCTTCCAATCACATCATGATTCATTTTCAATTCTCTTTATATACAGAAGATCAGTTTAGTATATATTAGGTAACGATTTCAACAGTTTGCCCCCATATAGCAACACAAAGTGAAAAGAAATACTGTTGGAGTACTAGTTATAGCATTAAATAAGAGTGTACAGCACATTAAAGACAGAGATCCTACATAACATTTTTTTAAAAAAATTAATTTCCTATGCCATTTCCAATTTAACACCAGGTTTTTTTTTCATTTCCAATTATCTTTATATACAGAAGATCGATTCAGTATATAATTAGTAAAGATCTCATCAGTTTGTACCCACGCAGAAACACAAAGTGTAAAAATACTGTTTCAGTACTAGTTATAGCATCACTGCACATTAGACAACACATTAAGGACAGATCCTACATGGGATGTAAGTACACAGTGACTTCTGTTGCTGACTTAACAATTTGACACTCCTGTTCATGGCGTCAGTAATCCCCCTAGGCTCTAGTCATGAGTTGCCAGGGCTATGGAAGCCTTTAGAGTTCACTGACTTTGATCTTATTCCGATAGGGTCATAGTCAAAGTGGAGGTTCTCTCCTCCCTTCGGAGAAGGGTACCTCCTTCTTTGATGGCCCCGTTCTTTCCACTGGGATCTCACTCACAGAAATCTTTCTTTTAGGTCTTCTTCTTTTTTTCTTTTCCATGGTATCTTGGCTTTCCATGCCTACAATACTCTCATGGGCTCTTCCACCAGATCCGAATGCCTTAAGGGCTGATTCTGAGGCCAGAGTGTTGTTTAGGACGTCTGCCATTCTATGAGTCTGCTGTGTATCCCACTTCCCATGTTGGATCTTTCTCTCCCTTTTTGATTCTATCAGTTAGTATTAACAGACACTTGTCTTGTTTGTGTGATCCCTTTGATTCTTAGACCTATCAGAGCCATCAAATGTGAACTGAAATTGATCACTTGGACTAGTGAGATGGCATTGGTACATGCCACCTTCATGGGATTGTATTGGAATCCCCTGGCACATTTCTAACTCCATCATTTGGGGCAAGTCTGATTGTGCCTGTCCCAAATTGTACATCTCCTCCCTCTCTTTTTCCACTCTGAAATTTAACAGAGATCACTTTTCAGTTAAAATTTAAACACCTAAGAATAATTGTGTGTTAATTACAGAGTTCAACCAATAGTACTAGAACAACAACAACAACAACAAATACTAAAAAGGATAAAGTATTACATTGTACATCTAGAGTCAGGACAAGAGCTGATCAGTTCATTGTTTCTTATAGTGTCCATTTCACTTCAACAGGTTTCCCCTTTGGTGTTCAGTTGTCGCCGATCAGGGAAAACAAATGATATTTGTCTCTTTGGGACTGGCTTAATTCACTTAGCATGATGCTTTCCAGATCCCTCCATCTTGTTGCAAATGACCAGATTTCATTGTTTTTGATTGCTGTATAGTATTCTATAGAGTACATATCCCATAATTTCTTTATCCAGTCTACTGTTGATGGGCATTTGGGTTGGTTCCAGGTCTTAGCTATTGTGAATTGAGCTGCAATAAACATTAATGTGCAGATGGCTTTTTTATTAGCCAAATTAATTTCGTTTGGGTAAATTCCAAGGAGTGGGATGGCTGGGTTGTATGGTAGGGTTATGTTCAGGTTTCTGAGGAATCTCCAGACTGACTTCCATAGTGGCTTAACCAGTTTGCATTCCCACCAACAGTGGATTAGTGTCCCTTTTTCCCCACATCCTCTCCAGCATCTGTTGTTGGTAGATTTCTGAATGTGAGCCATTCTCACCGGGGTGAGATGGAACCTCATTGTGGTTTTGATTTGCATTTCCCTGATTGCTAGTGATCTTGAACATTTTTTCATGTGTCTTAGACAGACCTCCTTTAATTCCATTTTCCATTCATTTTTTTGAGGTGCTCTTGTATTCATAAAAGTTTAAACCAGGGCCGATGCTGTGGCTCAGCGGGTTAGGGCCCTGGCCTGTGGTGCCGGCATCCCATGAGGGCTCCAGTTTGAGTCCCAGCAGCTCCACTTCTGATCCAGCTCCCTGCTAATGCACTTGGGAAAGTGGCAGAGGATGGCCCAGGGGCTTGGGCCCCTGCACCCATATTGGAGACCTGGATGGAGTTCCAGGCTCCTGGCTTTGTCATGGCCCAGCCTGAGGTATCGTGGTTATTTGGGGAGTGAATCAGTGGATAGAAGATCTCTTTCTCTGTCTCTCCCTCTCTCTGTAACTCTGCCTTTCAAATAAATGAAAATAAATCTTTAAAAGAATTCAAAAAAAATCTATTCTTATAAAAGAATAAGAGGGCAAAAAAGAAACAGAAATGAACTGCCCCCTTGAAGTCATTTCTTTTGTCTAGACAATCGTTTCTCTCTTTATGAAATGAACATGTTTCTCCAAGCAAGAACATGCAATTTTCATGGGAGGAAAACAGCACTCCGCCTCCTGGCCCCTCAAGGCCCCAAGCTCTAGTTGTCCCTGCCCTCTGACCACCCCCACTCCCTTTGCAGAAACAATGGTTTTTGATGTTATTTTGGCCTGGTATCTTTTTTTTTAAACTGTTTGGGTTTAAGATCTCTTGCAGCCTATCTTTCACCACGGAATAAAGGGAAAGGGAGATTTGCAAAATGTTTCCATGAAAGATTTAGTTTTCTGAAGCCTCATACAATATGTTGATATTGATGAGTTCTGGTACAAACAACCCTTTCAGAGCCCCAGATAAGCCGCCGTTAGAGGTTTTAATGATATTCTTCATAATGCTGTCAGCAGAGGCACATGCTTAGCCCAGAAGTTATGATGCAGATTGGGATGCCTGCATCCCACGGGAGTGCCTGGTTCAAGTCCCAGCTCCAACTCCTAACTCTAACTTCCTGATAATCCAGACCCTGGGATGCAGCAGAGATGGCTCAAATAATTGGATTCCTGCCACCTACATGGGACACCTGGATTGAGTTCCTGGCTCCTAACATTGGCCTGGACCAGCCCCAGCCACTGCAGGCATTGGGGAGTGAATCAGCAGATAGGAGCTCTTTCTCTTCTCTCAGCCTATGAAACAAATAAAAATACACAATGTACATCACCAGCAGATACAAGGGGTGGGGTACGTGTGCCCCTAACATGAGTCTGCTCAGTTCTCTTGCCCAACAAGTGTAATTGTGGATTTCACTTCTCCACCCCTTGGAGCCCAGAGGTACTACTGGGTTTATGTCTTGTAGGGATGTTACCAAGCAGAGTCAAATGGGGCGCTCATACAGGGACAGAACAAAGCTCACTGTGGAGTTGGGGTTTGCACTTTTAAGAAATCATCAGGTGAAGAGCTGATGCAGTCAGCGCTCAGTCCTGACCTGATAGGTTCTCCTTTTGGAGAAGGTTGGACATTGGAGTTCTGTGCCCCCTAATGGTACCCTTCGTAATAATCCTGTCCAACACAACTATGGGGGATACCACTCATGTGGACTATAACCCTGTAGCTACACAGTGCACAATGTATACAACGTGACATAGTGGTTTGACCCTGGCTAGGTAAACAACTTGCTGAGTGGTTCTTGTGTGTGGGTTTTTTTATTTTTTGGATCTCCATAACTTATGCATAATCAGTTCCTAAGTTTGGGGTCTCAGATGTCCACCTCTTTGAGCGCTTCTCTCCTCACCCTGGGACACTTTGAAGATGAAGTTCTTCCATGTTTTAGGAAATGCAAACCAGCTGTTGAATGCTAACAATTCTGCCTCCAGTACTGATACGCCCTCGATATTATTGTATTTTAAACAACAGCAGCAATGTATATACACACACATACACAGGCACATACATATTACTCATGTGTGTATATATATGAGTATTTTATATATCATTATGCAAATGCATGACTTTTGTTATATATTTTGTTATGTATTTTATAATAAAGTATAGCTTTTTGTGGCTAGGACTAGAGAATGTGTAAGTAGGACTAGCTGGGAGAGGCACAATGGTGGCTCCTTTTTATGGAAGTGGCAGTTGGAACTTAGAAAGTGATTGGCACAGGCTCACCCAGCTGATATCATCTTCACCAGATGGCGTGTGATAAAAGCAACCTCTGGTTTGTCTAACCTCATTACGGTATAACGATACATTATATGATTACGATTAATGGGGGGGGGAGCAGTAGAGTTATTGTTATACTTTATATACAACAGCAAGTGTGAGTCTTAAGTGATTAGTTTGATGAGTTTGTAATGTGTAACACCACGTAGTTCAAGACCCAGAGCACTTGCACCCCTCCAGAATGTTCCCTCGACCTCCTGCCATGGGAAATGGCTATTCTGATGTCCATCACCACCAATGCACCCTGCCTGCACTTGAACTTGATGGGATTGTATCGTGTGTGCTCTTGTGTGTGGCCTCCCACTTCAAGTGATGGGCATGAGCGTGATGGTGCACGCTCAAACACTGCCCTTGTTTGCCCTTCTTGGTGATACGTTGAGTACAACCAGGAGCAAACAACAGGCACTTGAATAGTTGTGCTGAGTCATAGATGTTCTGCGGATCTCTAATTGTCAGCTTTGGGGTAAGGCAGCATCTTGAGTAAACTGGCTGCATTTATATCTGTTTCAGGTGCAAAAATGAAAATGAATGCCTTGGTGAACTTCATCTGTTTAATAATTTCCATTCTTTAATCACACTTGATGGTCATTTGGACATAAAATAAACCCCATCGGGAGAGCTCTGATTGGGTAACTGCCCCGTTCCATTTGATCATAATGCAGAGGGTTGTGGGTATTGCAGTCTCAAGCTCTTAAAAGATGAGAACCATCTCCTGTTTCTCCTTTCTTTTTATAGCACTGTTCTGGGCAAAAACGCCCAGAAGAAGATGAGACCTGCTTACCACTGGGCTTGTACTGGGCAGCAGGGTCTTGCTTTTCTCTTTGCTTTTCTTTGCTCTTTCATTATTGTTGCCATAAGTGTTGGTTCAGGCAAAGAAGAAAAGTTCTGCCTGTCCCACAGGCTGTTTGCCTGTTCTGTATTAAAGGCAGTATGAGCAAGTGGCATGAACCCAGGAACTGCCGCTATGTGCATCTAGGGCAAGAGACTTGTCACTTCCATGCCTCCATTTTTCTCAACTGAAGAGCAGGGACAGGAGCAGGACTTATGTCACAGCATCATGAGAAGTAAATGTCAGTAAGTTTATACACACGGATAAAGCACTGTAAACATAGCTGGCATGCAGTGAGGTTACAAACTATTATAATTCTAGGAACCATGTATAAGGCCTGCGATTTCTTCATTAAGATACTTGAGATTTCAAAAACATTCGTTGGCTTTAAAAGACCAAAAATAGAATCAACAAATATTAACTAAGTTATGTTGCGGGGTTGTTCACTTCCCATGTCTGTCCCCAAACTTCCTGCATTTTCCAGCCCCCTGTGATTAGGGAGCACCTGTGGCTAGTTCTGGACATTGGGTATGACTGCAAGTGGCCCTTGGCACCTCTGATGGGAAGCATTTAAAAATCAGTTAAGGAGGGGCCAGTGCTGTGGCACAGCAGGTTAAAGCCCCAACCTGCAGCACTGGCATCCCATATGGGCGCCGGTTTGAGTCCTGGCTGCTCCTCTTCTGATTCAACTCTCTGCTGTGGCGTGGGAAAACAGTAAAAGATGGTCCAAGTCCTTGGGCCCCTGCACCCACATGGGAGACCTGGAAGAAGCTCCTGGCTTCAGATCAGATCAGCTCAGCTCTGGCCGATGGAATCATTTGGCAAATGAACCAGCAGAATGGAAGACCTCTCTCTCTCTGGCTCTGGCGCTCTCTGTAACTCTGTCTTTCAAATAAATAAAATAATTTTTTTAACAAAAATAATCAGTTAAGGAGACTGGGAAGGAGGCATTTCTCCCTGGGGCAGATTCAAGGTGGAGATGGCCTCTATAGTCTGCGTTCCCCAGGGTGACCACATGGAGCAGGGAGCCTTCAAACTATACTACATACATAGTGGCTCCCAGAGAAAGTGGTTGGTGTTATGTCAGACCACTGAGGCCTACCTCAGCATAGTCTAGATGGACCCGACAGTCCGAGAGTCTGCATAATATAGTGTGACACTTGCATTATACTCCCATCAACCTAAATAACAACACAAGCAACAGTTGGAAACAGAAAAGACTGTGTAAACACCAGTGATATGTGTTTGGGAATCTAAGAGCATTGGAATGGGAGTAGACATGCCATGAGAAAGCTGTAGGTATTCAGATAGGTTGAGGCATGGGAAAGTTTCTGAGGGAAAAAGCTAGGAAGACTATGTCAGACATTTTGAAACAATAATCTTTGGCCACAATGACTAATGACTATGGGGATGCTTAGCTGAGACTGGACATAGTTTCTTGTGGAGGTAATGTTTTGGGTAATGCTGTGGTGGACTCTGGGTAATGCGACTCTGGAAGAATCTTGCGATAGTTACTGTCAGGAAATTATGCACCAGAACCCTTTCTTCATAACCTGCTGGCTTTATTTATTTAATATTTTTGTTGGGGTTCATGCGGGGAATTCTATTTTGATTCCTACAACTTTCCTGTGCTTTCTGGTTCCACTCAATTCAAACTGGCTCTTCCTTAGGTGGCTATCAAGTGTATGGAGATAAGGGCTCCCCAAAGGTAGGGGTCTTAGTTCTGTTCACTAGTCAATGCCAAGTTCCTAGAACAACGTCTGGGACAATGTAGATGTTCAGTAACTATCTGTGATACAAATGCATTTGAAAAGATTAGAAGAGACGTTGAGAAAGGCTTTCTCCAAAAAAAAAAAAAAAAAAAAAAAAAGTTCAGAACCTACAAAGGTCTTAAAACAACCCAAGAGGGTTGGGATACAACTGGGATGCTGGTTGTGTTGATGCAAGAAGGCTCAAATTCTTGGAGGTTGCCTTAAAGTCACATTGATAAAATGAAAAAGGCAAAATTCAGAGACGGACGAGCCATATTTCACATCAAGGCCCTGCTAGAGTTCTCCTATTATTCTTCTCGGAGAAGACATGGAACAAAATGCATTCCTTTGAATAATGTAATTTAAAAATCACTCCAGAGTGAAGTCAGAATGTGTGATTTACAGCTGATAGCCTGTAATTTTAACTTAGAATTTTTAGTTTTAATTGTGAGGTAGTATGTTATTTTTAAGTATAGAAATTTCAGGTTCTGATGCCATGACCATGAGATGTATTGGTAATTACACTGACAGTTACAAATCTGAGCAAAAAGTAAATCAGGCCATGGATAATGGGAATTAAAACAGACAGAGGAACCAAAGAAGCTGATGTATTTTAGCTTTTCTCTGAGTTGGCTTTTCTTTTGAAATTGAGAGCCACTCTTGCTCTCGTCATATAACAAAGTAATAGGCCAAGGGGAAGGCACTTGTTGACTTTAGAACGTTTTAATTTCCCACTCTTTATTATTATAACAAAGATAGGGTGATGTAAATATACTCAAACACTTACAGTATTTTAAAAATAATGTTTCATATTTTATTGGCCATTTATTTTTGTTTTGGTGAACTGAAAGTATGCTTCATTTGTCCATTTTTTTTCCTACTAGCTTATTCATCTGTTTTTTTTTTTAAAGATTTATTTATTTGAAATGGAGAGAGAGGGAGAGAGGGAGAGAGGGAGAGAGGGAGATTGAGACCTTCCATCGACTGGTTCACTCCCTGATGGATGCAACAGCTAGCATTGGGCCCAACTGAAGCCAGGAATTGGGAACTCTATCTGGGTCTCCCAGTGTGTGTGGCAGGGTCCCAAGCTCTTGGACCACTGTTGTCTGCTGCCTTCCCAAATGTATCAGCAGGAAGCTGGATCGGAAGTAGAAAAGCTGGGATTCAAACCAGCATGCTAATATGGGGTGTGGGTATTGCAAATAGGTTTAACCTATTGCACCACAGTGCCAACCTCTCATCTTTCAATTTCTTTTTTTTTTTTTTTTTTTTTGGACAGGCAGAGTTAGACAGAGATAGAGAGAGACAGAGAAAGGTCTTCCTTCTGTTGGTTCACCCCCAAATGGCCGCCACGGCCAGTGTGCTGTGCCGATCCAAAGCCAGAAGCCGGGTGCTTCTCCTGGTCTCCCACGCAGGTGCAGGGCCCAAGGACCTGGGCCATCCTCCACTGCACTCCCAGGCCAAAGCAGAGAGCTGGACTGGAAGAGGAGCAACTGGTCATCCTTCAATTTTGTTTTCTTTCTTTTTCTTTTTCTTTTTTCTTTTCTTTTCTTTTTTTTTTTTTTTTGACAGGCAGAGTGGACAGTGAGAGAGAGAGAGACAGAGAGGAAGGTCTTCCTTTTGCTGTTGGTTCACCCCCCAATGGCCGCTGTGGCCAGCGCATCGCGCTGATCTGAAGCCAGGAGCCAGGTGCTTCTCCTGGTCTCCCAGGCGGGTGCAGGGCCCAAGCACTTGGGCCATCCTCCACTGCCCTCCCTGGCCACAGCAGAGAGCTGGACTGGAAGAGGGGCAACCCGGACAGAATCCAGTGTGCCAGTGCTGCAGGCGGAGGATTAGCCTAGTGAGCCACGGCGCCAGCCCCATCCTTCAATTTCTACTGCTCTACCCCTGCCACTCATACAGTGAAGGCAGGAGTCACGCCTACAAAGTTAATAACTACAGCTGTGGGAGTGCTTCCCCTTGGCCTGGGGCTGGGTGGTTTGACCCTAGTGAGAAGGTTCCATGCTTGGCCACTGCACCAGAGCTGTCCCCCTGAGGCAGTGTCTCCTGTTGACCTCACCCCGGAGCTGCGGTGGCTTCTCTGCTGAGCTGTTTCTACCTCTGAGACACCTAGACCTTTTAGCCAGATAGCCCCGGCCCCCAGACGCTCAGATCCCATGGGGTGTGGTCTCTAATAGACAACTTAAACAGTTCTCCCTGCCTTCCACTCAGAGAATGTGATGGAAAGTCACCCTCCCTTCGCTGACACACTGTGTGTAATGCTTCTGCCTAAAATGGGAATGTTTCGATGCTGTTTTCCTGAAACATTTTCAGATTTTAGAATGAATTTAATGTTACTTTTTAAAAACCCATTAATATTTAAACTTTATTTTTTCTTTAAAAGATTTATCTATTTGTTTGAAGATCAGAGTTACAGAGAGAGAGAATGAGAGGCGGAGAGGGAAAAGGAGAGAGAGAGAGAGGGAATCTTTCATCTGCTGGTTCACTCTCCAGTTGGTTGCAATGGCCAGTGGTGAGACAGGCTAAAGCCAGGAGCCAAGAGCTTCTTCAAGGTCTTCCAAGTGGGTGCAGGGGCCCAAGGACTTGGGCCATCTTCTACTGCTTTCCCAGGCCATTAACAGGGAGCTGGATGGGAAGTGGAGCAGCTGGGACTAGAACCGGTGTCCATATGGAATGCTAGTGCTGCAGGCGGTGATCATGCCTAATATGCCACAGCGCCAGCCCTATGCTTTCTGTTAATTATTTCTTCTAACAAATTACCCAGCATCCAGGTACTGGTGCTCACTTCCCATCAAATAATGCCTTGCATTGTTTCTCTCTGGAGCTTCCTGCTGGGTATCAGCGTTTCCCGTGCCAGACTCTGTCTTCCAGGGAATTTCAGGCCTTATCTTCCTATCTGTCATCCTGATCCATGCTCCTTAAATTCTTCTGATTTAGTTTCACTGCTTTTTTTCTTTGCAGCAAGCATGTCTTTCCTCTCATTACTTATTCTTCACTTGTTTGGGTTTGGGGAAAACATTTTTTTGAATGAGGGGCCGATACTATGGCATAGTAGGCTAAGCTTCTGCATGCAGTGTCGGCATCCCATATGGGCGCCAGTTCGAGTCCTGGCTGCTCCACTTCCCATCCAGCTCCCTGCTATGGCCTGGGAAAGCAGCAGAATATGGCCCAAATCCCTGGGCCTCTGCACCCGAGCAGAAGAGCCGGAAGAAGCTCCTGGCTTCGGATCGGCTCAGCTCCTGCTGTTGCTGCCATTTGGGGAGTGAACCAGTGGATGGAAGACCTCTCTCTCTGTCTCTCCCCCTCTCTGTAACTCTGCATCTCAAATAAATAATCTTCTAAAAATTTTTTAAAATGAAAATGTGGAGTCAATTGTATTGTGTTGTAGGAATACAATTTTATTGTATTGTAGGAAGTATGTAGAGCTCATGGTAGGCTGACCTAATACCTTCACATCTCTTCTCTATGGCATGACTTGGCGTAACCTGGCTCATCCAGGAGTGTTTGGGAGGCTTGGTAGAAACAGCGTTGTCTGGAGGAGAAGGAGACCCTGTGTTTAGGAGGGCCAGGCTGCCGCCTGCCTCAGTTTCTCACGGACAGAGCCTTTCCTGGCTCCACTGCGGGAGCTTATTGATCCGTGTTGTGACGACCTCCCAGAAACAGCCTGCGTTCAGGGACTCTGGACCGCACAATTTGCTCGGTGCCTGGTGGCAGCTGAGGGCCCCATGCTCCAGGCAGAATTGATGAACCTGCGGTATGAACCGCCGGCTCGCATTGAGTAGAGACATCCACCAACACACATGACGGAGAGGGAGAAAACGGACAACAACCACAAAAAGGCCTCAGAAAGGGAAACACAAACCAAAACAATGCAAGAGGTGGAAGAGATGAAAAGAAATGCCACCGTTATTACACTTCTAACGCTAATTTGAGGATACTGTAGCCGTTCAGTAAGATAGAAATATTGGGGCAAGTGCATTGGTGCAGTGGCTTACGCTGCTGCTTGATGCCTGTATCTCATTTGAGAGTGCTAGCTCACGTCCTTGCTACTCTGCTCCCAATCCAGCTCCCTGCTGACTCACCTGGGAAATTGGCAGAAGTTGGCCCAAGTACCAGAGTTCTTATCACCCATGTGGGGGACCTGGATGGAGCTTCTTGTTCATGGCTTCAGCCTGGCTCAGTCTTAGCTGTTGCAGGCATTTGGGACATGAACTAGCAGAGGAAATATCTCTCTTGCCCTCTCTCTCTTTCAAATAAACAAAACCTTTTTAAAAAGAGAGAAATGCTATGGAACAGGGACTGTTTTAGTGCGTGGAACATCGTGTTGGGCTTTTAAAGCAAGATGGGTGAAGAGAACAATGGAGAACTTGAAAGATAAGATACATTGCTATTTAATGCTATAATTAGTAATCCAATGGTAGTTTTTTCACTTGATGTTGCTATATGGGCAAAATGTTGAAATCTTTACCTAATATATACTAAACTGATCTTCTGTATACAAAGAGAATTGAAAATGAATCTTTACATGAATGGAAGGGGAAAGGGAGCGGGAAAGGGGAGGGTTGCGGGCGGGAGGGAAGTTATGGGAGGGGGGAAGCCATTGTAACCCATAAGCTATACTTTGGAAATTTATATTCATTAAATAAAAGTTTAATAAAAAAGATATTAGGATCTATTATAAAAGATAAATATATGGAAAGAGGACATAAAGGATTAGAAAATTGGTGGCTCAATCTAAGCAGTAGAACATCTAGTAGCAAGTTCCAGAAATAGAGAAAATGAAGGGAAGAAATTATCAAAGAAGTAAAACAAGAAAATTCCCAGAATTGTAGAAAGGCAGTGTCCATTGAAAATGCAAATTGATGTTGAGCATAATGGCTGACACACGAGGCAAGCAAAGCACATCACTGTGAATTTGCTAACATTGATGATGGGTGAGAGGGAGAGACAGAGAGAGGCTTATAAAGGAATTAAAATCAGATTGGCATCAGACCTCTTAACTATCATACTCCTAAAAGATGGTGAAACAGTGCTTTCTGGTTCCTTTCGATGAGCAAATACAATGGTGAGGATGGTGATAAATAACTCTAATACACAAATAATAACTAATATTTGTTGACAATTTATCCATAATGTCAGTAACTAGGATAAATTCTTCACATTAACTTTCTCATTTAGTGCTCACAACAGTTTAAATTACAACATTATTATTTCCATTCTACATGGAAGAAAACTGAGATGGAGCACGTCAGCTTTAGAAGCAAAATGAGAGCTTTCCAACACAATATAAAAATACCTAGATTATTCAATGAGATATGAGGATTGAATCTGGCATATAGGATAAGACAGTAAGGAGACAGAAGGAAAGAATACAAAGGAGAGAATCTTACAAACACTATGTTTAGTGTGTGAAGGAAGTATCAGAGAGGGAAAGAAGCTTTTTATTCATTGTTGGTTCTCTTTCACCCCTGCCACATGAGCCACATGGTAAGGTCTTCGACATTGGGAATGCTGCCCAATTGCTTGCATCCACTGGGACACTAAGCTCGTTAACGGACACATTTCTACCAAGAAGCACACTTGCTAACCTAGAATGTCTTCTGGGGGCCAACCAACCATATTTACACCTTGAACCCCACGTACCTTATACAGCAGAAAAAAGAAGCGGGGAGGGGGGGGAGTCAGGTAGTCTTGGCAATCCCTGGGGGAAGGCTATGTCCAGGTAAGGCTGTGTTGGTAACAGCATCGCAGTGAAAAGCCAGTGTAGACAAAGGAATCTATGAAGAAGGAAGTGAATCACCTTGCATCATGCAACTGATAACCAGCATTGATTATTTCCGTACAGCAATAATGATGATGATAATAATAATTTTTAAAAATGCAGAAGAAATTTGATGTGTTTGGACTTTTGAAAAAAATTGAGACATGATAGATTTATTGACTAACAATGACATAGATTCAGCCAATAAAAACCAAGAAAATGGAAAACTGTAAGAGGAAAGAAGTGTACTTAGCTGTCCCCGACACCCCAGTGACTGACACTCACATGGGCTGTTTGTGAAACTCGAGAACCCTGATGCAATTATTTCAAAGATGAAGGGGAAGTTGGTGGTCCTGGGGTGTAAGAGAACTAAACTCAGTACCATAATTGGAAATGAACACACTCTCCAGAATGGATAAATATAGACGTAGCCACAAGAGTATCCCATTGAGGTGTGTGAGGTCAAGCATAAATATGAGGAGCAGTTATGAAGAATGAGAGTGGATGCTTTGGAAAAGGAAGGGGGAGACAGTGATAGGTAGAGCCAAGACCTGTCTTCTGATACTGATTTTTAAAGTTATGTGCCTGCAGTATTTCATTATTATTTTTTTAGAATAGAAAGTATTTTCGTATGTCAAAATTCAAGTGATGCAGCCCCCAGCCAACTAGATTCCCTCTGCATAAGCAACCAACAATTTCTTTTTTTGTGTGTATTGTTCCAAAGATAATTTGCTTATATTGTTTTTGCTAAGGTAAATGTTAATTTAAAAGGAGTTGAGGCAAAAAGAAAATCTGCAGAGATATATGGTTCCATAAAATAAGTTTCATATCAGTGCAATGAAATAACCCTTCAGCAATAAAAACCCACATTATTGCTTTAATAAGTTTTTCTGCAAAAAAAAAATCATTAATTTACAGGTGAAGACATTTGTTATCACTGCCACTCCCCTTTCTTTTTCAGAGGTGTGGGCCCAGGTTTTAATCTTCTTGTATTTGTTACCACTTTTAGAATGAGAGAATGCTGACGTCAAGCCAAATGCTGTGCCCTTAAACTTGACTACAGATGTCTCTTCTGGAACCAATGGTGAGTTTTCCGTGCTGCTTTACCTAACAGTCAGTTAAAGACATTGGTACAGACAAGATGCTGTTAACGGCAAAAGATCACAGGAAGCTCAATTTCTCTTTGACATAGAATTAAACTCTGATGCTCTGCTAAAGCAATGTGTTAAAGTAATCTAAAAACAAAAAGCAATTCAAATCAATTGGCAATCTACAAAAAGAGTTAAAGATTTTAAAAGCTATTATTAAAATTGCTATATTGGTCTATTATGCTATATTATATGTGTGTACATATTGTATGTCCACATGGGGAAATTTTATTAAGAGTTTTATTTTAAATGGCTTATAGATAAGATTGTCCATAAATTTAAGCTGCTAAAATCAATCAAAGATACATTTTAATTTGTGGGACCTGAATCTGTGTATCATATGTTTTAAACTTGTTGGTAGAAAGAAACTAAAAACATTTTAGATGGTTGTGCTTAAGTTTACTGGCTAAACAAACTACACCATGTTAGATATTTAAGAGGTGTTTTCAAATACATGATTCTTAAAATTTATAGAAGGCATTGGACCTTCTGGTAAATGTTTTCTTAAGTTGTTATCTAATGGTTGAAACGGTTTGCTAAGTATTCATGTGATATTGCTATTGTCAGCAAGCGATCTAGGACTTGCTCCCTCATTTCTCTATTCTAAGCCCAACTTGTTCTTTCACTTCTCTATTCTCTTCAAGGTAGGAAACTAATTCTATTATGAAGGAATCTATAGGACGTACAATTTAATCTTTAGACCTTATAAAAGAGATGGCTAACATTTTTCTGCAATAGCATAGCCAAAATAAGAACTTAAATAATAATCTCATAGCTAGATTCACTTCGCGATCAGCGAAGTATACAGTAAGTAGAAAAAACCTCCCTTTCAGACCAAAGGGAAAGAAAGTTTTAAAGTGAGAATATAATTTTCCTCATGGGCATTGTCTACCTTAGAAACACTACTACAGAACATGCCTGTGACTATAGACTTGTAGTTCAGGCCACCAAAGATTAGAGATGGGACATGGGCACTCCCTTGACTTGCATCCTCTGGTCTGCTTTAACACAAACCAGGAGGAAAAGAAAGCTCGGCATCAGAAGCAATGGGTGGCAGGCCTATAAATGGCTGATCTGTACAGTGATCTGCCCTCAAGAAGACCCAACAGGCCAGTCTGCTGCAGTGGCTTTCAATGTGGTAAGCCTGGGCTTCAGCAGAAGTCAGCTTGTGAAGAGCCCTGGCAGCTCTGCCAAGAGTTGGGTCACTGGAAATGGACCTGCCCTGGAGTCGAAGGATGCCCAGGTCAGAGCCACAGATCTTATTGGCTTTAAGCTGAAAAGCCCTTCACTCAGCCCAACTTCCAAAGTGACCACTGCAGCTGAGGGTATGGTCAAGTAGGGTCAGCAACATTGCAGACAGAACTGTAAATTTCTTGTTAGAGATAACCCCTGCCTTTACCTGGCCAGCTCTCCTCCCAGGCCAGCCAAGTCATGAAAGTCAACAGAGTGCCTTCCCCTAGGAGGTTCACACCTCCCTTAGGATATACCCCATGTGAAGAGATAGATAGGTCTGGGCCTCTTAACTTACAAGGCCTAAAGCCCACCAGATTATTATCAAGCCCCTTCTATCAGGTTCTATTTGCCTCTCAATCAGAAAACTTAATTGTAGCTTAGACAGCACCTTTCTTAGCTCCTCTAATAATGACTCTGTCCTTTGTTCTAGACCCTGTCTAGCACACTTGGGCCTCATTTCTTTGTAATCATAACCTCTACTCTACCACCAATGGCTCTACTCCCAACCTGTGTGTACTGATGGTCCTCTTCCCCACTTATTGCTGTATAATTGTTCAAACCTGGTAAATGCCACTCTTAGGATCATTGGTTACTATCCTCACTCTGTCTTTTATGACCTTGTCTAAATATGATCAGCTAGCCCGGCTAGCTCAGTCGGTAGAGCATGGGACTCTTAATCCCAGGGTCGTGGGTTCGAGCCCCACGTTGGGCGCCAGATGTAGCCGTTGAATTCTCTACAATGTAGCAGTGGGTTCGTTTCTGAGAAGAGCAGCGTGGTGGGGGCAAGAGGCGCGGAGTCAATACACAGACCCCGGGAGTCCGGTGAGAGCAGGCTTGAGGCGAGCAGCCTGCAGACTCGTTTATTACAGTTGATACAACACTTATATAGCCAAGACCAGCCAATCTGGTCAAGGGGCGGTCTATACCCCAACCAATCACAGCCTGTTGCCAGGCAGTTTCCACAGCCATCCAATCACAGCCTGTCGCCAGGCAGTTTCAAAGCCATTCCTGACTAACTGACGCTCACTTGCCAGTGGCCACCTTCGCATGGCCTTCTCATTCCACTACAGGTTACTATCCTCACTCTGTCTTTTATGACCTTGTCTAAATATGATCAGAGTCGGCAAACTTGGAAGGCTTCCATAGCCTTGGCAACTCATGACGACAGCCTAGGGTGGTTACTGACGCCATAAACTAGAGTGTCAATTTGTTGGGTCAACAACAGGAGTCACTGTGCACTTGATCCTCATGTGGGATCTCTGTCCTTAATGTGCTGTACATTGTGATTTAATGCTATAACTAGTACTCAAACAGTATGTTTCACTTTGTGTTTCTATGTGGGTGCAAACTGTTGAAATCTTTATACTAAATTGATCTTCTGTATATAAAGAGAATTGAAAATGAATCTTGATGCAAATGGAAGGGGAGAGGGAGCGGGAGAGGGGAGGGTTGCGGGTGGGAGGGAAGTTATGGGAGGGGGAAGCCATTGTAATCCATAAGCTGTACACTGGAAATTTATATTCATTAAATAAAAGTTAAAAAAAAAAGATGCTGTTAATGGCAAGGAGCTTCATCCCATCTTTCACCCAGTCCTCAGGACTCTTGGGATTCATTCCCGACCGTGGTATCTACCAGAAGAAGAATAGCATCTCGAGCGCTATAGGAGAAGGCAACAGAACCCCAGTCCTTATTACTCCATAGCTCTCATGTCATTCACAGATAATCTGGCAGAATCTGCCATCCGTTCACTTACTCAGTCATTCAGATACCGAAGTTGTTGAATGCCTACCTGGTGTCCATGTGGGGCTATGCTCAGAAGGATACATAGGAGGAGTGTGGCAGATAGAGGTTCGGTGGCAAGATGCTCTTTATTTACTGTGACTCCGGCTAACCACAGGATTGAAATAGAATCCTAAATTTTGGAGCTGGAAACTCTTAAAAGTTAGCTTTCCCAGTGGGGCCCAGGAAATTGAGCAACTGGCCCAGAGTCTCACAAGGGTTTCCAGAACTGATATGAAAAGCAGCTTCCACTGTGGCTGGGGTCCATGCAATGATGAAAGGTGTGGACCATGACGATCTGCAACTCTTTGCATAGTAAAATCTGGGAATGTGAGCAAATTGGCTCCTTGTCTGTGGGAGGGCAACTGGGTATCTGGATGATGGGCTGTGAGAAAGAATTTTCCACTGTACCCATTTGTGTCTTTTGAATAGGGGAGCATGACACATAATATTTACTAATAAATAAACTTGAAGTATCAAAATAATAGTCATTTTTAAAAGCCTTGCTTCTTTGAGATCCATGCTATCTATGGTTTCTTTCTTTTCCCCATCTAGTTGGATGTAGCTGTCTGGAAATACCCAGCACATGAGAAGGGGTTTTTCCTTTCTTTCTTGTTTTGCTAGAAAATGTTTCTTTAAAATAATATAGAAATGGTGTTCAATTTTATCAAAGGCATTTTCAGCATCCAGTGATATGATCATATGGCTTTGTCTTTTTAATCTCTTAATGCACTGAATTATAGTAATAGACATCTTAATGTTGAGTCATCTTTCCATTTTGCAATAAACTCATACTATTCTTTTGATGCACTGCTAGACTCACTTTTCCAGGGTTTTATTAGGATTTTTCATTCATATTACTAAGTAGAATCAACTAATCATTTTCTCCTAAGTGACCAATTTTGGCTTTAGGTTGATCCCAAGTTTATAAAAGAGTTGGGAAGATGTTGATCATTTTCTGTGCTATAGAATAATTTATATAATATGGAAATTATCTAGTCCTACTTCATCATTTGGCTCTAGTTGCCTTCTTTAAGGTATATCTTAACTATATTTCTTTCTTTCTTTCCTTCCTTCCTCCCTCCCTCCCTCCCTCCCTCCTTCTCTCTCTCTCTTTCTCTCCCCCTCCCTCTTTCCCCCTCCCTCCCTCCCTTCCACCAACTTGTATCTATACTGCCATAGAAAATAATCCATTTTCATTAAATTTTCAAATTTGATCTAAAACATCCATTTATTGAGTTCTTAAAAACTCTTCTATGTTTAAATTTTTTTGTTTGTTTATTTGAGAGGAAGAGAAAGACGTAGTTGTCATCTGCTGGTTCACTCTGCATATGCCCACCACAGCCCCCTTCTGGAACTGAAGTCAGGAGCCAGGAACCAGAAACTCAGTCCACGTCTCCTGAGAGGGTGGGAGAAACCCAACTACTTGACCCATCACTACTGCCTCTTAATTCTATTATGGCAGGAAACTGGAGCCAGGAATTGAACCCCTGGACTCTTATGCAAGATGTGGTTGTCCTAACCAGTGTCTTAGCAGATAGGCTACCCACCTGTCCCAACTCTTCCATATTTGCAGCAGTTTTTCCTTTAGTGTTCCTGTGGTTACTATTATTGGTGTGTGTGTGTGTGTGTGTATACTCCTGGTGAAACTTGCTAAAATACTTTTAAATTCTAACTTATATTTTAATTCTGGGGACAGTCATAGCATCTAGGAAAGAATAAGCACACTCAAATTGAATATTTTTTCAAAGATTTATTTATTCATTTTTAAGGCAGAGTTACAGAGAGGCAGAGGTGAGGGCATGGAGAGGGAGAGGGAGAGGGAGAGGGAGTGAGAGAGGTCTTCTATCTGCTGATTCACTCCCCAGATGGCTGCAACAGCCAGAGCTGGGCCAATATGAAGCTAGGAGCCAGAGTTTCTTCTGGGTCTCCCACAGGGATGCAGGGGCATAAGGACTTGGGCCATCTTCCACTGCTTTCTCAGACCATAGCAGAGAGCTGGATCTGAAGAGAAGCAGCTGGGACTGCCCCTATGGGATGCCAGCACTACAGGTGGCAACTTAACCTGCTACGCCACAACACCAGCCCCAAATATGCTAGCTACAGCTTGATCCTGATGGAGAACATCACGGAATGGGCTTACTTTGTGAGAATTCATGGAGCTTGTATTAATCATCTTGGACTACAAATGTCATAAACTGTGTGATCTGAACAATAGAGAGTTGTTTCTCACAGTTTGGAGGATGTAGTCTAAGATCATGGTTGCAATTAATTTGGTTTCTAGTGAGTTCTCTCTTTTAGCCCTCTAGTTGTGTCCTACATGGCAGGAGAGGGAGAGAGGGAGGGAGGGAGGGAGGGAGAGAGAGAGAGAGAGAGAGAGAGAGAGAGAGAGAGATCAAGCGAGACTTGAGATCTTTTCCTGTTCTTATAAGGTACCAATCCTATCAGATTGGAATCCCACCCTTATCGCCTAATTTAATCCTTGTCACTGCACAGGGCCTCTCTGCAACCACAGTCACACTGGGTTTCAGGCTTCAGTGTATGAACTTGAGCACACAATCCAATCCACACACAGCACAGCTAGACGGTCATGACTTGGTCACTCTTCTGAAAGCACTGCTACGTTTCAACTGTATTCAATAAAGAAAATACAAGGAGAAACAGATGTCTGAGTCCCACAGTCACAATTGCTCAAGGAGGAGACACGGTAACCATGGAATAGGCTTACAGAGATAGACCTGTGCCCAGAGACGGCCAGCATGGGAAACTCAGGTTTTGGGTGTGGGCTCTTGGCGTAACTGCCTACTTTGTCCATGCCATATCTCAGATCAGTGCCAGAGCAGTCACTGTCCCTACACAGGACAATGTTGACTCATGTACCCCCTTATCTTCTCCTTCATGAACGGATGGGCTAATGGGCAGGCTGTGTTCTGTACTTAGTGTGCAGGTGGCTGCTGACCCACAGCCTGTCGTCCAGGGGCTCCTCTCACTGAAGCCTCACAGCTGGAGATGGAGATGTTAGAGGAAGGCAATACAGAGTATCACCCAGGAATCACAGGCACATGTGTTTTGGGAGGGAGGGAAGATAGGGAGACGGAAGGAAGAAGAAAAGATATACATAGAAAAGTGTTCTAAAATAGTAAAGTCAAAAGATTTTTAAAGTATTACATGGCTGTTCATGTCTCTCTCTTTTTAAAAAATTTATTTATTTATTTGAAAGTCAGAATTACACAGAGAGAGGAGGGGAGGAGGAGGAGAGAGGGAGGGAGGGAGGGAGGTCGGTCTTCCATCTGATGGTTCACTCCTCAGATAGCTGCAATGGTTGGAGTTGTTCCAAGCTGAAGCCAGGAACCAGGAGCTTCTTCCAGTTCTCCCACATGGGTGCAGGGGCCCAAGGACTTGGGCCATCTTTCTCTGCTTTCCCAGGCCACAGCCGAGAGCTGGATTGGAAGTAGAGCAGCCGGGACTTGAACCGGCACCCATATGGGATGCTGGCACTGGGGGCAGCAGCCTTACCCACTATGACACAGTGCCATCCCAGCTGTTCATTTCTAATTACTATAGAATTGAATGTCCACCTTCAAGGGTTCTGCATCAGAAGATTCATCCAACCCGGATGGAAAAATGTGAAAAAAGTGTCTATATCTAATATATACAGACATTTTTTTCTTACCATGATTCCCTAAATGATAACTATTTGCATTGCATTAAGTATTTTAAGAAATATAGGGTTTATCTAGAGCACACGGGAGAGTGTGTGTAGGTTATGCTCAAACACTTTGCCCAGTTTACACAAGGAACTTGAGCATTCTTGGATGTTGGTATCCACATGAGTCCTGGAACCAACTCCCTGCAGAAACTGAGGAACAACTAAACATTGCAATCTGGCCATTAAATGTATACTAATAATTTATATATATATATTATATATATATATATTTTTTTTTGACAGGCAGAGTGGACAGTGAGAGAGAGACAGAGAGAAAGGTCTTCCTTTTGCCGTTGGTTCACCCTCCAATGGCCGCCGCGTTAGCGCGCTGCGGCCGGTGCACCGCGCTGCTCCGATGGCAGGAGCCAGGTGCTTCTCCTGGTCTCCCATGGGGTGCAGGGCCCAAACACCCGGGCCATCCTCCACTGCACTCCCTGGCCACAGCAGAGAGCTGGCCTGGAAGAGGGGCAATATATATTTTGACAGGCAGAGTGGATAGTGAGAGAGAGAGAGACAGAGAGAAAGGTCTTCCTTTTTACCGTTGGTTCACCCTCCAATGGCCGCTGTGGCTGGCGCATCTCACTGATCTGAAGCCAGGAGCCAGGTGCTTCTCCTGATCTCCCTTGCGGGTGCAGGGCCCAAGCACTTGGGCCATCCTCCACTGCACTCCCGGGCCATAGCAGAGAGCTGGCCTGGAAGAGGGGCAACCGGGATAGAATCCGGCGCCCCAACCAGGACTAGAACCCAGTGTGCTGGCGCCGCAAGGTGGAGGATTGGCCTGTTGAGCCACGGCGCCGGCCCAATAATTTATATATTTTTTGAAGTTTGTTGACATTTCCTTTTTGACTTACTATGTGGTCAAAATTTGCTAACATTCCATCTTGGCATAAAAAAAGTATACTTATTCCAGGGGTATTTATAAGGTACTTACTACATACCAGGCACTATTCCAGATTTGTAAGACCCATCAATGAACAAAACAAGAGATCTTGACCTTTGTGGAGCTTTGATTTTAGTAACAGGAAATAGATGATAAGCAATACTGGTAATAAATAATCAAATTGTGAAGATACAGATGCCAAAGAAGGGACAGATGTTTTCCAAAGTAATAGAGGAGGGGGAGGGGGAGGAGGAGTACAGGCTAGGGACACATGTTGCTATTTATTTACTTATTTTTCTTATTTCTTAGAGAGATCCCCATCTACTGATTTTCTCCCCCAAATTCCTACAATAGCTGGGACTGCACCAGAGTGAGGCCAGGAGCCCAGAACTCAATCTAGCTCTCCCATGTTGGTGGCAGGGATCCAAGTACTTGTACCATCAGCTGTCAACTCCCAGGGTGCACATTAACTGCAAACTAGGAAACAGAGGCAGGACTAGAACCCAGGCACTGTATCATGGGATGATGGTGTTGCAAGTGGTAGCTTAACTGTTGCAACCTGCATGGTTACATTTTAATTTACAGTGGTCAGAGTCGGCCTCATTAAAAAGATGGCACGGGATGGAAGGAGATAGAGTGTGTGTATGTGTTTTTATGTGTATATACAGTTCCTGTAGCATCTTGTAAGGCTTGGAAGGGCTTTCCGTTTTTTAAATTATTTATTTATTATATATATAATATATAAGATGGGTTAGAACTGGTAGAAAGAATATGGTAAGGGCTTCGAGATGAGGGGTTGGAAGAATCTCTGGAAATGAGCAGTATGCTGATGCTTGCCAGGATGCTGGTTGCCATCTATTGATGTTTCCTAGGCTGTGTCTTTCTAGGCAGGTGCTGTTGTAAACATTCAGGATATATTCCTGGGCAGGAGTCTTTGGGCATTTCCAGGTCATGCTAAGGCATAGGATGGTATATCTGGCAGCTTTATGTTACTACAGTGAAATACCGGAGACAGCTACTTAGAAAGGAAAGAGAGGTTTGTGTTGATTACAGTTTTGGGGGCTGAAAATCTAAGAAGCACAATGAATGTGTGCAGGGGAAGGATTACATACAGAGTCAGAAAAAAGAGAGAGAGGTGGGGCCTAATCTCAGGTTTTATAACAACCTTCTTGCAAAAACTACTTTCCAGGGACACGTCCCCTGCCACTAGGTCCCATAGTGTCTCTCTCTCTCTCTCTCTCTCTCTCTCTCTCTTTTTTTTAAGATTTATTATATTATTTATTTAAAAGGCAGATTTACAGAGAGAGAGAGAGAAACAGAGACAGAGATCTTCCATCCACTGGTTCACTCCCCAAATGACTGTAATGGCCAGAGCAGGGCTGATTCAAAGCCAGGAGCCAGGAGCTTCCTCCAGGTCTCCCATGTGGATGTAGGGGTGCAAGGACTTGGGCCATCTTCCGCTGCTTTCCCAAGCACATTAGTGGGAAGCTGGATAGGGAATGGAGCAGTCGGGACTCAAACCAGAGCACCTATGGGATTCTGGTGCCGCAGACAGCAGCTTCACTCTCTGCCCCACAGCGCCAGACCCTAGGCCCTATATTCTAAAGTGTCCACTACTCCCCAGTAGAGCCATAGTAGGGTCCAAGCCTTTAACATGTGGGCTTTTGGGGGCCAGTTAACATCCAAACTAACACCCAAACCATAGCAGATAAAATTGTAAAGTCACATTTGTGTAGACTGTGGGCTATATGTGTGGTTGTGGAGGAATGTTGATTTCTTCTTTTTTTTTAAAATATTTATTTATTTATTTGAAAGTCAATGCACAGAGAGAGGAGAGGCAGAGAGAGAGAGTCTTCCATCCACTGGTTCACTCCCCAGTTGGCCACAACTGCTGGAGCTGCACCAATCCAAGCCAGGAGCCAGGAGTTTCTTCCCTGTCATCCACGCGGGTGGTGGGGCCCAAGCACCTGGGTCATCCTCTACTGCTTTCCCAGGCCATGGCAGAGAGCTGGATTCGAAGTAGAGAAACTGGGACTCAAACCGGCACCCATGTGGGATGCCGGCACTGCAGGTGGCAGCTTTGGCTGCTACGCCACAGTGCTGGCCCCAGGGTTGTTCATTTCAGCTGCTCCACACAAAATTTAGCCAGGCATTCCTCACAGTGGGTGCAGGCTTGCAAACTCCAACCCTGGTGCACCTGCTACCTCTGAGCTCCCCGGACTTCAGTTCTTCCCTTCCTAAGCGAGTCACTGATGGCTCCGCATCCTCTTAATGCCTGTAGCATTGCTGTAGTCAGTAATGCCACAATTCCCAAGAGGCAACGTGGTCTTAAAATAGAAGAAGGCGCAAGACTTTGAGTAACAGTCTTCATTGTTTGTCTGCTGTGGAGGTTCCAGGAGACATAATCTGTCCATTACTGACAAATCACATTTGCAGTTTTCAGCTCTCATTTGATTCAGTTACAAGGTTTCAGCTACACATGATGAATGGCCATAATTGTCCTGACTTCATCCAACAGCGTTTCCATTTTTAGGAAGCAAAGACTTCCTGGGAGAAGCGGCATTTTCCAGCTGCCAGACATAATTTACAGTATCCAACCTCATTTCCTTTATGTTTTTTGACAAACCCCAGGTGGTACTGAGAAAGACTCAGCTTACAAATTGGCTTTAATTTAGCACTGTCATTAGTGTTATTTTGGGCCTAAAATAGCCATCAAGTTCCCAAGAAAGCATAAAGCAAGTTTAAAATCACCTTCCCATGTTATTCTTATTCCTATTATTGTGATTTCTGGTCATATTGCTTAACAGTTGAATCAAAGTTGCTCTCTAATGGATGGTCATAACAGCTTGCAGTAAGAAAAATTTAACCAGTTCATCCCATCTATGGTGACCCTGTTGGCATCCCACCCAGATGCCTTCTCCAGGCCTGGCTGTCTGCTTCAGAGAGCTGCCCTGGTAGAAGAGGAGCACCTGACCTTTGCACAGCCCACAGAGGATAATAACCAATGAGTGACTGCCATGAGGGTCCAAAATGCTCACCTCTTCCCCAGGGCAGGAAGCCACACTGCACTACCATCCGGGCTGCAGAGCCTTCCCTGAGATTGGACTGAAGCCAACACCAGCTGAGACCACTGCCTTGTTTAGCTCCTCCCCCTACTTCATCCCACCCCTTCTAAGAACACTCCTTCTGTCAGTCATCTATACCTAATCCTTGGCTCAGGCTCTGCCTGGAATAAACTTAGCCATGATACTCCCCTCAGCAGCTGTTGTGTGGATATTCCTGAAGAAGGCAGCAACCAGTCTGTTGGGAGTCCCACACAGGAGCACACTGACCTTCACATGCAAACTCCATGAGAGCACAGAGTGTCCATTTTGCTCTTCAGCATATTCCTAGCTCTCAGCACGGTGCCTGGCACACAAGAGATGTTCTAGTTAGAGCTGCTGTAACAAAATGCCATAAGCCAGGCAGCTTATAAACAAGAGAAATTTATTTCTCACGGTTATAAAGGCTGGGAATTCTTAGACGCAATGTGAGCAGATCTGCTATCTGGTGAGGGTCCTTCTTCCCGACTCAGATGGGGGTTTCTGGTGTGAAGAGAGAGGGCATTCTCTAGTCTCTTTCTAGGGTGCACTAGTCCCATCCCACCAAAGCTCCCACCTCCTAACACCCTCACACTGGGGACTGGGATTGCAACATGTGAACTGGGAGTGAGGCCATTCAGTTGATAGCAAGAGACATGAGATCAGGCAATGTGACATTTCAAGCTCCATGGAGTCACTTTTATAAAGATACAGAAGATATGACCTCTTGTGGTAGAACATCTTGTTTTTGTCCACCCTGAAGTTTTGTTTTATTTTTGAAGATTATTTATTTGAAAGAGAGAGAAAAGAGAGAGAGAGAGAGAGTGAGTCTCTTACCCACTGTTCTCTACCCAAATAGCTGCAACATTTGTGGCTGGACCAACCAGAAGCCAGGAACTTCATCCGGGTCTCCTACATGGGTGGCAGGGGCCCAAGCACTTGGGCCATCTTCACCTGTCTTCCTTGGCACATTAGCAGGGAGCTGGATCAGAAGCAGAGTCGCCGAGATTTGAACCAGTGCTCCGATATAGGATGCCAGCTTCGCAGTTAGAGGCTTAACTCGCTGTGCCACAACACCAGCCCTTACCTAGAAATTTTAGCTTTTATTCTGTGGAAGCAAGCTTCTCCTCTGTCTTTTGGTCCACTTGGGGCTAACCTTCTCCTCGTGATTGCCTAACAGTGCAGACTACACCAATGAAGACAGAACTTGTGCCATAATTTGAGTTCCTAGACTCAACTGTGGTTGAAGAAAGTTGCAACTCCAAATATTTAGTTCAGTGAGCCAGTAAACAGTCTTTGTATAGCTAAATTAATTTGTGTTGTATTTCTGGCACACGTGATCAGGACTATTGGGATTAATAATATTCATTTCTCTGTACGTTGCGAAACATCTTCCTTTTCAATCCACTTCCCTTCCCATAACAACCTACACCTCAGAGAACTGAGAAAGAGCGAACATAAACCTTCTGATTCTTGTTACCAGTTGAGAGACATTCATCCAGGGGAGGTATATGTCCTCAGGCGTCTTATCTGATGATCTTGGTCTCTTTGATCAGCACCTGTAAGCCTTCCATCCAGATCAAAATACTCTTCCTGCCCTCTGGGACCAGAAAACAAGGCACAGAATCCGAAAGCAACCCTGTTTACTACTAGAGAAGAAATGGGAGTCCTAGTGAACATGTCCAGATAGAGTTCATGTAAGTCACTTTGGTAGCTCCAAACACAATCAAGCAAGCAACCAAACAAAGTGACATAAAAGCCATGGTCCTCGAGATGTGTCCATAAACATGTCTTATTCCTAAGCTTTAATGAAATTTCTGTTCCTAGGACAAACTTGTGGAGCCCATTATATTTACCCCCCATTAGAGTAATGAGAGGGGAGTGAACCAGCAAGTGGAGGACATCTTTCTCTGTCTCTCCCTATTTCTGGCTGAAACTCTCAAATAAATAAATAAATGTTTAAAGAAAGAGAAGGAAATCAATAGATCTTTTAAAAAATAATTATTTTTTAAAAAAGAAGGAAATAAGCAAATGAGCCACAAGCTCTTGATTCTGATGTCTCAGCCAAGGCTCTAGTGGGTCCCCATGGGTACCCAAAAACTGAACAAAGAGAATGAAGTGGCAGCAGCTTGCTTATACAAGGGGTGTGGTCAACATACCAGCTGCCTCACACTATGTCTGTTGCATGTTGTAACAAGAGTTCAGGCTCGAGGCCCGTGTGGAAAGCAGGCTGGGTAGAGCCTTTTTCACCTTAACGCTCAAATGGCAAACTCCTCTCTACCCCTGTTAGTTGAGTGCTCACTTTGTTGAGCCATGTGCAAAGACAAAGGAAAGTCTTGGTAAACACTTCTTTGGCTCAAATTCATCCAGCTAAATTGGAAGTGCCTTCTAGAACCTTGCGGCTTGCCTTGACTCTATTGAAGTATCGACTTTCAAAGCCTGCTCTACCAAATAACATAGAGTTGACTGACAGCCTCCATGGAAACGGTTTTGGTTTGCTTTGAAAGTAAATGAGGAAAATGAACTCCATGTCGAGTGAAAGGAGGGTTTCCTACGGAGTCAAGTGACTTTTAGCGGTGAGTCAGAGAGTAATGAAGATTCCTTAATAACCAAGCCAAGGAGCTTACTGTGGACCTCAGCCAGAAAAGTGACAAGAAATGGTGACCTGTGGAGCAAGTTCCAATAAAAAGGAACAAGCAAGAAACAAACCCAAATGTCCTTGCATGATTTTGAATTAATAATAAATTGCTGTATCTCTACATAGTGGAATATTATTCAGCTATATAAAGTAAAGAAGTACAGTATATGCTATAACATGGAGTAACCTCATTGCCGGTGTGTGGCGTAGTGAGTAAAGCCGCTACCTAGAGTGCCGATGTCCATGTGGGTGCTGGTTCAAGTCCTGGCTGCTGCACTTCTGATCCAGCTCTCTGCTGTGGCCTGGGAGAGCAGTGGAATATGGCCCAAGTCTTTGGGTCCCTGCACCTGCATGGGAGACACAATAGAAAGCTCGGGGCTTTGGATCGGCGTAGTTCTGACGGTTGCGGCCAATTGAGGAGTGAACCAGTGGATGGAAGAGTGCTCTCTCGCTCTCTTGCTCTCTCTCTCTCTCTCTCTGCCTCTTCTTCTCTCTGTGTGTAACTCTTTCAAATAAATAAATCTTAAAAAAAAAAAAAAGCAACACGGAGAAGCCTCAAAAGCCAGGCACAGAGGGTCACATATGACATGATTCCATTTAGAGGGAATAAATGGATCTGGAATAGATCATTTTTTTAAAGATTAATTTTTATTTATTTGAAAGAGTTACAAAGACAGGTAGAGACAGAGAGAGAGGTCTTCCATCTGATGGTTCACTCCCCAGATGACCGCAATGGCTGGAGCCATGCTGATCCAAAGCCAGGAGCCAGGAGCTTCTTTCAGGTCTCCCACATGGGTGCAGGGGCCCAAGGACTTGGGCCATCTTCTACTGCTATCCCAGGCCAGAGCAGAGAGCTAGATCGGAAGAGGAGCAACCAGGACTAGAACTGGTGCCCATATGGGATGGCAGCACTTCAGGCGAGGGTGTTAACCCGTTGCACCACACTGCAAACCCCTGGAATAGATCATTTGATAGATAAAAAAAATAGATTTCTGGTTGCCAAGGGCCGAGGGGGAAGGGCATGGGGAATGATTGTTTAACGAGTTGATAGTCTTCTTTTGAGGCAATGGAAGTGTTTTGGAACTAGAAGGGATGGTTGCACAATTTTGTGAATGTATTAAATGCCACTGAATTGGCCACTTTAAAATAGTTAATTTTTAAAAACTATTTGTTTGGAAGGCAGAGTTATAGAGAGAGGGGGAGACGGAGAGAGATCTTCAATATGCTAGTTCACTCCCCAAATGGCCCCAATGGCTGGGGATGGATCAGGCTGAAACCAGGAGCCAAGAGCTTCCTCCAGGTCTCCCACATGTGTGTAGGGGCCTGAGCACTTGGGTCATCTTCTGCTGCTTTCTCAGATGCATTAGCAGGGAGCTGGACTGGAAGTGGAGCAGCCAGCACATGAACTGGCGCCCACATGGGATGCCAGCATCATAAATGGCAGCTTCCCCATAAATCAGCCCCTAAGTTGATTAATTTTACGATATGTGCATTGCATCTCAATATCAATAAATGATAAGAAGAGGGAGTCTCTCCCCAGCGAACTGCTCTAAGAAAAGGGAAGGGGCAGGCATATTCCTGGGTTTGGTGCCATAGTTGGAGATGCGATTCCAGCTTTTTTCCAATCCAGGTAGGCAGAGCCTCCGGTTTGTAGTGAGCTTGATTGTGGGAGCCCTCTGTTCTGAGCAAAGCTGCCAGACCCCATCCCCCTGCCACCACTAGGAGTTCCCACTTGTCCCTTGCCTTGCACAGCTCCTGGTGTGACAGCCACTCATCTGTTGGCTGAGTCCCAGACTCATGTCTCAAGAAGTGACTGACACAGGTAGGGATGACAGCACTGAAAAAAGAAATGTGATGCTATCAGAAGATGGGAACTAAGAATAACTCTCCGCATGCTTCCATAACTTCTCTAACAGTGGGAGCACAAACTGACTCAGTCATTCTAGGAAGCAACTTAGCCATGTGTTTCCAAAGCCTGTGCAACGGTCATATCCTTCCACCTCGCTGTTGCAACCACACAGATTTGTTTTTGGGAGCTCAATGGTTAATTAGGCAAAGAATCAGCTATGCTGAGGCTCATTTCAGTGTTAATCATAAAAGCAAAAATTTAGAGACAATTGAGGGCTCAAGGAAGGGGCATTATGATGTTTCCATGCAATGCAGTACTGCTTTAGTTAACCAGCACAAATCATGCATTATCTCCATGACTCAGGATAGCAAGGGGGTGGCTGAAGTCTACTCTGTGATATGTGGGACCTCAGCTGGAGAACTTAAAGTTGCAACCACTGGAAGTGTTGCTTGCTCACCTGTTTGCAGGTGCTGGTATGAGCCAGAGGCCTGAGTGAGTCTAGGAGTCGGAACGTTCACAAATGGCCTCCACATGTAGCCTGGGCTTCCTTGCAATATGGTGGTTTGTGACCAAGGCCACCAAGGAAGAAAGAGACATGGTGCCTTTATGACCCGGCCTCAGAAGTCACACAGTGTCACCTAGGCCACGTGCTATGAATTGTGGCAGTGACAAAAGTCTAGCCAGATTCAAAGGGAGAAAAAGAAGACCCCCCACCTCCTTATGGTGGCATGTCAACGTCACACTACAGGAAGAGCACATGGACAGGAGACATGTGTGTGTGTGTGAGGGGGTCTTTGGTGGGAAATATACCATGATTATAACTAATCATATATTAAAAGAATATCTAATGGCATGGGAACATGTCCTTGATAAGTTAGGAAGTTAAAAAATTTTAGGGCTGGTGCTGTGGTATGGCAAGTAAAGCTGCTGCCTGCAGTACCCACATCACATGTGGGTGCCAGTTCGGGTCCCAGCTGCTCTACTTCCGATGCAGCTCTCTGCTGTGGCCTGGGAAAGCAGTAGTAGATGGCTCAAGTCCTTGGGCTTCTGCACCCGAGTGGGAATCCTGGAAAAAGCTGCTGGCTTCAGATCGGCACCTCTACAGCAGTTGCAGCCAACTGGGGAGTGAACCAGTGGACGGAAGACCTCTCTCTCTCTCTTTTTTTCTTCCTCTCCTTTTCTCTCTATATAACTCCGACTTTCAAGTAAATAAATAAATCTTTAAAAAAATTTTAAAAATCAGATTACAAAGCATTATGTATTGTATGGTCCTTGTTAAAAGGAAAAGCGTATAGAAGCAAAATATTAATAGTGATTCTCTCTGTGTTATGGGACAGAGAATGTTTGCTTTCTGCCTTATTTTTTCTGTATTTTTCAACATTTCCACAATAAATGTGATTGACTTTATACTTTGTTAATATAAGATAAAAATACCTAATGCATGTTGTTTTAACAGGAATGAGGGGTAGGCATTGTGGTGCCGTGGGTGAAGTCACCACTGACACTTGTCTCCCACAGCAAAGTGCCTGGGATAGAATCCTGCCGCCACGCCCCCCACCCCCCCAGTTTCTTGGTACTGGCTCTCTGTCAATGCTCCTGGGATGCAGTAGTGATGGCTCAAGTACTTGGGTTCGAGACATCCACGGAGAGACTCAGTTGGATTTCTGGGCTCCTGCTTTCTGCCTGGCCCAGACCCAATTATTGCAGGAATTTGGGGATTGAACCAGTAGATGGGAGCTCTCTCTCTATCTGGTGCTCTGCCTTCCAAATAAGTAACAATAAATGATAGAAATCAACTTTAAAAAACCACTGCTTTTAGGAAAATGAAGGCAATAAGCCCCTCTGCCTTGAGGAACCTCAGCACATCTTTCCCCCAGGGTATCCTGTACCCCTGCCTCCTGGCTCAGAGGATTCTGGGTCTCCCTGTGCCCATCCCTCAGCGGGCACTCCTGAGTCCATTCTCCACCCCTCATTGGAGAAACTTCGCTCAGTTTGTTCTTCCATCTCTCTTCACTCTCTGCTTAAAACGACTCCCGAGTGTCCAGACTTTAAGAACTTGAGCACGTCTTTGACCTCCATTACTGCTGCTGCAGCACTGTTACTGGAAAGACCATGTATGCAGGTTTCCGCTGTTTTCCTCACTTCCCACTGCTTCCTCAGCTCTGCACAGTAAGCCTTTTGGCATCACTGTTCAGTTTAACCTGCTGTGGAACAGGTCGTCAGGGCTGCCTGTTTGAAAAATCCAAGCCACCTCTGGATCACAAACGGGGGACTATGAGTGGGCTCCGGTCCATGAGTGAAATTCTCTTGCGTTTCATTGTGCTTTAGTATTTTTGAGTTGATTCCAACATTTCAGAATTGGGAAAGCCCAAATGAAAATGCAACATTTCAGCTTCTGTTTGGAAACTGGAAGATCTGACAATACTCACTCCGCCTTCTGACACCAGGACAGCCTCTTAAGTGGAGTAGCAGCTACCTCCCAGAGGGACACGGGCTCTCCACAACCTTGAATGCCCCATTTGGTTTTGGCCTATAGATACATCTTTTAAACATTTATTTGAAAGGTAGAGCAACAGAGGGGGAAAGAGAGAGAGAGAGAGAGAGAGAGAAGAGAGAGAGAGAGAGAGAGAGACAGACAGACAGACAGAATCTTCCATCCACTGATTCACTCTCCAAATGGCTGTAATGGTTGAGACTGAGCCATGGAGCTGGAAACTCCATCCAAGTACTGGGAGGGTGGTGGGGCATCTTCCTCTGCTTTCCCGGTACATCAGCAGGGAGCTGGATCGGAAGCAGAGCTGCTGGGGCTCAAACCAGAGTTGCAGTACGGAATGCTGGCACTGCAAACTGTAGCTCAACCTGCTGCACCACAGTGCTGGGCCCTGGCCTGCAGATATTTGTTAGCTATGTATGAGCATGTTTCAAAAAGTTTGCAGAAAACAGGAATTAAAAAGATAAGTTTATTTTGATGCAATTTTGTGAAAATCCATGTTCTCCCCTCTCCCCATAATACACATCGTCTTTGAATTTTTTGAAGACCCCTAGCACCCAGATATTTGTAGATTTGTGCCCATGGTTGTTCGGCCACTCCTTGGGTTTGGGGTACAGATGTTTGAGATCCTCGCTTTGAGTACGGCTAATTTTATATGTCGTTATTACTGAGGTTCACATGGAGGTTCATAATGTCCTAATTATGTCTTAGGATTTGGGTGCAAGTAGTTTATTTGATGCCAAAAGGTTTGATAAGGGAGATGGGGAGTGATTGAGAGAAGAATGAAAGTGGATAAAAGAAGCATTAATGAGCAGGAGGCCAAGGCGGCTGATGGATGCCCCATCCTATTGGGATCTCCTAAGACACCAAGGAGAACCAAGAAGAGAGGCAACTGGGGTTGCCAGCTCTTGTCCCTCAATAGGCCCCCTCACTGCCGTAGACACTGCCCCAGGCTCCCGCAGCCACAGGAGCATCTCAGTCCGGGAGATGCAGGGGTGTCAGGGAGGGTGCTGTGGGCAAGTATGGAAGGTGTCCTGCAGGTGCACGGTGGGTGGGGCACTGGGAGTGTGCAGGAAGCTATGCCTCATTTCCTTGCTGTGTGCCCAACAGCAAGGCAGCCCTGCAGACATGTGAATGGTGGAAGTTCTTGTTTTTCTCATGCTCATCCTGATGGGTTCCCGTAGGAAATGAGATGGATTTACATGAGAAATCACATAATTGCGATTTGCTCACATCTGCGTTGGGGGGTGGTGGTGGTGGTGCAGGGGTCACTGAGAACATCTGTTCTCTGCCTATTGCCAGGTCACAGCTTCCCTTGGGAGTGCTCTGGATTTAATAGCCAGGTCGTCTGTTTTTACTTGCTGATGTCTCTCTGAATTGTTATTCTGCAAGGCCTTAGCCTGAGTCCGGCTTGCTGTGGCACTAGTCCCCAGCCGCATGTGGCCACAGGGGCAAGGCATGAGCAAATTGACGTTTAATTGAAAGTTCATATGTGGATGGACACCCTCGGGGTGGGCGTCCTAGGTGAGGATTAGCCTGGGGAGCACCAGGACTCTTTCCTCTCAGGTGTGTGTAGGTCTGTGAGACATCTTTCTCTCTTGCAGCAGGACAAACAGACATTGAGAAAGATGGTTGTAGCAACAAAGACAGCCAGTGTGGGTGGCCTGGGGCCCCAGACACAGAGCGGCTTCTCACAGGTCTGTAACCATATTGAGCACCATGACGTCCAAGTTCCCCTTCCTGGGCTGCTCAAGCTGCTGTCTTTGAGGGTCTAAGTGGAGAAGGGTCTGGGTCTGGTTTTCACCCACCTGCTGTGGGTGTGGGCATGGAAAGGAGGGGGCAGGTGTGTCATTTCCTGCCACTTCTATCCCCTGAAGGGGACATTTAGTTCTGCAGCTTTGGACTTCTGGCATAGCCAGACCTGGGGAAATGGGTTCAGGTTGTCCATGTTCTCACAAATACTTTAAATGCAGCAGGGAGAAGGGAGAAGCATCATTGTCAATGGGACCAAAAGGTAATCAAAATTAAGAAAGGAAGGTGGGGCTGGTGTTGTGGCATAGCGGGTTAAGCTGCTGCCTGCAGTGCCAATGCCAGCATTGCATATGGGCACCACTTCGCGTCCAGGCTGCTCTACTTCTGATCCAGCTCCCTGCTGATGTGCCTGGGAGGGCAGTGGAAAATGACCCAAGTCCTTGGGCTCCTGCACTCATGTGGGAGACCCAGATGAAGCTCTTGGCTTAGACGCATTAGCAGGGAGCTGGAACCGGCTGCAATTTAACTCGCTGCACCACAATGCTGGTCACGCTGCCTGAATGTGTGTCTTCTCTGGGCTCCAGACATCAATCCAGCTATTTGGTTGACCTCTTTAATTGGCTGTCTCTTAGGCATCTAAAACTTGAGATTTTCAAAATGGAATTCTTTTTAAGCATGCGTATTTTCTTTGTTCCCCAAATCTCCACAACTAGGGGGCAGCTTGGGTGTAGCAGAAACCTGGAACCCGTTTTCTCTCTGTCCCAGGCTTCCCTCATCTTAATGTCACTCCAAACCTCCCAGTTTCTACAGATGGGGGTCCCAGAAGTCAGCTTTTCCTCGCCACTTCTGGCCAAGGCAGCAGCAAGCACTGTGAGTTCGTCTCCACAACAAGCCCCTCATCCGCGCGCTGCTCTGAGTCTGCCAGCATCATCCTGCCTGGACCATCTCAGTCGCCTCTGATGGGTCTCCCTGCCTCCACTCCTGCTTCCACTGCTCTTCCCGCAGAGCAGCCAGAATCGGCTCCTTATAATAAATCAAACTCTGCTGCTCCCCTGCTGAGATCCCATCAACGCTTCTGACTCATGCGGGCTTCTTGCTGTGGTCTCCGAGGCTGTGTCTGGCCGCTTGCCTCAAACTGCCCTCCTCCCGTGCCTTCACATTCTGTGTTCTGATTACGCTGAGCCCTCTTTATGAAGTTTGCCACCTCCTGCTCTTTGCCTGCCTAAATCCTTCCTGGTTCTAATGGATCTGACCGGTCAGTCTCCTGTTGGTTGTTTCAGAATGCTCCACGTTATGAACAATAGAGCCTTGAACAAGCAGAATGCATTTGGATTTGCTGTTGGTTGTCTGATCCTCTTTGGCATAAATGCCCAGCATCGGAATTCCTTAGGTTAAATTGTGCTACAATAATGATAAAATGCCTTGCCCAAAAGTGTAACATCTTCATGATCCTGCTGATCTTTCTCCCCATGCTCATTCTCACGGAATTTGAGACAAACCCCAGACCAGGATTTGTGGGTATGCAACTTCCCATTGCCAAGCAGGAAACCCCACCCCCTTTCAGGGGAGCTGATGCCTGTTGGACAGAAGCCTGGAGGCCACTCTGGTCCTTCTGACTCTTGGCTGTGCATCCCCTCTCTTTCTCCCCTTCCACCCGTCCCACGAGGTGCATTGCTGAATAGTTCTCTGTGCTTTTTCTGTCTTTTTTTTTTTTTTTGACAGGCAGAGTGGACAGTGAGAGAGAGACAGAGAAAAAGGTTTTCCTTTTTGCCGTTGGTTCACCCTCCAATGGCCGCCGCGGTAGGCGCGCTGCGGCTGGCGCACCGCGCCTATCCGATGGCAGGAGCCAGGTGCTTCTCCTGGTCTCCCATGGGGTGCAGGGCCCAAGCACTTGGGCCATCCTCCACTGCACTCCCTGGCCACAGCAGAGAGCTGGCCTGGAAGAGGGGCAACCGGGACAGGATCTGTGCCCCGACCGGGACTAGAACCCGGTATGCCGGCGCCACAAGGCGGAGGATTAGCCTAGTGAGCCATGGCGCCGGCAGTCTCTGTGCTTTTTCAAAGTTTTTATTTATTAGTTTTTTTCTAGTGCCTGGAATATCTGAGAGTGTAGCCTGTATTACACACCTCTCAACCATTCTGACATTTGGGCCTTCTCCCTAAAACAAACTCAAATGCAGGTGAATAAATTGAAGATTTGTCTTAAATGGGCCAACAGCACCACCTGTTGACTATTATTGAGTACTACGGCCATCGTTATTCCTCTATTGAACGTACAAAATAAATACACCTGGGGATTTGTGATTGAACAAGGCAAAGATGGGGGCCAGTGCTGTGGCTCACCAGGTTAAAGCCGCAGCATACAGTGCAAGCATCCCATATGGATACCAGTTCGAGTCCCGGCTTCTGTGCTTCTGATCCAGCTGCCTGCTAATGTGTCCAGGAAAGCAGCAGAAGATGTCTCTGCACTCTTGTGGGAGACCCAGAGGAGGCTTCTGTTTCCTGGCCTGGTCTAGGCTGTCATGGCCATTTTGGTGAGTGAGCCAGCAGATGGAAGACCTCTCTCTTCTTTCTCTTTCTGTCTCTGTATTTCTGCCATTCAAATAAATGTAAAAAATGAAGAGAAAAATACAGGGTGTCGTGTTAAGGGTGGGGGATGCATGTTTAGATGAGGTGGTCAGGGATGGCCCCCTTGAACTGAGGCATGAGCTGAAACTGAGGGACAAGAAGCAAGACAGGGACAGAGCAGAGAGGACAAGGCAGGCGAATGCTCCAAGGTGATGACCAGTGTCTCTGGGAATAGAGCAACACGGCGGAAAGAGAGAGATGGGGAAACAAGTGTGTGGGATCCTGGAAGCCACTGTAGCGTGTTTGGAATTAGTATTACACACAATGGAGAGCCTGTAGGAGTTTTTTGTGCAGAGAACTGGCATAATCTTTGATTTTTAAAGAAAAATGTATTAATTTGAAAGGCTGAGTGACAGAGAGAGGGAGACACAGAGAGGCATAGAGAACTTCTATCTCTCTGTTTTACTCCCCAAATGGCCTCAGCAGCCTGGGGTTGGGCCAAGCCAAGGCTGGGAGCCTGGAACTCCAGCTGGGTCTCCCACATGGGTGGCAGGGTCCCAAGTACTTGGGCTGCCATCTGCTGCTTTCCCAAGTGCATTAGCAGGGAGCTGGATGGGAAGCAAAGAAGCCAGGAGTCGAACTGGAGCTGCAGCACGGGAAGCCGGCATCACAGGCAGTGGCTCTACACACTGGCCACAATGCCAGCTCTAGTCTTTGAATTTTTGCAGAAATCCCAGGCTTCTGTGTGGTCAATGGGTATATATGAAGACCAGTTGGAGGGCTACTGCAGAGGCCCCGGTGAAAGATGAGGTGCTTGGGCGAGGGTGGGCTAGCCAGATGATGGGGTAGGGGAAAGGATGAATATGAGATATATTCTGCCATGGAAACAGTACAGCTTTATTAGATTGAATGGGATACTGCAGTACCAGTAGAATCAAAATTACTTTTTTTTGCAATTAAATAATTTTTAAAAAATTATTAGATTTTATTTTTTTTTCCCAAAGAAACCTTTTATTTAAGGAATACAAACTTCATACATTCCATAAGTGCAACTTTAGGTATATAGTGATTTTCCCCGTCATGCCCACCCTCCATCCACACTCCCACCCCTCCATTTCCTCCCTCTCCCATCCCCAGTCCCATTCTTCACTAAGATCCATTTTCAATTAACTTTATATGAAGAAGACCAACTCTATTCTAAGAAAAGAGCTCAACAATTTGCAAAAAACAAAAAACCCAAAACACAAAAAGCAAAAAAACACAACTGTCCCTGAGCAGTTGAGACAAGGCTGTTCAAAGTCATTGCATCTCATAGTTAATTTCTCTTCTTCTTTTTTTTTTTTTTAAAAAAAAACCTTAATTTTAAAGGCGCACCCAAGAAGGATACATCTTTTGCAAGCACTTAGACATAACTATAACTTGTAAGACATTAGAATATCCTCCACTTAATACATTAAAAGAAAGTAAGTTCTTGCTAATGAGTTTTATCATTAATTAAGGAAGCACCTAAGAAAAGAAGCAATGCGGCGCCGGCACACCGGGTTCTAGTCCCGGTCAGGGCACCGATCCTGTCCCGGTTGCCCCTCTTCCAGGCCAGCTCTCTGCTGTGGCCAGGGAGTGCAGTGGAGGACAGCCCAAGTGTTTGGGCTCTGCACCCCATGGGAGACCAGGAGAAGCACCTGGCTCCTGCCATCGGAACAGCGCGGTGCGCCGGCCGCAACGCGCTACCGCGGCGGCCATTGGAGGGTAAACCAACGGCAAAAGGAAGACCTTTCTCTCTGTCTCTCTCTCACTGTCCACTCTGCCTGTCAAAAATTAAAAAAAAAAAAAAAAGAAAAGAAGCAATGGAGTTGGACACATAGGCATAACTAAAACTTGTGAGACGTAATATCCTCCACTTGTTACAGTAAAACAAAATAAATCTTTGAGAACAAGTTTTATAGTTAACTCTCATAATACAACTCCTTGAGGACAGAGGTCCTGCATGGGGAGTTAGTGCACAGTGACTTCTGATGTTAGTTTAATAATTAATACTCTATGTATGACATCAGTGATCACTTGAGGCTCTTGACGTGAGCTGCCTGGGCTGTGGAAGTCTTTTGAATCAATAAACTCCATCAGTATTTAGACAAGGCTATAAGCAAAGTGGAAGTCTTCTCCTCCCTTCAGAGAAAAGTACCTCCTTCTTTGATGACCACTTCTTTCTGCTAGGGTCTCACTCACCTAGGTTCTTCGTGTAGGACATTTTTTGCCACAGTGTCTTGGCTTTCCCTGCCTGAAATGCTCTTGTGAACTTTTTAGCCAGACCAGAATGCCTTAAGGGCTGATTTTGAGGTTGGAGTGCTGTTTAGAGCTATTGTCATTCTATGAGTCTGCTGTGTGGACTAATTTCCATGTTGGACATTCTCTCCTCTTTAATTCTTTTATTATTGCTAGGCACTTGATCCTATTTATATGATCACTGTAACACTTAATCCTATCTATATGTTTACTTTAACACTTAATATGTTCAATTTAACACTTAAGATGGCATTTTTACCACCCAGCTTAATGGAATTTGGGGTCCCCTGGCAGGTTTTTAAACTGTACCCTTAACAGTAAGTCCATAGGAATGCATGCAGAACTATACAGCTTTACAGTTACAAACTTCATATACTTAATAATTACAACTTTAGGAACATGGTGATTCTTCCCACTGTGACCACCCTCCCACCCACACTCACACTCCTCTTTCTACTCCCTCTCTTATTCCCACTCTTATGTTTTACTAATATCTATTTTCAATTGACTTTATATACATATAATTAACTCTGTTAAGTAAAGAGTTCAACAAAGAGTAAAAACAAACAAAAAAAGCAACTGTCTCTTAACAGTCAAGACAAGGGCTGTTCAAGTCATTGCTTCTCAAAGTCAATATCACTCCGACAGATTGCCTTTTAGATGCTCTATTAGTTATCACAGGTCAGAGAGAACATGTGGTGTTTGTCCCTTTGGAACTGGCTTATTTCACTAAGTATGATGTTTTCCAAATTTGTCCATTGTGTTGAAAATGGCCAGATTTCATTTTTTTTTTTACATCTGTGTAGTATTCCATGGTGTACATATCCCATAATTTCTTTATCCAGTCTTCAGTTGACAGGCATTTGGGTTGATTCTATTTCTTAACTATTGTGAATTGAGCTGCCATAAACATGAGGGTGCAGATAACTCTTTCATATGCTGATTTCATTTCCCTTGGGTAAATTCTTTAAATTCTTTTTTTTTCCTTTTAAAACTTTATTGAGACCCCTCCCATCTGCTGGCCCCACCCCTAAAGGCCCAAACAGGCCGGCAGGGCTGAAGCAAAGGGGAAGGTAATGTTTGATCCAGGTGTGTGGCATGGAGGGGGAGGGGTGAGCGAGCTGAGTCAGCAGGGGGTGGAAGGGAGACGTAGCCGGGAACCTATGAGCCGCTCTCCGCTTCATCCTAAGCTTGTAGCTCTGTGCATTGAGGAAGAAAGATCCACTCGCAGAGGTGCTGGGTTCCATTCTGACCGCCTGGCCCAAGCTTTCGGATTCTAAACAGGAAGCACCTGTGTGGGGCTTAGGGCTGGGATTGCTGATCCTCCCCCACCCCAGGACTCGGAAGACACCTTCCGGATTGCTATGCAGACAGGCAGAGTTAGACAGTGAGAGAGAGAGAGAGAGAGAGAGAGAGAGAGAGAGAAAGGTCTTCCTTTTTCCATTGGTTTACCCCCCAAGTGGCTGCTATGGCTGGCGCCCTGCACCGATCTGAAGCCAGGAGCCAGGAGCTTCCTCCAGGTCTACCATGCGGGTGCAGTGGCCCAAGGACTTGGGCCATCTTCTACTGCTTTCTCAGGCCATAGCAGAGAGCTCCATGCGGGTGCAGTGGCCCAAGGACTTGGGCCATCTTCTACTGCTTTCTCAGGCCATAGCAGAGAGCTGGATCGGAAGTGAAACATACGGGACTTGAACCGGCACCCATATGGGATGCCGGCACTGCAGGCGGCGGCTTTACCTGCTGCGCCACAGTGCCAGTCCCTGTTGTATAAGACTGCTTTAGCTATTTGGGGTCTTCTGTGCCTCCATACGAATTTCAGCATCATATTTTCTATATCTGAGAAGAATGTCCTTGGTATTTTGATTGGTCTCACATTGAATCTGTAAATTGCTTTCCAAAGTATGTACATTTTGATGATATTAATTCTTCCAATCCATGAACTTGGGAGATTTTTCCATTTTTTTGTATCTTCTATTTCTTTAATGTTTTGTAATTCTCATCATAGAGATCTTTGACATCCTCAATTAAATTTATTCCAAGGTATTTGATATTTTTTGTAACTGTTGTGAATGAGGTTGTTCTTAGAAGTTCTTTCTCAGCCATGGCATTGTCTGTGTATACAAAGGTTGTTGATTTTTGCATATTGATTTTATATTCTGTTGCTTTACCAAACTCTTCTATGAGTTCCAATAGTGTCTTAGTAGAGTCTTTTGGATCCTCTATATATTGAATCATGTCATCTGCAAATAAGGATAGTTTGACTTCCTCCTTCCCAATTTGTATCCTTTTGATTTATATATTTTGTCTAATGGCTCTGGCTAAAACCTGCAGGACTATATTGAACAGCAGTGGTGAGAGTGGGCATCCTTGTCTGGTTTGGGATCTCAGTGGGAATGCTTCCAACTTTTCCCCATGCAATAGGACACTGGCCGTGGGTTTATCATAAATTGCTTTTATTATTTTGAGAACTGGTCCTTCTATATCCAGTTTGCTTAGAGTTTTCAAGGTGATTACATTTTAGACTTCAGTAATTATGTGGATGGAGGTGCCCTCTGCTTATGAGGCAGGATGGGGAAAGAATTTGCGGTAGAAGAGGGAGTCAATATTTCTAAATCTGCCAGGCTAAGTTTGAGAGACCCATTTCCTGTGCAAATTGGTGTCAGGCAGGCTGCCAGGCTACAGGAATGAGATCAGGAGGCTTCCTCCTCTTCTCTTTGACAGTTGGAGGGTCAAAGAGAGTGTTGCTGGTGAGAGTGATCCACTGGAGAGGAAGAAATGGATGACCCAGAAGAAAGGAGACAGTGATAATACATGGAGGAAAGCAGAGAGTACCCAAGACACAAAGGGGGCAGGGCTGGTTTGATGGGAGCTAGGGATCTTTCTCCATCGACAGCTGGAAAGAAGACAAAGTGTGCATGGCTGTCTTTGTTGTATAGATTTGGAGACGAAAGAGGAGGGAGGATGAGGGTGAAGGCAGTGAAAGAAAACCCACTGTTCTCCAGCTGCCTCTGGCTGTCCTGTGCAGGCTTGGAGGAACTGGGTGGCTGCGTTGAAAAAGGATGGAGGCTTTGACAGAGGAACTCAAAGGAAGGAGAGAGGACCCAGGGAGATGAGGGTAGCTGCAAGAGTGTGATTATCATGGAAAGACAAGGGGTCTGTGCTAGATCAGGAAATCTGTAGAGAGAATTCTCTGAGCTGACACAATCAGAACTCAGAGCCAGACCTGGAATATACATGCTGAAAAGAAAGTCGCTATTTGTGTTGTTCATGCAAGAGAAGTGAAAAGAGGAGGTGTGATGCTTGGTAAAATGGAGACATCAACAGGAGCGGTTTAAAAATTGCAGATGTAAAAGGGGGGTGGCCATTGTAGTTCAGCAAGGTAAGTCTCTGGTTGGAATGTACACTTCCTGTACTGGGTGCCAGTTCAAGTCCTGACTGCTCCACTTTCAACCCAGTTCTCCACTGATGAGTCTGGGAAGGCAGCAAACGACGCGAATACTCACACCTCTACCACCCATGTGGGAGACCTAGATGGAGTTCCTGGCTCCTGGCTTCAGCCTGAGCCAGGCTGAATTTGGGGATGGAAGATCTTGCTCTCATTCTTTCACTCTACCTTTCAAATAATCAAATCATTAAAATGAGAGCTAGAGAGTAAGTTTTCTAACTACTCTCAACACCTCTTAGGGGGATTCTCTAACCAGAGCCCCTCCTGGGGATGCCACCACCGGTGCTGCCATTGACTTAGGTGCCATTTGCAAGTTCTCTGTGCATGCCCAGTAGCCTCTCCCCTGTGTGCAGGTGGGCTCTGCCCGAGGGCCTCCAAGTGAATGTACTAGTGATTGTTTTTCAAGTCTGCTCTGTTTCTGGGTTCTATAATAGAATCACATCACATCTTGTGACCTTAGGTGGGGTTAGGGAAGCCAGGCGCCGCTTTCTCAGGGGACTCTCCAACAGGATGTACTTCCAGACAAGGCACATCACCTTGTGTCTCTGTCCACGGCAAAGGTTTACACTGGGAGTACTCCTTAATTGGGTTGTGTGTATGTCATCACTCCAGATGTGGTCTCAGCAAGTGACAATTTAGGAGGCTCAATTATTTCCTAGCTCAGTCACCCATTCCCTGGAGGCCAGAAACAGAGGTCTCTGTTTACATTTAAATTCCTTCTAAGAGCATTGTGGTAGACAGGTGAGATGACTTTATATACCCCATGGCAAGAGCATGAAAACATCCCCTAAGGGAATAGCAAATGGATTGCTGTAATAAATGATTGCCAGCATCAGTTTCTGGATAACATCTGAGGGATGACAAAATCAAATCTGTCCGCTGGTGCTTTTAATGATGGCTGCAGTAACTCAACCTTCATAATTTATGTGAACAGCTAAGAGCCAGAGAGTTTTTAAAATGGCCACAAGGGGGTGATAAAAGACTACATCCTTGCCCTAATCAGCCCCTCCTTCAATTCCTTTAACAGTTTCATTCTACTGGCATTATTTCATGTTAGCAAGCTTGGTCTGCCAGGTGGGTTACTGGGGGTTCCCCTCCCATGCGTTCCACCAGCCATGTGTCACTTCCTGATGAAGTTAACTTCCTTAACATGAACATGGAGTAGTGACTTTTTAATAAGTCAATGGCATTTTCGATCAGAGATTGGATGGGTTATTTATTTCAGGGGATTATGTCTTCCTCCAAATCCTTTCCTGGTGCTGATATGGTTACATGATTAAAGCCCTTTTTTTTAAAAAAATTATTTATTTATTTGAGAGGCAGAATTACACAGTGAGAGGGAGAGGGAGAGAGAAAGGTCTTGCATCTGCTGGTTCACTCCCCAAATGGTAGCAATGGCCAGAGGTGAGCTCATCCGAAGCTAGGATCCAGGAGCTTCTTCTGGGTCTCCCACGTGGGTGCAGGGGCCCAAGCACTTGGGCCATCTTTTACTGCTTTCCCAGGCCATAGCAGAGAGCTGGATCACAAAAGGAGCAGCTGGGACATGAACCCATACACACATGGGATGCTGGCGCTGCAGGTGGAGGATTAACCTACTGCACCATAGTGCCGGCCCCAGAACCTTTCTTTGTCTTTGCCCAGTGGAGTCAGGAGGTGGGTCTGGGGTCCTGATAAGAACGAGTAAAGGACCACCACAGGGGCTAAAGCTAGCCTCTTTTTGGACTATTCTGTAGGCCTGGAGGCCACTGAAAACCCTCTGGGTTAGAACAGAGAGCAGCACCTGAAGCCCAGTAGGGGTCTCTAGCATCAAGTTGTGAACTTCTTCCATACCTTGAATGAATGCTGCCGGGCTCCATACAGTTAGTGTTTGCAGGAACAGTGTGAAACCTGGTCACTGGCCTGACACGAAGGCACTGGAAGTCGGTGCCTTGCCACGGGCTCACAGGAAGCAGAGCTGTGGTGGCAGAGCTCCCGCTCTCCCTGGTAGGGTCACAGTCCTATGGGCTCAGCTGTGAGCCCCTCCACCCACGGTGGCAACGCTCACTGCCACCAACTCCACCTTGACGTGTCAGCCTGCAGGAACTACTGCCATCCCCGTCTGTGACTTCTATTCTCATGCGCACCGTATGCAGGTGCAGGGGAGCTGTGTCTATAACCACACGAAGGCCTACGTAGCTTTGCTGCTGCTTAATTCTAGCTGACTCACGCAGCCCCTCCCTGGTTCCTGCCTGTCGGGGGACTGAAGCCCACTGCAGATGAGGACTCCCTTGGTTTTGGTTACAGCACAATCAGGCCTCCCTGGGTTCCCTCTGGCTTGGTAAGGAACCTCCTCAGAGGCCCAGTGGGACAGGGGTGTGGGGGCGGCCTTGTGGGACTGACTTCTGCTGAGTTGTAAGCACCCCTTCCTTTCGTTGGAGCCCAGCTGGTGGCCCACAGGAGGCAGAGGTCTATGTTAGCACTTGGTAGTTCTCAAGCTACTCTGCCGACCGCCACCATCTGCGCAGACAGGAACTGTTCCTTCTGTAGGATCACAGTCGCCCTGTCTAGGGTGGTTGGGCACGCCCACTGCCAGCGGCCTGCGGCAGGTGAGCAGGCTGCTTCCAGGGCCAAGACCCAACGGCAGAGGACCCTGCTGCGCGTGGCACTTCAGGCTGCACCTCAACCCAGGGGCATCTCCCAGCGGCCCCGCCAAGTCTGGACCTCCAAGGATAGCTCTCCTTGTCCTCTCCTCGCTATTTTTAAAGCATAAACCTCTAACAAACTGCAAATCGGCATCTCCCTACACGGCAGGCACAGGAAGTACTCAGGCTGCTGGTACTTCTGCCGCATCTCCGAGACACAAGCTGTCTTCCCTCCTGTTACAAAACGTCCCTCCTGCCTGAGGCCAGTCCAAGTCAGCTCTGCGGCCTGGTGCTCCGGTACCCCCGCCTCGGAAGCTGCTTCCCAGCTGACAACTCTAGATAAGTCAATCCTTTGACTAGTTAGAGTGCAACTGCAGGAGTCACGCTTTCCATAAACTTTAAAGACATTTTCAGAAACCTGCAGGTGCTACATACTCTTAGTTCAAGAAAGGGAGCAGAGTACAGCCTGTTCAAGGACGGAGGCTGCCCTACGGTGACGAGGCACCCTGGAGGTCCCACACTCAGGCTTAAGGACCTGGGGAACCCCTCATCACATCCAGCCACCTGCTTAAGGCTTTTTTACATCCTCTCGGAGTGGCCAGACTCACAGGACACCAATAGGATCTGGGGGAGGCCTCCCTGATGGCGACACATGCCTTCTCAGGCAATGGCTCAGCTCCAGCCTCTGCTGTATGCAACACTAGAACACGGGCGTCAGTCTTTCTATTTCCGTAACAACCCTCTAGTAGAGAGGTACAATCAATGCTGGTACACTCTCCCCAACCTCTTCATCTTGGTCAAACTGTTTTCCAGAAATGGCTTCTCAAACTTGGCTCTCCAGTACACTCCTCTTTACTTAGTATCTGTAAGAGGCAAACTCTGTGGGAGCTGTGATCCCGGACAGCAGAATCACCAGACAGGGCCAAGGGCTTGTTGGGTACGGAGTTGTTTCGCACTCCATCATCAACCCATGGTATTAAAAGGCTCACACTTGTGACCAGATTTCTGTGCCATGGGCAAATAGTTTTAAAGGCATGTGTTGTACAATAGAAGGCAGAAATCAAACTCAAGGAGAGCTGCAGGAATCTCACAGATTTAAGAACTAGAGCTTCTATGGTCACCCACGGCTCCTGCTTCTTCTGGCCAAAGGACATGGTTTTTCTGGGTTGGCACCCCAAATGTCACCTTCTAGCACCCTGGGCCACTTGACCCGAAGGCCATGTTTTCCACCTGCAAGACACTGATAATACCACCTACACTTGCAGGCCAGGGCCTGCGACTAAATATATCCTATGAGATTACAGTACCTGTATTTTGGGACAGGCTAAGCCTGGAATGATCGCTAAAAACCGAGGAAAAAACGGAGGGGGGGAAAAAAAACCAAAACCCTGATCCCTAGATTCTGATAAACTGCTCGCAACTTTTAGATGGTTTACAAGGGAGCAGTGGCCCTGGCTGAGCTCACGCTTGTTAATGTAAATCAGTAAGAAACAAAGCTACACACGACGGCTCTCTTCTCCCTCTGGCTCTAACAGCAGCTGATCATCAAATAGGTGTAGAAGGAAGAAGGAGAGCTCCAACTACGAAAGAGGAGCGCGTACCATGGCTTAGATCTGGGAGCGTCACTGCTCACAAAAGGATGCATCGTTTTTTCTTTCTTTTTATTGTTAGGCTGCAACATACATGGCTTAATACAACAGAAAAACATTTAATTAAGTGAAAAGTAATAAACTGAACAATAAACAAATAAAACTCAGAACAAAATATTTTCCATTGGAAACATGTTAAGATGAATACGGGGCTTCGTTACCATCTCACGGCAATTTTCTTCTGTGTTACTAGCCTGCACACCCCATGTTTTCTGTAATCATGCAGATGTGAATGGGACTTCGAATGATTCAGTAAATGAAAAGTCCGTTTACTGCAGGGAATCATTTCACAAGGCAGCCAAACTGGGTTTAGAGAACAAAATTATTCACGAAATTCTCCACGTGTTTAGGTTCATTTTAGAATCCATGAACCTTAAGCTGCTCCTCCTTGACTATGCCAACCTGCAAAAACAAAGTTCAATTTAGTGGAATTACTCTAAGGAATACATAACTTAATCCCTAAGAAACTACAGCCACCACTTCAAAGAGTAACAGCCTACAGCAGCAGTATCGTCCGTGGCGTGCACTGGGAACAGTTAACAACTCACCATAGAGATGTTGAGGTATCTGCCGCATGCCAACAAACACCCCTTAGACCCAGGAATGGGCAGCTCATTCTAACGACAGAATCAGATGCTTAAAGGCCTTACTGCCTTCAAAATGAATGCCAACTCTGTAATTTAATCAGCTGTTTCACTTCATTCATGGGACTGGGTTTACAGCATTGCCTTTACATTCGATTCTAAAAGCAGTCTCAAGGTTACACGGGAAGCACCCACCCACTCACCTCCAAGAGAAACTGGCAAATGTTTTTCCTTTGGTCACCTTGAAGCTGAATAACCTCTCCGTATTCAGGATGTTCAATCACAGTACCGTTACAAGCAAATTTCTGGACAAGCACATAAGCGGACAACATAAGTCAGTCAAATACAACACTGTGTCAGTAGGCGTGACAATCTATTGATAATCTATTTGAGAAACCCTCCCAAGTTAATTTGGAAACCAATCAGATCGTAGCAGCCAAGGAAGGCCCTCAGATGGAACATCAACAACTCCGTGTCTCCCATTCTGCCTGGCAGCCATGTGAATCACGTTCTAAGAGCCCGGACTGTTGATTCCACACAGGCTGGGAGCTTCCGTGGGTCCCAGCACTTCGGCACACAGGGACACGCTGACCCATCCAACCCCCTTGCACCCTTCCCTCGTGACAGCGTCACCTTTTTGAAAGCTTTCACGAGCTTCTTTTTGTCATAATCATCTGCAATGCCCTGGACAGTGGTGAGCGTCTTCCTGCCGTTCCGTTGCTGGATCCTTATATGAATGTAATCCTCTGTCCCCGCCGGGAGTAAGTCGTCACCCTTAGTTGCATCAGCAAAGGGGTCTGCAGAGGGAGACAAAAAAAAAAAAAAAAAAAATCCAAAGGAGAAAAACATTTTTTTTTTTTTTTAAGAAGGTACCTTCTAGAAACACAGCAGCGATCGAGACAATCTGGCTACGAAAGTTCCAGCGCCTTTGCTCTGCGCTTGCGGGCGAGGATGGAGATGGCGGTGCTACCTTAATAGGATATCCGAGGTCCTCACAAAATGAGCAAAAAAAAACCCAAAAAGGGCTGTCCGCTGATGTCTGCACCAAAAACAATGTGATCACGGAACACGGCCCTCTCACGAGACAAGCAGAGCTGCACAAAACCTTCATTTTGCAGCCAGTTAAAAAAAAAAAAAAATTAAATGTGCGTCATCTCAATTCCCAATTTCTGATGACAACGCGAGCATCCGACTAAGCCCACCCCAATCACTCCCAGTAACGCCACCTGGCCAAAAAAAAAAAGGCAGACACCGGCTCCAGCGCCCACGTCGGGCGGGCGCCAGCCTGCAGCCCGCCCCGGGCCTCCACGGCGGCTCCTCGGGCCAGGGCCGCCCGGCCGTCCCCCGGGCGGCGGCAGCGGGCCCGGGCCGGCCCCGGGAGGCGCCGTGCTCGGGGACGGGGTCGCAGGGGGCCCAGTCGCCATCTTCCGGGCGCCGAGACAAAGCCCCGCTTCCCCGCACCTCGGGCGCGCCGATCTTACCGAAGGATTGGAGGTTCTGGATAGTGGACATGCGACACTAGTGTGAGGCCGGTGAGGGGATAAAATGCCTGCGGGGCCCGCCCGGATCACCGTGTCAGGAGGCTGCAGTGGCGAGAAAACGGAAATCGGCACCCAAACGCTTCGTCCCGGGGCTGCGAGGTGCGGCTAGAGCAGCTGCGGCGGCGGCGGCGGCGGAAGCCGGGAGGAGGCAGGAAGAGGCCAAGGAGGAGGCGGAGGAAGAGGCGGCGGCGACGGAGGCGAGGACGCGAGAGAAGAGGCGGCGCTGCGGCTTCTCCCACAAAATGGCCGACGGAGACTATTTAGCCGCGCCCGCCGCCTCTCCCACGTGACGCTCTCCGCGCCAGGCATTCTGGGACTTGTAGTTTTCCGGGCGGCGTCGGAGCCCAGGTTAGCCCAGGCCCTCGGGCTCTGGAGGCCGCAATTCCCGGCAGGGCGTGCGCCCTGCGGCGCAGGGCGGCCCGGGCCAGGGAGGTTCTTGGCGGCGTGCGACTTGGGCTGCGCTGCTCTTGTGCTCGCTGGCGCTCCCTCCACTTCCTTTCCTCCCTCGTGCAGCGGCGCTGCGGCGTTGGGGAGTCAGCCCTGTCATTTTTCGAGGCCCGCGGCCCTGTAGGCAGGATGGAGGTGCAGGAGCCAAACAAGCGTCCTCCTAGCATCGAACTTTCAACTCCTAGTGGCTGGGTCCCTGTTGGTCCTCGCTCAGATTGGAAGTGGGAGCCCGCCTTCCAGGGTTGGGGCGCCATGGGGTTCCCTGGCTCGGTGGAGTCCGAACGCCACCGTGTGTCTCTGCTTACCCGAACGTCGACTGCTAGACGCCAGGGTCTGGCTGTGACCTGAAGGCCTGCAGCCTTAACGGGCTTCTAGGTGCTGCTGATGGACAGGTGTGGGCCCAGCCTCATCAGGGGCCTGGCTTCTAGTGGGACTGCGGGAAGTGAGTCGAACGTGCCGAGAAACCGGGCTGACTTGTGTTGTTCGCAGGGTGCAGCTCAGAATCTGAGCGGGAAAGGTGCCCGGTAGGAGGCTTCTTCCAAAAGTTCATGGAATGAAAAGGTATGTCTGTTCCGGTGCAGAGAAACTCGAAGTCTGTGCATAGTTTTTCGTTAACAAGCAATTTCCATGAACTCTTTAAGACCCCTTGTACGCGTGGTTTTCACTTGTGTTTTAGTTTATTTCACAAAAAGCCTATATTTTAATCCCATTTTTTTCTACAAACTTTTCGAAGCACTCTCCTGTAAGTTGAAGGTGAGTTCAACTAACAGGTACCAAAACTGTAGCAATGTCTTCCTGTAAAGTCACAGGCACAAAGACAAACCCGAAACTTTGAGAATTAGCTCACCCAGGCAGGTGTCAATGGTCAAACCCCGTTGGCTTTCTAGAAGCAGAGAGATTAAAATTCAGGATTCTTAAACTTGGTTTGCCGCCGAGGTTTTGTGAAGACTGTAGATCTTTCTCAGAATAATACTTTAAGTACTTAAAGCAAAATACCAGTGTATAGGATTACAAAAGAAGCCAGTTAAGTTGAAATTGTAAACAATACATTGCAACGTGGTATCTACCTTGCTGATGCATTAAGTAGCTTAGCTGCAAGTCTAATAGCTACAATAGTTTGAAAAGGTGATACACATAACTGGTGTTTTGAGATGTCTGTAACATCAGAAAATAATATGCAAATATCTTCCTTCTGTTGGTTCAAAGTAACAGGTCCTTCCAATACTACTGTGGTGTTGCCTGTGTTCGCAATGGAAGGAAATGCTACATTTTGCTCTAGGTTAGCAAAAGTGCAGGGGTAATCTTTTTCCCCATCAAGTTTAGGAAGCCCTACCTTTGCAGTTTTGGTCGTGAACCCAGGCTCTGCAGACCCCAGGTAAGGGATATCTGGATTTAATAGTTTTATGAGTAACCGTGCTGATACTTACCACTTATGGAGGGCTTATTATTTGCCTGTTGCAAGGTTTAGATATAATGTTAACGATCTGCATAGAGTCCTCTGTGTAACAGAGCCATTCTATATAACAGATGTAGAGATTAAGACTTGTGCTTTAAGTAATTTGCTTTTTAAAAAAGTCAAATTCTTAACTCAGGAATCTAAGTTTTTGGTCTTCTGTCCCTGATTCAAATGATAAACACTTTTATACAAACTAGGGTATCAAGTTCTGGAGCTGGTCCTGAAACACAGTTAAAATACTTTTGTAAGTGTGCCTTAAAGTAATCTTAATACTGTAATTTTATACTCTAATATTCTAAGACTCTAAGTAATTTTTAGAACTCTAGATGAATCACAGAATAAATGAAACATATCTGTATTTTGTTCCCACTCTAACTAGATGCACCTAACTTTTTTGAATTATTTCTTCAGAAGGAACCAAGAGTAGTCCATGAAAAGAATTTCAAAGAAACAGAGAAGTTTAAAAAATAATTCCAGAACTCTTTGAATTTTCATTGTCATTTACCCCTGTTAGGAGAGGTCATGCTTTCTTAGACCTTGGAGTTCCATCAGAGACCTCCAGAAACTTGGAAATCTTTACCCAAATTCAGTAGGAATACAGGTTGGAAACAGTTGTGGTTATCGAAGGCTCTTCTGATTCCCTGGTCATGCGGTCTTTATGTTTAGACCTGTACTGTCCAATACAGGAACGACTAGCCACGTGAGGCCACTGACCACTTGCAGGTTCAAACTGAGATGTCTGGAAGTTTCAGATGCATCATGTCTTCCTAATTGTAGTTTTACTTCTTTCTTTTTACTTTTAAAATGCATCCATTAGAAAACTTAAAATTATATGTGGTTCAAATCCTAATTTGGAGTGAAAGGATTTGAACCCTGAGTAAGGTTATAAAAAGAACGAAGCATTTAAAATCTAGTGTTTTTAGTTCTAAAAGGTACCCACTAGCTTAAAGTCATGGTTTCCTGCCATATTTCAGAAAGGAGTACAAACCATGCGTAGAGAATAATAGTAATTGACTAAAGTAATAATAGTAATCAGGACAGAGAAAATGAAGTAGAACAGTTGAAGAAGAGAAGTCCCCAAAGCTAGAGGTAGCCTCCAAATCTGGTTTCTAATTTCCTGGCAATTAAGACAAGAGGAAATCGGCTAGAAAACCCTAAGTGTACAGGAGGAGAACGTACCAGTTGCGCAGGAGGAATAGCTCTGCCTAGCTCTGAAGCCCAGGAGGGGTTTTTCTAGAGCCCTCATAAAGGGGACACTATGATGTAGTATCCCTGCGATGAAGACAGTGTTAGGTTTTATGCAGCTGTTTCTTGTTTCTGCTAGTCCTGAAGACATGCTGTTTGAGAGCCTTGGGTCCTTCTCTGCCCACAGACTGCCTGCTATGTTGGATAATGAGCTAATGGCCACTCAGATGTCTGTCCTAAGCAGGTGCAGTTGAAGGACAGCCCCAGCTGCTACCCTTTCGTTTGAGCGTTGGGTTTGCTGAGGCCACACTTATTAGCTCTCCCCAGCCAGTGACCACGTACAGTAAAGCTACTAATGCAGACCTGTTCTTGAGAGAGGTGGGATCCTCTGACTGGTAACTATGGCTCAGGGACTCTCAGCTGGCCTCGCTGAATTTAGATTTGTGCTGAACTCTAAGACCTTTCTTTACTGCTCTTCTTCCTTCTCTCCTCAGGGTGAGACCACCTCTGGTTCCTTCCCCTTTCCCTCACAGGTGTTTCCCCCAGTAAGGCCCACCTTTTCTTCTGGGTTTGCACCTTAAACTAAGCCCTTTGTACCTCTATATCTGATGGTAAGAAAATGTAAGCACATTGAAAGGTAAAACGAAGGTCTATATAATCCTTGGAGCAGATGTCCCAATCTTCGTAGGAAAGGCTGCTGCCATCCCCTGACTGGGATGACGCTGGGATCTTTTACTGCATCCGTGAAATGGGACATTACCATCCCCAAGTGCCTTGTCCATGAAGTTGACACTTGCAGAACACCAAGTCAAAGAGAAATTCCAAAGAATGAGTGTCTTGTTCACTTCTGAGCATCGTAACTAGTGTTTCTCATAGCTCAGTTTTTAATGAGTGTTAAATAGCTGAGGCTTTAAAATTTTGTTTTCTGGTTGGAACCCTATTGCCCAGTGGCTAACAATTTGCATGATACAAGTAAACAGAACTCAATTGCTAATTACGTCTAAAACAGTGATTAATGAGTCAGTTTCTGTAGGAATCTGTAGGATGTGAAGACCAATAGAAAAAGTCAGTGTAGGCCTGATTCTTAATCTCATGTGGTGGAGAAAGAAGGAGACTTGAGTGAATGGGCTCTGTATATGTAGGCACTTAATTAAAAATATTGATGATGGTTGTCTGAGGACATCCATTTGTGATGTTTTAACAAAATTTCAGAGACTGGGTGTTTTGTAAATAACAGAGATCTGTTGGCCTACAGTTCTGCAGGCTGGAAATGCTACAACCAAGGTGTTGGCAGGTTTGGTGATTCTGATTCCAAAATGGCACCATGAATGCTGCATCTTCCCGAAGGGAGGAAGCTTGGCCCTCACTTGGCAGAAGGTGGAAGGGCAAAGAGTCGAAGGGAGGCCAGACTTGCCCTTTGATCACAGGATTAATCCGTACATGAGAGCAGAGCCTTCATGATCTGCACACCTGCCGTTAGATCCCACATCCCAGCCCTGTTGCCTTGGGGATTAGATTTCCAGCATGTGTATTTCTGGAAGACATTCAAACCATGGAAGTGATCCACGTGCTGATGAGTAGCATATTAGATGTGGGGTATCCTCAGAGTATTACACTGAATGGAAACACTGTGCAGTTGCTAAAGAGCCAGTATTTCTTCTTATGTTCAGGGAGCTAGCAAATCTAAAAGAAGAGTTAAATCCAGCCAACATGCAATCAAGTAGCAAATAGAATAAAAAAATTTCAGAGATGTGGGAGTTTGAAGACTTAATGGAGTTAACCCAGGAAATCTGAGGGCATTTCTCTGAGGTAAAAGCTCTCTATTGGTTATCTTAGGAGGAATGTAGATACACAGCCGTGCTACTCAACTTGTGGTTTCCAGGATGGAGAAAGGATATATCTAAATGTCTCTCTCTCTCTCTGTCTCTCTCTCTCTCTATTTTTTGTTCTATCCTCTGCCTGTCAAGAACTGTGAAGGACTTGAGATTGTAGCCTAATTGTCAAGCTAAAAATTTCATACATGCTTATGGGAATTCTAAAGCTTCAAGGATTAGAGACAGAATACTTTATTACTCATGGAGGAAGTAGTAGCTACCTCCAGCTTCGTGTTCACGTTGGCTTCCCAGAGGAATGGCTGCATATGCACTGGGTGGCCTTCAGGGAGAGGAGTGGTGTGCGGGTGGCATCTTCTGCTTTTATTACGAGCAGTAGCTGTCGGAGGCCACCCGACAAACCACATGGAGACACGCAGCACTCAGTCAATTCATCACCACGTTTATTGCCTCATCGCGTTCCAAGCCTAAGTAGGGGGCCCGGCGATGAGGGACTGGAGGCAGTCTCCCTAAGGAAACCCTTCAGTCTCCAGCCCCGAGCACACAGAAAGACAAGGATATATACCCCAGACCCCATACAGATAACATTCATTGTGTGCAATCATGCATAGCACAGGAATAGAGCAAGTTTACAAAGTAGCAATGATCAGGGTACAAGCTCTGCAGATAGAGCAAAGAACATCATAAACCTTCATCAGAAGTCACATCCTGCCTGCAGGAATGTGGGATGAAAAGTCTTGGAAACAGGATTAGATAAGGGACAGCCTCAGCCTGCTGCATCTCATGTCAGGCCAGGGCCACTGGCCCCGACAAGTAGCAAGCTTGTCTTGGGGAAGGTGGCACTTTTTCCTTCAAGATTGCTCCCTGAAATCATAACCCAAAGAGAAATGGCAAGGATGAAGCAGCCAAGGCCTTGAAGCCTTATAAAATTAGCAAGCACGTGCAGGTACCCTCACGGCCCATAGTGGGTTACTTCCCCTCAGCAACTGTCTACTCTTTCTTTATGGGGGGGGGGGGGGAATCTGAGTACTCTGGGAGCACTCCATTGGCTGTGTTTTCTGGTGGACAAGGCCACTGCATGTTGACAGGTCCTGTACATGAATGTGTCACTCTTTCATCCTGTGTTCTCAAGTGCCTAGAAAGTCATGAGGGCAGACGTAGGCAGCTGCTTTCCCCTGCTTATCTTCTACGTCCTTGAACTCATTCTTCTCAATTTCCTTCTTCCCATAGAGCCAGCTGGTTCTGTGAGTGAACACTGGAGTTAGGGGAGAGAGAAGGCCTTAGAGGTCTTCAATCCTTGACTTAATGTTCCAGCCCAGATTTCCTGATAGTTCTGCATTGGGGTTTCAGCCACAAGCTTGGTCTACAGGAGTAGTGTTAGTCTTCCTTTACTACTGACCCTTGATAAGTTATCTTCCCTATGGTCCTAGATATGACTTGAGTATACCTGGGTCCAGTGGATTTATTTATGGTATGGAATTTGAGGGGCCATGCTGAAGGGTTCGATGTGGCATCCTGTCCTTGTCTAGTCATTAATAGCTGTGAGAATGTTACCTAAGTCTCAGTCTTCTGTGAAAGGGACAGAACTCACTCCTGCCTCACAAGGTTGTGTAATAATTGCATCAGAAAGCATCTAAAACACTTATTATAGCCCTTGGAACAGAAGATGAAGCCCTGTCCATTAAAAGTCTTTTCCGGGAGTTATGTGAGGGAAGTGAATTTAATGTGAGGTTGAGGTAGTTAATCGAGCATTATACATTCTCTTACAAAATATATGAGATATTTCTCTCACTGTCTTTTTTGTTTTTTGTAAAAGACCTTTATTTTGGCTCAGGGTTCTGGAGGTTAAGTCTAAGGTCAGAGAGACTGTTTCCCACAAAGTTGTCACAACATGGCAGAGGGTGGAAGGGCAAGTGAACATGTGTAAAACAACAAAAGCGTGAGTGGCCGGTGCTCTTTATAACCTGCTCCTCTGATAACCAGCTCACTCCTATGAGAAAGACATTAATCCCTCTCAGTGACCTAATTACCCCTCAAAGGCCCCGTCTCCCAACACTATCACAGTGGCAGTCAAACTTTAACATGAGTTTCAGATGGGTGGAATGATTTTCAAACCACAGCAACCGCAACTACAGGTTGTAATGGATCACAAGTTTACCTCTAGAACATAGTCTGTTTGCTAGAAATATCTTTAATTTAAAGCCTTATTAAGAACAAAATGAAAGTTGTACCTTCAAAAGTTTTGCCCCTAAACAAAATCATATACAAAGACATTTATGTTCACAACAAAGTTCTAATTTATGTTCATTCTTGCTTCAATAAGCACCACCCATAACAGGGCATGGAAGATAATAAACCTGCAAAAGAGATGTGCTATACAAATGAATGGATTGGGGGGGTTATTGAAGTTTTTCTTTTTAAATGACAAACCATTGTTTCTCAACAGTAAAGACAAGGGCTATAAATAATAATCACATCTCAAAATATCAATTTCACCCATAGGTTACTTTTTTTGGTACTCTGTTTTTGTTACCACAAATGAGGGAAAACATGATCTTTGTCTCTTTGGGACTGGGTTATTTCACTAAGCATGATGATCTACAGCTGCATCCATTTTGTTGGAAAAGACAGGATTTCATTTCTTTTTCTGATGAATAAGTAGTATTACAACATGTATATTACCATAATTTGTTTATCCAGTCATCAGCTGATGGACATCTGGGTGGATTCCATATTTTGTTATTGTGAGTTGAGCTGCTATAAACATGGGGATACAGATAACTCTTTCCTATGCTGGTTGCATTTCTTTTGGGTAAGTTCCCAGGAGTGGAGTGGCTGGCTCATATGGCAGATCTGTTTTCAGATTTCTGAGATGTCTCCATACTGTCTTCCACAATCATTGTACAAGTTTACATTTATACTAGCCTTGTATTAGTGTACATTTCACCCCACATCCTTGCCAGTATTTGTTATTTGTTGGGTGATGGCCATTCTAACTGGGGTGAGGTGAAGCCTCTTTGTGGTTTTTATTCACATTTCCCTGCTGGCTTTTGATCCCAAGCATCTTTTCATGTGTCTGTTGGCCGTTTGTATTTGCTCCTTAGAAAAATGCCTGTTCATATCCTTAGATCTTTTTTCAACTGGATCGCTTGTTTTGTTGTTCCTTGTGTATTCCGGGTATTAATGCTTTATCAGATGTACAGTTGGCAAATGTTTTCTTCCATCCTTTCAGTTGCCTTTTCACTTTGCTGAAGGTTTCCTTTGCCGTTCAGAAACTTCTTGGCTTGATACAATCCCCTTTGTCTATTTTTGTCTTTATTGCTTATGCTTCTGGAGTCTTATCCAAGAAGTCTTTGCCTTTGTTAATGTCTTGCAATGTTTCCCCTAGTAATTTGATGGTTTGAGTTTTCAGGTTTAGATCCCTGATGCATTGTGAGTTGACTTTTGTATAGGATGTAGGGTAAGTTTAATACTTCTGCGTGCAGAGACCCAGTTTTCCCAACACCATTTGTTGAAGAGACCGTTCTTCAGGGAGTGATTTCAGCTCATCTGTCAAAGCTCAGTTGGGGGCTGGCGCAGTGGGTTAACGCCCTGGCTTGAAGCGCCAGCATCCCATATGGGCGCTGGTTCGAGTCCTGGCTGCTCCACTTCCAATCCAGCTCTCTGCTGTGGCCTGAGAAAGCAGTAGAAGATGGCCCAAGTCCTTGGGCACCCTGCATCTGCGTGGGAGGTCCAGAAGAACCTCCTGACTCCTGGCTTCTGATCGGCCCAGCTCCAGCCATTGCGGCCAATTGGAGAGTGAACCATCAGATGGAAGACCTCTCTCTCTCTCTGCCTTTCCTCTCTCTGTGTAATTCTGACTTTCAAATAAATAAATAAATCTTTTTTTTTTTTTTTAAAAAGCTCCGTTGGAGATGCGTGGATTAATTTTCTCTAGTCTGTTCCATTGGTTGCATGTTTATTTTTCTCCCAGCACCAGCCTGTTTTGATTATAACAGCCCATAATATGTGTTGAAATCTCATATTATGATGCTCCTAGCTTTATTTCTATTCTTTAGGAATGCTTTAGCTATTTAGGAGTCTCTTGTGATTCCATATGAGTTTTAGGGTCATTTTTCCAGATCTGAGAAGAGTATCTTTGGTATTTTGATTGGGACCATGTTGAATCTGTTAATTACTTTGGGTAGTTTGGACACGTTGATGATATTAATTTTCCCAATCCATGAACATGGAAGATTTTTCCATTTTTTTGTCAGTGTTGTCGTCTTTTTTTTTCCTTAATGTTTTGTAATTTTCATTGTAGAGGTCTTTCACATCCTTGGCTAAATTTATCCCAAGGTATTTATTATTATGAATGGGACTGGTCTTAGAAGTTCTTTTTCAGCCATGGCATTATTTACATATACAAAGGCTAATGATTTTTGTGTGTTGATTTTATATCCTGCCACTTTACCAAACTCTGTTATGAGTTCCAGTAGACTTTTATTGGAGTCTTGTGGTTTCCCTATGTTTAGGACCATGTCATCTGCAGACAGAGCTAATTTGACTTCCTCTTTTCCAATTTGTATCCCTTTGATTTGTTTTTCTTAGCAAGTGGCTCTAAAACTTCCAGAACTGTACTGAATAGTAATGGTGAGAGTGGGCTTCCTTGTGTGGTTCTGGCTTTCAGTGGAAATGCTTCCAGCTTTTCCCCATTCAATATGATGCTGGCTGTGGGTTTGTCATATATTTCCATGATTATGTTGAGGTATGTTCCTTCTATATCCAATTTGCTTAATTTTTTTTTTTTTGTAATCATGAAAGAATGTTATATTTTATCAAATGCTTTCTCTGCATCTATTGAGATAATCTATGGTCTTAATTCTTTAGTTTGTTAATGTGATGTATCACATTTATTGATTTGTGTATGTTGACCCATCCCTTCATACTAGGAATAAATCCTGTTTGATTTGGGTGAATGATATTTCTGATATGTTGTTGAAATCATTTAGTTAGTATTTTGTTGAGGATTTTTATATCTGTGTTCATCAGGGATATTTGTATCTTTTAATTGGAGAATTTAGGCTGTTTATTTATTTAACTTATTTGACAGGTAGAGTTAGATAGTGAAAGAGAGAGAGAGACAGAAAAGTCTTCCTTCCATTGGTTCACCCCATAAATGGCTGCTACAGCCGGCGCTGCACTGATCTGAAGCCAGGAGCAAGGTGCTTCCTCCTGGTCTCCCACGTGGGTGCAGGTGTCCAATCACCTGGACCATCCTCCACTGCCTTCCTGGGCCACAGCAGAAAGCTGAACTGGAAGAGGAGCAGCTGGGACTAGAACCTGGTGCACATATGGGATCCCAGCACCACAGGTGGAGAATTAGCCAAGTGAGCCACAGTGCCGGCCCCTAGGCTGTTTATAATCAAGGTTATTATTGATATGCAACTACTTGGCACTGCCATTTTTCATAAATATTTCTCTTATTTGTTTTGGATTTCCTTTGTAGTTTTAGTAGGAGATTTTCTGCTTTAACATGATGGTATCTTTCTGTTTCCCTGGATAGCAAATTCTTAAGTATCATTTATGAGGCTGGACTATTGGTGAAAAACTCTTTAATTTTCTGTTTGTTTTGGAGGGTCTTTGTTTCCCATCAATTTATACGTAAGAGCTTTGCTGGGTACAGTATTTTGGGTTGATAGTTTCTTTCTTTTAGGACTTTGACTATGTCTATCCATTTTTTCCTACTCTGTAGGGTTTCTGATGAGAAATCAGATGTCAGTCTAATTGGAGATTCTTTGAAGGTAATTTGGCATTTCAGTCATGCATATTTTAGGATCTGTTGAAAGTTTGACTATAATGTGTCATGGTGAAGTTCTTTGCTGATCATGTCAATTAGTTTTATGTGCTATCTGTACTTGGATGTCCCTACCTTGAAATTAGCAGTTTTCTGCTGTTATTTCATTGAGTAAGTTTTCTAATCCATTTCTCTTTCCACACCTTCAGGAACTTCTAACACAAGCATTTTTTTGTTATTTGATAGTGTCCCACAAATCCCAAGCACTTTTTTCAGATTTTGGAATTTTTTCTTTTTTTCTATCTGAGAAATTTCCAAGGATTTGTCTTTTAGCTCAGATAATCTTTCTTCTGCCTCACCAAGTGTGTTTCTAAGGCTTTCCACTATATTTTTTATTCTTTATTTTTAAAAAGATTTATTTATTTATTAGAGAGAGAGAGAAAGAGATATCTCCCATCTGCTAGTTCTTCCCCCGAATGGCCACAATGGCCAGGGCTGCGCCAGGCCACACAGCCAGGAACCAGGAGCTTCTTCTGAATCTCCCACATGAGTGCAGGGGCCCAAGTACTTGGGCCATCTTGCGCTGCTTTCCCAGGAGCATTAGCAGGGCTCTGTATAGGAAGTGGAGCAGCCATGATTTAAACTGGTGCCCATATGAGATACCAGTGCTGCTGGCTGGAGATTTAACCCTCTGAGCCACAGTGCTGGCCCCTCCACTGCATTTTTTATTTGACATATTGAATTCTTCATTTCTAGTATTTCAGATTGATTTCTCTCCAGTACTGTGTTTCAGCAAAAGTTCTCATCCATGTCATGTATGAATTTCTTTAACTCATGTGTTTGCTTCTCTGTGTTTCTGAGTAATCTTATATCGTTCTTTTGAATTCCTTTTCAGGCATCTTGTGAATCTCTACATTGTCACATTCTAATATTGAAGTTTTGAATTCCTTTTGGGGAGTCATATTGTCTTCCTTGTTCATGATTCTTTTATTGCTCATTTATTTTTAGGCACTTGTAGACTCACTTGGTTTTCTCCTCTTTGAAATATTCCTCTGTGGCTTCGTGGAGTGTCTGCTCCTTCAGCAGATAACTGGATTCATGTGCTGGGTGGGGCAGGGAGCTCTGACCAGGGCTTCAGGGTGGTGCAAGAGTCCAGAGTGATACCCTAGTTGGTCACTGTAATTTCCTCTAAGATCAGTAGTGGGGAGGTATGATCTCATCTGCTGGCATGATCATAGCCCCACCCCCTCTCTGTCAAAGTGAACCAACTGTCCAGGTTGAGCCCACAGTGGCCACATACCCCACTCAGCAGGTGCATAAAGCACACAAAGGGTCTGTGTGCTTCTCAGTGTGAGCCCGAACCCTCTATGGTAACCCACCCTGCGTACTCAGGGAACTCTGGGCCTCTGAAGCCAGTCACAGTGATTGCACAGAGACCCAGCCACACCCATGCCCTCTCATGCAGTCACAGAATTCCCACAGTCATAGCGTGCAAGGCTCCTGCAGTCACATGGGGCAGGAGACCCCACTCTTTGCCCTGCAAGCCTTCCCTGGCCATAGAGAGAGCCAACGCATTACCAGAGCCAGCTGCTTGCCTGATGGAAGTTGGTCAGTGCTCTTCCTAAGCAGGTTGAATCTGGGTGCCTTGACAGAGTGAAGGGAGGAGAGTGAATCACAGGCCTAAGTGCCTGCCACCCTTCCAGCCCAGGCGTAAAGTCAGTGGGAGTTCTTGATTTATCCCTCCAATAAAATCGCCCAGTCACACATGGGCTACAGCAGCCTCTACTTGTCTTAATAAGATGGTGCTTAGAGGTAGATACTGTGGCATAGCAGGTAAAGCTGCCTCCTGCAGTGCTGGAATCCCATATGGGTGCAGGTTCGAGTCCCAGCTGCTCCACTTCCCATCCAGCTTCCTCCCTGGTAGTCACTGGGCATCCTTGTAGGGGGATGGGAAGAAAGTTATGTGCTCTCCCTTTCTGGGGATAGGTGGGCTCCCTGCTGCCATCTAGGGCTCCAGACTGGAATCAAAGTCAGCATGGTCTGCAGGGTTCTTGGACAATATCACCAAGGATATGGACTGGCTGAGGATTCTCTCTCTCCTTCCACAAAGATGGTGTCTCCTCCAGCCACCAGCTGTGGGAGTCCAAAAACATTTCTCTCTTACTTTCCTATGATCCTGTGCTCTTGTGAAATTTTATTATAGCCACAGTTGCTTTGGTTCATTACAATAATTTTTGTTTTGAAATGATGACAATTTATGTAATGTGATTATTTTAGAACAGTCCAGGAAAGACAGACACAGAATAAAAGCAGCAAAAACCTTTGTGTTGCCACAAGATGCATATGTACTCCTAGGAAGTAGGAGTTTCCTGAGGCCAGAAAGCCCCACCGGTTGCTATTCTCTCTCTCACTATCCCTGCTCGCACATCCATATGCTCGGGATAGCACATTCCGCCCCAGAGACATGACCTTGACATTGCCAGATCCATTCCTGGTGGCTTATGTAATTCCATATTTAAAAATAGATGTTCTTGGGATCACATTTGTTTAAATGGAAGTAAATTTAAATCTTTCTTATTGAAGTAAATTTGGAAAATGTGTTTGAATACTATTAGTTATAGGGATCTATTGTGAATGAATCTGGGACTCTTGATTTGGTCTTAATTGTAATCTCAATTAACCCGGAGGTAGAAACTTTAGTCCTTTGTTTTGAGCATAGAAATAGTTTTAATGGTAATATGTAACAATATGCTTTATCTACAGGCACATCTTTCTTTTTTATTATTGTTTTCTATCTGCTTGAGGCAGAGATGGGTGGGAAGAGTACTCCCATTTGCTGCTTCACTCCCTAAATGCCCACAGTGGCCAGGGCTGGGCTGTGGCAGGAGCAAGGAGCTGGGAACTTAATCTGAATCTCCCACATGGGTGGCAGGAACCCAGTTGCTTAAGCCATCACCATTTACTCTCCTGATCTGCATTAAGAGCAAGCTAGAACATGAAGCCAGGCCAGCACCGTGGCTCAATAGGCTAATCCTCCGCCTGCGGTGCCGGCACACCAGGTTCTAGTCCTGGTCGGGGCGCCAGATTCTGTCCCGGTTGCCCCTCTTCCAGGCCAGCTCTCTGCTGTGTCCCGGGAGTGCAGTGGAGGATGGCCCAAGTGCTTGGGCCCTGCACCCCATGGGAGACCAGGAGAAGCACCTGGCTCCTGCTGGATCAGCGCAGTGTGCTGGTCACAGCGTGCCGGCCGCTGTGGCCATTGGAGGGTGAACCAATGACAAAGGAAGACCTTTCTCTCTGTCTCTCTCTCACTGTCCACTCTGCCTGTCCAAAAAAAAAAAAAAACAAAAAACATGAAGCCAGAGCTAGGAGTTGAACCCAGGCTCTCTAATGCAGATGGTGAGTGTCTGAATCACTAGGCCGAATGACCATCCAGGCATGTCTTTGTTTAAAGTATAAGTAACATTGCATCTTTTGTCATATGTTCTGTACTGCTTTGCCAGTGTGGAACTGAAACATTTTAAAGAAGATCACTTTAAACAGTGTGTCTTACTCCATGGTTTTTCTGGTCAGCAAAAGAGCTATTAGGCTTTCCAAGAGGGAAGAGCAGGAGGTCAATTCTTCAAGGAGCAGGGTTGTTGTCATCCCTGTGAGGAGTGCTGCCCAGCATTGTCTGTACAAAGGGCATCCTCAGTACATCTTCTGCCTGACACTCTGCACATAGCGTGAGAACCTTGCAACCATCTACACTGATGCCTTCCCTCTCAGCCTTTGTGTGGTTTTGATATAACACATTTTACTTGTATACTACATCGTTCTTATTTTGTTTAAAACAATTACCTTATTAAAATATGTATTTATTTATTTGAAAGGCTGAGTTACAGAGAAGCAGAGGCAAAGGCAGACAGAGACAGAGAGGTCTTCTATTTGCTGGTTCACTTCCTGAATGGTTGTAATGGCTGGAGCTGCACTGATCTGAAGCCAGGAGCCAGGAGCTTCTTCCTGTCTCCCACGTGGGTGCAGGAGCCCAAGGACTTGGGCCATCTTCTACTACTTTCCCAGGCCATAGCAGAGAGCTGGATTGGAAGTGGAGCAGCCAGGACTTGAACCAGTGCCCAGACGGGATGTGGGTATTGCAGGTGGCAGCTTTACCCACTGCACCACAGTGCCAGCCCAAGAAAGTTGGTTCTTATCAAAGATGTGTTAGTGATGACTTTGGGATACATTTCCCTCCTTATTTTCTTACTTGCATCCTTCTGTCACATCTGTTTTGAATTTTTCTTTTATTTTGATTTCTAAAAATTGGCACGTGGGGGTCATTTTCAATTTGTTTTTCCTTGCCATGAACATTAGACAGGCAGATCTGTTAAAATAATTACCTTTAAAAGAGGTTTAAATAGTAAGAAAAAAAGTCTTGTATATTTACTTACATGGTTACCATTTCCACTGCTCTTCATTACTTTCCATATTTTCTTTCTTTCTTTCTTTTTTTTTTTTTTTTGACAGAGTGGATAGTGAGAGAGAGAGACAGAGAGAAAGGTCTTCCTTTTTGCCGTTGGTTCACCCTCCAATGGCCACTGCGGCCGGCGCATCGCGCTGATCTGAAGCCAGGAGCCAGGTGCTTCTCCTGGTCTCCCATGCGGATGCAGGGTCCAAGGACTTGGGCCATCCTCCACTGCCTTCCTGGGCCATAGCAGAGAGCTGGACTGGAAGAGGGGCAACCGGGATAGAATCCCGAGCCCCAACCGGGACTAGAACCCGGTGTGCTGGTGCTGCAAGGCAGAGGATTAGCCTGTTAAGCCACGGTGCTGGCCACTTTCCATATTTTCATCTGGTATTTTTTTTTTTTTTTTTTTTTTTTTACTTCTGCTTAAAGAATTTCCTTTGTCATTAGTTGAGGTGCTGGTATGTTGGTGAGAAATTCTTCCGGTTTTTGTGCATCTGAAATATCTTTATTTCTTTTTAATTTTTGAGAAATTATTTTTGTTGGGTATAGGATTCTAGGTAGACAGTTTTTTTTTCTCCCTCTTTCAGAACCCTAAAAAATTGCTCCACTTTGTTCTTGCTTACATTGTTCCCAAGGAAAAATCTGTCATCTGTATCTTTGTTTCCCTGTATATAACTTTTTTTTTTTTTTCAAGAAGGAAGCTGGGTCAGATATGGAGGTGGGACTCAATCCCAGGCACTCTGATATGTATTGTGGGTGTCCCAAGTAGTAGAATAACCTGCACCTATCATATTTCACATGAAAATTCAGATATCTGCCTTTTTTAAAAAATTTTTTTAGCAAAGCAAGATTTACTTAAATCAGAACCTCCTGCCGCAGCAGTCAGGAGGGGAGCTCCAAGAAGGGAAGATCCGAGAAATTTGTGAAGGTGATGCCTTAAACACAATTTGGTTGATCAGAATAACTAACAACCAGAGGGTTGGGACAAAATGCATCAGAAACCTGGAATTGTAATCCTTTCTGCCTTGCTCAGATAAAACAAAAAAGTCATCAGAGGCAAAGGATAAGTAATTTCAGCTTTCTCCTCATGATAAAACTGGAAATTCAGAAGGGTTGGGCTCACTGCCTTCTTGCTGTTCTCATGATAAAACTAGAAGCCGAGGCCGGCGCCGTGGCTCAACAGGCTAATCCTCCGCCTTGCGGCGCCGGCACACCGGGTTCTAGTCCCGGTCGGGGCACCGATCCTGTCCCGGTTGCCCCTCTTCCAGGCCAGCTCTCTGCTGTGGCCAGGGAGTGCAGTGGAGGATGGCCCAACTGTTTGGGCTCTGCACCCCATGGGAGACCAGGAGAAGCACCTGGCTCCTGCCATCGGAACAGCGCGGTGCGCCGGCCGCAGCGCGCTACCGCGGCGGCCATTGGAGGGTGAACCAACGGCAAAGGAAGACCTTTCTCTCTGTCTCTCTCTCTCACTGTCCACTCTGCCTGTCAAAAAAAAAAAAAAAAAAAAAAAAAAAAACTAGAAGCCGAGAGGAGTGGGATTGGCATTTTGTCTTGGTGACAGCAGCTTCTGGGGGAGAAGCAAGCGATTTGTATACTGTTAAAGGGACTCTCCCTTTTCTCATTCTAAAAGGGACCTTACCTAACCACCTATTAGCCCATCTAACTAGTCATATCCCCCACCCCGAAGAATGGACCCTAACTGCTGTTAGGGATATGGGGACTATGCTCTGACTGCTTCATACAAGGGGGTTTGCTGAGGGGTAGCAACAGAGCGTTCTTCTGAGGGTTGATCTAAGGGTACCTGGTAGAGTACTGATTTCCTCATGGGTGTTGTCTAGAGTACCACCTGGCGTTTGATGGCTTCTAGTTGTTTAGTCCTGGATAACACAAAGCATGGAAGACAGTTATTGTCTCTCCCAATTGAGAGCCTCATCTTTTCAGAGTTCTAGGGATCCAGCTGAAAACTCAAGGTCAAAGACTCAGTCTCAGAGCTTTAGATGTAAAAAGAAAAAAAAAAAAAAGAAAAAAAAGGCAGAGGTTTAAACCATTTGGTCAAACTAAGTTAAACTTGAGCATTTTAACCAAAGCTGTGGGCCAGATGTAATGAGAATTAAAGCAAAGTTAACTCCTTTAAGACTCAAATTTTTAAGGCAGTTAAACTCAATAAAGGTAATACAAAACAAACGAAACTTCCCTGCGATGCATAAAATTGTCACCTAGGTCGGTAACAAAACACAGAAAAGCTTGGATAGGAAAGGATTAGCACCGTGCTTTCAGCATATGAACCTGTCACAGGACAGGTTAAGAATACATCCTGTTACAAAAAGGTAGAGAATCGGGGAATCCTGCTACTTTTTAAGGAAGAGCTAACTTTTTTTTTTTTTTTTTTTTAAATATTTGACAGGCAAAGTGGACAGTGAGAGAGACAGAGAGAAAGGTCTTCCTTTTTGCCATTGGTTCACCCTCCAATGGCCGCCGCGGTAGCGCGCTGCGGCCGGCGCACCGTGCTGATCTGATGGCAGGAGCCAGGTGCTTCTCCTGGTCTCCCATGGGGTGCAGGGCCCAAGCACTTGGGCCATCCTCCACTGCACTCCCTGGCCACAGCAGAGAGCTGGCCTGGAAGAGGGGCAACCGGGACAGGATCGGTGCCCCAACCGGGACTAGAACCCGGTGTGCCGGCGCCGCAAGGTGGAGGATTAGCCTAGTGAGCCGCGGCACCGGCGGAAGAGCTAACTTTTAAGATAATTTCCTTCTAATGTAATCCAGACTAATCTTGCACAGCATTCAACTTCCACAAACCTACTACATCATGCTTTGCCATCAGTTCCTCTTTGTAGCCAAAAAAAATTCTTTCTATTCAAAATTTCGCTTAACCTTCTGTAACCAAGAATACATTCTCATGCTTATAGCTTCCTCCACAACTTTATTTCCTACTTACTGGTTCAATTCATATCCTAAAACAGTCTTCAACACCTCTAAATTAAGGGAAAAACTCTTTTAGAAGAACATAGAGAACTTAACCCACAGTTACTTTAAAGCAGTTTTGAATTTTGAAAACAGTAAAGCAGTTTTGGAATCCAGGTATGAAACAGGTAAATGATTTTTTACACAATTCTACCTTACCAAGGTCTTGCAAGCCCTAGGAATCTCAAGAAAATGTTTAGCCTAGAAGACAAGACATTTAAGCAGAGTACCAACAATGCTTTGTTAAAAAATACTACATAAATATTTTGAGAATACATTGTGGATGTCAGAAGATGCAAAGTGGTCATGATTACAATAACTCAGCAGTTGGTAGCAGGATTTCACAGACCTTGATATTTTTCAGGGCAGTGGCAGTCAGTGAGCTCTGTAGTTTAACAAGGCACATATTGATGATTGGAGAACACAGGAACCTTACACAGGGGGCAGAGGAACCTTTAGGACTTAGCAAATGAGAAAATGTGAACTCTGAGAGCAGCCAGGAAAAAACTTGAGAAGAGGAACTTGGATAACAAGGTCCCGCAGGGTGTCTTTTCAGTGGTTAAGAAGAAAAACCCCAGCAGTTTAAATGAACCCTATTAGGATGAGTTCCTGCTAGTGTCTTTTCAAAATGGTAACTCTGGAGTAGGGAAAATGAGGCCCGTGGCATCCGTTAGTAGGGTGGGCCACCTGAGACCAGGTGCTGGGCCTTGGCTGCTGAACAGATGCAGTGTGTCTCCCACCTCCCCACCTCCCCACCTCCCCACCTCCCCAACCCCAAACATTTGAGATGAAGGAGAGGGAGTGGGGAACAGACCCTGGGCAGATCAGGAAAGCTGAAGTCAGAAGGGGCTAGGGGAGAATTTGAGAGAGAGTAAGTTGGCCTAGGCCTTTTTAAGGATACTTCTCCTGAACAGCTGTGGCCAAGAGACTTTGGCTGAAAGAGAGGTTTTGTCCGTGTGAAAAAGAGTTCAAACGTGAGATGGAGTAGCAGTGAGCAAGATAGTGAGGTCTAGGGATTGGGAACACAAGACGTGGGGCACCACTGCCTCATGAATGAGCTGGAACTCCTGTGCTTGTCTGCATCTCCATTTGGCTCTTGAACCTCTAGAAGTGAACCGTTGCAGGGATCACTGCATGGCTTCAGAAGTCCCTGCACCTTGAGGTTGTCTGCTACAGCCCTTAGACCTTTCCAGGTCTCAGGCCTTAATGGATCTTGATTCTGATGGGGAGAGGAGGATGGGTCTAGAAGACGAACCTGGGCAGGCTGAGCAGTTACAGCTGGACCAACTTTTCCCTGGACCCTCCAAACTTCAGGATTGATGTCTGTCTGTCAGGGGGAGGCATCAAGGCACCCTGGGTCCTGTAAAAACTCTGTTCTTCATCTGGGCCAGGACTCTCTGGGATGATCCAAAAGGAATGAGTAAATGTTAGATCCTTCCAGACACAGCTCAAAGGTTGGGTGAAATATCTAACTTGGGGGGTTTCTGAGACACCTCTTACATTCACTGTATGAAAAGGGAGGGGGCCAAAGTTAGAACAAAGGACAGAGAAAATTGCTCTCCACTGTCCAGAAGGAAATTTGTAGGCTTTCCTTCCAGGGTGAGAACCGCCCAAGGCTCCTGGGTGCTGATCTGATGTGTCACTGGAGCCGGTAAGGAGAGCCCCGGGCCCCTCAGTTGTGGGAGATCCATCAGAAATGCCTGACCCAGAGTCCCTGGTCTTTGGGGGCAGTCAGATCTCTGGTCTCCTCTACAGATAGGGCATGACCCTAGGGGTCCTTTTTGACAGTCCATGGTGAAGTGTCCAGTGTCTTTGCAGTGAAAGTACTTAGAAGGTCCACAGGGATCTTTCTGGAACTGAGATATCACTAGGAACTCACCCCTCCTCTTATCTCCCTCGCTCCGGCTGTTGGGTCCCTTCCTGATCTCTGTTGTAAAAGTCCGTGGTGGCCACCTTTAAGAGGTTGTCCAGCATGCTGTCAGGTCCCACTATGAGCCTCTGGAGTTTTCTCCTATTGTCCCGGACAGACTCAGTTAACAGTCTGTCCGGTAAAATTGCCTGCTGCTCTACAGAGTCAGGATTTAATGGCTATATTTCCTTAGAGTTTCCCTCAGGCATTCTAAGAAGGCAGGGGGATTTTCCTGTGGCCCCGGATCTATCAGGGATAGTTTAGCACAAAGGAAGCCTATGAACGACATAGGAGGGACCTGACAGGGGTGACCCAAAAGAAGGGGGAGATTGGAGAAGGAAGGAAGGGCATGCTGGAGGACCTGTCTCTACAAGTGAGGGTCACCTGGGCACCTGCACCTAATGGGGCTCCTAGCTGGAAAAGCTGCCTGTCTCAGGGTGTCTCAGCTCTGACCAAGAACTGACCAGATGTCTAGGGAAGTACCAGCTAATGGGACTAGGAATTTGGGTTTGGAAGAATTGGCGGGATTTGGCGGGGCAAGGAGAGCATCTGGAGGCATGTCGCAAGTGGAAAAAGAGATGGAGTTTTGGTCGGGGTCTGGAGTAAAGAAAGGATCCACTGTTGCATGGAGCCCATGTCTTCACTCCAAATTTGCACCCGGTCTCATTGACCAGTTGACCCCTGAAGAGCAAAGGACAGAATGTAGTTCCCACCTCTATACCCTAAGGGGCTGTCAGTCGACTGTCCAGTCAAGGAGCCTTTGAAACACACCAGAGTGTTGGCCTGGCCTGAATGTTGCAATTACTCCAAGACCTTCCCCCAGTCTCTGGTGATGGGCCGATCCCGGTGAAAGGAAACTGAGTTGGACAGGATCAGCTTTCACAGAGCTGAGGCAAGAAGTATGAAACGCAGAGCCTCTAACCTTTGTGAGGCCTCACAAAGAGCAGATAATGAGTGCTCGAGTTTGGGGCAAAGGGTGGAGTCGTGGGGACCCAAAGCCTCGCTCCAAACTGAATGCTGCTCCTTGCATAAAGTACATTTCCTGGCCCATTGCCCACATGGGCTTCTCAGGGGCTGGGGTCTAGCCGAGAGATTTTTGGGAAACATCAGCGTTAGAATTCCTCAGTCAGCTCAGGGTCTTCTCCCAGTCCCTCATGAAGGGCCAATCCTAGAGAGAGAGGGGGAGAAAGAGGGAGAGATAAGAACAGAGTCTCAGCTCCAGGGGATTTCTCCAGCCTTGTCAACAAGCCTGACCCCTGAGTCTTAAGACTGGCAGCCCTGCTAACCACTTAGAACTGGCTGACAGGGACCCAGTGTTTCTGAGAGAGTTTCTAAGGAGAGTGAGGTTTTCCAAAAAGCAGAAGCAAGTGCAGTCTGCATGCTCACCTGTCTGGCACGGCCATCAGTGCTGGCTGAAGTTGAATTCGAACCAGATCCGAGTCACGCCGGAGTTAGATCCGAGTCACAGTGCCAAGCTGTTATGGGGAAAACAGAGATGAGGACGACGACCTCGTTTCTTCTCTCATGTAGAAGAATTTCCATGTGGACAAGGCAAGATTTATGTAAGAAGAGATTTATGTAAGTCAGAAACCTCAGGGAGGGGGTTCCAAGAAAGGAAGACCCTGCATTTCTGCCTTCTTTTAAAGAACGCATCTGAATTTCTAGCTTGTCTGTTAAAAAAAAATCAGTCCAGGCCGATGTATACATCATTTGCTTCTGATTGCTCAGGCCGTAGGACTGCATCATTACATTAGTAGAATTATCTTGAGAAAAACTAGCAGTGAATTTTAAAAAGTAGGAGTAAGATATGGAGCCAAAGGTGACCAAATTATTCTGCCTTGGGGGTTGTTGAGTATGAGTTAGCATCAAGCCAAAGAGTAAAGTCATAAAGGAAATGATTTGCATTTTGGAACAAGTTAAATTGTACCATGTAGCTTAAGAGGGATGGAGGGGTTCCTCTGGCTTGGGTTAGTCCAGAACAGGCCGTGGGTCGCGAAGCTCCCGTACTCTGTTGTTCTCCTGTAGTCTTCACTGAAATTTGTTTGTGGCAGAGATTGCTGGTTGCTACCCAGTATCCATTCTCCACTTCTTTCTTAGTCAGAGTTCAGTTTTCTTCTGGGCTGCAGTGTGCCCAACCAAAAGACTGTGCCACAATTCACAGCTTTCCTTGCTAGTTGTGGTCAGTGAAAGTAGGCAGCAGTGTTGAATGGGTTTTCAAAAAAGATGTCTTGAAGGAAGCTGACTTGTTTAGGGAAGGTTCCTGTTCTGTTCTTTCCTACTGCTTCCTGGCATGCAGACATGATGCTGTGTGCCCAGTAGCCATCTTGGATCGTGAAGTGACCTTGCCTTATGGGTCTGCTGCAGCTGGGGGTCAGAATGGTGGAGGGAGCCCAGGGCCCTGGACTCCCAGTCTTAAACTTCTACGTGTGGAAGAATAAAGCCCATGTGTTTAAGTCTCTTCTCTGGGTTTTCAGTTTCATGGAGTTGAACTTAACCATAGCCTAAAGAACACTGCGTCAACAGAAACCCCAGGACTCAGAGGCTGGGCAGGCACTCTCCTAGCACCCACTCCTATGGCTTGGGTTACTTTCCCTGTCTCAGCCATGATTCAGGGATTTGGGCCAGCTCACGGTGGGTTATGTAGGAGAACACTCGAGACAAAAACTGACCATGTAGTGTGTCTCCTTAAACTTCAGAGGCCACATGGCAGGGCAGATGTCCATGAACTATCTTGGGTTCATCACATCTCTTCAGTAAGCAACAGTGACTGTCCTGCAGGAGAACAAGGGGAAGACTGGATCACAGTTAACACTGTGTACTGTCTGCACACAAAGCCACCAGGACTCTAGTGGTGCATTGGAGTCTCTGCAAATGCCAGTTTAAAAAGTCTCAAGCAGTCCTTGTTTCACACTTTATAATTTGGTTGAGTCTTGGAGGGTTGGTATACAGTTGATATATATATATAACTGAATTTATTCCAGTGGTTTTGTTATTAAAATACTTCCATGGAGCCGGTGCCATGGCTCACTTGGTTAATCCTGTGCCTGCAGTGCCAGCATCCCATATGGGTGCCGATTCTGGTCCCGGCTGCCCCTCTTCCAGGCCAGCTCTCTGCTGTGGCCCGGGAGGGCAGTGGAGGATGGCCCAAGTGCTTGGGCCCTGCACCCGCATGGGAGACCAGGAGGAAGCATCTGGCTCCTGCCTTCAGATCGGTGCAGTTCCGGCCGTGGTAGCCATTTGGGGAGTGAACCAGCGGAAGGAAGACCTTTGTCTCTGTCTCTCTCTCTCACTGTCTATAACTCTACTTGTCAAATAAAAAAAAAAAATACTTCCATGCTGATTGGAAAACAGCTTTTACCCAACCTCTCCCACACCTGACTTCTTCCTTCCCTAGGACCCCAGACCTCTGCGTGAACTAGCAACTGAAGGATAAACGCTTGGTGTCAGTGCCCTTCTTGGACTTAGTTACAACCCACCTGCAAAGGCAGACTGCTGAGCCCAGGGTGTACTCACCACCACCTAGTAGTTGTGGTTTGGCTGTAATGCTGTCAAGAGGCTATTGCTCTAGATGTCCCCAAGTCTACCCTGGATCACACCAGATCAGCAGAGGAACTGTACTGCATTCGAATTTGTCCCTGCTACTCCCCAGCCCTTGAGAACTTGGTTTTGCTGAATTGTTGTTTGGGGGAGGGGGGAGACTGTCATCAGCCTGTGCTGAGAGACAGGGAAGGAACCAGCGCAAGTGACACTCATCATTGCCTGTCTCATAGGAATATCACAGTGTCTATTTCTAAGGATCCTCAGAGAAATGCCTGGTTGGTTTTAGAAGCAAGAACAGTTGTATTACTCCTGAGGAACTGTTCTCTTTTTAATCATATGAACTTGTTCATAGTTGTCCAATTTTAGTGTCTCTTGTCTTTGTAAGGAGACAGACACCCATTCTGGAATGAAGCAGAGGTTAAATAAATAAATCAATAAATGAAATATATCACAAATTAGAAAAAATTTAAGCAACAGTAAAAGGAACTCAAGTATATAGTTATTTTGCATCCCCTCCTTCGATTAGATGACTTTAAATATTAACATGGATTTATACTGAGTAATAATTACAAAAACTGATTTTCAAAGCTCTGGAATACTAATGATAACTAATGCAAGAGGATACTCTTTGCACTTGCATGCTCATGGATTTCTTTTTTTTTAAACTTTTATTTAATAAATATAAATTTCCAAAGTACAGCTTTTGGATTACAGTGGCTTTTCCCCCCCATAACCTCCCTCCCACCTGCAACCATCCCATCTCCTGCTCCCTCTCCCATTCCATTCACATCAAGATTCATTTTCAATTATCTTTATATACTGAAGATCAGCTTAGTATATATTAAGTAAAGATTTCAACAGTTTGCACCCACACAGAAACACAAAGTGTAAAGTACTGTTTGAGTACTAGGTATACCGTTAATTCACATAGTACAACACGTTAAGGACAGAGATCCTACATGGGGAGTAAGTGCACAGTGATTCGTGTTGTTGATTTAACAATTGACACTCTTGTTTATGGTGTCAGTTATCAGCCGAGGCACTTGTCATGAGCTGCCAAAGCTATGGAAGCCTCTTGAGTTCGCCAACTCTGATCTTATTTAGACAAGGTCATAGTCAAAGTGGAAGTTCTCTGCTGCCTTCAGAGAAAGGTACCTCCTTCTTTGACGGCTCCTTCTTTCTGCTGGGATCTCACTCACAGAGATCTTTCACTTAGGGTGGTGTGGTGTTTTTTTTTTTTTTTTTTTTGCCAGAGTGTCTTGGCTTTCCATCCCTGAAATACTCTCATGGGCTTTTTAGCTGGATCAGAATGCCTTAAGGGCTGATTCTGAGGCCAGAGTGCTGTTTAGGACATCTGCCATTCTATGAGTCTGCTGTGTATCCCGCTTCCCATGTTGGATCATTCTCTCCCTTTTTTGTTCTATCGGTTAGTATTAACAGACACTTGTCTTGTTTGTGTGATCCCTTTGACTCTTAGACCTCGCATTATGATCAATTGTGAACTGAAACTGATCACTTCGACTAGTGAGATGGCATTGGTACATACCACCTTGATGGGATTGAATTGGAATCCCCTGGCATGTTTCTAACTCTACCGTTTGGAGCAAGTCCTATTAAGCATGTGCCAAACTGTACATCTCCTCCCTCTCTTATACCCACACTTATATTTAACAGGGATCACTTTTCAGTTAAATTTAAACACCTAAGAATAATTGTGTGTTAATTACAGAGTTCAACCAATAGTATTAAGTAGAACAACAACAACAAAAATACTAAAAGGAATAAAATATTAAGTTGTTCCTTGATAGTCAGGACCAGGGCTGATCAAGTCATTGTTTCTCATAATGTCCATTTCACTTCAACAGGTTTCCTTTTTGGTACTCGGTTAGTTGTCACCGATCAGGGAGAACATATGATATTTGTCCCTTTGGGACTGGCTTAATTCACTCAGCATGATGTTTTCCAGATTCCTCCATTTTGTTGCAAATTACCAGATTTCATTTTTTTAACTGCTGTATAGTATTCTATAGACTACATGTCCCATAATTTCTTTATCCAGTCCACTGTTGATGGGCATTTAGGTTGATTCCAGGTCTTAGCTATTGTGAATTAAGCTGCAATAAACATTAATTTGCAGACAGCTCTTTTATTTGCCAATTCAATTTCCTTTGGGTAGATACCAAGGAGTGGGATGGCTGGGTTGTACGTAGGGTTATATTCAGGTTCCTGAGGAATCTCCAAACTGACTTCCATAGTGGCTTTACCAGTTTCCATTCCCACAAACAGTGGGTTAATGTCCTTTTTTCCCACATCCTCGCCAGCATCTGTTGTTTGTAGATTTCTGTATGTGAGCCATTCTAACCTGGGTGAGGTGAAACCTCATTGTGGTTTTGATTTGCATTTCCCTGATTGCTAGTGATCCTGAACATTTTTTCATGTGTCTGTTGGCCATTTGGATTTCCTCTTTTTGAAAAATGTCTATTGAGGTCCTTGGCCCATCTCTTCAGTGGGTTGTTTTTTTGTTGTTGTAGAGTTTCTTGATCTCTTTGTAGATTCTGGTTATTAATCCTTTATCAGTTGCATAGTTTGCAAATATTTTTTCCCATTCTGTTGGTTGCCTCTTCACTTTCCTGACTGTTTCTTTTGAAGTACAGAAACTTCTCAATTTGATGTAATCCCAATTGTTAATTTTGGCTTTGATTGCCTGTGCCTCCAGGGTCTTTTCCAAGAAGTCTTTGCCTGTGCTTGTATCTTGTAGGGTTTCTCCGATGTTCTCTAATAATTTGATGGTGTTGGGTCATAGATTTAGATCTTTAATCCATGTTGAGTGAATTTTTGTGTAAGGTGTAAGGTATGGGTCTTGCTTCATGCTTCAGCATGTGGAAATCCAGTTTTCCCAGCACCATTTATTGAATAGACTGTCCTTGCTCCAGGAATTGGTTTTGGATTCTTGATCCAATATAAGTTGGCTGTAGATGTTTGGATTGATTTCTGGTGTTTCTAGTCTGTTCCATTGGTCTATCCATCTGTTTCTGTACCAGTACCATGCTGTTTTGATTACAACTGCCCTGTAGTATGTCCTGAAATCTGGCATTTTGATGCCTCTGGCTTTGTTCTTGTTGTACAAGATTGCTTTAGCTATTCGAGGTCTCCTGCATCTCCATATGAATTTCAGCATCATTTTTTCCAGATCTGAGAAGAATGTCTTTGGTATTTTGATTGGTATCACATTGAATCTATAAATTGCTTTTGGGAGAATGGACATTTTGATGATATTGATTCTTCCAATTTTCCAAAAATAGAAGATTTTTTCATTTTTTGGTATCCTCTTCTATTTCTTTCTTTAAGATTTTGTAATTCTCATCGTAGAGATCTTTAACGTCCTTGGTTAAGTTTATTCCAAGGTATTTGATTGTTTTTGTAGCTATTGTGAATGGGATTGATATTAGCAGTTCTTTCTCAGCCGTGGCATTGCCTGTGTATACAAAGGCTGTTGATTTTTGTGCATTGATTTTATAGCCTGCTACTTTGCCAAACTCTTAGATGAGTTCCAGTAGTCTCTTAGTAGAGTTCTTTGGATCCGCTAAATAAAGAATCATATCATCTTGAAAGAGGGATAGTTTGATTTCTTCCTTTTCAATTTGTATCCCTTTAATTTCTTTTTCTTGCCTAATAGCTCTTTCTAAAACTTCTAGAACTATATTGAATTTCAGTGGTGAGAGTGGGCATCCCTGTCTGGTACCAGATCTCAGTGGAAATGCTTCCAACTTTTCCCCATTCAATAGGATGTTGGCCGTGGGTTTTTCATAAATTGTTTTGATTATATTGAGGAATGTTGCTTCTATACCCAATTTGCTTAGAGTTTTCATCTTGAAAGGGTGTTATATTTTATTAAATGCTTTCTCTGCATCAATTGAGATAATCATATGGTTTTTCTTCTGCAGCCTGTTAATGTGGTGTATCACATTGATTGATTTGCGAATGTTGAACCATCCCTGCATACCAGGGATAAATCCCAATTGGTCTGGGTGGATGATATTTCTGATGTGTTGTTGCATTTTATTGTCCAGAATTTTATTGAGGGTTTTTGCATCTATGTTCATCAGGGATATTGGTCTGTAATTCTCTTTCAATGCTGCATCTTTTTCAGGTTTAAGAATTAAGGTGATGTTGGCTTCATAGAAAGAATTTGGGAGGATTCCCTCTTTTTTGATTTTTCTGAGTAGTTTGAGAAGAATGTCTGGTAGAATTCAGCAGTGAATCCATCTGGTCCTGGGCTTTTCTTTCTTGGGAGGGCCTTTATTACTGATTTAATTCCTGTCTCAGTTATGGGTCTGTTTAGTTTTTGTTTGTCTTCCTGGTTCAATTTGGGTAGGTTGCATGTGTCCAGAATCTATCCATTTCTGATAGATTTCCCTGTTTGCTGGCATACAAGTCCTTGTAGTAATTTCTGATGATTCTTTTTATTTCTGTGATGTCTGTTGTTACATTCCCTTTTTCATCTCTGATTGTATTGATTTGAGTCTTTTCTCTTCTTTTTTTAGTTAGTTGGGCCAATGGGGTGTCAATTTTGTTTATTTTTTCAAAAAACCAGCTCCTCGTTTGGCTGATTTTTTGCAATGTTTTTTTGGATTCAATCCTGTTGATTTCTTCTCTTATTTCTTCTCCTTCTAGTTTTGGGTCTGGTTTGCTGCAGTTTTTCTGGATCCTTGAGATGCATTGAAAGCTCATTTATTTGGTGCTTTTCCAATTTCTTGATGTAGGCACCTATTGCTATAAACTTTCTCTTAACACTTTTTTTTACTGTATCCCATAAGTTTTGATATGTTGTGTTGTTATCCTCATTTACTTCCAGAAAGTTTTTGATTTCTCTTTTGATTTTTTTCTATGACCCAGTGTTCATTCAGGAGCATGTTGTTTAGTCTCCATGTGTTTACATATGCTCTAGGGATTCCTGAGTTGCTAATTTCCAGCTTCATTCCACTGTGGTCTGAGAAGTTGAATGGTATGATTCCAGTTCTTTTGAATTTGCTGAGGCTTGCTTTATGTCCTGGTATGTGGTCAGTCGTAGAGTAGGTTCCATGTACTGCTGAGAAGAATGTAAATTCTTTATGTGTAGGATGAAAAGTTCTGTAGATATCTGTTAGATCCATTTGGGCTATAGTGTCATTTAAATCTGCTGTCTCCTTGTTGATCTTCTGTCCTGTTGATCTGTCTATTTCTGAGAGTGCAGTATTGAAGTCCCCCAATACTATTTTATTGGAGTCTAAGTCTCCCTTTAAGTCCCTTAACATATCTTTTAAATAAACTGGTGCCCTGTAATTAGGTGCATATACATTTGTAATAGTTACATTTACTGTTGAATTGATCCCTTAATCATTATATAGTGCCCCTCCTTGCCTCTCTTTAACAGTTTTTGTGTTAAAGTTTATTTTGTCAGATATTAAGATGGCTACGCCAGCTCTTTTTTGGTTTCTGTTGGCATGGAATATCTTTTCCCAACCTTTTACTTTCAGTCTGCATGCATCTTTGTTGGAAAGATGTGTTTCTTGTAAGCAGCAAATAGATGGGTGTTGTTCCTTAATCCATTCAGCCAGTCTATGTCTTTTAACTGGAGAGTTGAGGCCATTAACATTCAATTTGACTGTTGATAAGTAGTGACTTTGCCCTGCCATTTTCCCAAAGATATTTCTGATATATGCTTTGAACTTCCTGTGATCTTTTACTGGGAGGTTTTCTTCCTTTACCTTCTTTTGTATTGATGGCCGTGTTTCTGTGTTTCTGTGTGTAACACATCCTTAAGCATCTTTTGCCGGGCTGGATGAGTGGCAACAAATTCTTTCAATTTCTGTTTGCTGTGAAAGGTCTTTATTTCACCTTCATTCACAAATGAGAGCTTTGCAGGATGTAATATTCTGGGCTGGCAGTTTTTTTCTCTTAGCACTTGGGCTATATCTCGCCATTCCCTCCTAGCCTGTAGGGTTTCTGATGAGAAGTCTGCTGTGAGTAATTGAAGATCCTCTGGAGTAATCTGACGTTGCACATTTTAGAATCTTTATGTTTCACTGTGATGAGCTTGATTACAATGTGTCGTGGTGAGGATCTCTTTTGGCCACGTTTATTGGGGGTTCAGTGTGCTTCCTGTACTTGGATGTCTCTGTCCTTCTCCAAACCTTGGAAGTTTCTGTTAGTATTTCACTAAAAAGGCCTTCTAATCTTTTTTCTCTCTCCATGCCTTCAGGAACTCATAGAACCTGAATGCTGGGTTTTGGTAGTATTCTGTAGATTCCCAACAATATTTTTTAGATTTCTAATTTCCTCTTCTCTTCTTTTGTTTGACTGTATACTTTCCTGTGCTCTGTGTTCTAAGTCCGATATTCTCTCTTTTATCTCACTGATTCTGTTTTTAAGGCTCTCAAATGCGTTTGTCATTTGTTCCATTGAATTCTTCATTTCATTTTGATTTCTTTTCGATATCTTAATTTCATGTTCTACTAAATTTCTCATTTCATTTTGATTCCTCCTGAAAATTTCATTTTCACAGGAGAGATTTTCTGTCCTGTCCAGTATGGATTTCTGTAGTTCATGAATTTGTTTTTGATAACTTCTAAATGTTCTTATCATAAATTTTTGAAATCAGTATCTTGCATTTCTTCTATCTCATCATCTTCATAATCTTGTATTGGAGTGTAATGTTCATTTGGGGGCGTCATAATGTTTTCCTTGTTCTTGTTTCCTCAGTTTCTGTGTTTGTTGTTTGGCATTGTGGAGATATTCTTTGGTTGTTTCTTCTTCTTTTTTTTTTCCCTCATGGTGGTGGCTTTTCTCATTATCCTACGACCCTAAATTAGGTGGACTGTCTGCTTTTGGTGAATCTGTAGAGGCTTGTGGTGGGTGTGGCCAGAGAGCTCTGTTCATTTCTTCAGGGTTAAGGGTGTGCCAAAGGTGACACATCCAGGTTTGGCGTGGTAATCAGTCAATCTCTCTCTCTCTCTCTCTCTCTCTCTCTCTCTCTCTCTTTTTATTCAGAAGGGAAGTAATTCCACTCAGCTGAGCTATTCTCCTTGATGGCAGTCAGTACCTGATTGCTAGCCCCAGTTGTATAATATTCATCTGCTCTGTCCCAAGGACCACACAAAGGATCTGTGCAGTCCTCAGTGTAAGCTCAGATTCCCCTGCAATGTCTCTCATCAGGTTCCCAAGGTTACCAAGAGTACTCACGTCTCAGGCACACCGTGATTTCTCCCATACACCCTCAGTTTTTTTTTTTTTTTCACAGTCCCAGTTCATAAGCTCCACACATTCACTAGGTCTTAACCTCCTGTTATTTCTCCCCACCAGAGTCAGGTTTTTCTGCTGGGCTGAGGGCGGGCACGGCCCTGAGCTGATGCAGCTAGTATGTATGTCCAAAATGGCGCCTGCTGTGTTGTTTTCCCCCACCTTTGTAAGGTGATTGGAGAGAGGGAATCGTGTCCATACCAGTCCCTTTTATTATTATTATTTTTTCTCTCCTCTAGTTAGGCTGGTGAACTTTCCCCCACGGGGCTTCAAGCCTCATTCCCTCTATGTTCTTCCTGCCACTTTTCTACCAGTGTCTTGGGCTACTGAAGTTTCGCCTCACCTCCCTTTCTAGCGCTGGTGCATAGACTCGGTGACTGGGGTCCCGAGCTGTGGGCACCTGTGCCCTCCACGTAGGTCCACCATGTCCCACTAGTTCTGGAAGAGTTTCCTCTGCAGTTTCTTCCCTAACTCTTCCCTGAGACTACAGTATCTCTACTATTTATTAAACTATCTTTTCCCAGACTATAAGTGCGCTATCTCACTATTCGCCATCTTGTAGATCTCCCAGCGATCTCACTTGCAATCTTTAGGATTCTCTCTTTTGACAATTTGACAACAGTATGCCTTGGTGGAGACCTTTTTTGGTAGGGTCTGCTTGCAGTCCTCTGAGCTTCTTGTATCTGGATCTCCATGTCTCAAGACCTGGAAGTTTTCACCTATTTTACTTACAGGTTCTCAGTGCCTTTTCCCTTTTCTTTTCCTTTGGAAATATCTATAATATGGATATTTATTCACTTAATGGTATCCCATAATTCGTGTAGACTTTCTTTATTTTTAGTTTTTTTCTCTATTTTCCTCTAATTGGGTTATTTCAAAATTTTTGTCATTGAGGTCAGAAATTCTTTCTGATCTATTCTGCTGTTAAATCTCTCAATCCTATTTTTTACTTCACTGATTGAAGATTTAATCTCCAACATTTCTATTTGGTTCTTCTTGATGAGTTCTGTCTCCTTAGTAATATTTTCATCGGGGTAATTCACTGGTTTCCTCATTTCCCTAATCTGTCTATCTGCATTCCCTGACATCTCATTGAGCTTTCTTAGAATCGTTTTGAGTTCTCTGTCTCATTTCATAGATTTTCTTCGGTTCAGGATCTAATTCTGGAGTATTGTGTTCTTTTTGGTGCATCATGATAGTTTGTCTCCTGTGTCTCTCCATTGATGTCTTCCCATCTGCTGTATTCGTCCCTGTTTTAAAGATTTATTTACTTATTTGAAAGGAAGATTTACAGAGAGGCAGAGGCAGAGGCACAGAGAGAGATCTTCCATCCACTGGTTCAGTCCTCAAGTGGCCGCAATGGCTGGAGCTGCACTGATCTGAAGCCAGGGGTCAGGAGCTTTCTCCAGATCTCTCACATGGGTGCAGATGCCCAGGGACTTGGACCATCTTCTGCTGCTTTCCCAAGCCACAGCAGAGAGTTGGATTGGAAGTGGAGCAGCTGGCACTTCAACCGGCGTCCAGATGGAATGCCAGTCAGTACTGCAGGCATGGCTTTACCCGCTACGCCACAGCACTGCCCCATTTGTCCCTGCTTCATGGAAAAGTTTTTATTGTAAAAGAGTTTATCTTTTAGCTGGAAGACATCACTTGGCTTCCTGCTTTGGCGTTGGTTCTTGGTGAGCCCAGGAGTGTAGTCTCTGAGTGATTTCTTTTCATCAGTGTCAGGTGTGTCTGTAAGTGACACAGTGGGCAGATATGCAGTTTGTAGGGATAGAAGTGTGACTTTGAGTAAGTGTTTCCTTGGATGTGTATCTTTTGGTCTGTAGAGAGCTCTTTGTCTGTCTCTCTAGTGAATATGCTAGCCAGGGCCTTGTTCTTGGTGTTGAGCAAGACAAGGGTGGCTGCAGCATGTCCCACTGGCAAGCCTGAGTGATGCTGGAGTTTGTGGTAGCAACTGCTGAAGCTCTAGGACTTTGTGATCTGAATGGGGCCTCCCTCAGGTCCTGCTAGGGAGTTCCAGTTGTGCTGGGGCTTATCCTAGGGCAAGGGGATGTGAACTGCACCCTGTTCCAATCCTACAGGGTGACTATAAGGTAAACAGGAGATTTTACTCTGGAGGGTAGGGGTCCAGAAAGGTAGAATTCAGGTAGGTACTTCCCTGTGTCCACCAAATAGATTCCAGTGGCACTGAGAAGTTTAGAATGGATTGTTACAGTCTTGGTGTTGCGGGGTGGCCTCATTACCCAGATCTCCCACGGTGGGAGTCCGTTTTTTTTAATGGGATGCTTCTGGTGTTAACCCCCAGGAGCTAATGTAGAGTGCTCATGCCCCTAAACTCCCACATTGCAGGCTGCAGGGGAACTGTCCATTGCCCCACACGTTGCCCAAACTCTGACTGTGATGCTGGCAGGAGGACAGAGGCACACTGTGTGGCTTTATGCTGCCAGGTATGGCACTGTGCAGGAGTGGAGGAGGGGAAGGAAGCAAGGGGCCTCTCTGCTCCAAACCCAGCAGTTGCTCAGGCCCCAGTCAGCTCTGCAGGCTGACATAAAAGTCAGTGGTGACTGTGGAATGCCCTTTCAGCTAAAGCGGTGAGTGGCGGGGCACACAGCAGTTTTTTCCTGCCTTGACATGGTAAGAAGAAGGCTCGTAGACGGTGGCTGGCTGAGCTACATGGCTGGCTGCTGCAGTGTCTCATTCTTCTCTCTTGTTCCATGGAGTCTACCGTGGGTTTTTGTTTTTTTTTTGTTTTGTTTTGTTTTGCTTTGTTTTTGTTTTTCACTTCTTCACAGAAAACTTCCATCAGTAAGACCCTTGGATAGTTAGTACTTCCTCTGATCTTTTCATATCCCAGAGCAGCTTAAGTTAGAGTGGCTGTACCCTATTCAGCCATTTTGTATCTCCTTCTAGTAATTTGTTTTAAAAATGAAGTCAAGTATTACACTAACAGCCCCATGAGACAGGGCACCTTTCAGCTGATTTAAAAAGCATATAGCTAGGGGCCAGCTTTGCAGTGTAGCTGGGTTAACTGTCACCTGTGATGCGAGCACCCCATACGGGTGATGGTTCATGTTTTGGCTGCTCCTCTTCTGATCCAGCTCCTTGCTAATGGCCTTTCTCTGTCTCTCTTACCAGGTTTTGTGTTAAAGTCCATTTTGTCTGATCGGTACTTCTTTTTGGTTTCCATTAGTATGGAATATCTTTTTCCATCCTTTCACTTTCAGTCTGTGTGTCTCTTTGTTGGGGGGGGGGGTGTGTTTCTTGTAGGCAGCAAACATACAGGTCTTATTTTTTAATCCATTCAGCCAGTCTGTATCTTGTAATTGGAGAATTCAGGCCATTTACATTAAAAATTATTATTGATAACTAGCAACTTGGTCCTGTCTTTTTTCCATAAGTAGTCCTACCATTTGTTTTGGATCTCCTTTGTAGCTTTACCAGATTTTCTGCCTTCACATTCCTTCATGATGTTGGCTTGCTTTCTCTGTTTCTGAGTGTAGAACATCCTTAAGTATTATTTGTAAGGCTGGATGAATGGTGACAAATCCTTTCAATTTCTTTTGTTCTTGGAATTTGTTTATTTCACCTCCATTTATAAATGAGAGCTTTGCTGGCTGCAGTATTCTGGGTTCACAGTTTTCTTTATTTTAGGAGCTGGGTTATGTCTGTTCATTCTCTCCTAGCCTGTAGAGTTTCTAATGAGAAATCAGCTGTTTATCTAACTGGAGATCCTTTGAAGTTTTTCTGGCATTTCTCAAGTTCACATTTTAGAATTTTTTGTTAGGGTTTACTGTTGCAAGTTTGACTATAATATGTCTTGGTTAAGATTTTTACTTGTCAGTAGGAGTTCTATGTGCTTTGTGTACTTGGATGTTCCTATCTTTCTCCAAATTAGGGAAGTTTTCTGCTATTATTGCACTGAATAGATTTTCTAATCCATTCTGTATTTCCACGCCTTTAGAAATTCCTACGACATGTATGTTTGGTTGTTTGGTAGTATTCCATAAATCTCAAACTCTATTTTCAGTTTAATTCCTTCTTTTTTTTTTTTTTTTGTTTTTGTTTTTTTTTGTTCTGAGTATTTCGAAAGATTTGTATGTTAGCCTAGGTATTTCTTTCTTCTGTCTCACCAACTCTGTTGTTAAGGCTTTCCCCTGTATTTCATATTTCTGTTATTTTTGATTTTTCTTCACTGTCTCCATTGCTTGGCAGAATTTTTCATCCACCTCATCTGTGGATTTCTTTATCTTACATATTTGTTTTTCTGTATTTTTGAGAAATCCTGTGACCATTGTTTTGAATTCCTGTTCAGCATTCCATCAGTCTCCTTATCTTCGCATTCTAGTGTTGCAGTGTCGTTGTGTTCCTTCTGGGGAGTCATCTTGTCTTCCTTGTTCTTGCTTCTCGTATTCCTACATTTATTTTTAGGCGTTTGTGGAAACAGTTGTTGGTTTTCTCCTCTGACAGTTCTTCTTATTGAAATACCCCTCTGTGACTTAGTGGAGTGGCTTTCCAGAGGCATGTGCTGGGTGGGGCAGGGAGCTCGGGCCAGTGCACGGGGTGGGGCCAGGGTCGCAGGTGACACCCAGGTTGGGCATGGTAGATGTGCTCTATCATCAGCAGGAGGGAGTGTGTGACTGCATCAGCTGGCAGGATCACAGCATCAGCCCCTCTCTGTCAAGGTGAACCAACCACCGAGGTGGAGCCCACAGTGCCCAGGTCCCTCCTCCGTGCTGGCACACCATCTGCACAAAGAATCTGAGTGCCCCTCTGTGCAAGTGCAGAACTCTGAGCTTCTGGACCCAGATACAGTGACTTCCCAAAGACCCAGCCACACCTTATCACATGCCCTGCTTCATAGTCGCAGGGTGCAGATCTCCCACAGTCACAGTGTGCAGGGGATCCATCCTCAGTCCCACAAGTCTCCCCCATCCCTGGAAAGAGCTGTGGTGTTCTCAGAGAGAGCTGCTTAACTGCTAGAGGTTGGTTCATGCTCTGCCTTGGCCAGTCGAGTCTGGGCCCTTAGTGGAGAGAGCAGAAGGGAGTACTTCACAGGCCTGTGTGGGCGCCCTGCCCACCCCCTCCTCCCCACCCCACCCCCCTTTCTCCAGGCCAGAATCAAAGTCCCTGGGGACCATGGATTTATGCCTCTGATAAAATCCCCCAGTTGTGTGCTGGCCACAGCAGCCTCTATTTGCCTTATTAAGGTAGCGTTTCCTCCCTGCTGGCTGCCAGGGCCTTGCTCCAAGAAGGTGGTAACCCTTCAGCCTCTGGGTGCAGGAGTCGCCTTGCAGTCTCTGCTTCGTGGTTGCAGTGTCCCTGCTGCTCCATGCTCTCTCTGTTGGTTTTGTAGAATTTCCACTGCAAACTCCTCTCCAGATGTCCTCTGGGAATGCAGTTCTGTTCTCTTCCTGTGGTCAGAATCAGTACGTCTTTTCCCCTATTGAGCCATCTTTGGTCTCCCAGGCGAAAGGCTTTTTTATTATACAGTATGCATGGTCCACTACACACATGCAGTGCAGAGCATACCAGTTGTTTTCAAATATCCATGGCATGCTAAAAATTGATCACAGTTATTTCATGAAGAGAATCTCCCGTAAAACTTAAAATACAGAAATCATGTAGGACAGATCGACTGGAATTCAACCAGTTATTAATTTAAAAAAAGAGCTACAGAGAATTATTACTTGAAAATTTTTAGACTTATGTACTTTTCCTGAATTGTTAAACTGCAAATCAAAATTGAGATTATAAACCATTAAAATTTATTTATTTTTAAAAGCTTTATTTATTTATTTGAAAAGCAGAGTTACAGAAAGGCAAAGGCAGAGAGAGAGAGGGATCTTCCATCCACTCATTCCCTCCCCAAATGGCTGCAACAGCCGGAGCTGGGCCGATCCGAAGCCAGGAGCCAGGAGCTTCTTCTGGGTCTCTCACATGGATGCAGGGGCCCAAGCACCTGGGTCATTTTCTAAGATGATAGCAGAGAGCTGGATCAGAAGTGGAGCATCTGAGTCTTGAACCAGCACCCATATGGGACGCCAGCACCACAGGCAGTGGCTTTACCCGCTACGCCACAGCACCCATCCCTAAAAAATTAATTTAAAAATGAAAGAACTACAGATCCAGATTTAGAAAATGTAGCCAAAGCAGTGTTAGGGAGAAGTTTGTACTTGTATTTATAAGAAAATATGGAAAATAAATGGGTTGTATTTTTAATTCAGCAGTTAGAAAAAGAGCAAGTCCAAAGAATATGAAAGAAAAACAAAAACAAAAGTAAGTATTAAAAAGTTATAAAAAACAAGAGTAGTGTTCAGTGTAATTCATTGACAAGAGAACAATTTTTGGTCTTTAAAATACTTTTAGACAATATTTTGGCAACTGATCAAGAAAAGAGAGTGGCTTATAAGTATAACCTTAATAATAAGGAGGAATTATTGATATATATATATAATATACTGTTCTAAAAATGATAAGAATTCTTTACTTGCATTCTTAGGACTAAATTCAAAACATCTAAATGCAAAGGATGATTTTCCATAAATTTTTATAATTGATTTATAAAGAAGTAGAGCATAGGAAAATATCCTTTCCTGAAAAAGGGGACCTGGCCCAAATCCTTCCACACTCAGACACATCAAAGGTTAAAGATCTGATGCATGTAAAATGTTTCAAAAAATAGAAGATGAAAAGCTTCTCAGCTTATTCAGTAGTGCTAAAATATGACATCCACGAAATGGTTTACACAAGTATCAAAAGTAATGAAATACTTAGGAATAAATTTAACAAAATAATTGCAAAACTTAAAACTACAAAATGTTCTAGAAAGAAATGGGTGAAATTGATTTAAGAAGCGGAAAGACATCCCATGTTCCTGTGTCACAGACTTGATATGGTCAGTAGCTTCTGAGTCCGTTTACCTGTGCAACATAGTCCCTACCACAACCCCTGCTCCATTCTTTGCAGACAATGGAAGTTGATTCAAAAATTCTCAGGGCAATATAGGACACCCAACACAGCCAAACTGAACGTCTTGAAAAAAGAAGAGGAAAGCTGGTAGATGCGTTCTCCCTGATTTCAAAGCTTACTACCGTAGACAAGAATGTGTACAATCATAAAGACAGAAATACAGGTCGGTAGAATAGAGCTGAGAGTTCAGAAATAAACCCTTACATTTCAATTTTGACAAGGGTGACGAGACAGTATAAAGAGGAAAGAATAGGCTTTCCAACCAGTGGTGCTGGGGCAATATCAACACGTAAAGAATGAAATGGAGCCCTTGTTGCACCGCGCCTCTGGGTGCGAGGACTACCGGCCTCTGCCCGATCTCTGTTCTCCTGCCGGTGTGCTTGCTCCACATGCAGCCAGCCTGCTCTCTGCCTGGCATGGACCCAGCTTAGCTTCTAGACTTCTTCCTCCCCTATTAAAGCCTCTGCTTGCCTGTGCATTTCTCTCACTGAATAAAATCCTTAAAAACTTAAAAAAAAAGAATGAAACTGAACCACAACCTCACACCATAGACAAAACATTACTCAAAATGGGCCATGAACCTCCATGTAAGAGCTGAAGCTGTAAAACTGTTAGGAAATAAGCATAGATTAAAATCGTTGAAACCTTGGAATAGGCAGTGGTTTCTTAGATAGAACACCAAAGCTAAAGCAGTAGAGCAAAGCGAAGCATTGTGGCACAGTGGGCTGAACTTCAGCTTTAGACACTCGCCTCATGTATCAGAGTGCTGGTTTGAGTCCCAGCTTCTCCAAGTTTCTAGTCCAGTTTCCTGCTAGGACATCCTGGGAGGCAGTAGACAGTGGCTCAGGTGCTTGGGCGCCTGCCACTTGTGTGGGAGACGCAGATAGAGTTCCAAGCTTTCTGGCTTCAGCCTAGTCCAGCTCTATCTATTGTGGGTATTTGGGGGGAAGTCAGTCAGTGGTTGACGACTGATCTCTCCCCACCTCCAAGTAGATGAAAATAAATACAGATTTTAAAAAGTTAACATCACGAAAGTAAAAGAACTACAGAATTGGATAAAATATTTGCAAATTATATTTGATAAGAAAGTTGTGTCCAGAATACATAAAGAACTAATATAACTCAATAATTAAAAAACCCACATAGGCCGGCGCCGTGGCTTAACAGGCTAATCCTCCGCCTTGTGGCGCCGGCACACCGGGTTCTAGTCCCGGTTGGCGCGCCGGATTCTATCCTGGTTGCCCCTCTTCCAGGCCAGCTCTCTGCTATGGCCCGGGAAGGCAGTGGAGGATGGCCCAAGTGCTTGGGCCCTGCACCCGCATGGGAGACCGGGGGAAGCACCTGGCTCCTGGCTTCGGATCAGCGCAATGCGCTGGCCGCAGCGGCCATTGGAGGGTGAACCAACGGCAAAAGGGAAGACCTTTCTCTCTGTCTCTCTCACTATCCACTCTGCCTGTCAAAATAAATAAATAAATTAAAAAAAAAAAACCCACATAGCCCAATTATGAAATAAGCAGAGAATTCAGGAGTGGGCATTTGTTCCAGGAGTTAAGACACCATTTAGCATGCCCGGGTTACACTTCAGAGTTCCTGGGTTTGATACCCAGCTCTGACCCTCATTCAGCTTCCTGCCACTGATCACCCTGGGAGGCAATGTGAGGGCTCAAATAGTTGGACTACTGCCACTCATGTGGGAGACCCAGATTGAGCTCCTGGCGTAGGTCTTTTGCCCCATTTGGGAGCTGTTGTCAGCATTTGGAGAGTGAACCAATAGAAGAGAGCTCTCTCTTTCGTCTAGCATTGTCTCGCTTGTTTGCTCTAGCTCTACCTCTCAAGTAAATAAAGGGAATTTAAATAAATGTTTCTCCAAAAAAAGATACTCAGTTGCCAATAGGTGCACGGGAAGATGTTCAGTGCCATTAGCTCTCAGGGAAATGCAAATCCAAATCAGAGTCATTCACACCTACTGGGATGGTTGCAATGAGAAAGACAGAAAATAGCAAGTGTTGATAAGGATGTGAGGATGTGGGGAAATTGAAATGTTTGTATGCTTGCTGCTGGTGGAAGTGTGAGAATGCCGCAGCCTCTTTAGAGAACAGCCTGTCAGTTCCTGACAGTTACATGGGCCGGCAGTTCTACACCAAGGTATGTACCCCTAAGGGAAAGGAAAACGTGGGTGCTTGCAAAACTTGTCCATGAATGTTCATAACCACATTATTTATAATACACAAAAATAGAAACAACCCCAGATTCCATCAACTGATGAATGAGTGAACAAGTGTGATACATACAAGGGTCCTTCAAAAATTTCATGGAAAAATGGAATTTAAAGATAAGTTTATTGTGGTGTAAAACTTTTTAGAAATCCACACATGTGAGGGGTCTTAAAAGTTTATATGGGAGCCGGCGCCATGGCTCATTAGGCTAATCCTCCACCTGCGGCGCCAGCACACTGGGTTCTAGTCCTGGTCGGGGCGCCGGATTCTGTCCCGGTTGCCCCTCTTCCAGGCCAGCTCTCTGCTGTGGCCCGGGAGTGCAGTGGAGGATGGCCCAAGTGCTTGGGCCCTGCACCCGCATGGGAGACCAGGATAAGCACCTGGCTCCTGGCTTCGGATCAGCGCGGTGGGCTGGTCGCAGCGTGCTGGCCGTGGCAGCCATTGGAGGGTGAACCAATGGCAAAAGGAAGACCTTTTTCTTTGTCTCTGTCTCTCACTGTCCACTCTGCCTGTCAAAAACAAACAAAAAGTTTATATGGGGAGGGCATCATGGCACAGCAGGTTAGGCTGCTTTTTGTACACCTGCACCCAATCTCGCAGTACCTGGTTCAGCTTCCTGCTAATGTGCCTGGGAGGCAGTGGATGATGGCCCAAGGACTTGGGTTCCTGCCACCCACATAGGACATCCAGATTGAGTTCCTGGCTCCTGGCTTCAACCTGGCCAGCCCTGGCTATTGTGGACACTTGGAAAGCAAACTAGAAAATGGAAAATCATATTCTCTCTCTCAGTCTTTCTCTCTTTCTCTCTCTCTACTTTTTCTGTCACTCTGTCTTTCAGAGTTTATAAAATACATACTGTAGAAAAACTGTACATGGAATTCAGGATTTTTTGCACCAGTAAACAACTGTTAATTCCATTTTCCATGAACCTTTTAAAATACCTTTGTACATTATACCTTTATACGTTATATTATAACTAGGGGTAGGCATTGCAGTACAACAGATTAAGACCCCATTTGGCATGCCTGCATCCCATATCAGAATGCTAGTTCAACTCTGTTACTCTGTTTCCAATCCAGCTTTCTATAATGTGCCTGGGAAGGCAGTGGATGATGGCTCAAGTGCTTTGGCCCCTGCCACGCATATGGGAGACGAGGATGGAGTTTTGGGCTCCTGGCTTCAGTCTGGTCCAGCCCTGTCTGTTGTGGTCATTTGGGGGAGTGAACCAGTAGGTGGAAGCCTGTGTCCTACCCTTATATTTGAAGTAGAGAAAAATGAATGCACTTTAGAAAAAAATTAAGGCAGATGTACACTACAACATGGATGAACTTTGGAAATAGGATGCTAAGTAGACGGATCTAATCATAAAAGATGGCACATTGCATGATTTCACTGATATGAATTGTGCAGGTAATGGTTTAATGGAACTGGGGAGTGACTGCTAAAGGGGATGTGGTTTCTTTTTAGGGTGATAATAATGGTCTAAAATTGTGATGATGGTTTCACAACTCTGAGGATATTCTAAACAAAACTTCTATTCTTGGTTTAAAAATATTTATTTATTTGAAAGGAAGAAAGAGAGAGAGACAGAGACAGATATATAGAGAGAGCAAGCTCCCATCCACTGGTTCATTACCTAAATGCCTCATGGTGGGCCAGGCCAAAGCTGGGAGCTAGGGACACAACCCAGATGTCCCATGTGGGTGGCATGAATCCAACTACTTGAGGCATTACTGTCACCTCCCAGGATTGGCATTAGCAGGAATCTGGAATCAAGAGTGGAGCTGGGACTCAAACTGAGGCACTCTGAAACAGGATGAGGGCATCTCAAGTGTCTTAACCATGAGGCCAAACACTTGCCTCGTGCACATTTGAGAAGTTGAGGCTGTAACTTATCTAATTGCAGATGTGAGACACTACTACATTGTGAAAAGATGGATCCTTTCTTCCTCTAATACTTCAGTCAGTGACTCAAGCTTTAAGGTCATCTCAGTAAATGCAAAACAGCATTTGATTTTAATTGATCACCGAGTTCTGCTCTCAGCATGCTGTTCCCCAGTGTGAGTTGGAGCTGCATGTCAAGCTGTCTTCTGGAAGTGTCAGCTTGGTGCCTTTTATTCAGGGACAGAGCAGTGGCGTTTCCAGATCTTAAATTTATGCTGATATTCTCACTGTGATAATAGTTTCCCTGAATTCTCTTTTTAACTCTTATTTATTTATTTATTTATTTATTTATTTAAAAGAGTTACAGAGGTAGGTAGAGCCAGAGAGAGAGGTCTTCCATCCCCTGGTTCATTCTCCAGATGGCTTCAATGGCCAGAGCAGAGCTATTCCGCAGCCAGGAGCTTCTTCTGGGTCTCCCACATGGGTGCAGGGGCCATCTTCTACCGTTCTCCCAGTCCACAGCAGAAAGCTGGATCGGAAGAGGAGCAGCCGGGACTCAAACTGGCGCCCATGTGGGATGCTGGCGCTTCAAGTCAGGGCTTTAACCCGCTGCGCCATAGTGCAGGCCTCCTTTAGCTCACTTTTTTTAAAAAATTAATTAATTAGTTAATTAATTTGACAGGTAGAGTTACAGACAGTGAGAGAGACAGAGAGAAAGGTCTTCCTTCCATTGGTTGGTTCACTTTCCAAATGGCTACAACAGCTGGAGCTGTGCCAATCCGAAGCCAGGAGCCAGGAGCTTCTTCCAGGTCTCCCATGCAGGTGCAGGGGCCCAAGCACTTGGGCCATCTTCCACTGCTATCCCAGGCCACAGCAGAGAGTGTACTGGAAGAGGAGCAGCCAGGACTAGAACCGGCACCCATATTGGATGCTGGTGCTGCAGGCGGAGGATAACCTAGTGTGCCACGGCACCAGCCCCTTTAGCTCACTTTTAATATGAGCTACTTTACTGATTCTGCTACTCTTCTGAGTCACTGTTTGAAAAAATATTCAGTATACCATATAATAGTCTGCCCACCTTGCTATGTAATACCAGACCAACCATGCCTTTGCATTCCAGGGTTGCCCAAACTCTAGTAACAGCATGTTGCAATGTAGACAACTGGCACTATGTCCTCATACAATTTTAGTTAATGGATATCATGCACTTTGTATTTGATCAGTTTTAGATACTGGGTACATTTTCAAGACTGGAATTTGATCTTACAGTTTTGAAAATAATTTCTGTGTTTAGTGGATTTATAAAACTGGTGGAACCTTACCTAAAATTCAGGCTCTTTTTTGATGAGATTGGCTCCGATCCAAGCAAATAGTAAAGAAGTAGTCGTATGGCAGAATAGTAACAGTTTGCTTTTACTATCTGTTATGTGCCAGTTCTATGCAAGGTGCTTCCCATGCAGTACTCCTGCTATTACTGAGACTCATTTTACGCCCAGGACCACAAGTCTCAAATGAGCCATAAATGCTGCACTTCCTACCACACTTCCTAGAATGAATGATCTTCTCACTCCACAGTGATGGTCTCACACATCTTCTCTCTCCTCACACTCCAAACTCCCCACCACCACCACCATGTTTCTGCTCAGCCAGTGACCTTGCTCATATTTCTTGAGAAGAAAGAAGAAAATCAGGTGGAAATGAACTGATCCAGGCACCAAATCTCCAAATCTTCCTGCAGGTCTGGCCCTTCCTCTGCCTTGGCATTTGCTTGCAGTGCAGGAAATGTCAGTTTTCCTCTTTGTCGTCTCAAAGATGCTGATCCTGTAAGCATCTGCTCGCTTGCTCTCTCTCATCTATATCTCCCCCCCCCCTTTTTTTTTTCTTAAAGATTTTTAATTATTTATTTATTTGAAAGTCAGAATTACACAGAGAGAGAAGGAGAGGCAGAGAGAGAGGTGTCTTCCATCTGCTGGTTCACTCCCCAAATGGCCGCAGTGGCTGGAGCTGCACTGATCCAGAGCCAGGAGCCAGGAGCCAGGAACTTCTTCTGGGTCTTCCATGCAGGTGCAGGAGCCCAAGGACCTGGGCCATCTCCTACTGCTGTCCCAGGCCACAGCAGAGAGCTGGTTCAGAAGTGGAGCAGCCGGGCCTCAAATTGGCGCCCATATGGGAACCTGACGCTTCAGGCCAGAGCGTTAACCTGCTGTACCATAGCACTGGCCCCTCTCCCTCTCTTTAATATTACAGTTATTAATACAGTTACATCAAGACGCAAATATTTTCTAGAATATTCTATCTTAAAAAAAAAAAAAGCAAAAATTTCTTTTGATCTTATGTCTTTGTCATTTCAGGACTTATTTCTCTGCTCCTCTTTCAAAGAGTCATCTGCAGTCACCGTGTCTTCTTGATTGTGACCTGTCTCTTCCCAACCCCATCAAACGGCTTCCACCTGCAGTGTTACACCAAAACTACTCTCAGCCAAGTCTGCTTGATCTGTGTGTTACTGCACTGTCTCCATGTTTGTCCAAATGACATGACTTGAATGGTGTCATCCTTTCTTGGTTTTCTTCCATAATCATTGGTCACCCTGTTTCGAATGCTTGCTGTCTCCTTGTCTGTCTAATCTGTGCCAGTGTAATCATTAAGACAGGAGGGAAGTCAGGAGGTGGTGGAGTCTTGGAAGCCAAGAGAGGGAACATGCAGCCCAGAGACTGGCTTTCGGAGAAGCAGCCACCGGCACAGGACCATTGAACTTGGTGGCCTGACAATATCACTGTTGTGCTCAGTAGCACCACAGGGTCAGGATGAGGAGGACAGAGCCAGCATAGAGTTGGTCCCTATTTCCAGGCATTCATGAGACCATGGAGAGCCTTGGATAATTTCCTCTTGGGTTACTTTTGGTCACAGCAAGAAGGAAATGGTTTATAACTTGCCTTCGCATTAGGTAAAAAAAGAATGGAGAAGAAGCTCTTCTGCATCAAAAGGTCTTTGAGGAAGGGAAGCAGAGATCAGTTTTGTAAACAGGTCCATTCAGCCATGAACTACGGGAGGACCTTGGAGAGAAGGTGGGAAAACAGATGAAATACAAGGAAATCTGCACTTCAGTTTAGCTCAGGCTGATTTCTTTCGACTATGAGGCCTTTTCAATAGTAGCACTCCTTAACAGACACAAGGCAATGTGCAGAGCTGTCGGTAATAGCAGTGAGCTTGGAGGGCCAAGCCTTTGCTTCTTGGGGTTTAATTCCAGTATAAGTAAAGCACCTCAGTGACTGAACAGGCGATTTCTCAGTTGTATTTCTCAGGGTAACTGCAGAAGGGGAGTCGTGTGGCTTTTCCTTACAAGCAATAAAGAATGAAGACCTTCACCCTCTCAGAAATGGTTGTGCATCTGTGCTAACTACCCAGTCACAAAACCCAAACCTGGCTTTTTAACATGAACACATCACTTTCCATGCAGTTCCTATAATTCACTTTGGGGACATCACTGACCCATTAGCAGAAAAAACAGATGGAACGAGATTTGTCTTCATGCCTGAGCTGGGATGTTGTGAAAACATAAATTGGTAGCTGTAAACTCCGTCACCAGGTTGTACAGCACAGGCATACAGGTGAGGTGTATGACTGGGGCGCTGAGATACCAAGAATGGCAAGAGTACCACACCTTTGATAACTGTAGGCGTCTTTAAGCTAGCCAGTTAAACAGCACAGAGATAGCAAAATCAGGTAAAGCAACAAAGCACTTCTCTTCCTAAATTCATTCCACCCTTTCAGCAAGTAGAACTGATGCTGACACAGCAGTCCTGAGAGGAAACCTGGGGGCTCTCCACATACTCTTCCCTCCAGTCTGCTCTTTCTGATTGGCCTCTGAATCTGCTTCCAGTTCCTAACTTCTGCTTTCAGCCTCACTCTTGCTCTGGGCCTGTGTGGGGAGGTGGTTAGGGAACAAAATTGTGTGAAATGCTAGAATTTGGGAAGAAGTGAAGGAGCTGGCATCTGTATTCTTTTAAAAAATTTTATTTGAAATGGTGACGGGGTTGGGGAGTGGAGATCAATCGACCTACCCACCTATCTACCTACCTACGTATCTTACATCTGCTATTATAGAATGTCTGTTAACACCAGGATTTGGCCAGGCTGAAGGATCTCCATGCAGATCTCCCACATAGGTGGCAGGGGCTGAAGCACTTGAGCCGTCATCTGTTGCCTTCCCAAGCATGTTAGCAGGAAGCTAGATTGAAAATGCAGTTTCCAGGACTTGAACTGGCACTCTGATATGGGATGCCAGTGCTACATGCTGTAGCTTAACCTGTTGTGCCACAACACTAGCCCCTGGTATACATATTCTTAGAAAGCCCTCTTCATCCTCCCTTAAGCTGTGTAATTAGGAGGTTCAAGTTATACTATAGATTCTCTTTTTTTTTTTTTTGACAGGCAGAGTGGATAGTGAGATAGACAGAAAGGTCATCCTTTTTGCCGTTGGTTCACCCTCCAGTGGCCGCTGTGGCCGGCGCACTGTGGCCGGTGCATCGCGCTGATCCGAAGCCAGGAGCCAGGTGCTTCTCCTGGTCTCCCATGGGGTGCAGGGCCCAAGGACTTGGGCCATCCTCCACTGCACTCCCTGGCCACAGCAGAGAGCTGGCCTGGAAGAGGGGCAACTGGGATAGAATCCGGTGCCCCGACTGGGACTAGAACCCGGTGTGCCGGCGCCGCAAGGCGGAGGATTAGCCTGTTGAGCCACGGCACCGGCCTACTATAGATTCTCAAGATCAAAGGGGAATACACCATTTTTTCACAGCAGGAACAGACTCCCAAACCCAAATTCATCAGCAGGAGAAATAAAGAAACAGAAGTCACTATGAAGCAGAGCTGGAAGAATGTAGGGAAATCTAGAGATGAGGTCTTGACACACGTGATACAGAACTTTAACCCTCTGAGCCTATCTCTGGACGATATGACTGCCCAGTCTTGACTGTGTTTCTGTACAGAGCATGCCAGCCTTACTTAATTCTGTCTCATCTCCCTTCTTAGACCACAAGCTTCCAGAAGGCAGGAGTATATCCAGTGCCAGATACCATGCCTAGCTAACAGTAGACATTGTGCACCTGTTGCTGATTTTAGTGAACAAGTGTGTGTTTATAGTATACACATTGCTGGCTCCATCAGGATCTTCCCAGAGTTCCCTAGACTCCATGTGACCAAACACTGATCTTTTTAGTCTGTATTCTGCTCAGCCTTGTTGTTCTGTTACAGTATTGGTTGCTGGAATCTGTTCACACAGTCTGAGCCCTCAGCTCTTCAGTCACTTCTTCCTTCCTAAGCTTCCTTGTTTCAGGTGTCTGCTTCTCCTTCTCGATGTCCAAGTCTGATGCTGCCCCTCTCATCCATGGGCACACCTTCAAGTTCCTCCTCCACCACCACCGTGGTCCTCTTCCTCCTCTTCTTCCTCCATTTTGTTTATTTGAAAGGCAGAGTTACAGAGAGAGGGAGGGAGCGACACAAAGGAACAGATCTTCAATTTGCTGGTTCACTCTCCAAATGAGCAGAGGCTAAGTCAGGCTGAAGGTAGGAGCCTGGAGTTTTATCCAGGTATCCAGTGTGGATGCAGGGGCCCAAGCACTTGTGCCATCTTCTGCTGCTTTCCCAGGAGCATTAGCAGAGAGCTGGATCAGAAGTGGAGCATCTGAGACTTGAACTGGTATCCATGGGATGCCGGCACTGCAGGGAGTGGCTTGACTCGCCACACCACAATACTCGCCCCTCAGTGCATCCTTCATACATCAGTCTTTCTCACGATTCATATCTGGTGAATTTCTAAATCCAATTTTGCCTCAAAAAATGTCTCTTGGATCCATCAAAATTTTCCTTCTTCATCGCCTTAATCACAGTTTTCTTGACTCTTTCTGTAAGGGAGCCTCCTGAGCGAAGTGCCGATTGCATTGACTGTTTCAACAGGAGGGGTGTCTCCTGAGTCGTCTACTGACACTCTCTTGTCCTGCTGTAAGTCAGAGGGATGAAAAAACAATGCCACAAATCTGATCAGGTTACTCCCCTCGTAAGGTTTTCAGTGGCTTCCTGTTGTTCACAGAGTAAAGATAAAATGCAATGCATCAATCCAGACATGCACATAAATGATAGATGGTGATAAATGGGAGAAAAATGCTCTCTTGTGAAGATGAAAGAGTTATTCATGCAACTAGGTGGAAAATAATCCTTAATATCGGGTCCCAGAAGTGTGCTCAGGTGATGAACTGTCTAGATAAACCCCTTGGGGAGCGTGGGGGTCAGAAGGTGGGACACGGATGCAATGTTCTGTGTTTTGTCTGAGGGCCAGGTGTCAGGAAGGAGGCCAGAGGGGAGACGCAGGGAACACCAGGAGGCTGATACTATATGAGAGCCCAATGGTGAGAGCGGACAGAGAAGACTTTTTTTTTTTTTTTTTTTTTTTTTGTGTGTCACACATCTGCCTTTATTGTGAGAGCAGGTGGGATGCTTCCAGCAACAGTAAAAAATTTTTTTTTTACAAAAGTGGAGGTTCCGGGAAGCCGCCTGGCTGGTACCCTTGGAGCTCATACATAGATGCCAACCCACAGCAGGAGGAAGAGGACTCCAAAGCCCATGAAGAGCGAAGCCACCAAGGAGATGAGGAGCTCTTTGTAGATGTCCTGAGTGTACTTGGTGGACGTGACCTCATAGACGAAGAACCAGGCGGTGAAGAACATGCCAATGGCCAAAAGCACAACAGTCAGATGAGGGAAGACAGCTGGGTTCACTGGGCTGGTGTATCTGCTCATGGCCTCGAGCTCCATTTTGCCGGGCACAGCGTAAGTTGCCACTCCGCCACCCAGATTTTTGAAGACAGGGACGTGTAAGTTGGATTTCCCACTGTTATGTGGTTACGTTGTGCTATACTTTGAATGCTTCTGTTTTTCCAAAATTTTCCTGGACGCTTATCTCAAGTGCAATGGTATTACAAGATAGAGGGTTTAGAAAGCGATTGGGTCATAAGGGCTCCATCATGAGTGGGGTTAGTGCCCTCAAGGAAGGACTTGAGGGATTCTTCAAGGGTACTTGAGGAGCCGACATGATGGCATTATGGGTTAAGCAGCTTCCATCCTCTGGTTCATTCCTCAAATGCCTGCAACAGCCAGGGTTGGGGCAGGCCAAAGCCAGCAGCCAAGAACTTCATCCAGGTCTCCATGTGGATAGCAGGAGTCCAGACACTTGGGTCATTTTCCACGGCTTTCCCATGTACATTAGCGTGGATCTGAATCAGAAGTGGAGCAGCTAGGACTCAAACCGGTACCCTTATGGGATGCAGGCATCGCAGGCAGCGGCTTTACCCATCATGCCACAGCGCTGGCCCTGAGCCTTCCCTTTTAGAAGACCAGCCTTAAACGTCTTCATTGTGATTTTCCAGCGGTTTGTCATGAAGTGAATGAAATAGCAGAGAGACTAAATCACAAAGGACAGGCTCTGAAAGTGCCAATTATTACATTACAAGAAAACAGGAAAGGGCATGTTGAAGTTAGAAGTGCGATAGAAAACATGTACTATGACCACAGGCTAACAAACAGCCCTTTTATTTTCACTTAAGTAATTAAGGTGGCGTTCGGGGAACGAGGACAGTGATTACACACCCTATCATCCGGTCTCCTCACACTTCATGGTTGTAGCACAGCCGGCCTCTGAGCCAGCACTGCTCCTTGTCATAGGATGCAGCACGGAGAGAAGCAGCTGGCTGTCGTACCTTCCTGAGCAAGTGCAAGGCTCAGTCCTTGGCAAAGCTGGAGGGGCCATCTGGGAGGCACCAAGGGCACGCCAAGTGTCCTGACTGTAGGAGAGTACAGACTGAACTTGTGGAAGACTTGAGAGCGGTAAACGTGCAGGATGCTCATCACCCATTTCCTGCACCTGTAGACTACAGAGGCTGTCAAGATGCTGGGCCTGGAAGTTTCTGCCACAGCCTTGCTGGCTCTCTTTGGACACCATGAACACAATGGGAAGCAGAACTGGAGATAACAGAAGGCTTTTAGCTGATTTACGTACCTGAGAATGCCACCAGCGAAAGACTTAACTTTGGTCCCTTTGAGTAAGCCACCAGGCAACTGGATGGGAAACCCTGCATCTTAAGGTGCCCATTGCTGAGCATCAATAGCCTGAATTTCAGTTTAGTTGGACAGTAAGTGGGCACTGTCCCTGGGCAGGGGAGGAAATCAAGGCAGACAGACAAGACCAACCAAAGGGATGAAGCTGCACACACCCAGGACCCTGTTTCTCCACGAGGGGCACCAGTAGGTCGGGCTGTCAGTTACCTCCCCACCTCTAAGCATTGTGTCAGGTCTCGGGAGCTAGCGCTGCCCACAACAGGGGTAGGTGGGGACTACCTGGAGGGGAATTTTAGTCACCAGAAACTTGCTAGGATTTCTAACTGGTTGGTAGTCTCCAAATCTTTTTAGCCACATTTCATCAGTAAAAGCCGTGTGTCAGTGTACCTCCAAAATACATACATTCATTTATAAATAATTTATGTGCACTCTTAACTGTACATATTGCTAACATTGGTGAAACTTAATTGAAGGTAAAAATTCAGTACTCGTATAAATATGTATATAATATTTTATTTCATCTGCCCCAGTGGGCCATCTTCTGTACTTGTGTCTAGTCTGCCCCCTTCTTTGAAAACTTGCTCTAACTTTTGGGATTCCCCAAGTTTTTTAAAGGAGAAGGAAGGAAGGAAAAGGGATTCATTCAGAGAAAAGATGGGTCAGGTTGGACACATGGACTGTGGTCCAGGAAATCAATTTAAAAAGCATCTAGGGACCTGTATTGTGGCATAACAGGTTAAAGCCACTGCCTACAGTGCCAGGATCCCATATGGGCACCAGTTCAAGTCTTGGCTGCTCCACTTCTGATCCAACTCCCTGCTGGTGCCCCTTGGAAAGTGATGGAGGATGGCCCAAGTCCTTAGGTTCCCTGCACCCACATGGGAGACCTGGAAGATGCTCCTGGCTTCAGTCTAGACCAGCCCTGGTCATTACAGTCATCTGGGGAGTGAACCAGTGGATGGACGATTTCTGTCTAGCTCTGCCTTTCAATATATATATTTAAATACTATATAAATAAATAAATATATATATTTATAAAGAGCATCTTGAACTCTCTACAGCTGAACAAGGATGGCAGGAGAGGGTGATGGGATGCGAGAACTGAATGTTTCTCCCCCTCCTTTGGAGATGTTATGTTGTCTGTCCTCTGTGGTGAGGAATTTTTTTAAAAAAAATTTATTTATTTTAAAGTCAAAGTTACAGAGGGAGAGGGAAAGACACAGAGATTTTCCATCTACTGGTTCACTCCCCACATGGCCACAGTGGAGTAGCTGAGCCTGGTTGGGCCTGGCCAAAGCCAGGAGCCAAGAACTCCATCCAGGTCCCCCTTATGGGTGCAGGGGCCCAAGCTGCTTCTCCCAGGCCCCTAGCAGGGTTCTGGATTGGAAGTGGAGAAACCAGGACTTGAACCAATGCCCCTATGTGGTGCCGGCATCACAGCTGGCAATATTTTCTGCCACACAGTGCCATCCCATGGATTTTTTTTTTTTTTTAAGATTAATTCTATTTATTTGAAAGACAGAGTTGGAGAGAGACAGAGGCAGGGAGGGAGGGAAGGAGGGAAGGAAGTCTTCCATCTGCTGGTTAATTCCCCAAATGGCCACAGCAGCTGAAGCCAGGAACTCCATCCAGGTCTCCCATGTGGGTGCAGGGGCTCAAGCACTTGGACCATCTTCCAGTGCTTTCCCAGCTGCACTAGCAAGGAGCTGGATTGGAACTGGAGTAGCCAGGAGTTGAACCATTGCTCACATAGAATGCCAGCATCACAGTTGCTAGCTTACCCTGTTGTGTCACAATACCAGCCCCAAGAACTGTGTGTTAACTTGTAGCCCAGTGATGGCATTTTAAGTGGCATAGCATGATATGATGTATCACTGGGGCCAATGAGAGTCTGAATACATGGGCTTGTAGAGGACTCTGGAGGGCAGGTGCCTAAATCATTCATTGCCATCTGAGGTTGCCCAGGGATGAGGGAGAAATAGAGGTTTAATGGAGCCCCCTGGTCTCCATCTTGGGTTGGGATTCTTCCTACACACTTCAATGTTGGGGGCAGACTCACCCCCAACCCCTGGGATTGGCATGAGAGGGTCTGCTCCCTCCCTCGTTGTACAGGAGCTTAAATTCAGTGTCATGGACATACACAGCCACAGCCTAGAGCCAGGACCACTACAGCTGCCTAGGTGAGACAAATGGATTTCAGACACCTGCTGTGTGCCATTCTGTGCAGGACACATGGAACAAAGCTCCTCAGAAAGACATGCAAACACATGTGCGACACTCAAGGGGTATCTCAGTTCTGAGTTTCCCCCGTGGCAGACTCTGAGTTGAGTTGTTCATTTGGGAAGGAGTCCCAGCATACAAGCTGAGGGGAAGGGTGTGTGAGAAAATAAAGACAGGAAAGTCACAAATGAGGCATCAATGGATGGGTCACCCTTGTGGTTACTGAGCCTTGATCTTCCAGTGAACCCCTTGAGGAATGCTGTTTAACGTGGCTACTCGAAGTGTAGACTGTGGCACTGGCATCCTCGGGGAGCTTGTTGAAATTCAGCATCTTGGGCCCCACCCCAGAACTGCCGAATCACAATTCCTTGGCTCATTAAAACCTGAGAACTGTCTTCTGTCTTTCATCTTCACCAAACATGACAACTTTGATACAAAACACATTTTTCTGTATTTTTGTACTTGGCTCTACCAAACTGAATCCTTCCGATAACCCCTTTGAGGTTTCCAGTGTTTGAAGGTGGATACTGAGGTTTTTCTAACCCCTAGAAAGCTCTTTAAAATGCAGCTCCATGTACCTGCACTTTATCATAATTGTAACTCATTTGCAGAGACAGAAGGCTCACACAACCAACTGTTCTGCAAAATGCAAATTTTGCATGGGAAATACTTCCCCTGGGAGAAAACAGAGCAGCTGTCGTACAAGAAGTTATTTTTAAAGGAACACACCAAATGTCTTCCATACTTCAGTATTTTATCGCAATTTCCAGGGCATGGAAGACCTTTTGTGAAGCATTAATGCCCTCCCAGGCAGGATCCTTCCCCCTCACCCCCGCAAATGAGACAAGTTTCATATGTATACATTGGGAAATGTCAAAAACAATTAGGTCAGTAGTTTCCATATATATCCTTCACATTGACAAGTAACTTTACTTTGGATATTCACTAATCTTCAGTTCATCATCACAGAAACAAATCTAAATTGATAAAACTAATTTTTCAGGTGGTATAGCTATTATGCACAATAATGTTGCATAATAAACCACCATAAAACCCTGTGGTTTCAAAGAGTGGTCTTTTACGCTTGGTCGTATGTGTACGGGTTGGTGAGGGTAGCTCTGCTGATTCTAGAAGGACTCATTTGAGCTTGGCTATCAGTTGCAGGCTGGGTGCAGGTATGCTCCTTGGACCAGTGGGTTGCTTGTGGCATGTTTTCACAGTGAATGGAATGATTTAACTGGACAACCCAGCTCCAAAAGAACACTTAAAGTCTCTTTTATAGCTCTTCTGTGAACATCCCATTAGCCAAAGCAGGTGCTTGTGGTTTGAATATTAGTGTGGGTGTCCTCCAGCGGCTCACATGTTAAGTCTCCAAAGTCTTATGTTAATGGGTTGATGTTAGTGGTTAGTGGAGTAAGGGTGGGAATTTACTCCAATAATGATGCCTTGGGAAGGTGAGACAAGGTTAAGTCACTGTGGTGGAACGCATAGGATCAAATCGTGGTGGTTTTATATAAGGAGAGACACAGACATGGATGTGTGTGCTCCCTGTCTCTCTGCTTCCTGGCTGGCCATGTGATCACCCCTCCACCATCCACTGGCCTCACCAGACACCTGAACCAATGGGGCCACCTGATCGTGGACTGTGGTCATCCCAAGGTGTAAGCTGAAATAAATCTTCCTTCATGAGTAGCTCCACTTGGGCATTAGTTATAGTGAAAAAGCTGTCCAGCACAGCACATCACGCAGCAAGGGTTGAAGTATACTCCACTGAACGTGAGGCAAGGCACATTGAAGCCCCGCTTCCATGGGGCAGGGTGGTGGACTTCTCCCAGAGTTAAGGGATAGAGTCAGAGAATATTTGTAGAACAATAATCTCTTCTATCATGCGTAGTAACATTGAGGAATGAATTTTATATTCTAATTAGGCATGGTGCTGATATTTGAATGCTTTCCTTATTGTAAAATAAAAAGGAGGAAGGAAGTAGTAAAATACCTTAGTTACCAAGCGTTCTGCTGAAAGTTTTCTCATGCATTTCATTTAACCTTTTAGATTTATTTATTTATTTGAAAGCCAGACACACACACACACACACACAGAGAGAGAGAGAGAGAGAGAGAGAGAGAGAGAGAGATCTTCCATCTGCTGGTTCATTCTCCAAATAGCTAAAGTAGTCAAGGCTGGGTCAGGCCAAAGCCAGGAGCCAGGAACTTAATCTGGGCCTCTCACATGGGTGCAGGGGCCTAAGTCCTTGGGCCATTTTCTGCTGCTTTCTCAGGTGCCTAGGTAGGGAGCTGGACTGTATGAAAAGCAGCCAACACTCGAACTAGTGCCTGTTTGGGATCCCAGCAGTTCAGATAGTGGCTTAACTGCTGTGCTACAATGCCAGCCCCTTATTTAACTTTTCAACAGCACCATAAGGAAGGTATTTGTAATGCCATTTTATAGGGCTTAGGACAGGTCACAGAGCTGACCAATGGCAGATCTGAGAGTGGAGCCCAGATTTTTGTTTTTTCCTGCAACCTTTAGGTGTTTTGAATATTGAGTTCTCCATTTTCACACTGTACCTACCTACCCCAGAAAATAGGGCACTGAGGGTACCTGAATAAATCTATAGAAAAACCAAATAAAAAGCTAAGTTCATTTTGGTGCAAAATACTTTGAAACCTATACATATTTTTCCTGTAATACACATTTTTTTTAATTCACCTTTGAAGAATCTTTGTATACAAAAAATTTTGTACCCGAAGACATTTATCTTTTAATTTCATTACACATGAACTTATTCAAGTACTCCCTGTGCATTTTCTGTGAGTAGAGCTTCCTCTCTCCCCAGTTTCCTGATAATGATGGTTCCTGCAGGTGAGATGCTCAACACATTGCTGTCAGGGCTTCTGGCTTCCAGAGGATCAATGCCCCTGTAGCTTGGGTGTGGCTGCATCCCCTTTCATCGTCGTTGTCTTTTTTTTTTTTTTTAATTATTTATTTGGAAAGAGAAGGAGAGAAAGCCATCAATCGATGATCCAGTCCCCAGATGTTCATCTCTGGGGCTGAGCCTGAGCTGGGGCTGAATTCAGCCCAGGTCTCCCACTTGGGTGGCAGGAACCCAATCACTGGAGCTATCAGCTGCTGCCTCTGAGTCTGCATGTGTAGGAAGCTGGGTCAGAATCCAGAGTCAGGAACCAAATCCAGGTACTGCAGTGTGGGACACAGTTGTTCTTAGCAGCACCTTGAGCACTAGACTCGATGTCCATCTCTTGGCCCTTTTCACGGTCTTACATGTCTTGCTCTCCCTTGGCATGTAGATGTCGGGTTAGGGGGATGGGAAAATCAGGAATTCTGGTCAGGAATTACCTGCCTGGAGAGGATTCCAGCTGGTCTACTGGGGTTGTTGCGGGTTGTTTACTCTGCTCCCCCAACCCCTTATAGGAAGTGCCTTGACCATCTAAATGTTAGCTTGTTTGTTGTTGATGTTGAGTAAACATTACTGTGCCAGCCACATAATGGTAGTGTAGAGAAAAGTAGAATGAGTACTGGGGACAACCAGATTTAGATTTAGCTCAGGAAATCTTGCTTTCCCGTCAGGAAAATAAAGTCTCTTAATTGCTACTCCAGAAAGGAGACAGTATTGGGAACAATAAGAATCACGGAGTTTAGATGGAGAAGCAGTGGAAAGGGAAGGCTGAGAGGGCTGGGGCGAGGGCTCCGCATTTTCTCTTTTAGAGTCAGTGGGGGAAGAGAGGGGCTCTGAGGTCTGTGTTAGGATTGGAGTTTGGCACGGGGGCAGGAGCGTGGAGCGCCAGTGTTTGGCAGGTGTCTGTGAGAATTGGGGGGGGGGTATGGAGGACTCCTCATCTTGGGGATAGGTCAGCAATGCAGTTTTACAAAGATTGAATTAAAGATGCAGGGTGCTAAGGTCCCTTCCTTGGTTCTGGGTGGCCGTGGGGCACCACTGCAATCCATTCTGCGTTCTCATGCAGCTACCTGCGAAGGTGGCTCTCTAATGGGGTGAAAAAGAGAAGATTTGTTTTCTGGAGGAGGGGAAGGAGGAAGCACCACAGCCTCACTCAGGAAACCTCTGTTCACGTCGCGGCCTTTCTTTACCTTTTCTTGCACAGGAGAGCTGGCTGGACAGAAGGTCATCTGGAATGCCAAGGTTACAGTCTGCTCCAGCTCAGTCCTGCAAGACTGCCCTACCTGAAACGCCAGCCTCAAGTGCGGTCCCCAGGCTCCCTGCACTTCGGCCTCGTCAGCTACAAATCCAGGCACAATGGTGACTCTCCTTCCGGGTTTGTTCATTCACTAGGACTCAGAACTCAGGAGGGCACTGTACGTGTGATTACAGTTGCACCTTCATGGATGTATCTCAGAAGAGCCAAATGAAAGAGATGCATGGGGCAGGCTAAGGGGCGGGGCGAGGGAGGCTACAGAGCTTCCATGCTGTCTCCTCGCACACCCTCTACCCTGGCACCTTGGTAGACTCACCCTCATTGTTCTGGAAGTTGTCTGAGGGAAATCACTTGAGGTACGTGCAGGGCTCGGTTGGGTTGCTCCACAAAGAATGCATTCTTTCCCAAATCCTCGTTTCCCAGCTGTGACGTTCGAGATAGCCCCTTCTCTGGCATGCGGAGGAGAGATTTCTAGAGTTTGGTAGAGCTTCCTTTACATCCCAGCTCCCTGGCTGACTAGTTTCTCCTAGCATCAGTTTCTCCATGTGATATGAAGAGTAGGATGAGTGGAGCTTGATGGACAGGAGATGGTAGCTCATTCCTTTCCACTGTTCTCAGGGCGGAGTATCCTAGGTACAGGTGGTGGCTTTTAAGGTCAGCTGCTTCCTTTCTCCTTGCTCCTAGGTCAGAGGTTTGCAAAATGTGGTCCTTGGAGCATCAGCAGTGTCTTTTTCACCCAAGAGCTTGTTGGAAGTGCAAATGAGACGTGCTGAGATTCAGGTTAGTGGAGGGTTCCTAGCTTTATTTGGGAATGGCAAAGGTCAGTGTTTGGCTTGAGTGTTCTGGATACTTCAGCCTCAGGGGACAACTTCCACTGAGCCTGCAAAAGACTGGGAGAGTCCCTGCCTTGCTCCTGACTCAGCGACCCCACCCCCAGAGGTTGGTAGGGGCTTCTCTGTTGACACCTAACATTGACCTCTAGTGTCTTCCTCAGGATTCTCAACCTCAGCATTATTGATGTTTTGGGTTGGATAATTATTTGTAGTAGGGGTTTTCCTGAATAATATAGGATTTTTTTTTAAAAAAAAAGATTTATTTATTTGAAAGGCACAGTTAGAGAGAGGGAGAGACAGAGAAATCTTCCATCTGCTGGTTCACTCCCCCGATGGCTGCATTGGCCAACCATGGGCCAAGCCAAAGGTAGGAGCCAGGAGCTTCTTCCAGGTCTCCCATATGGGTGGCAGGGGCCCAAGCTCTTGTGCCATCTTCTGCTGCTTTTCTCAGGCTTTTAGCTGGGAGCTGGATCAGAAGTGGAGCAGCTTGGACATCCAGTGCCCATAGGGGATGCCAATGTTGCAGTCAGTGGCTTTACACACTATGCCACGTTGCCTTGTAGGATTGTAAGATTGTAGGATCTTTAGTAATGTCCTTAAACTCTGCACACTAGCTGCCTCCATGTTTTTGTAATAAAGTCTCAGTATGTTTACCTTTTTAATTTGAAAGGCAGAACAACCAGAGATGGTAGATGTGGATAGAGATCTACTGGTTCGCCCCTCAAAATGGCCAAGAAGCTGAAGTCAGGAGTCAGGAACTCCATCTGGGTCTCCTTTGTGGGTGGCAGAGACTTAACTACTTTAGCCATCACCTGCTGCCTCCCAGGGCTTGCATTAGCAGGAAGCCAGCTTGGGAGCAGATATGTGACTCCATCCCAGCACAATGATATGGGATGCAGATATCCTAAGTGGCAGGCTAACCTGTTATGGGGCTGGCATTGTGGCATAGTGGATTAAGCTGCCACCTTTGATACCTGGCTGCTCCACTTCTGATCAAGATTTCTGCTAACGTGCCTGGGAAAGCACGTTAGCCCCTGCATTCTGGGAGACCCAGAAGAGGCTCCTGGCTTTGGCCTGGCACAGCCCTAGCCCCAGCCCTTGTCGCCATCTGGGGAGTGAACCAGCTGATGGAAGATACCTCTCCCTCTGACTTGGCCTTTCCAATAAATGATAAGTAAATCTTTAAAGAACCTGTTATATCGCAATGCCTGCTCCCCCTTCCACACATTTTTAAACATCCCCCCCAGGGTGATGGTGCACAGTGTACTCTTTTTGAGAACTGCTGGTTCTTACCTGACGATTCAGGTGGGGGTGGTTGAAGGGAAATGCTGTGTACAGGGGAACCTGCAATGGAGGTGGAACCGGAAGGAGGGAGGGGTCAACAGTGACTTTGATTCTTGGTCCCTCCAATTTCTGGCCATATGACTTTGTTCCCTCTCCCCCACTTTCTCCTAGTTACCTTTAACAACAACAAACGCACACTCAAAAACTTCACTTTCATAAATGACTTTTCTTTCTTTATCATTTTTCTTGACAGTAATTCTTGGTAATGTGCATATAACATGAAGGCAAGCGTAACTTTCAGAAGTCATCAAAGTTATTATCCTATTCATTTTCTTAAACCATTAAAATATTTTCATTTATAAAAATTAATCTAAATATAAATATTGACACTAGAGATCAAAATCACTTGATGACAAAATAATTCTTCTGGAACTATAACATATGTTTATGGTTTCTAATAGTAAATTAAATCTTTGCACTTATTTGGCACAAGGAAGTCTTTATAAAAATTCAAATGCCATAGAGCAGGCTTTTTTTTTTTTTTTGCAAGGCTTACACAGTACACATTTTTTGTCAAAACTGAATATTTTTAACACTGTAACACAACAATAGTTGCTTTTCATGCCTCTTAAAGGAAACATTCTATTTGGAAGTCAGATCTTTTTCGTTGTGTTTTTAAAATTTTTTTTGTTTTGCTTTGAATCACACCGACAGAACAAAAAGAAAGATGTCCTTATTTCAGAGGTGTCATTGCTGTTGGGTAACACATACACAGCATCAGCAAGGGTGTTATTGGAAGATACATGGACCCCCTCCCCCCCGCATCTGAGATGATCACGACATACAGTTGGCTGCAAATCAGGTTTGGAAATGTACACAGCAGCAAAAGAACACAGGGCTAGGCTTCTAGGAGGTATCCGATGATAACAAGCTTAAATGTATGGTTTTGGTAAGTTAATCTCTCTGGCTGTCACAGTTATCAAATCTGAAAGATGGGGTTACTGAGTGGATATGATTTTACTGGGATTCAAAGGGGCAAAACATGATCTCCTTAAAGTCATCGGTCACGCTATTGCCTTGCTTCCTATCCTACCTTGCTTCATCCTCTGATTTAGAATATACCAGGAGAAAACAAAGTTGGTTTTTATAAACACGCTCGAAACAGTGAGGCCTTTGAGACAGGGCCAGACAGACCACACACGTATCAGCTCTGATTCCCTTAAGTCCAGTTTATCCTTCATTTTTTCATACTCATCCATTTTCTAAGGCTGTCCTCTAACGTCATTCTGCTATTTTGCTGACTACTGATGGGGGACATTTCATCGGGTGTTAGTATTCTGCAGTTAGGCATTTGCCCAGACCTCTTTGAGGTGTGGTCCTTGCTAGACCACGTCACGTTGACTCTGGGCAGCACCCTCCAGGTGAGCTGGTGGCGGTCTTTCCTTCACAGGGGGGGAGACAGTAAGTCTGCGGCAGGGCCCTAACTCCCTATTGCGACGTCGTTGCAGGTAGGGCTGGGCGTGGGATGGCTGGGTCAGAGCTCTCTGTTAGACGCCAGGAGCTTTGTGGGAATGAGCTGCCTGAAGGGAGACCCGCATCTGTGATGGTGGAGGACTGATCTTACTGCACAGGGGGCAGTTTTACTTTTCCCCTTAGCATGTGTGAGACAGAGATGCTTGTACGAGGTTAGGAAGTACAGAATGCCTACCTCCCTTCCCTGTGCCGGTCCCTCTCCACCACCCCCAACCGGTTTCCCTTGGATAAATGGTTGACATGGAACGCTAGTCGACAGAGGGATCAAAACAAAAGATCTTAAAGACAACAGCAGTAGCAAAGCAGACAGGGAAGTGACGGGTCCTTTGAACATGGAGCTCGGCTGCTGGAAGCCAGCGTCTTGATTTTCGGTCCTGGATTCCCTTGGGAGCCGAAGGCAGAGCGTGGGCCTGACCGCGCGACGCTGGGGTCCGGAACTGCTTTCTGGGCGAGGTATCGGGACAGCCCCGTGACCTCCCCAGGCCCTCCCAAAGGTGGAAATCCATACAGTATTCGATGGCTGTTGGGTCAAGGCACTGTCGTGTACGGCCAGAGGCAGTGGGTCACTGGCAGTGGGGTTCCGTGGGCTTAGTACATCACAGCAGACTCCAGGGTGGGCTCCTGCGGTGAGACATCAGGTACAGTGGCGTCACTACTTGGCAAAAGGGACCGTGTGGCGCTGTGGTCACAGCAACAGCTTCACACACTCTGCATTTCGGCATGTATTGAGTTTTTCTCTGTGGGCTGGTATATAAAATCAATTTTTATAAATGGACTACTGACGCTTGAAAGAAAGCAAATACTCTGTCAAGTATCAAGTTAGATACACGTCTTCATTAAGGCTTAATGATGACACGATTCAGTTCTCTAATTGGATTTATTTCTGGTGTTCTTGGGCTGCCGAGGGAGTGTGAATGTCCCCAGCCCTCGTGCAGTCGAGTGTGGCACTCCGCGTGACACATCGGGGCCCAGCACTTCCCCACGTCACCAGGATTAGAGCCCCCTTCCTCGTCTCTGCATGGTTCTTGTCTTGACATCTGCTTTGTCTGAATATAATATTTCTGCCTTTTAAAATGTGCTTAGTGTTTCCCATCCTTTCACTTTTCACCTCTCTCTCTGTTACTTTATGGTAATTTTTTATTTTATTTAAAAACTTTGAGTCAAACTCTACATGATGCCACACCCGACTGGGTGGCATTTAGGACATTCACAGGCTGTGCAGCCATTGCCCTTGGCCATCAAGCAGCCATCCCCTCGCCAGCACCAGTCTAAGCTCTGTGAAAGGTAGTTTACTTTTAACTATCTTAGACCCAATTCCTTCCCTGACTCCTTGCCGTCTGCTCTTTGACTGGGCTAACCTCTCTTGCAGGTCTTTGGAGGAAAGGCCAGGAGAAGATGCCCAGGGCAGAACGGCGGGCACATCCTACTCTCTTGGGCAGCGTCGGACAACAGCTGACCAGCGAAGCAAAGGTAGGGAGCAGTGCCGTTGTGCGACGCCGCCCAAGGGAATGGGATGTGCCCAGCATTGTGCCATCGCCTGGTGCCTGTGTGCTTGTGCGACAGACAGTGAGGGGGAAGAACGGGGAAGGAGAGATGGGTGGCCGGGCAAGGCAACAGGATAAATCTGCCTGTGCGTCAGTCCTGTCAGCCCACGCAGGCTCTGTGCTCTGCATGGCCTGTCACTTCCTGTGTGAGCAGCCTCCAGCATTTGCCGAAATTCTGCCACAGATGCTGGTTTTTCAGCAAGCGATCTGTCATCGGCCTTGCTGTCACCTCTTGCGTTCACGCAGACTATTTAATGCTCCTTGCTTCACATGCAGGGGCGTCATGAACAGCATTAATGGCAAACAAGAAATCTAGGAAAGGGTGAAAGCAGGTTGAAAACAGAACCAGTTCTCAATCTTCTCTCAGATCTGGTATGTGCAAGCAGCTGTGTACCTGTCTGGGAAACCCCCACCCCCTTATCTAGCAGACAGTGAGCCCAGGTGGGGAGGAAGCTTCTCGAGGCTCTGGGCAGAAGGGAGGTACCGTCAGCGACGGGCACCGAGACAGGGATGCCACTTACCATCAGCTCTGCAGAGGTGCTTCTCCGTTCCTTAGTCCTATTTGTGGAGGAGCCTTGGAGAATGAAATTGTGGTTAAACGTTTTAATGGTGCTCATGGAAGATGCCTCAATGTTTTCAGCTAAAAGGAGACAAATGGAAATAAGTGTTACCCAGAAACTGGATCCATTGTTAAGGAAGAAAGGCCAGGTGGTCAGATTACCCAGCTCTCTGTTCTAGATGGGTCAGGAGTTTGATTGTGGTTCCTGTGTTGTTTTGTATCAAGTAAGTCAAGGCATCATTGGTAGCTCTTTGGGGAAAGGTGGCTTGGAGATACTCCAGTACACTCCGTAAGTTCCTGGGTGCAATCCTGAAATAGAAAATGCTCTAGAACCTGCGAAGTTGTGTAACTTTGGAGATAAAACCATCTCATAGCAAAACCTGATGTGAACTGATGTGTGGCTATTTAGGGTCAAAGTGTGACCACATACATGTGTTGCTGCAAGGATACTTGTATTTATTAGGTGCTTCCCAGACATCGGGGGCTGGGGGAGACATTAAGAAGCAGACATGTACCATATTAAAGTCAAGAAATTATGAAATACATGTGCACCCAAGGGTTTCAGATACAGGATGGTGGAACTGTGATAGTCTTCAAATTTGTAAATCTCAATTTCTAGTGTGGCATCACCATTTATGTGGTTCTTACATCCAGGGAAATGGTTGAAAAGGTCCACTGGATTAGGGTAGAGGCCTAGCATTGCTGGCATCCTACTGGGTTCGGCACCGTGGCAAATGCGTTCTGGTGTCTGATGGTCACCGTTCCAGCCCATCCAAAGCCGCCTACTGTAAGCACTGCCACACTAGCTTGCCTCATGTGTGGAGCATTCCAGAAGTATGCTAAGCCAGTGAAGGAGCTGAGGGTCAAATACTGCATCTGCCTTCCCTCCAGGCAGGCAGCTGAGAAGTGCAGTTCACACTGGCTTCCAGGAGCCCCCAGGAGAATTTAGCCTCATTTGCCTAGAGAAATTACACTACTCTGTCTTGACTTAATTTCCTTTCTTGAATCATCTCTCTCCTCCCCTATGAGTGTTCCTCAGAATTGCTTCCGAAACGCACTTCTTGTACTCCCATCCTTTCCTGGGGTTTGTTGCAGTGGGGATCCAGGTCCAGACACACAAGCGTCATTTGGGATGAGAACTCCCCATTACATCCGGTTCTCAAGCTCAGGTCTCTGAGTTACTCTGAGGAAATGCTTCAAATTAGTTCTTTGGTAGCTTTGTGGTTTTAATGAAAGCGTACCTTTCACTGGCGGGGCAGGCAACTTCCTCCTTTGCTGCCTTGATGTATCTATGGTGTGAACCTACATGCAGAGCACAGAGATCAATACACCTTTGCAAAACCAAAGATATTTTTATCTTCTAAATTTTTCAGGCTTCCAGTGTTCCAACAGAGAGAGTGAAGGACAGACACACCTGGCTCCTTTGCCTCTGTTCCCGTTTTCTTGTGAGGCGCACACAGGGCGTGATGTTCAAGCCTGCAATGGTCAGGGCTGAAATCCGGCTCTCGATGTCCGAAATCTTAACGTAACAGCAAAACGGGATCAGCAGGGAGAAAACACAGAAGGTGAGAGTCTTGTTAAAACTATCATGGATTTATAAAGTACCAGTCTTGATGGACGCTCATTCGTTTATTCAGTGTCTATGAGCCACTTCTCTCCTTTGTGCTGTAGGGAACCGATACCTTACAGACCTTTCTTTAAAAGTTTAAATTTCTATCCGGTAGCCCTAGACTAGCATATCCACACCCTCTTCAAAGTACACCTCAGGATAGATGCAAGTCCAGAGCACTGTGAGGAGCAGGGTCACCTACCTTAGCATGAGGGTCAGAGAGAGTGGTCTGGGAAGGCTGCCATAGGAGGCAACACTGAATTGAGTTTTGAAGGGCAAGGGCAATTTATAGGCCCTGTGCCCTTCATCCGTGGCTCTGTCTGAAACTACAGCCCCGGTTCAAGTACATCTCTCTTGTTGAGAGGTTGAGTGGCCTCCTCTTGGGCATTGTTTCCTCATTTGCCATATGGGAAGATCAGAAAGAACTCAGATTTCCTCCCATAGAGTTTGAAGACAGAAACAGATAGCAGGAGCCCCCTCAGTGCCTGGAGAGAACCCTGGTCCTCCCCTGTCTCCTGTGGTGAAGAAAACAAGGCCCCTGCTTGCAGCAAAGGACATGACTATGGGCCAGGCACCACGCTGAGAGTTTCAAACCCCTGAACTCATTCATGCCTTAAAATAATGCTGTGAAATAGGTACTGTTCTCTTGGTTTCACAGGGGAGGGAAATGCGGCTCAAAGGGATAAACTCAAGCTCTGCCCCAAACCGGCTGCGACATGTTAACATTAATGCCAGCGTCCACGCGCTTGCCACACCGTCACAGCTCTGAGGACTTGTCAGAGTGTTGCAGAGGGGTACACTGGCCGAGACAGAAAGAGGCAGGCTGAGTTGAGGCGTGCATCAGTCTTCCTGCAGAGAGGCCACAGCCTGAGGGCTGCTGGGAAATCAAGGAGGTAACCCGAAGCCAGGCTTGCAGCCCCCATGCGTGTGCCCCATCCCTGAGACTCCATTCAGAAGCCGGTGCTGCTCAAGACAGATCCTTATCCTGTTGTCATTTACTGCGGGCATCTTTGGACAACACTGACCTGGGTAGGTGCTATCGGAAGTGCACAGAGAAGTGCTGAATGGTAAGTGATTGGGAGACTCTTCCCCTGCCCAGCCCTGGTCAGATGAGGAGGAGGAGGGAGGGCAGTGAAGTACAGCCCTTGGCAGCTGGGGAAAGCAAACAACTTCAGCTGCCCAGCGGGAGCCCGTGAGCTGCCCTGGCGCCCTTCTGACTTCTCCAATTTCACAGTAAGGGGTGAATTCCTTTGGTTTATAGACCAGTAAATTGTACAAGCATCTGAGAAAACTTGCAGGCTAAGCTTTGACCAGTCATTGGCACTGGGGAAGACTACATGCCCACATTCTTCCCTGGAAGCTGTTGTGAAGGGGGGACCAGAGACAAGGTCAGTGGGGAAGCCAGCTGCTGACCTCCTGATCAGCTGTCTGCTTCTGGAACAAGGAGGAGATAATTGTCCAAGCTGTAGTTCCCTAGCACAATGAACAATGACAGAAGACAACTAGGAAGAGATGATTTTGCTATATGGTGTTATCTTTATGTGCAGTTATGTCCTACTTCCTTCCTAGCACTGTGTGCCCAATAATGACGCATACACTTGATGGAAGGGGATGACCAGTTCTGCTCTGTTTCCCAGGAGCCACCACTAACAGCTGAGTGTAGGACTCCACCTCCACCACTCAGAAGGACAGCTTTTCCTGATACGAAGAGTTAGGAGACCTCCCCCAGGGGTGCTCACAGAGAACCTTGCACATCACAGCACCCTAAGCATAGTCCCCAGGAGTGGTCTTAAGTCCCAAAGGAAACCTCCAAGTTGGTAGAATCCTTAGAAAATCATCTAATAGGAGAACACAGTTTGGCATTTCTGTCCTCAGAGGGACTCCGTTACCAGTCTGCAAAAACCCCGTCTCGGAGACCTGGGGGGGGGGGGGGGGCGGGGTGGACAGGCCACAGGGAGCTGGTGGCTTTGTTCTCTGGCAGCAGCAGGCAACGTGAGGTCCCAGAGGTCCTAGCACTGGACGATCTGCAATGCTGAAGGCAGAGCCAGCAACCTCCTGTTAGGGACTCAGCCAAGGGCATGCATGCCAACACACATCTCAGGAAACCACGCAGCACGGCACCGTTAGTGACACAGGATGTGAGGTAGGACTTGCAATGAAGTCTTGACTTTACCACTTTCTAGCTGTGTGACCATGAACACTGAGGACTGGAGCCTCAGTTTCCCCAGAAATATAAAGGGAAAGACCAACTAGTCACCACCTATGGTTGCTAACACTGTAGATAGAAGAATGGGCTCAAGCATTGAGCACGATTCCTGGCACAAAGTAAGGTTTGCTGAACATGGAGGACTATTATAACATCACTATAATATTTAAAATGAAAAATCAATAGGCTCATTTAAAAAAAACAGAAAATGGAATTTGGGACTAAAAACTTAGAAGCAGAAGTAGTTACGCAGTTAAATCTTCTCAGATACCCATAAAAATTATTACACTCTGCCCCATCATTTGAGAATTCTTTTGCTACACAATATACTGGAAAGCAAGTGACTCCATTCTTTATGGGATAACTTCGACAGTAAGTTCATCGTATCCTAGGTGACAGAAAGATGCTGTCCATCCCTCCTTGCTGAGAACGAACAGTCCATGGGACCCTCTGTCTGGGAACTGGGAACGGCTGTGTCAACCCTAACCCCACTGGAGTAGAAGAGAGGCACCTGCTCATTCTCAAGAGTAGTTAGTTAGTGATACCAATGGTTACTGGGATTGTTTTTATAATTTAAAATAAAAATCATAGTCTAAAAATAAGGATCACCTAAGAGGTGATTTCTAGTGGCCACAGTTTTCCCTGAGATGCAGTACTGAGATTCAGGGTCTGTACCTAAATCAGTTAACCAGGGGTCTATACCGAACTGATTTTTTTTTTTTTTTTTTTTTGACAGGCAGAGTGGACAGTGAGAGAGAGAGACAGAGAGAAAGGTCTTCCTTTTTGCTGTTGGTTCACCCTCCAATGGCCGCCGCGGTAGGCGCGCTGCAGCCGGCGCACCGCGCTAATCCGATGGCAGGAGCCAGGTGCTTCTCCTGGTCTCCCATGGGGTGCAGGGCCCAAGCACTTGGGCCATCCTCCACTGCACTCCTGGGCCACAGCAGAGAGCTGGCCTGGAAGAGGGGCAACCGGGACAGGATCGGTGCCCCGACAGGGACTAGAACCCGGTGTGCCCGCGCCGCAAGGCGGAGGATTAGCCTAGTGAGCCGCAGCGCCGGCCTGAACTGATTCTTTTTTTTTTTTTTAATTGGCCGAGGCCCTGCACCAGGCATGGGAGGAGCACCGTGCCCCTCCCCTTCGGGGGTCTCCGAGTCAGTGTACATGGACAGGTGAGGAGCAGGACGAGGACTTCTGATGGTTTCCCAGCTCCAACCGGCTCTCCTGGTCTGGCTCTCCCAGATGAGGAATGCCCTGCCAGTGTTCCCAGGCAGCAGCTCCTCAGCCTGCTGCCGGCTCAGGCCCTCATACAGCCAGCCGTGGGAGACTCTGGCCGCGTGGACACAGTACTCCCGGCCCGAGCTTCTGACAGCACTGTCCACCAGTCTCCGCCCTCGGAGACGATGGTCAGCGGCTCCCCCAGTCACAGAGACAGCTCGGCCTGCCTGCCTTCCGGGAAGCTGCCCAGGGCCACAGCTGCGGCCTTGCTCTTCTTGTGACCAGGGCAGCTCCCAGGACAAGAGCAGGCCCCTGAACTGATTCTGTAGAGATGGGTGTTTCTCAGACCTGAGTAACACAGGGGCCCTTTGAAAGAAATGGTCCAGGGTTCCTGAGAGTAAGTCTGCAGACCCACTTTGCAAATTAGTTATTAGATTATTCTGACCATACAATCAAAGGCCAGGTGGACATCCATGACAACCTCACAGGCATTTTACAGACTGTGAAGTTAGACCATGAAGATCAGTTCTGAAATAGCCATATCAAAATCCTGCCTGGGGCCAGCACTGTGATGTAGTGGGTAAAGCTGCTGCCTGCATCCCATATGGGTGCCGGTTCGAGTCCTGGCTGCTCCATTTCCAATCCAGCTCTCTGCTGTGGCCTGGGAAAGCAGTAGAAGATGGCCCAAGTCCTTGGGCCCCTGAACCCGCATGGAGACCTGGAAGAAGCTCCTGGGGCGTGAACCAGCAGATGGAAGACTTCTCTCTCTGCCTTCCTCTCCTCCTCTCTCTCTGTAATTCTTCCAAATAAATAAATATATATATATATTTTTTTAAATCCTGCCTGCCCCTCGTGCAAAATATTGGTCTGAGAAGTCTGTGCTTCCACCTGAAATCCTTCATTCATCCCATTTTTTTTTGTATGCCACATCTGTGTCAGGTGCTGTTTGAGGCACTGGAGTCACTGTGTTAAGCTGGATAGCTTTTAGCTCTTATGATAATTTTAGTCTAATAGGTAATTATCAGAATGAAAAGGATCAGGGAAGGGTGGTCTTGGGGATACCAGAACCTACACGGAGAGCATTAGGGAGGGAAGACTATACTTTCAAACAGTGATTTAGTGGAGTCTTGCTCCTAAAAGGACCATACTCAGGCAACCTCACTGGAGATGACAGTGAGCTTGAAATGATTCTTGTGGGAGAGGAGGCTCCCTCTGTTGCACTGCAGGTCCCCCGCGGAGTTAGAGGAGCGTTCTCACCTGGAGCTCAGCATGGTGCACCTGGGCTGCAGCCGTGGCCACCTGGTCCTCCAGCTCCGCCAGCTCCGTCTCGTCAGTGCCACTGTGGATGCAGCGCGCGGCGTCTTCCAGCTCGCTTAGCTGGCCTTCCAGCCCGTACACAGTGCCTGCTGCCAGGTAGACCTGCAGAGAGAACACGGCCTTGAGGCTGAGCTCCGGGGGTCTGGGACTGAAGGGGCCCTTCTGAGAGGGCCCAGGGATTCAGGAGAATAAGAGAACTGGGTGGGATCTCTGGGGGAAAGATGGGAACGCCCACTTAGAAACATTCTTCTCACTGAAATAGTAGCATGAGATCTTGCCACCCATCTGTCAGCCGCACCCCAACTTTCCTGCAATAGAAAGCAATTTTAATAAATTGGATAAAACAATACAAAACACACAGTAGTGGCTGTGCATTGACCTGTGGTGTGTAAGAACTAAAGAAGAAACAAAGACAGAAACTCACAATGGGTTTTTTACCCTAGCAAAACTTTTGGATGGCATTCAGGAATTGAGAAAAACTCAGAAAACATCAAAGAGGTGAGATTAACTTAAAATAATTAAAACTTCTGAACAAGTTAATTACTTCCTTGTGTGCTTGAGATGGGGGTAAACGAATTAAAATGAACAGGAAATTTGCTTAGGAAAATACATTATTTCTTAAAACAGAGTATGATGTTGGAGCCACTGCCTGCTGTGCCAGCATCGCATGTGGGCACTGGTTTGTGTCCCAACTGTTCCACTTCCAATCCAGCTCCCTGCTCATGGCCTGGGAAAAGCCCAAATAGATGGGCTCCTGCTACCCACATGGGAAACCTGGAAGAAGCTCATGGCTCCAGGCTTTGGGCTAGCCTGGTGCTGGCCATTGTTGCATCTGGAGAGTAAACCAGCAAATGGAAGATGTGTCTCTCTAGGTAGCACTGACTCAATTTTTTTTTTCAGAGTTTAATGTTGAGAGAAGCCTGTCAAATTTTCCTGTCAATTAGGACAATTTTTTTTTTGAGAGATATTGGAACTTATCTCACATTGATTGTCTTACCTGTTTTGCTAAGGGAAAACAAGTGTTTTGACTTAATAAGTTTATAAGGAGGTTCTCTTAAAAGTGAGCAAACAAAGTAAAATCAGGAGGATAATTCAGACTGAGGGATGCTGGCCAGAGTGAATGGGACAGATGTTTCCTCAGCCTGTTCAACACTGGGATAAAACCACCCACCACATGAGCAATGAGACCTGGATTGAGTTCCAGACTCCCAGCTGCAGCCTTGGCCTGGCTCCAAGACAATGTGGGGATTTGGGAATGAACCAGAGGGTGGCCACTCAATCTATTGCTCTCCATTTTTGTGATAAATAAGTATAAATGTTCTGATCTAGGTATATACACAGATACCAGAATTGGGGACAAGCCAGGTGTTTCTGCACACAGCTTGTGGGCACTCTCTGCACTGAGAACCCGGAGACGCTCCTACTCATCAATTCCTTGGCATGATCCACTCATCTGCATTAAAAATTGCCAGTTTTATAAAACATTTTTAAGTGGGGCAAAGGCAGGGGCAGGTTTGATGAAAGCGTATTTGTGCACCATCACCAGGCGTGATTAGCTGAGCTGTGCAAGCTTCCAGCAGTGACTGATGCCACGGATGTCTCCCCCAGTGATTGGCCACTTGGGGGCCATGTTTCAGCTGGCTTTTGTTTTACATTTCTTTGTCATATGCTGACTGTGAGAGACCTGTTCCTGAAAGACCTTCCCAATTTACTCTTTGTTTTCAAAAGAAGAAATGGTTTTTTACGGTTTTTCATAAGAAAAATACAATGACTATCTCAAAGGTATCTGAGTGGAGAAATTCCTGAAAAAAAAAAAAAAGTTATCTCTTAAAAATTTTGAAGCTGAGATGCAATGACTTTGAACAGCCCTTGTCTCGATTGTTGAGGAACATTTTTGTTTTGAAATAAAATTGTTGAACTCTACTTAGTATAGAATTGGTCTTCTGTGTATCAAGGTAATCAAAAATAGATCTTAGTGGAGAATGGGAATGGGAGGAGGAGGGGTGGGGGAGGGCGGGTATGGTGGGAAGAATCACAGTATTCCTAAAGTTGTACTTACAAAATGCAGGCAGTCTGTATTCCTTAAATAAAAGGTTTCTTTGGGGGAAAAATAAATAAAATAATAAATAAAAAGGAAAAATTTGAAGTTGATAAATGTCCCTTCAGAGCAGAAGAAACGCTGAGGGGAAGAAAGTGGGGGTGAGAGGGAAGGTGAGAGAGGGACAGCGAGAGGAGAAAGCCAGGACAGTTTGCAGTTTATTATGCTTTGCTTATACTTTTCCCTATATACTTAAAACAAAAGGTAAATTTATTTTAATAACGCAATTTGGAATATGAACTCAGCTTGTATAGTTTATATAAACTCAGGGTTCATACAGCATAACAAACTTTGGAATTAATACGGGACTTAAATGACTAAGTCAAGTGTGGTGGCAATGGTTATATACACTTGACTCAGCTCTTTGAACCTTCAATCTACCAGAACCATACAAAACTTGGCCTCTTGAACCCTGGGAATGTGTCGACATAACTGCTGTTGTATCTTCAGCCTGGTCGGTCATCTGCTTATGTTTCTGCTTTTTCTGCCAAGACAAAGCAGTATGACATCGCTCCAAGCCCTCAGGAAGGCCAAACTGTTCGTCTTTCACTTTGTGTTCTCCAAAGTCTGCTTTCCTGGCACCAGGGGGAAGGCGAGAATCAGTGGCTCGGCACTGACACCAGCTGAACAGGAGCTTAGGGCCAAAGTGATGGTGCCTAAGGACCAGAGGAGGGTGGTGGTGCTGATGGCATCATGGATTCACTGAGCCCGGGACCGAGCCAATGTTTTGATGTGTCTGATGCTCATGGAAACCACTGAGTGTCGGTATCACACTAACGACTATGTGAAGGGTGACAGCCTTTTATGTCCTAGGAAGCATTGGTGACTTTCCCAGATCGAGCAGCTGCAAAATGGTGGAAGCTGGAAGTGAGCTCAGCAGGGCTGACAGCAGGCCCTTGGCTTCATCCTCCCTGCCCTCTGAGGCTATGATACAGCTGTGGTTTGGATACAGGTTCATGTCTGGGCAGCGTGGTCTTCAGTGTGGTGTTGAGCTGGTGGAATCTTTGAGAGGTGGGGTCCAGTGGAACATAATTAGGTCTTGGGGTTCCACTCTCATGAGTGGATCAGTGCTGGTCTTGGGACTCACAGGAGTGGATTAGTTCCCACTAGAATGAGTTCTTAGAAAAGACTGAGCCTGGCCCCCTGCTCCGCTCCGCTCCTGCTCACGTACAGGCCCTCTCTGCCTGCAGCCAGATCCCCTTCGGCTTCTCTGCCGTGCTGTGATCCAGACAGGGAGGTCTCGCCAGAACACGGGCACCATGCTGTCTGGATCTTCCAGCTGCCATACATCTTGAGCCAAAAAAACTTCTCTTTCTAAAGTACCCAACCTTTGGTATTTTGTTACAGCGATACAAAATGGACTAAGACAGATGTTCGGTCTTCGTTGGCATACTTTGGCATTTTATGTTCCATTTTTTAACATTAAAGGTACTAGAATTATCATGGTGATAGATGGATATGATATTTGCTCTGTTGCTAGCTTAAGTAACAGAACTTAACACACTCTATGATGACAGTGCGTTTCTCGCTTTATCAAAAATAACCCATTTACAAACCAAATCAGCCAGATTTGCCTGGTTAGGTGAGGCCCACTTTTGGTGGGTACTATGAGGGCCATATATGAGTCCTTTGCCAGTGCCCATCACTGGCTTCAACCTCACCAGGCTTTTCTCAGAGTGGTTCAAGAGATGAGGTGTTTTTATTAAGGAAAGACTTGGAGGTCAAACTCCCTAGTAGAAGGAGCATCATGGAGCTGACTTTACTGCAGGAATCCTCAGTGGGCGTAACGTGCCAATAGAGAAAGAATATGCACTTGGCCCAGCTTGAATTGACCCTAGCACATCTCCTTGGACTTGGCTTCCACAAAATATATTTCTGGGGACTAAGGTAAGACAGTAACAGGTAGTGTTTCTCTAAGGGCAGAGAACCACTGAGGAGCCCTCACTACCTCCACGGGCCCTGTGGTGCCACATCTTTTCCACTGCAGTGGGGGTTGTGCAAGAGCCTCAAGAGGGAGGACCAGCATCCTCTGCTCAGTCCCAGACTGAGTCAGTCAGACAGACCTGGGCTCCCTGTAGGGCAGTCCAGCTGTGCCTGCTACCACTGGGTGAGTCCTACATGGGCCATACCAGACAGAACCAATGGGGAATACTTCTGTGATCAGGGATCTTGGGTTATCCCAGTTGCCTCCGGTATTCAGCAAAGATGAAAATGAGGTATGTCCTCAGATTGGGGCAGCAAAGGAGAGAGAGCTGACTTAGCCTTCCCACTCACAACCCTGCAAAAATCCACAAGGAGGCTCTCCCCACCGTTCTCACGGCAGGCTAGTGCTCTGTTCACCCTGTGAATCCATCATGAACCCTCCTCTGGCCTGCTTTGTTCCCTGCGAGGGCGCCCTGGCTGGCTGGGAGGAGTACTTCTTTGCCTGTTCTCTACCTGCGTGGGCACCCCGGAGCTGGCTGCAGCCCTGCTTGTGTTGAGAGCTCTGAGTATAGGTCCTCTTTCAGGATTCCAGTCCTTCCTGGCTCTGGTCACACTGCCCAGCCCTGGTAATAACCGCCTCCCACTGCTTCTCTCTGGCCCCTCTTAACCTGACCAACAGTCCCTTTATGAACCTCTCCTTTCCCAGCCCAACTGCAGCAGGTACAACAGAACTCTTCTCAGCGAGAGCATACAATACCCAGAGACACAGATACTCAGTTGGAGGAATTGAGTCCCATTGTGCTTGGCTGGGATCAGTGCAAGGTGGTCCCTGCTTCCTGCCTTGAGGGCAGAGCAGAGCCAATTTCATAGAGCTAACACCAGACCACAGATGAATGGTGCCCGAATTGCCAGACTAAGAGAATTCAAAAATCCCCATGCCCCCTCCCCAGTGAAGAGAGTCAGCATGGGAGTTTATGGAAACAGGCAATTGCATAAACAAATATGCTATTTCTGTTGCACCTGATGTAGCTCTGAAAACTTCAGAAGCCTTTTTAAAGGTGAACAGTCTCCTTTCAGAGACCTGGTTTATGGTAGCCAATGTTTAGCAGGTGCGCGTCGGGCTGCCATTTCTATTTCCAACCGTCCCTGCTTCCCCAGCACAAAGGCCAATGGCAGCCAAGGACTGAAGGAGCGCTCTTTTCAACACAGATGACAAAGCCATGATTTCATTAAGGCAGCTGTGCCCGGAGGCCCGTTTAAGAACCTGGCCTTCTCCTGCTGCTCGACTGAATTCCGTCGCGAAAGAGCACAGCGCAATGATGTGCCCACAGCTCTGTGATCTGGCAAATTAAAGGCATGAAGAAGAGAGTCATCCAAACCCATGGAATTCAAAAGAACACAGGGGGAGCTGCTTCTGCTGTGAAATCTGAAAAGCCAGAGGAGGACCGGGATGGGGAGGGATTTAACCCTTTGTGAGCAGGAGAGATGCTAGACAGGGAAGTAGTCAACTCTAAACCCCACCTTTCAGCCTTGTGTTCCTATGGGGGCTTCTGACATTTTGAATCAGGGAGTAAGTGGGTGTGTTTGAAATTCAGAGTGTTAATGAAGCCAAGGGAAAAAACCTAACATGCCATGACAGGACCTTACAGAATGAAAAGTCACACAAGGCCATTGCATTTCCTCCAAGGAACATGTGGAAAAATGCAAAGCACAATGTCTTAAGTATGCTGTGAGAATTGACAACTGCTATTTAAATCTGGATAATCCACACATGGTTTTTTTTGATGCTGTGCATTATAAAAATGCATTCCTTTCATGGTGGACCATTTCTCTGACTTTGTCAGTTCTGTGTGGCCAGGACACTGGCACAGAAAGAACTGTGTACAGATTCAGTCTTCAATATATGTCAACAGGACTGTGTTAGGACTTGGATAATGACACGACTGTCACAATCCAAGAAAAATATCTAACACATTTGAGTATTTACTTTGTGACAACCATTGTGCTAAATATATTATTTCCAAAGAAGAGATGTAAATTTAAATATGCTTGATATTAGGTCTTTTCCTCTTGATCAGCCAGCTCCACCAGCCCTGGCCTCCTCCTCGGTGGAGAGGGTGGGAGAAAGGTCAGAATAGAGTGGGGGATTGATGGCAGAGTCTAGGGTCTAAATGTGGCCAGGAGGTAATGCAGGAGGATCTTATGAGTTCCCAGAGTCCTTGGACAATTCTGGGGTGGGGTGTGGAGGCCCCAGGAGGAAGGCAGTGGGCTTCCTGCTGCCAATGACACATGGAAGCCAGAGTATTTCATTGGAAACAGACAAAAACTGGATGACTGTGCTGGGATCTTGAGTGAGGGAAGCAGGACAGGCCAGTTATAGGAGCCTAAGTTCTTTGGGCAACTACCTCATTCTCTGTGGTGGTATTGGCCGTGTTCTGCCTGGACCCCCTTGGATCTCATACTTTCGACATACTCCCACTGACAAAGACGCAGAGCTTGGCCAAACTTTAGTCAGGCTCTGAACCTTCTAGCACTTCCTTGGAACATCCAGTTTTAGCACAGACCCTGCTGGGTTGGTTTAGCCAGAACCGCCATCCCCCACATCGGATCAGGTTCCTCACTCCCCACCTTCCCCGACGTGTCGTCCCATTCCCCTGGCCTGTCTTCAGCGAGAGTCCTCCTCACCCCACGTTTCTCCATACTAAGTTTCCATCCAGACTCCCACCCTGCTCCTTGGTCCCACATTCCCCTTGCCTGTGCAGAATGTTCAGTTCAGCCCAGTCTCTCCCTCTGCAGACCCTGTTGCAGTGGTCCCTATACCCATCACAGTGGTTCCGAAGAAACCCTTCCTTACTGTGGCTTTAACAAGTATCACTGAATAATTTTCTTCTCTAACACCCTCCCCGCTCCCCCAACCCGCCAAGCTTTAATGCGCCTTAGTTCCCAATGGCACAGATCCATGCACAGGACTGCCTTGGAGCTCTTGAGACATCTGCCTGCTGCAAGACTGAAGCACCTACTGGCTGTGGGCAGGGGCTTTACCTAGGGTCAGGCCAACTCCGAGCTGCACCTTATCCTGTAGAGCTCTCTGCAGGCCTGGCTACTCTTTGATGCACTTCCTCTATTTTCACCATTCCTTTACCAGCTTCTCCTGGGAGCCCTTCCCTAATCAGTCATTGCGTGTGCATCCTCACTGTATGGGCCTGTTTGCTTCTGGGGAACCCGCCCCGAGACCCTTCCCGAAAATGTACTTGCCAGGGTGGTACGGTACCGGAGTGTGTGTGTGTGTGTGTGTGTTTGTGCACCTGCACTCACTGTGATGAGCTTCAGCTTCAACAGCTTCTGCCTTGCACATGGTCACCGAGACAGGGTAACTCACGTTCTCTTCCAGGGAAGTCAGCTGCTCATCCAGTCGCACTTGGTCTGTCCCGAGAGGAAACGTGTCCTTCTCTCTGTCAGGAGGGGCGGGCGGGGACTCCCAGGGCCCTGCAGACTCTGCTATGAGCTCCTCTGTGGCGTTGATGACTTTGAGGACTTCTGTGGAGATGTTGCAGAGAGAAACAGCAGAATACTTCTGTTTGGTCCAATGACAGAAGGGGACAGAAGACAAGAACAGCACATTAACAACGACGTGGGTAGTCTACATCGTCATGAGATTGATTTTGTAATAACACACACAAGAATCAACATGCTGAAGCAATGAGAAGGTAAACTCTACACAGCCTACGGAGCTCAGCGGAGGCTGGATTGGGCTGGGCCTAGCTCCTGTGACTGGAAAGGAATGATTTTAGATGCTTAGGGAGGAGGGAAGGAAGAAGAGATCATGTGTCCACCACTAATCGTTTAATATCCACTGCCTTGTTCGCTGGACAGTCTACTTCCTCGGTGTAACTACAGTCACAGCATCTGTCAAACCACATCCACAAATGGCCCAGAGGAATTGGATCAGCTGATCTTTAGCTCTTCATCTAGTTACGGGAACCTGGCCAAGTTACTTCCTGTTTCTGGCACTCAGTTTAGTTACCTGTGCAGTGAGAGTACTGGACTGAGGGTCCCAGGCAATGTCTTGCTAATCTCAAGCCATTTCTGCCTTGCTTTCCTCCACCACGAAGGTGAACACAAATATGCTGTTTTCCAGCCTCCCTTGCAGCTATGGCAGTCATGTGACATGGTTCTAACCAGTGAGCCTGAAGGGAAAGCCTCTGGAGCTTCCAGAAAAGCTTCTGGTTTCCTAATCAGGAGAACAAACAGATCTGATGCCCACCTCCCACCCCCATCCTCCCACATACTTGTTCGCTCCCTGAATCTGCAGCTTGCAAGCCAACAAGGGTGAGGGCAGGCACCAAACAGCCAAGTAAGACAGAGCGCAAAGAATAAAAGAGCTTGGCCCCGAGAGCAGGGGGTTAGGGGAGCTACTGGAGGTCACTGCTTGCTTCTGGACCTCTTGGTGCATAATACAAACCACCTATTGAAGCCACTTGGCCAGGCTCTCTGCTGTTTGTGGCTGAACATGTTCCTAACTGACACGGGTCTCTTCCAGCTTTTATATTCATGGCTCAAAACTGTGCTCAATCCAGGTCTAGGCCAAGGGCATCAAGAGAGCAGAGGCAGTTTAACAAGAAAGAATTGTCACATCTTTAAGTTCATCTGAACACACAGCACTAGGCAGTAGTTGGAGACGTATGCTATTTGGTACTGAGGGTTTCTTCTAAAAATAATTTTGTTTATCCTATCACAAGGGCCACAAATTCCAAGTCAGATATGACCCAGAGACCGGTTTGGCAAGTCAGATGTTTCAACAGTATCTGGAATTTGAATGCCTTTGGTAAGACATGTCTACCTAGTTTATCTATCATCACCAAAATGGTCATAACTACTGCTTGGTTTTATTTGTTCCCCTAGTTGTAGTCCACTCAGGTTTTGTCTCACTAGAGGAGGTTTTCCATAACCTCCCCACTTCTCTAGAGAGAATATCAAAGGAGCTAAGTGATGAGGGGCCGACTGAGTCCACAGTCTAGAAGCTTCCATGCTCAGGCACACGGTCTCATGCCTGTGAATTCATCTTAGGGCTGGAACCCACGTGCCCAGAGGGCTCCCCTCTAGCTCGTCTGTTCCACAACCACTGCCTGATTCATCCAAGACTCACGTTCCTTCTGATTTAAGGGACTCTGCTACCCCCAACATTGGGTCTCAGTGTCAGGGGAATGGGACAAGCCAAGGCGATACAGATCCACCAGAACATGGGCCATGTTCAGGAGACCAGCCAGGGTCAACGCTTTACCTAAAACCCACAGAGCTGTCACCCTCACTGTCTGTAACTTGTGGCAGCATCTGCAGCAGAATTGGACTCAAAATGGTTTTGGCAAGAACCAGCTGCACTGTTTGCTGAAGTCCGTTTTAGAGAAGTCAACAGGGTATCTAAGAAAGATTTATGGGCCAGCACTGTGGCATAGTGGGTAAAGCTGCTGCCTGCAGTGCCAGCATCTCATATGGGCGCCAGTTCTAGTCCCAGCTGCTCCACTTCCAATCCAGCTCTTTGCTATGGCCTGGGAAAGCAGTAGAAGATGGCCCAAGTCCGAGGGCCCCTGCATCCATGTGGGAGACCCGGAAGAAGCTCCCGGCTCTTGACTTCGGATCGGCGCAGCGCCGGCTGTTGCGGCCATTTGGGGAGTGAACCAGCGGATGGAAGATTTTCTCTCTCTCTCATTCTCCCTCCCTCCCTCTTTGTAACTCTGCCTTTCAAATACATAAACCTTTAAAATAATTTGTTACCCTCCTCTTAGTATATAAAATATGTATTTAGAAAATTGCTACCTATTTAGTAGATAAAAACATATGATTAAGGGGTTCAAAGAAAAAACATTGAAACTACAGCATGATGGATAGGAAAGTGTGGAAACTGACACAAATTTCTCAAATACTCCGGGGTCATGAATGGGCCAGTGTCATTCATGAGTAGGAAGTGAGGGACACTAAACAGAAGAAGTAAACTGTATCCCGACTCCAGATGAAGACAGCATCAAAGGGCTGGCAGTCCCCCTTCCATTCCACACACAGCCTTGTCTACCCACCGGTGGCAGGGGCAAGCTGGAAGCCAAACTCTGCCCAGAGCTGTGTGTGTGGTTGTTCTGAGGGCGGTGGGAGGCCCTCTGTGAGCTGGGTACTTCCCAGGTCTCTACAGTCCCCAGCCGTCACTCTACATATTCATTCAGGGCCTGTGGTGTGGAGGCTCTCGCTTCATGTTCAGGGGCAACCCAGTGAACGAGACAGATGAAGTCCCCGGCCTCCCAGGCTGCCTTTCACTCTACCCAGCCACTTGACACACTGGCATACTGTGCAGGCATCAGCATTTGCACAAGTCAAGAGTGAGGAGTCCCTGACAGCTGGTCTGATGACTGTACCACAGCTTTAACTACAAATCTGTGGTCTGGTTAAAAACCCTGGAGTGCTGGGGCCGGCATGGTAGCAGAGCAGGTTAAACCACACACAGCCTACGGCACCCACATCCCATAGGAGCGCCTGTTCAAGTCCTGACTGCTCCACTTCTAATCCAGCTCCCTGCTAATGCACCTGGGAAAGCAGCAGAACATAGCTGAACTGCCTGGGTCCCTGCACCCAACTGGGAGACATGGAAGAAGGCCCTGGCTCCTGGCCTCAGATAAGCCCCACTTTGGCCAATGTGGCCATATGAGGAGTAAACCAGCAGGTGGAAGATCCATCTCTCTCTCTCTCTGTCTCTGCCCCGGCCCCACCACAGGTAACACTGCCTTTCAAATAAATAAAGCAAACAAACAAAAAGCTGGGACTAGTGCAGAAAGGATTTAGCCTCCAGCTGGGGGGAAATGACTGGGAAAAAATTATATATGAAAACTAGATTTTGTTCTGCAATGGGAAATGCAAACTGGAACCCACCAGACATTATCCAAAAACCTAGGAAAGAGCTGTTTGTGGACGAGGGGTGAAGATAGTCAGTGCACCTGTTGGAAATCAAGATAATTATGATTTAATTGGCTGTAGGGCCTCCCTGATCCTTCCAGCACTCACTGGCGTAGTCAGACATCAGATTTCTTACAGCGTTAACACTGCTTGTTATGTCAATGCCCTGTTCCCTGCCCAGCCCAGAGTGAAGAGTAGAAAACACCTTCTCCAACTTTGTTTTTTTCACAAAAGCTATCTTTAGCACTGGGTAGGGTTTTGTTCAGATGAAAAGCCAGTGGAGATTCAGAGGTGGCTGGCAGGGAGCCCCAGACGTGGGAGAAATGAAAAGCCAAAGGATCCTTTTTCCTTCTCATTGCAGGATTAAGCTGAACGGTGCAGAGCCGTTGGGAAGCTGAGGGGGAGCGCTCTGCTGTGGTCTCCAGCATCTCTCCAGGTACTAATCACAAGATACATCAAAGGAGGGGTTCATGGTAGCAGATAAGCAGAGGTCAGAGTGCTGAGACAGGAAAAGAGGCTGTCACAGAATTGCAAGTTTGGCTGCAGAGATACTTGGCGACAAGGGACCCACGGATCACGGAAAGAAAATGGCCAGTAAACCTGTGTAACAAAACTGAATCATACAGTGATCAAGGAAGTATGAATTAAACAACAAATTCATCAAGTACCAGATACATGGATGGTTCTCTTTAAGAATGCCAAGTCTGAGCCGGCACCGTGGCTCAACAGGCTAATCCTCCACCTAGCGGCGCCAGCACACTGGGTTCTAGTCCCGGTCGGGGCGCTGGATTCTGTCCCGGCTGCCCCTCTTCCACGCCAGCTCTCTGCCTTGGCCCGGGAGTGCAGTGGAGGATGGCCCAAGTGCTTGGGCCCTGCACCCCATGGGAAACCAGCAGAAGCACCTGGCTCCTGCCTTCGGATCAGCGTGGTGTGCCGGCCGTAGCGGCCATTGGAGGGTGAACCAATGGCAAAAGGAAGACCTTTCTCTCTGTCTCTCTCTCTCACTGTCCACTCTGCCTGCAAAAAAAAAAAAAAAAAAAAAAAAAGAATGCCAAGTCTGTGCCAATAGCCTTAGCTCAGGAAGGGCGCTGGGCACAAGGGGGCTTTACAAGGTTCACGGAGGGGCAGGTGCTGTGGCATAGTCGACTAAACCTCTGCCAGTGGTGCTGGCATGCCATATGGGCGCTAGTTCTTGTCCTGATTGCTGCACTTCTGATCCAGCTCTCTGCTATGGTCTGGGAAGGCAGTGGAAGATGCACCTGTGTGGGAGACCCAGAAGAAGCTCCTAGCTTTGGATTGGCTCAACTCCAGCCATTGTGGCCATTTGGGGAGTGAACCAGTGGATAGAAGAACTCTCTCTGCCTCTCAAATACATTAAAAACTTCAGGCAGAAATAGAATGAAAGATTATGTACATTTCCCACTGTTTGAAACCCTCTTGAAGCCCGAGTTGCTGATCTACCAAGGGATGCGTTTGCTCTGATGCATCCACACTTTGGGTCTCCCCTCTGAGAGCCCAAGGGTCACAGTGCCAGGGGGAACACGAAATCCCTAAGGTTAGCTCTACAACCACCGGTGCTGAAACAAACAGTCCACTCCACCACTTGAGGTACAGAGGGGCTGAGAAGCCCCTGGTGGTCAAAGTCCCCAACAGACCAGTGTGCAGAGGGACAGCAAGGTCACCTGCTTGGGCACCCTCGGTCACCGTGCAGCTTTCTCCATCACTCATCAGCCAAGGGGTGACACGAGCATCAAACCTGATGAAGACTCAGGTTTCCAGCCCGACTCGTCCCTGACAATAGGGCTGAAACAGGCTTTTAAGAAAGCAGTTTACCACTCCAAGGTTGGGGCCCACCACAGTGGCTGTGTCACTGCACTCAAGAAAGAAGATGGCCAAGCCAGGATCTCTGTGGTCAATCTCTGACCCCTCTCTGTCTGCTGACTGCAGGGTCGAGCAAACTTTGCTTTTTGCGCCATGATCCACAGACTTTAGTCTTAGCCACCTCTCTATCCTGCGCCCAGGCCTACACAACACATTGCTACCTACAAATTCTTACCCCATTTAATCTTTACAATTTGTTTTCCAAAGACATACAGAATGCCGAGTGTTGCCAAGCAGCTTCTGAGCCTCCAGTACTGCAAAGAAGAGAACACCTTCATTCTCAACATGTGATGGATCTATCGATTAGCAATCCTTGCCAGTGCTCCAGAGATTTTCCTTGTATCATCATTCATATCAGGCTTGCTTTGTGTTAGATTAAGAAATGCCATTTGGGTTTGAGTTGGGATAAATGCAAATGTTCCTTGCTAAAATATCTTCAGGATATTTTAGTAGTAGTAGGGGCCTGTTCTAATCATGAGATTCCTGGCTTAATAGAAAGTACCACGGGGATTGGTGCTGTGGCATAGTGGGTCAAGTCGCCACCTGCAGCACCAGCATCCCATATGGGCACCAGTTCAAGTCCCAGCTTTTCCACTTCCCATCCAGATCCCTGCTAATATGCCTGGGAAAGCAGTGGAAGATGGCCCAAGTGCTTGGGCCCCTCAACCTGCATTAGGAGACCTGGAAGAAACTCCTGACTGTGGATTGGCCCAGCTCTGGCTGTTACCACCATTTTGGGAGTGAACCAGTGGAGGGAAGATCTCTCTCTGTCCCTCCCTCTAACTCTGCCTTTAAAATAAATACATTTTTTTTTTTTTAAAATAGGACCACTGTGGAAGTAAATAGAGTAGATTCCTACCCCAGCTCTCGCCTTCACCCTGTGTGTGTTTGTGTCTGCCTTTCCTGCTGGCCCAACACGGTCAGTGTCTGGCTGTGTGAGGAGCAGGGGCTGTGCCACAGGTCTTTGGTAGCCCTGTGGCTTCACACATGATAATTAATGGGGAACTAAGGGCTTTGAGGATGAAGGGGCATGGACAGGTGTCTGAGATTTTTCTAGCTCTAGCTCAAAGGCTGTTCAGAAACTTGAATCTCAGGCGAAAAAAAAAAAAAAAGCAAACAAACAGGTAGACAACAGTGCAGTGGGGTTCCTGAGACATACAGAAGTGAGCAGTGTGCCTGGGGACCCACAGGTCAGTCAAGAAGCAGAGAGGGGCTGCGGCCCTGGGAGAGCAGTTTTAGTGTCTTCCAAGGGTCTCCTGAAGTACAACAGGCATCCAGCCTAGGAGCACCACTTGTTTGAGTACAGGAATGTTTTAATTTCTCTTGAAATTTCAAGAAAACAAATAAAATTTGGGGTCTGAGAATGGGTTTATTTATAGCAACACCGATAAAATGCGATTTTGAAAACCATTTCTATGGAGAAAAGAGCTCATAAAGGCAAAAGGACCTGGGCCTGCCGAAGTCATCCATCAGCCCTGGTCTTGCTGATCTCGAGCCCGACCTTGAGAAGACCCCTGGGTGAGCTGGGTCCCAGGGAAGCTGGGCAGCAGGTGCATGGTGAGGCCTGTTCTCCAGGGGCTGTGCCAGCTGCAGACAGTGGGCACCTACAGGAGGACCATTCACAGATGCATGGCAAGACCCTCCCCGAGGACATTCTGAAATGAAGGAGGCAGGGTGAGAGGGGATGGCTGTGGACTTGTAGTTTTCTACTGGGGACCATGCTAACTGATCTCCTCATTTGCACACAGAGGCCCACGAGCCTGGGAAACCCGGGTTATGTTCCCTGTATGATGTTGTGCAATCAATTTAATGCTCAGGGCCTGGGCTTTGAAATGGAAACAGCACTACCTAGCTCGAGAGGCTCTGAGGGGACTCAATCAGACAGCAAGGGGCAGGAGTTCACAGAGTCTGAGTCCAGAGCTGTAGTCCCCTCAAGTTTCTCCAATTTGCTCTCCAGGCCAATGTCCCAGCTGGAGGTGGGCGTATTATTGGTGAAGGCCTGGTGGCTTCGATGCCTCTCACTATGGCCTGTGCTCTTCAGTCATCTTGCCATGCCTACTTGGTGTTTTGAAGATTGCTTTTGACCGTTCTTTACCAAAAAAATTAAACTTTGTTTCCTATCCCCTTCCTTTATCCTTTGCCAACTAAAAATATTTCTTTTAAAAATCAGCCACAATCTACAAATGTCTACCACCACAATCTCACAAAGGGATAACTCAACACTAAAAAGGGAATATATCATATGAGAATACGGATTGGGGGCTGGCGCTGTGGTGTAGCAGGTAAAGCCACTGCCTGAGCGCTGGCATCCCCTATGGGCACTGATCTGAGTCCCGGCTGCTGCACTTCTGATCCAGCTCCCTGCTACTGCACCTGGAAAAGCAGTGGAGGATGGCCCAAGTCCTTGGGCCCCCGCACTCATGTGGGAGACCCACCTGGGTGAAACTCCTGGCTTTGCCCTGGCCCAGCCCTGACCACACAGTCATTTAGGGAGTGAACCAGTGGATAGAAGATCTCTTTGCATCTCCTTGTCTATAACTCAATAATAATAATAATAATAATAATAATAATAATAATAGAATATAGCATGTCCTAAGAAATGACAGTAAGTAACCTGGCATGCACATACTGGGGGGGGGGGAGCAGGGAGGAGGAGGAGGAGGAGGGAGGGAGGGAGGGAGGAAGGAAGGAAGGAAGGAAGGAGATAAAGAGGAAGGAGGGGGAGGAGGAGCAGCAACAGCAGCAGAAAGGGAGACAGAAGCAGGTGTGGAGAAAGACAGAGAGGTCTTTCTCTCTCCCATTCTCCCCATTCTATTATTTTGCTGTTTTAAGGAGAGAGACTAGAAAGAGAGCAAGGTCCCTGGTGCTGACTGAACCACATACTCTGAAGTGCAGTAAAGACAAGACCTGGCATTGCTTAGCTGGGGCACTGGAGAAGCCAGGCCTCCCAGCATCACCAACCACCTTCCATCGTCACGAACTGAGTTTAAGCCTTCAGGAAGCAGAAGAGCCTATGTACCAGGCTCTGCAGGGGATGCAGACCTGAGTGACCTGTGGTCTCTGTCCCTAGCACACAGAAGAGGGTCAGGAAGACAACCACCAGAGGGTAGGAGACCCGTCCTGTACCGAGTTGTGAGCAGCAGGCTGTGGACCTCAGAGAGGTCAACCAAGCACTGCTGGCAGCTGATTTTGGGGTTGGAAAGATGCTGAGCCAGCGGCACTGCAGCCCACAGCCAGGCAGGTCTGGGCCCCACAGTGCCCTGAAAACAGTTTCCAGGATTTGCATTTTGCACTGGTGCCCAGGAGGTGCCACTGCAGGCTCCTGCTGTTGGGGTTTTCTGAACCTGTCCCTTACTAGGCTGGAGCCACATGCCAGGCTCTGGGGTAAGTACTTTATTTGCCTTACTTCATTTAACCCTGTAGGTACCATGAGACCTCTAGCTGACAATGATGAACTCAGGCTCCGACAGGTGATGTGGTTTGCCCTAAAGGACCCAAGCTGTGCACCTGCCAGTACAAAACTGTGCTCAACACTTATAATTCTGACTGCCCCGTAAGGAACACACTGGGGCTGGGGGAGAACTGGACACAAAGAGAAAGCCTTGGCAACTAGGAGAGGACTTCAAGTTCATGGGAAAATGGAATTGCAAAAATAAGTTAATTTTGTGCAAAAATTTTTGAAATACATAAGTAAGTAGTTTTTTTTTTTTATTATACACAACTTCCATGAAATTCTTGAAGAGCCTTTGTATTACGGCAGCTCCAACCAGAAGTCACAAGAGCCCAAGGGGGTGACAGGACAGAAAGTTCCATGTCCTGGGAGCAAAAGGGCGAGAACTCTGGGGCTGTGGGAGACGGCAGCTGCTGCTGTGCTTTCCAGGAGATGTCCTGGAAGAGCTGAGACCACTAAAGAAGATTTAACACTGAAGGGAAGGAGGAGCTCCTCTGGCTTCTGAAATAAGGAAAAGCATAAACTTTTTTTTTTCTTAAAGATTTTTTAACTTATTTATTTGACAGGTGGAGTTACAGACAGTGAGAGAGAGAGAGAGACAAAGAGGTCTTCCTTCCATTGGTTCACTCCCCACCCCCCACCCCCAAATGGCTGTCACGGCCGGTGCTGTGCCAATCAGGAGCCAGGAGCCAGGTGCTTCTCCCTAGTCTCCCATGCAGGGGCCCAACACTCTGGCCATCCTCCACTGCACTCCCGGGTCACAGCAGAGAGCTGGACTGGAAGAGGAGCAACCAGGACTAGAACTGGCGCCCATATGGGATGCTGGCGAAGCAGGCGGAGGATTAACTTAATGTGTCCCGGCGCTGGCTCCAAGTATATCTTCTTTTTTTTTTTTTTTTTTTTTTTTGCCAGGCAGAGTTAGTGAGAAAGAGAGAAACAGAGAGAGAGTTATAGACAGTGAGAGAGAGACAGAGAGAAAGGTCTTCCTTCCGTTGGTTCACTCCCCTAATGGCCCTACGGCTGGCGCTGCGCTGATCCGAAGCCAGGAGCTGGGTGCTTCCTCCTGGTCTCCCATGTGGGTTCAGGGACCCAAGCACTTAGGCCATCCTCCACTACCTTCCTGGGCCACAGCAGAGAGCTGGACTGGAAGAGGAGCAACCAGGACTAGGCCAACCAGGACTAGAACCTGGGGTGCCGGCACCGCAGGTGGAGGATTAGCCTAGTGAGCCACAGTGCCAGCCAAGCATAAATATTTCAAAGCTACTTTTCTCACAACCCAGGAGCCTGGGTGATTACCAAATGCCAAAATGGGATAATGTCTAACTCATTTGTTCAGTTTTTATTTTGAATTTACTATTTTTGATACCATCCTTTCTGGGCAGGGGGTAAAGCGATACAATCTTCATTGCTGGATTTAGCAAAATCAAGACACTGGTGAAAAGGTGGGGACCTCCGGGCCTCCTATCAGCCCTGGGATAAGTGGACACTCCTCCGTAGGAGCTCCCTGGGGACAACGGACACTCAGACGAGAGGAAAGAAACCTCCCCGTCCCCTGGGTCTTCTGTGTGGGTGTTTGGGAAGTGAGCTAGCATGTGGGAGCTCTTTGTCTGTCTGAATCCCAAAAGGATGAATGGAGGGGTGCAGAGTTGATTATGGAGTGGAGAAGGCTCTTAACAGCTCATAAAACAAAGGGTCCCAGCTCCCCAGGCCACCGCTGAGAGATGCCTTTAGGAAGGGAAAGCGGAGGGAGGAAGGAAGCCAGCCAGCTCCACCCTGCTCCAGGGGAGACTCCTGGTATCTCAAAATTTCATTTAAACCTCACAACGACCGGACGTGCTCCCTCTCATTCCATCTTTACCGATGAAGACACTGTGGGTCCGTGAAGAAGGGGCAGGGCTGGGGTTCCAGCTCAGAGACTTTGATCTTCAAACTCATGCTCCTCCCCTCCAACCCAGTCACACCACCATCTTCTCCACAGGTACAAACGCCCTGGACTCAAAGGACTGTAGAACACGACGGTGAACCGGAAACTTAGGGACGCATCCCACCGGTGGACAACAGACCAGCAAGGGAAGGGTTGCAGGACAGGCAGCCCACACCGTGCAGCAGCTCCAACTCGCTGACATCAAAAAGACACCCTCCATCCTGCAAGCCTTGTGACCACGCCGCCAGCTGTCCAGCGAGGAGGTCCTATTCTGTACTTCCAAGGCCCACCTAGGACTCGGTTGCCCCTGACAACCAGGCTGTAAAAGAATGTGCTTCGTAAGGAAATCTGTTAAGTCCAAAGCAGACTTCACAGTCTGCTCGATGCTTCTCTGTCTCACGTTACAGATGCCGTCTCGGCTTTGTGCAATGCTTCCATCAATCCACCAGAGCAAGCAAGCAAATTTGTCCAGAAGCCCTGATTTCACGTATTTTTCCTCCCTTTTAAAGGTAAGAAAAGAAACTCCATCTGTCCTCCTGAATCGCTGACAGAAATCTGCTAGAAAAATTCCATGTGAATGTGTTTTGGTCTTCACGAGACATAAGGCACTTCCAGCGACGCTTCTAAAACCCGTCAAAATACCTTCTCCACCAACAGACTCGGGTCCCTGAAGAGTGATTTGATGAAAGAGGGTGGCGTAGAGCCGTGGCAAGAAATTGGACCGGGAACCAGATAAATTTGCATATGTAACAGACCGAAGCAATCACACAGAACAGGTACAAGAGCAGAACCGGCCTCTAAGAAGGTTCAGGTTGAGAAACCACACAGGGCTTGGTGGCCAAGGCCAGTTATGAAAGGAATAAGATTTTTCCCCTTTTTACAGTGGTGACCAAAAGAATGGACAAGTGTACTACCGGCAGCTATGTTCTGGAATTAAACCCACTGGTCTGGGTGTTCCCTTGGGGTCCTTTTCTTGCCCTTCCTCTGTGGTGTCCAGTATTGTTTGATTTAGGCCACCCACATGGAGCCACATCAGGGCATGGGGAGGGTTGCAGGGGACGGGGCTGCTGGGGCCATCACCTTTGACCGAATCTGCCCCGGCAGGCACAGAACAGGCCACAGTCCCTGTTCTTGGCCCGAGAGGTGGTCATGGCCGTGGATCTGCTTTGCTCTTCTCTACTGGGTGTTTCTCAGGCAGTAAGTGCTGACACCTGTTGGAAACATTTCTCCATGGCTGGCGCTAACCAGGGCACCACCAGGGCTGGGTCCAGTGACACAAATCACCTCCCACATGTGCTCAGAAAGGAGCCAGCTCAGGACAGCCCAGCCGATCTGCACAAATAGCAGGTTCTCCTTAAACTCTTTTGGGCACTCCCTGTCTCACCAGAAGAAATGCTGAAGTTCCTCCAAGGGTCACTCGGCCCTGCTTGCTGCAGCCTGGGCCCTCCTGTCCCCACTGTTCTCCCCTTGACCATCATGCCCCGTCATACATCTGTATCAATATCTCACAAATTTAATTCTAGTGCCCCTAAGACATGTAAGTTATATCTTAATAGATGGGTCCTCTCCATTCCTGTTTTTTTCCTAAACATTTCAACACTATTTTTGATTGTTTATCCTATTGGATGATTCTGATTTTCATAATCTTTTTGAGAAGTTGACTTGGATTTTGACATGAATTACATTAAACTTCTAACCCAATTTTGGAAGAATTCATCTTTACACCATCTTTCCAGCAAACTGGTTTGAGCTCAGCAGTTTTCCTGCTGCGTTTTAACTTCACATTTTTTGCTCTGTGGATGGGATAGGTTTCTATTTGATACCCCACCCCCTCAACCTGGCCTGAGATTCAGATGCTAATTTTAGTTAATAGAAAATTGGTGTCTACAGTAGGAACTTCTCAAGTGGGGAGACCTCATGTAAACCCCAGAACCACTTGAGCTGCACTGCAGAGTTATGCCAAGTGACATGCAATTATGAATGAATCTGCTACCAATGGACCTCTCCTTTGAATAGAATGGATTTTGTATTTTGCACTGATTTGCAGTCCAGCTTGCCATATTCTTTTACAGGCTCTTAACATTTCAGATAAATGTTCACGATCTGACCTCGTCTAGGCCTTGGTGCTGCCTGGCATTGGTGGGGGAGGGTCTTCCCTACTTCCCCACTTTGTTCTCTTCACATTCTATGCAACAGCTATTTTAATCCTCTCCACAATCCCGAAACTCTAGTTCCACTGTCTCCTTACTTTCCGAAGATAAACTTGGCTCCTAGTTCAGAGAGAGGGAGGGAGACACAGAGAAAGAGTATACAGTATTATTACCGTGCTCTCTCCCCAAAGCAAACATAAAACAAAGCCTCAGCTTACTGAGATATTTCCCCACTTACTTGCATCTAAACCAGTGTATCTTTGCTCTTCCAAAGCCTTTGCTCCATCTGTCTCCCACATTCCCTGCCCCTTGGAGAATCCCTTACTGCTGACTATTCAGACTGTTCCCCACACGCCCCTACAATAAAAAACACCATGTTTGGGGAACTACCCTCTTGGCTGCTTGCCCAGTTTTTCCTTAGGATGAATCAGTAAAAGTATACCTTCTGGATCCAGGGGTACGCCACACTTAGACTGCTTCAGTGTGCCAAGTTAGCGATGTGCCAACATGTGCTCCTACCATTTTCTGTTCATTAGTCGCCTGTTTTCCTGAATTCTTAGCAACACAGATTATTGTTGTTATCATCCAGTTTCTCAGCTAAAGTGGAACTTCGTTATGATTATCAGTATTTCAATTTATTTATTTGAGAGACAGAAGAGACAGGGAAAGAGTGACGGACAGATACAGAGAGACAGAGACATGGCTCCCTTCCACTAAATAAATGCCCACGATGGTTGGGGCTGGGCCAGGGCTGCAGCCATGACACAGCGAGGCCTTTGAGGTCTTCCTCGTGGGAGGCAGGAACCCAGTGGCAGGAACCACCACTGCTGCCTCCTTGGGTCTGCACCCACTGGAAGCTGGACTCAGGAGCCAGAGCTGGGTTAGCTCAAGCGCCCCATGTGGGATACGGGCCTCTTAACTGCTGGCCTACATGCCTGCTCTGCACTTATTTGGAAATTGGTATTCTTATTAACTGAGCAAATGATAAACTTTTCCCTGGTATGGCTGACTTCCCAGTGTTTTAATAGTGCTGGGCACACTGAGACACTCAGTAAAAATTTGTTGAATGAGGAAAAAGATGATTGTGCCAATTTCTGAGTGAGGTGTTATATTAAATAAAATTATGATGGGAGTTGAATTGTTTTTCATGTGCTTTTTGACCATTTCCATTCTCCTTTTCCGTCTTAAAAGCTGTTTATATGCATTGTCCTTTATCAGTTTTAGGAGGATATTAATCCTCTACCCATCATATATTCAGGCAGCATGCCTTCTTAATTATTGCTTTCTTTTGAATGGTATGGGTATTTTTATAAATCTGCCATTAATTGTATGCAATCATTTATTTCCATCTTTTAAGATTTCTAGCCTTTCTTGTCCTAATGTTACCAGTTTATTCTAGTAATTGTACAGCTTTTCCCACTTAGCATTTTAAATTCCTACCATTGAGAATTTATTCTTGTATGTGATACAATGTATGGGTCTCATATGGCTTCTCAAATGATCAGCCATAATCACTAAATTATGATTGTGCTACATCATTTATTAAATAACATATTTGCTATATATTCTCTGCTTAAATATGCTGTTCTCATATCACCTTATATTTTTATCTGCTTCTGTATTTTCTACTGTGTTTCATTCATCTGTTTGCTTATTCCAATGCTGTCACCATGGCTATTATGGTTGAAATTCTCTTGGCTATCATTACTGCCTTGAATTTTCTTGTCTGTATTTTATGCATGTATTCTTCCAGATGAAGTTTCAAAAATCTTCATCAAGTTTCAAGAAAATCTCTTTAAAAAGATGACAAATTCTCCAAAATACATGCGTTAATCTGGGGGAAAACTGACACCTATGAAAGTGTGAATTTTTTCCATTTACACACTGGATATATTTCTACACTTGTTCAATCTATGTGTTTTCTTTTTAGCAAAGTTAGTTAATTTTATTCATTCAGATCTTACATATTCCCATATGTGTGTGTGTGTGTGCACATGTGTTACACACAGTAAAATTCGCCCTTTAAAGGCACATTGTTCTATGAGTTTTTTTTTTTTTACCATTTTTAGAAATAATTTTATAAACAGGGCAGACAGTTGTGCTGCCACCACTGAATTAAGACAGAATATTTCTGTCACACCACGAACATCCCATTATGTCCCTTAACCTCCCACCCACTTAAGTTTCTCGTGGCCACTGCTGTTTCTTGCCTACAGAGTGCTGCCTTTTCCAGAATGCCATAGAAGTGGACAGCACGTCACCGTTGGAGTCTCTCATTCAGCACTCAGGGACCTCACTGTGTCTATCTTCCCTCCTATTGCCGAGTGGTATTTCATTGTATGGGTGTACCACAGTGTGTCCATTCAGCAGAGATGAGTATTTGGGTTGTTTCTGGCTTTTGGTGATTACGAACAGAGCTGTTACAAGCATGTCTAATGCATTTTGGGGCTTTGTGTATGCATTTGTAGACTTCATTTCTCTTTGGTTAATACATAGGGGTGGGACTGCCAAGTGGATGTCAGGACCGTATATACTTTTTTTTTTAACAGGCAGAGTGGACAGTGAGAGAGAGAGAGAGAGAGAGAGAGAGAGAGAGAGAGAGAAAGGTCTTCCTTTTCCATTGGTTCACCCCCCAGTGGTGGCTGCGGCCGGCACACCGCGCTGATCTGAAGCCAGGAGCCAGGTGCTTCTCTTGGGGGAAGACCCATGCGGGTGCAGGGCCCAAGCACTTGGGCCATCCTCCACTGCACTCCCGGGCCTCAGCAGAGAGCTTGCCTGGAAGAGGGGCAACCGGGACAGAATCCGGCACCCCAACCGGGACTAGAACCTGGTGTGCCGGCGCCGCAGGTGGAGGATTAGCCTATTGAGCCGCAGCGTTGGCCAGGACTGTATATACTTTTGTTGCTGTTGCAAATAGGATTTTTCCTTTATCGTCTCTGAGATGTTACTACTGGGAGGAAATCCTTGCTTCCGCATCTCTACTCTTTTATGAGGATTCACCTTGACACACTCATTATTTACAATAATCTTGTTATTTTACTTCCAAAGTGTGAAGTCAGGAATATAGCATCCTAATTTTGTTTCCTGCCATCTAATACTGGTAACTTATTGTATTGGTGATGATGCCAGACCCAAGTTGAATGATAAAAGGAATACAAGGTATCTTTTTTTTTTTTTTTCATGAATAAGGGTGATTTTTAAGCTTTGGAAGGGCTTCACTCAAGTCCAAGAATTCTCTAATTCTGTCCAAATCATTTCCATTCTTTATACTTTATGGAGAGAGAGTGTTCGCAACATTCACCAGAATTCATAATGAGGCCTGCTGCTCACAGACGAGTATCAGCCACTGGAGCTGAGTGTTTGTCTTTCTACTGTATCATAAATGCTGGCTCGAACTGATCAGCTGCTGTTTTGGAACGCATTCTTCAATTGCTATTTATGAATTTCTACTTTATGTCAAACATCAAGCTAAGAGTTTCTTGAAATAATTATGTTTCCCCCTTCATCCTGTAAATATAATAAAAGCGTCAGACTTCCTATGGTCCGGCACTGTGGCACACAGAGTGAAGCCTCCGCCTGCAGTGTCAGCATCCCATATGGGCTCCAGTTTGAGTCCCACTTCTGATCCAGCTTCTGGCTAATGCGCCTGGGAAAGCAGCGGAAGATGGCCCAAGTACTTGGGCCCCTGCACTCACATGGGAGATCCAGAAGAAGCTCCCAGCTCCTGGCTTCAGAGAGGCCCAGCCCTGGCCATTGTGGCCATTTGGGGAGTGAACCGGTGAATGCAAGATCTCTCTCTGTCTCTGTCTCTGTCTCTCTCTCTCAGTTGGGAACTTTTCAATGTTTACTCACCAGTGAGTCTATATGTAAATATTTGGCGGTACTTAATTTTTGTGTCATATTCATGCCAAGGTTTTAATTAGACATAATGAACCGGCATGCTTCCTAATTTTCCCCCCACATAGTGTTCAAGGACAACTTCAATGGCATGGTCATTCCATGGACTTTTCTGTCAAAGACACACAGAGCTAGCTTCTTCCCGAGGAGTAATTCTCTGACCACTTTGCCAATCTCTCCTGTGATCTCTTCACATCTTATACTCCTTCAGCAGTCAGTTTCGTTCACTTCTTTACAAACACTATTTTCTAAATGACTACAGAGTATTCACCTAGAGTTTAAACAGATCTTCAAGCTCCACGTATTGCTTTTTCAAACATATGTACAGGCTATTTTGATAAACAAAATAGACATTTATGTAAAAACATTTACAAATTCACCTGTCATGTATTTCTTCGATCAATAGTAAAATATTATGATATGTGTGATGTTTAAAATGAGTTCTCATCAGACCAAAATAAAACCTAGGGTTTCCCTGTGGGGCTGTGAGCTGTACATCCTTTCATTGTGCAATAGAATTACCTTGCCAGTCTACTGAGAGATTTTTGTTTTTTAGTGAAATGTGTGCTCAATATTTCTGCCATCATTTGGGATCATGACGTGCTTTGAAAACAACAGCACCTCTGGGGCTGGCACTGTGGCATAGCGTGTAAAGCTGCTGTTCATGTCCCGGCTGCTCCACTTTGGATCCAGCTCCCTGCTGATGGCCTGGGAAAAGCAGCAGAAGAGAGCCCAAGTGGTCGGGCCCCTGCTATCCGAGCAGGAGACCCAGATGAAGCTCCCGGCTTTGGCCTGGCCCAGCCCTGACCATTGCGGCCATCTAGGGAGTAAACCAGCAGATGGAAGACTTCTCTCTCTCTCTGTCCCTCCCTTTCTCTATGACTTTCAAATAAATAAATCGATCAATCAATCAATCTTTAAAAAAAAAAAAAACCAAAACACCTGCAGCACTTACTAACCAATGTATCCCAATAGTGAGGCTTCCTGCTCTTAACTTCATTTTCTGTTCTCAGAATGAAACACACTAGTTGTGACACAAGATTCTCTTAATATTCCAAAATTCGGTTTGATAGTATTTATTAGGATTTAGAAATTTATGTTTATAGGAGAGACTGGCATGTTTATATACACTAGGGTTTTTTTATTTAAAAAAAATTCATGGGAAAGCATATTATAAAAAAACTATGCATGGATTTGAATTTTTCTTGCACCAAAATAAAGTTATTTTAAAATTCCATTTAATTCCATTTTCCATGAACTTTTGAACTATGTTGTGCGTGTGTGCACATGTGAGTGTGCATTTCTTTTGTTTTCATAGTCGCTCCACCTGGAGCACAATCGTGCTGATCTTGTGAGGTTCCGGCACACAGCACCTTCCTCATGCTCACTCCTCCATTCTCTCCACTCTTATTTCCACCTCCCCAGGGCATCTTACCTTTGGGCTTGGAGGCACGAGCTCTGAGCCAGTGGCTTGACTTTCACACCTTTCTACTCACAACTTTCTACAAGCTTCTCTCCCCTCCAATCCCACCATGCTCTGGCTGATTCTACTGCTGGGGTTGGGAGTGATGCCTCCCCCTGCTCCTCGCCTTTCACTGGGGTTCTGGGCCCCTCCCCACAAACACAGCATGTAAGCCTGGGTGTGCATGATGGCAGTGTGGGCCTGCTCCAGCACTGTGGCTATGAGCTGGAGCTCTAACTACACCACCATAGCTTCTCTTTTTCCCTAGGGCAGCAGTCATGAGACACACTGAAATCTGAGTAGCTTAGAAGCCTTAACTCAGGACCTAACACTGTATTCACTCTACCGCCAGACAAAGATGAAGACAACTTTCTGGAATAATAGCCTACTTGAGACGGCACCTTCAAGTGACAGGTGAGTTACCATACGAGGTGGGACACAAAGAACACTTAGTGAACATGGAAAACATCCACAATTTTTTTTTTTTCACAAGCGCATGAAATGGGAGAAATCCATGGCCCTGGATTTTCTTAAGAACAGTCAGTAATTCTGTCTCCTTGACATTGACCTTGGTTGTGAGTTTGGCAATTTGAGAGAAGCCATCAGAAGATGCACAAATTAGTTTCTTATTTGCAGGAGAAAGACGTGTATCAGTTTAGAGAAGTCGCGACACTTGGAGGAGAATGATTCTAGGAAGTTCTAAGTATGGGAGATGTTTGCTGTCTGACTTCTTTGTGAAAACAAAGCACAATGACTCAGCTGTTTGTCATAATGAATGAATGAAGACCCCTTACAATGCTTCATGACATGTGAATGTCAAAATTTGACTCTAATGCAAGAATCTGGCTTTCAGTAAACACTCATGACCCCAAAGAATGACAAAGAGGACATCTTCTGCCACGTCAACAGCAGTGTAACTGACACTTACGTCAGGAAACAAAACCTGTTTGACGCACTGTATGTCTAGAACCACGGACTGTGGAGGCAGAAGGGACCTGGGGGGATTTCTTCTCCAGCCCTGGAAAGATCAGAGGGTTTGTGGGAGACCTGGCCCCTGCATTCAGTCTCCCTCTCAGACCGGGAGTTCTTGCCCCATGTCTATGCATCCCTCTTTGGGAAATGTAGCACCTGCATCCCTAGGAGAACACGCCTACAAGAACCACTTCATCCAGGACTTGCTTCTAGAACCATCGCATGGCTACCTGCACAGAGGTGGAGGAGAGACGAGTGCCCATTCCCAGGCTCTGGGGAGCACGTGGTTTGGAAAGCTGACCGCTGAGGCCGATGGAACAAAGCTGTTACTTCCAGAAGTGTGGCCCTTAGGGCATCTAGTCCTCAAGAGGTTTTTAGACTGGTCCCAGCTTTACAAACCGATGCTTCAGCTACTTAAAATCTGGATGCCAGTCATCACCATTACATCATCATTGGGCCCCAACCTCCAGCCAAGGTGAGACATCTAACCTAACTGTAGGGATAGGCCTGCCTATAGGAAGGGCCTGACTCCAACCAAGAAATGATGTTCTAAAATGCTTCTACATAAGAAGTTATACAAGGGACACCAAAGTGCCACTGACACCGGTCACCATGTTTATGGTGACAAGTGTGCCCATTGCTCTGATTCGATTCTCAGGGAGCAGGCCCAGTGGGGGAGGTGAGGGATCCTGAGAAGCCAGGCTGAGCTGTTCCTCTGTGCAAGGCAGGGCTCCTTTGGGTAAGAGAAGGGCAATGAGTGGCCTTCCTCACAACACTGGCGTAAAGGCTTGTGACCTGGGGATTCTGCATTTTTCCTGTGTGGCCACCACATTAAGCTGGGCTCCCCTAGGAGCCAAGCCTGAGACAAGAATTTGAGTGCAGGTGGTTTATTTGGGACACGGTCCCAGGAAATGGAACTTGAGAGAGAGAAAGTCAGGAAAGGCTGCCTCATCAAGCAACATACCACAGAGGGTGCCCAGCGCTAAATCCACTGGGGAACTTGGGGGCCTGCAAGTTGGAGTCAGCACCCCAACTCAGGGCAGAGGAGCTGCAGTATAAATGTGCCTCCCATCGGTCACTGGCTAGGGCTGCCCCAGGGGACTGACATTTCCCTGGCACCTCCCGCCTGCCTGCTGCACAGGAAATGGTGCTCCGGCTGCCTGAGGAAGTCTAGGGCAGGTGGCCGTTGACAGAAGCTGGGACAGTCACGTGGGCTGAGATCCACTCCCCACTGTGTGTGTGTGTATGTGTCTGTGTGTGTAGACACTACTGCTGATTGGCCCATGAGGGAAGCCAGTTACTCTGATCCTGAAAATGGGAACTCAGATGTTTTGATGCAGAGTTCTACCCATTTACTCACACATTCTGCATAGCACAAGGAAGCAAGCAAGGTGGTTAGACCACGCTCGATCTTGCAAACATGGACTAGAAACCGCCACCAAGGTAACTGCTCCTTCAGTAGCCCTGCAGGTGGATGCTCTATCATGGCGGGGAGTTTTTGCCCTGAGCTTGTTCCAAAGGATCCAGTAATTCCTTACTGCTGGGCTTCAGCCACGTGCTACACCCCACGCACAATTCACACCTCGCGACTCCATGAGGGGCTATGGTGATCTCCACTTCACAAACGAGGCCAGGGTGTGTCTACCTAGCCAACACTGGACATCTGTGCTAGGTCCCCGAGATCAGTTTAGAAACCAGACAGACACGGGTGTGTCCACCAGCCGAGAGCAAGCCGAGAGCTGCTGAGCCCAGAGGGACGGGAGCGGCCGGGAAGCAGGTGGAGGGCCGGGCAGACAAGTCACAAAGTGAGTTGGAGCCACAAACGGCACTGGCTTGTTCTAGGAGTGGCAAGGAGCTAAGACAGAGCTGGCTAAGCTCATGACTGCATTTCAAATCCAGTCTAACCCTAAAACCTATCTCCATACCCTCCTGCTTTCAAATAATACTCAACATGTAGACAGACCCGTGTTTGTTTTCCTTTACCCAGAGCAGTCCAGGCCTGATGGGGAAAAGTAATCATCTTTCTGTTTGCTGCATGGATTGCTGCATGCCAACAATGATATCTGATGGAATATTGAATTCATTGATTTAGGGTAGGCTGAGAGGCCACTTTGGGTAGCAGCTGACACACCTGGGAGTCTGGATAAAGCTGACTCTCCTATTTTCCCCTCAGCAAGGGCAGGGAAGGGGTGGGGGGAGGGGTTGTGGCCAAGTTCCCTGGCTTTTGCCCCCATGCCTCCCCGTTGCCCTGCTTGCATTCTGCCCGGGAAAGCACAGCACTGGTGGATGGCTGTGCCTCCAGGAGGTTGGTCCCTGGAGCCTAATGAGGGGTGGGAGTCATGGCTCATTGTGCCCCAGCTTGGTACTGGTGCAGTGTGAGTCGGCAGCAGGACACAGAGCCACGGGAGAGAGAACGCGATCTCCTTCAGGTAGCATCTGGCTGCCGGCTCTGGCACGCAGAGGCAACTGCGCTGTGGCATCTTCAACTACAGAGTGGATCAGAGCCCCTTAGCATCAAGGAGGCACCAGGTGAGAACCCACCTCCCAGGGAGGGGCTGCCCGTGCAGACCAGGCTCCACTCTTCAACCCACACACCTGCCCGGATGAAGACTCATGGGTAAGGACACAGTGGCTATGGAGGCTGGCCTGAGAATGGGTGAACACCGGAGGCTTCAGGGACTCAGTCATGAGTGACAGCCCCCACGTCCCCAGGGGCCTCTGCTGGACCACTGGTGGCCATGGTGGAGGGGTTGGCCTGGCTCCACGGTACCCCAGCTCAGCCACTCACCAGAGAAAGGGGGCTCATTCACCCACACATCTAGGTCACCAGCAACTTGGTAGCTTATACAACACTCACGTAGGACAGGGAACAGACCTAGAAGGGACTTCCTTGCCAGAATCATCATTCCAAAGATAAAACGGAGTATTTCGTTCTGACTGCATCACAGGTGCACAGAAACGGAGATGTAGGCTAAACGGTCCCCAAGCTATGGAGCTGATGGTTCCTTGTCATCGCCTGTGACCTGAGGACAAGCATGGCTGAGAGGCAGCCTCAGCGCTGAAACTTGCTGTCTGTGGCCTTTGTGTAAGTACCTTCCTGACTCAACCTCAGTTTTCCTCATCTGAAAAATGGGCTGCATCTATTCCAAAGGGTTATGTAACGAGCTCACTAACACATGCTAAGCACCAGGCATGGAAGAGATACGCTACAAATGTTAATTTCTTCTCTGTCCTTGGAGACAGGCAGGGATGTCTTGGCTCTACAGTGGACAAGTCTGGCATGAATGTGCTTTGAGAAGCTGTGGAGGGAACCCACGTGCACGCCTGGGCAGTGGGCAGCGCACTCACTCCGGAGGGAGTCTTGCACCCCTTTCCTCCATGTCCCTTGGAACTCAGTGGCTGGCTGGGGCAGGGCCAGTGGAGGAGGAGCGTCAGATTGGACAGTGGATGGGGCTTGGGGAACCTGACAGCAGCAGAGCTGTATCTGATTGCAACACTGGGATTCCATAGGCACTTGGAATGGAAAAGGATTCCAAGGCTACAACACACACACACACACACACAAACCCAAATCGAACACCAGAGACACAAATGATCCAAAAGGCGGCTTCAACACAAAGGCTCCACTGTGGGTTAAAAGAGGGTTTGCTGACTTGATTAAATTCCATGGGTAGGATTGCTTAGAGGGAGACTGGGGTGAGAAACAGTGTTTTGTTTCTGTTTTTTAACCACTGAGAATGATTGGGGCACTGAGTTACACACTTAGAGCCGAGAGGTGGCTCTGATGCTCTTGGGAGACTTTGCAGGACCATGCGGTGCTATTTTCCGGATGGTACCCCCAGCGCCAATCAAGAAGGGTTCCCTTGGGCTCTCCCACCTGCACATGGATGGCTCTTCACAGAGAGCACTTTGGGGCTCAGCATCTCTGCAGAGACACAGCACGTTTCCCCCATGCCCCAGCTGCAGCCCAGAGCCCTTTGTCCGTGGTTTGGCGGCCCCTACCTTCTTAAGCTCTTCCTGGACGCTCCGGCTGTTCTCCTCAGAAGACAGACTTTCCTTCTGGGTCTCGGATTCCGTCCTGGGCTCAGACTCCTGGTCCTCCCCGGAAGAAGTCTCCTTTTCACTCATTTTCATCGCTAACTCGTACAGCCTGTTTCTGAGCGTCTCCTCCATGGCGTCCGGGCCGGTCCAGGGGCGCTGACCCTCGTTGCTGCCATCAGTCTCTGATATATCACTCGACACCTGCGTGAGAGCCAGAACCGAGATGAGGACCCTCCAGCTAGCGTCACGTGGCTCATTTCTAAAATCACCCCAGGGGCCGGCGCCGTGGCTCACTTGGCTAATCCTCCACCTGTGGCGCCGGCATCCCATATGGGCACCGGGTTCTAGTCCCGGTTGCTCCTCTTCCTGTCCAGCTCTCTGCTGTGGCCCGGGAAGGCAGTGGAGGATGGCCCAAGTGCTTGGGCCCCTGCACCTGCATGGGAGACCGGGAGGAAGCACCTTGCTCCTGGCTTCGGATCGGCGCAGGGCCAGCAATAGTGGCCATTTGTGGGGTGAACCAACAGAAGGAAGGCCTTTCTCTCTGTCTCTCTCTCTCTCTCTCTCACTGTCTGACTCTGTCAAATAAATAAATAAATAAATAAAATGACCCCAAAGGCAAGGCGAAGATGGCGCAGGAAAGCAACAGCTCTTGACCTGGCCTGCTTTTTCTACACATGAACTTTCACTATTTGCCATGCACTTTGCCAAACGCGTGCGCTGTAACACTTGGTTAAGGGGTTCAGGCAGGTGAGCATCTGTACCCAGAAAAGCTTTCAAATTCATTCTGTTTCATTCACAAAATACTGAGTTCCCACTAGGGGTGGCACTGTTCACGTGCCCATGAGCTGGTGCTGCTGTGTTGAGTAAAGCTGGCTAGCTCCGCCTTGCCTGGCCAGTCCCCAGGTGGAGGGGGGGCACGGAAACTAGGCAGCAGCTTTTATAGTGGTTCATGTGCGGGGATGACGATGACGACAATGCTGACAAGGATGGCGATGATAACTCTGTGTGTGTGTGTGTGTGCCTGGCAGCCCATGAATGGGAGGGGTCAGCGGGTGAGGGAAGGGTTCCCAGTGGAAGTGATGTTTGCACAGAGATTCCATGCAGTTATAAGGAAGTTAGAAGTAATGGCCATGCAGTTGTAAGGAAGAAGGGGAGAACAGTATTCTAGGCAGAGATTTGCAGAGGGTGCCAAGTCCTTACACAGAAATCAGCAACGTCTGACACTCTCCCAATTTTCACATCACCTGCTTCTGTGACCCATTTGGTGATATTAAGCTCTTTCTATGAGTACAAGGAATCTTTAAAAAGTTTGCAGGAAAATCCTATCGTGCATGGATCTCTATTTTTTTTTTTTTTTGCATGAAAAGAAACAACTTTTAATTCCGTTTTTCACAACCTTTTTGAAGTACCCACGTCTCTTTGCTACTTCAAAGGGACCTTGAATTTCAAAACAAACTTCACCCAAACACCAAAAATACCAAGTGTGTTGAACAAGGACTCATGCAATAGATCAACGAGAAAATCAAGAATTCTGAGAAACTTGTATGCCTTGAAAACAGGTCACGGCGTGGAATTCCTTACGGGCAAACCAGACAACTATAGAGAAACACGTGCATCTGGGCCTACAGCACTTCAAGCGACTGTTGGGAGTATGACTGCCTGCCTGGGGGGGGGGGCGTGTCTCACACCTCTCACCTTATCAACTGGAATCTGTGTTCATGGGACATTATGTGGAAAACAGGAAAGCAATGTTTTCCATGCTCCATTAAATTGCATCTTCATTTCCTTAGGCTACGCCATAAGCATTTTTTCCCCCAAGGAAGGAGAAAGCAGCTCCAGAGCCAAGAGATCATTAATGAGCTCACTCCATCACCTGTTCTGGGCCGTGAGCGTCCTGAAAGCCAGACTGTGGAGGGAGAAGGCAGGTCCAGACACCAACTCGCTCAAAGGCTGCATTTGGCTTGTTCCCGAATTGGAACTTGGGGGAGGCAGCCTTACTGGATGCCTGTGGCCTCTGAGCTTCCATGCCCCAGAAGATGGGGGGCTGTGGCAGCTGCTGATCAGTCCCAGGGAGCGACAGCAGAGGGAGGCCAGGGGAGTCCCCAGGTCTCCCCAGGCTTCGTGTGGCACAGGTGGCATCCATAGGCGCAGCCAGGGAGGGCACGGAGCCATCCAGTTTGAGAAGCCGTTTTTCACAGAGCCAATATTCTGTCTGCCAGGTTGTTTTTGGGGGGGGAGGCAAATTTGGGGTTTTCTCCACTTTTTTTCTTTTTAATTTATTTGAAAGGCAGAGAGATGGAAACAGCCAGAAGGGAGAGAGGTAGAAGGGAAAGAGGAGGAAAGAGGAAAAGGGGGGGGGGAGTGATGGAGAGAGGGGGAGAGAGGGAGGGAGAGAGGGAGAGAGTGATGGAGAGAGGGAGAGAGTGATAGAGGGAGGGAGAGTGAAGGAGAGAGGGAGAGAGTGATGATGGAGGGAGGGAGTGAGGGAGAGAGTGATGGAGGGAGGGGGAGAGAGAGAGAATACGAATACACCATCAACTGGTTCAGTTTCCAAATGCCCAGAACACCTGGAGCTGGGCCACACTAAAGCCAGGAGGCAGAAACTTCCTCCAGTCTCTCACTTGAGTGGCAGGAACCCAAGGACATGAGCCATCACCTGCTGCCTCCCAGGGTGTGCCCCAGCAGGAAGCTGGAATCTCAGAAGAGCCAGGACTCGAACCCTGGCAATACTGTGCTGTGGGATGTCGGAGGCCCAAGCAGCATTCTCACCACCACACCTTGCTGGCCTCCCTCCCTTACTTTTTCCAGTAGATCCTGGCTAAAGGATTACTTTTAGCCACTGCACGTCAGCCTTCGCTGAGGACATCCTAGGGTCCTGGAGGCTGTCCCCATTCCTACTGATGAAACACAGCAAGCCTGACATAAAAATTAAAAGCTCATGGGGCCGGTGCTGTGGTGTAGCAGGTACACCCGCCGCCTGCAGCTCCAGCATCCCGTCTGGGCACTGGTTGGTGTCGCGGCTGCTCCACTTCTGATCCACAAGCTTAACTAAACTGCATCTTCTGTGACGCACCGCCTGGCACTGAATGACATCGCGAGATGCAGCCCTCCATCCCCACGGCGTGTGTTCCCCGGAAGCAGCTGACAGCAGAGGATGCATCCTCTCCAGAAGAATCCCTAGGACAAACTTCTCTTGGGTGTCAGCTCCAAGAACAGCACCTTGGAGGAACACTTACTGCTCTACACGGCTCCCATGACCGAGTAAACTCTCACGCCATCCTCCTATGGTCTTCCAGAAAGCACAGGCACAAAGCTCTGCCATCTACAGCCTACAACGTGGACCTTGATGCATCTGTTTTATGAATAACTTTACTCTCGGCTCTATCTTACTGTTCCTACCCTGGTTTTCCCTTTGTCCTACTTTTCTCATAATCGTAGTTTTATTTTTTCCTGTTTATATTTCTGTAAGCCAGTTTAAATGATTTCTGGAGCAAGACATAAACACATTAAATAAAGGAATAATTATAGAGTATTAATTACAAGGAATTAGTGGCTTCTTGATATAGCAAGAGTCTTAACACGCACACATATGTATATATATTTAAGAATAATTAGGCTCTGGAATGCTATTTGTGGGCAAATTTCCTGGGAGAAAACAATCTATCACTGATGAGGATGACCAAAAATGAAACACTGGGCGAGATGCAAACAGCAGCCTCCTGCCACCCTGAGTCCGCCGCTGATGACACCATCAGCCCGATTCCATTTTAAAATGGCATCTGGCAAACATCTCTCATCCAGCCTCTCCGCATTTTCCACAGAGGCTGTGTGGGAAGATACAGAAAAAGACGAGAAGGTACAACACTGAACAGCAATAGAAGCCAGGTTGTTGTCAGCAAGTGGAACGTTTTTCAAGTCTGAGGCCCGAGCAGGTGGAGTGAAACTGCAGGTGCAGGCCCATCCGTTCTCTCCCTCTTCCCAGTCGTCACTGTAACTGCTGACATCACTGTCACCCTCCACGCCTTAGCCGTCTCTCAACCTCAAACTGTGCTCTATAAATGGGAGGAAAACACTCATCATAAAATAGAGCAAACATCAAACAAACAAAAACCATAATAGCTGAGCCTTCAAGTGTGGTGGTGGGACTTTCTAAGCATCCAAGGAAAGTCCTACTCTGTTCCTCCACAGTGCTTCCCTGTTTTATGGCTACTAGAAAACACAGCCCCCGAAAACCATTCCAGGAGGAGGGAGAAGAACTATCCATGGTGCCACGTGGCATCCTGGCAGGTGTGGTCACGAAAACTAAGCCCCCTGGGATTACAGACTACAAAACCCATGGCAAGTGTACAATATTTGTTGTTTGTCAGTCCTAACTCATGTCAGATGCACACTCTCAGTGCCGAGGCTAGGTTCTTAGCTGTCTCTTCTAGGAAGACATAGAGCAAGGCCAAAAACTAGGGGAAAGTCTCCTATCTTTAGCTAGCAGCACGGAAATGATTCAAGTGTGCTCGATATTGGGAAACAGTGAAGTGGGGATACCATCGTCCTCACTCAAGAATGAGTTAACACAGAGTCCACGGGAGACACTGCACAGCACAGGGAACAAAAGTTAGCGTGAAGCTGGGAGGGGAATTTTACTAAAAACCAGGACACAGAGTATGGGAGCAGCTTTGCGTGCTCCCTGGAGTTTCAATAACAAAACTTGAAAGTTCTAAGAGATAAACACTTAGACTAGGAGACAACAAGCTGAGCTAAAATTAGAAGACCGAAAAGGAAAAAACACTGCAAAAAAAAAAAAAATTGAAAACCCAGCTGCAGAATGAGAATTGCATTTGAAGGTGGTAATAGCAGAATTAATATTGGGAAATCAAGTAAGTCATGTGGAGGCCAAACTCCAAGGGGGTGTCCTGGAAGGCTGAGGAAAGGGAGCCACAGTGAAGTAAGAATATGGATATGAAAGACAGAGGATGCAGTGTGTAAGGGGGTCATCAAAATATTTCAGGGAAATCTCTATGAAAATACCAATGACATTTTTTATAGAATTAGAAAAAACAATGCTAAAATTCATACGGAATCACAAAAGATGCAGAATAGCCAAAGCAAATGTGAGCAAAAAAAAAATATTAAGCTGGAGGCATCAAACTACCTGACTTGAAAGCACACTACAAAGATACAGTAGTTAAAACAGCATGGTACTGGCTTAAAACCAACACATGGACCAACGGAACAGAACAGAGAGCCCAGAAATTATAATCCATGCATATACAGCCAACTGAACTTTTATCAGAGTGTTCAGAGCACAAAGTGGAGTAAGGAAAGTCTATTCAACAAATGGCGCTGGCAAAACTGCAGGTATATATACAGGAGAATGAAATTAGATTCATATCTCTCACCACATACAAAAATCAACTCTCATTTAAGATCAGAGACTAGGAAGCTGCTGGAAGAAAATTCAGGAGAAACAGTCCAAGACACTGCTGTAGGGGACGCCTTCTTGGACAAATTCCCAAAGCACGGGCGACGAGAGCAAAACTAAACCATGAGATTATAACAAACTCAGAAACTTTTGCACAGCAAAGGAGATGATCAGCAGAGCAAACAGACACCCATTTGTGAGCTACATGACAAAGAATTAATATCCAGAACCTGTTGGCAACTCAAAAAACTCAACATAAAAACAACCAATCCAGTGGAGAAATGGGCAAAGGACTTCAATAGACAGTTCTGTAAAGAAGAAACACAAATGGCCAATGAATGTACGAACAAATGTTCAACAACATTAGCCATCAGGGAAATACAAATCAAACCACAATGAGCTATCACCTCACCCCTGTCTCCATGGCCACAATCCAAAATCAGAGATTAATAAATGCTGACGAGGACAAAGGAGAACACTTACACAGGGCTAGGGGGTAGACTAGTTAGCGCAGCCGCTGTGGAAAACAGAGTGGAGGTTTCTTACAAAACTAGAAATCAACTTTGCCACATCATCCAGCAATCCCACTGCTGGGTATATTCCCAAAAGACACGAACACACTGTATCAAAGAGACACCTGCACCACCACGTTTACGGCAGCACTGCTCACAACAGCCAAAAGTTGGAATCCACCAAGGTGTCCATCATCTGATGAATGGATAAAGAAAATGAGGCATATATACATAAATATTGGAATATTATTCAGACATAAAATGAAATTCTACCATTTGTATCAAAATGGATGCAACTGGAGGATATCATGTTGAGTGAAATAAGCCAGACACAGAGACATTATATTCCTTATATGTGGGAGATAAAATTTGTTTAAAAAACAAAAATGAAGCAAATAAATGCCTGTGTGTGCCAGCATTCCTGAAAATGTAGTTTTGTAAGAATCTGTTTCAAATCTTTGTCAAACCAATGGCTAAGAATGCTACAGGGCTACAGTTTAATGATGTGTGATTACTTTAAAATTTACGTATATGGGTAAAGTGTTCATTTTTCTATTCAGTTATTGTTTATAGCCATTTCCCATATTCCCACTAAACTGGGCTCCGTTTTGCTTTTTACTTGTTAAATTTCTGATTTGAGGAAGCAAAAAACACCTTTTTTAATGTAATGTAAATTGAAAAAATGTGATCTCAAAAAACTTAAGAAAAAAGGCAGAGAGAGGGAGGATGGGAGGGAGGGAGGGAGGGAGGCAGGGTGGGCATATCATTATATTCTTAGAACTGCATCTATGAACTATAATGAATCTGTTAAAAACAAATTTTAAAAAACTAAAAAAATTCAAGGAAAACATGTATATGAAAAATACCCTATGCTTGGACTTAATTTATTTACTGCACCAAAATAAACTTCTTTAATCCAATTTTCACAAACTTTTTGAAGTGCTCTCATACATTGTGGGTCATGTGAAAGAAGTAATAATCAAAATGACAGAAGACAATGATCCTGATTTGAAAAAATACTTCAGTGAGCAGGAAGGCACTCATATAACACATCTAACAGCAAAAAGTGAACAAACACCCACTATGCTGTTTAAGTCTACAACAAATCCAGCAAATATGTAGGACAACAGAAAAATATATGAATAAGAAAAATTACTTTCTCTTTAACATTAAAATGCAAACATCAATGAAGTATCCACTGCATGGTGTCGCAACAAAAGTGTTCTCTCCCATGGATTTCATCTTCTCTGTGGGCATTTGGAGAACAGAGCGTGTCCAGTGGTTTATGATTACAGACTACATAGAGCTGCAATGTGGACAAAGGTCTGTGTTAAGCAGAATTTGAAGCCAGGGCCAATGGTAGAATGTGGAAAAGGACTTCCACGACTTTATCTGTCAATCCTGGCTAGGGAGGTGGAACATCTAGATGGGGTGCAGTGGTAGTGAGGCACCTGTTAATCTCCTAGGATGAGTTCCCAAAGAGATGGTATTCTAGAAAGTAATATAGAGAATCCTGGCCAAATCCTTAGGAGAACCTGATATGAATCTGAACTAAATAGCTCAAAATGGAAACCAGGCAAAGGAACCCAGTGTGAACAGAAAGAAGTCACAGTCAAGCAAAAGTTATGCCACAAAGGAAAAGATGATTCAAAATTAAGAAATGCATTCATGTGACTTACAACATGAATGGACAGAAGAAAACCTAGGATAATTCAATAAATGCCAGAAGACGTTGAGAAAATGAAGCTGTTTCTGACTTAGTTCGGGAAGCTAGGAAAAGCAGCCAGAGAAAGTTAAGACAGCACCTGTCACTACCGTTTCACAGCATCGTGCTAGTGTGGCCAAGTCAAGAAAGAAGTCAGTGCGAGTAAGGGACAGGGAAGAATGAGTGCGTCATTACTTGTAGACAATACGACAGAATAGCTAAGAAAATCAGCTGATAGCAAGACAACCTACTAGGTTACTGAGTTACAACACATAAACCTAAAATCAACTGTGTTCTTTACAACAGTAAACCCAATGAGAACATGTAACAGAGTTTTTAAAATCTTATTTTCAACACCAATAAAATATGCAATATAATTAAAAATTACATAACAAGACAAGAGCTTTGCAAAATCTATGAAACCTTACTGCAAGTCAAAATATTTGGCAAGAACAGCATTCTTGTCAGGGAAGGCTCCGTACTATAAATGAATGACCCCCAAAATCATAGCGCCTTTCTAACGAACGCTTAAGACTAAATTTTTTGCAACTTGAAGAACAGATTTCGAAAAGTCATTTATATGAGTAAAAGACTGTGAAAAACCAGGGCAGTTTTAGCAAATGCTATCGTCATCCGCAAAAACACCACCAGGGAAAGGAAGAACATCCAAGGTGTTTACAGAGTTGTGATGACAAAACTAAAGTAGTTTCATAGGGGAAGGGGATGCATGATCAACGGAGCAGAACAGAAAGTGAAAACAAACAGACCCATGGAAACACAAGGTTACTGTGCATTACAGGGTGAATCTGAGGCCAGCAGTAAATGCTGGGTCACTTAACAACGATGTGGTGACAAACACTTGATTTAAAAACAAAGTTTTATCTTATCCTGTATTAGTCAGAGAAGTATAGATGCACAAAAGCGCTAAGTGGAAAATACAAAGCTACAAAGAATTAGGAAAAAAATGAGAAAAATTCTTTTAACTTTGAGGACTTAAGGCCTTTTAAACCAAGGCACAAACTACAAAAATTATAAAAGAAACCATGAGTCAATTATTACTAATAAAAAATAATTGGAATATTATTAACAAGGACGTTTGTAAAATAAGCCTAAAATTAAGGTAAAGGTGATGGGCAGGGAGAGAATAATTTCATTAGTAAACATCAAAGATCTAAAATTTATAATTAGAAAACAAACCCAATTTCTAAAAATCATTAAGAAAAAGACATACAGTCCAATACAACAATAAATACAAAATATAAATGTGCCTTTTATAGAAGAAAAATCCAAGTAGTCTTAAACACAGAAAAAAATGCTCCATCTCAGCAGTAATTCTGAAAATGTTCATTTTTTTCTCACATAAAATTGGCAACAGGTGAACAGACCGGCAGCACCATTGTGGGGCGCGTGAGGACACACACTGGCCCCTCCGCGGACACTGCCCCGAGGCTGGGCATATGCAGACTGCAACATTAAAGCCCCATACGTGCCTCACGACAGCAATTCCAGTTCTTGGACAAAGAGGCTTCCACAATGACACGGCGGTATCATTTAGCCAAATCAGAGAGCTGCCCTAGAAAACGAACTCAAAGGAAGAATGCCAAGGCCCAAGTCTAGCTGTCTTCGGGAACTCAGCACCACTGCCACCTAGTGGGGAGGAGAGGACACTGCCACAGGTTCAAGGTTGCTCCCAAGGAGGCAGCGGCCACCGGGTCTCGCACCTTTCTGCTGGCCCACGCTTGATCTTTAAGGACGCCTTGCAAAGCTGAGCAAAGTCGAGGACGACTTTCAAGTCACTGCTGGATACAGGCAGCTTTAGACGTGCATTTGTGGCGGAGACCTGGCATTCCACCCCAGCAAGCGAGTCACATAGAGGCTGTGCCAATGTGTTCCCTGGACTCAGGGCTTGCCTTTGACCAACAGGGACTTTAATGGGCAATGCAGGGCATGGTGGCGGGGATCATGGGAGCTGTGGCAACGTTCAGGAAGTGGAGTACCCCCCCACCCCCCGCCCAGGGGCGTGACAAGTCCAACTGATAGCAAAGTCATCGACAACTCTGAACCCACCTAGATTTCCCATGAGAAAATCTCAGTTTCAAATGCTGCAAAAAAATCAACCACTTCTAAGGAACCACTCAACCTTCCCGGGCCACAGGCATATGTCACTTTTACTTGACAAACACTGCTTTGAGGAGGCTAGAGATGGCTCCACCACAGCTGGTACTGGGTCCCCACGGTGACACGCAGGCCTTTAGCTCAAGAGGCCATGGCTGGAGCCCAGCGCAGGCAAAGGCACAGAGCTGGGAATGAGCAGAGTGCAGGAGGGGATAGGTGGCTCCTGTGCTGCCAGTCCACGGGCCATGAGAAACGCTAAGCAACACATACACATGTGGCGGACTGAGAGTGTACAGGTGCACTTTTCTAAGGGGAGTTCACAGCTTTCAACCACGTTTACAACAGGGGGTCATCAACTAGGCCACGTGGGAAGAGCCGGGGTGTGGGGCGCCCAGAAGGCATGGGGTGTGACATGGATAAGAGTCGCAGAGCACTGGAAACACAGCCTTGCCTTACGCTGAATGACACTGGCTGAGTCCCAAGTTATACAACACCAGGACCACGCAGCCACAAAACCAACACTAGGACTCTGTCACCAGTGCACACAGGACAACAGAGCCTATTGAGAAGTCTGTGTGCATGTGTGTACGCACAGTTCTGTTACCTGGTGTGCGTGCAGATCCTGGGTGTGGGCGCTGTGGGAGGGTGGTTCTTTGCTTAGGTCCTCTGAGCCCATGCGCGCCCTTCTCCACCTCCTGGTCCACCGGTCTGTGGCCTGAGAGGCGTCTTCCGGCTCACTGCTGTCTGAGGTCTCCCCACTGGCCACCTGGGGGTTGAAGTTCACGTCCAGCTCTCCCTGGAGGCGCATCTTCTCGGCCTCTGGGTTCCTGGGAGCCTTCCTCTGCAGCCAGGACAGCCTGGCCCGGCACGCTGCTTCCCGGTAAGAGCCCGCCGAGGAGGTCTCGGAGTCAGAGCACATGGTCTCGGGGTTGGGGGACATCCCGGAGCATGGAGAGGCAGCTGAGGGGCCGGCAGAGCCCTGAGCCTGGGGGTTCCTGGGCCGGCCCCGGGGCCGCGGACACAGCTTGCTCAGGGCTTCGCTCCAGTCAAATTCCTCCTCGCTGTCGGAACCCATCTCATCATAGGCGGACGCCACACTGGAGGCTTCCTCCAGGGCCTGAAATGTCCCACTCTTGGGCTTGGCCAGCAGGCGGGTGGGGGGCAGAGTGCCATCCTTTACTGCCACCCAGTTGCCATCGGGGCTCTGCAGAACCGGGGCCAAGGCTGTGGAAGGGAAGAGAGGAGAGAGGGGCTATCATCACCTTAGCGCAAAGTGAGGTCTGCACCTGTCACCTCCCTAGGACTGGCTCACAGAGGGGCTGGGGGGACAGGGACCTTTCAACTCTGCCCTGCAAGTTTAAGACGTCCTTGAGGCCTCACTGGTGGAGACAGACTCTCAGATTTGTTCCTGTAGCACCTCCACCAGGGTAGGTGGCCACCTTGGTGCTCAGAATGGCCCCACGCCTGCCCTAGGCTGGTTTGAGATGGGAGAGGACAGGACTCCCCTTGGCAGCCCCAGCTTATGGCTCTTTAATCTTGGATCATGGTTTTGTCTCTGGGATCCTCTTGATGGAACGTTAAGCCCATCACCTGCCCTGGCGCATGTCACCGGTCTGCACATCCACCCTAGGGCTTTCACTGGTCTCACAACAGCCTTGTGAGGTGGACACACAGGCCTGCCATGAACTGGAGGCACTGCCTTGTTCTTTCTGGAAAGGAAAACTAGCCAAAGAGGAGCAGGGCTGAGCGGCCTGCTGGAGGGTGCAGGGCAGTCATGGGCAGCATGGGGACAGGTGCACCTTCCATCCGATACCAGCTCATAGGCTAGGCCAAGGGAGGCCTTGGCCAGGTATGAAGCACCATGCAAGAGCCCCCAGAGCCATCCCAGATGGTCTGGTCCAGCCTGGGGCTGCCCAGGGCCTCTGCATCCCACAAGCTGACCTGCATCCAGAGAGGTGGGGGGCAGGGAGGAGCTGCTGTGTTTTGTTTTTGCTAAAAGGCAAAAGGGACAAAGCTCTGATGCTGAAAGTAAGAGGACATGGTGCTTGTGTGGCCCTGGGCACGTCAGAGGCCAGCTGATGCTGTCTTTCATCACGATCTGTGCGGGGATGCCTGGAGGAGGGTGCTGAGGGCCCCTGGGGCTTGGAAGGGATGACCCTCAACCTGTGACAGCAGCTTCCGGACCAGAGGCTCACCAGGGCCACAGCTGTGCTGCAGTAGGGACCTTGAAGCTGTGCCTACTTCCTGCTACTACAAACACACAGGTTCTCGCCCCCCTTCAACTATGACTGCCCGGCAGACTGGAATGCACGTGCTGGCGTTGCACGGTGTCGCCTTCAGGGCAGCGAGCTTGCTGGGCCTGTTTCAGAGCCACGGCTCTGGCAGAACAGCTGTTTTCAGCTCAGCGACCCACTTCCACTTCAGTGGCCTGGCTACAGCTCAGATGGGCGGGACATCAGGTTCCCTTTCAGGAGTGGGGCTTTCTTGCATGCAGGAGGGGGCAGGGTCCCAGTAGTGGGCTGATGATAGCAGGGGCCATCTGGAAGCCGGAGGCTACGTGCCCAGCATCTCTGTTGTTCCTGCTGTCAGTATCCCCCTCCCCACCCAAGGCTGCCTCATATACCTCATCCCACCGCCTCCTTCTCCCAGAGTGCATTCTCTCCCTGTCCAGATGTGGCCTCCTCCTCACTCAACCTTCCTCACAAGCTCATTCTGAGATCCTCCTTGGGTGCTGGTTGGCCAGGCACACAGCCGAGGCAGCTGAGAGAGCCTGGACCTCGGTCCTCGATTCGTCTCTCGAAGCAAAGTCACCTGTTTGGTCCCAGAGCCAGTTTGTGCAAGGGAAAGACCGTGCATCCTGACATCAGAGGACTGGGCGGGAACCCTCTCAACCACTGGGCAGCTCTCAGCGCTTCTACAGCTTCTCCCAGGGCCATGGGACAAGGCCACTTAAGGAAAGGCTCTGGTGATGCCCTCAGTGTCTGGCTCCAGGACTGTGGTCCCTAGACTCCCAACAGCCGCGCCGTGGTTGGAGAGGATCCCGCTCACGGCTAGCAACTCTCCTGCCTTTTACACCCCCAGGTTTCTATGAGCCTTCAGGGAAACTAGAAGTTGCCCAGCTACAAGCTCAGCAAAAACCTCTCCTTCTAAAGGAAGGCCCTGAACACCTGACCTTATGAAACCCTGGTCTTTGTCAAGCTGCACCGTCTGAACTGCTCAACATTGCACTTGGTTCCTGGTATCACATTCTCTCAGGCCACTGGGAACACCCCTCGGGGACCCGACTGCCCCCAACACTCCACTTAGCCACACTCCTGCTTTTTCAGTATCGTGCAGACAACTTAGAGCGAGCTACCCAAAAGCAGTGACAACTCCCCCAGCACTGAGCACACGCCTTCAGATACCGCAGGTGCTCAGTCAAGTCCCATAAAAAGAACGTGCGTTCATTGCCGGCGCCGTGGCTCACTAGGCTAATCCTCTGCCTGCGGCACCAGCACACCGGGTTCTGGTCCCAATTGGGGCGCTGGTTTCTGTCCCGGTTGCCCCTCTTCCTGTCCAGCTCTCTGCTGTGGCCCTGGAGTGCAGTGGAGGATGGCCCAAGTGTTTGGGCCTTGCACCCGCATGGGAGACCAGGAGGAAGCACCTGGCTCCTGGCTTTGGATCGGCGCAGCACGCGGGCCACAACACACCAGCCGTAGAGGCCACTTGGGGGGTGAACCAACGGAAAAGGAAGACCTTTCTCTGTCTCTCTCTCTAACTCTGCCTGTCAAAAAATAAAAAAATAAAGAACGTGTGTTCACTGCTGTAAGCACCGTCAAGACTGAAAGTAGCAGCGCTCTGGCTGATGCAAACCAAAGTGCCCCTATGGCTGACCCCATCGGTGCACGAACAGGCTCCAAACCAACCCACTTCCTGCAGCATCAACACAGCTGCTAAAAATAGCCCGGTGGCCGTCCCACCCCCTGGGCCTGCTCTGTTCTACATTTCTGCTGTGTGCACACTGAGCCATGCCTCTGGGAGTAATGTGCTTCCTGCTAAACATGTCACACAACCCTGCAGACCTCTGTGGTTGGCATGGAGATGAGCATGCCGAGGGCTCAACAGTACCTAGAAACAGCAGAAGTGTTCTACGCCCAGTGCCTTGATTTTCAAGCGTCATCCGTAGAGATGGATGGATTTCTGAGTAGGGTATAAAACCCTGTTGTGCACAATGCACAAATCCTATAAGGGTGCACAAAAGCAGGCTTTGAAAACCCAAGGCCTTTGCATGTTCAATAGAGATAATTGTAATTTTGCTATTTTGTAAAATGCAGTATCTCGACAAAGTTCTCCATCATGTCCTATGAATCTATCACTTTGTAAGCCTGAACTCTGATGTGCTGGCTTTTGTTTGTTTTTATAGTGGGGAGAGACTGGTCATGCAGCGGTCGAAAACACGCATGTTGGTGTTGGGTCGTTTGGGTGTGAGGATCAGCTCTGCTCACGTTAGCCCTGGAGTCCTGGACAAGTCACCGGACCTCACTGTCCATCAACGTGCTTCTATTCCAAGCAACTGTCAAGGACAGTTTTTGCCAATGCCGTTGGAAGAATAAATAAAGGAGTTACTGCACATTGGAAAGTGATTTTTTAAAAACCAGTTATTATGGTTTATTGGAGATCTACTCTACGATATTCTTATATGCCCTGTGGAACCTCAGCGTCATTTCTCTGTGGGAATTTGCTAGCTACAGGAAAGGAGGGAGAATCAGAACGCATGAAGGAACCTGAATGCACGGGGTAGAGCAGCAGTTGAGAGAGGCCCATCCAGAAAGGAAAAACGCACATCAGCAGCACAAACACAACCCACGCTGTGTGCTACCCAATCCCTGCACTGCTGTGCTTCTGCGGTTTCTCCTAAGAGGTTTGCACGGCCACGGTCTCCTTTGGGAAATCTTTAGAAGATCAGTTTAAAAATATTGACTGTCTTCTGATTGTCTGCACCATGCCAACGGTGGGTCTCATTCACATTGCAGGTAAACCTTCTCCCTTATAGAATCGAAACGACAGCACGGTCTTGAAGTTTATCTCTAGGACGGCTGTCTCGCTGTAAACATTTCTTGTTGTTCAGGAAAGACATCTGGAATTGATGAAGAATGGGAGATGAGAACCCCATCGCCAACTTCCTCATGGGAGCTGAGTGTGTCTGGCTTCCATTACACAGGAGGTGTGGACTCGGTGAGGAGAGGGGCAGAGCTTTGCTGGGGCAGGGGTTGTCACCTTTGTTCTGATGGTCGTGTGGCCTAAGAAGCCCTCAGGTGGGTCCCAGATACCCCCAGCCCCCTGAAGTGGCTTCAGGAAGGTGACTCTGCTCACTTAAACCTGTTCATTTTGAGGGCTTACATGACTTGGCAGCTTTCTATAAGACTGCGCGACACAGACATTGGGCTGAGCTCAACTGCTCTCTTCAGAGGCCGGACATTCTAGGAGGAGGAACCAGGAAGAGGAAAGACCCCAAGTGAACAGCAAAACCACACGCAGGCACAGAGGGGAGACCACGCATATAGGTGTGCCCACAGGACAGGAGTCACTGTGGCAGGTGCCTTCCCCAGACGGTGGGGAAGGGGCTGGGAAGCAGGCATGCCGGGACCTCCACTCCTTTCTTCCTCCATCTGATGGCCCAACCTGGGTGACCCAGCAGAAGACTCAGGGCCCTGGGGGACAGCAGAGTCCCCAGGTACGAGTGGTGGTCTCTACAGGCCTGCCATGGGCCAGGGACACCTACTCCGCACTCCTGGGTGGTGAGAAAGAAAACTATTGCATTTCGCCACTAGAACATTCGGCTGAGCTGTTAGAGGAGCATGCATTGCCCTAGTACACCCAGCTTCAGAAAAGGCACCTTTAAAACAAGGCTGCTGTTGGGACCCATGTCCCTTTGAAAGCTAAAGTACCTCCTAGGCTGCTCTGGTGCCCTTGACCTACAAAGGACTCATTCTCCTGGTGCCCCCACAGCAGGCATCTCATGAGGGGACACGCAGCAGCATGCTGGGAGCTCCTTGACCCTGACCTCTCCGGTCTCAATAAAGAACACAGGGTGCCAGCGACACATCAAGAGCCCTCATTCTACCCCTGCAGCTAGGAGAGCATGACCACACCAAACACAGTGTGTCTGCTGGAGGCTTCGCGACTCAGTGACTTAACTGCCCGCAGTGAGCGTGCACCAAGAGCAGTGCAGCCACACAACAGCCCCGAGGCTCTAGGACAGCGCTGGGGAAGCCCACAGCCCAACCACAAACAGCTTAAAACCATTACTAGTTTCATCCAGTCTGTCCACGCTCTTCCAGCTGGGCAGGGCAGACTTGTCCCTTGCATGCTGGCCCCGGGCCCGCAGCTTCTGCGACACGGTGTCCAGGGAGGAAGTCTTCAGGGCCTCGTCTCCGGTGATGGAGAAGGCAGACTGGGACCGCTGTGGGAAGAGAAGAGGGGACAGGGGCGCTCGTCAGGCACTCTTCCTGGGTCGAACACCTTCAGCCTCTGGGCGTGCATGTGGACTGCACACAGGGAACGCATTTGATGGTATTGGTTTTTCTCCTGTGGTCAGAACATAACACCATGTCACACATATATGGAGGATTCCCTGTTAATTCTGCTGCAAGCTGGCTAGGCCTTCCAGAAGTCTAAGACATGCAGTGCACAGAGCCAGCGCTGTGGCCTAGGTTAAGCATCCGCCGGAGTGCCGGCATCTCTTATGAGCACCCATTCGAGTCCTGGCTCTTCCACGTCCAACCCAGCTCTCTGCTGATGACTGGGAAAGCAATAGAAGATGGCACAGTGCTTGGGTCCCTATAGCTGCATGGGAGATCCGAAAAATCTCCTGGCTCCTGACCTCAGATCAGCCCAGCTGTGGCTGTTGCAGCTATCTGGGGAGTGAACCAGCGGATGGAAGATCTCTCTGTCTCTCCCTCTGTCTGTAACTCTTTCTTTCAAGTAAATAAATAAATCTTTAAGGGGGGGGGTGCAGTGGAGCCACCACAGCCAACTGTCACATGGCTTCTTTTATTTATTATTGTTATTTGACATAGAGAGAGAAAGCGAGAGAGTGAGAGAGAGCGAAAGAGAACAAGCAAGAGAGAGAGAGCGCGCTCAATCTCATCCACTGGCTCACTCTCCCAAAGCCTGCACTGTTGGCAGTGGCACGGCCCTAACTAAACACTTGACCTGTCACCTGCTGCTTCCCAGGGGGCTCATGAGCAGGCAGCTGGAATCAGGACCCAGGGCGGGGGCAGGCACTCCCATCTAAGATGTGGGTGTCCCACCTGGCATCGTTGCTGCTCTTCCAAATGTCTGTCCCCATTTTGCTCTGTCAATGAACTTCACAGGCAAAGAACCTACTTACAAAGCCACTGAAACAAAGTAGAACTCAGGCTCCCTAAGCAATCTGGCTCCCCCTGCTGGCCAACCGCCCCACTCCTTGCTATCCCAAGCAAGAAACGTGTCACATTCCCTACTTCCCTCCCCTGCTCCCACAGGTGCTTAGGAGATAAAAGGAGAGCTCTGGAGGGTTGTGGAGGGGTTTGCAGCTGAACAGGAATTTGCCCCGCCTGGGCTCTGACACCAGCCCTGCTATGACAACTTGGCCAAGTGACTTAATTCCTTGTGGTCTGGAAACTTAACTTTGCTCTTTGCTTGCAGGAAACCACATGATAAGGGGTAGCATAGAGCAGAAAAGGTGTTGAGAATAGCAAAGACAGCAAATTCTGACCCAAATGTATTTGGTGACAGCAATGAGCTTTGTGAGAACCAGTACTCCATGACCCTTCCTGCTCTGGACTCTGAACAAGGCTGAGAAAAAGCACACGGAGACAGATGATCACCCAAGTCCAGCACTCCCAGCGCTGCAGGCCTGGGAGGAGCCCAGGGGCCCTCACACACATGGGTTCTGGAATGTTCTATTGGGGAGCGTGGCATAGACCAGTTGAAGTTCAGAACATGATAGGAAATCTCCATGTCTATTTCCAAGATCTTGGGATTATCCAGGAAGCAAATAGGTCGACAGAACAAATATGGAGCCCTCTTATGTCCTCGCCATTCTCTGAATGGAGAAGAGACAGCAAGACGGGCCTGCACCCCTGACATTCAACACACGAATCACAGGTTAATGCAGCCCAATGGCAGATGAGTCGTCCCCCAGACTCCATGTTGCTAAGATCCACTGCAAGCTGGCTGTGGCCCATGGGAAACCCACTGATACTTAATACTTGATATTAATAATATTAAATATTAACACGTTAATATTTAATAAATATTAGCTGGGCTGGGGGTCCTGGCTTCCTCTGTGTTTGTTTGGGCTTGACAGCACTTGATATCCAACGTCTCCTCTCGGGCCTGATCCATGACACCGTGAAGCAAAAAAGGAGCTGTCCTGTAACAGGACCATCCCAAGCCCCAGGAGCAGTAGCCAGCACAGAACTGGAAAGCAAGGAATGCCTGTGGTGTCACGAGTGGGACTTGGCGATGGCTGCAGACACGCCATTTTTTTTCAATGACAACTTAGATAAAACTGGGGTGTAAGAGACAAAAAATAGAAGCCCACTGCTGTCCCCACTTACATCCTGGGGAGCAAAGTTCTACGTGCAGGAGGTCAAGCTAACACTCCCCTCAAGTGGCTCCGATTTGGATCTGGTTTCTGCCAAATTCACTGCAATGAATGCGTGGTCCAGAAGGTGGCGCCACAGCAAGGCTTTTACTCACCAGCCAGCTCCATCTCTATGGCTCCTGGGCCGTGATGGGGTCACTCGGTAATTTATTTTCTCAGTATCCCTGCTGAGCCCTGGTGCCCATCCTTTCTTTCTCACCCACAGACTCTGCTTTTCTTCCCTTCCTACCACCCTGGGGTCCATGGTGGAATCAGGGCTGGTGTAGCTTTGGGGTCGCTGGCCAGAGTCACACATCTCTGCTATGGGGACTGGCAGTGGCTGGGGGGAGCCCTCGGGTCCAGTAGTCTTGCAAAGAGGGACTTGTGAATTTCAGCTTCCGGGAGGGAGGGAGAGGGAAACAGAGAGACAGAGAGAGAAGGAGACACCTTGTCTTTGCTCATCAGGCACCAACTAGCAAGTGACAGATGCTAGCTCTTCAGTGGGCCGTTCGGATCTCGGAAAAACATCAGTGTTCTAAGCCTCACCTTTCTCGTGTTCAGGGATCATGAAGCATTTAATAAATATTAGCCCAAGTAAGATCATTTGTTCAGCCTACCACCAAGCCAGGGAAACCAGTCCAGTCTCCCACTCAATCTGATTGGGTGCACATGGGTAAACTGAGTCAGTACTGCTCAAGGGCAGAGTCAGGGGCTGAGCATCGGTCTGCGTGGCTCCCGGGGGATGCTGGCGCATGCCTGCCAGCCTTTTCCAAAAACCAGGAACAAGGCGTTTCTGGTTCACACGTTCCAGCCCAGGAGGACTCGCCACCTGAGCCAGCCCACTCTCCGAGGCTCTGGGCGAGACATCCACCGTGTTCGCGAGTTCCCTCGGTCCATCTTCCCGGGCGGCAGCCCGTGTTCTACCCACACTTCCAGGAAGGAAGCACTGTGGCTCTGAGCGCTGTGACTAGCATCACTCCTACAGGCACTGGTGTGGCTTCACAGGTCTTTGCTCCCAAGGAGCCCCCAGCAGGAAACAGAGAGAGAATGTTTTAGTATCAAGGACTGGAGAGCAAAGGGATAAGAGTGGTCACAGGCATTGATGCGACTGAGGCATGCTTCGCTTTGTATTTTTAAGGTCAGACGCAGGCATTAAAATCACCCTGTAATTAGGTCAATATTAAAAAGTACAGCAGCCTTTCAAAGCAGAGAATGGACGTGAGGGAGGAAGTGAGAGAGACACAAATGGCTGAGGCAGACAGACAGAGCTGGGAGATGGGCGACAGAGAGTAGCCGGAGTCAGAGCGTCATCAGGCACGTAAGAGCCGTCTGGCCCTGCTGTCATCACCTTTGTCACCAACAGGATCACCAGATTACCGTGGTCCCCATTTTTATATACATGTGCCCAAAGAGGCATTCCATCAATTAGACCCCCTATGCTGGAGCCTTCTAGAATATTCCATGCCAAGAGCCACACGATGCAGCAGGGACCTGGAAGGGGAATGAACGGTCTTTAAAGAGCACAGGTGCGAAACCCCACAGGAGAGGGGACGGACCTCTGGGTGTTGCAGCTAAGCCCGTGCGGCAGCACTGTCAGCATTTGGGGTTCTTCTGTGATGCCCTGAGCCAGACATGCCCTAGCTATTGGAGACCTGAAGACAGAGGAGGCCCCACCAGGAGGCGACCTGTCACCATCTGCAGGTCAGGAAGCCCTGTGATCCTAGAAGAGGTCGTTGGTCCATGTCCTGGCTCTGCCCAGCGTCCCTGTGGGTCTCTGCTCTCATGCGTGCTGTTTGTCTCTTCTTTATCTACATCCCCAGAGCCAGTGCTGCATGATACAAATCCCCACGGCGATGCGAACAGCCCGCACCTGTGCCATTCAGCACGGGCCACCAGGCACGGGTGCTCATGAGCAACCAAAGAGCTGGGATTTCAATGTATCCAGTTGCAACCGGGTTAAATTTAAATACAGTCATTTGGGCAGCACAGCCCTAGATTCTCTGAGCTCAACGGGGGCCTTGGATACTGAGCCTGTGAATCTCATTTTACTGAGCAAAATGCTAAGTCACGGGCTTTGGGGCAGAAAAACGATACGCAAATCTGTGGCCTCAATTTTCTCATCTGTAAAATGGGTCAGTACCTGTGTCTCCATGTTGTGATGACAAGGAAAATACACAACATGCAGTAGGCAAGCAGAGTGCCTGTTCCTTAATCAGTGGTCACTCCCAGTCCCTTTGCACATGGACCTCGGTGGCAGCTAGAGCCACAGGCACAAGGCTGCACAGACGCGGCGCCGTCACTCCTGTTGTATTCTGTATGGGTACTGCTCCTGGAGCCGAGCCACAGGGCAGCCTTGGCCAGGGCCCGTCCCTCTCACTGGTCCTTCAACGTGGAACATGGACGCCTTTCACTGGGTTTTGCCTGTTAGGCTAAAGGCCTGTGTCTGGGTGTTTGTACAAAGCCGTAATCACAGCACTTTACCAAAAGGTCAACCCAGTCACTTCGAAGGGGGCGGGTCCCAGAGCTCTCGCTGGGACTTTGGTCAACAAACTTCTCTCTGCTTCTGTTCCCATCACAGGTACTCCAGGAGCCAGACTGGAAGTTTTCAAGTCCAGGGCTTGCCTGCTGACCTTGGACCCAGATCCAGCTGTATATGCCCGAATGCCCATCACATACTCAGCTACAGCAAAGCCAGAACAAACGAGACCACCGAGGATCAGGAGGGGGCTGATATCACGGGCTTCACAAGGGCAAGTTGTGCAGTGGCTCAGCTGGGTACATCATGCATTTCTCTTTATTCCCAGATCTGGGTTGTTTAGCCTTGGGCAGCCCCCATGACTGTAAGTGTGGCTGGAGTGGGATAAAGCATGTACTTCCTCCCATCTGATATTGTTGACAGACATGTGCTGTTTACATATTGCAGATCACGAGATGTTAAGAACATACAAGGAGAGGACAGGAGGAAACCTTGACCAAATGCCCAAGTCAGAGTCGGGGGTTGTGGTAGGAGCCGGGCAATGATCTCGTCCTTTCTGAAGGGTGCCCGTGTCCCTGCTAGGCACACAATCGGGGTGCTGACAGCGTTGTGCCAGGAGGGGTGCTCTCCCAGTGGGGAGCATCAGTGTGTCCTCTATGGGGCCTCCCAGTACCTCCCCCTGCCCGCCCACACAGGCAGACACAAGTACCCAGGAGGTGGACGTAGCCCGCAAAGCACCAGGAATCAGAACTTCAAAAGGCACATTAGAATCCAGTAGCTTTTTTTCTATCTGAAAGCCTCCAGAAACAAAAAGCCAAGGAAAGTTTACGTTCCCTCTGCATCACTGTCAACACAGCGGCCGTGAGTCAAGGGAGGCGGGGATTAGGCAAGGTAGATTTTCTAGCGGGAGAATCACATCTGCAGAGGTTTCTGGTTTAGCAAATCACATGGGAATCCAGGGAAGCGCTGGGATTTGCTCCTCAGTGAAGAACCCACGGAGATTGTCCCAGAGAGCTGATGAACCCAGCAGGAGATTCACCTTGGGCAGCGCCCCCTGCTGTGTATAGCCTGTAATCGCTGCTCTGCCTGCCCTTCAGATTCCTGGTACCAGTGCCCACTGTCCCAAACCTCCCGTGAGCACCTCCAGCTCAGCAGGCAGGAGGAGCCCCTTGTCTAGTTTTAACCATGTGCACCACAAGGGGACCCGGGAGACATCGGGGAGGAAGCAGGGCTCTCCAGTGAGACAGGAGACAGCCGAGGGTAGGAGATGCTTGGAGCCCAGAGACAAGGGCTCTGGTTCTTGAACCCCTTAGCTCCAGTGGCTCAAGCTAGCTGGGCCTCACTTTGCTTCTCTCCTCTCTGTGGATCTCAGGGGATTTGCACGAGAACTTCAGATGCCGTTCAGGGCTGCGGTGGGCGGATGCAAACGGGCAACCAGGGAAAGGTCTGTTTCCGCGGAGGGGTCCTTTCAGCGCAGGGGGATGTGGGACAGGGTGAGGAAAGGCGCTCTTGGCCACTGAGGAGGGAAGAACAAGGCAGCCCCGAGATGCAGAGAGCGGACAGAGGTGGTCCAGTTGGGCAAGCTGAGACTGCGGGAAGAAGCAAGCCGATGCCATCTTGCTCTGTGTGTGTGTGTGTGTGTGTGTATACCTGCAGTGGGCTGGCTGGATAGCGGGCAGGCAGCCCATGTTTCAGAACCTGTGGGACAGCTGCTGCTGTCCGGGCTGGGGCCAGCCGACCGAAACACACAGAGGTCCAACTCCTAACTCACAGGGCACCTTGTGCCACAGTCACCTTGATTTTGAAAAGCAGAAACAGCGCGGCCACAGAGAGAACGATGGGTACCACTTGGGGGATCCGCTGATGCGCTAAGAGCTCTGTCTCCACCTCTCCTTCCCTTTCAGTCTCCAGCCGCATGGCTGCCGCTCTGTTTCCAGAACGGGCCGGCTCGCAGCCTCCCTGTATGCTGTTCCTTCTACGGAAATGCTTTCCCTCCGCTGCTCCCAAAGCTCCTGTGTTTCCAGTCTTGATTTCATGTCACCTCCTAGGAAAGTCTTCCCAGATTGCCCCCTAATCAAGCCAGCAGGTGCTCTCTGTGCCCTGGGGGCTCCTGTGTGCCTGTCGATGTGCAGCTCACCTCCACACTACTGTGGAGCCTGTTTCTGCAGAGAGCCCCAACTCCGCAGCACCCCCACAGGCTCCCCCCCGCCCACCCCGCAGAGCAGCCCAGCGAAGATGGTGGTACCTGTGTGAGGAATCCTTTGGGCAAAGGAATTGGTACCCCAGTGGTCAGGGTCAAGAGCAAACCCAGAATCCCATCCCAGCCGCGGCACAGGCACAGGCTCCCTGGACTTGACTCTGACTCCTCCACTCGACTGTCTGCGACTACCATTGGGATTTCTACTTCCCAGAGCCCCGAAAACACAAGTCTTTGACTTTGCAGAAAACACTCCAGAAAGACTCTCCAAATGCAAGGTGCATGCAGGTGGAACCCAGGAAGGGCAGGTGTGAGTTACTGAGTTTGAGTGACAGACCACTTGAAGGGCATCTGACCTCCGCTCTGCACGGTAGGGGCCTCCCCGTCTCACTGCCAGCAGGGTACCTTCCTGCTCTGAACCCCGAACCCCTTTCCAGCGTGCGTCTTTCACCTGGATGCCCACCTCTGCACTGTCTCCTAGCTTCTCCTTCTCACCAGTAGTAACTGCATTTCCCTCCTGCCTTGCTAACCGGCATGGAAAGTTCTGGAGGGAAGAGACCCAAGTCTTTGGTTTATTTTTCTGTCTTTGATGTTGAACACACAATAGCAGTAGTAACACAAGCCAGCAGCATGCCGGCAAGGGGAGTTCTGCCAATCCAGCGACAAAGGCAAATCTCTGATAAAGCGCTAAGTTACTCCTCGCTGCCCCCACCTGCTGGGCACGCGGTGAGGCCACTGGGGAGTTCCTGCAGGTGAGGAATGGCAATCACTTCTGGAACTTCCCCTGCTACCTTTCAGGCTGTTTGTGAACCCTGCCCCTGTTGGAATGAGTCCCACCGGGGGCCTATGGGGAAAACGATGTATTCCTGCTGCAGTCTTCTCCACGGCTGACTTTCCAGTTTTAAACCACACTGTGTGTTGCCCTGTCCTGGCCCTATGTTCTGACCACGGGCGCCCCAGGGTTTGGCTGACCCTGCTCCACCTGGCTCCTCCCCATCACTGCAGTGTCCTGCATGTGCCCTGTGCGCCCCCTGTTGGGCTAACTTGGCCCAGCAGCCAAGGGTTGTATGAGCTCTGGGAGCACTGTGCCCATGGCGTCAATCTTAGAGTGCCAGACAAAAACAGGGGTGGCACCACACTGAGGCCTCCCCACCAGGTCCAGATGTGGCTGAGATGACAGTGGCGGTTTTCTTGCTGTCCCTCCTGTTTTTGAGTAAATCAGGTGAGCTACACTGTTAAGAATGCACGTGTCCCTCATGAAGCTATTCCCTCTGATGGGACTCTGGGTAGCCCTCCCCAGGATGAATTAAAAATGCTACACATGAACATCTTCACTCTCCCCTCTCTTGCTCTCTAGGTAAAAGCCCCCTCTATGTGCCTCCTTGGTCTCCGTCTCTCCTCTCTCACCCACCTGCCCCCACTCTCATTCATTCATTCATTCATTCATTCTCTCCTGTCCTTTAAGATCCAGTGGGTACCGGTCAACTTCAAGTGCACAGAGCATTCGCCGGGGACTCACCCAGAGGGTGGCAGGAGGTTGGCGGGCTCCTGGGGAGGCCATCCTGCCGCTGTCCACTGCCTGCAGGCTGCAGCTCGGGGGCTCGTCTTCCACCTGCTGCTCACTTCTGCTCTTCTGCTTTCGAATGATCTGGACAGGGGGTGTGAAAAGAGCAGGACAAGTTATTGGACCAGGCTCCAGGAACTACGTGGACGGGGTCCCAGAGACAAGTAACTGGGATTACCTTTGGGATTTTTCTTTTTTTTAAAAATCCAATCAAGAGCTTGGTTGCCATAGAACGCCAACCTATCTCTGATCTGCCTTACGATGAGGCAGCACGGTGGTGGCCTTGAACATTCTTCAGCTCTTTACAGTTGGCAAATACAGTCACCCCTGGGGGTCCATGAGGATGGTTTCCAAGACCCCCTTGCAGAACCCAACCTCTGAGGATGCTCCACCCCTTTTATATATAATGGTGCAGTATGTTCACACAGCCTCAGCACCACGTCCCATTTCCTTTATATTCTCTCTGGACTACTTAGGGCACCTACTACGGTGTAAATGCTCTGTCCCCAGTGGGCAAACTGTACCGTCTGCAAAGAGTGACAGAAAACAGTCGGTGTGTGCTCAGGACAGACCAGGTCCAGCTACACAGAGCATGAACCGGAGGCCAGCAGGTGCTGGAGGCGGGTGGAGGAGCTGTAGAACCATAGAGGCTGTCGCAGGGTGAGCTTACACCTCACTTCATCTGTACCGATTCAGCCCAAACGGCCACAACAGCCAGTGTTGATACAGGCTCAAGTCAGGAGCCTGAAACTCCATCTGGGTCTCCCATGTGGGTGCAGGAGCCTAAGCACTTGGGTCATCTTCCACTGCCTTCCTAGGCACATTAGCAGGGAGCTGGATTGCATGTGGAGTAGACAGGACTTGAACTGGTAATCCCATGCTGGCATTGCAAATGACAACTTAACTCATTGTACCACAATGCTGGCCCCTCAAATATTTTGGATCTACAGTCGATTCAACTGAGGGATGCCAAAGCCCACAGACACGGAGGGCTAAGTACAAGTCTTCAGCAAGCTAACTGTCTCTCTCAGAGGCCTGCAATACACTGGGTTCTGTGCTTGGGTACTGTATATGCTTTACCTCATTCAGAGTGTTTCTAAGAGAAAAAGGCCCTCATTCACCCCATTTTATAGATGAACAAACAGGCTCAGAGAGACAAGGCAAGCAGCCAGGGTCACACAACCCACGCACGCTGTGGCTGGGTCTCAGGGGTCTCAGCCTGCAGTCTGGCTGTGAATCCTGCCTCGAGGGTGTGGCCCCCTGCGGAGGAGGGGCCAGACACCCACAGTCACCAGGATGGCTTCTGCCTCCGCTCAGCCGGACCACTCGCCGTGCAGCACAGCCATTCAGACTTCACGGGGCCATCTGTGCAAAGGCCTCCAGGCTCTGAGCTCCCCACATGTGGGAAGCAGCTGAAAAATAAAAATGTCCTGGCCCAGGCAGCCAGGCTGCACCCACCTTCTGCAGGATGGTCGTGGCCAACTCCTCCGTTAGCTCCTCCTTGTGGTCCCGCAGGTAACTGGCCTCGTTCTGCTTGTCCTGTGGAGCAAGAGAAGTGCTGAGGGGGGTTGGGGGGATCTGGCAATCACTCTTCTGGGAGCAGAGGAGGTGGGCACGGCTCCAGTGGGGGCTGCTATAACACCGATTTCCTGACAATCTACTTTCTCCTGGCAGCCAGCAACTGCCCCCACTCCCCAGCCACCACCACCCATAGGGGACAGGGGGAGGCCCTACCAGGCTGTCCCCATAGGATTCTGCTTTGGAGATGGCTTCCTCAATGGCTTCTTCAGCCACCCTCAGGGCGACAGCCAAGGTGTCCATCACGCTGTGTCCTGCACGGGAAACAGAATACAGAGCAAGGTCTACAAGGGAAGCAGGTGCGCACCGACCGGTCCACCTGCAGCTCCTCCGCCCCAGTCCTTCAGGGGCTCCAGGGGGAGAGGCAAACTGCTCAGGGGGGCACAGAGCTCCCTGCTGTCCCACCTACCCTCTCTGTCCCCATGCGTTATTCACACCATGTGCACTGTGGAGTTATTCAGGAATCCTGAGAGCTACCAGCTCTCCTGACATGACTCCATCACTATGGGCCTATGGTCTCCTGCTCCTGGTTCTGGGGACCCTAAAGCTTAACCCAGGGTTCCTCCTTGATCCCTTCAATCACCCCAGTGCCTTGATGTCCATCCAGGGTCCTGGGTTTGCTTCCTCTGGAGCCAGACAGACTCTACCCCCTGTCCCCCTCCCATAGGTCATTCTCAGCAGGATCTGGCTGCATCCATTGTTGTATCCTAACACTAAGGACAGATCTGAGCACACACAGTGGCTTAAACAAAGTAACAGCTTAAGGGTCCAATACAAGGAAATAATGGTTCTTTATCCAGTTTGTCAGATAGACATTATTTTTGTTTTCACATAATGTGTCACTGTGATGACAGGGATAAAAGTTATTAAATGTCCTAAGAATACCAGGCTGTGATACTGGTTAAAAGCAAATACAAGGGGCCGGCGCTGGGTGTAGTAGGCTAAGCCTTTGCTTGCAGCACCAGCATCCTATATGGGTAGCAGTACGAGTCCTGGCTACTCCTCTTCTGATCCAGCTCTCTGCTGTGGCCTAGGAAAGCAGTGAAGGATGGCCCAAGTCCTTGGGTCCCTGCACCTGTGTGGAGACCTAGAAGAAACTCCTGGCTTCAAATCAGCCCAGCTGTGACCATTGTGGTCATTTGGGGAGTGAACCAGTGGATGGAAGATCTCTCTATATATTTATTTTGAAAGGCAGAGTTACATATAAATAAATCTGATAAGCACCTGGCTCCTGCCACCGGAACAGCGCGGTGCGCTGGCCGCAGCGCGCTACCGCGGCGGCCATTGGAGGGTGAACCAACGGCAGAGGGAAGACCTTTCTCTCTGTCTCTCTCTCTCACTGTCCACTCTGCCTGTCAAAAATTTAAAAAAAAAAAAAAAGAAGTAAAAAAAAACCCCAAATAATGGAAAGAGCATGAAGAAAAGGGAACTTTTTTTTTAAAAAAAATAACAATCTATTTATTTCAGAGAGAGAGAGAGAGAGAGAGAGAGAGAGAGATTGAGATTGATCCTCCATCCACTGAATCATTCCCCAAATGGCTGCAATAGCTAAAGCTGGGCTGATTTAAAGCCAGGAGCTAGGAGCTTCCTCCAAAGTCTCCCATATGGGTGCAGGGGCTCAAGGACCTGGGTCATTTTCTTTTGCTTTCCCAGGCCATAGAAGAGAGCTGGATCAGAAGTGGAGCAGCCAGGACTCAAACTGGCGGCCATATGGGATGCTGGCACTGCAGGCGGTGGCTCCCTCTACACCACAGCGTCAGCCTGGAACAGGGAACTCTTTATGCACTACTGGTGGGAATTTAAGTTAGTATAGCCATTGTGGAGAACAGTAAGGAGGCTGCTTAACAAACAAAAACAAAAACCAAAAAAACGGGGCTGGTGCTGTGCCTCAGTGGGTCAAGCCATCATCTGCAGTGCTGGCATCCAATATGGGCACCGGTTCCAGTCTTAGCTGCTCCACTTCCCATCCAGCTCCTTGTTAATGGTAGGGAAAGCAGTGGAATATGGCCAAAGTGCTTGGGCCCCTGGACCTACGCGGGTGACCCAAAAGAGGCTCCTGGCTCCGGGCTGCAGCCTGCCCTAGTCCTGGCCATTGCAGCCAACTAAGGAATGAACCACTGGATGGAAGATTCTCTGTCTCTTTCTCTCTGCACCTCTGCCTTTCAAATTAAAAAATTAAAAACAAAACAAAACAAAAAACCCAAAACAAAAAAAAAAAACAACAACAAAGAATAGGAGCAAACTAGTGGATGAAAGATTCTCTGTCTCCTCCTTTCTCCCTCCCTCTCTGTAACTTTGCCTTTCCAAAAAAAAAAAAAAAAAAAAACCAGATCTAACATATGATCCAGTTATCTAAGATTTGAGTAACATCCACAGGAAAGGGAATAAGCATAGTGAATCGATACCTCTACTCCCATGTTTATTGCTGCACTATCACAACGGCTAAGATGTGGAATTAATGTCTATGCTTATCAATGGATGAGTGGATAAAGAAAATGTGGTGTGCACACACAGTGACATATTACACAACCACAAAAGGAACATCTGCGATCACTTGCAGCAGCATGGATAGGTGGCAGGACAGTGAGCTGAGTGAAGTAGCTAAGACACAGAAAGAAAAATACTGATACATAGATGCAACAAAAAGTGAATGTGAATATAAAGTAGTGGCTGCTAGAAAGTAGGAAAGATGGTGGGACATGGAGGAGAGCGAAGGTTGCACAATGGGTACCCAGTTACATGGAAGGAGTAGGATCTAGTATTCTACGTATTGCAGGCAGACATAGTTCACAGGAAGCTACTCCATGGTTTATGAACGAGTAGAAGAGAGGAGTGAACAAGCATAAAGTAACAATAAGGAGATGGAAACGTTAACTATCCTGATTGATCACTACATATTCATATATATATATATTTACTGAAGTATAATATACCTCATAGGGATGTACAATTACTATATGCTCATCAAGAATTTTTAAATAATGTTCAAGGAAGTGGAAATGCTAATTATTCTGATGTGGTACCATACTGTGTACCCCATGAAAACAGGCAATGAAAATAAAACATAAAGAAAGCTGAACCGTAAACTCTGGGCTGGAATCAAGGCTGGTCACTTACAGCTGTGCAGCAGGTGGACAGTGTCACTCATGGGCAAGTTGTAGGCTGCAAGGATGACACAGGCTGGAACCTTCCCAAGAAGGTTCTCATCAGAAACACACTACTATGGGAACTGCTTCACAGCCTAGCATAGAAGCTGAAAAGCCCCAGGATACACAGCTAAGCCCTAGAAAAGCAGTTGGTGTAATTCAGTCCAAACCCAAAGGTCTGAGAAATGAGGCAACCAAGGGTCCATGTCACTGATTCTGAAGACTCAAGAACCAGGTGCTCTGATGTCCCAGGGCAGGAGAGGATGGCTGTGTCAAGTTTGGAAGATAAAGAAGGAATCTACTTCCTTTGCCTTTTTGTTCTGTCTGGGCCCTCAAGATTACTGATATCCGCCCACATGGGTAAGAGCAGATATTCTCAACTAACTCAGCCTACTGATTCAGACACTAACCTCCTCTAGAAACACCCTCACAGACACACCCACAAATTGTTCTTTACTAGCCATTGGGCATCCTTTAGGGTAGTCAAGTTGACACATAAAATTAAGCATCATAGCACCCACAGCAAGAACTGTTGGAGACTTAGGTGAGTAACTTAGAAGCCACGGCTTACCAACGTCAAGCTTTTTAGAGAAGGAGTTGAAGTGCTTCAGTAGTTTTTGTTTGAAATTAGAAGTCTGTTTTGCTTTTAACCACTGCTCTAAGGGGACTATTTTATTGGTATAATAAAAAAGTTGGCCTTGCGCTGTGGCATAGTAGGCTAAGCTTATGTACATAGCGCCGGCATCCAATATGGGTGCTGGTTCATGTCCCAGCTGTTCCTCTTCTGATCCAGCTCTCTGCTATGGCCTGGGAAAGCAGAAGATGACCCAAGTCCTTGGGCCCCTGCACCCACATGAGAGACCTGGAAGAAGCTCCTGGCTTCAGATCAGCCCAGTTCTGGCCATTGTGGCCATTTGAGGAGTGAACCAGCAGATGGGAGACCTTTCGCTTTCTCTCCCTCTCTGTAACTCTATCTCACAAATAAATAAATAAAATCCTTATTATAAAAAAGTATAAGTTAACCAATAAATGGATTAGTTATTTCTAGGAATATTTTAGAAGGAGATGCACAAATCAGAGGACTGATTATTAAGCTTCAATGCCAGTTGATCATCAAAGAGTTGGGTAGTGAACAGTTTTCCAGGCCACATTTTGTGTGTGTGTGTGTGTGTGTGTATTTGCATCCAGGAGTAAGAAGTGACCTGGGGGACTCTGAAGGTTTTTTTTTTCCTCCAACTTCTCAGTAGCTATCAACTCCAGAAACCTTACCTTCTGACTGCCTATAAAATGTTGAGTCACTTCCTGAAATGCTTCCTTCATTCTCCAGATTTGACTCAAACAATCCTCCTCCTAGAATGAGAGGGAGACAGAGAGAATAAAAGGTTTATAGCGAACATCACTGCACTGGCAAACCACCAGTACTCACTTGGATTAAGTTAGCCTCGCAAGTGGATTTAGAGAATCCTCGGATCCACCACAATAATCTTGTCATCCTGTACATATTTTCGCCCTCTCACAATAATTCCTGGTGAAGCCTTCTGTCTCCTGTAACTCTCTTCCAGTACCTTCTGCTGTGACTTGAATGTTTATTGCCTCCCAAACTCATGCTGAATGCTAATTCCCTAGGCAACAATGTTGGGAGGTGGAAACCAACACCAAGTGATTACATCTTGAGAGCTCTGCTTCACGAATGTATTGATGCATTTTCTCTTGAGTGGGCTAGTTATTAGGAGAGTGAGCTTGAAACAAAAGTGGTCCCTTCTTGCTCTCTCTGCCTCTTGTCTATGCTCTCCTGTCCTTCTGCCTAGGGATAACGTGGCAGGATGACCTTGGCCACGCTCTTGGACCTTCTAGCCCTTAGAACTCAGAGCCCAATAAACTTCCACTGTTTATAAACTACCAAGTCTCAAGATGTTCTGGTCCAGCAACACAAAATGGTCTAAGATACCTTTTTTGGAGGTAACGGAGAGGTCAAAGAAAGAAAGAATGTGAGATCAATTCCTGGACAGGCATCTTTCTAACTGTGTGACTCTGAGCAAGTTTCCTTATCTAACACTCAGTTTCCAGAAAAACAGGAGTAATACAGCAGAGTTCACAGTACAGTTAAAATGTTCGGTGGGGAAGACTGATCTAGCCAGTGAAGGGGCTGCCAGGAAGTTAGAGAACGGAGCTTAGCAAGTGGCTTGCACAGGGATGGGCAACAGGAGAACAAGTTACATCCAAGGATTTATAGAAGAGGCAATGAGGGGTCACAGAAAGGGATCAGATTTGTGCTTCCACAGGTGTGTCATGGCTACTGTGTAGAGAAGAGCTTGGAAGGAGAAGGGGGAGATGGGGAGTGAGGAAGGACAAGACATGAAAGCTCCAAGAGCAACCCACTCTCTGGAGTTTGCTTGTGATGAGATGGGCAGAGCAATGAGTGGAGAAACAGGCAATTTAGGAATTGGGAGAGACTCGAGTGTGCTTAGAAACCACCAGGAAGGATCTGCTTAAGACACAGGTTGTCTAGGCAGGATGGAGTGACCTTGAGACCTTCCTGGAAGGTGACGGGAATTATATGCAAAGAACAAGAGGAGGGGCAGTTCACAGAGTAGGGGGATGGTGCCCCAACTGCAGCCTCAGGTAGCCTGTCTGACATGAGCAGAGGAAGGCGAGGTACTCCACTGAGAAAATGAGGAGACTGCAGAGTCTGAGGAGAGATTATGTTAAAATGTGTGTGAGCTTGCCACAGGACTGGGCTCATCAGGGGACAAGCTCCTGTTTTTCAAGACTTGAAATCAAGACTGTCAACACAATGTCCATCCCTCTGTTTCTCCTTAAATGCATAGGTGGGAGCATCTGTGTCATTTAGGATGATGTGATTCTCTCCAAGGGCAGACAGCAATCATTAGGGAGTACAATGAGTCAGCAGCCAGAGGATGCTGAGTCACTGCTTCTCATGACTTGGACGAACCTCTGAGTTCATGGAATCTAGCACTCTGAAAAGTTCACATGTGTCAATCAAATCCCAGATGAAAGAGGCAAGAGACCTTTCCAATAATCATGTCAAAAATAGACACAGTACTAACATGTGCAACAGGGTTTGCTTTCCCCATTGTATTTATCCAATATGAAATAAAAGCACGTATTATTTCTCCAATGGTTTCAAGACTAAGTATGTTAATAATGGCTACTTTTAGATTTTCATGTAGTGCTTCTTTTTAGGATAACTTAAAAATGTCATGCTGGCTCCATTAGATGGGCCATAGAATTACTCAATGCCACTGGACACTATGTTACTAATAAATGTGGTTACTTAGGAATCTGATTTCTTTACTGGAATGCTGGCTTGGAGATGGCAGGGGATAGCCCAGCATCTCCACCTCAACTTTTTTACACAGTTGGTGTTCAATAGCTGTTTACTGAAGAAATGGACAAATCTGAGACCTATCTGGAAAAATGATGAGTTCCCTTTTTTAGGCCTAATCTAGCACCTGATATGGGCCAAGGGAGAAGAGTGAGGCTAGCTTGGGAGGGACAGATGGCAGGACAAGGTGTGCATGTGAAAACATTATTGTCTGGTGATTATGGATTTAGGCTTGGGTATCATCTCATAAATTGATCCTTATCTGCTTGTCTTCATGTTTATCAAAAGGAAACCTTGGAGACACTGATCATACTAAAGCAACTGATTATAATATGCACTTTTAGAAAATGTCTTGGATTTCACAAGGTGCGTTTTAGAAAATGTCTTGGATTTCACAAGGTGCGTTTCAGATCGAACTACTGCAGTAGTGAGAAGGCATGATGTGCCAGGCACGGATCCCTGTTTTGGGAACACAGAGATGGAGAAGCTACCACCTGCACATCAGGGACTGGCTGGAGATGTGGCCTTGTGAGGCATCACCTGGATGCAATGCGGTACGTGCTGCTACTGAGGCTCGGATTAAAGAAGTGGCGAGTCATAGAGGACTCAGCACCTCAGTCAACTTCAACTGCGGCAGGTGCTTGGCCCCAGCAACTGGTTCTCCTTTGAAGAGGACACTTGTACATGTCAAAGCCCTGCACCAGCCCACTTGTCCACCTCTTCCTGGGGGAGGGGAGGGCTCAGGAAGAAACGGAGAGAAATCAGTAGAGTGCTTGGCTCTCTAGGATCCTCCATATGTTTGCTTTCTCCATCAATGTGCATCAGTGGTAGTAGATGCTTCTAAGATTTGAATTTGGGGATATTTAAAGGGGTAAATAAAACAGACCCACGGAAGCACAACACAGCAAAGAAAGATGGGATACAGATGAATGAGCAGATTCTATTCTGGAACCCTCATGGGATAGCTCTTGGGGTCAAGAAATGATGGTTGTGTTACTTTTAACCTTTATTTCTTTTTTGCCTTCACTCCTAGACCAAAAAAAAAATGTATAAAACTCAGTAGAGAGAAGATAAAAATAATACGTGGCAACCTCCGGCACTGCTCTCTTAGCTACAGGCTCCCAGAGTAGTTTGAAAGACAGACTCTAACAAGCACCACAAAAAGCCCTAATGATGTTCTGTCTTTAATGCTTCCACCTTATTTTCCCATTGTCTAAGTGGCTGGCATGGTTTTCGATAAGATACAACTAACGACTTTCAGAGAATACAACAGTGTAAAATAATGATGGAGAATAAGCTACAAATGATATGGATGAGATATTTTTTCTTTCTTGTTTCTCACAGATAAAAAGCATTCATCTGTGTCTGCAAGGGGATGAAAAAAACCTGTCTCTATACAGAAAAAAAAAAAATCACGCTTTTTTGGAAGACATGGTGTTCACATTCTGACAACCATTTCTTTCTACTCGCTGGTCTAACAGGACCAAAGAACACAATTTCTCAATCTAGTTAACTTGTGGTTTTGACTGTATTTTAATAGTATTGGCAAAATGGCAAAATCCTTTAACTTTTTTGGCAGGAAGCCAGTGCCTTCCTGAACCTCCCATTCCATCAAATGCTGAACCTGGGAAGAACAGAATTTGGTAGGAAGAGAGGGGAGCAGAGGACACACATCCTGCGAGCTCAGACCTCATCTCTCTGTAACCAAAGGAAAATGACTTTCCAACGTTTTAATCCTTAAGGGATGACCAAGAATCTCTCACTTGAAAGGATCCAGAATTAAAACACTCACAGCTTGCAGAGATACTGGTCTTCCCTGTCCCTAACGTATGAGCTCTGGTTCATAGGGATGCTGGAACCAAGGTCAGAACTGGAGTTCCTGGCATCCGTCCCTCTGCTCCTCAAGATATCTAGGCAAACGTCTCTGCCCCGCGCGTGTGCGCCCCAACAGACAGGGCCCCTCTCCCCCATAACCCAGGCTTTCCTCTCTTCGCTCCGCCCACCAAGCCCTCCAGAGCCGCAGAGTACCTACCGAGAAGGTCGAAGCAGGCGCCGCTCTCCAGCCGGTGTTTCCGGTACAGGTTCTTCAGGACCTTGGCGCTGCCGAACCGCTTGAAGCGGCTCTTCACGTTGTTGTAGAACCACTCCAGAGACTGTGTTCTCAGAAGCCTGAGCGAGGGACAGAACCACAGGACAGAACGTTACGAGTGTCCACCAGTGAGTGGCAAACCGCGTTGCAGCTCCTTCCCGTCGAGGTGTGGGGTTTATTTCTCCACCCTTTGACTCTGGGCTGGGCTCTCGGCCAAGCACAGAGGTGGAAGTGGTGCCGTGTGAATCCCGAATCCTGTAGTTTCCTTCCTGCTGTAACCCATCAGCAGGTGACCGAGCCTAGCTGAGCCGGCTGTGTGATGAGATACGTGCACAGCCCAATCACCCCTCCTGCCCTGGCCAACAGGGTGAGGCCACACTCTGCCAGTTGACCCCAGGCAAGACCAGCAGGCTCATCCAACCTGAGTCCAAAGAGCAAGCTAATACATGCTTGCTATTCTAAGATATTCCATTTGGAGGTGGTTTATTGTACAGCAGAGATTAACTGATGCGTCTGTTTAATAGCAGGTTTTGGATCTGACACTCTTTAGCATGGGAAAACAAAGAGCACAAGTCAGACAGCAAAATTCTCCAGGCTCTTCTAGAACCAGCTTGAAGCACCATGGGAAGCGGTTTCATGGTCAGTGCCACAATCGTTGGTGCTAACCATTGTCAAGATCCTTTTCTTTAATGCCGGATGAGAACCAATCTCTACAGACTTTCCACTTGCAGAATAGTTTTCATTGCTGTTGTCGCAATTATGGATGTAATACTACACATGCAGAAAAACGCAATGAAGATAAAGACCACCGATTCCACAGACAAACAGCACAGTTAGCTGCTCTTCTTCTTCAGGCCCCAGTTTATTAAAGAGTGAGAATGGAATCAGACATTTTGACAAGTGTCTGGAACACTGTAAGTGAATGGTGACATGCAGGTTATAGAAGGCACCGTCCTTCAGGAAGCAAGAGCTGGGATACACTGTGGAGGTGACAGTGTAGCAAACCCTAGGGAGCACCCGCACCCCGGCCATGCCCACCGCCCTGATCCCACCCACATGTCCCAGATGGCAGCTTTTCTGAGGCAGTGCCCCACCTCCAGTTTCCTTTCAAAAGACAAAGGTTCACTGGGAATTCTAACCTGTCCAGAGGCAGAGGAGGTGTGGGCTGGTTACCTTTGTTAACCAATCAAGTCTTTTTTTTAAATCATGAAGAGATAACAAAATTCACCAGCCATCTGAAACAGCCCAGGGGCACAGGAATAAAGTACCCAGATCAGCAAAGGACAATTTACAAAAGTCCAGTATACATCATTCAAAGAACTGAAGAAAACCCAAGATTCCAATTAATAGTGATTTGAAAGACACAACAGGCTAGTGTGATGTGAAATATAAGAACTCAGAGGACAGAAATGCCCCAGGAACAGAAAATGGTGTCAACACTTAACAGAAGGTCTAAACATTAAAGTCAATATAAAATTTCTAGAATATAGGAACAGCAGCCAAGAAGATGGGACCTATGAGAAGAAAAAGACTTGGAGGATCCATTGAGGAGGTTCAGCATCTAACACAAATCTGTAAAGGGAGAGAAGAGAAAAAGGGAGAGGAGGAAAAAAAAAAAGTCAAAGATAGAACACAGGAAAACTTTCCCAAACTAAGAAAGGCAACTAAAAAGGGGTCCCAGGGGCCAGTGTTGTGGCGCAGTAGGTTAAGCTGCTGCCTGTAACTCCACAGACATCCCATAGGAGAACCAGGTCAGCACATTTTTTGAGTGCTTATCCTCTGCTTACCTTTCACATCACAACAGCCCATTGTATGGAGTAGCTTCTTTTAAATCATGATTGACTTTTAATTGGAATCTGCATTATTTTCAGTACTTTGGATTATCTTGATTTGACCTTTGTTGCTTGGTCATTCCTTCTTATGCTACTGAGCTGTTTCAAATGGCTGGTTATCCCTGATCATCTATTCATTTTTTTTTTTAAACAAAGGGCCTGGTTAATTAAGAAAAGTAACTAGCATGAGTTACCCAGACCCCAGTTCCTTTACAGGTGGTCTCAGCCTTGCCCCCAAGGAAAGCTCCCCAGGAGAATCCTCTCTGCTCTGATAACTCTGGCCTGATAACACTGACTGAGCAGTAAAACCCTTATGTCCTTCCCCCAAGGCAGGGCCCCTGGGGGAGGCCCTCCAGTCTGACAGCACTCCGTAAAACCTTGGGTGGAATTTCACCCAATTCACACTCAGCAAGCTCTGTCCTGAAGGAGGAGGAGGAGGGGAAGGAGGAAAAGCGGGAAGAACTGGACCCCTCTCCCTTATAAGCCCCAGCCTGAACAAACGCCCAGCACTCAGGGGTCTGCCGAGCCACCCGTCTGGCCTGCCAGGTGCATTCTCTCCACTGAACCATGCAACCTTGCCTTCCCCAGTCTGAGGGCCGGGGCTCGCTCTCTCGGGTCCTGTCCCATCCATTCTGACAGATGCCCTACCCCTCACTTACCACGATTCTGCCTCACATCTGAGTTCTTCCTCTTGCAAAGACATCAACCTACCACCCCATCTCTGCTGACATCTACAGAGAACTGATTTCCATTTTCGGACTAAGACAAATTATTCTTAAGTCAACTGGCAATTTGTTTTGTTAAATGAAGAAGGGAGGGGACCCATGAAACATCACTGCTGTCACACATCCATTAAATTATCTTTCTGAAAAATACATCACAAGCCAAACCTGTCTGAAACAAGCAACTGAAAACTGAATCTCCCAGAGTCCTGGCTCACCTATTTTATTTTATTTTATTTTGACAGGCAGAGTTAGACAGAGAGAGAGAGGTCTTCCATCTGCTGGTTCACTCCCTACATGGCCACAATGGCCAGAGCTGAGCTGATCTGAAGCCAGGAGCCAGGACCCTCTTCCAGGTCTCCCATGCTGGTGCAGGGGCCCAAGCACTTGGGCCATCCTCCACTGCCTTCCCCGGGCCACAGCAGAGAGCTGGCCTGGAAGAGGAGCCACTGGGACTCGAACCTGGCGCCCACATGGGATGCCGGCACCACAGGCAGAGGATTAACTAAGCAAGCCACGGTGCCGGCCCTGCCTCATCTACTGTGAAGCACAATGTTCTGTTATTTTTATGACTATCCCTCACTTTCAATTTTCAGAACTTTTTCTCATGTTTACATATTCCCTCACCCCCCTCTTTGGATATCGTCTCCCCATTCGCTGAGGTCTGGAGAGACAGAGCGACTAGACGCGTGCCTGTTTCCCCACTGATCTGGAAGGTTTCTTGTTCATTTTGCTTTTCTCTATTTTCTGAAATGAGAACTTGAGTAGGGATTCAAAAATGGGAGCTCTCAACCATGTGCTCGTGCTGTTCACAGGTACACAGTGTGAGCAGACACCTGCTCTCTTCAGTATCTGACATGACTGCTTTTATTTCTTAATAATATTTTAAATTCATTGCAACGTGTATTTGCCTTTCTTATTAAAAACTATCAAGCTATTTTTGGAATATAGAACATGCAAAAAATAGCCAAAAATGAAGAAAATAAAGACCACATCTAAATGAATGTATTTCAAAGCACAGAAGAAATGCAATTTGGGAAGAAAATGTTCTCCAGGCTGCCCCTCCCCACACAGCACCCTGCAGGGACAGCCCTGCTGCAAGGCCTGGCTCTACAGCTGAGAAGGTCCCGGGCAGTGTTGGTGCAGGAATCGTTGACTGGACACTTGTCCCTCCCTCCCCAACTTAGTCCATGTGCTTCTGGAAGGGTCGGCCCTACCCCTGGCTCCAGGAGCATGTTCCCATGACTCAGACCTGCCGATGAGGGTCCAGGCAGGGACTTTATTGAAGCTATTGGATAGAAATACTGGCTTTTTGCAGGATTGGTTCTGTGCCAGAATGAAAGGCTTGGAGCTGCGGGGACCACCTAGCCATCTCTTGGGAGAAACTCGTAGTTTCCTGACAAAAAGCAGATTTGCCAGTAAGAAGGGACAGGGCCTTATATTATACTTAGAATATTTGGCACTGGCTAATCCTCCACCTGCGGCGCCAGCACCCCGGGTTCTAGTCCCGGTTGCTCCTCTTCCAGTCCAGATCTATGCTGTGGCCTGGTAGTGCAGTGGAGGATGGCCCATGTCCTTGGGCCCTGCACCCGCATGGGAGACCAGGAGGAAGCACCTGGCTCCTGGCTTTGGATCAGCGCAGTGCACCGGCCTCAATGCACCAGCCATAGCAACCACTTGGGGGTGAACCAATGGAAAAAAGAAGACCTTTCTCTCTAACTCTGCCTGTAAAAAAAAAAAAAAAAAAAAAAAAGAATATTTGGCTCCACTCAACCTGAAGTCAACTCTATAAATTCTACAAAATCCATTTTTTTTTTGTTCAAGCCTTTTTGAGTTAAGTCTATTATCTGCAACCAAGAGTCTTAATTCCAAATTCTAGACACCCCTGAAAGGTTTCAAGGGCAGCATCAGTAGCTCTCCACTCACTGGTTACACCACAGCTCTCTGGAAAACAGAATCATTTTAGTGAACTTGAAGATACAAAGCCTCCCCTTGCTCAAGCCAGTATTGGGGTATCACCCTTGGGGGGTATAGAGGTGGGGACCAACTCTGGAGCCCCAGAGAATGATCAGCAAAACCACAGCTCAATGTGGGAAGCAGACAACTCTTCCCTAGGAAGTGATGTGGTTCAGATTATGTCTTGACTTAGAGTTAATGTACAGAGCTATTTTGGAAGCCCCGGGGAAGGCTCAGTCATGATTACCCTCATTTGATATTGCTGTTTTTATTGCATTTATTTAAAAATTCATGGTTCAAGGGACACCAACTGGATGCACGTGGTTTGTGGAGCTGAGACTTGGGCAGAGGGCTGTAAGGACATAGGGAGGCCTGGCTATGGGCACTGCTTTGTAGCCCACCCTCAGGTATCAGGCCTCCAACTGAACACACAACAACCTCAGATCCGGGTAGACAAGAAAGGAAGGGCCTTTCACCCTGCAGACACAGAAGGCAGCGTGGACTCCTGTTTCCCTGCATGGATTCACTGTTCTCTCATTCATGCCTTCACTTTTTACTCAGTGCCCACTAAATGCCAGGTACTGAATTAGGAGCAAAGAGAGATGAAGTGTCCACTCCCCAGGGCTGCAGAAGAATCTGCTCAAAGATGCCAGGTGAGTCATGAGACGGGATGAAAAGCCAAAGCCAGGATGTTGCAAAGGGCCAGACAGTTGGTGTTCCATGGGCCTGGGATTCTAGATCACTCCCACAGATGTGTAAGAGATGGAAGCCAGCCTGCTCTTTCAGGCCTCTTCTCGGCTGCCTGGCAGCTGCAGGAAGCAACCACACAGACAGCTGAGCAAGGATGGAGACCAGCTGGGAACCGCCATGGGAACCTGGCTTGGTTTCCCTGGCTTAGCTTTTCAAAGATGCTAGACATGCCCCAGGGATGACCACACAAACCTTACCTCTGGGTGGTTTCACAGACTCAAACATGATGATTTCCTAAGACTAGAGCTTTTAAAAAAAACCAACAGCAAACATTTAAAACTCACCAATCATGACACTGTTGGAACTGGTTACTTTTAGGTCTTAGAGCTATTATTTTCTACAAAAATGGAATGATAAGTTGTAGCTTGTAGGGTTCATTGGAGGAAGAAATATATATATATTTAATTTATATATAATGACTTACATATATTATAATGATTCAATTATATGTGTGTGTCTATATATATAATGACACACACACATATAAGTATGAATGACTCAGCTGAGAGTAGCAGCTGGGGATGCAGCTAGATTTGAGTGCGAGTGAACACATCTTCCTGCATGACCACTAAGCACCTGCCATGGACAAATGTGGTGGAATGAGAAGGCCATGCCAAGATGGCCGCTGGCAACAGAAACTGCCTGGCAACAGGCTGTGATTGGATGGTTTCAGAAACCACATGACAACGGTGCCTGAGTGACAACAGCCTCTGATTGGATGGGTACAGAAACTTCCTGGCAACAGGCTGTGATTGGTTAGGGCATAGACCGTCACTTGACTGGATTGGCTGCCTTGACTATACAAGTTGCTGTAGCAACTGAAATAAATGAGTCTGCAGGCTGCTCGCCTCTGGCCTGTTTTCACCCAGCTAGCTCAGTCGGTAGAGCATGGGACTCTTAATCCCAGGGCCGTGGGGTCGAGCCCCACGTTGGGTGCCAGATGTTGCTGTGGATTCGTTCTGAGAGGAGGAGCGTGGTGGGGGCAAGAGGCACAGAGTCACCACACAGACCCCTGGTTCTGGTAGTAAGAAAGGAGTTTCTCCTGCAGGGACATGCGGAGTTTTGACTTCTTCAAGTCTACCTGGCCCTTTCTGGCCAATGGCTTAGGCTGGGATAGGCAGAATGCATCTGCCAAGGCAAGAGAGAGAGGCATGTGAGCTCTTCCCATGCTTGCTTGGTCCACAGCTGCATCAGCCCCAGGCAGAAAATGGCCCCATACAGAGGGCAAGTGTCTGTCCCGTGGCTGGCACACGCGTGCTTACGAGATGCTGTGCAACACATGAAGACCACCAAAGGCAAGTGAACCCGCGAGGCCTTGCTCCTAATAAGCTCTGGCAAGTGAACATCATCCACATTAACTCCTTTGGTAAACTTAAGTTTGTCCATGTGGTGGTAGATACTTATTCAAAGGCTGTATTTGCAACAGCCCAATCTGGAGAAAAGGCTAGTAATGTGATAAAGGCGATTAAGTCAGTCATGCTGGTCCTTGGTGTCCCCTGGACCATAAAGACTAATAACGGGCCAGCATATACTTCACAGGAATTTAATTCCTTCCTGAGGTCCTGAAACATGCAGTCTGTCACAGGTATCCCATACAACCCTCAGGGACAGGCAATCATTGAAAGAACTCATAGGATGATTAAAGATCTCTTACAAAGACAGAAAAACAATCATATGCCCCCAGACCCACAGCTTGCTTTGACTGAGGTCCTTTTCACTATCAATTTTCTTACTTTTGATTCCCAAGGGATCATCCCAGCTTATAAACACCGGGGATCCTTTCCACCCCAGACCCCAGACCCCAGACCCCAGACCCCAGCCCCTATTGGTTAGGTAGAAAGACTCCCTAACAGGAGAATGGAAGGGACCACACCCTCTGCTAACCAAGGGTCAAGTATATGCTTGTGTCTTTCCAGAGAATGCAGGACAGCCCATTTGGGTACCAGCCAGAAACATCAAGCCTGCAACTGACACCCAACCAGAACCAGCTGAACAAGACTGAGAGCCCGCCTTGTTAGACGCACCTGCCCTATCATCTTACCCTGAGAAACTGACCATAGCCCATCCGCTACTGTTTTATACCTACTAGCTCTGGTCAGTCAATCAAATGGCCCATAGCCTGTGTGCAATCATACCATTCCTGATGACCATTGTTCCTCATTCCTACCATCTGAGCAAGCACTCCTGTGATCTCCCGTTTTGAGTGCTGGGTAGTCAATGATGGGTAAGATCCCCTGGAGGACAACCTAAGACAGGCACAGCCGCACACAGAGACCACAAAGAAATGGGGTCAACAATGGTATGGCCAAGAATCATCCCTCTCGTTGCTCAAAAATAAATGAAAAGGGTGAAATGTGGTGGAATGAGAAGGCCATGCCAAGATGGCCGCTGGCAACAGAAACTGCCTGGCAACAGGCTGTGATTGGATGGTTTCAGAAACCACATGACAACGGTGCCTGCCTGTCAACAGCCTCTGATTGGATGGCTTCAGAAACTGCCTGGCAACAGGGTGTGATTGGTTAGGGCATAGACTGTCCCTTGACCAGACTGGCTGCCTTGGCTATACAAGCTGCTGTAGCAACTGAAATAAACGAGTCTGCAGGCTGCTTGCCTCTGGCCTGCTTTCACCTGACTCCCAGGGTCTGTGTGGTGACTTCGCACCTCGTGCCCCCACCATGCTCCTCCTCTCAGGACGAATCCACAGCAACATCCCAAATGCTGCAAATGAGCGATTCTCAGTATGGGACACAGACCTCAATGAGGACAACAGCATCACCCCTTGGTAGGTGATTTTGTCCTCAAACATGCACGTTCTTATCCACCCCCCCCTTCTGCCATACTCCATTCCTCTATGGAGAATGAAGGACTGTGATGAAGGATGTTACTGATGAGGCAGCAAAACTGACCGAGAACCACACACCTCTCAGAGGATGTCAGGAGATGTGTGACACAGACGTGTGACTGGATCTGTCCTTTAAGAGCTTATGCAATGGTCAGGATGACAAGAAGGGCAGCACTAAGGGCCAGAGGCGAGGCTGGGCTGTGGCCACCTTCCTAGGGAAGCTGTCCCTGAAGGAAGGAGTGTGGGCTCAGCACGACAGCGCTGTGGGAAAGCACAGCACCGTGGATAAAGCGGAGATTCTAGAACCAGAGAGAAATGGGTTCAAACGCTGGGTCGCTCTCTTTCCAGAAGCATCACATCAAGCAAGTTACTGCTGGTGCCTTAATCTTCAGAAAAATGGGAAAAGTATTAGCCCCACCTCCTGTAGCACTTGGCAGAGAGCTTTAAGCACAATACAATCTAGCACAAAACTACAGTTCCATTTGAAATATACCTTATTAGTAGTATCATCACTAGTACAGTTTTGAGCCTGGGTTTCGATCCTGGCTCTGCTCCCCACGAGCTGAACAAGTCAGTTAACTTCACTCTGCTTCCATTTCCTCACCAGTAACACAGAGAGAAGAAGGGAACCAGGGGGGTGTGGGGGTAGTTGTGGAGAATCCAGGTGAAGTGCTCATGCCTGAAGCAAGGACAACAGTTGCTGTCATCACCAACCTGGGATTCATCCACCTCCTGAGCAATCGCAGCAGGACGACACAGAGAACCAAACCCATCCTCCCTAAAACGTTCATTAAAAAAAAATCTCCTTCAGAACTCAACAAACGCAGCATGATGCCATTAACGTACATTAAAAGTATCATACAGAGCAACACTATATACATATGTTGGTCATACTACATTGTAACATCGCGTGACATGTATGGGAACCATACATCCATTTCAAGGCGAGAGGGAAACAGAGCCAGAGAGGAGCTCGAAGCTTTAATGATACAGACAACGTTTCCTCTCCTTCAAGTCACTGCGAGGCAAATCTAAGTGGCCCATGGTGTCCTTACAGCATGCCAGGGACTTTTGAGAACGTCTCAAACACTCCCAAATACAAACAAAACAAAATCCCAAATACACATTCTTTCCACCTGTGGTCTCCATTCTCCTCCATCAAACCTAATCCAACCTCTTCCCCTCTCTTCCGAGCGTGAACCCTTTGGGAGCGCTCCGCAGTGCTGTGCTCATGAATTATTCAGGAATCTGTGTGCGCTGCTCAGTGAAGCAGTCAAGAGAAGGGACCACAGGTGGTTCACAAGCTTCACAGTTTGGGCCACTACACCAAGACAATCTTTGCAAGGAGAACACCATCCTACTCTTTTTTTTTTTTTTTTAAATGAAAACATAAACACCTCCCCAGCTCCTGTTTCCGCTCGCTTCCCAGGAGGGTTTGTTCTGTGTCTTAATTTGTACTTCCATGATTGGCTCAGTTAATATGAATTTCCTTTCCTCCTTTTACCTCTGCTTTCCCTGCACACTCTTCTTCCTTCAGCTCCTTTCTTCCAGCCCCCACATAGCGCAGGCATCTGCATGCTTCCCACCGGGAAGCTCCACGTGATCTCAGCTCGCATATCAGTCCATCGCATTACTGTTAACTCCCACCCCGATCCAACAGTCCGTGACCAACACGAGCATCCCTGTGCTGGCTTTGACAAAGCCAATGTGCTCAACAGGGAGGACTGGCCTGGGGCTGCAAGTTATGTCCAGGGCCAGGCTGCACTGCTAGCTAGCACATGCTGGGTGACCTCTGTGCACACAGGTACTAGACATCATACCCATCTTTAAAAAAATTTATGTATGTATGTATTCATTAAGTGAACCATGGAAACAGTCAGTCTCTCTCTCTCTCTCTCTCTCTCTCTCTCACACTCACACACACACACACACACACACACACACACCAACACGCAGATGATAGTAAGAGATCTCCTATTTGCTGGTTCACTTCCCAAACACCCACGGTGGATGGCACTGGACAGGCTGAAGGCAAACTCAATCCAGATCTCCCACAGAGGTGAACCCAGCCACTTGAGCCATCACTGCTGTCTCCCAGTGTCTGCATTGGCAGGAATTTGTAATTAGGAGCAGGCGCTGGGATCAGGGACAGGTGCATCATAACTGTTGCATCAAATGCCTGCTCCTGCCCATCATTTTGTATCCCTCTAGTTCACCGTGGGGTCAAAGATTCTGCAACACACCTGCAGTGAGCCTGTTGGTTAAGCAGCCCAGTGGGCAGCAAATGTCCAAGCTGGAAAAGCAGGTTGGGGCAGCCACTTCATGCTCCCAGGCAGGGGCTTCCTGAAGAATCCTGCCTTTAGATCCACAGAGAGATCAAAACCCTAAGGGGACCCGGAGCTGCTCAGGGTTCTAGCTGAGGAAAGTATGTCCAGGTGCCATCACAGTTTTCACCCCACAGCTCCTGGGCTTCTGGAGAATTTCTTGACCACAGCTGCTGAGGGGCTGCAATGCTCTAGGAGCTGCAGGTGGGCACGGAGACAGGGAAAGGGGCTGCAGCCCTAGCAGTGTCTCTTGCTCCTCGGCTTCAAGGCTGCCTTGCGAGGTTTGCAGCGGAAGGGAGGGAACAACACTGCTTTGGTAACTTCAATGCCACTGGGACCCCCTTTGGGGTAAAATTCTCTTCTGAGGCTAAGTTTTCACTCCTCTGCCCCCTCCCCCACACGTGAACTCCTTTTCTGCAGCCGTAGAGAATGAACAGAATATTTTTTAAACCTCTAAGGTCTTGTTTTCTTCTGGCCTCATTTCACCACCTGGTGGGACAGCACCTTCCCTAATTCCTAGCTCAGAGAAGGCCTTCAGAAGCAAACTGACATTTCCATTAGCACTGAAGAAATTGATTTCTTCTACAATGATAGAGGCGCATTTGAGATTCCTTTGGCCATCAGGCATCAGCCTCCATTTGAGCTTCTGCAGTGGTTTCTGCTGGAGAGGATCCTTGCTTCTGTGCCCAGAGTCTCAGAAGGATCCAATCTGCAAGATTGAAGGAAACTGAGACAAGTCCTCAGTTTTTAAAAATCAGGAATTTGGGGCAGGTGCTGTGGCGTAGCGGGTAAAGCCACCACCTGCAGTGCCAGCATCTCATATGGGCACTGGTTCGAATCCCGGCTGCTCCACTTCCAATCCAGCTCTCTGCTATGGCCTGGGAAAATAGTAGAAGATGGACCAAGTCCTTGGACCCCTGCCCCCCATGTGGGGGACCTGGAAGAAGCTCCTGGCTTCGGATCAGCGCAGCTCTGGCCATTGTGGCCATTTGGGGAATGAACCAGTGGATGAAGACCTCTCTCTCTCTCTCTCTAGTTCTGCCTTTCAAACAAAGAAACTTAACTTTAAAAAAATGAGGAATTCTCTTCTTATATATACCTAAGAAAAGTTTTGAAAAAGAAAAGCTATGGAGGAGAAGGAAGCTTTTCCCATATCAGATGCTGGGATATGTTACAGATGAACAAAATTTAAGACAACGGAGTGGGGTGGGTGTTCGGCACAGCACTTGTTGGTGCTTCGAATGCTCACAGCCCTCACTGGAGCACCAGGTTCAAGTTACCGCTACTCCGCTTCTGATCCAGCTTCTCCTGGGAGGCAGCAGGTGATGGTTCAAGTACATGAAGTCTCTGACCGCACGAGGGAGACCTGGATAGAGTTCCTGGCTCCTGATCTCAGCCTGGCACAGCCCTGGTTGTTGGCAGCATTGAGAGAGTGAATCAACGGGTAGAAGATTTCTGTCTGCCTCCCTGCCTTTGAATTAAAAAATGAAAATACATAAATAAACGTTAACAGAAAACCAATGCGGCATATTTAAAAAACCCGTAATTATAAATAGAAAAAAAAAAAAACCCACCTGGAAGTAAACATATCAAAGTGCAACGCAGTATCTCTGGATGGTGGAATTATGTCATTTTTTTTAAATTTTGCAAACTGCATAGCCATATATGATTTTATAAACAGAAAAGAATGACGTGCACGAAGTTGTTCCTACTAAGAGGAAGGAAGACTGCACTCCCTAACGTGTATTAGGAAGGCCCAGCAGCCAGAGGGTAAAGAGACCTGCACCTCTGCCCTTCACTCACTTCTGTGTGATACTGGGGGCATCTCTTAGCTCTCCTTGAACCTCAGATTCCTCATTTAAAAGCAGTGTCCATGAAATCTACCCCACAGGCTGCAGAATTACAGACCATGTCACAGAGCCCCTAGTATGATGCTGTTGTATAGCAGGATTGCATCCAAGAAAGACGATGGGTTCTAAGTGTGGTGAGAAAATAAATAAAATACATACATAAAACAGTGAGGGCAGAATGTAAAATAATAATTAGAACACTACTGAGCTCTGCTCATATGGCTTCCAGATTAATGGGAGTTTGCAGTCACTGGTAATAGAAATCATGGAAAGCCAAGACACTCTGGCAAAAAAAAAGACGACCTAAATGAAAGATCTCTGCGAGTGAGATCCCAGTGGAAAGAACGGGGCCATCAAAGAAGGAGGTACCTTTCTCTGAAGGGAGGAGAGAACTTCCACTTTGACTGTGACCCTATCGCAATAAGATCAAAGTCAGCGAACTCTAAAGGCTTCCATAGCCCTGGCAACTCATGACTAGAGCCTAGGGAGATTACTGACGCCATGAACAGGAGTGTCAAATTGTTAAGTCAGCAACAGAAGTCACTGTGTACTTACATCCCATGTGGGATCTGTCCTTAATGTGTTGTCTAATGTGCAGTGATGCTATAACTAGTACTGAAACAGTATTTTTACACTTCGTGTTTCTGTGTGGGTACAAACTGATGAGATCTTTACTAATTATATACTGAATTGATCTTCTGTATATAACGATAATTGAAAATGAAAAAAAAAACAAACCTGGTGTTAAATTGGAAATTGCATAGAAAATTAACCAATTTTTAAAAAATATCATGTAGGATCTCTGTCTTTAATGTGCTGTACACTGTGATTTAATGCTATAACTAGTACTCAAACAGTATTTTTTCACTTTGTGTTGCTATGTGGGGGCAAACTGTTGAAATCTTTACTTAATATATACTAAACTGATCTTCTGTATATAAAGAGAATTGAAAATGAATCTTGATGTGAATGGAAGGGGAGAGGGAGCAGGAAAGGGGAGAGTTGTGGGTGGGAGGGAAATTATGGGGGGGGGGAAGCCATTGTAATCCATAAGCTGTACTTTGGAAATTTATATTCATTAAATAAAAGTTAAAAAAAAAGAAATCATTGACAAAATACCTGTATTCACCTTTCGTAAGTGTGTGTTAGGTGGAGATGATACAAGGTTGCCATCGTCACACTGGCAGTTCTTCACAGTTCTCAGAAGTAACTTCCAGGGACATAAGGAGCACCCATTTTTATAGAGTTCCAATCAACTCAGGACATTTTTTGAGTGTGTTGGTGTGCCAAGTCTAGTGTAAGTTCTGGAGTTTAAAGGCTAAGGACAGCCATTGTAGCCTCCTGGGGCACACAGTGCAGAAGAGGATGGTGTGGAAGTGAGCTGTGATGGGCATACAGCTAACCAGGATGGGGTGTATGGGGAGAGGCTCCAGTCCAGAAGGCATCATTTACGATGCCTGGATTTGGGGCAACTACCACACCCTGAGGTAGTGATACCTGGTAGACATGTGAATGCACCCATGTGAATATATAAGGATGCATCAAAAAGTTCATGGAAAATGTGTATTATGATGTGTATAAAGTACTTGAGGTCTCTGCCTATAGGACCCCAGTAATAGGTATTCAATGACTCTCAAGGTGGCAAGTTCTATCCCTACCAACAAATTGTAAGCCTTTATCTTTATATACCAAAATAAATGTGTTTTTAAGAATATTTTCCATGAACTTTTTGAAGTATTCACATATATCCTGAGGAGGAGAGAAATTGGAACTAGAAATTTAAGTTTGGGAGTTCCCGGCCCACAGGCAGTATTTAAGCTCATAGTGGATGTCTTGGAGGTATCCCGATTTTACTGAGGACAATGGGAACAGGTTACATAACGCGCTCACTCATCACTGACTGAAGTAGAAGCAGATCTGGGAAGAGATGGCAGGCCTCATTCCTGTATCAGTGCCGTGATCTCTGATGGGGCTGTTTGCTTCCAGGAGCCCAGGTGGCGCTCTTAACGCGAATTGGGCTTTTGCTCCAAAACTGAAGGAACTAGAAGCCCCATGAATCAAAGAATGCGAAGAAAGATCTGAAGTCAGTGCACTGTTTCCCTTAAATACCTCCCTTAGTTTCACACTGCAAATAATGATCACTTCAAGCCACTTGCTGTGTAAACAGCTAACTTCCTTGTCCATGATGTGACTCCATCTGTAAACGTGATGGATGCTCCTTGGAAGGCAGACTTGAGTCACATACCTCAGCTCAAGAACAGCACTGAACGTACACTCACATGAAAGCTTCGTAGAGGATGAAGACTAACACAACACAGTGGCGCATGCTCAGAACCTCACTGCTGGCGATGAAGCAAGGCTTCCCTAGGCTCTGTCCCAACCCAGCAGGGACCTGTGCAAGCTGAAGTTACTATGGAGGAGGCCTCGGGAGTGCTTGTAGACCTTACAGCTCCTCCAGCCAGCAGCCTGGGTACCACCCAGAAGCTTGACAGAAAAGCACCATCTCAGCTGTCCACACGCACCCTTGCACCTGCTGAATCAGAGTCTGCACTTCAGCAAAATTCCCAAGTGCATCAAAGCTTGGGAAGCGTGGGATGAGCAACACAGACCAGGTGTTTTCAGAGGTGGTGCAATGTTGTTTTTAATTTTTTTAAAAGTTTATTTGACAGGAAGAGTTATAGACAGTGAGAGAGAGAGAGAGAGAGACAGAGAGAAAGGTCTTCCCTCCGACAGCCCATTCCCCAAATGGCTGCCACAGCTGGCGCTGCGCCAATCCAAAGCCAGGAGCCAGGTGCTCCCTTCTGGCTCCCATGTGGGTGCAGGGGCCCAAGCACTTGGGCCATCCTCCACTGCCCTCCCGGGCCACAGCAGAGAGCTGGACTGGAAGAGGAGCAACCGGGACTAGAATCCAGTGCCCATATGGGATGCCAGTGCTGCAGGCGGAGGATTGACCAAGTGAGTCATGGTGCCAGCCCCAGTTTTTTTAAATTTTGACCACAGTCTACTTAGTAGATCAAGTAGAGCAGCTGACTTGCCTTCCCACTGGGTGATAGAAACATATAAAGAACAGAAGAATCAGTGTGGTACTCCCCAATTCAGGTGCAAGTGATATAAGAAAATAAAATGTCAGAAATTCTGTTGATACACACTCAAATCAAGATACATCGCAAAGTTCACCGTTCAGTCTGCAACAAACTATCCTGACAACGGAGCTAAACTAATCTTCATTGGTAACACGGCAGAACAGCAGCAATTAAAATCCATGGCCAACTCAAGATGGCCTTGAGGCTACCTGGGGACTTCAAAAAGCTCATGGAAAAGTGGATGTAAAAGATCAGCTTATGCCGGGTTCAAAGCATTTCAAAATCCACGCACAGATTTTTGTAATACATATTTTCCACAAACATTATGAAAACCTCTTGTATGTGGATAATGAAGGAGCCCTTGGGAAAACTTTGCTTTCATTTATGTGGAATGTAGGAGAGAAACTTCAGTAAAAACTGGTAATTCACTGAGTAGCAGTAAAAGAGAAAATGCTCTAGGTCTTTCAAACAGAGGGAGTTTAATGCAGGCTACTGGCTATATAGATAGCGCAACAATCCCTGAGATGCGGAGGAGAGCTTGGTAAGCGTGGGATGAGCAACACAGACCAGGGGACACCTCATGGACTGGCAACAGGGGTTGCTGCTGCCACCCCAAGGCCAAGGGACAGGACAGGAGGTAGCATTACCAGGAGATTCCTGGAGCTGGGAGCTGGGGCAGCAGAAGACGTGCAACTGCTGCTAGAGATATGGCCTGGAAGAGACAAGGAGAAATACCCTGTATCCAACCTGATCTCTTCCTCCTGCCTTCCTTCTGCTTGCAAGGCCTCCGCTGGCTAAGCTCAAAGAGAAGCAAGAACGATGCAGCCCGTGGGGCTCAGCCAAGCAGGAGCACAGAGCCGGGGAAAGGCCGTAGGGGTGGAGTCTGGCTGTACACAGGGAATGACTGGCACCCATGCTCATGCCAGCGGGGGAACACTAGAATCTGGAAACGCACGCTGACTCTCCCAGTAGGTTACTAAGCAAATGGCTTTTGTTTCAAGTAGACAGTAAGTCTGCAGAACTGCGACCCATTTGCTCATAAGAAGGAAAGAAGAGACTATGTCTGAGGATCAGTTTGTAGCCTGTGAAAAGCATCTCTGGGACCCTGTTTAAGCACCTCACCACCCACCACCTGTGTGGTCAAGGGCGATTCACCAACCTCCCTGGGTGCCATTTTTCTTGTCTGCAAACTGGAAATACTAAGATAAATGGGAGAGTTTCATGAGACATCACTGACTATGCTGAAGCATTCACTGTAGAACCCAAATAGGTGAGCATTGAGAAACTGGCTATTTAATCTCAGAAGAAACACAATACTGTTGTAATAAAGGTCTTTTATTTATTTATTTATTTATTTATTTATTTATTTATTTTTTGGACAGGCAGTTAGACAGTGAGAGAGAGACAAAGGTCTTCCTTCTGTTGGTTCACCCCCCAAAATGGCCACTATGGCCGGCACTGCGCCAATCCAAAGCCAGGAGTCAGGTACCTCCTCCTGGTCTCCCACACAGGTGCAGGCGCCCAAGTACTTGGGCCATCCTCCACTGCACTCCCAGGCCACAGCAGAGAGCTGGACTGGAAGAGGAGCAGCCAGGACTAGAACTCGGCGGTCATATGAGATGCCAGCACCGCAGGTGGAGAATTAGCCAAGTGAGCCATGGTGCTGGCCCCAGTCTTTTCTTTTAAAGAAGTAAACCCAAAGAGTTGCTCTTGCCCTATAAGGGTCACCATATGGGATCAGTTGGAGGACCTTGGCTTGTCCATTAGGGTTGGTCACTGACACCAGTTAGGGACTTTCATGGTTGTTTTATGTCATGTGAGAGCAAAGCCATGTGGGCACCTGCTCCTCTCAAGGTCTCCTGCCAGCAGATAGAGGCATGTGTGCCCAGAAGTTTCCAACTGGGTCCGTCCCCTGCTGTGGCAGCTCGCCTTGCTAAATGCTCAGCATTGAGGGAAGGCCCCAGGGATGCCTTTGGCACCAGAATCACTCAATCCACACCTGTTTCATGAGCCTCAACTCTTAGGCATTAGTATTTCTGAAAAGCTCTTTGGATACAGTGTCACAAAGAAGCTCAAGGTATTTGGAAATTGGTGACCAATTTCCAAACAAAAACCTCCCAAAATAATGAAAAATATCTCTTTCAGGTATAGGCAGTTTTTTCCTCCCAAATATTTCAGAGGTTTTGTTTCTTCAGATGCACGTGGAGATGATCAATGCTTCTTCAGATATTATCAATGTCTAGTGATTGAGTTCATAGGGCTCCTTCAGCACAGAACCTCTCCCAAGGCAGCTTCTCGGTAGAGTTCTCAACCTCAGCATTAGTATTTTATACTAAGTCTCTTTTCACCCTTATTTGGAAGGGTGTGGGTGTAATTTGTAAACAGTAAAAATAGACTTGGCAAGAAAATGTGTTCAGTTCTTGTATTCCATCTTAATCAAAATGCCAGGCTTGGGGTCAAGCTGTTTCTTAACCGTCTGTAGTTGTTGAATCTGAGTTTGCATCAAGATCTCCTGGAGAGCTCGTGAAAACCCAGCCTGCTGGTCACGACCTCGAGCCTCTGAGTTGGGTGGGGTTCAGACTGGGTGGGGCCTGGAACCAGCATTTTGACAGCTCCTCCCAAGAAGGTGACATGACCTTGTCGGTCAGAGACCACACTTGGAGGAGCACTGATTTTGCCCACAGAGAGGGCATGGCACAAAGAGCCTGTGGAAGATATTCCGGACTGAACACCATGGGGAAAGCCAAAGAATCTTATTCAGGGGTTTGAAAGGTAGGAGGCCTCCAGCCCTGACAGCTCAGAGGCCCTTGAGCACAGAGCCAGAGCCATCAGCTCTGAAAGTCACGAGACGCTGGGAGTCCAGATGGAATCGAACAGCCCTCATGCTGCTATCCCTGAGTGTGTTGCTGGGAATTTGCAGACAGATGTGGCTGGGAGGCCGGAAACGTCACGCTCCGTTGATACGTGACAGCTGCCATTAACACGAGGCACCCTGCTAAGGAAAGGAGGCAGAGCTGACAAGCAACGGGAAGGCAGAAAAGCCTGGAGGCGAAGTGAGTACAGGGCAGCTGCTCCCGGGCCTCTGTGCACAATTTCTCTGGTCCTTAAGGAAGCTAGAGGGACGCAGGTGAACCAGCTGAGGATGCAGGGGATTCAAGATGCCAGGACCAAAGAGGCAGTAAGCAGCAGAGCTAGAACGTGAGTTGCATCTGGCCTCGATGCCCGTCCATCTCACTAGATCACCTGTAGTGTAGGTGTCATTTTTGAGCCTACTTCTAAGCCTTCTACAATCAGCCTGTTTAATCCTCACAGCAACCCCATGGGACAGGTATGTTATTACTCCCCATTTCACAGAAGTTCCACCCCCTGCCTGAGACTATCCAGCCTCGCAGTCAGAGTGCCCTGGTCCTGATGCAGGGTCTGCACCCATCACCACTGCCACTGCTCTGCTTCTTCCGTACAGGGTGCTGGGGGGAGACTGATGGAAGGAAGGCAATCAGGCAGGCAGAGGTGGGAGGCCTGCCCAAAGAGGAGGTCAAAGCAGCTGCTCAACAATGCCAGCTGTCGGAGCAGCCGAGCCTCAGAGGGCTGAGTCGGCCTGGGGTCTCGCATGCCCATCTCCTCCGTTATGCTGATCCAACAGCACGCAACTTCTCCAGGCCAGAACAATTTCCTTCACACCCACCAGCTGGCCAGAGCATCCTTGCCAGATCTCAGATTCCCTCCTGGAAGGCCATCCCCCTCTTCCATTACTGAGCCTACCTGAGCAGCCCCCAAAGTAAGGAAGGGAAGAAGAAAGGCCAGGCACACAGGGGAGACAGAGCATCAGTCACCGCCGAGTCCAGCTCTCTCCTCCCTGTGTCTCCACCAGCCCCAGTCCTGACCACAACGGTGAGCGGTCCTGATCCTTCTCCCAGAAAGCTGACCCAGTGTGGAATGGAGCGCTCTTCCTCAGATGGAGTTTTTCATGGCTGTAGACATCAAAACATGCTAGGTTCCTAGCAGGCACTCACAAGGGGCCTTCATGTAGGGGAGAATCCTGGCCCACGTGAGACTGTGGTTTGGTTGTCGCTGTGCTTGGAACTTGGAGCTTTGAGCTTCTGGATGCTCTGCAGCCAACCTCTGAAGGAAGCATCCTTCCTTGGAACGGGGCTAGATAAAAGATGTCAAAGATTCTCCTGCTGAGAGGTGCGGTCTAAATTCCTTGTCCTCTTGGGTCTGTACTGGTGTTGATGACTTTCTGGTTCCCTAGAATGTGGCAGAAGTGACGTCTGATTTCTAAGGCTCACTCCTAAGAGGTCTGAACTTCCCTTCCAGTATGTTCCAGCATGCTGTTCGGAAGCCCCAGGGGCAGGGCAGTTGTACAGGTGGTCTCAAACTGACTCAGTTCTACTCCCTTTCTCGCTTGTAGTTCTCAAGAAGAACTTTACAACGTGCTAGGAAGAGAGCATCCTGAAATAGGAATGGACCAGAACAGCTCCAGCTCTGTTCCAGTTCCCCGCTCCCCTCTAGAAATGTCTGTCTGCCAATGCTTTAGCCTACGGGATCACAAGGTAGGCAGCTTCTCAGGGCTGCTCTGCTGTGATGTGAGTGGGGCACATACAGATGGGACTCCATCTTCCCAGGCAATTTTCTTGAGTTATAGGGGTCGGATCATCACCGTGAATCCTAGGTTTCTGTTGTCTTTTGCTGCCTGTTAAGCAAAAAAAAAAAAAAAAAAAAAAAAAAAAAAAAAAAAAAAAACACCACCATGCCACCATGAGAGAGAAAGGTCTTCCACCCATTGGCTCACTCCCCAGATGGCTGTAACACAGCTGGGCCTATCTGAAGTCAGGAGCCAGGAGCTTCTTCCAGGTCTCTCATGTGGGTGCACACACCCAAGGACTTGGGACCATCTTCCACTGCTTTCTCAGGTCAAAGAAGAGAGCTGGATCTGACTAGAAGCAGATGGGACACAAACTGCCATCCATATGGGGTGCTGGCACTGCAGGCAAAGGCTTAGCCTACTATACCACAGTGCCAGCCCAGCTTTCATTTGTTGAAATTGATGTTAAAAATGAGATAAACAAAAATAGATTTTTGAAAATATCGCTGATGAATCTGCTTCTATTAATTCCAGGGAAGTAATACTACAATGACTTCTGGTTTGAATATAATATGAAAAATTAAAAACAATGATGAAGTTTAATAGAACTACATCAGAATTTTTCAATTTTTTCATCTATATTAATATTCTAAAACATCAACCATTTAGAATACATAAAAGCCTGGCATGGGGACATGTATTTACTTGTACTTCAGCTTTTAATATGGCTGGAAATGGCAGCATCAGAATCCTAAATTTATTTAAAAGTTCTATAGTTTGTTCATTATAAACTTTGTGCATTAATTTTTTTAAAAGATTTTATTTATTTATTTATTTATTTGAGAGGTAGAGTTAGACAGTGAGAGGGAGAGACAGAGAGAAAGGTCTTCAGGCCTTTGGTTCACTCCCCAGATGGCCACAAAGTCCGGAGTTGTGCCGATCTGAAACCAGGAGCCTGGTGCTCCTTCCAGGTCTCCCATGCAGGTACAGGGGACCAAACACTTGGGCCATCTTCCACTGCTTTCCCAGGCCATAGCAGAGAGCTGGATTGGAAGAGGAGCAGCTGGGACTAGAACCAGCACCCATATGGGATGCCGGCACCGCAGGCAGAGGATTAACCTACTGTGCCATGGCACCGGCCCCTTGTGCATTAATTTTGAATTAAAAAATACTGCACTAAATACTTAATATTGAGGGTATGATTTGCCTTGAGTACTGAGTTTTTTGGCACCTGAGAGGGGTGTCTCACCTGCTTCATCCTGACCTTGGGCACCTTGACCTTGGGCATCCTGACAAGACAGCACAGTTGGCACCAGTAGCCTGGCAGGTGGAAAACAGCCATGCCAGTGGCAAGGGTAGTAGTACCCAGTGAAGCAGAGACTCCCAGGATGGAGGGTGGTCTCCAACGAGCACACTGGTAACTCCCAGTGCAGTAGTGGTGCCAAATGGACACGGCAGTATTCAGAATGCACAAAATACCAGCAAAACAAATCCAACAGCACATCGAAGATCAATGGAGATTTATCCATCAGATGCAAAGATGGGCCAACAAATGCAAATCAATGAATGTCATCCATCACATCACCAGAACGAAGGAGCAAACTACATGATCATCTCAACTCTAAGACAGCATTTGATGAAACTCAACATCCCATCATGACAAAGACTCTCAACAAATTATGTATAGAAAGAATGCAGTTCAACACAATATTGGCTATATATCATAAACTCACAGCCAACATCACACTGAATGGGGAAATGCTATAAGTGTTTCCTTCCAAGATCAGGAACAAAACAAGGATGTCTACTTTCACCACTCTTAGTCAACACAGTACTGGACATCTTATCCAGATCAATAGGCAAAGAGAAATAAAGAGCATTGAAATCAGAAAAAGGATGTCAAGTTATCCCTCACTGAAGATAACATGATTTTATGTATGCTCCACCAAAACATAAAAACATCAGTACTGATAAATGAATTCAGCAGTGTTGCAGGATACAAAATCAGTATACAAAAATCAGTAACATCTTCTAAACCAATAACACACTTGCTAAGAAAGAAATCCTTTTCCTAATTAGTTGCAAAAAAAGTGACACCTAAGAATAAATTTATTCACGGAAGCAAATAATCTCCACAATGAAAGTTTCAAAACATTGGTGAAGGAAAATAAAGAGAACACACAAACAAGGATAGATATCCTATGTTCTCAGACTAAAAGAATTAATATTGTTAAAATGTTCATCTTGCCCAAAATGATCTATGGAATCAATGCAATAAAAATAGCAATGGCGTTCTTCACAGAAACAGAAACAAAGTCATAAAATTCATATGGAAACACAAGACCCTGAATAGCCAAAGAAATCTTCAGTTAAAAACAACAAAGCCAGAGGCTTCACACTATCTGACCCTGAAACACATTACAAAACTGTTTTGACCAAGACAACCTGGCACAGGCATAAAAACTGGCACACAGACCAATGGAATATAATAGAGAACACAGGCATATCTAAGCATCTATAGCCAAGTAAAATTTTTTTTTTGACAGGCAGAGTGGACAGTGAGAGAGAGAGAGACAGAGAGACAGAGAGAAAGGTCTTCCTTTTTGCCACTGGTTCACCCTCCAATGGCCGCTGCAGCCGGTGCATCTCGCTGATCCGAAGCCAGGAGCCAGGTGCTTCTCCTGGTCTCCCATGTGGGTGCAGGGCCCAAGGACTTGGGCCATCCTCCACTGCCTTCCTGGGCCATAGCGGAGAGCTGGCCTGGAAGAGGGGCCACCAGGATAGAATCCGGCGCCCCAACTGGGACTAGAACCTGGTGTGCCGGCGCCGCAAGGCGGAGGATTAGCCTGTTAAGCCAAAACGCCGGCCTTAGCCAAGTAATTTTTTTAAAAAGATTTTATTACAGAGAGGTAGAGTTACAGACAGAGAGAGGAAGATAGAGAGAAAGGTCTTACATCCACTGGTTCACTCCTCAAATGGCCACAATGACCAGAGCTGAGCCAATTTGAAGCCAGGAGACAGGAGCTCTGTCCAGGTCTCCTGAGCAGGTGCGGGGTCCCAAGCACTTGGGCCATATTCTACTGCTTTCCCATGCTATCAGCAGGAGCTTGATAGGAAGAGGAGCAGCCAGGATATGAACCAGCATCCATAAGGGATTCCAGTGCCGCAGGCGGAGCCTTAGCCCACTATGCCACAGCACTAGCCCCAGCCAACTAATTTCTGACAAAGCTGCCAAAAACGCCAGAGAAAAGGCATCACTTCAACAAACTATACTGGGACAACTGGATATTCATACGCAGAAGAAACAAACTGGAGCCTGATCTTTTACTATATCTAAAAATCAACTGAAAATGGATCTCACTTAAATGTAAGCTCAGAGAGTGTGAAAGTAGTAGAAGAAAACATAGGGGAGATAGTTTAAAAAAATTGGTCTGGGTAAAGATTTTTTTTTGGATATGATCCCAGAAGCATAGGCGACAAAAACAAAAATAGGCAAATGAGATCACATCAAGTAAAAAAGCTCCTACACGGCAAGGAAACACTAAACCGAGGTCATAGACAACCTACAGGATGGAAATAATATCTGCAAACACCCATCGCACAAGGCATTCATTTCTAGAATAGAGAAGGAAGTCAAACAACAACAGAAAACAGTCCAATTAAAAATGAGTAAATGACCTGAACAGATAGTTCTCAAAAGAAACTAGGAAAAAATGCTTATCATTCTTCTCAGCAGAAAATAAATAACCCAACTCAAAATGGGTGAATGACCTGAATAGATATTTCTCAAAAGATACGAAAAAAATGCTCACTATTATTAGTCACCAGGGAAACGCAAACCAAAACCACAATGAGATGCCATCTCACCATGCTTATCTTCATAAAATTATACCTATAAAATATATGAAGTCTGTTCTCTTTAGATTAATAATTTTTTTTTAAAAAAAAGAATGGCTATAATCAAAAGGACAAAAATAACACATGCTGGTGAGAATGTGGAAAAAGGAGAACGCTTATCCATTGTGGGTGGAAATGTAAATTAGCAAAGCCATTATTGGAAAACAGTGTGGAGTTTCCCCAAAAAATGAAAAATAAAACTCGCACTTCATCCAGCTATCCCACTCCTGGGTATGTATCCAGTGGAAATTAAGTCAGTACATCCAAGAGATGCCTACATTCCCACGACTACTGCAATGCTACTGCAGTACCATTTACCGTAGCCAAGATACGGAAACACCCAGGTACTCTCTAGCAGATGAACGGATAAACCAAGTGTGGTGGAAATGCACAATGAAACAATATTCAGCCATAAGAACAATTCGGTTCTGTTATTTGCGGCAACATGGATGGAACTGGAGGCAGTTACGGTAAAGGCAATAAGCCAGGCCCAGAAAGACACACAGCACGTGTTTTCACGCATATGTGGAAGGTAAGAGGGTTGATCTCTCTGAAGTAGGCAGTAGAGTAGTGGTCTCTACAGGGCAGGGGAGGGAGGCCAGAGAGAAAATGGGTATCAAAACACAACCATAGGCCAGCACCACAGCTCAATTGGCTAATCCTCCGCCTGCAGCGCCGGTTCCCCAGGTTCTAGTCCTGGTTGGGGCACCAGATTCTGTCCCAGGTTCTCCTCTTCCAGTCCAGCTCTCTGCTGTGGCCCGGGAGTGCAATGGAGGACGGCCCAAGTGCTTGGGCCCTGCACCCGCATGGGAGACCAGGAGGAAGCACCTGGCTCCTGGCTTCAGATCAGCACAGCGTCAGTCGTGGTGGCCACTTGGGGGGTGAACCAACGGAAGGAAGACCTTTCTCTCTGTCTCTCTCTCTCTGTCTAACTCTGCCTGTCCAAAAAAAAAAAAAAAAAACCACTTCTAACATTCTACAGCATAGCACAGTGAATACAGTTCACAATCATCGGCATATTTAATAAAGAATTAGAAGAGAGGAGATCAAAGACTTCCAAAACAAATAAATGATGCATATTTAAGGAGATGGAAAAGCTCACTACCCTATTTTGATCATTACATGTCATATACATGGATTAAATTATCACACTGAACCTCATAAATATGTACGCACCATTATTACGTCTATATAAATTAAAAACCTAAAAAAAGTGAAGAAACAAAGTATGAATAACGCGGCTTAAAAAATCCATAGATGACATGGCTTGTCATCAATACTTTTGCCCGTGGAAGTTTCCAGAAATCCATGAATCTGAGGTGGCTTGGGGGAAGAGCCATGTAGGCAGCTTGGGTCCAGCATCAATCCAGACAGAAACCAATGTCACATGGGTCTCTGATAGAGGTCTACATGAGGACATGTTCTGAGCTGGACCAGAAATGGATGGGTCAGTGCCCTCTGTCCTTCTAGGACTTGCCTAAGTGCTATCCACATGGCTTGGGCACAGCACCACTTTCTGCAGCCACCCTGGCCTTGGTAGGACCACCCAGCTGTCTCTACCAGATCATCCAGGGCCTCTCTCCAGTCTGGAGGCCACTGGCCTGACCTTGCCATGAACTTGTTCATCTCTCAGGAGGTCTCCAGGGCTCTTGGCTCCACCTCCACACTGACTCACACCAAAGCAGACAGCTGTCCAGCCCGGGGCATAGGGAATGAAATGACTTCTTTGAGCCCCAGTTGTGTGGAGGCAGGAATAAAGATCATTTCAATGGGGCATTTGTCTTGCTTTCCTTTTTGACAAAGCTCTTGGGTCTTCTTTTGCTTGTCAGAAGCTGTGTCTATTTGGAGAGATGCTATTCTTGCTCAAGCAGCAGCAAATTATTTGTGCCCTGAGCCAAGACAGTCTAGAAAGGAAACCTTACATCTTCCCTGTGCTAAGTTGTCTGTCCTGGGGAGCAAGACAGCAAAGAATACCAACTTCCTTCCCCATATCAGCCCACGCGTGGCCTTGAAAACATCCACTTCTCTTTCTCTGCATCTTCTCTCCCTCATCCTCGGAATGCAAATGACCATGGCTTCTTCTAACCACACAGCCAGGGACACATAAGGGCTGCATGGGTTATGTCTCACTGATGTCCTGATGATCATGTGCCTGTTTGGCTCAGATAACATCTTCACCTTCATACTCAAAGGGTGTGCAATTTCCTTTCGGGTTTCATGCATCTGTTTCACTCTTGGTAACATTAGGCTCCATGAGAATCCTGGGGCGTTCTCCCTTTAAATTAAATTCTTAGTTGGTTGTGGGAACAAGCAGATGATGTGATTACTGTTATTATTAGCCACTTCTGGACTTTAGCTATAATACACACACACAGTGTGTTACCGTGGGAATGGAAAGGCAGGGTTTTTGCTACATGAAGTGAGCAATTAAAGATGTCATATAAATGTTACACTTCATTCACAGTAAAATATAAATTTTTTTTTTATTATTTGAGTTATAGACAGTGAGAGGGAGAGACAGGAGAAAGGTCTACCTTCTGTTGGTTCGCTCCCCAAATGGCTGCCACGGCCGGAGCTATACCGATCTGAAGCCAGGAGCCAGGTGCTTCCTCCTGGTCTCCCATGTGGGTGCAGGAGCCCAAACACTTGGGCCATCCTCCACTGCCTTCCCGGGCCACAGCAGAGAGCTGGACTGGAAGAAGAGCAACTGGAAGAGGACTAGAACCTGTTGCTCATATGGGATGCCGGCGCCGCAGGCAGAGGATTAACCAAGTGAGCCACGGCGCCGGCCCCCACAGTAAAATATTTTTAATAACATCTGTCTCTGACTGAATACAGAGTATGCACCTGCCACTGAGGTAGGTCCTTTTGTCAAGACAAAGGACATATAGGGGACAGGTATTATTTTGTGATGGCAAAATAGCTGGTTAGTGGTGAAGTCAGTAGCTCCTTTTTCTTGTCTGTTAATTTTTAAAGGTAATTTAATAGGTCACAGGATTTAAAATTTAAGTCTCCTGCTCCTCATGTTCACCATCCTTCCAGTTCCCATCTCCAGAGGCAAACAGTATTATTGGTTTCTTAGGCCCTTAATACAGACACAAGGAACTATGGAAACGTATTCCCTATGGCGCTTTTTCTGTACGGTGGCAGCATCACTGTGTTATACTGCTCCCTATTTGCCATTTTCATAAGAAAGCGATCACTGCACATCAGAAATCAGTTGTCCCTCATTCCCACTTGGAACACAAGCGGTTCACTTTGTGAGCACCCCCATAGCATGGGCAGCTAGGCTGTTTCCTCACTTGCTCTTCTGTGGGTGCTACAGGCAGCGGCCTTTGCATGTGGATCAATGCAGATAAATGCACGTGCAAGGTAAGTTCCCAGAGATGGAGTGCAGAGTGCGAGGCACACGCAAGAGGACTTCACAGTACTGCCAGACTCCATTCCCTATGGGTTATCCCATTTAGAATCTCGTGCTAACTTACACCACTGCCAACACAGTCGATTATCAGGGTTTCTGCTCACTGTCCATCCACTTGGTGGCTGCTGCGACTGGTTTTTCATGTTATGAGGGAGGCTGAGCATTGTCTGATTTGCTTGAGAGATATTTGTGTTCCATTTTCTGTAAACTCTCTGTTCCCCTTTCCTATCCTTTTATCTACGTGGTGGTTGTACTTTTTCTTTTGGATTTGGAGGGAGGGTTTACTATGTTAGGAGAATTAGCTTTTGCTATATAAATGACAAGTAATTGCCCTACTTTGTCATTTGCTTTTGACTTAGTTAATGATGGTTTTGGGCAGGGAGGGTTTTAAAAATTTTTATGAAGCTTCTGGTTTGAGACCATGACCTCTTGTGATTTTTTTTTTATTGTTTATACCTAAGTTTTTGTTCAAAAGGAGATTAATTTTGATGTTAGGTAGAGGGTAAGGATACAAACACTTATATTTTTTTTACAGGTGGAGCTAAGATTTAAACATAAGTCTGTGTTTCTATCCCCAATATACTAAGGCCTACTGTTCCTCTTCTGCCTCCTTACTGAAAAAATGTACCAAGAAATTAATATACTGCACTGATGATGGAAGATACTTGCTTCAGATGTGCCAATATCACTCTTCAGGGAAGAAGCAACTCCAATGTAACATTGGCAAGGACAGTAAACAAAGCACATTTCAAATAAGAAATCAAACAGCTAAGCATGGAGAAGTAGGAATATTCAGGAAACAAGAGGCATACGTGTGGACAGAACTTACCCAAGTGGTGTAGGTGTAGGGTAAGAACACCTAGAAGGCTACAATTTGCATACACTTGTTTCAATTTGCATAAGCACAAAAGCCATCACGTGACTGATGAAGCCACATTTCCGGGTTGAGTTCTGTTTCTGCTTTTCCATCCCCAGGGTCATTGCTATTACTCCTTACCTGCTTTCACATATCCTTGTGTCTTTCTAAACCCTTAGACTGACACATTAAGAGAGAAGCTATAATAGTTTCATTAGTTCAGTTATCAAATTTTTCCAAACTGACCATCGAAAGTTGGTACAGTTGGCTGAAAAATTTTACATCAATCAACTTTTATTTTACAAAAGCGGGGAGGAATGCAAGGCAGGTGCTACAGCACGTTGGCAGCAGACTGCATTCCAGCCGAGCTACAAGGCAAGACAGTGAGAATAAGACAGGACGGAGAGGAGAACGCAGCAACAGAGAAAAACGCATACACGCGCGGCCTCCATGCCCTCTGCATTTATGGAGTTACTGTAGGGTGTGGCCTGAAACACGCCATGGTGTGGCTCCTGAAATAGGTGCTTCATGGCCAAAAACAAGAGTCTAACTGAAATGACAGAGAAACACCTGAATTTCTCCATGCCAACAAATTTGAGTTTTTTTGGACACAGCTGCTTGTTATCTATGGCTGAGTAAGAACCTGCAGTGTCCATCTAGGGTCTTCCATTCTGTTCTCTGCCCTGTGCACACCCTTCGTCAACTGTCAAAAGCCAAGATGTCACACTCTGAAGCTGTAGGCTCAAGGTGCTCCCTCCCAACCTGATGTAAACAGGCGGGCAGGCTCAGACCTCCCAGTCTGGGTAAAGATAGCCTAGTTCAGAGATAAATACATGAAAATTAAAAAGCAACAAGTCTTCTCTTATTTGACCCCTAAGAGTAACAGAAAATGAAAAAAAAAATCCTCACATAGCATTTTTCATTGTTTTTGGTGGAGATCACAAAAATTCTTTAGAGGAAGGGAATGACTTCCATATGTTTCTTTTAATTAATTCATTAATTTGTGTGTGTGTTTGTGTGTGTGTGTGTGAGAGAGAGAGTGAGAGAGAGAGAGAGAGAGAGAGAAAGGAGGGGGGGGGAGGGAGGAGACCCAAGAGTGAGTGAGAGCCCCCATGTGCTGGTTCACTCCCCAAATGTCCATGACAGTTCAGGGCCAGAAGCAGGAACTCAATCCAAGCCTCCCACATATACAAAATGCATGAGGTTTGTTCACTATCAAAAAAATTTTTAAAACTAAATAAACTATTGTTCATCTCCTCCCTCTCTTTTTCCACTCTTAGATTTAACAGGGATCACTTTTCAGTTAAAATTTAAACACCTGAGAATAATTGTGTGTTAATTACTGAGTTCAACCAATAGTACTAGAACAACAACAACAACAACAACAACAAATACTAAAAAGGATAAAGTATTACATTGTACATCTAAAGTCAGGACAGGAGCTGATCAGTTCATTGTTGCTTATAGTGTCCATTTCACTTAATAGGTTTCCTCTTTGGCGCTCAGTTGTCATCGATCAGGGAAAACAAATGATATTTTTCTCTTTGGGACTGGCTTAATTCACTCAGCATGATGTTTTCCAGATTGCTCCATCTTGTTGTAAATGACTGGGTTTCATTGTTTCTTACTGCTGTATAGTATTCTATGGAGTACATGTCCCATAAGGAGATACCCTTCTCCGAAGGGAGGAGAGAACCTCCACTTTGACTATGACCCTATCGGAATAAGACCAAAGTCAGCGAACTCTAAAGGCTTCCATAGCCCTGGCAACTCATGACTAGAGCCTAGGGAGATTACTGACGCCATGAACAGGAGTGTCAAATTGTTAAGTCAGCAACAGGAGTCACTGTGTACTTACACCCCATGCGGGATCTGTCCCTAATGTGTCGTCTAAAGCCAAGTGATGCTATGACTGGTACTGAAACAGTATTTTTATACCTTGCGTTTCTGTGTGGGCGCAGACTGATGAGGTCTTTGCTAATTATATACTGAAGTGATCTTCTGTATATAAAGAGAATTGGAAATGAAAAAAAAAAAAAACAAAACCACCTGGTGTTAAAATGGAAATGGCATAGAAAATTAATTATTTTGAAAAAAAATTATGTAGGATCTCTGTCTTTAATGTGCTGTACATTGCTATTTAATGCTATAATTAGTAATCCAATGGTAGTTTTTTCACTTGATGTTGCTATATGGGCAAAATGTTGAAACCTTTACCTAATATATACTAAATTGATCTTCTGTATACAAAGAGAATTGAAAATGAATCTTTACGTGAATGGAAGGGGAAAGGGAGCGGGAGGGGGGAGGGTTGCGGGCGGGAGGGAAGTTATGGGAGGGGGGAAGCCATTGTAACCCACAAGCTATACTTTGGAAATTTATATTCATTAAATAAAAGTTTAATAAAAAAAAAACTAAATAAACTAAAAAATAGTAGTCAAGCAAATTCCACAGCATTTAGAAGGGGAATGGTGAACAGAGGGCAGGAAAGTTCTGAATCTAATTTGCCGAGTGACCATGGACTTTGTGCATTTCAGGTTCTTTCTCTGCAAACAAACAGGGTGAGAAGACAAGGCCATTAATGTTTATTCTATCTCGATCTTCAGATTCTAACTCTACATGGTTTTAAATACCAGTTCCATCTTAAAGGTAAGTAGGAATGAAACACCTGTTTTCTATGGATGACCAATCTTACATCAGGGGAAGCCTTGTGTTGGGTGTTCTCCAAAACATGAACAGAGAGACATAGCATCATATTGCTATTTCCATGCAACACATCACTCCTTTCTTCCTCCTCACTGTAGAACATGCTACTGTAAGTGTGTACGATACTTTATATATGGAACTGAGAGACATTGAGACGGTTTCCTAGCTTCTGCCATAACAAGCAATATTGCACTGAATATTTTTAGGCACGTGTGGACGTATCTCTATGTCGCATTCCCCGTTCCCAGAAATGGAGCAGAGAGTCCAAAGGTTCTATCTATTTGCAACTTTTATAGCTCTTGCCAAGTTGTCCAGCAAAGAAAGGAGCCATTCTGATTCACATCTCCACCACAGCACCTTCTAACACCACTCATGCCCTGCTGTCAACACTGGACTCCTAAGGCTCTTGGTGCTGATTACTCTGACGTCAATGACCACTCTGTTGCTTTGAATTCCATTTATTTACTACAGACAGTAAGCGTCTTTTGGGGTGCTTTTTTCCTGAATTTTGCTTCTTTTTTCCTTTCTTGGCCTGCTGGCCTTTGATTAATGAGAAGTCTTCTTTCCCTAAGTCAGTCTGTTCTTGGCTGTTACACACATGCTGGTCCATATTTGTGGGATTCCAAATGCCCCCTGCTTTTATTGTACCGTTCATCTCTTCACGTCATTTATGGCACATCTGGCCTTGCAGTACATTTAAAGTATTAGGTTGTCATAGTGATTAATACTTTTTTCTTCAAGTTTTACGGGCTTTGTTATGTTTCCCAGAAAGGCTGCTTCCATGCCAAGATTCTAAGAATACATTCTCCCATGTATTCTAATACTTTCTTGCTGTTACTTCTTAAACACTGAAATCCCTGAACCATCTGGAACTTACCTTGATGGAACTGGGACTTAACCTCATTTTTTCTAAATGAGTAACTAGTTGTCCCAGCATTATTTATTTTAACAAGTCATCCCATAAGGCTCAGAAATGTCACTGACTTCATCTACTCAATCTTCCTGTGGACTGAGGCCTGGTTGTGGATTCTCCTTTTCTGCTCTAACAGCCCTTTCAGGCATCAGAACCAAACCATCTTAATGGGTGGAGTTTTGTAATAAACTTCAGTAACTAGGACAGCTACTCATACCTGCTTTCCGAGGAGGTCTGCCCTTGGGTTGGACGGCAGACACCCGTGGCCACAGGGATCGTCAGGCCCCCTGTTCACAAACAGATGACAGCCCCCTCACTACCATCAGCTTTCTACCAGCCTGGCTCCTGGCTCCTGGCTCCCAGTCCATGGCTACGGTTACATTTCTAACATTCACATTACTGGATAGAAGCAAAAAGGCACAAAAAGTTGGATCCAGAGGGCAGAAGGAGGCAGTGGGTCTACCCCGTCCTCCCCACCCTGCCTGACGCCCCCGACTGCCCACACTACCCACAGTGCCCCTGCACTCTGGAGCTCAGGCCCAGTGAGGGCTGCCATTTTACAACATAGTTGCACTGCTCAAAGGATCCGGCCGGCTTTGGGAAGGGATGGGCTAAACCCATGCCCAGGTTGATGCTTCTGCGGGGGTAGGAACTGGGGTTAACTGACCACCATGGGATTGTTGTAGGTCAACCACTCATTCTTCCCAGAAGCAGAGACTCTTAAATGTTTACTGAGGACCAGGGTCAGCCCGGCATGGTTAGGGCTGATGTGTGCATGCCCGTCTGTTCCTCCTTAACCCTCTCTCCTTCCCTCATGCCCCACTTCACTCTTCTTTCCTCCTTTTCCCCTCCTTGTGCAACATTTACTTCTATGGAGTGTGCGTGTGCACATGTACGTGTGCATGCATGTACGAGTGTGTTCCAGTCTTCATCCACAAAGCCCCTCCTTTCACTCCAGCCAGAGCCTAAATGCAGGAAATCAACGCTGGTATGAATGTGGTGAGACAACAGAGACCGTTCCATCTCTGGAAAAGACTGTGTTAAGAACCAGGGAAACATGGGAATAACACAGCCCGAAATCTGGCCATCCAGGTCCATCTCTTTTGCTTAAGCCTTTCAAACCCTCACCTGTTTGATTTGTGGATGAGAGCACTTGTCTGTTTAATGACAGTAAGTAGCAAGAGTATAAATTCACAGATTCTCAGATCCAGAGGGAACCTTTGGGATGATCAAGTTTAACCTCTATGGGTAAAGTGGTCAGCTCGTGGTCATACAGCCTGTTAGCAAGGCCCTCAGCCTAGATCCATTGACTGTAGGTCCAGGACTCTCTTGATTGGGGAACACTTTCTCCCTAACTCTTGGAAACTGAAACCATCTGTTATCTTCCTAACGTAGTTAGTACTGCACTATTTAATGTATCAGGTCATCTGCTAACTTTCTTTTAACCAAATGTTCTTCATGGGCAATCTGCGTAGAACCCCGATATATCAGATAAAGGTTGAGCCACCCTATGAAAGTGTGGACGGGAGACTCAGAACCCAGAGTCAGGATGGGAGTACTCTTCAGAACCCCTGGGGCTCCTGGATGTCCGCAGTCCACGGCTACCTCCAACATCGCTGGTTGCAACAGTGCCAGCAACACACTGTCAAATCCGTCTCTAAAACTTCTTTGCTATCACAACTAGAAAAGGGGTCTTCAGTCTTTCCTTTTGAGATGCCAAGAGTTTCGAGTGCAGAGTTTCTAGGTGAACAAAACCAAGATCTCATACACCAGAGCCGAGCAGAACCACTCTTTAGAGTTAAACGGATCGTCAACAATTTCAAGTAATGTTTACTGAAGCCACAAATCCAGAGGGGGACTTGGTGATCTACTCTAGGGTCATCAACACGTCCACAAAGGTTGTGACCACAGGAATAACAAAACATAGCAGGTAGACAGCCGTTCTGCCAAACAGCCTGCTACGAATTTCCCTTCTTGTGAGCCAGTGTGAACAGGTGACACCGTGGAGGGGACTGGACTGTGGTTCTACCTTGAATGGTAGAGTCCAAGTACAGAAAACTGCCTTTGAGGGTGGCCTGGTCCCAACCTTGCCCTTTTCCCATTTCTTGGAATCAACATGCTGGAACTTCTCCTTCCTGGAAGCATTAGAAAGGTCTTTCTGAAAATTAAGATGCCCATCAACACGGGTGAGCACACACACAAACATGCAACCCCTCTTCCCCGACTCCAGAGTTCCAGGAAGGCATCTGTGGTTATTTGAAAACAATTACAGAGAGGGAGCTGAAACCGGGAAGTGAGATCACGGTACCGCAGGATCTACTGTGTGAAGAATCAGGTTACAGGAGCTGGGAGACTCCGAACGCCGAGGAAGGGTGGTGAGGTGAGAATGTTCATTGTCTGATTTGACCTCTGTATACTGTATATATCTACTGAGATATGGCACAGTGGCCCTAAATGTGTACAGGTGTTATATATTAATCAAAAACTTCAGGAGGGGCAGATATTGCAGAGAGAACAGAGGCCTGTGTTCCTGCAGTGAAAGCATGGGGTGACAACGGAAGCTGGGCCCCATGTCCCCAGGCCTTGGGCACGTGTGCATCCATCAGCGAGAAGCAAAGACAGTAAAAGGAGTAACAGGCCGCAGAGCTCCCAGGCCTGTGGAGGCCAGGCGGAGCCCAGGTGTCTGGGAAAGGATCTGTGGCTTCCCTGGTGCGCACTGGCTTCTGCTCTCTACTGTGGCAGGCTGCGCAGGTGCAAAGGAGGCAGCCAGTCCTTCCCTTGCCTCGACCACCTGGAGCTCCCTTGTGACCAGGAATCGGCATCACTGCTTCTCATCACTTCCTGTATTCACATGATCGGTCCTCTGGGGGGACTTCTTTGGGCACTGGCTTCTAAAATAGACTTATTTCAAATTGAGCTGGAAGGACTACTTTCTCACAATTTTCTACAAAGGCAACGCTCTCTATTACGTTTGTAAAAACAGGCTGGATTCAGGACAGAGTAGCCCGTCAAAGAATGCCAACGTCTCTTTCCAAGGAGGCCATCACAGGCAAGAGGGCTTTTCAAGGTCAAGATTCAGGTCTTCTCTTAGCCTTCTCTGCCTCCATCGCTGCTGAGACTCTATTGTCCACAACTCCGGCAGGGCCGGTCCCATAATGACCTAGAAGTCGTTAAGGAACGAGCGACCAGGCTCCAGGGCTGGCTGCATGTTCCCTGCCCGCATTGAGCTCTTGCTCACACCTAACAGTTCTGGATGCCCTGTATCCTCACACACATTTTCTCTCTACTCTTGCGGGAGCTCACAGGGCAGGGATCATGTGCTACTCAACTCCCTTCTTCCCAAAACTATGTACAGTGGGGTTCCATCATGCTCACTGCATGGCAACCCACAGTGAGAGTCATCTGTAGCAAATGCACGGCTCATTTACCCTAGAGGAGCTTAGGCTGCAGGAATGGTTACGGGCTGGTCTAGAGAAGCCTCTGAGAACACGGAGGACAAGAACGGATCATGAACTGGTACACTAGTAGCTACAGAAACCACAGGAAGGAACAGCCGTGGGACCCTTTGACTCAGCCGGGAGTTTAGAGCCGTGGGAAGAGCGATTCCAGGGCAATGAACGCTGGTTGCAGTGAGGACGCTGTGGCGGGGGTGAGGAAGTTTGAGCTGTGGCAGTGAGCAGTCAGGCTCCCCTCTGCTAAAGAGAAAGGTGTAGCAGTCACATTTTCTAGTCTGTGTACTTGATACTTGGCCTTCTGGGGTCCTGCTGACCCTGGAGAGACTGCCAATACAAACATGAACATTTACACCACTTACATATCAGCTCCTCTCCCAACACTCCTCCCACGAAATTCCTCTTAGTAACGTCTGTCCAAGAAGAAATACCCCATCTATTTCCTTGCGGAGTTTCCAGCTGTTTTGCGGTGAGATGGGCGCAGGTGTTGGTCTGCACAGTGACAGGGTGGACGGGCAGCCTGCTGCATCCAGGGCAGCCATCTGCAGTGCGCCTGAGCTCCTTGACCCCTGAGGGGGAACTCAGGCATCCACACCACACATCTCCTAACCTTGGCTCTGTCCAGTTAGTATAAACCTACGCATGTGCTAACACTATCGGAAAAAAGATGACAGAGAGGTTAAGAGAGTGGTGACCTCTGGGGAAGGGAAGGCAAATGTGACTGTGACAAGGTTGCTATCTTTAACCTGGATATTCACTTTATTATTATTGTTTAAGCTGTGAAAATAAACCTTAGACATTCTTGGGTATATATGACACATTTCACAACTGTTTAAAAATTCAACATAGTAGAAAGACATAAAACGCAGTTTAGGACAGGGCTTAGCTGGGAATAGCACTTATGCAGGCGTAGTAATGTAAACGCTGAATGATGACATAGGTGTAGGGAGAGATACGGATGGGGCATGGAGGGGATAGGGAGTAGAAGAGGCTAGATTCTTCCATCCCAGTGGGAAGTAACAGACAATGCCTGAAACTAAACCATTTACAAGGAACAATACGGGCACACTGTATAGCAACATGAAGGGCAATTTTATCATCGAAGTAAGTGAAAGGGCTAACAGTGATTGTGAGCATGGGCAGAGGAGAGGGGAAAGGGAGATAACGCAAAGCTGAAAGACTTCTTCATACCAAATCTCAACTCCATAAACCACACATAAACATCTTGAGTAGAACTTAAAAAACATAAAACATAGCATTTCATTGTGGAAAACAATAATACAAGGGGGGTCATCAAAAAGTTAATGGAAAACGTACATTATGAAAAAACTCTGCATGGATTTCAAAATTTTTTGCACCAAAATAAACTTTGCTTTTAATTCTATTTTCCAAAAACTCTCTGAAACCTTCGGGATACGTTGCAAACAAACATCTTGAGACTGCCTCTTTGTGGTCGGAGATGAAAATCTCTGCTACAGAACCCTACATAGAATGGAAGCCACACAGACAGAAGTGTGGCTGCTACGCTAGAGAGGCTGAGCTCCGACTCAGAGAGAGCTGGTGGATGACAAGAGGGCGGGCCCACAGGACAGGAAGGGGGCAGTAAAACCGGTTCATGAGGTGAGGGGGGAAGAGGCCTGTGGCTCCCAGGTAGAGTGTGGCTGCACACCTGGGTGCTTTTACAGGTGCACGTGCTACCCTATTAGCTGGATTTATCAGTAGACATTGGATGAATTCATCTCTACCTCTAAAAGTTTATGCATCGAAGATGAACACAACAATTCTATTGGTAGTCAATTTCTCATCAGGAAAATGGGAAATATTATTTGATGTGATTTTATAGACAAACCGAAATGATTTACACTTTGGGTTTCTAGAAGTTCCTTCAAAAGCATGATACTCAAGGTTGGAACCACAAGGGAAATAATTGAAGCCTATTACCTTACTCAAATATATCACTTTACCGAAATATATTACCTTACTAAAATATACATTACCTCACCAAAATTTTAAATTACCAGAAAAATTTTAAAGATGGTAACACCTAGAAGTGGCCTGTAGGTAACCCAACAGGTATTCCTATGTTCATGGAAATTTGAACTGGTTTGTCCTTTTGGGAGACAGATCTGACAGGACGCAAGAAGAATCCAGACAAAATGCTTACAGGTATTTGGATTTATATAGAAAGATGTGCACAAGGCAGTTCTCCACAGCTAGTCCTTAAAGTACTAATTATATATTTAAATTTCTATTATTTATTTGAAAGGTGGAGAGACAGACAGACAGAAATGACAGTAACTGTGCAGCTGCAGGAGCCCAGGTATGAACTCAGGTGACTACAGTTTCTCAAACTTCTGTTTGTGACCCACTGGAGAGTGATGACCAAAGGGACAAAGAAAATGGAAGAGAGAAAATAATCAACGAAGGAATTCATGAAAATTTCCCAAACCTAAAAAGCTGTGTTTCCTAAGTACAATCGTTCTAAGAGTCCAAATACAGAAAAGAGAAAAACACATGGAAACACCTTGGTGAAAGTTTCTAACACTGCGATCCAAGAGCAGAGCCTCTGAATTGTCAGAGGACTGAAAAGAAGCCACACAGGATTAGACAGCAGAACGACTTTGGACCATGGAACAGCAACATCAGAAAGCTGTTTCTATGGATGCAATGATGAGATACTGAAACCTGATGTAGCACAGAGGATGTTATAAATATACTCAGAGAATGGCTGCAAGGGAATATGGATGTAACGAGGGGATCAGAGGTAAAAATTAAACTGTTTCCCAAAGGGACATAAAGAGATAAAACTTAGAACCAGGAGCGTAAGCATGCTGTTTAGAAAACTGGAGGCACATATTGAAGCAAGGGTTCAGGATGAAAACGGTGGTGCCCGGGGGTAGGCAGAGGCGCAAGGGTTTCCTTTTCTTGCAAAAAATCAACAGAGCTTGGTGTTTTACAGCATATACATTCATGACCTCAATTAAAATAAACAACTAAGGGGAAGACCTGTGGGCTTGGTTCCTAGTTGTAGGATCCCGAGAAATCTCTTCCTGTCTCTTCTGGGTGATGGAGACCGTGTCATGTGATGGCTGCTGTGTGAAAATTCAAGGGTGAGTAATGAAATGCTCTAGGGCACACATTGGTTGGTGCTCATCCAACAACCTGGGTTGGCCTGGGGTATACTACTGACTTTCCACTGACAGGCGACTTTGCTTTTCCCTGTAGGAATAAAGCAAGGGATTCAGCCCCAATGTGGAGACAGCAGGTCTGCAGCGAAACTAGCCACCACTGCCGCAGTCCCCACACCACATTTCTGGTTTTATCAGCAGCAGAAAAAAAATTCTACCTGTTTTTCTAAAGCCATCAATACAGAAACACTCCCCCTTCCCAACATAGTCTTGAAATGGAGTCAAGAGGCCGGCGCCGTGGCTTAACAGGCTAATCCTCCGCCTTGCGGCGCCGGCACACAGGGTTCTAGTCCCGGTTGGGGCGCTGGATTCTATCCCGGTGGCCCCTCTTCCAGGCCAGCTCTCTGCTATGGCCCGGGAAGGCAGTGGAGGATGGCCCAAGTGCTTGGGCCCTGCACCCGCATGGGAGACCAGGAGAAGCACCTGGCTCCTGGCTTCGGATCAGCGAGATGCGTCAGCCGCAGCAGCCATTGGAGGGTGAACCAACGGCAAAAAGGAAGATCTTTCTCTCTGTCTCTCTCTCTCGCTCACTATCCACTCTGTCAAAAAAAAAAAAAAAAAAAAGAAATGGAGTCAAGAGTTCACAATGCCCTTGCTAATTCATTATGTTACATTTGCACAGATACTCATATCCAAAACGCTAAGCACTGACATATACATAGAACACAGATAACTCCGTTCTGTTGGAAAACACCCACAGCAATAGTTGGGCAGCCTATAGCCAAAGGTTTTGGTAAATAATCAATAACAGTAAAGTGTGAAAAGGACACGTCAACACTGTTTACTTGCCATAGTTACCAGAGGAACCAGCGATTTCCTCCCTGCCAAGTTCTTCAGTGAAGACAAAGAATTGATTGCCAGGACTCAGCTGAAGCAGCCCCCACATCTCTTCGTGTACTCATGGCCAGAAACAGCCGACACAGAGCGTAAGCAGGAGCAGGACTTCTCAGGAAAAGACCCAGAGCTGGAGCAGAGAGCGCGCGGGAACAGCGCCGAGCCACCGCCCGTGTTTACCACCGTCCTCGGAAGGGAGGTGACAGAGAGTTCTGAAATCTTGTCAACCAAACTGAGAAAAACCCATCAACACCCGTGCGACAGGGCCAGGGAGGCACCCACGTCCTCCCAAGGCTGCCCAGTACAGTACGACTTTGTGGGAGAAACGTAACGTGTACTTCCACATTTTCTGCATTTCCCCCCCACTTTCTTGCTTTGCAAATTCCAGACATTTTTTTTTTTTTTTGACAGAGTGGACAGTGAGAGAGAGAGACAGAGAGAAAGGTCTTCCTTTACTATTGGTTCATCCTCCAATGGCCGCTGTGGCTGGCGCGCTGCGGCCGGCGCACCACGCTGACCCAAAGCCAGGAGCAGGTACTTCTCTTGGTCTCCCACGCGGGTGCAGGGCCCAAGGACCTGGGCCATCCTCCACTGCCTTCCTGGGCCATAGCAGAGAGCTGGACAGGAAGAGGGGCAACCAGGACAGAATCCGGCGCTCCGACCAGGACTAGAACCTGGTGTGCCGGCACCGCAGGCAGAGGATTAGCCTAGTGAGCCACGGTGCTGGCCTACAAATTCCAGACTCTTGTGATCTAGAAAAACCCAAGACTCAAGGTTTCATCACGTGCATTTCAGCTGGTCACACTCTGTGGGCTTTGCTTTGGTCAATGCACTTCAGGTGACAGCAGGGGAGTGGACTGAGGGAAGGGGATGGCTGGAGGTGAACTCCCAGGGGCTCACTCTTTGGGGAGGCAGGGCAAATGGGTACACATCTCCGCAGAGCCGAGAAAAGCACAGTGTGCGTGCATGTGTTCTATCCCATTCATGAGGATCCAAGTGACCATGGGAAAAGGGTGACGATGGGACCTGCTCACTCACTAGCTCTGTGACATGGGCAAATCATTTTCACTGTCCTCCATTGTAAAATGGGTATCATCCCCACCCCTCTCTGGTTTTCCAAATTTACTGAACAGATCTAAAGGTCTCACACTCGTGACGTACCAGACCACAACACTTTTGCACACTTTGTAAAGCCCTAGCACCAATAAGCACAGATGATGGCTTTTTTCTCAGACCACATAAATTACAGCGGCGCCATCTCAGAAGAAGTAAACTGCTAACTTTAATCCCAGGCAGGGGCTTGAAATCTATCTCCTGCCACCTCTATCCCTTCCACGTAGGTAGGATAGATTCAGGGGCTCATCAGAAACGTCTCCAAGGAAAGCTACCTAACTGCCCAGAGCCGATGACTGTAAAATGTAACAATTCTAGACATTGCCATGTCATTCCCCAGACACTCAGACACAGAAACACAGAGACAGAAAAGGAGGGAACAGAATATCTGATCAGAATTAATCGTGGAAGCTTCTCACTAGAGGCTCTAGCTATGATTGTGAAGAACATGCGTGTCCCTGTGAAGAGGGTGGCAGCATAGTTTGCAAGTCAAAACATTAGCTTCTGCTTCAGAATATTCCTGAAGCCCAGGGCACTCTGCGGAGGGCAAACCACTGTTGATAGAGAACTACTTAGAACAGGAGCTAAAGAGAAGTGGATTCAGAGAAGATATTGAAGAGGGAGGAAGGAAATCTTTTTCTTGCCCACTGTCAGTTAACCACATTCTCTGGCAATGGGTCCGTTTCTCAAATGCCTCTGTGCAAATTCTGCTCAATTTGATGAAATAACTTGCATTAGAAATGCGTTCTCTCCACATTTGCAGGATACAAACACCAACTTTGACAAAGCGCGTGCGGTGCTCATTTTCAAGTAAAAACCAGTGACCACTTACTAAGAACATGCAAGGAAATGTATATTCTGCAAACAAAAACATGGAACCCAGGTCAGTATGTTACCAGAGAAGCAAAGGGGCCTTGTCTTCACACAAGAAAGAATTCAGGCGTGAGACTGAGAGCAGGGGAAAGCAACATAGCAAGGTGTATTAGGGTAGGGACATCCATAAGAACGTTCTCTAGACAGAACCTGAGGGGGAGTGCACAGTTCACATTTAGGCTGGGGCTTTTAAGGGGATGGGTCTTGCCTTCCCGGGCCACAGCAGAGAGCTGGACTGGAAGAGGAGCAACTGGGACAGAATCTGGTGTCTAGACTAGAACCCGGAGGATTAGCCAAGTGAGCCGCGGCACCGGCCACACACCTCCTTAAAGGAGCCTCTCCTGAGTGCAGAGGAGCCGTCTTGCCTAGGTACAAACCTTGAGTCTTTTAATTTGCTGGTAGTGAGATCTTAGGCAAAAGACTTGACCTCTCTTTCCTTGGTAGTTGTGTCCACAAAATGGACGAATTACACCTGCCTTATGGGGTAACATAACTCCTTATGGGGAGCCCTTAGGACAGTAACCAACCCAAAATAAATGCTTGATAATCTGTTATACAGAGAAATAATTTCCTAACTCTATATGTTTTCTTAATCTTTCTTTCTTTTTTCTTCTTGGTGGTAGTGGATTTTATTTGCAAAGTCAGTGATTCAAGGCCTTGACTCTAAAGAAGTCAGAAGCCTCCATGGCAACAGATAAGGTTTTTTTTTTTTTCCCCTAGGCTGCTGGCAGAGCTATTGATCTTCAGGCAAGCTTGTGCAGATGGCAGGAAGCACGGATGCTGGGTGCGGTGTTTTCTCCATCCAAACAGCAGACAGTGACTTTGCCAGGCAGCGTGAGCCTTGCCAAGCTGCACCGCCAAGTTCCAGAGTTTTCTTACAGTTGTCCTTTTGCCTGGCAAAGGTTTCCACCATTTCAGAGATGGCACGTTCCTGTCCCTGCTCTCAGCCCTGCTGCTCCGAGACAGGGAGCAACTGGAGACTTGCTGGACTGAACCCTGTTTCTAAGGCTGCTGTCACAGTCACCTGGGCTGGTCCACACATCCATCCATGAAGTCCTTGGCAGGAGGCCATGCAGAAATTCTGGTCTGGGGTGGCCATTTCCACTCCACAGCTGACTGAGACCAATTAACATGACCTTTGGGGGCAGGGGTTTGGCCTGGTGGTTGAAACCCAGCATCAGAGTGCCTGCATGTGTGTCCTGCCTTTGGCTTTTCACTCCGGCTTCCTGGGAGGCAGCAGAGGATGCTCGAGTACTTGGGTTCCTGCCACCCGTGTGGGAGACCTGGATTGAGTTCCATGCTCCTGGCTTTGGCCTGGTCCAGCCTGGTGGTACAGCTTCAAGCCTGACAAAGTCTTCCCGTACGGGATGTGAGGGTCAGGTAGTCAGGCTGCATCCCTCCCCTGGGTGCTAAAAATGCTAGGCTAGGGCTGGCACCATGGCTCACTTGGTTAATCCTCTGCCTGCGGCACCGGCATCCCATATGGGCTCGGTCACTCCTCTTCCAGTCCAGCTCTCTGCTGTGGCTCGGGAGGGCAGTGGAGGATGGTCCAAGTGCTTGGGCCCTGCACCCACATGGGAGACCAGGAGGAAGCATTTGGCTCCTGGCTTTGGATTGGCACAGCAGCAGCCATGGCGGCCATTTGGGGAGTGAACCAACGGAAGGAAGACCTTTCTCTCTGTCTCTCTAACTACCTGTCAAATTAAAAAAAATATTTTTAAAAAATGCTAGGCTAGTCAGGGTCAGAGAAGGTGTAGCTCCTTTGCAAAATTGCACAAGGATGTGGTAGTGGAGACCTGGATTTCTTTCTTTTTAAAAAAGGATTTATTTATTTGAAAGGCAGAGTTACAGAAGGGGGTGGAAGACAGAGGGAGGGAGGGAGGGAGAGGGAGAGGGAGAGGGGGAGGGGGAGGGGGAGAGGGAGAGGGAGAGAGGGAGAGAGGGAGAGAGGGAGAGATATCTTCCATCCACTGGTTCACTCCCCAAGTGGCCACAATGGCCAAGGTAAAGCTAGGCCAGAGCAGGGAACTAGGAACTTCTGGGTCTCCCACACAGGTGCAGGGGCCCAAGTACTTGGGCCATCTTTTGCTGCTTTCTCAGGCCATTAGCAGAGAGCTGGATCAGAAGAGGAGCAGCTGCAACTTGAACCAGTGCCCATAAGAGACTCTAGCATTGCAGGCACAGCTTTACCTGCTATGCCACAACACTGGCCCCAGGAAACCTGGATTTCTTGCAGGTTGTCAACCATGTGCCCCCCCCCCTTTTTTAAAGATTCATGTATTTATTTGACAGGCATAGTTAGATAGAGGCAGAGGCAGAAGCAGAGATATATATAGAGAGAGGTCTTCCTCTCCCCAACCAGGTCTCCCTGGTTCATACCCCAAATGGCCTCAATGGCCAGAGCTGTGCCTGACACCAGGAGCTTCTTCTGGGTCTCCCATGTGGGTGCAGGGGCTCAAGGACTCGGGCCATCTTCTGCTGCTTTCTCAGGCACATTAGCAGGGAGATGGATTGGAAGTGGAGCAGCAGGGACTCGAACCAGCACCCTTATGGGATGCCAGCACTGTAGGTGGAGGTTTTACCTGTTACACCACAGTGCTGGTCCCTCCATGCGCCCTCTTCATGGCAAAATAGTGGCCATATATTAGGGCAACTGCTTCTCCCCTCTCCCAGCTCTTGCCGTTTGGTGGAGCTGACTTCATTCTCTGCTTCAAGAGTGGGTTTTAGCTGAATCAGGGTGTCTCCCAGCCATTGTGAGTAGGCCAGAGAGGGACAAGGGGCCTCACAGCACATCAGTGTGAGCAGGGCCAAGCAGGGCAGTCTCTGAGACTGTGTGGCTGAGACACACACAGGAGGCAGCAGAGCTCTGGCCTTCATCTCTCTACTGTGAGGAGTGAGAAACCAAAGCCCATCTGCAGGAGGAGGCAATGGAAAAATCCCAAGACTTCAGAGTATAGCCTGGGCTCTGAACCCAGGTGCACCTGAATCCAGACTACACTTGAACTCTGTTACTTATATCCTTGAACCCAGGCCTCTTTCTTTAAGACTTAGTGGAGGGTTAAGCTTATGATTGTAAGATTAAAGTATGTCATTGTGAAAATTTAAAAGAAAGAATAAGAAAAGGAGAATGAGGGCAGGGTGGGAAGTATCACTAAACACCTACATCTGTACATAGGAAATCTATGAAATTTGTTCACCTTATAAAAAAATTTTGAAGAAAAAAAAAAAGCTGGGTTGGATTGGATTTTTTTCCATTGGTGATTCACAGATCCCTGAGCACCTGCTGAGATTCCATTGCTCCTAAGCCAGGCAGGAGATGTGACAGCTCCTGGGGAAGGAGGTGACAAAACACCAGGCTCTTGTTCCTGCCATGCCCCCAGTGCCTTGGGAAAGAAGATGCCTGCACGAGAAACCAAAGTTCCAGCAACAGGACTTCATGTGACAAAGCAGAGGAGGCCGACAGACCACTCCAGAAGTCAAGAGGCCAAAACCAGGCTGAGGAGCTGTCTCTCTGTGAGAGCAGCACCTTCAGGCAGAGCGCGCCCAAGCCCTGAATGCCAACTCCGCATCTTCGAGCCTTCTTGGGAAGACCACTGTAGTCATTAAACATGTCATCAGCCCTTTAAGAGCTTTGTTGAGCACCTAGGATGTGCCACACACTGTGGACAACACGGTGAGCGAGAAGGAGAGGGAGCTTACACCCCAGTGAGGCAGACATCACCCGGAGGGTGCCAGCTTGCTACACGGCAGCCTGGTCCCGAAAGGAAGGTCTAGAAGCAGAAGGCTTTGGAAGATGTCAAGAGGGAGGCAGAGGAACTTTCCAGCAGAGACAACATCATGTGCGAAGGGCATGTCCCAGTCGGACGAAATGGGAGGGAGACCTTCCCAATGGAGAGTGGGCAGGTTCAGAATAACAGAAAAAGAGAGAGAGAGACAGCCAGAGAGAGGGAGGGAGGGAGTACAGAAGGACCAAGCCTTTGTTGGATGTTAAGGAGTTCCACCTCTCTCTTAAGAGCTAAGGAAATCACGATGAGTGGCTGAGGGCCAGGGGCACCAGGCATGGGCCTCATCTCCTGCGGTGGGATCTAGGAAGGGGTCTTTACTAACTCCAAAGCCTGGACCTCCTGGAACGTGAAGCCTGTTCACAAGCTCAACTCGAGTGTGAGCACCCCAGACCGCCTAGCTTCTAGAAGCCGGTGGTGGAAGCCTCATGCCCCCAGCTATCCTGGGCAGATGGCAGAAAGGTTAAAGGCTTCAGTGTCAAATGCCCTGAGTTCCAAATCCAAGCTCAGTGCCTTACAAGCTGTGTGTTTTTGAGCAGGTTTGCAACCTCTCTGAGTCCATCTCCTACACTGTAAATTGGGAATAATACCTAATTTGTTGTTTGAAGGTTTATCAGTGAACACATGCAACAGGCCTAACACAGAGGATGTGTCCTGTGTTTTCCAAACCCTTCACAGGGTTCTGAGTCACCCACCTGAGCCACATGTGAGAACAGAAGCCAACACAGCATTCCAAAGTCAAGTCCTAGGTTTTTGCATCAACTTATTTGCTTGGTCAAAATAATTCACTTGAGAGGGATTCAAGGAGGCACATCCATTCCTTAGTGTGTTGGGTAATCACTTTTCCTAGCCTTTCCTGGCAGCTTGCTGAGATAAAGCAGAAGGAAGAAGGCCCAGGAAATGGACCAAGCAGCTGGGGGAGACATCTTTGGGGACTTGAGGGTACGGACCACGAACAAGCAGCAAAGACTCCAGGCAGGGTCTCTGAGTCACAAGCCAGAGCCAGTTTCCAACCCTTAGGGGAAAGAGCCTTGGAGCACCAGGTGCATCCCCCTCACAGCCCCAGGGTGGGGGGTGTGTCCTCAGGCAGATGGGCGGCACAGGGCCCAGGAGACACTCCTGGAACACAGTCTCTTTTAAAGCTCACAGAGCCTCTGAGGAGCAATTTATAGCTTCTGCAATGCATTCCAATGAGTCTGTTTGCAATTTCATCTCTGGCCATGCAAATTCAATACTTGGCACCATTACCAGGGTGAGAGTGGAAGGTGAAGACGCGGGCAATTTTCGTACAAAATGCTCCTTGTGGGCGGTTCTGGGGAGAGCAGGACATAGCTGAGAAAGAGCCTTTGTTCTGTCTGATTCCTCCCTCTTCCACCCAGTCCTCAATGCAGCATGGATAAGAATCCTGCAGTCTAATTTGTAGATCAAACACATTATTAAATGTGAGAATTAGAAGCGACAAGTGAAATACCCCATTCAAAATGCTAATAGTCATTAAACCATGCCTGTCTTTTATGACAGACAAACCAAAAGCCAGCTAAAGATGCACGCAGCAACTGTCTGCTGACATGTGTGCCTAGCAACCCCAATTAGACAACCAGAGCAGGCCTGGGGTTAGAGGGGATGGCTCTTGATTGGTCCTATGACCTTTAAACTTACTGTGCTGGATGAATACCATATTTTTAATTAAAAACAAGCAGGAGAATATTTGGCTCAGAGGTTAATAAACTCACATCCCACATCAGAGGGGCTGGGTCAGAGTCTCAACTCCATTCTCAATTCCAGCTTCCTGCTAATTTTGCTTGGAAGGTAGCAGGTGATGGCTCAAGTGGTTGGGTCCCTGCTACCCATGAGGGAGACCTGGACTTAGACCTGGCCCAGTTCTGACTACGCCCAGCATCTGAAATTGAACCAGCAGGTGGGATAGATCTCTCTCTCCCTCTCCCTCGCTCCTTCTTTCAAATATATAAATAAATAAAGGTCAAAGTAAAAATGCAGGTGGCACCAAGGGAAAGGTTTCAACAAGATGAACATCAGGACCAGGAAACCCAAACTTGGAGTCTCCCCCAAACTCCCAGCTCCTCTTCTCACATGACTTCTCACTTGGTAGAGAGCAGGCCATTAGGTCTAAGCTAGACTTGTACCAAGGTTCCAGGGCTGCAAAGGAGAGGCCACTGCAGAAGAGTCCTTGGACCTGACCACCTGCATCCATGGGGTGTCTGAGCTGCGGTCCCAGCACCACCCCTGACCAATGCCTTCGTTGACCTGCATTCGGTGGTGAGTAACCCTCTTTCAGCTGGAGTGGTCCAAGACCGAGTCTGACTGGTTGACAGTGAGTGCTCCCCGCGAGGACTTGAGCCTCACACCCCACAGTAGGTGGCCACTGTATCCAACACAGAGGCAAACTCCCCTGCTGTCTCATCCTTTCCTCTTTCTGTCCCTGCTGGGGGAAGTCACGCCAGCCTTCAGTTCTAAGTGCACACAGCACCTGGTCACAATCACTGATTGTCAGGATATAGGTGAGGCTCAGGCAGAAACCCTGTCCATCTCCTCCCTGGTCAGTACCGGGTGCTTCATGTCCCAGGCCTCCCTGGTCACCAGTAGACCAGTGAGGGGCTTTTGCCCAATGTCTCAAAGCTCACCAAACAAGAACAAAGCCCGACCAGAAATAAAACTGAACATGTTGATTTTTCTGGATGAAATTTTGAATGCAACCAACATTCATGGGGCATTTGCTAGCATCCAGTAACATCATACCAGGGACTTACTAATAAACCCCTAAGAGAGACTTTCCAAAGGTCAAAAATACAGGAATTGAGAAAAGCACTTGTGTATTCCTTGTCGATGTGCAGGCAGGGTGGTAAGTGACTTTCCTTGACCTTTGTTTATTGAAATAGATTTGCAGGCACTCACATACCACATGCACTTTGGCCTAAAGATCCTCTATGCAATTTGAGAAGAAAATAGGAATTTGTACGAAAAGGTTTTATGGAAAGCAAATGCAATTCTGCATAAACAATCCATGGTCAAGGCCAATATAATGAGCCAGCAACATCCTACAAAGAGTAGCATTTCCCTCTGTACTACTGTGCAAAACCTTTTAGATAACCACACAGTCATGAAAATCTCAGAAAAACATTTTGTGAAGTCTCACTTTCTGTTCGCTTGTTTTTGGCTCTTGTTTGAGGTGATTTTTTGAGGCACACATACGTCTTTAACATTTTGAGTATTTAAGCATCCTAGTTCTTGGACCAAAACTTCTACTGGTATGTGAATTCACTTGGAGTCACAGCACCTGCAGGGAAAGGCACCAAGTCCAAAGATGAAAAAGGATGATGTCATAACCACCTCTAACCATTCATTTCTTCATCTATGCAATTGGAATGTTGGCTGTGCATAACTCATGGATGATGAGAGATTAAGACAAAGAAAACACAAATGCTTCTCAAATTTAAGTGCTAAGTAATGTATGGCTGTATAGTGCTTAGTAGCCAGAGTCTAATTTTGGATTTATTTGGCATCAAGGTGCCTTCTTTCTCTATGGGGCCCTTTCTTCCTAATGGATGTCTACACCAGGGGGCCCAGATTCTCACATTCACACAACACCTGTCTCAGCAGCTGCAGCTGACACCTGCACCCATGGGGTGTCCGAGCTGCGGTCCCAGCACCACCCAATTTCTTCTTCTTTCACTGTGCACATGTCGAGATCTCTCTCAAACCTTCCCTGTCTTTCCATTTCTACAGGTACCACTACGTCCAGCCCCCCCATTTCCTGTCCTTGGTTCTCAAGATAATCATAAACTCCCTACCAGGGAGGAGAGGGCCCTATGGTCTTGGCCCATGCATTCCATCCAGCCCTAGGCCAGCTTCTCCCTGATGTTTCAAAAACAGGGAGAAGCCACAGCCCTAGGGATAGGCTCCAGGTCCCAGGTCGCTCCTCAGGGCCTTTGCTCTGCCCTGCTGGTCACCCTGTTAGCACCAGCACTAACTCTGTGTGGCTACAAATGGTGGTTTTCTGTCTCTCACGCTACATTCTGAGATCCTGGATGAACCTTACCCTGCTCAGGGCCGTTTCTCCAGCTTACGTGTGGTGCCTGGCACAGAGCACGCCAGGGCATTATTGGCTGGAGGAATGAAAACTGGCCAACATCCATGGTATATGCAGAAGAGTGAAATTCTTCGCCATGTTCAAAAAATTAACTCAAGATGGATCTAAGATCTAAATCCAAGACCTGAGACTATGAAATTCCTAGAAGAAAATGGAGGGAAAACAATTCAAGACATTGAAGTAGGTGATGGCTTCTTGGATAAGACCTCCAAAGTGCAGGCAACAAAAGCAAAACTCAGAAGCTTCTGTACAGCAAAAACAAAAACAAACAATAGAGCGAAGAGACATTGACAGAAAAAACAGAATATTTGTAAGCTACTTATCAACCCAAAATTAATATTCAGAATACATCAGCAATTTGGAAAAACTCAAGTACAGCAACAAAAATAGATAATCCAGTTAAGAACTGGGCAACGGATCTGAATAGACAGCTCTCAAAAGAAGAAATACAAATGGCCATTAAATGTATCAAAAAGTGTTCAATATCACTAGCTAACAGGGAAATGCAAATCAAAGCCACAATGAGATGTCACCTCACCACTATTAGAATGATCATTATCCAAAATACAGAGGCTGTTGCTGTGGAATACCGGGTAAAGCCGTGGTCTCCAATGCCAGCATCCCATATGGTCTCCGGTTAGAGTCCCGACTGCTCCACTTCTGATCTGGTTCCCTGCTAATGGCCCGGGGAAAGCAGCTGAACACGGCCCAAGTGTTTGGGTCTCTGCCACCCACCTGGAAGACCTGGAGGAAGATCCTGGCTCCTGGCTCTTGGCTTAGGCCTGGCCCAGTGCTGGGCTACTGAGGTCATCTGGAGAGTGAACCAGTGGACAGAAGATCTCTCTGTCTCTCCTTCTCTCTCTGTAACTCTAACTTTTGATTAAATGAATAAATCTCACAAAAACCAAAAATCAAAGACAGATGTTTGTGAGGATGTGGAGAAAGGGGAGTCTTAGATACTGTTAGTGGGAATGTCTGTTACTAAAGCCAGTATAAAAGCAGTATGCAGATTACTTAGACATAGAGAGGCCATACGACGCAGTAATCTCACTACTTGGCACACATCCAAGACACGAAATGATTCTATCAAAGAGATACTTGCTCTACCACGTTTACTGCAGTACTGTTGGCACTAGCCAAGATAAGGAATCAAGCAAGATGTCCATCAGCAGATGAATGGATGAAGAACCTGTGGTCTCTCTTCACTATGGAACACTCTTCAGCCATTCAAAAAACGAACTCCTGTTTCTTGCAGCAAAGCAGAGGGAACTCGAGGACCTCATGCGAAATCAGGCAGACACAAAAAGACAAGTAGCACACGTTCTCCCTCATAGACGTGAGCTAAAAAAATCATTCCACCCGAACAGAGTGGTGACTACTAGAGGCCAGGAGGGGTACTGGTTACAGAAGAAGTTTGTCACAGGTACCAATTCAGAGTTAGACTGAAGGAGTAATTTTCTTGTGTTACATAACCTTGTCGAAAAAGTACAGTCCACAATAATCTAGGACGCATTTTATGAAAAAAAAATAGGAAAAAAGAACTCCAAGTCTTCAATCATAAAGCCATCTCAAAGAAGGAGAACTATCGACTGCCCTGCTTTGGTCAGTACGCATTATATATACACACTGCAATGTCACAGCGTAGTCCGTAAATATGTTTACTTACTGTCAACAAAAAATGTGTTAAAATGAAGTCCTGGAAACCAAGAACATCCACCACCACCAGAGTCCCCCAGGCCTAGGCAGAGGGTTCTGAGATCTTCCCCAGGTTCTTCCTGGTTCTCCATATGAGAACCAGGGCACAGGCTGCAGATTCTTGCTGTCAAACAAATGGCAGCTTTTGTCTTTGGGAGTCTGGGCACGATTCATCCCAACCTTACAAGCCAACCGTCATTAGATCTCACTGTGCAGATGAAGAAATGATGCTGAGTGATATTTATCAGTGCTGTAGTACCATGGGTTAAGGCTCCACCTGCAACAGAAGCATCCTGTACCAGAGTGGTTGTTCGAGCCCTGGCTGCTCTACTTCTGGTCCAGCTCTCTGCCAATACCCACGGGGAGGCAGCAGATGATGGCTGAAGTACTCAGCCCCTGTCACCCATGAGGGAGACTTGGATAGAGCTCCCGGATCTTGGCACTGGCTTGCCTCTGCCCCGAATGTTGCAGCCAAATTTGGGGCGTGAACCAGCAGATGGAAGAACTCTTGTCTCTCTAACTCTGCCTTTTGAATAAGTTGATAAGTAAATGAACAAGTAAATCAATCAATCAATCTTTAAAAAAAAAAAAAAGAGATGATCATCAACTGGTCAGTGTCCACACAGCTGTTAGATGGAAGAGTCAGGGTAAATGTCACAAAGTTGTTTTTTTTTTAATTTATTTATTTTGGGGCAGTGTAGTGTACATACAGTAAAGTGCACTGATGTTAGATGTGGCACTCAGTAATTTCTCCATAGGAATACATGTAAGCCACTGAGAAGTCAAGGTATAAGACATTCTCCTCATTCCAGGAGGCTCCCCCTAATTCTGCAAAGCTTCTTGCCTTCCGGGGCATTCTGCATTCTCCTTTCTCCCACCACAGGTCAGTGTGAGCTTTCTGGAACTCCACACAAGGGCACTCATACGACATGTACTCATCCGTGTCTGGCTCTTTGACTCAGCATTATACGTGTTCATCCAGGATGCTGCAAGTATTTAGTTCCTCCTTCTTCATTTCAGCATTGCATTCTGACATCTGAACACACCACCGTATAGACACCCATTCTGCTGATGGACTTCCGGGTTGGCTCTAGTTTGGAGATGCTAGAAATAGAGCTTGGGTGCCCATGTGCGCACATGCCTTTTCTGGACATGCCCCTCTCTGTCAGCTCCTCCAGGTAGCAGCCATCTCCACTCTTGTTTGCTTTTGCTATAGAAAATGTGCTGTTCTTCAATGTAGCCAAAGGAGCACTGGGAAGGAAGAAGTTTACTGTCTTACATGAAGAACGCGTCCGAGTGACTTCAAGTGTTCTCCCAGAAGCTTTCAATGCTTTCTTGGTGAATTTTTGGAGGCAAAGTGGCAGGAGACCATTCTTACCCACCCAATAAACACATACCAAAGAGCGCACTGCACGTCTTCCACCTTGCGAAGCCTTTCAGAAGTGGCACTGCTCTAGGCATGCTTGAGTTCCCAATGTCAATGGCAAACCACCCCTCCTCCCTTCGAGAATGCACTCCATGCCTCTGTCATACCAGTGACTGTCTTCGGAAGGGACAAATTCTTTCTTCATCCTATATCCTGCTTAACCCTTCTTCTCTGCCAGGCTCCCTCCCTCTCCCAAATCATAATTCACATAAAGCTCTCCCTGATCTATGTTGTAAGCTGACAGAACTGTAACTCGGTGGAAACTTAAGTATAAATAAACCTAATATGAGGGGTTTCCAAAAAGTTGATGTAAAATGCATGCAATGAAAAATTATGCATGGGTTTCACAAATTTTTTGCACCCAAACTCACCTTTTAATCCCATTTGTCCACAAACTGGACAATACACATAAACACACATACACTTAAAAACTGTGTTTATATGAGAATATACCCCAAACTTTGTTTCCCTGAAGGCAAGTTTTAAACACAAAGGCTTCAATTTAATACATATGAAAATTAGGGGTGCGTACTGTGGATGCCAACACCCATATTGGAGTGCCTAGAATTGAGGCCTGCCTCTGCCTCTGCTTCCAACCAAGCTTCCTGATAATGTACCTAGGAGGTAGCAGATGATGACTCCAGTACTGAGTCCCTACCACCCACGTGGGAAACCCAGATGGAGTTTCTGGCTTCTGATTTTTGGCCTGGCCCAGTCCTGGTTGCTGTGTGGGTATCTGGGAAGTCAATCAGTAGATGGAGGTTCTTTCTCTCTCTCTCTCTCCCTCTCCCTCTCCGTGTGTGTGTGTGTTGTCCTGCCTTTCAAATAAGTAAACATAAAAAAATTATTTATATGTGAAAAGCGCAGTTACAGAGAGGCAGATAAAGATATCAACCGTCTGTTGGTTCACTGCCCAAATCTCTACAGTGGTAGGGGGCTGGGGCGGGCCAGGCCAAAGCCCAGAGCAAGGAGCCTCCTCCAGGTCTCCCAGGTGGCTGCAGGGGCACAAGCACTTGGGCCATCCACTGGTGCTTTCCCAGGCAAATTAGCAGGGAGCTGGATTGGAGGTGGAGCAGCTGGGACTCAAACTGGTGCCCACATGGGATGCCAATGTTGCAGGCAGTGGCTCACCCTGCTGCAACACAATGCCGCCCCCCCCCCCCAAAAAAAAAAAGAAATTTGTAAACAGTGCAAAGTCAATCTTTTACACCTAATAATAAATAAAGAAAGGTAAGATCTAGCTTACCTTCTAGATAATTGTTCCAAAGTTAAAGACACAAGCTTAATTTATGAAAAGTAATGGACACATTTTTGTGCTTTCTGATTACATCTGAGCTGTACAACACAGCTCATCTGGGATTTGCTCCATTTCTGGGCCCACATGGCCATCCTTATGTGTCTCTTCAGTCTTCCCATTTCAGAGGTAGGAGGCTAAGTCCCCACGCCCAGCATGGTCACCCCAGGCACACGCAGTCCTTGGAGTGCAGATGTCTCTGTATGGTTTCATTTGAACGAGGTGGAGGATCCAGATGTTATTTACCTGGGCAGCTGGGGGTCCATGGAACAGTTCTTTAGAATAAAGGAGATCCCCTTTTCCCAATCAGCTCATATCCTCACTTCTGTTGTAAACTACAAGCCTTTTCCGTTTCTTCCTATCAACTACTCCCAAGTGTTCCCGGCTGGTTGCTGCCTTTGAATTAGAGACAGCACAATTTTCTCTGCTTCCTTTATGGCAATTCTGAGAGCAATCCACACCTCTGCCAGGGTCCATGGCAATCTGGACAGCAGGAGGGCTTATAAAACACCCGCTAGGCAGCTCCTGTTCCTGGCCTGAGTGCGCCTGCTCTCCCAACAGCTGGGGCTCATGTGGTTTGTCTTCTTGAGGCCACCGGTTTGCGTTTTCAAATGGGCGCTGAAGACATTTAAAAGCCTCCTTCTGGCTCTCAGTTGGAAGAGCTGCTGGCAGTCCTAATGGACACAGCATTACCTTTTACATTTGTGCCTGCTGGATTCAACTGCCTCCACGCAGCAGGTTGCCTGGTCCAAATCAGACCACAACCGGAAGTGCCTCTTCCTTTACAGGATGGTTTCTTCTGCTGTGCAGAAGCTCTCAGGGTTTACTGTTCATTTGAATATTTTTTCAAAACTAAAATAGGCATTAAGTTCTGGTTAGTCCACTCTAAGGGGAAACAAATAATTGTTTTTGCTTCTTAAATTGCTTTTCCATGGAGGCTTTAGAGCAAACCTTGAAACTCTGAACTACAAGGCTTATCCTAGACCCTCGCCCTGCACTTTTTTTCAGCTTTATTGAAGTAGACTTGCCAAATAAAATTATATCCCATTTATAGTGTATAAAGGGATGATCTGACACACGTATCCTTTATGGAACTGACTTAACACATCCATCACCTCACACAGTCCCTCTTTATTTTTTTTTTTTCTTGAGAACACTTAAGATATACTCTCTCAGCGAATTTATTTATGTGCTTATTTGAAAAGTGCAGTGAAAGAGAGAGGGAGGGACAGAGACAGAGAGATCTTCTAGCTGCTGGCTTACTCTCCAAATGCCCACAATAACTCCAGACTGAAATCAAGAGCCTGGAGCTCCATCCGGGTCTCTCATGAGGGTGACAGGAACCCAAATGCTTGGGCCATCACCTGCTCCCTCCCAGGTCCATTAGCAGGAGGCTGGCTCAGAAGCAGAGGTAGGACTCCATCCCAGGCACTCTAATATGGGATGTGAGTGTCCCAAGTGTCCCAAGTGATGGCTTAACTGGTTATGCCACAAGACCAACCCACTTCTTAGCAAAATCTGAATATGCAATGCAGTCTTATTAACTATAGTCACTATTCTGTACATTAGACCTCTAGAACTTCTTGATATTATTACCAAAAATTGGAACTCTCTGAGCAACATCTCCCTACTTCCTCTGCCTAGCCAACCCATTCTACTGATGTCTTTGGGTACAATTATGTTTGTAAAGATTCCACATGTAAGTGATACCATACAGCATTTCTATTTCTCTACCTGGCTTATTCAGCTTAGCATAACGCCCTCCAAGTCCATCTATGCTGTCAAAAATGGCCTGACATACATCATCTGTAATTCACATATATACACAGCAGAGAGAGAAGTGACCATCATTTGTCATCCATACATGACATTCCGCATGTGTCACATTCTCTTTATCCATTCATTTGTTCATGGACCCTGAAATTGTCTCCATATCTTGCCTATTGTGAGTCATACTGCAATGAACATGGGAGTGCAGGCATCTCTTTAATGTACCAGCTTTACTTCTCTTGGCCATCTACCCAGGAGAGAGGTAGCTGTATCAAACTGTAGTTCTCTTTTCAATTTTTTGAGTAGACAACCACACTATTTTCCATAATGGCTATACCAATTTACATTCCCACCAACAACAATGAAGTTTCCTTTTCTCCATATCCTCACTAGCATCTGCTATTTATTTATTTTATAACAATCATCTTAACAGGTATGTGGTGATGTCACACTGAGTTTTCTTTGCATTTCCCTGATTAGAGATTTTGAGCATCTTTTTCTGTACCTGTTGGCCAACTGCATGTTTGGGTTTTTGGTTCTTTTTTGTATGAGTTCCTTGTCTATTTTGGATATGAATCCTATGTGATACTTTTTGTTGCCAAAATTTCCTCCCATTCTAAGCATCACTTTTTCATTTTACTGCTTTCTTTGCTGTGTACAAGTTTCTAGTCTGACTCAGTTCCACTTGGTTATTTTTTTGTTTGCTGCTTGTGCTTTTGGTGTCCCATCCAGAAAATCATCACCCAGACCAACACCAGGGGTCCCCTCACTTTATAATGCAACTTTGGTCTGCTCCTTCTAGGCCCGGGCACCATCCGTACATTCCAGAGCCCCTGAATTCTGGCCACCATTCCATCTGACTCAGCACTTTCAGTGCAGCCCAAGCTCATCATGTGCAAAACCAAATCTGTCATCCGTAGCTCATCCCCAGCCTGGTGCTACACTGCTCCTTAACTCTATCTATGAGACCACTCCGACTTCTGAGGGTAAGCCGGGAAGCCAGGGGTCATCCTGGATCCCCACCTCACTCACCAATTACACATTCATTCCTCCAACCAGTAATTATTTACTAAGCGCCTAAGGGAGCACCAGGCACCAGGCCAGGGGCTGGGGACGTAACACGGAACAGAAGGAGACATGGTCTCTGGCTCCATGGAGCCCGTTTTCAAGGAAAGAGAGAGAAACAAACTAAGTAAAATAAGACAACTAAATGTATACTCACCAACTGCGAGGTGCAACAGAACAGGAAAACATCAAAGAGCTGTGAGGACATCCAAGACAGAAGCCTCCTAAGGGAGACTTTCCATCAGTAGCACACACCTGAGCACTTTCTCAAATGTGTCCCACTTCTTTCCAAAGTATTTCTCCAAATTCACCTTGAGCGCAGGCCACTGTCACCCAGACGAGACATCTAAGCACTCATGTCACCCATCTGTCACCCATCTGGAATCTAAGCACCACGAGGTCAAGCACTTTATACCCTGCTCTGAAGAACATGCAGCATGGACAACAGTGTATGACACAGGGCAGTTGCTCAGTAAATCTTTGCTGCATTAAATGGGGGAGCTTTCTCACAGGGCACAGGTCAGGCACTTGCACCCTCTGTCCTTACCGTTTCCCTCTCTCTTCCACCCTCTCCGACTCCAAAGCCACCCTGGCCTCTGAGCTCTTCGTCTGGCCAAGCTTACACTTATCTTGGGGCCTTTGCATATGCTGTTCCCTCTGTATGGTACTTTCCCTTCCCCACGGCCCCTCCACTTTGCTTTTATAATGCCTACTGAACCTTTAGATCTCAGCAGACATGTTGGGAAAGCCTTGCCTTATCGCCAGCCCAGACAACGCTCCCACCTACAGGGCTCATGCCTTTGCAAGCTCTTCTTGCACAAGCCTTGGCATTGCTGGAAAATATCCATTCATTTTTACAATTAAATGACCACCGTCACTCTCACCCCTGATGCTGTGAATCCCAGTGAAGCCGAAATTTCATATATCTTGTCAACATCTCAGGTTCCGGCACAATGGCTGGTACACAGTAGGTGATTGAGAGAATGTCTATATATGACAGTTTAAGGCCACATCAAGGGAGTGGCCTCCCTTGCCAAGAAGGAGCCCCAACTAGGGCTCAATCATGGTGAGCTAACACTGCTTTGAGGTCTAGATCACTGTTTGCTTTTCCAAACTCTGCCTGAGATTTGCTTCGAATGTGACCAGTGCTGACATCATCTTGCTTCTCAGTTTAAAGCCTTCTTTGAGAAGGGTTTGGACACTGGTCATCTGTTACACTCCTGCATGTCACAGCACTTGGAGGACAGGAGCTTCCAAGGGAGGCATCCTCTCCACTGATCAGCTCTGAGTGTCTAGCTCAGGGTCACAGCTGAGGCTTTGAGGGAAGAACCTGGGCTTGTTTAGGCTTCCTATGCCCTAGGGATCCTGGTATTATACCTGGCATGGTGCAGGGGCATAATAAAGTCTCTGGAATAAATGTAGGATGGAAAGTAACTCCTTTTGCCATTTTTCACTAGGGGAATTCTGATTCTATTAGTTACGTCAATTTCTGGATCCAGGTTCCTTTGACAGTTGACAGTGGGATGGCGTGGCTCTATTTTGACTACAAAGACTACCAGGGCTCAATGATTATGGCGATGAACCAAGAATATAGATCGGAAGAGCACACCATCAAAAGATCATACACAGGACACTCTACTAAATAATTCACGAAAGCATATTTTCTTCAGACATGTGTAGGATATTTATGGAAGGTGTCTATGACACAGACAAGTCTCATTCACTTTTAAAGAACTGGTATCATTCAGGCCACAGTCTATGAGCGTAACACAATTAAGTCTGAAATCAAGAAAAAAAAGATTTTATAAAAATCACATTTTTGTACAAAAAATGTATTTTTAAAGAACACTTGAGTCAAAAAATAAATACTAAAGTAGAAATTTACAATATTTAGAATTAGAAGAGGATAACAATGCCTGTAGGATGTGTTTGCTACAATATAGAGAAAGACAATTACTGAAAAAAAAAAAGTCTGAAAATAAATGATCTAAACATCGAATAGCAGAAATCAAAGAAAAGCAGAGGGTGGAAAGAAGACAGAAGATAAAAATCAGAAATGAATACAAGTAGAAAACAAATACTCAATAGAGAAGACCTAGAAAGTCAGAAATAGGATTTTTTGAAAAACAGAAAAATATAATCTACTTTCTTAAAATTGAAACAGAGGAAGTACAAATAGTATATGCATGAAGCTACAGATGCAGGCAGACATCAGAGAAAAAGATATCATAAACAGCGGTTTGCAAATTAATTGGAAAGATGGAAAGGAAAATTCCTAGATAACACATCTTACTAAAAACCAACTCATGACAAAATAGGAAATATGAATAATTCTGCACTCATTAAAGAAAGTCAATCAGTAGTAAAATTATTTCTTCTTAAAAAAGCAATCTGAGTCCCAAGAAAGCAAGTTTGACTACAAATTACAGAACAAATCATTTAATTTTATACACACATTTTTTTGGAAATAGAGAAAGAAGGCATAATGCCCTCATTCAATTCATGGAAATGTTTAACATGAATACCAAAATTTAAAACATGAACCAACAGCAGAAACTGATTCAAACAGACCAATTTGACCTCTGAACAGAGGTGAAAAAATACTAACAAATATGAACAGATTATAAAAGAATAATACCTCTAAAGGGTAGCATCACTACACATAGTATTCTTGGTTGGACTTTCTTTTACCTCATTACCTTAAATATATCATTCCATTCTCTTCTGGCCTGTAGCATTCTACTTAACAGTCTGCTATTAGTCTAATGAGTTTTCCTTTACATACAACTGGATGTTTTTCTCTCCTTGTCTTTATTTTTGACAATCTGACTATAATATGCCTTGGAGAAGGTCTTCTTCTGGTTCAATCTTGCTGGGGGTCTTTTGAGCTTCCTGTGTCTGGATGTCTGCATCTATTTCAAGACTTGGACATTTCCAACTATGATTTCATTAAATAGGGTCACTGGTCATATCCTAGGAAGCCTGTGTTCAGAACCAACTGAAATTACAACTAGGAGCTTAACCTTATAACTTTAATTTGATCATTTAATGTTTTCCACAGATGAAACCAAAATATTTCCCCTTATGTATATTACAGTTTTGTTTAAGAAGTTGCAACACTCATGTTAAACTTTAATTGTGAAGGCAAAATCTCTGCTGTTAGACAATTTTACCATTAAAGTTATCTTTGAAGGAAAAAAAAAAGATAATATACAACCAAGCTTGGTTTGTGCCAAGAATGCAAGTTAGTTTGCTTTTTAGAAAACTTACTAATGGGAACTGGCACTGTGGTGTAGTGGGTAAAGCTGTTGCCTGAAGTGCTAGCATCCCAAATGGGCGCTGGCTCAAGTCCTGGCTGCTCCACTTCCAATCCAGCTCTCTGCTATGGCCTGGGAAAGCAGCAGAAGGTAGCCCAAGTCCTTGGGCCTCTGCTTCCAGATGACCCGGAGGAAGCTCCTGGCTCCTGGCTTTGGATCAGCTCAGCTCTGGTTGTTGCAGCCATTTAGAGAGTAAACCAGTGAATGGAAGACCTCTCTCTCTCTCTCTCTCTCTCTCTTTCTGCAACTCTGCCTTTCAAATTAAGAAATATTTTTAAAAATAGAAAACTAATTAATGTAAGTCACCAAATTAAAAAAGAAGAAAGCCATCCATCTGTGTAAAAAACTATTAGAAATGGAAGAAGAAAAAGGAACTTGTTCTGGAAAGGAGCATCCTAAACTCCCCTCAGTTCCTCTCACACACACTGGTGAATTTTGAAGAGCAGGAATTGCCCAAGGCTAATGGCAATGACTTGTACTATTCAGTGTTCCTGCAGGTTCTAGCCAGGGCAGTTAAACAGGAAAAAGAAATACAGCTGATAAGGATGAGGAAGGAAGAAACTGGGCTTTTTCAGTGCTACAGTCATGTACCGCATAGTATGTGTGCTGCAGATCATGATGGATCACATATCTGATGATGAGCCTGTAAGATTACAATGGAGTTGAGAATTCCTGTCACTTAGTGATGTCACAGTGTGACACATCACATGTGTTTGTGGTGTTGCTGGCATAAGCAGACCTAAGGCACTGCCTGTCGCATGCAATTACGTAGAGTACACAACACGTGCTAACAAACAGCTATGTTACTGGTTTATGTATTTACTTAACTATGCTTTCTATCACTTTTAAAATGCATTCCTACTTAGAAAAAATGTTTTTTTCTGTGAATCAGAGGGCTGTGCTGTCCTGGCACAACATGTGGAGTTTATGATGTCTCTTGACTGCATAAAGAAGCCATATGGAATGACTGACCTGTACCACCTTGTTTTAGTTAAGTCAGTCTAAGATGGTTTGCACATGATGAAACCACCTGACAACCCCTGTCCGTAACAGTTCATGACCAGATGTATGGTTAGAAACAGTTTCTTAGGATGTTGCTGCTTCTTACATAGACCCACAGTGAGTCCTGATTGTGTCACCAGTCAGACGCGGCCTGAAAGCTAAATGCAGCTGCTTTAAGGTTAGCATGGGCTATCTCTGACAGAGGTGTGAGTGGCCAACAGGACTCCTTGGTCCAGAGGTTTTGGGGCAACTGTCCCCTGAGGGCATAGAATTTCTCTAACAGCAAAACTCATAGGTACTCTCCCTTAATGTGGGGTCACAGGCCTCCTGGGTGTTGAGAAGTTAGAACTATTAGACCAAGGGTAGCTTTTCTGCAAGTTAAAGGGGCCACCTATTGGGGACAGCATGTAAACCCATTGCCCAGAACAGTCCTGGTTTATGGCTCTGGTCCCAGGATATTTAAAGGTGCTGTTCATTCTCAAAAGCATCCCAGAAGGTTCCCTGTGTGATCTTCTTACACATGAGGAGTCTTCAAAAAGGTAACAGAAAATGCTTATTATGAAAAAACTATGCATAGATTTTTCAAAATATTTTGCACCCAAATAAACTTATTTTTAAATATTTATATTCAAATTTTAAAAATAAATTAATATAAAGGGAACAGACTTCATATATACATATATATATATACACACACACACATCCAGTTTGAAGAACCTAATGATACTTCTCATCTGCCATCCTCCTTCCTATTCTTTTAATTTTTGCAATAACATATTTCCAATTTACATGCTTCTTCCTCCACTACATAAAGAATTCAATAGTAAGCGTAAAGACCACTGTTCCTCAGGATTATACACAGGGGCCATAAACAATAATCCTATCTCAAGACGTCAGTTTCACGCAGATTCTCTTTTGTACTCCATACCCAAGACTCACGAGCTTTCTGAAGTCCCATCACATCAGCAAACGCTAGATTCAGTATTTCAAGTCTCTGATAAATAAATCCCAGGGGAGCGAGTTCTGCTAGCCTGCATCTCTTTGTGGGGTGTTCACTGCCGTCTGAAGCAACTGAGCCCGTTCCCCTTCTAATCTGCACTGCCCGGCCTCACGTCTGGGGGGGGTGGGGGTGGGGAAGAGCTCCAGGTGATGAAGGTCAAGTGGGGATGCGCAGTTTCAGGGTGGGGGGGGCGTTTTGAGGACTCCGAGGATGGCAAGCTCCCCTTCCCCCAGGAGTTCCAGATCAGGTTGTGACAGGCAGCACCCCCATGTCTCCTTCAGCCGAAGCTGGCAGCATCTCCCAAAATAGTGGTCTCCTCTCCAGAACACAAGCTGACTCTTGGCAGAACCATCTGGCTGCCACAGCAGAAGACGCCATTTCACAAGTGCTAATCTGGGAGGCTCGTGGGAGGGGAGGGGAGGGGAGAGGAGAGGAGGAGAGGACTCCAAGGATGCCTTTCCTACCAGCATCTGAGGGGCTGGGGGAAGCTTCTCCATGCATCAGGGTGCTTTCCAAAGTTCAAGGAAAAAATAAAATTAAAAAAAAAATCTGATTTTGGTGCAAAAGATTCATGCCTAATATTTTTTCAGAATATACTTGTGCCAGGAACTTTTTTTTTTTTAATGATTTATTTTATTTGAAAGGCAGTATGACAGAAAGGGGGGAGGGAGAGGGAGAGGGGGAGGAGGAGAGGAGGAGGAGGAGAGGAGGAGGAGGAGAGAGAGAGAGAGAGCGAGCGCACACGAGCGAGAGCGCTTCCATCCACTGCTTCACTCCTCAAATGTCTGCAACGGCCAGGGCTGAGTCAGGCTAAAACTAGAAACCCGGAAGTCCGACTTCGTCTCCCACAGGAGTGCCAGGGGCCTAAATACTTGAGTGGAAGATGTTCCACTGCCTTCCCAGGCACATTACCAGGGAGCTGGATGGTAAGCCGAGCAGCCAGGGTTCAAACCGGTGCTCTGATATGGGATGCCAGCGTCGCAAGCAGCGGCTTAACTCGCTGTGCCACAGTGCTGGCACTTGCCATGAACTTTCTGCAGACACCTTAGATTCTTGGACTTTGAAAGACTTTTTATCAAAATAAACTTATCTTTGAATTACATTTTCCACAGATGTTTGAAGTACCCTCAGATGAACTATGAGAGAAAGAAGATCTTGAATTCAGCAGTGTTTTGAGGTGGGTACCATAAAGTTCTAAACTGTATTTTAAAATGTGGCAAAAACACATCATCATAACGGACTCATGGTTTTGTTTTATTCTTCTATTGAAATGATAAGTCATACGGCAGTGCAACCTGTGACATGCAATAGAAAAAGGTTATCAATGCAACCATCTGGTGCTGTCTGCTGCATTCAAACATTGGACCACCTAATGAGATATGCCAAGATTGGTTTACTATTGTGCCTCATTTTGAATGTCCCTCTAGACGGCTGCCTTGAGGTGCAGGGATTTCATACTGAAGGCTCCTCATCTCCAACTCACTTCATAAGTTGAAAATTGTGTATTATTATTTCAAAGGAAAGCTATTTCTTTTTCCCAGGTTAAAAAATAACATTGGAGTTTCTGCCATACAGAAAACCATAAAGAAAAAGACCATAATCCTACCATTTAGATAATCCTTTGTTTTGGTAGGAAAGAGGATGTCACCTGCACAGGGTTAGTGCCATGGAGGTGCTATGGGGCCACCCAAATCCCATCTCTCCTTCTTTGCCTGGAAGCAGAATTTCAGCCCCGAGGCCGCCAGTGCCCTGTAAGCTCAGTTGTCAGGGTGATTACAGCCCTGACATTGGAGTGGAAGTACAGTGGCACGTGCCTCTTTCAGGCCAGGTCCCCCGTACAGAATAGGGGCCTTCTGCATGCTTCCCTCTCCTTTTCAGAGGCTGACATGTCACAGAGCAGTGACATCGACAATTAGATGCTAAGGCTCCCCGACAAGCATTGGTTCCACCCAGTTGTTCCGATTTAATTGGTGGGCAATGTGGCTGGCCAACATGATGCCTTCAAAGCTCTACAGAGAATTCTAATACGCAGTGGAATCTGTGAAGTATTGCCCCAAGATGATGGCAGAGTCCCGGGACCTTGGAGACTGGGCGGATCAGACCAAAGTGGAACACTCACCCTGGATGGTTCTCTGACAAAGATAAACACCTTTTTGTCCCCTAGTTTACTATACTAATTCATGTAAGTCTCACAAAATCCCTCGTAGGTGGGCGCTACTACTGACATTATACAAACAAAGATGAAGGTACAAGAGGCGGGATGACTTGGCTCAGATCACACAGTCAATAATGATAGAGTCAGGATTTGCACCCAAGAAGCTAGTTCCAAACAATACTCTCAAGCTTCTCCTATCAGGATAGACGAATCTGTTTAAAATTCCATGGAATGGATGTTTCAATTTCCAGTTCTTGAACCAGTTCTTAGTTAGTAGACATTTATATAGTTTCAGGTTTCTTTTAATCATTAGAAATATTTCAGTAAGTATATCACTGTATTTACGTATATCTTCATCATTCTTTTCTAATTTGGTCATGTTTGGTGAAATTTTAGAATTGAAAAGTATCTGTAATTGCTCTCTGAAAGTTTGCACTTGTTTATTAATATATAAAATATATATATTTATTATTGTGCATCAGAATGTATGTTTCCTCATATATACACATCCATCCTAGGTATTATTAAACTTTAGTGTTTTGCTAATTTGATAGATGAAAAAGTATACAAGCAGGTTAAAAGATTATTAAGACTATAGGAGAGTTTAAATTATTAATAAACAGATGAGTATCCATATCTATTTATGTAAATGAAGACTATTCAAGAAGTTCATGGAAAAGGTATTATGAAAGTGCTATGAGTGAAGTTCACAAAATGTTTGCCCAAAATTAAATTTCTTTTAACTTCATTTTCCATGATCTTTCTGAAGTATGTCACTGCATTCAACAACTATACATTTTTTTATAAAAGAATACACACATTTATAAAAACTAACCATATCCTGGACCACAAATCAGGTCTCCAAACATTTCACAGGACTGGCATTCTACAGAGGAGCTCTCGGATTTCTATTCAGTAAGGTTAAAAATCACTACAACACATACAGCCAAGCTATCTCTGTAAGCTTGAAAATTTTAGAAACATAGCTCTAAATAACTCAGGAGTTACAGGAGAAAACACCATAGAAATTGGAATATACTATGAACTGAGTGATAACAAAAAATATGATACATATGGCTTCAGAAAAATAACAGCAAACATTTTCTCATTTTCAACACATACAATAGACTTAAAGAGCTAAGTACCAAAACCCATGCCTGCCCCAAATGTGTCTTATAATGTGTTGTCGGCATGCTGGCTTGTGAGGCACCAAATATGCTACATAAAGATTACACAAGCAAGCTGGCTGGCTTCGCATGAACAAAGGCCATGGATTTCAAATGGGTACATGGTTCTGATGAGCCTTCCTTCTGGGTTTCTCCTGAAGACACACTTCCCTCTTTCCCCGAACAACTCATTTTTTTTGTTTTGTTTATATATAACAACAAGTGGAAGTCCCCTGTCTTGCACCCAAGCCTTCCAGGGTCTGCACTCCCCTTCCCAACTCTGCCAAGTGGTGGGATATGCCATCTAGCAGGTGCACACTTAGCTGTACACGCGTGCTCTGGGGCCCATCCCCTCCTGGATTCCCAAGAGCCTTACACCTGGAGTTCTCCCTCTTGGTTCATTCATCGGTTTCTCCTCTACTGGATCACTACCAATGACTGTGCTTTAAGAAATTTGGGGAAAATGGGATTAAAAGCTAAGTTTATTTTGGTGTAAAAATTATATAGAAATATGGCTAGGGGTTGATATACTTAAGTCAACTAACAGTAAAATGTAGATATCACCATGATTATCATCATGGAAAATATTGACTTATATGGATGGAAACATGCAGAGATGGTGATAACTCTATACAGGTTCCTGGGTGATCTGTCCCCATGCCTGGCATCTAATAAGCACCCTTTAAATATTGGTACTGGAATTGTTACCACCATCTCTTAGGCTTTGTTTCAAGGTATTTAGTGCATATTAGGAAGAGGAAAAGGTAGGTTTTAGGTGGACCAAAGGAAAAGCCAACTAGGTCTCTGTGAGTAGAAATGAAGCCTCTGAGAGCCACACCTTGCTTGACTCCACAGAGTCCCACTCTCCCCTCTGTGCAGGGAAAGCCCAGTCAATACAGACTGCTGCTACTTCTCAACAAAACCTCCCAGGGTTCTGGAGGGAGCGGCTTCTCTTGGCTTGTGACTGTCCCACAGACTGTACAATACTCCATGGCACTCAAGATGAGCGCTACACACACTCTGATCATCAAGGCACTCTCAGGAAAGCTATTCCTGAATGTCCACTGAACAATGACACTGACCTTCCTATGAGCCAGTGGGTCCACCCCCACCCAGATCACAGACTTGATTTACCTGGTCCTGGAGCCTCTGTTAAACCCAGCCACCAGTAGGTAATGAATGGCTACTTTTCTGAGCACCTGTTGAATAGATACTTGAGTCTGGTTCTCTTCCAGGAAGAGCAGAACCAGAATTCTTCTTTGTTATTTGCAACTCTGAATCACCTCTGACAACTGGAAGAAAAAGATAATTTTTATTCTTGGCCTGGTTTTAAGAATATTTTTTTCTGCGAGGCCATCATATGTTTATTCATAAACGTTGTTTCCCTGATTGCTTAAGTAGTAAGTGTTAACTGTGGAAACCACAGAAAATAAAAAAAAATGTGGAAGTTGCCTGCCAACAGAAAGGTCTCAGTTTTTTTATCTGAACACACACACATACGGCTTGTACACATCACATTTTTTCACGCACAGTGTAGTAGAGAGAGACTCCAGCAGGAATAAGTTAAGCAAAAAGAAGTTGGGGATGTGAAATGCTAAGAATACCTTAGACAACAATTTGTAGAGTCAACACCCACTTGCTGTTACACATAGCCTGTAGCCTTAACCAAATGTCAGGCTGCATCCACTACACATTGCTGGGTGTGCAGGATCTCCTCTGCACTAAGATTTCATTGAGCACATTTGAGGACTTCTACTTCATTAATCTTTTTTTTTTTTTAATTCAACCAGGAGATGAATGAGGAATCAGACATACATTTGAACAAGAGGTACAACCTTAAGGGGCTCACAGGCTTCCATTTATGTCCAGAGTTTCAATTAATAGGTGAAAACTCTCAATAAAAGCGTTGAAATCTACACTTCATCCAGCTCAATTTCACCCTAAGCAAAAAAAATGTTGCTAACACCCTTCGTGAATTGAAGTTAAGATGCCACAAAATTAAAGGAAAAACTGCACCTTGAGGAGAAGTTTTCTTTAACATATCAGGGTGGCCTTCATGGACTCTGGAGTGTGTATCTGTGTACATCAGAACCCCCATGCCAGGAGCTCCCAGATTTCTCTGGGAAAAGGAGAAGACCAAGCCCAGGCTAGGGCAAGGTGGTTCACAGCACAGGCCTGCCTGGGCTTATCTGACAATCTCCTTTTCCTCCTTCCTCCTCTACTTCTCAGAAACAATGAGCACCCCTGGGACTCTAAGTGTGATTCTCCTCCCACCATGAATCCCTGGAGAGGTTGTGCACAAACTGGGGGGGAGGGGGTCTTTCTCCACCGTGCCAAGGACTATTTCTCCAAGAAATGAGAGCAGGGATGTAGCTTCGTCCCACCTGAAAGAATTACTGCAGATCTGGGAAGCCCAGTCTGGACTCTGAGTCTTCAATTCCACACTGCCTGAACCTCTGTGGACTCCAGCTGTGAGAGGTACGAAAGGAAAGAAGAATAAATGCCACCCTTCGAGACAGGGTGGAACAAGGGCCAACCATCACCGAGACCAGAGCCACCAGAGCCGCCAGAGCCGCATGCTCCCGTAAGGTATGATGATGTGAAACCAGGATCTCTACAATTCTTTCTGTGGCCCAGAACACTTCCTGTCACCTTCTCCTCACTGTCCATGTGTTGTGGGTTTTCCCCTACCTGTTGCTGTTGGATGTTATCTCTTTTTCTCAGCTTCCCACATGGGTGGCAGGGTCTCTGACATGGACGCCAGCTCCAGACTAACCCCCAGATGCCTCAGCTTGGAGAGACCAACATCAACACCCACCAGGTACCACTGATGGCATCTGAGACTGCTGACCCAACAGTAGATGCCAGGAAGAGGCAAGGAAGGACGCCCCTATGGATTTCAGAGGAAGCGAGGCCACACCTGCACCTTGATTTCCAGCATCCATCCTCCAGAATCCTGAGACACACATTTCTGTTGTAGGGCACGTAGCGGGTTATGGTATCCCTAGGGAATGATCACACAGGGTTCACGCGGCTGATCACAGGGCATGTGGAAGTCTGCGTGTTATCATCATTTCCTAAATACCGTCTCACCAAGAACCCAGACGTGCCTCGTCTGGCCCTCCTAGAGATAACACATCATCAACACACTCACTGCACTCCACCTGCTGCTTTGAACAAGGTGAGGAATGAAATCACAGGGTGAGGACACCTTTCTCAAGTCAACACAAGCTCATTTTTGTTGCTTTTCTCAAACAAGGTCAACAGATCCCTTTAGGAGGCTGTAGAAAGGCTGTTAATGAAGGCAAGGGAGCAAGCCCTGCGCTCTAGGAACAAACAATCAGCCTGACCCAGGCAACACAGGAGACGTGTGATTGGAGACTGGCTTTACCTGTCCTGCTATATGGTAAGGTTTTGCTTTGTTCTTCATTTTTCCCCCCAGGGGGCCTTTTTGGACTTATTTTTCCTTAATTGCACCTCCCATGCAATTTCACTGCTTTAGCTACACTGTCCACCTGCAAGTACTACAGTGCAAGGCTACTTTGAGAGGTTCTTGAAAAAATGCAAGATGTTTATTCTGATATCAAAATTTTGAAACCCATGTAATTTCCTTTTTTTTTTTTTAAAGAATTTGAAAGACTGATTTATAGGGAGAAGTAGAGCAACAACGAGAGTGGTCTTCCATTCCCCTGGTTCACTCCCCAAATGACTGCAATTGGCAGAGCTGAGCTGATCCGAAGCCAGGAGCCAGGAGCTTCCTCTGGGTCTCCCATGTGGGTACAGGGGCCCAAGGACCTGGGCCATCCTCCACTGCTTTTCCAGGCCATAGCAGAGAGCTGGATCGGAAGAGGAGCAGCCGGGACTAGAACCAGCGCTCATATGGGATGCCGGCACTGCAGTGGCAGCTTTAACCTGCTGTGTCACAGTGCCAGTCCTTGGATTCTTTCATGAAACAAATATTTCATGAACTTTCTGAAGACTTTCCAGGTAAATGAATTTCAAAATTTTGCATCTTTCTCCAGACGTTCTAAGGTAGCTGACTAGCTCTAGTCCCCTACCTTAGCAGTTAATCCAGGATCAGGTACTTTGTTTAGCTATTCTGTCTCCTTAACTCTCAATCCAAACATTCCCTCACTTTTTTTAAAAAAAGATTTTATTTATTTATTTGATAGGTAGAGTTACAGACACTGAGAGAGAGAGACAGAGAGAAAGGTCTTCCTTCCGTTGGTTCACTCCCCTAATGGCCGAGACGGCTGGCGTGCTGCGCCGATCCGAAGCCAGGAGCCAGGTGCTTCTTCCTGGTCTCCCATGCAGGGCCCAAGCACTTGGGCCATCCTCCACTGCCCGCCCAGGCCACAGCAGAGAGCTGGACTGGAAGAGGAGCAACCGGACTAGAACCCGGCGCCCATATGGGATGCTGGCGCCACAGGTGGAGGATTAACCTAGTGCACCATGGCGCTGGCCCCTCTCTCACATTTTTATCTTTTGTCCTCTTCATGACACACCACATTTTGAAAGCTTCAAGCCACATATTCTAACATCCCCCACTGTGTACTTGTATTGGGTGAGGTTGGATTTACTCTGAAATTTGTACAGATAGACTGTCTCTCACAGTACATAGCTGAAACTTCACACCAACTTCTCTTAAATCTTATTCCATCCCATTCTCAATCTAATCCAGGAAAGTGATCGCTTTACAGATTTTCTACTGAGCAGCACTGCATGGCATGGGATTGTTCAAGCACAGAGTATCTTTCTCTGACTTGATGCATCATGGTGTATGAAGACATGTCAAGAGCTAATTACCCAGCATAAATTAAATGAAAAAAATTGCACATGGTGCAAGCAATACAAAAAACTAAATTGTCATGATTATTTCAAGAGCAGACACCTGTTACACAAGGCCAAATTTATAAGTGAATAGGCAATTACAATTACTCTTTCCCTGGTGCCTGGAAAGTATGTTTGATACTATTTTTAAGACACTTCTTGATTGTAGGGACATTGAAATGTGCAAGCACAGGCTCCTTATTAAAATCAATAGGATCCAAAGTTAACCTTACCTGATCCTTAGTCAAGATTATGGTGCTCAGGGATTCCGAATAGGTCCCCTACCCATTACACATACTCTAGAACACATGTTTTTTTTGAAAAAAATTTGTTACACTTTTGGTATAGTATAATTTTTGCACTAAATAATGCTTTAAAATCTCATTGTGTTGTCTGCTGATTTCAACAAAAAGTGGGGCTTTAAAAATGCATGATAGGCTAGCACCGCGGCTCAATAGGCTAATCCTCCGCCTGCGGCGCCGGCGCACTGGGTTCTAGTCCCGGTCGGGGCACCGGATTCTGTCCTGGTTGCCCCTCTTCCAGGCCAGCTCTCTGCTATGGCCCGGGAAGGCAGTGGAGGATGGCCCAAGTGCTTGGGCCCTGCACCCCATGGGAGACCAGGAGAAGCACCTGGCTCCTGGCTTCGGATCAGCGCGGTGCGCCAGATGCAGCGGCCACTGGAGGGTGAACCAACTGTAAAGGAAGACCTTTCTCTGTCTCTCTCTCTCACTGTCCACTCTGCCTGTCAACAACAACAACAACAAAAAAAAAAAAAAAAAAAAAAAGAAAGAAAGAAAGAAAAAAAAATGCATGATAAAGGGCCAGCCCTGTGGCATAGTGGGTTAAGCCACCACCTGCAGTCCCAGCATCTCATAAGGGTGCTGGTTAAAGTCCCAGCTGCTTCTCTTCTGATCCAGCTCCCTTAAAATGTGGATGGCAAAGCAGCGGCAGAAGGCCCAAGTGTTTGGGCCCCTGAACCCACGTGGGAGACCCGGATAGAAGCTCCTGGCTTCAGATCAGCTCTGGGTATTGTGGCCACTTGGGGAGTGAATCAGTGGATGGAAGATCTTTTTCTCTGGCACTCCCTCTCCCTCTAACTGTGCCTTTAAAATAAGTAAGCCTTTAAGTAAAAAAAAGCATGATAAAGTCAAACTATTAATCAAAGATATCAACAGCATCAATATGTATGCCCTGTTGAATACCTATGAAAGCACATTCAATATTTTGTATTTTGTTTGATACAAAAATATTTAGTAACCTAAATCCTTAATGTTTCCCAAGAGTCCTCTAAAATATCCCAGTGTAACTATGCACATGGCCTTATTCACAAAATTGTCGTGAACAGAGCATACAATTTTGTTGGTGCTCTTCTCTTGGAATAAGAAAAACAGGAACAATTCTGAGTTTACGCAGAAGCTATCTACAAGGCAAAGTGGCAGAGTTCTCTCAGCTCATGGTTATCATTCACAAAGAGGCATTTAGTCAGAAAGCATCTGGTTAAAGTATCACAAAGGCACCACTGCCCCGATCTCTCGGCAGCCAACTGAGAACTCAGCTCCCCGGCAAGATGGTCGTAACACATGGCCATCCAAAGCAGGAGTCACCTCGAGGAGCAACGCTAACGATGCCTGGTAATATGAGGACGGCGGCTCCAGTTCTGACGTTTGACGGCTGACAGCTCTGGAGCCCCACTTCCCTCTCTCCTCCTCCACTTTCAGTCCTGTAACTGGGCAAGGTGGCTCCAAGGTCCATATACTCAGCTCATGCACGTCCCATGCCAATGCAAGCACCTTCACCCAGCTATGGGTGCTTGGCCCAGCAGTTAACTGGCCACTTGGGATTCCTGCACCCTGGACTGAGGTTCCTGGATTCAACTGCCAGCTCTACTTCTGACCCAGTTTCCTAACGCGCATTCTGGAAGGAAGGTGATGGCTCAAGTACTTGAGTCTCTGCCACCCCACCCCACCCACCTGGGAGACCCAGCTTCAGGCTCCTGGCTTCAGTCCAGGGGAGCCCTGGCTGTGGCAGGCATTTGAGGCATGAACCAACAGACAGAAGTACACACTCTCACTCTCTCTCTCTCGTGCGTGCTCTCATTCTGTCTGTCTCTGTCGCTTTCTCTCTCTTTCTGCCTTTCAAATGAGCTTTAAAAAGGAACCCTGGCCGGCGCCGTGGCTCAACAGGCTAATCCTCCGCCTTGCGGCGCTGGCACACCGGGTTCTAGTCCCGGTCGGGGCACCGATCCTGTCCCGGTTGCCCCTCTTCCAGGCCAGCTCTCTGCTGTGGCCAGGGAGTGCAGTGGAGGATGGCCCAAGTGCTTGGGCTCTGCACCCCTTGGGAGACCAGGATAAGCACCTGGCTCCTGCCATCGGAACAGCGCGGTGCGCCGGCCGCAGTGCGCTACCGCGGCGGCCATTGGAGGGTGAACCAACGGCAAAGGAAGACCTTTCTCTCTGTCTCTCTCTCTCTCACTGTCCACTCTGCCTGTCAAAAAATAATTAAAAAATAATAATAATAAAAAAATAATAAAAAGGAACCCTTATCCAGTTCCTCTCCCTATGGGCCCAGGCAGCGTTCTCTGTGTTGCTTGCCCCCTATCCTGGCAGGAACTTCCTCCTCCTCCTTCCCCAAAACTCCCGTCACGTGAGTAGGATATCTTTTCATATCCTCATGGTGGACATGAACTCATGGGTCTCAACACCCAAACGAGTTCTGCATGGGGTCCTGATCCAGCCCACCAATGTGTAACCACTGAACACCCACCTCAGACCAGCCAGGGCAAAGCACACGCGGGCTTTGAGAGGCTCTCAGAATCCTTCAGCACAGCAGGATTACAAGGATGGAGGCAGGAGAATAACGCAAACTCAAGGATCCATGCTTGAAAGAACAGGCATGGAGGAGAATGGCAGGATGGAGGGGAAAGCGTATGTGGCAAACTTCCCAGAAACTCTTAGGCCATTAGAAACAACCCAAACCTGCATTAACAGGCAAACAGATAACGTGGAGTACAGTCATGTGGTGGATAGCACACAGCAGTGCAGCTGGCTGTATTAGTCAGAACGGGCAGGCCTTACTGTATTAGCATCCAACTCTCAGCTGGCTTAAAACCACAAGAGATCACGGTTCTTCACCTAGGACATGTGCAGCCTGGATTGGCAGGAGCCCCTATTCCACAGAGTCACCCAGAAGCCCAGGCCAGCGGGGAGTTTGCCATCTTACTGCTACACGATCTGAACACAAGGCCTTCAACGCTACTGCTGGGGGAGGAGAGAAGTACCCTGGGGATGTGGCTTGGCTTTGATAAGCACATGACACTTCTGCTCCAACTCACCATCCAGAACCAATCCCATGGCTCCAAGTCACCTGCCAAGGAGGCTGGGAAATGCCAGGAGATATGGAATATTCAGTGAGCACGATAGCTACTGCATGAACTCTGCTGTGCCAACTTTTGCCAACTTATGGCAAAGCTGAGCAAAGATTCAAGTTGCAGAATAACATACACTTATAATTCCAAATGTAGAAAGTTAACAAACAAGCTGATTACTGTGCATTGCTTAAGGATTTGCATGTTCAGACTCTGAGTATGAAGAACAGCATGGGGAATATTTTAATTAATAACCTGGGTAAAGGATTCATAAATTTTGTTATATCATTCTTAATTCTCTTTATATAACCTTACAATTAAATAGTAAATTAAAACCAGTCTACATTAGGTATTCATGTTGCTAAGCTAAATACTAGTTTTGTAATATTAATAGCTTGACAATTAAACATTTATTTGAGCAGAAAAAAAAAAGATGAAACGCTGGGACAGGCATCTGGTGTAGTGATTGGGGTATTGCTTGTGATGCCTGCAGCCTGTATTGGGTATCTGGGTTTGAGTCCTGATCCCGGCTTCCTGCTAATGTTAACCCTGGGAGGCAGCAGGTGATGGCTCACATAGTTGAGTCTCTGTTACCCACATGGGAGACTTGGATTGATTGGGCTCCCAGTTTTGGTCTGACCCAGCTCCAGCTGTTGCAGGCATTTGAGCGAGTGAACCAGTAAATATATCTCTCTCCTTCCTCCCCCCTTCAAATAAATAAAAAAAATTTGAAGCTTATTTTATGTTTAACTGACTTTAAATTGTACATCTTTGTGGAGTACCATGTGATGTATCAATACATCTGTATGCTGTATTTAATCTCCAATCAGGGTAAACATATCCATCTCCTTAGAAATTCACCATTTCTTCTAGGAATTTTTACTGTAGTTATTTATTTATTCATTTATTTATTTTTTAAAGATTTATTTATTTATTTAAAAGTAAGAGTTACACAAAAAGAGGCAAGGCAGAGAAAGAGAAAGAGAGAGAGAGAGATGTCTTCCATCTGCTGGTTCACTCCCCAGATGGCCACAGAGCATTAACCTGCTGTGCCAAAGCACTGGCCCCATGTAGTTATTTATTTTTTTAAAGATTTATTTATTTATTTGAGAGGTAGAGTTACAGACAGGAAGGTCTTCCATCTGCTGGTTTACTCCCCAGATGGCCACAACAGCTGGAGCTGAACTGATCTGAAGCCAGGAGCTAGGAGCTTCTTTCAGGTCTCCCACGTGGGTGCAGGGGCCCAAGCATTTGGGCCATCTTCTACTGCTTTCCCAGGCCATAGCAGAGAGCTGGATCAGAAGAGTAGCCAGGATTTGAACTAGAGCCCACATAGGATGCTGATGGCGCAGGCAGAGGCTTGACCTTCTACACCACAGCACTGGCTCCCTTCTAGGTATTTTCAAAGAGAAATATACATGATCATCATCTACAGTCACCCTACCACACATTAGATCAAGATCCTTACTTAATGTTTCTAAGTATAACTTAGAACCCACTCATCAATCTCTTCCCACCCCTCTCTCTCCCCTAGTCTCCCATCGTACTTTAAACTTCCATGAGATCAACTGGTTCAGATTTCACATGAGTGAGATCATGCAGCACTTGTCTTTCTGTGTATTTCACTTTAACACAATGACCTCCAGTGACATGTATGTTTTTGCAAATTGAGTAGTCTTCCACTGTGTATGTGAGCCATATTTTCCTTACCCATTCATCAAAGGATGGAGACTTGGATTGTTTCCATTTCTTTGCTATTGTGAATAGACTGCAGTAAACATGGGAGTGCAAATGCCTCTGACAGCGTCCTTTCATTTCCAAGGGATATACAAACCCAACAGATAGACCACTGGATCATACAGTAATTCTATTTTTCGGTTTTTGAGGAAGTTCTGTGCCATTTTTACACAATAGCTGTACTAATTTACATTCCTGCCAGCCATGTGCAAGGGTTTTCTTCTCCACATTCTCATCAGAATTTGTTATCTTTTGTCTTTTTTTTTTTTTTTTTTTTGACAGGCTCAGTGGATAGTGAGAGAGAGAGACAGAGAGAAAGGTCTTCCTTTTTGCCGTTGGTTCACCCTCCAATGGCCGCCGTGGCCGGCACATCTTGCTGATCCGAAGCCAGGAGCCAGGTGCTTCTCCTTGTCTCCCATGCGGGTGTAGGGCCCAAGTACTTGGGCCATCCTCCACTGCCTTCCCGGGACATAGCAGAGAGCTGGCCTGGAAGAGGGGCCACCGGGATAGAATCCGGCGCCCCAACCAGGACTAGAACCCGGTGTGCCGGCGCCGCAAGGCGGAGGATTAGCCTGTTAAGCCACGGTACCGGCCACCTTTTGTCTTTTTGATAACTGCTGATCTCACAGAAGTGAAATGATGTCTCACTGCGGTTTTGATTTGCATTGCCCTGATGGTTAGTTATAGTGAATGCTTTTTTCATGAAGCTGTTGGCTGCTAAGGTGTCTTCTTTTGAGAAATGTCTGTTTAGACCTGCTGCCAATTCTTAATTGGACTCTTTTATTGCTATTAGATTGTTGGAGTTCCTTATATATTCTGGTTATTAATTCCTCATCAAATCTATAACTTGCCAATATTTTATCTTATTCTGTGAGTTTTATCTTTGCTCTGTTGGTTCTTTCCTTTGCTGTACAAACTCTTTGGTTTGATGAAATACCATTTGTCCATTTTTATTTTTGTTTCCTGGGCTTAAGGGTCTGTTTAAAAAGAAATCCTTGCCCACTTCAATGTTCTGCAGCATCCCCTCTATGTCTCATTCTAGCAGTTTCACAATTTATGTCTTTAACACATTTTGAGTTGATTTTTTTTGTATCTGGTGACAGATAAGCATTTAGTTTCATTTTTTTTGCATGTAGATGTCCAGTTTCTCCAGTACCACTTACTGAAAAGACTTTTTTCCAATGCATACTCTTAGCTTCTGCATCCAAGATCACTTGGTTGTCAATGAGTAGATTTACTTCTAGAATCTCTGTTCTGTTTCATTGTTTTATGTGTCTGTTTTTATGCCAATATCATGCTCTTTTAAATACTGCATCTTGAAAAATATTTTAAAGTCAAGTAGGGCCAGCACCGTGGTTCACTTGGTTAATCCTCCGCCTGCGGCGCCGACATCCCATATGGGCGCCGGGTTCTAGTCCCAGTTGCTCCTCTTCCAGTCCAGCTCTCTGCTGTGGCCCAGGAGGGCAGTGGAGGATGGCCCAAGTGCATGGGCTCCTGCACCCGTATAGGAGACCAGGAAGAAGCACCTGGCTCCTGGCTTCGCGCAGCACCGGCCCTAGCGGCCATTTGGGGAGTGAACCAATGGAAGGAAGACCTTTCTCTCTGTCTGCCTCTGTGTCTGTTACTCTACCCGTCAAATAAATAAAAATAAATAAATAAAGTCAAGTAGCATATGCATCTTGCTTTATTCTTTTAGTTCAAGGTTTCTTTGGCTCTTTGGAGTTTTTTGTCGTTTCATGAAAATATTAGTTTTCTTTCTAATTCTCTGGGAAATGTCACGGTATTTTGGTAGAGATAGCATTACATATGTAAATTGCTTTGGGTAGCATGGAAATTCTTACAATATTGATTCCTCCAATCCATAAACACAGTATGTCTTTCCATTTCTTTGTGTCTTGAGTTTCTTTCATCAATGTTTTATAGTTTTCATTGTAGAAATCTTTCTATTTTTGGTTAAATTTACTGGTCACAGTATTTGTTTTGTTTGGGTTTTCTGGCTATTGGAAATGGTATTGTTTCCTTGATTTCCTTTTCAGATAATTTGCTCTCTGGAGTATAATAAAACTACTCATTTTTGTATACTGACTTGATATCCTGCAACTTTGTTGAATTTATTTATTTGAATAATTTTGTTGTGGAGTCTTTGGGGTTTTCTCAATAGAAGATTATGTCATTTGACTCATCCCTTCCAATTTGGATGCCATTTATTTCTTTCTTTTGCCTAACTGCTGTGGCTAGTACTTTTTTTTAAGATTTATTTATTTATTTGATAGTCAGAATCACACAGAGAGAAAAGGAGAGGCAGAGAGGGGGAGGGAGGGAGAGGACGAGAGGGGGAGAGGACGAGAGGGGGAGAGGGGGACAGGGGGACAGGGGGACAGGGGGAGATGTCTTCCATCTGCTGATTCACTCCCCAAATGGCTGCAACAGCCGGAGCTGAGCTAATCCAAAGCCAGGAACCTGGAGCTTCTTTCAGGTCTCCCACGTGGTGCAGGGGCCCAAGCACTTGGGCCATCTTCTACTGCTTTCCCAGGCCATAGCAGAGAGCTGGATCACAAGTGGAGCAGCTGGGACTCAAACTCATGCCCATAAGAGACGCCAGCACTGGAGGCGGCAGCTTTACCTGCTATGTCACAGTGCCAGCGCCGGCCCCAGCTAGTACTTCTAATACTATGATAAATGAAAATGATCCAACTGGGCAAACATGTCCTACTCCAGATCTTAGAAAGCCTTCAGCTTTTCTCTATTCAGTATGATGCTACCTGCTGTCTTGTTACATGTGGCTTTTATGTTCAGGCTCATTCCTTCTAAACCTAATTTGTTCAGAGTCTTCATGAATCATTTTGAATTTTATCAAATGCCTTTTCTGCATCTATTGAGATGATCATACAATTTTTGTCATTCATTTTGTTGATCCTGTGTATCATGTTCATTTATTTTTGTATGTTAAACTGTCCTTGCATCCCTGCCATGAATCCTACTCAATCATGGTGAATAATATTTTTAATGGGTTCTCAGATTTGGCTTGTAAATGTTTTCTTGAGGACTTTTACATCTATGTTCATCAAGAATATTGCCCTGTAGCTTTTTTTTTTTTTTTTAATGTTCTCGCCTGGTTTTTGGTATCAAGGGAATGCTAGTCTTGTAAAGTGAATTTGGAAGAAGTCTCTCAGGTTCTATTTTTTGGAATGATTTAAGAAGGACTAGTGTTAATTCTTCTTTAAACATATTGTGGAGTTCAGCAGTGAAGCCATCTTGTCCTGGGCTTTTCTTTTTCTTTTCTTTTCTTTTCTTTTTTTGACAGGCAGAGTGGACAGTGAGAGAGAGACACAGAGAGAAAGGTCTTCCTTTTGCCATTGGTTCACCCTCCAACGGCTGCCGCAGCCAGCACGCTGCAGCCGGCACACCTCACTGATCCAAAGCCAGGAGCCAGGTGCTTTTCCTGGTCTCCCATGCAGGTGCAGGGCCCAAGCACTTGGGCCATCCTCCACTGCCTCCTGGGCCACAGCAGAGAGCTGGCCTGGAAGAGGAGCAACTGGGACAGAATCTGGTGTCCTGCTCAGAACTAAAACCCCATATGCCAGCGCTGCAGGCAGAGGATTAGCTTATTGAACCGTGGCACTGGCCCTGGGCTTTTCTTTGATGGGAGACATTTTATTACTGATTCAAAACCACTTAATTAATGGTCTGTTTAGGCATTCTATTTCTTCATGATTCAATCTTGGAAGGCAATATATGGACAGGAATTTGTTCATTTCTTCTAGGTTATCAAATTTGTTGCCATGTAATTGTTCATAATAATCTCTAACAATCCCTTGTATTTTTATGGTACCAGTTGCAATCTCTCCCTTTTCATCTCTGAGTTTTATCTGGATCTTCTTTTTTTTTTCTTTTGCAGAGAAATGTTTGTCAATTTCATCTGCCTTTGCAAAGAACCACTTCCTCTCTCATTAAGTTTTTAAAATTTTAGTATTATTTATTTCTTCTCCAAGCTTTATTTCTTTATCTCTACTAATTCTGCATTGATTCGTTCTTGTTTTTATAGTTTCTTGAGGTACAATGATAAGTTGCTATTTGAAATCTTTCTGTAGGTTTTGACTACTATAAACTTTCCACCTAGTACTGCTTTTCCTGTATCTTATAGATTTTGTATGCTGTGTTTTCATTTTCATTATTTTCAAGACATTTTTCTAATTCCTTCTTGTGGTCAGAAAAGATATTCACTCTTGTTCTATTTTTTAAAATTTGTTGAGATTTGCTTTGTGACCTACAATATGGTCTACCCGGGAGACTCTTCCATACACTGCTGAAAAGAATGTGTATTCTGTAGATATTGGATGGAACGTTCTGTAGCTGACATTAACTCTCCTGTTTCTTTGTGGATTTTCTGTATGGATGATCTATCCATTTCTCAAAGTGGAAAACTAAAGTTCCCTATGACTGCTGCACTGAATTTTCTCTCTTTCAATCTGTTGATGTTTATATATTTGGGTGCTGCAATATTAGGAACATGTATCTTTACAATCATTTCCTCTTGCTGGGCTGAATGCTTTATCATTATATAAAGATCTTCCTTTTCTGTTTCTTGCTTATTTTGCTGTAAAATCTGTTTTATCTGATTTATGTATGGCTACTCCTGTATTTTTTTGGTTTCCATTTGCATGGGTATCTTATTCCACCCTTTCACTTTCAGCCTATCTGTGTCCTTAAAAATGGAATCCTTTATTTTCTCATACTGTGTTTCTAAAGAAATTTTAATCATTTCAGTTTATTTCCAATTCAGGATCAATTTTTTTGTCAATTTTTGTTTACCTGGTTCTCTTATAACAATTTTTTATTTATATAAGATGTCAGGATCAATTTTAATCCTCATTTCATCATATCCAATTTGTGAAAACTCATGAACACCCAATGAACCTAAAATGATCAGCAACTTCCTCGGCTCTTGGGTACATGGTCCTCCTTTCAAAGCAGGCCTACATTACTTTAAGCTTATTTACTTTATGACTGTTCATATAAGCATGTGTGCAAATTGTGGAAAACTTGGACACTAAATGGAAAACAGAAGAAAAAAAAAAAAACGCCCACAAGCCTATCTCCCCCAAAGTGTTCACTGTTAATGGCAATGATTTTGTTTCCTTTCAGTCTTTTGTCTGTTTTACTTACTACACGGTGATTACGCTGTATGTAGGTTTTTTTTACTTGACATTCTTCATCTTTCACTTTAATGTGTTTACCCAAGCCAATAAAAAATGCAGGTTATTTTAAAGACATCATCACATTTTGTCAAACTGAATGTCCTAATTCTACCACTTAGATTACTTATATCTTTTACGCTACCAGTAATTCAGCACTATTCTGTTTTTTTTTTTTTTTTTACAATTTTTGAAATAATCTGTTTTGTTATTAGTTACAAGTTTTCAAAAGTGAAATTACTGGGTAGAAGTTCTTAGATATGCTACAGATTCCTGATACATGCTGGTAAAAGGTTATGCCCATTTAGACTTGACTAAAAATGAAAATGCTTTTTTCAATGTAGTTTTGTCAAAACTGGGTAAAAAATTTTATTTAAAAAACCAATAACCTAATGAGAAACAATCGACTTGAAGCATTACTCTCTATTCCCCTGATTTCCAGTGAGGTTCAACATTTCCCCATGGAGTTAGTAACTTGTGAGTGTCCTTAGGCCACAGTGAACATCAATCAATATTGCATCTTCCATGGTCCAAGTCCTTAGGCCCCTGCACCCGGGTGGCTCCTGGCTTCAGATCGGAGCAGCTCCAGCAGTTGCAACCTTTGGGGAGTGAACCAATGGACAGAAGACCTTTCTGTCTCTCCCTCCCACTGTCTGTAACGCTACCTCTCAAATAAATAAATAAAATCTTTAAAAAAATATTGCATCTTCTTCAGGGGTATTACAAATACATTGGGGTAACAGTAAAATCCATGGTAGAGTTTATGCCGAAAGGGCATATGCTAGTGCACGAGTTATGTGGGCTGTGTGAATGCCAAGTAACCAGTGATCACAGAGAAATGAAGGCATAATGAGATGTGTTTTGATGTAAGTTCCAAGGATGAATTTTTTTTTCCTTTTATTCCCTGAAAACAATCTACCAAACTGGTGTGTGTTAAGGGTAATGATACAAATAACAAAAATCAGAAAGAACAATTTTTGTTAAGAAGCAAAGAGCTAGAAAGCCAATTTGTTCCTAAAGTAAGGAGAAACATCACTCTAGAATCAAGTCACACCAAAACAATCATGGCTAATTGCTCTGGGCTGGGCTCACTCTGTAAGTTTTGTTTCCTGCAGAAGGCTACATAATGCAACTAACTAAATATATATATTATTTACAATGTTTCAATGAATTTATACAATAAATTTCAAGAAGATAAATTTATGATCTTAAAATGACAAAGGAAATGATTCGGTAATGCTCCATTTATTACATGACTTCCAAAATAAGTAGTCCATCATTCATTCTGCAACTCCAGAAGCAACCAGCCCTGGACACTGGACACTCAACAAACCAACTGATGTCTCTGGGCTACCTTTCTTTTTGTAGCCCAGAGACTGATTCCTTGGAGACCTCAATGACAGTATCTGCCACCATAACTAGTTCTATGGGACAATGCTAGGGATAGTGTGAAAACTCCGAGTCAACAGGGCAGAGAAGGAGAGAGGAGGGAAGGAGGAGAAGGTGCGGGGCGGGGGGACTCCTGAGAGCCAGCCTCAGTCTTGCTCGAAGTAACACAGGCATATGGAAGGAAACACAGCAAATAGGTATCATAAAGAGCAAATACAAACCATAATGCACTCTGTGCAAATGCTAAGACATCAGTTTCCAGTACTGAACATATTAAAGAAATACGCCGCCTGTCACGCAGGCAGGAAATGAAACACCACACTAGGCACCTCCTTCAATGGGGACCATCACCCCTCCTTGCACAACACTGACTCCTTGGTATTTTTCACTCCTCCATTTTTGTCCTCTGTGAAGTTTCCTCCAAGCCCCAGATGTTGGTCACTCCTTGCCCAGTGTCCTCATAGCCAATGGACAAAGTGGTCAGGACACATATCACCAACACTGAGACCAACAGTTACATATTCTATTGTCCACCTAAGTTTCTGGAGTTTTAACAATCTGACTAATTCACCATAATATTTCCTGCAAATAACAATTTTTAAAATGTTTTATCAATATAAAGAGAACAGATTTTATGTACTTTACAAATAAAATTCTAAGAAGATAACTATACCTCCCTTCTCTCTCTCTCTTAAACAAACATTCCTTCCTATCTTTTTGTTCCTCCTTTAATTTTTGCAACAACACATTTTCAATTTACTTTATAATTACAGGCTTAATGTGTCACTAATCATAATATTCAACAACTAAAAAGTAGACACACCACTATTCCACAGGAATATAGACAAAGGCTATAAACAATAACCAAATGATAAGATGTCACTTTCATTCTTATACTTTTTTGTATTCAATATTAACTACCACATATCAGAGAAAAATACATTATTTGTCTTTTGGGCACTGGCTTATTTCACTAAGTATAAGGGTCTCTGGAAATACCATACACAGAAACAGAGAAAGATAATTAGCATCATCAAAGAATATAAATGTGAAGGCAGAAAACTTCCTAGAACAGTACAAAGGAGATCCAAAACAATAGGAATATTTACAGAAAAATGGAAAGACCAAGTCATTACTTACCAATAATAACTTTAAGTGTAAATGAACTAAATTCTCTAGTTGAAAGATACAGAAGTTGAATGGATTGAAAAACAAAACCCATACAAATGCTGCCTGCAAGAAACACATCTCACCAACAAAGATACACAGACTAAAAGTAAAAGGATGGAAGAAGGATATTTCATGCCAATGGGAATATCAAAAACAAGCAGGAACAGCTATACCAGACAAAATAGACTTTTAACACAAAAACTGTACTGTTAAAAGAGATCATTATATAATGATTAACAGATCAACTCAAGATGTGACTGTTGTAAATGTATGGGCACACAATGCTAGAGCACCAACTATGAAAAACAAGTATTAATGGATCTGAAGGGAGACATATGTTCCAATACAGTAATGATAGGAGACTTCAATACCCCACGTTCACCAGCAGACAGATCAACTAGGCAAAAAGTCAACAAAGAAACAACTCAGTTCTATATCATCAACCAAGAGGATCTAATTGGTATCTACAAAACATCTCATCCCACAGCTGCAGAATACAAATTCTTTTCATCAGTGCATAGAACATTCTCCAGGATAGACCATATGCTAAGCTATAAAACAAGTCTCAACAAATTTAAAAAGTCAAATCAAATCAAATCATGTATGTTTTCTGACCAACATCACAATTTTTAAGAATCCAACACATATGTGAAATAAATGAACTAAAGGATGAGGTCAGAGGAGAAATTCCAAAAGAAATATCTTCAATCCTAAAACCACCATAGCTCTCCTTTGTCTTCATAGCTGGGAACTCCCTGTGCCTTCTCTTGTTCCCTTTATGAAGGCCAGTAGGTATTTTTAACCACATATCACCTCAATAATCTCTTTAGTGCAATCAGCGCTCTGCATGGATCTGTAAATCACACGCTGCAGGTCCTACCTGGCTGTAGCCAGCAGCCAAGATCTGGAGAGAGTGTGCCCGGCCACTCACCTCGCTTGCTGGCAGACGCAGCAGACCCAGCTTTTCTCACGCTTCTGGTAGGAGCAGCAGCTCTTGCAGACGTTGAACTTGCAGTCCCCACACCGGCGCTTGGTGTTGACGAGGAAGGTGAAGGGCGAGCAGCAGCGCATGCAGCAGTGCTCCACGAACTTCTGGTGCTTCGAGAGGATGCTGCACTTGCTGCCTTCCTCATCCAGCTTCTGCTTCATCTCACTGTCAAGGCCGGGTGGAGAAAGGGCGAGGAGGAGAGAAAGAGCACATCAGGCCAGGGGCTGTCTCCCCAGAGCACCCTGCCCCGGCTCTCCCACAGGCCAAGCAACCACCCAGGCTCTTCCTACAGAAAGAGCAATCGCTTGGCACCATGTCCAGAGACAAACTTTAACACTGAGCTAATTCTGTATATTATATTTTAGATGTATGTTGTACCTTCTATGAGAAAGCACCAACTTCTCACTTCAATTTCAGAGACTACACAGAGATAAAACCACTGCAAAACTAAGCACATCCCTGGAGAATAAAACCTTCCACGTAATTAATGCCTTTTTAAGGAAGCAGGAGATCGCTTAGGATAAAACATTAATCTTCACCCAAACCAGACTTAGTTACTTGGGAAAAAGCTTGCTAAGAGCGAGCGAGTTACTATGCATTGCCAAGTCTGAGTTGTTTTCTCCTACCCCACAAGTGAGGGCCACAGTAAGTAGTAGTCAAGTTATTGTTTCCACTACTATTACTGCTTTTACTATTTTATTACTACCATGCTGTAATTTTACTACTAGTATACTATTATTACTATAGTAGAAAAGGACGGCATTTTACAATGATAATGGTAAGTTGCACTACAATAGTACTATGGAATTTTACTGCTGCAATAATAACTTACTTCTATCATTATTTCTCTGCACCCAGTTTGTGATTATGCAATTCATACTGGGCATATCTATGATGTATATGGCAAATGCTTTCTATCATGCACTCATTTTTTTAAAGCTTTTTAATTTTTTAAATTTATTTGACAGGTAGAGTTATAGACAGTGAGAGAGAGAGAGACAGAGAGAAAGGTCTTCCTTCCGCTGGTTCACTCTCCAAATGGCCACTATGGCCGGCGCTGTACCGATCCGAAGCCAGGAGCCGGGTGCTTCTTCCTGGTCTCCCGTGAGGGTGCAGGGGCCCAAGCATTTGGGCCATCCCCCACTGCCTTCCCGGGCCACAGCAGAGAGCTGGACTGGGAGAGGAGCAACCGGGACTAGAACCTGGCGCCCATATGGGATGCTGGTGCCGCAGGCAGAGGATTAACCAAGTCACCCATGGCCCCAGCCCCAATGCACTCATTTTTTTAAAAAAAGAATTATTCCTTTATTCAAAAAGCAGAGCAATCAAGTGTGTGTGCAAGTGTGTGTGTTTGTATATATATATATATATTTGGGGAGTGAACCAGCAGATGAAAGATCTTTCTCTCTCTTTCACACACAGACATACATACCAAGATGAAGGTAAGTGCCAGGAATTCCCTCTGGGTCTCCCACATGGGTGACAGGACCTAAGCAATTGGGCCATCATCTGTGACTTCCCAGTTGCATTAGCACAGAGCTGCATAGGAAGTGGGGTAGCTGGGACTCAACTGGCAGTCTGCTATGAAATACATGCATCCCAAGTGTAGCCTGACCACCACATGAAGTTCTTAGATTAGACAGCTGAATCTGGTGAGGGCCTTGTGATGCTTAAGATGGCAGACATCAGGAGAGGAGAGAGGCACACACAGACAAGACAGGACCAACCCCCATGATAGCTCGCTTTTCAAGAATGGCATTAATCTACTCATGAGTGCCCTGCTCTCATGACACAAACCCTGGCCACCAAGCCCTATCTCTCAGCTCTGCTGCATTGAGGAATGAATTTTTCGATACATGAATGTTTGGGGATACCTCCAAACCATAGCATATCTCTCTCTCTCTCTCTACCTCCCTCCCCCTCCCTCTCTCCCTCTCCCTCTTTTTCTCTGTATGCAAATGTTTTAGTGGGATTCTTCTATGATCACAAATAATTATAAACAACCCAAATACATTTCAATGTGTCAATGTTAGGATACAATGGTATATCAACAAGTTGGAATACTAGTCAAAAATAAAAAGAACTTGGAGTAGGAGGGGCTGCATTATGGTACAGTGTGTTTAGCCACCACTTGCAACACCAACATCCCATATCAAAGTCCCAGTTCAAGTCCTGGCTGCTCCCTTTCCATCACACGTTCCCACTAATGTGGCTGAGAAGACAACAGAAGGCGGCCCAAGTAGTTGGGCCCCTGCCACCCACATGAGAGACAAGGATAGAGTTCCTGGCTCCTGGTTTTAGCCTGGTCTATTCATGGTTTTTGCAGCCATTTGAGGGAAGGAATCGGTGAATAGAAGGTTGGTCTTTCTCTCTCTCTCTCTCTCTCTCTGTGTGTGTCTCCATTGCTCTCTCTAGTTCCTCCAAATAAATAAATAAACTTTTATTAACAAAGAGCTAGGGAAGTGGATACTTGGAATAGTGGTTATTCACTTATCAAAGTGACTGGGTTTGAGTCCTGGCTCCACTTCCAATCAAGCTTCCTGCAATGTGCACCCTGGAAGACACGGATGATGACTCAAGTACTTGAGTCCCTGGCAGTCATGTCAGAATACAGATTTGTGATTTGTGGATTGAATTCTAGGCTCATGGTTTTGGCCTGGCTGAGATCTGGTTGTTAGGGACATTTGGGGGGAGTAAACCAGTAGGTAGAAGATCTCTCTCTCTCTCCCTCTCCCTCTCCCCCGTCTTCTTCCTCCTCCTCTCTCTGCATTTCAAATAGAATGAAAATAAGATAAACTGAAAACAAATAAATAAGAAGAACTCTAGAATCACAGACACAAAGAAATGTCAAAGTCGTTATGTCAAGAAGCAAGACTCAAAGTTACATACTGCATGACTTTCTGGAAAAGGCCAAATGGCATGCACGGCCATTCGATCCGTGGTTTAACCTTTCATCTCCGTCTTTGTGCTCAGAGACACATTCAGGATAAGCCCTTCAGTGCCAGCTTCCAGTCCATAAATTTTTTATCCCTCTGTGTTTTCCTTCCTCTTTAGCTCTCCTGCAACTGTACGGATTTGCAGTCATTTCTAGCAGTTCTATCAATTTATTTCCACTTTAAGCCTGCCTATTGCTTTCTCGTTTGTGCTGTTCCCTGTATTATCTGCTTCTTCTTTTATCTTTTAAATTATTCTAAAGATGTTTCTTTTACACCCGCTTCCTGGCTGTCACAGGAAGTTCTTAGAAGTAGAACAGGTGATTCCACTGAATGCATCTAGCATCCAAGTTGCAGGAGGCGCCTCTGCTGTCCTGGCTTGTCACTTTGATCAAGGTCAGCTCCAGCCAAGATGGCTTTTCCTGTAGCAGCACATCCCTGGGAAGTCGGTGTCTCAGTCACAGCGGCTATGATGTTGCCTTCCCCAGAGCCCACACAGAGGCCATCATCCCGGACCTGTTCATACGTTTTTCTCAGGAGAATCCTGTACCACAGTAGCCAGATTTTGATCTTCTGTCTCCTGTGAGGTAAAGGCTTAGGGTTTTGCTTTATTTCTTCCAGGAGACTTTGTCCCTGCCTCCCAGGGGACTGGGAAGAGATAACCTTCCCTGTGGCTCCTTTAGCAAATGGGTGGACACTTCTAGCAGCGTCTTTCCCTGAGAGGACAGCCCTTCAAGGTGGCAGGAACTTCAGGCAGGCACCTCACCTTCAGCTCCTGCCTTACAAAGCTTCAGGCCACATCTCCTGCTCCAGACAGAAACCGCTGCAGGCAGCAGGTCCCAGTGACCCTTGTTTCCTCTGCATCAGGCTGATGCCTCTGGTTTTAAATTCCCTCTTCATGGGGCTGGTGCTGTACATACTGGGCTAAGTCTTTACGTGTGGCACCGGCATCCCATATGGGCACCAGTTTATGTCCTGCCTGCTCCTCTTCCGATTCCAGCTCTCTGCCATGGCCTGGGAAAGCACTGGAAAACGACCCATGTGCTTGGGCTCCTGCACCCATGTAGGAGACCTGGAAGAAGCTTCTGGCTTCTGGCTTCAGATCTGTCCAGCCCTGGCCTTTGCAGCCATTTGGGGAGTGAGCCAGCAGATCAAAGATCTCTCTCTCTCTCTCTCTCAGTCCCTCTCTCTAACTCTATCTCTCAAATACATAAATCTTTCTTTAAAGATTTATGTATTTGAAAGAGTTACACAGAGAGAGGACAAGCAGACAAAGAGAGAGAGAGAGAGAGAGAGAGAGAGAGAGGGAGAGAAAGAGGTCTTCCATCCGATGGTTCACTCCCCAATTAGCTGCAATGCCTGGAGCTGTGCCGATCCAAGCCATGAGCCAAGCTTCTTCCAGGTCTCTCATGCAAGTGCAGAGGCCCAAAGACTTAGGCCATCTTCTACTGCTTTCCCAGGCCACAGCAGAGAGCTGGATCAGAAGTGGAGCAGCTGGGACTGGAACCGGTGCCGATATGGGATGCTGGCACTGCAGACAGCAGCTTTAACTGCTATGTCACAGCACCAGCCCCAAATACATAAATCTTAAAAAAAAAAATTTTCCTCTTCACATCTACTCTGCTATGGCCTTAAATACCACGTCACATACTGAGACCTAACCCCCAACAAGATAGTTTTAGGAGGTGAGGCCCTTGGGACTTGATTAGGTCATGAGGGTGGAGCCCTCATAAATGAGGTCAGAGGGCTTTTCAGACAGACCCCAGGTTGCTGCCCTGTGTTTTCCACCAGGCACCATCTCCAGACCAGGAAGTGGGTGCTCACCAGACACCTGCCCAGCTAGCGCCGTGACCTCAGGCTGCCCTGCCTCCGAACTGTCAGCAAACATGTCTGTTGTTCACAGTATTCCGTCACGGCAACTCCAACCGACTAAGATACACCTGCTAGCAATTTCCCCTTTTTCCCTTCCTCCCATTTGACTTTGAAAAAATTAAGCTATCGTCCACATTGCAGAAATTAGTTCCTTTACAGTACCATTCAGTAGGCCTTGATAGAGTCACAGGACAATTGCACATCATGAAAGACCCCCAGGACTCACTAAACAGCCATTTCTCACTTCCCCCTGCTTTCAGCCCCCACCAACCACTGATCGGCCTGTCCTTGCCAGTTTGCCTGTTCTGGACATCTGATGTGACAGAACTGTAGCACACATGCCTCTTGTGCCTGGCTCCTTTCACTTTGCACACTACACTGAAGACCCATTCAAATCACACAACCCTTGGCACTTCATTCTCTCTGTCAACTAATGCTCCATTTAGGGATACAGCAAAGTTAACCTATGGGTTTATTGGCTGACGTGTAGCCTCCTTCTGATTTTGGCTATTATAAGTAAGGCTTCTAGGGACCCTCATGCACAAGTTTTTGTGTGGGTATGTGTCCCAGTTTCCTGGAGTAGAACTGACGGATGACATGAGGATGCTGTTTAACCCCTTTGAGAAACTGTTGGACTGTTTTCCAAATGACTGCATCATTTTACATCTCAACCAGCAACAGCTGAGGGTTCCAATTTCTAATTCCACGTCTCCATCAATAGTTCTCACTCTGTCTTTTATAGCCCTTGGGGTGGGGGCACCTAATTGTGGTTTCAATTTGCATTTTCCTACTGACTAATGATACTGGATCTTTTTATGTATTTACTGGCCATTTGTTGACCTATTTTGCTTTAATGTCCATTCATATTTTTTTGCCCATTTCCAAACTAGGCTGTTTACCTTTTGTTGTTTTGCTCTAAGAGTCCTGCGTATCTTCTGGATATGAGTCCCATATCAGATATATGATTTGTTAAGTATTTTCCCTTTCTTATATTAAAGGTCATATTTCATCAGTAGTTTGTGTGCTTTGAATCAAAGGACGCACTGCAGAATCTCAGCTCCCCCTGCTACTATATTTGAAAATCAATGTATGGTTCTACCTCTTTTTTCACTTAACAATGTATCATCTTTCCATGAAGGGTCAATGAGAGTCTTCGGTATTAGCTCCTGGGCGCCCTCGGCTGGCCCACACACCTCACACCCAAGCAGGGCTTAGTGCTTTGCACAGCAGACACTGCTGTGTATTTTCAGCCTGAACATTAGGAATTCAAGGGAGCCGAACCCAGGACTGGAATGGAGAGACGACTTCAGGCCAGCTAATGATGCCACAGTGTCAAACAGCACAGGTGTTCACCTGGCCAAATACGACGTTGTCGGGGGACAGTGCAGCGATGCTTTCTCAACAAAGAAATGTGGTCTTATTTGGTCCCTTAGATTTACAGAGCAGAAGCTAGTGGCATCTCTGACGTTTATAATCCAGAGAACAACATCAAATCGTCTTATTGATATTTCAGAGACACTAAATTAAATTTTGCAGGAAGGAAAGTCTTTGGGGATCACAAAGGCTCCATGAATTCCATCCACAGAATCCCTGAAGCTTGATGAGTTTTGTTTTGTGACCTACAGGACTGCAAATTTCGGTGGCATTTTAAACCTCACTGGATTTCTAACAACAAACTATACCATGCCCTTCAGGGTTTAGCATGAGCAAAGGGGGCATTGGGAACCACAGGCCTGGGGGTGGGGCAGGAGGGATGGAATGCCATTATTCTGAATGGTCTCTCACTCACTGGAGTCTGTTGCCCCCACAGCAGCTCATGGAAGTCATCACTGGCTGCTGTGCTTTGAATGTTTCCCCCAAAGTGCATGTGTTGGAAATTTAATCCCAATGCAAGAGTGTTGAGAGGTGGGGCCTTGAAGGAGGCAGAGCCCTCACAAACAGATGAATGCCACAGTCATATGAATGGGCTCTCCCCAACCCCTAAACTCTCCCTTGACCTTCTACCTCCTGCCATAGGATGATGCTCAAAGAAGGTCCCTGACAGATGCTGGTACCTCACCTTCACACTTTGCCACCTCCAGAACCCCAAGAAGTTGCAGCTGGATGGCCTTAGCCCCGCCCTCCCATGACTGCCCATCTTCCAGCAACACTGCCTGGCCAAACGAGCCTTCAGTCACAACAGACCCTGGGGAACACAGTTAATTCATCCGACTATATCCAAACCCTCGTGGCACTCAGAGAGGAGAGCGCGGCCAGCCATGTACACTCCAGAGTCGCGTTCATTAACAGGGGAATAGACGATCCACCCTAGGTAAGGGAATATAGCAATCTCCGGCAGAACGATTAAAGAGAAGCCAGATAGCGGGACTGAGAAGGACGGCAGAGGAAGAGGATGTTTGCAGAAGGGGAAGGGGTTGCCTGTCTGTCAAGGAGGGCAGAGATGTCCCCACCAGAGGTGGCACACACAGGTCACAGGCCATCAGGTGAGAACTATTTCAGTGGGGGAGGTAGGGCAGGAGCCAGACAGCCGTGGAACAAAGAATGAAGGCAAGGTGAGATCAACTATGGGATGCTTCTTCCAACAATGTCACAAATGCCTTGAAGAACTGGGTCAGTTTACAGTGTAATAATACTCATAATTTAAAAGTATGTCCTCTCGTTAATATGTCATGGATCGTATCACTCTGTCACTGGCTCATTTCAGGCGAAATCATTTTCCTGCCCCGTGATGATGCTCTAAAAAATACGAGCCAAGGCCAAAAGAGTCCAGACTCTCTGATTTGCGAGGAAAGCAAATACAAATATAAACATTCCTTCCAAATGGCCGAGTTAATGACACACACTGAATATGCCGCTGGTTTGCAGCCACAAAGGGAGGAGCCCATTTGAAGCCAGAGTTACTGCCAGTCCCTTTGGTGCCGTAGGCAGCAGCACTCCTCGTGTCTCAGAAGTGTCCCGTGAGCACTGTTTGGAGGCGCTGGGACGCCCCCCTCACCCTGGAACTCTGCAGTCCAGTAAGCAATGGATGTCTAAACACTGATGGAATCTGTGGATTCAAAAGGCTTCCATAGCCTAGGCAGCTCAAGTCAAGAGCCTCGGGTGGTCACTGACATTATAAGACTGTTAATTGTTAAATTAACAACAGGAGTCACTGTGCACTAACTTCTCATGCATGACCTCTGTCTTCAAAGAGTTGTATTATAATTATGTCTAAGTGCTCGCAAAATATGCATCATTCTCTCTGTGAGTGAGATCTCCGTGGAAAGAAGGGGCCATCAAAAAAGGAGATACCTTTCTCTGACGGGAGGAGAGAACCTCCACTTTGATTATGGCCTTGTCTAAATAAGGTCAGAGTTTGTGAACTCAAGAGGCTTCCATAGCCTTGACAGCTCATGACAAGAGCCTTGGGTGATTACTGACATCATAAACAAGGTGTCAATTGTTAAATCAATAACAGGAGTCACTGTGCACTTGCTCCCCATGTAGGACCTCTGTCCTTAATGTGTTGTACTATGAGAATTAATGGTAAAATTAATCTTCTGCTGGCGCCGCGGCTCACCAGGCTAATCCTCCACCTGTGGCGCCGGCACCCTGGGTTCTAGTCCCAGTCAGGGCACTGGATTCTGTCCTGGTTGCCCCTCTTCCAGGCCAGCTCTCTGCTGTAGCCTGGGAGGGCAGTGGAGGATGGTCCAAGTCCTTGGGCCCTGCACCCGCATGGGAGACCAGGAGAAGCACCTGGCTCCTGGCTTCGGATCAGCGCGATGCGCTGGCCACAGCACGTCAGCCGCAGCGGCCATTGAAGGGTGAACCAATGGCAAAGGAAGACCTTCCTCTCTGTCTCTCTCACTGTCCACTCTGCCTGTCAAAAAAAAAATTAATCTTCAAACAGTACTTTATACTTTGTGTCTGCATGGGTGCAAACTCTTGAAATCTTTACTCAGTAGAGAGATGATCTTCTTCATACAAAGATAATTAAAAATGGAGGCGGCAAGATGGCGGAATAGGCAGGAAGCACGCTTAGTCCGGGGGGAGAGAAAGTTTAATATAAGTGGAGATACTGCAGGGTCAAAGAAGAGTAGGGGATGAAACAGCAGAGGAAACTCTTCCAGAACTAGTGATTCACAGTGGACCTGCGTGGAGAGCGTGGGAGCCCAAGTTCGGGACACCAGCGGCAGACTCAACGCACCAGCGCTGGAACGGGAGGTGAGCCGAACCTCCATAGCCCGAGATACCAGCAGGCAAGCGGAAAGAGGAGGCTAGAGGGAACGAGGCTTGAAACTCCGTGGGGAAAAGTTCACCAGGCTAACTAGAAGAGAGAGAAAAAAAAATAAAAAAAGTGACTGATATGGACACAAGTTTCTCTCTCTCCGCTCACCTCTCAAAGGCGAGCAAGACAGAGCAGGCGCCATTTTGGACATACGTCATAAGCAGGGCGACCTCAGGTCTGCACCAGCCCTGAGCCTAGCAGAAAAACCTGACTCTGTGGGGAGGGGTGAAATAACAGGAGATTAGCATCTAACTTGGCAACCCAGTGGGAGACTGCAGGAGAATTGGAGCCCACACTGAGGGCAGCAGAGATTCCCTGTGTGGTCCTTGGGAAAGAGCTTCCGATCTCTGGCTCCTGTGGGTATATCTTTTGCCTGCTAACTACCTCCAATTACGTTCAGCTGTGCGGAATTACTTCCCTTTTAAATCAAAAAAAGAAAGAGAGATTTACCACACCTAACCTGGGAGTGTCATCCTTGACACACCCTCAACCCTGAGGAACCAAACACAGCTCTCAGTCCACACTCATCTCAAGCCTCTAAGGCTCCACTGAAAGCAGACAGTCCACTTAATATAGAGCCATAGTGTAACAAGAAAAAACACCACAGTGAAGAAACCAAATATCTCCAACATGCCAAACAACAAACGCAAAAACCAAGCTAACAAGAACAAAGAAGAAACTATGACGCCCCCAAATGAAAAAGACACCCCAATTCAAGATTATGAAGATGATGAGATCGAAGAAATGCAAGAAGCAGATCTCAAAAAATTGATAAGAACATTAAGAAGTTCTCAAAAACAAATTCTTGAACTACAGAAATCCTTCATGGACAAGATAGAAAATCTCTCTCGTGAAAGTGAAATATTAAGGAGGAATCAAAATGAAATGAAACAACTACTGGAACAAGAAACTCTGATAGTGACTAGAAATCATAATGAAATGAAGAGTTCAATAGATCAAATGACAAACACATTAGAGAGCCTTAAAAACAGAATGGGCGAAGCAGAAGAGAGAATATCAGACTTAGAAGACAGAGAACAGGAAAGGAAACAGGCAAACCAAAGAAAAGAAGAAGAAATTAGAAATCTAAAAAATATTGTCGGGAATTTACAGGATACTATTAAAAAACCCAACATTCGGGTTCTAGGAGTTCCTGAAGGTATGGAGAGGGAGAAAGGATTAGAAGGCATTTTCAGTGAGATACTAGCAGAAAATTTCCCAGGTTTGGAGAAGGACAGAGGCATCTTAGTACAGGAAGCTTATAGAACCCCTAATAAACATGACCAAAAGAGATCCTCACCACGACATGTTGTAATCAAACTCACCACAGTGAAACATAAAGAAAAGATCCTAAAAGGTGCAAGAGAGAAACATCAGATCACTCTTAGAGGATCTCCAATTAGACTCACAGCAGACTTCTCATCAGAAACCCTACAAGCTAGAAGGGAATGGCGAGACATAGCCCAGGTACTAAGAGAGAAAAACTGCCAGCCCAGAATACTATATCCTGCAAAGCTCTCATTTGTGAATGAAGGTGAAATTAAGACTTTTCATAGCAAACAGAAACTGAAAGAATTTGTTGCCACTCATCCTGCCCTGCAAAAGATGCTTAAAGATGTCTTACACACAGAAACACAGAAACATGGTCACCAATATGAAAGAAGGTAAAGGAAGGAAACCTCACAGCAAAAGATCACAGGAAGCTCAATTTCTCTTTGACATAGAATTAAACTCTGATGCTCTGTTAAAGCAATGTGTTAAAGTAATCTATTATGTTCTCTTGATGTCTGTTAAATTCTAATTGTTCAAAAACAGCTGAATTTTTATTAAGAGCTATGGGTTATTTAAATATGTGCTTTTTTCAAAAATTTGAATAATCACTTTGTAACAATGATCAAATTTGGTCTATGTTATGTCATGATTTTAAGAAATCTTATTTCAACCAGATATTTTGGATTTTGAGCCTTCTTGGCATTCTTGACAGGCATTCAAAAAATCAAAGTTTCAAACAATCTGGTCTCTAAAATTTCCAGTAAATCCTGGACTTTGGTTTTTCCAGTTTGGGCCCAACTGAAAAAATCGAAGGACCTATGTCTCTCATCTTATAGAGACACCAACTAATCAGTCTATTTGGAGTATATTAGAAGTACTGTCAAGATGTGATGTGGTACCAGACTTTAAGTTTCTATAATGGAAAATGCTATTAATACAAATGTTTGAGAATTAAAAAGTCTAATGATCTTGTGTTACTAGACATGATAGTTATCTTAATGAGAAAGCCCCAGAGGCTTAAAGGGTTAAATACTTGTAAAAGCCTACAGGTGCTTTCAAAAATACTGTGAAGTAACCAAGTGCCTCTTGTTGGTTGATGAGTTTATAATTTTAAACATGGCGACTTAAAGTCTTTTGTCATCCACAGTTATATATGATCTGCTGCTCATAAAACTAAAGCGTTGTTGGTTCTGTGTTTAGCTGTCCTCCTATAGGTTCCTATGGACTATTTACAGCCACTTTTATTGTATTCAGTACTTTGGGATGGCTCTGTAAACAGATGAAGCCAATAATGTATTAACAGTACCAACTGAGAGAAAGTATGGTTAACTGAGGTTACTAAAAAGAAAAAGCAATTCAAATCAATTGGCAATCTACAAAAAGAGTTAAAGATTTTAAAAGCTATTATTAAAATTGCTATATTGGTCTATTATGCTATATTATATGTGTGTACATATTGTATGTCCACATGGGGAAATTTTATTAAGAGTTTTATTTTAAATGGCTTATAGATAAGATTGTCCATAAATTTAAGCTGCTAAAATCAATCAAAGATACATTTTAATTTGTGGGACCTGAATCTGTGTATCATATGTTTTAGACTTGTTGGTAGAAAGAAACTAAAAACATTTTAGATGGTTGTGCTTAAGTTTACTGGCTAAACAAACTACACCATGTTAGATATTTAAGAGGTGTTTTCAAATACATGATTCTTAAAATTTATAGAAGGCATTGGACCTTCTGGTAAATGTTTTCTTAAGTTGTTATCTAATGGTTGAAACGGTTTGCTAAGTATTCATGTGATATTGCTATTGTCAGCAAGCGATCTAGGACTTGCTACCTCATTTCTCTATTCTAAACCCAACTTGTTCTTTCATTTCTCTATTCTCTCCAAGGTAGGAAACTAATTCTATTATGAAGGAATCTGTAGGATGCACAATTTAATCTTTAGACCTTATAAAAGAGATGGCTAACATTTTTCTGCAATAGCATAGCCAAAATAAGAACTGAAATAATAATCTCATAGCTAGATTCACTTCGCCATCAGCGAAGTATACAGTAAGTAGAAAAAACCTCCCTTTCAGACCAAAGGGAAAGAAAGTTTTAAAGTGAGAATATAATTTTCCTCATGGGCATTGTCTACCTTAGAAAAACTACTACAGAACATGCCTGTGACTATAGACTTGTAGTTCAGGCCACCGAAGATTAGAGGTGGGAAACGGGCACTTCCTTGACTTGCATCCTCTGGTCTGCTTTAACACAAACCAGGAGGAAAAGAAAGCTCGGCATCAGAAGCAATGGGTGGCAGGCCTATTAATGGCTGATCTGTACAGTGATCTGCCCTCAAGGAGACCCAACAGGCCAGTCCACTGCAGTGGCTTTCAATGTGGTAAGCCTGGGCTTCAGCAGAAGTCAGCTTGTGAAGAGCCCTGGCAGCTCTGCCAAGAGTTGGATCACTGGAAATGGACCTGCCCTGGAGTCGAAGGATGCCCAGGTCAGAGCCACAGATCTTATTGGCTCTAAGCTGAAAAGCCCTTCACTCAGCCCAACTTCCAAAGTGACCACTGCAGCTGAGGGGATGGTCAAGTAGGGTCAGCAACATTGCAGGCAGAACTGTACATTTCTTGTTAGAGATGCCCCCTGCCTTTACCTGGCCAGCTCTCCTCCCAGGCCAGCCAAGTAATGAAAGTCAACAGAGTGCCTTCCCCTAGGAGGTTCACACCTCCCTTAGGATATACCCCATGTGAAGAGATAGATAGGTCTGGGCCTCTGAACTTACAAGGCCTAAAGCCCACCAGATTATTATCAAGCCCCTTCTATCAGGTTCTATTTGCCTCTCAATCAGAAAACTTAATTGTAGCTTAGATAGCACCTTTCTTAGCTCCTCTAATAATGACTCTGTCCTTTGTTCTAGGCCCTGTCTAGTGCACTTGGGACTCATTCCTTTGTAATCATAACCTCTACTCTACCACCAATGGCTCTACTCCCAACATGTGTGTACTGATGGTCCTCTTCCCCACTTAATGCTGTATAATTGTTCAAACCTGGTAAATGCCACTCTTAGGATCATTGGTTACTATCCTCACTCTGTCTTTTATGACCTTGTCTAAATATGATCAGAGTCGGCAAACTTGGAAGGCTTCCATAGCCTTGGCAACTCATGACGACAGCCTAGGATGGTTACTGGCGCCATAAACTAGAGTGTCAATTTGTTGGGTCAACAACAGGAGCCACTGTGCACTTGCTCCTCATGTGGGATCTCTGTCCTTAATGTGCTGTACATTGTGATTTAATGCTATAACTAGTACTCAAACAGTATGTTTCACTTTGTGTTTCTATGTGGGTGCAAACTGTTGAAATCTTTATACTAAATTGATCTTCTGTATATAAAGAGAATTGCAAATGAATCTTGATGCAAATGGAAGGGGAGAGGGAGCGGGAGGGGGGAGGGTTGCGGGTGGGAGGGAAGTTATGGGGGGGGGAAGCCATTGTAATCCATAAGCTGTACACTGGAAATTTATATTCATTAAATAAAAGTTAAAAAAAAACAAAAAAAACACAAAAAACAAAAACAAAAAAAAACAAAGATAATTAAAAATGAATCTTAATGAAGAATAGGATGGGAGAGGGAGTAGGGGATGGGATGGTTTGCAGGTGGGAGGGTGGTTATGGGGGGAAGAACCGCTATAATCCAAAAGTAGTACTTTTGAAATTTATATTTATTTAGTAAAAGTTTTCTATTAAAGATATGTATCATTCTTGGATTTCTCTTTAAAATTAATTAAATTTCTAAAAAAAAAAAAGAAATTAACTTCAAGATGCAATGATTTTGAACAGCCCTTGTCTCGACTGTTGAGGAACAGTTTTTTGTTTTGTTTTTTGTTTTTTTCTGTGCAATGGGACTGGGAATAGGAGAGGGAGGAGGAGGAGGGGTGGGAGAGTGGTATAGTGGGAAGAATCACTAGTTTCCTACAACTGTATTTATGAAATGCATTAAGTCTGTATTCCTTAAATGAAAGGTTTCTTTGGGGGGAATAAATAAATACATAAAATATCCAAATATGACACGTGGATCAAGAATTTTAAAAAAAATTAAAAATATCTGTATCTCCAAATACTTTTAAAAAATAGTTCTTTTTTGTCTTATGAGGGGTGAGAGTGGGAGATGGCTACGCTCCCTTCTGTATCCTGAAACATTTCCGCTAGTTTCTTTAAACAAAACACCCTTTGTGTGAAATATTTAGAGGGTTTCTAGATGAGACCCCAAGCAACACATCCGCAGAGCACGAAAGTTACGTATGGTCAAATGCAAAGAACGTTTAAAGCCCGCATTGCCCATTGCTTCCTTGACATGTGCGTCATGACCTCTCTCCCCTCCAGACACCGTAACTCCCTGGGAGCCACCTGGTTTCCTCTTCAGATTAATTCATGTTTCACTACCTCCTTAGCACAGGCTGCTCCTCAGCCCTCCCCCTCGTTGTTCTAGCCATCGCCAGCAGGGAACAAAACCCGTAAGTCTAACTCCTGACCGTGAGTCCGAGCTTCTGAAATCTTCCATCTCACATCGTCTTCTGAGATTCGTAACTGCCTAGGGTTTTCTCCTAGATGTGTCTCTTAGGTTTCTGATATTGGCAATATCTTTTTCAGGTGGCAATTTTATATGGAACCGAACTCAAAATGTCAAAAGGCATATTTACTATTTCCATTCCCATACTTTTTGCCAATGAGTATGACTAACATCTAGAGACTCTCCTGAAATCCTGAGTCATCATCAAGTTTTCGCCTTTTTTATAACTTCTGCATTTAATTCTATACCAGCTCCTATTCTTGTAGCCACTAAGGTCTGACTTCCGAACATCTCCCTGGTCCTGCTGCACCACTGCCTTAGTTCAGGCCCCAACATTCCCATGCTGCATTGCTACAACATATTTTGTTTTCTTCACACATGGTTGGTTGACTGATTTGAAAGGCAGAGTGACAGAGGAGAGAGACAGAGATCTTCCATCTACTGGCTTATTCCCTGATGGGCCACAACAGCCAGGCTGGGCCAGGAATTCAATCTGGGTCTTTGCTGCGAGTGGCAGAGACACAAGCACTTGAGCTATCACCTGATGCTTCCCAGGATGCATTAGCAGAGAGCTGGATCAGAAACTGGGGCTCAAACCAGGAACTCCAACATGAGAAGGCAACGTCCCAAGCACCAGCTTAACCCACTGCACCACAGCACCCAAGCCCACATTGCACTTTTTATTCTGAGCCACCTACAATGAGAACAGAGTGAGTTGACTCAAAAACATATGTCTTCAGTCACTTGGAAACGTGCGATGCTGACCAGTGGGCCACACGTGACCTCCCCAGCTGTGCAGAACTCTCCGTCTCTGTGCTGGCCTGGGTCTCTGCTGCAGGTGCTGTCCTCCCACTCTTTCATTACAGATGAATCTCTCCTCTTTGCCTCCCAATTCTGCATCATCTTTTCCCCCAGGTTCCAGCTCTGCTACACACAGTTAGCATTCCGTTCCTACTCTATTCTGGCACATGCCTTGCTGCATTTTAAAACTTTATATGCTTTGGGGGCCGGCGCTGTGGCTCACTTGGTTAATCCTCTGCCTGTAGCGCCAGCGTCCCATATGGGCACTGGGTTCTAGTCCCGGTTGCTCCTCTTCCAGTCCAGCTCTCTGCTGTGGCCCGGGAGGGCAGTGGAGGATGGCCCAAGTGACTGGGCCCTGCACCGGCTTGGGAGACCAGGAAGAAACACCTGGCTTCTGGCTTCGGATCGGCGCAGCGCCAGCTGTAATGGCCATTTGAGGAGTGAACCAACAGAAGGAAGATCTTTCTTTCTGTCTCTCTCTATAACTCTACCTGTCAAATAAAAAAAAATACTTTATATGCTTTGGAGAAGACAATGAATTCCTTAAAGAATCCAATGGTGGCACCCTTTGTCCCAGAGTACAGGACTGACCTGTATCAGTGGCTGGGTGTGTGTTCCCTTTCTCCTCAAGTTCAAGTTCAGCCACTCAGCAAGAGATGACAGTGAAGAATGAGCACTGGCCAGATAAACATTAAACCTCCTTCACCCTTAATCACTTAAGCATCTAAGACTGAAGAAAATGTACAGGCAAAAGAACCAAACATTTAGCTAACTCTTCCTTCGCACCTGTAAATTCTAATCACACACAGAGCAAGACTTGCTATTTCCATCTGCTTAGAATTTACCTCCAACAAAGCACCACAGAATTAAAATAAAACACTCCGACATTTATAACGGTCATGGATTCTCAGTTCTCAGGTCCCACTAAGAATAGGGTTCTACCTTATTTTATTTCTGAATAAGAGAAAAGCTTTAACATGTCAGAATTTAAAATGCTCATACTATTTATTCATTTACAAATGCACACTTGGACAAACCCAATCTTTCTGGATTTCAAGCCTGTGGCTACATACAGGCAACCCCTGCAGAGCTGGGCAAAGCCAGTATCACATGGCATCCACAGAAATAGATGCTTGTGCCCCAGAGAATTTTATTCCTGTTGCTGGGCTTATTGAAGTACATTTGACCTTGAGGGGGGGGAAAAAAAAAACAGCTCTCCCAAGAGAAATGGAGCTGTCATTGCTCCCTAGGTTGCTGTCAACAATACAGAAATGTTCCAGACTTCATTCTCCACTTCCCTGGGAGGGACACAAGTTCAGAGGATCTTTATGGTCTAGAGACTCACAATTTCCTACCATTAATGCATCATGTGTGGTACGTGAACTCCTAGTTTAATTCGCGTTAATATTTGATGTATCAGGCAAGAAGACAATGTCTGTCAAGGCAAATGCCAGCCTGTGCAGCGATGCCAGTTCCACTGCTCTGTCACCGCTCTGATTTCACCCACAGCTGAGCCTCGTGTCTGCAGCCCCCTTGTCACATACAGAGAATTACCTTCTTCAAATCTCGCTGCAGCAAGAAAAGTAGGGAACAATCTACTTCACACTGTCAAAGGCATCTTAAAACTTTACATTTCTTTGGCATCTCCCTTACAAAAGTGAAGGGTAGGAAAGCCCTCAGGACCTTATTCAAGTTTTTATAAAGAGGAATGTATGCAGGCGGCACTGAGGCGCAGTGGGTGAAGCTGCCACCCATGACACCTTGCATCCCATATCAGAGTGGCAGTTTCAGTCCCGGCTCCTCTGCTTCTGATCCAGCTTCCTGCTGGTGTGCCTGGGAAATCAGCAGTAGACAGCACCAGCATGTGGGCCCCTTTCATCTATGTGGGGGACAAGGATGGAGTTCCTGGCTCCTGTCTTCAGTACAGCCCCACCTTGCCTATTGTGGGCATTTGGAGGGTAAACCAGCAGATGGAATCTCTCTCTCTTTCTCTGACTATTGAATGAATGAATGAAAAATAAGTAAGTATTAAAAAAAAGAAGAAATGGGGATGCCTGTATGGAATGCCTACTATGTGTGGGGCATTCGGCAGAATTTCCCCTACAAAATCCATGAGGCAGAAAAGGAGGGGCCTCTACATTTATCCGGCCTTGATTTTCCACAGATGCCTATGTCCCACATGTGGATAATGAGTGTCACACGGTCAGGGGAGGAATCCCTTTGCACACAGGGTCTCCAGAACCATAGCTCATGATATCGACGTGCTTGGCTACAGTGGTGTTGGGGAGATACATTATGCAACTGGTTTTAAAAACATAGCATGCAAATATGAACACAACAAATTACAAAAACCAGAGGGGCCCAGAAGAGAGGTTATATGCTTTGCATATAAAGTATGCTATTTGAGAAACACAATTTTTCCTGCATGCATCTACCATGGTTGGAAATGCTCCTCTTCACCTCTCAGTGTTTGACCTCAAGGAAAAAGCTTATGATTTCCAAGTTCAGCCCTCCTCATCCCAAGGACAGGTAAACAGGCAGGTCCAAAGGAACACATTCAAGATTACACAGCTGGCTGCCTGCTCCTGCACTTGATGTTCATCTCCACTTGAAATTTAAACCCTCTCTGTTTCAAACAGCCACGGGCTTTGGACCCAAGGTACACTGCACCACAAAACTTGAAGGGTTTAAGTAACGAAATGCCCATTCTATTTTTAGAAATAAATTCAATCGAGTGTTTTAAAAACTTGCAATTGTTTGTTGACTCTATCACTTCTAAGTTAGGTAACAACAGATAATAAGATAGTATTAAACATATTGATTCAAGGGCTGGTACTGTGATGCAGCGGGTTAAAAACACAGCCTGCAGCACTGGCATCCCATATAGGCACTGGTTCCTGTCCTGGCTGCTCCACTTCTGATCCAGCTCTCTTCTATGGCCTGGGAAAGCAGTAGAAAATAGCCCAAGTCCTTGGGCGCCTGCACCTGCATGGGAGACCCGGAAGAAGTTCCTGGATCCTGACTTGGCACTGCTCCAGCCGTTGTGGTCATCTGGGGAGTGAACTAGCGGATGGAAGACCTCTCTCTCTCTCTCTCTCTCTCTCTCTCTCTCTGTAACTCTATCTTTCAAATAAATAAATCTTTAGAAAAAAATATAGATTCAAACACAGAAGCGATTTTAAAGCAATCTGCAAAGATGCCCGTACAAAATAGTTAGAAGTGGGGGGAAGGAGATGGGACAGGGCATGGGGCTAAGCAAGGCTGTGGTCATTACACAGGGAGCTCTGCTTCATAGATTACAGCACAGAGTTGTCCCACCTGCAGCGAGAGGGCTAGGCTTTGGCACCCTCAAATCTGGTCATTGACAGAGGGCTTCCCTTGCACTCAAGGGCAATGCTTGGAGAAGGGGCTGCTAAGGGTGGACAACTGCCCAACACTTACAGCACTTGGGGGGATGGGTACCCTTGGGAGTGAAGAGGCTAGGACAGCAGAGGGTGTGGGAGGCACTCATCAAAACACAGAAGCAGAGATGCCTCGCAGGCAAGGAGGCCTACAGGTCTGAGACTCAGAGAAGAAATCTGGGCTGAAGGCATAGATTTAGGAGTCACCAGCACAGAGATGAGATTATCACAGAAGAGCATCAAGGGACAATGAGGGAATCCAGGACCAAGCCCTTCACCTACCTGTGAGGCTGGCAGACAAGGAAGGAGGAAACCGAAGAGGGAGGCAAGAATTCTTGAAGGTGGACATAGGCTGATTTGTCCAGTGCCACCAAGAGGTCAAGCAACATAAGGCCACTAAAGTTAATAAAACGGTGACCTCGCAGAGGTTTCCAGAAAGCGGTGAGGGCAAAAATTGAGCCACAGTTACGTTGGTGCAGTAAACTTTCTTATTTGCTAAATTTAAAAGTAAGCAAGCTACACTGGTTGGTTACAGGTGTTCTGTTCTAAATGTTTTCTTTGCTATCAGTATAATAATGTCTTTACAAGACGCAGAGAGCAAACCAATTGCTAAGCACGGGTACGCATGGACGTCACTGCTGTGGATACACAGGAGGGCTCAGAGCTAAGGAAGGGGCACCAGTGGTGAACAAACCCCTCTGGTCATCTTGGATAAGGGGCCCACCAGACCAGGCCACTAAGCTTGCTATATGGTACCCAACCCCAGGCCAGTACATGGCCTCATTGGAGAGGAGATTACGGGGCCCCCTTGGTCTCCCTCCACTGCCAGTGCCCTGTCACCTCAGTGCTGTCCCAGATGCCACACCAGCGAAGAAGGCATGCCTGGAGTGCTACTGCCACCTCCGTGAAACATGAGCCCGAAATGTCTCGACCTCGACCAAGGCCTCTCTCACCTGATCTTGCAGCAGGTGCTATCTCTTGGTGGCTGACCACAACCCCCTGGCCTTTGCTCCCCAAGGCTTTTGGAAGGGGTGCAGCAGTCACCCTGAACCAATTCATAACTAAACCCTTATTTACCTTGCAACCAGATTTTCTTAGACCCAATTCAACTACTTGCAGAGTTAATCACATAAGCAAGTTAGAATGCAAAGCTAATCCCATGAGGCCATTAGAATTGTCAAGTTCCTCCTGGAATCCTGCACCATTCCAGGAAGAATCAATCATTGCAAACTGCAACTTGGCAAAGCAGGGTTCTTCATGTGTTTGTGCCTTAAGTCTCGGTCATCTCTCATTCTTATCGACACTTGCCACTGGCTGCCGAGGACCCACTCGGAAAGCCAAAGAGAATGGAGCTGCTGCTTTATGACAATCCCCAGAGTCCCCCAGGTGCATGACCTGCGAAGGTGACCTGGGAGCAGAAGACTATGACACGACTCGGCAGGCCTTGACAAGAGCTGGGCTGCAGGACAGATCTGTGAATCCTCTGGTTTGTCAATGAAAATTCTATACTGGATTTTTAGGTCAACTTTCCAAACACATGGATCCTGCACAATGCATATATCCAGGTGAGGGTCCACAGGCCACCCCACATTGGAGTCCCATGTAAGACAAACCCAGGAAGGAAGAAATTACCATAGACCATGAGGATGAGAAGGAAGCCACAGAGAAACTTAGGGTTTGACTGACGTCTTCATTACACATGTCAGGAAACACAGGCCCAGGGAAGGGACAGGGCACCATGCCACCTGTGCCCAGGGCCAGCTTCCTCCCACTGCTCCACGTGAACCTTTGCATGCTAATGGGAGCGACTGTTCTGCTCCTGAGACCCTGGAGATGTTCTGAATGTCTGAACACTTGCAAGAAGAAAACAAGAAAGGCAGGGCTCCAGGAAATGTAAAACTATGATTTCGGTAAATTGTATACACTGCTTCATGTTAAAAACATTTGCTTATTATTCTTCAATCTTTGTTTAGCCCAGGAAGAGAATTCAAATAAATTATACCAAAGGAGCCTTTTAAGACAATATTTTGATCTTAGGAAAATATTTACAAATCACTCAGAATTTTGCTCAGAGGGATAAAAATGGCAAAAGACATGTCTAATTAAATAAAAATCTGAAATCATGACACAGTTTCACAACAAACAGCTCCTTATAAATATTCTCCCAAACACCAGCATCTAGAGAACACCATGAGAGCGAGAGCCAGGGAGCTGTGTTTTCCCCTCCTTATGAAAATGAGGCTACTGTTATGAATACACTTAATGCTTACATTATATCAGTAGATTTCAGTGCTTCTGGCCCCATAATCAAACACAATAGAAGCTGTGCTGAGAATATGAAACAGACAGGATGAAGAAAGAATGGAAGCATTTTGTATGCTTTAAATGAATAAGCTGCTCACTGGCTTTCCAATGCGCCCACCTGCCTAAAATGACAGCGTGCGGCCTCCCCTGGTACAAGGAACCTTCATGGACGCTGATTCTGTTTAGTTGCAATGCAATGCCATGTCCTAGAGACAGGCAGCTCTCCTTGCTCCGTTTTATAGAGCAGGAAGCCAAGGTACAGAGAGGTTAGGAGACTTGCTCGGTCTCACAAAGCTGATGAGTGGGGAAGCCTGCACAGGAGTCCAAGCCAGCCACAGTCCTGAGGCTCTCTTCTCCCACTGCAGGCCACCAGCCACAGTCCTGAGATGCCACGGAGAAACCATAAACCAGCTCTTTTTGGATTATGTCACTGCGGGCGAGGTTCTAGTCCCATTGAAGATTTCCAACAAGGATGGGAATGTCCAATGGTAAACCTGCAGGGCGCTCACACGGCTCATGCTCTGGAAACCCAGGCATCACACACCGTAAGGCATACCCACGGCCTCTTTCCTTGCACAGGAATAAAAGGCGTGTGTCTTCTGGCAGGAACCGCTCTGCACACTCGCTGTCCCTACAGACTGCGGAAGTGAGCAGCTGGTGGGAGTCTGAGTTCTCCAGGACTAAAGCAGAATAATGAGTTGGGGGCAAAAATGTGGCTCCTCTGCATTCCATCGGCCGCCCCCAGACCTCGTCACCAAGGGCACATGATGGAGAAAGGAGGGGAGTGAGGGCGGTTACCAGGGAGAAGCGGTGGAGACTGAAAGTCAGAGACAGGGAGAAGGCAGCACACAGCTACAAGGCAGCAAGGGAGGTCCACAAGGGAGCAGTGTTCCCCCTCTGTGAGTGCACACAAGGTGCATCTGGGAAGAGCCAGCTGGCAGGACAGGTGATGGGAGGGGAGGCGGGGCTGGGATACAGCCACAGAGTGGTTCCTTAGAGAAACACTGCCACCCGCAGAGTTTGAGTGAGTTAGGAGAATTGGGCTTGTGCACCTCTGGAGGCTGAGCTGTCCCGTGACCTGCAGTCTACAACCTGGAGGCCCAGGGACATGGGTGCTGTCATTCAGTTCCAGTCTGAAGGCCTGAACTAGGGGAGCCCATGGGGTAAATCCCCACCGAAGAGCTCTCCCTGCTTAGGGCAATCCCACCCATCCTCCCTGAAGCTGCTATAGGCTCATTGTCACCAACCCACGCCTTCCTTCCCCAAATGCCCACTGTCAAACACTCTGCTATTTAGACCCCATGGACATATGTCCAGCTGCTGCCCAGCCTTGCCGTTTGGTGCTGAGAGAATGTATCCTGGGCAGGTCCTTTTTTCCTGGCTGGCATCTGTAATGGCTCAACAAACCCTCTTTTTTTTTTTTTTTTTTAATTTTTTGACAGGCAGAGTGGACAGTGAGAGAGAGACAGAGAGAAAGGTCTTCCTTTTGCTGTTGGTTCACCCTCCAATGGCCGCCACGGTAGGCGCGCTGGGGCCGGCGCACCGCGCTGATCTGATGGCAGGAGCCAGGTGCTTCTCCTGGTCTCCCATGGGGTGCAGGGCCCAAGCACTTGGGCCATCCTCCACTGCACTCCCTGGCCACAGCAGAGAGCTGGCCTGGAAGAGGGGCAACCGGGACAGGATCGGTGCCCCGACCGGGACTAGAACCTGGTGTGCTGGCACCGCAAGGCGGAGGATCAGCCTAGTGAGCCGCGGCGCCGGCCAACAAACCCTCTTGTTCAGAGATCTCTCAGTCTCAGGAGTTTTGGTTTCACAGCCCAGATAGCCATGATACTACTAAACCAAAGACAAATACATATAAACTGGACACTAATATTATTATAAGACTCCATCTATAATTTTGATTTTAAATAGTTATGATGATTAATATGACTTCATTCTATTGTTTACTTGGTGACATGCATAAGTATGTGCACATCAGAATCTACAAAGCAAATTTAAGGAAGCAAATGCTGCTTTTCCTTTTTGACCTATGGAGAATTTGCCTGTGGTTTTATTTCTTAAGTGGATTCTTCCATTTAAAGTCATTGAACAAGGATACCTGAGGCTGTAATTTTGAATGCTACTGAAGCACACTCTTTTGAGACTGTAGCTTTGGAGTTGTTCATTTTGTGTATTCAATTACTGATATTCTGCCGAAAAGAACTTCCCAAGTTACAGGGGAGATTGTTTATCTTTCAACGCCCCGGGACCTCTATTTCCTGCTTCTAATTGCATCTACAAAGGGTGGTTCATTGAACAGAGAGAGGGATGAAGGACTCAGCAAAGAAGCTGCACCTGTCACACGCGGCTGTAATGCCCTGCCTCCTCTGAGCTTAAAAGCAATGGGGCAGGTGTCCTGGGTTCACATGAGGGACTTGTGGAAGCACAGTGGGAAGTACCATTGCCCCAGAGCCTGGTTAGGATGCTGGTACTAAGTGAGGGTTACATATACACAGATTTTCTTTCATACTCAGCAGCCCAAGACACTGAACCCAAAAGAAAAGCCAAAACCGCAACAGAGAGTGAAGCCAGGTCACTGTAGAGGAGGAGGGACAGAAGGAGGGAGGGGCACGCACTCCTGCTTCCCTCCTTCCATGACGACACACACGGCCTTGAGGTTTAGCTGGGCCACTGCTTCCTACAATAAAACCACGTGTCCCAGCCAGATGTGGGACATAACCACCTTCCACTCCCTGAGACCAAGGTGGAAGCGACATGTGGGATGTACGAGGCTTGGAGGAAGCTCACTCAGCTAGAAGACACACCTTTCTTGCCTTTTGCTTTTCCTGCCCCATGTCAGCCTCTGCTGGTGCCACTGGCTGGAGTCTTCATCTACTCTTTGACCTTGCGAGGCTACGTGGATCAGAGAAACAGGTGCCTGAGGCCTCAGCCACATGGAGGAGCCGCGGTACTAATCCCAAACCCACTCCTGGATTTCCTGCATGTGAACGCAAAATCATCTTCCACCCTACAAAAGCCACTGTCATTAGGGTTTTTTGCTTACATACAGTTGAAACTATGAGACAGGAGGGCAGCACAGTGTCAAGTGGAGCGAGGACATGGTAGGATCGAAAGCGAAGGCTGGATGACGAGGACAGAGTGGCAGGATTTGAAGCAGCATGGACTGGGAAGGGCAGACGGGATGGTCTAAGCAGTCTGGAGCCAGGAGCGTGAATTCTCAGACTGCTGACACCCTGCTGTGGGTGGGGGGAGCAGGGAGGTATGCCAGCTGGAGAACCAGCACAAAGCACAGTGTGATGGGAAAGAAATGAAGTTTGCATTCATAGCACCAAGCATCACGGACACATGGGAAAAATCACTGTTTCCATCATTGTATTAGCACTGGGAGCAGCACAGGGACCAGCTGATGGAATGAAATGCAATCTTGGCTGGTGCCGTGGCTCACTTGGCTAATCCTCTGCCTGCAGCGCCGGCACCCCAGGTTCTAGTCCCAGTTGGGGTGCCATTTTATTTCTCGGTTGCCCCTCTTCCAGTCTAGCTCTCTGCTGTGGCCTGGGAAGGCAGTGGAGGATGGCCCAAGTGCTTGGGCTCCTGCACCCGCATGGGAGACCAGGAAGAAGCACCTGGCTCCTGGCTTCGGACTGGTGCAGTGTGCCAGCCGTAGCAGCCATTTTGGGGGTGAACCAACGGAAGGAAGACCTTTCTCTCTGTGTCTCTCTCTCAAACTAACTCTGCCTGTCAAAAAAAAAAAAAAATGCAATCTCACAGGACATGGCACCTGCAGTGACACCCGGTTTCTGAATCCAGGAAGCAGCCCCGTCCATTCAGAAGCCATGCATCCCCTTCAAGTCCATCTTGGATTGCTCAGGAAGACCTCGGCCTCCAAGGGAGAGTACAGCAGGCACCCTTTCCCCTATTATGGCCATGCCGCCCAGGACAGAGCCTCAGCAACCGTGGGACCTGCCAGTCTCCACATCTGGTCCATGCAGCTCCGAGCTCCTGCCTGCCCTGCTGGAGGTCTCACTCCATGCGCTATTCCTCTCCCTGCCCTGTGCAGCCGTTTGCCTGGACTTCCCTAACAGTGGGTCCCGCCACACAACCCCAGTCCCAGGGCAAAGGCGGGCAGGAGGAGCTTCAGGCAATAAAGCACCCAGATGGGCTCAGCGGGGCCCCCTGCTGGAAACATCACGCATGTCTGCATCCATCAGGTTGTGCCTGTCCCATCTGGACTTAAGGACATGAGAATGGAGGGGGCCAAACTCACTGCAGAGAAATTCAATTGCTTGGGCTTGCTGTATCTGTGACGACCATTCTCAGGGTTGACTGCAATGTGCATTTTCTGGTTCTGCACCTGTCAGGCTTCTGAGAGCTATGATGTTAAGAGTCCCCCAGAGTCCTGCTCTTAATTACTGTATCACTACAGAGCTGTCTGCTCTTAGCTCTGTCTTCCAACTCTTGCTCCTCTTCATCTGAGCTGGCTCCTGCTGCTGGAATCCCAGAAAGATAGGGCAGCGGTAGGCCCACCTCCTCCTACCACACTCCTTTCTCCTTGGAAAGAGAGCTGGGACCTCTGTGTTGATGTACAGCCTTTCTAAGCCAGAGAACTTCACCATCTAAGCAAGACAGACAGCATTCATCTAATGGCCTCCAGGGGTTAGGATTCTACAAACATGTTTTTCTTTTAAAACTCAGTTAAAATATGTGTCCTGAAGCCAACATCTAAATTTATCCACTGCTTTAAAATTCATCCTGAAAAAATTCAGACTTGTTTGAAACTTCTATCTCTTGCTCATACAAATGGGTCCTACATTTTTTATGTAGCTCTTTATTAAATAAAAATGTATGGAAATGATGCCTTGTACTGTATGATATTGTAAACACAAAGAGGTTCAGAGACAAAAAAAAGGCAGAGCCATTCTCATTGGCTCCCTGCATTCTCATGTCCTTAGGGGGCAAGTACTACAGAGCCTGCAGACTAGGCCTTGGGGAGCAGCTGGAGCTGCTGGAGCTACTGAACTCAGCCAGGAGGAACCAGAGAAGCCTAGAAGGGCATTTTTGGAGAAACTTTTGAATACAGTACCCAGGTGTCTGATCCAACAAGTCGGGATGCTGTTGCCAAGGTACTATTTGGACAAGATTCACATTTAACATGGGACACTTCATGTAGAGCAGATTTGTCTAATGAGTGCGGGCCTCATCCCACCAGCTGGAATCTGGAAAAAGGAGCTCACCCTCACTGAAGAAGAGGGGATTTTGTCTGCAGACAGTCTCTGGATCTGAACTGAAGATCCTGCCGGGGCCTTCAGCCCCCTAGCCACCCTGCAGACTTACGTGAGCCAATGCCTTAAAATTCATCAACCTCTTCCATGTACACACGCATCCTGTTGGTTCCCATTTCTCTCAAGAACTCGCCACACTTGCTCAATGCACACTGCCAGCACCTGCAGAAGCAGAACCCCAGCGGCACAACCTCTGCCTCGACACAGAGCCCAGGATGGGTAGGGGCAGAGCCTGAGCCCAGGCTGTGTGCCCTGATGGGCAAAGGCCAGCTCAGCTAAGGCTGGGAGCATGCACGTGGGCTAGCTTTCTTAGCCACTGCTCCCCGCAACTTTCTGATTGGAACACTCTCCATGTCTGTGTTTAGATCTATGTAAGTATCTATGTTAATCGTTGAATCAACAACAGGAGTCACTGTGCACTTACTCCCCATGTTGGACCTCTGTGCTTAATGAGGTGTACTACGAGAATGGTAAACTTGTCTTCAAACAAATACTTTGTGTGTCTGTGTGGGTGCAAACTGTTGAAATCGCTACTTAGTATAGAGTAGGTTTTCTGCATATAAAGTCAATTAAAAACAAATCTTAATGAAGAATGGGATGGGAGAGGGAGTAGGTGGTGGGATGGGAGTGGGGTGGGAGGGCAGGAATGGGGGGAAGAACCGCTATAATCCTAAGAGCTGTACATATGAAATTTGGATTCATTAAATAAATAATGAATCCAAAATAAATAAATAATGAAATGAATACTCAGAGGACAGTGTGCTCTCCCATCAACTCATAGGAAAATGAGGACCAGCTAAGTCCTCGGAGGCCACTCTCTCAAGGAGAATGATCTCCTGATAGTCAATCAGGTCTATTTTCAAACTGCTTTCTCCATGGTTGGACCCATCAGTACATATAGAATTCTAACAAAAATACAGACTGCCTCTGTCTCCAAACGACGCTGGGCACTAAACCAACGTCGGTCAGTTCTCCAATGCAAAGATTGCTCTCCAGAGTGTTTGCTGAGACCACCTCACGCTTGCAAAGCTATGAGAGGGACCCTCACAGCACCCGTTCCCTCCGCTCAGCTATGGAAGGGGACACAACAGCAGCAGTTTTCCATTCCATTTCTCCCCTCGTGTCTTCAATAGGTTAGTGCAAATGCTGGACCACAAATCCTGCAAGCACCAAATGTTCCGGAGAACCTGTTAGTCTTCACAGTTACAGGGCAGCGTGATTAACGTTCACACGCAAGAGCTCCCGGCAAGAACACGTGCTCAGTCACAGAACCCCGGAGTGCAAACACGGAGGTCCTCAGACACCTCTATTCATCAGGTTGTAAAGCTGTCATCAGTCTACAGGTAACAGCTTCCGCTCCAGGCATCCAGCCTCAGTAACGGCCCCTCCATCCACACAAAGGTGCAGGCCAGACACAGGGGGTTTTCTCTCTCTCTCGCCCCTGCTGACACAGCCTAGCTCCTGCACATACTCTCCCAGGAATCCATTTGTTTTTCTCCATCTCTGCTGTCACCCTGGCTCCGCCCCCTAAGCTCCACCCTGACAGCCTCTTTCAAATGTGGAGTGACTGCTCCCTCTTCCCCCATCCCTTCCCTAACCTACAGGAAGAAGTCCCTTCAAAAATGAACATCGGGGCCAGGTGTTGGATGCAGCACTTGCGATGCCCGCATCCTATACTCACCTGCCTGCATTCGCGTCCCATCTCTACTCCTCATTCCAGCTTCCTAATGTGCACCCTGGGAGGCAGCAGCCATGGCTCACGTGGTTGGGTCCCTGCTGCCCACGACAGAGACTGAGACTGAGTTCCCGGCTCTGGCTATCATGCTCGTTTGCTCTCTGTTTTAAATAAATTAAATAAAGACTTTTAAATGAAAATCTGACTGGCTTAGGTGCCTGCTTCATTTTTTTCTGAGGATGCAACAGGAGCACACGTGGCCTGGCTTTCCTCCACGCTCACCCATCCCCCATGGTGCTCCAATCACATGCACCTGGCTCTGGTCTTTTCCAATGCTGAATTCTTCTCTTCTTGAAGGTTTTCCACATTGTCTCTCATCGTGCAAGCTCCTCGCCCCAGTATTAACTCAACCCTAAGTCCATTTTGCCTTTTTCTGTGTCTCCACTTCAGCTTTCTCTTAATCCAACATCAAAGTTATGCACCATCACCATTCTCACAGTGCCTCAAATTTCTCCTTTACACATGTTTTAAAATTTCCTATAACATAGAGTAGATGTGCGCTATATTTCTATTTCAGCCTATTTTCTTTAATGTCTCTTTCCTCATTACAGACTCAGTTGCAAAGGAGATCTGCTAACTGTTTATGACAGCTCTACTGTGTGGCAAAATAAAGACCACTCAAAAGATGAGAATGACATAGGTCCAAAACAACTGGAGTGCTGTAAAGTGAGCCATTACCTGTGAGGGGAAATAGTACTCATGCTACCATCATCAAATATTGCATTTCTGTGCCCATCAAGATCCCATTGCTTCAAGTCATCCACCTACGAAAGTCCATCTTCCATGTTTGAACATTTGATTTGCATCATTTTGAATGCCAAGATTATTCTGGCCTATTAACCTTGGGAATAGCAGACAAAGAGAAGGCATAGTGATCAATAAAACCAGAGAATAAACCTAACTACAGGAAGAACAGCAGACTATAAACCTAGGCCTGAAACACATACTTCAGGCATTTAATGAATCCGAACTTGGTACTGCCTTTCTCATGGCATTAGCCCAAGCAGCATGGGTTATGGAGGGAAGGTATTGAGATAAGAGCTTGGCTGGTGCCACGGCTCACTAGGCTAATCCTCCGCCTGCGGCACCGGCACACTGGGTTCTAGTCCAGGTCGGGGCGCCAGATTCTGTCCTGGTTGCTCCTCTTCCAGTCCAGCTTTCTGCTGTGGCCCAGGAAGGCAGTGGGGGATAGTCCAAGTGCTTGGGCCCTGCACCCGCATGGGAGACCAGGAGAAGCACCTGGCTCCTGGCTTCGGATCAGCGTGGTGTGCTGGCCACAGCACGCCGACCGCAGCAGCCATTGGGGGGTGAACCAATGGTAAAGGAAGACCTTTCTCTCTGTCTCTCTCTCTCACTGTCCACTCTGCCTGTCAAAAAAAAAAAAAAAAAAAAACAACAACAACAACAAAAAAAAACGATAAGAGCCTGCAGGGTGCAGGAGAAGATGACTCTAAGACACAGGTAATATGTGCGATTTAGGAAGAAACAAAGATGTGGGCTGCCTCGGTCAGCCCAACGCAGGGTGAGCGAGGCTGAGCGGCTGACACCAGACCTCTGATCCCGTAGCACAGTCTCACTTTGATCCTGTTCCAGCATCAAGCAGAGTGGAAACCCTTCCTGGCATCACAGATTTCCTTCCAGCAACCTTTCTGCTTTGTGCCTCTGAGATGAATCAAATGCATACTTTCTAATTTCTCTGGTTTCTCAGACTTGTGTCAGCTTTTGTGTAAAACTTTAACAAAATGTAATATTTTAAGAGTTGTTTGGAAGACAAGACACTACGTGCTAAGTTCAGAAATCCCGAGGAGGACACGCCAATGCTGAGATCCACTGGATTTAAACGTGTTCATGCACACTGGGGAATTTCGAAAGGCAAAGGCTCCAGGAGAGCTGCAAAGTCTCCAAAGTTGTCTGGAAGTTTCTGCAAAGCACAAAAGCACCCGAAAGGCAGGGTGGCAGGTGGCACAGCAGGAAGTTCCCAAACTTCACAGGAAGGCTTGGGCTGAAGTCCCGTGTAGCTCCTCTCTGGCCCTGAGCAAACTGCTCATGCACAGAGCTCTCACGGTCTTGGCTTAGGTGTCAGGACAACAGGATGAGTTATTCCACATGGCCACAGGTCAGTGTGAGCGTTTCAGAAATGGGAGAAAGAACACGATCATCCCAGTACTAAAGAGAAGTGGATCTGTGCTGGCAGCTGAAACATCTTCATTTGTATCTATTGTGCCAAAAGAGGTGAGGTATAGTGTAACAAAAGCTAGTCACAGAAGTACACACTCTCTAGAGATCAATGTAATGGAAAAAAATGTGTATTAAGGGAGGCCAGACTACTGCCTTCTCAACCCACTGTGCTTCACCCAGAGCTGTCACTGCAGGTATGTCCTTTTCGGCCTATTAAATCTGCACTACCCAGGGCTGGCCAATATCCCAACTCTGGCATCTAGCTCTACAGTTGTACTGACTCAGTAAGAACCTATGGTCAAGAGGCTCGATCCATATACAAGCAGGCCTTCAGCTCTGCCATTTCTAGGATTCTCAAAGCAGGTCTGATTCTTTCTCTGGACCCACCCTCACCCAGACATGTCTACTCTCTAAAAAGCCTTCGAGGACACACCACAGACTGTCATCAAGAGAGAAAGCACCAGTTTTCACACAGAGTCAGCCAAAAGTTCTAGTAAACCTAACTGGCTTATTTTACATCCTCATAGGTAGTCCTCACCAATTACCATAGTTATCAGTTCTCACTGCCATTTACCACCTTCTTCCTGATTCTACTCTTCACCCACATTCTTCAGCTTTAAAATGCTTGAATTTGGCTTCGTGGTACAATTAAAGAAATACAAATCCCTAGCTGGCTAGGTGGCTCTAGCATAGATGTAGCTGTATTTGCATATCTATGTATCAATCTAGGTGCATATGTATAGATACAGGTCTATTTCTTTTAGTGGTTTGGATTGGCTTTAGTCTCTGTTTACCTAACATTATTCCCAGTTACTCACCTGATCTAAGCTCTGCCTGTCACTGCGCACATCCAACGTTCCTAATGTAGAAGAGTGGGCTACAACTGTCTTTGCAGGCAGGTCGCTGGAGTGACAAGGTAATGCTGGAGTCTGATTTAAATATGACTTACTCAAAATGAAATTTAAAATGGGGCAGGAGGGACCATCTTGCACCATGAGTTAGCTATGCATGCAGTCTTACGGACCAAGCTCTCAACCAGTCCTTTTGTCGATGCTGATCAAACACCTTCTACATGCTTAGCCTCCTACCAAAAGATTAAGCCATCCATTTTGTTGCAAAAGACAGGACTTCATTCTTTTTTACAGCTGAGTAGTATTCCATCATGTATATATCCCACATACCTAGTCATCAACTGATAGGTATCTAGGTTGATTCCATATCTTAGCTACTGTGAATTGAGCTGCCCCAAACATGGGGGTACAGATACTCTTACATACTCTGATTTCATTTTTTTGGGTATATTCCCAGGTGACAAAGATACTCATACTAGATGTTAATAGGGAGAATGGGGTGATGTATATATGGGAACTGCTTATTAATACCTTACATTTTTTGTTGTTAATTTGAAACTATTCTGAAATGGAGGCTGAAGAATAAGGCACCACTTGCACCCTTGAAGATGGGCTGACATTCAAGCTGCAACCTACATTGCTTCCTAGAGAATGCAATACTGAGACCCCCAGCAAGCTACCTCTGAATTCCGAGGACCTGCCATCACCTCCCAGGTAGATTCTGAATGGTCCTCCTGGGTGACCATACTTAAAGCTACAATAATCAAGATGTATGCATTTATTTAGAATATGTGTCTATGTTCATAAGCTCTTTTGCCACTCACGAATTCTATGCCTCATGGACTCCACTTTATCTGAAAAGAAATACTTTATGACCCACTTAACAAGTCAATGAAAGGGAACAGAACTAAAAATGACGCCATAATTTATCTGAAGTCACAGAAAATAAAGTAACTAGAAGGTTGACAGTCTTTGAAAGCTAAGAAGGGTTACCCCAGAGTCAAGGTCTCATAACCCAAAGAGGCCAGTTCTGCTGTGGCCATCCCTGTGGTACTGACATGTTGGGGCTTCCTGCATCCATCCACAGGCTGGTCACTGCTACCCACGAGTAACATGCAGCTGTGTGCTTTAAGCCGCCTAGCATGGCTGTGGGCACTGGGGTTGAAAGACAATGCAGCTTCTTTCTCATTATTTTTATTTTCTCAGTGAATAACAGAAGTGATGAGTGGAAGAAGGACCAGCAGAGAAGAGATTTAGGGGTGACAGGGAGGCCGCAGGGTCCAATGACCCCCGTCATAAATTTAAAGCAGCATCAGTCAGCATGGTAGTATGTTTCCCCCCCAATGACATTCAGTGGCTCAGGTGCAGGGGGAGGCTTAGAGGATACCAGGGGTTAACCAGGGGAAGAGTTTGTCATGTGAGTATGGCTGAAGGAGCAAAAGACAAAGGGCTGAAGGTCAATGTCAAGTGCTGTTTTTGAATGCATCCTGTAAGAAGCATGTGTTGGAAATTTAATTACCACTGCAACATTATTAAGAGGCAGAGCTTTGAAGAGGTGATTAGGGCATGAGGGTTCTGTCCCCATGAATGGATTAACAATGTTATCATGGGAGTAGGTTCACTGTCTATACAAGGACAAACGTGGCCCCTTGGCCTGCCTCCACCCCATCTTTTTGCATTTATGCCATTGGATGACACAGTAAGAAGGCCCTCACCAGATGCTGGCCCCTCAAATCTTAGATTTCCCAGCCTCCAGAACCATAAGGCAATAAATTTTTGTTCATTACAAATTGCTCTGTTACAGAAGCACAAAATGGCCTAAGACACAAAGGAACAAATACCCTAATGGATCGTGAAGTCCACGTAAGTAAGAAGGCAGGTCAGAGGAGGTCCTTAGCCGGGAAAAAGTGGCAGCTGCTAGATGAAGCTTTATCAGAAGGGGCACCAGAAGACAGGAAGTGGGGGAGTAGGACATATAAGGTCAAGAATGTGGGGGCTGGGCATACTGAGGTTGATAAGGCCTAGACAAAGATCATGGTTGGGAGGATGGATGGAAGACATAGAATAGAGAGACCAGGATGCTGGATGGGTCAATGCTGGGATAATGAGTCACCGGAGTGAAGTGAAAGGGTCACAGGATTAGTGGGCGGGACTAGGAGGATGACCCGGGGGACTGGACCTGAGGCTAACAGACAAGGTGGTTAGGACAAAGGTGGGTGGTGCAGAACATTCAGAGGATATGTGCTTCAAGGACCTGGCGTTCTTGAGGGGCAGAAACAGCCACTTGTCCTTGGGGAGAGGCATGGTTCAGGGCAAGATGACAGTGACAACCCTCAGAGCCAAGCTGTGGATAACAGCTCCCCTGCTGACAATGACAGTGAGCTCCAGAGGGCAGAGGACAAGGGTTGGGTCAGAGCGGTAGAAGTGGAGCTGAATTGCACCACATGGGGACAGAGTCCAGGGATGCAGAAGGCTTGGCTGTCTAGGGATGAAAGGCTTGATGGGCTGGATCTCGATGGCCCCTTAGGGACAGTCAGTAAGGAGGTTTGATGACAGCCTCCCCCTTGTGAGACTGGTCTCTTGGGTTAATCATGATGCAAAGACTGGGTGGTTGGCAGAGTTAAGCCAGCAGTCTCAGGAAACACAGGAAATCTGTTGTCTACAGCCTTTAGATAGTTGCATTTCCAGGTTGGATTAAGTGGTGTTCCCACCAGATAACAAACTTATTTCCAAAGGTTAATTAATTCAACAGATGCTTTTTGAGCTATGCACTGTTCTAGGCAAATAGACTGTTATCTGAAGACAAAAGACACAACAAATCCTCTTCTTGGGGCCCTTACATCATTATACTACATAATGAGAAATACATTATATAGCATGATAGGAGATAATAAAGGCCATGTAAAAATAAAAATTAGAGCAGGGTAGAAGGAGACCTGGAATGCTGGGGTGGTGACTTAAAATAGTAACAGGGTGGCCAGAGCGAGAAAGTAACACATGAGCAAGGACTTGAAAATGGTACAACAGCACAGCAGGCAGAGGGAAGAGCCAGTGCAAAGGTTGTGGGGCAGCAGGCTTGTCTGTTGTGTCAGATAAACAGTAAGACGACAAGGTGAATAGCGCAAAATGAGCAAAGAAGAGAGCAGTAGGAAGGTAGTGAAATACTTAGGAGTAAGTGTAAAGAAGTAAATTGGAACCACTCCTAGGGAAAGAATTCATGTCCACATAGACAGAGGCACAACACAGAAAAACACCTCTGAGTTGGAGATCAGGGCCATGGCAGTGTTAAAACACAGTTCTCCCAATCACCCTGGGCAGTAGTGCACAAGAATTCTCAGGTGTTGCTCCGGACATGCAAAGTTGGAGCAGTTTCTGTCTGGCTCTAAAACTCAAGTCTCAAGGGAACAGGGACACATGATCTCAGGACAACTGGTTACAGTCGTTGGTCCGTGGAGGGACTAGAAGCTCATTGAGACTGATGCCTGGACAGGCCGGGCTTCAGTTTGCCATTGGGTTGCAAGAATTACCTGCCGTCCCCAATGAACATTTAAGAGCTGCTCCACTAGAGGGCAGCTCTGCACTTAGAAACTGGAAAATGTCTACTTGGGGAAAGGGAATGTGTGTCATCCACTGGACTGTGATGACTAGAATAATCAGAATGAATAACAAGACACTCTGGAGAGCTTCCAGTAAGATTTCAGCTCCTCAACATCTCTTTCACCATGGTTTTTGGAGTAACATTGTAATAGCAACCATTAATACTAGCCTTTGAATGCCTGATTTTTAAGACTTTCTGGCTTTAAATTTAATATACTAGACAGATGTTATTTCATTTAATCCTCAAAATAATTCTTTGAGTGATCTTTCTTTACTTTATTAAGCCAACAGAGGCCCAAAGAGCAGACACAGCCTGAGGCATGGACTCTTGAGCACATGATTTATCATCTGGTATGCTATGCTATGCTATGCTATGCTATGCTATGCTACGCTATGCTATGAAGTTGTATCCTCAATACTGTATGTATTATATTGTATCCTCATAAGAAGGGGACCACAGGAAGCAGATTAGAGTGAGGGGAAGAACCCAAGCAGAGACATGGTCTCAGCAGAAGACTGCTTCAGTCTGACCCCATGGGAACTCTGAAACATACTTTGTTCACAGACTTGGTCCCACCTTGAGAGAAGAGGACAGCTTCTGTCACCCTAGATTAGCCAGATGTCTCTGTAGGAACTCACTCCACCTCTCACTCAAGGGAGCTGTAATATGCATCAAATGAAGTTATCTAGGGGTGGGACCAGTTGGGACCCATCAGCAGCTGGCACCCAGAGCCAGTGAGACAGGGGTCACTGGACTGCCAAAGGGCACCAGGTACATACAGCAGGGGGCATCATGTCCAAGCATCTTGCTGGCAGCTATCAGAGCAAGAGTTTAGACCCAGGTCTTTCCGCCTTTCATATGTTATATTCTCAAGGAAATTCAAAGAGAGGTCTATTTTTTTTTGTAATGATAACTAATGCCCTTATATATAAATGGGTAAATACAGGGATACTTCAAAATTTCATGGAAAACAGAAGTAAAAGATAAGCTTACTTTGGTGCCAAAAAAATTTGGAACGCATTTTCATAACGTGCATTGTGCATGATTTCAAAAAACTTTTGCACCACAGTAAGCTTATCTTTTAATTCCATTTTCCAAGAATTTTGGGGGAGTCTTGTGTAATCAATAAGATAGGCAAAGAAAAAAATGAGGAAAAAAAATTAAAGGAACAGGAATCAAATGTAACCAGAATGAGGCTGCTCCCTTTGGGACACATGTTCTGACTTTGTGGCCAGTGTCAGGTCAGCCTCCACATGCAGCTACATCCCTTAAACAGAAATCTAATTCCCACCTGACACGAGTAAGCAATGTCAACTGTAGCGAGAGTTTTGGACAGAAATGACGGTGTGACTTACGTTGTACATCACACTGTGAAACTTCCTCTTTAAAGCTCTTCTTCAAACATACGGTCTCAGGCCTGAAAAAGTTCTTTGTTCTGGTCTGCCAGGCCTGGCCCTGGCCTGCCCCACAAGCACTTATTTTGTATGAGAAGATCTCTGTGGTAGGAGTACAGGGGCCAAGGTGATGTTTAGGTCATCTGCTGCACAAATAGTCTAATAGGAGGGATGCTCCTGTTAGAGCTCCCTGGGCAGGAGCAAACATAAAAAATAAAAAAACAATAAATGAATGATATAGTCTTGAGTTTCACAAGGAAGAAAGCAAAGTCAGCAGTTTTGATTTCCTGGCACCTAACTCAGAATTTGGTCTTTTGTGTGTGCATATTCGGGAATCAAGGGACAAAAAGGCTGATGTCTTCAAGCATCCTGTGGGGAACGCATTCTCACTAAAGTCCACCTCAGAGTTCAGTTAACATATGCTTTTATGTAGGGTGAGAACTTGGACCCTCAGTGTTTAGGCTCAAGCCCTAGTGCAGAGGCTCAGCCCAACTAACCAATGACTTCACAATCCATTCATTTATTCCCTTGTTTTCTCCGCTAGGATGTCAATTCCACGAAGGCAGAGGGCATATCTGCCTTGGGGTCAGATGGAAAACCATCAGCTCTTTGCTGAATCAATAAATAAACCGGAGAGAGAAAGCCTCAAGGTGATGTGGGATGGCAGGAGAGGATTTAGGAGCTGAAATCAGCAGGATCAAATTACTTTGTGATGAAGATTTCTAATCAGTAACTCATATTACTCAAACTCAAAGAGATACCAATTAGGTTACACAGCAAAGAGGTACACATACATATATATATATACGTATCTGAAATCCATAGGACACAGTTTTGATCAAGGAAACCTTTATTACCTCTTGCTCTGCTTTGTTTTTGAGTTTCTTTCTTCTACTGCAGTCCTATTTTGTACTTTCCTGTCTCAATATTTAGTTTGGTGCCCACATACCACCAAAGTAGTGATGTAAATAAAGGAACTAAGTCACATAAAGGCTAAAACGTAATCCAGGTTGAGTTTTTCAAATATCAGAAACCTGTACTTCAGGTTTATATTTGGCAATGGTATTTGGTTATGGATTAAGTCTTGTCCAAACTAAAATTTCAAAAAGATTTCTGAAAAACTAAGTTCTTGATTGCTTTAAATATTTTTAATCTTGGGTTTTACATGTAATATGAATGCACTGTTTAATAAATGCTATTCTTTCTATGATGTGTCACAATTAATATTTCCCTAGACAACCGAAACATACGGCAAAGTGCCGTCAACATATCTGGTTACCTATGAGTTTGACATTACTGGGTAAATAACACCAGAGGAATTTCTGCCAATGTACCAGGATATATTCTTGCCTCACAAACAACAAAGTGTTTTTCAAGATCCCAGGAAAGAAAGCCCAGTAATTAGGACCATGATTCCAGCAACAACAAAATTACTCTAGAGTAGTTAATAAAAAGGTAACTCTTCCCCATTACAATATTTCTCAAGATGAACAACGTTTACTGGTTAGCTTTCCCTGCTAGATATTAGATGATGTTGAAGTTACTAAATTTGTTTTGAAAACATTTTGTGTAATTCCCAAGAGACTTGGCAGGCCCTAGGCTTCTGAAACACAATGATTAACAATTAGTATTACTCAACACAATCAAGGCCATCAAGTGTTTGTAAATAATGCTTAAGACTAGCTTGGAAGTGGTCCTTTTGGTAACTTCCCTTGGTAAGAAAATTGGCAATGCCCTGAACAGAAAATGTCAACAGTATCCGGGGATTGAGCCTATACACCAGGGTCCAATTGCTCACACTACATGAATGCATACGGTGCTACCATCAGACTTAAGTGTTAGTGCCAACACAGACAGTGCAAGGGTGAGTAGTAACACACGCTCCTACAATTGGAAGACATATGTCAGATAAAACCATCTCTCCAGCACTTTGGCAGGGTTTCAGAACTAGCAGTCAGGCTGACAATGAAAATGATTCAAAGCATCTCAATGCAAGGATCACAATGTCAACAACACAGGGGCTCCAAGACCCCAGCATGTATGGTGAGCAATGGATTCTCAACACACAAGCAATGCAGGAGATAGCATATTATTTTGACAAAGAGCCAGGCTTCTTTCAATTTGCCATTGAATAGAAACCAAGTGCTAACATAGAACCCAGGTGACGAAATGAAGAAGAAAGAAAACAATATTTGCTGATTAAATAATAAAAAATGTATTATATTTTTTTAAAAGTTGTTAAAAAGACCCCAGCCACGGGCCAATGTTGTGACATGGCAGGTAAAGCTACCACCAACAATGTCTGCAACCCACGTGAGTGCCAGTCCATGTCCTGGCTGTTCTTCCAGTGCAGCTGCCTGTCCACGGCATGGGAAAGCAGTGGGAGATGGCCCAAGTCCTTGGCCCTACATGGGAGACCCAGAAGAAGCTCCTGGCTCTTGGGTTTGGCTTGGTCCAGACCTAGCTGTTGTGGCCATCTGGAGAGTAAACCAGGAGATGGAATCTCTCTGCGTCTCCCCCTACCTCTTCTATATAACTCTCACTTTCAAAATCAATAAAAAGAAAAAAATCACCCCAGCCTCCAGACTTCTAAGCAGTAAACCTAAATGTGTAAAAAAAGTAGATGCTAAAGGCCAAGAGTACAATGCCGATAAGCAAGTCCATTACATCTAGCACTCCTAATGTGTGAAATCTAAAACAAACAAACAAAAAACCTCAAAGAACCTGTTTTCTTTTATCTTCAACTCTGTAGTAGTACCAAGGGGGACAGTAATTCTGATCATGTTTGGCAAAGGAAAAAGAGATTTCTCTAGAGCCATAAAGATCATACCCTATGTCAAGTTTCAACATAAAGCTAGGGGCCGGCACCATGGCTCACTTGGTTAATCCTCTGCCTGTGGTGCCGGCATCCTGTATGGGCACCAGTTTTAGTCCCAGTTGCTCCTCTTCCAGTCCAGCTCTCTGCTGTGGCCCGGGAGGGCAGTGGAGGATGGCCCAAGTGCTTGGGCCCCTGCACCCATGTCATGTGGGAGACCGGAAGGAGGCTCCTGGCTTCGGATTGGAGCAGCTCCAGCCGTGGCAGCCATTTGGGGAGTGAAACAACTGAAAGAAGACCTTTCTCTCTGTCTCTTTCTCTCACTATCTATAACTCTACACATAACACAAAATTTACCATCTTATCCATTTTAAGTATACACTTCAGTGGTTTTAAATCCATTCACAATTTTGTACAATCACCACTACCTTCCATTGTGTACCTTTTCATCTTGAAACTTGGTCCCCATGAAACAGTAACTCATCCATCCCTGGAACTCAACATTCTACTTTGTTAAAATTTTTACTTACTATAGGCACTGGTTGACTTCTGAGTAACAATTTAAGATAAATAATTGAATGCCTCAACACATACTGAAAACATATGAAATAGGAACTATACATGACTGAATAGAAAAACCATCTGAAATTCCAAAGACATGGTAACTAGAGCAAAAGGGTAGTGTGTGGAGAATGAGCACTGACCCAAAGGCATCCAAGGTATGAGGTCAGAGGGATACCAGATCTCACAGGCCTCCACAATAGTTTTTCAGGAATTTGAATCGTATTCTGAGTGATACAGGAGATCACTGCAGAGATAATGACAGAAGAAGAGAGAGAAACAGGAGAGAGAGAGAGAAAGAGAGAGAGAGCATGAGCGCGCGCGCGCGAGAGCTCTCCTATCTGCTGGTTCATTCCAGAGATATCACTAATGACCTGGGCTGGGCTGAATCTAGGAGTAGGACACTCAATCCAGGACTCCCATTTGGTTGCTAGGAACCCTATTATTGCAACTGCCTCCCAGGATCTCTATTAGCAGGAAGCTAGGGTGAGGAGTCAGAGTTGGGTATCAAATCCAGGCGACCCATGTGCAATGAGGGTGTGTTAACTACTAAGCCAAATACCCACCCCCTACTGCAGGGTTTCAAATAAGGATTAGTGGGTCAGAGGAAAGTCCTTCAAAAAGTTCATGTAAAAAAGCAAATAAAAAGTAACTTTATCTTGATGCAAAAAATTTTGAAATCCAGGCATATGAAGGGACTTCAAAAAGCCCAAGGAAAATATATTGTGGAAAAAAAATCAGGCATTCCAAAATATTTTTGCAGCAAAATAAACTTACCTTTTAATTCCATTTTCCATGGACCTTTTGAGATGCTCTTGCATATCCTCTTAGCATCTCTAGTGCAGGTGCCATTGGTGCCATACCCAAAGCCCCCTATAATTTGATGCACCGATTCTCTAATCTGATGATCCCTTCTCTGGAAAATTTCCCTTGGCTTTATGGGGGTTCCTTGGCCCAGGGTTGATAATCCATCCTTTCCAGGCTGCACCCTGTTTAATGGTAGTTGATGTCTGGCTGGCATGGGAGGGAGCAATTTCAAAGACCAGCCCCTTGCCTTCATGTGGGACAACTCTGGTGCAATTCATGCTCCAGAGCTCCTGTGGGTTCAGCCCGAGGCTCAGTCCACCTGAGCAGTACATCCTTCCCTGACCCAGCCCGACTTAGACACTGCACTCCCACCCTGGAGCACCCCTGCATTAAATTTTGTGCATCTGAATCCGTCTCAGTTCGGCTTCCTGAGAACGTGACCTCTGCAGCGTGATACCTCCCCTCCTCCACCACCTGCACCACCATTGCAGTATGACGTTTACTTCTGTGGTTCCAGTGGACGCTGAAGCTCACCTTCCGTCCTCAGTACCAACCACCATGGTCGGCATTCGCGGAATGCTTGAGATGGAGCTCATAGAAACCTCTTCACCACTGGCTTTCTGTTGCATTACAAAATGATCACACTGATGCTAATTAAAGGTGACAACGTAGTTAGGTGGTAGCTGTGTTCATTTGAAAATACCATCAATTGCCAATTTACTTGCCATTTTAAAATTACTTTATTAAATGCCACGAAATCAAACGTTGCCTGCCTCCTCCAGCAGCATGTGTGACAAAAGGTTGTTCATCTGCCTGTATCTGGCAAGCCAGCTGCTGACTTTTAATTACCAAACACTGCAAATCCTAAGAGGGACAACCTCATTAAAAACTTGGGCTGCACGCTCTGCAAGGTCTACTGTCTGAGAAACATCAAGACTTCAGCATCGCACAGCTCTCAAGTTTGAGCACCCACAGTTGTTTTTGTAATATACAACAGACAGGATGCACTTATTCTGACAGGGGCTCAAATTCACTTTGTACAGTCCCAAGGCCATGTCAAGACAGGAAAATAAAAGAGAGGGCTGCAGGAGACAGCATCTATGTTCCACAGGGCAGAAGCCTTGAGCCTACAGTGCTCACCACCCGCTGATAACCTTAATGTCTGCAGCCGGGATGCTCTGTTTAGGAATTTTATGCCAGCACTACTAACTAGGAAAAATCAAATTCCCAGTGTTCTATTTGTCTGCTACATGCATGTGCAAAATAAATGCTCCTTTTAATAGCACTTTCCATGAACTTTTTGCAGTACCCTCAAATGCCAGGTCAGAAGTCTGAGGTTTCCTCAGAAAATTCCTAGAGTTAAAGGATGCTTATTTTGGTGTTAAAAAAAAAGGTCCCTGAAATCCACAGTTTTTTCATACCATTAATTTTCTTCTTTTTTTAAAAAAAGATTTATTTTATTTATTTGAAAGACAGAGTTACAGAGAGTGGTAGAGCCAGAGAGAGCGAGCGAGAGAGAGCGAGAGAGAGCGAGCGAGAGAGAGCGAGCGAGCGAGAGAGGTCTTCCATTCTGCTGGTTCATTCCCCAAATGACCGCAATGGCCAGAGCTGAGCTGATCCAAAGCCAGGAGCCTCTTCCAGGTCTCCTACATCGGCATAGGGGCACAAGAACTTGGGCCATCCTCTACCGCTTTCCCAGGCCATAGCAGAGAGCTGGATTGGAAGTGGAGCAGGTGGGACTCAAACCAGCACCCCTATGAGATGCCGTCGCTGCAGGCCATGGTTTTAAGCTGCTGCACCACAGCGCTGGCCCCAATAGCATGGTTTTCCACGAACTTACCCTCATATAGCATGTAGAAATTTCTCTTCTATGCTTGCAGACTACTGCTTATTTCATGGGTGCATCACACACCACCCAGGTTTCAGCTCAAGGGCACTGACTAGAAACAGCCCTCATCACCATGGCTGCACCATGGTACCAAGCCCAGGTCAACAGGCACAGCTGGAAGGACGAGGTCAGCCTTCCTGGGCACACAGTGAACTCCCCTCGAAGGGGTTCTATGGAGATGAGGGTTGGAGACTCTTTTTGTGGACAAATCAAAGTTACTTTTCCAAATCCAGGAGCACCTCAACTCTGCCCAGGATCTGGGCATGCACAGTAGGGGCTCTACAGACACTGGTGAATGAATGCACACTGGTGAATGAATGCAATCCCACAGGAGGGAGAAGCGGGCTCCTATCTTGCAAGGTCACAACCAGCTATAACCATCCAGGAAGAAGAGAAAGATTTTTTTTTATTAATGTACTTGTCTTTATTACATCCCATTTTAAGCCTACTTTAGTTTTAATTTGCTGCTTTTCTCAACTTGAGATAAATGCTTAATGCATTAACTTTTTATCCTTATTATCTAAATATTTAAAGATATAAATTTCCCTCTCTTTATGGTCTTAGCTATAAATCAAAAGGTATGACTGATACATGGCATTTTTTGTAAGCTTCAAGTCAAAATATCTTGAAATATCCACGGGAATTTCTTAGGCCATTTAATTAACTGCTTAACTGTGAGGAAACCGCCAAGTTAAATTTGTGAGAGCACAGAGATTCAAAGAGCATATACATCTTAGATACAGATTGATCAGTTTTCAGATTCACCGTCATCATAGGCCTTTAACCACTTGATAATTTAGTGTGCATCTCTTACAAACAAGAATGTTCTCCTTTATCATCACAGTGGTTGTTAAAGTAAAAAAAAAAAAAACTAAGATTAATAAAATAGTTATCTACAGACAATATTCCAATTATGTCACTTATCTTATTGTTTGCTATTTACGTTTTTCCCCTACAGTTTAGGATTAGTCCAGGATCATGCACTAATACATTTAGTTTTTTTTTTCTAAATATTTATTTATTTATTTATTTGAAAGGCAGAGTTGCAGAGAGAGAGAGAGAGAGACATCTTCCATCTGCTGGTTCACTCCCCAGATGGCCACAATGGCTGGAGCTGCACCGATCGGAAGCCAGGAGCCAGGAGCTTCCTCTGGGTCTCCCACGCAGGTGCAGGGGCCCAAGGACTTGGGCCATCTTCTACTGCTTTCCCAGGCCATCGCAGAGAGCTGGATCAGAAGAGGAGAAGCCGGGACTCGAACCAGCGGCCATATGGGATGCAGCACTGCAGGCAGCAGCTTTACTCACTACACCACAGCATTGGCCCCATACATTTAGTTTTATATGAATTTCATCCTTTCATTTCCAAAAATATGATATTTTCTATTATTTTCTGGATTAATTACACTGTAGTTATGCAAGTTATTAAATAGAATTTCAATCCTTTTCTCAGTATATGGTTAATTAAACACTTTGGGTCTGTAAAGAATGTGTCCTATTGGGTGCAGTGTTCATTAGTTCCTTAAGATCAATTACTAATCTTGTTACTTAAATTTCAATGATATATCTTTCTCAATTTCTAGTCTGCTTATTTCATCAATTATTGAGTAGTGTTAAAATTTTCAACTTTAGGGCTGGTGTTCTGGAGTTTTGGGTTAATCCACCACCTGCAGCACTGGCATCTCACATGGGCACTGGTTCAAATCCTGGCTGCTCCAATTTCAATCCAGCTCCCGGATAACAGCCTGGGAAAAGCAGCGGAAAATGGCCCAAGTGCGTGGGTCCCCACATCTATGTGGGAGACCCGGAAGAAGCTCCTGACTTTGTCCTGGCCCAGCCCTGGCCACTGCGGCCAAGACAAAGATTTTTATATGAGAGGCCTGGGGGACTGGGTGCAAGGGAAATCACAAACGAAGACAAGGCACGAAGGATGAAAAATAAAAATTGACCTAGGAATTAAACAGCCTTAAGGTCTGTGGATTGTATTCTCTCCATTTGCTCATTTGCTCCAACTTCTCAATATGTTCTGTGTCGATTTCACAAGGCTACCCTGATTCGAGTTACATTTAACCAAAAGTCATCAGGTCAGACCCTTAATAGAGGTGACTCATCCCTCTAAGTGGAAGTGTATGTCAAAGGCAGCCAACCAATGAGAGGGAACTCCCCTCTGTCTTTGGCTCCTGTTCACCGACCAAGCATCAGGCTGCAGCCAGTAAGACAGAGGATGCACTCAGAGCGGCAGGGGCCTCCTTGTCAACAAAGTGCCCACACTCCCATCACCAGCTGGGTGCCATGGGCTCTCACGAACTTGCCTGTTTCTGGGAGTCTGATTCAGGCAACCCTTCCCATTCTCCCTGCTCTCGGGGGGCTCAACGCACTGGAGCCTGACCCCCCTGCCCTTTGGCACCTCCCGCACCTTGGCAAGGACTCCCCCATGATACACATCCTCCTGCCTCATTTCTGTAGTGTTTTCTCTGGCTGTGTTCTGCAGTGGATAAGGCTAGGAGGCCAGTGGGGTACTTTTACTTAGTTACTACCACCTTGAAAATAAAGTACGCTTATGATTCAAAGATATTTATAAAGAACTAAACAAAAATCACCCAGAATAATCATTTTCAATATTTAGGAATATTCCTTCCTGATCTTTTTTTTTTAATTCAGTACAAACATACATCTGTGTATCATGCTAGTCTTACCACAATTTTATTAACTGTACCTTCAAAACACAAGGGTGACATACGATAGAGTCAGGTGACTCAAGTCAGTAAAACCTAGAGCTGAAGACAAAAATCAGGTCCTACAGGGCTGACTGTTTTTCTGATCCAAAAGAGCTGCTCACCAATGGACTCCAGCTCCACTGCCTAAGTCAGAAGGGTCCATTCTTGCATTTCAGAAGAGAAAGCAGACGCAGGAAAAATAAGTGACTGGCATGGGGCCGGCACTGTGGCATAGTGGGTTATGCTGCCGCCTGCAGTGCCGGCATCCCATATGGGCGCCGGTTTGAGTCCCAGCTGCTTTACTTCTGATCCAGCTTTCTGCTATGGCCTGGAAAGCAGTAGAAGATGGCCCAAGTCTTTGGGTCCCTGTACCCATGTGGGAGACCCGGAAGAAGCTCCTGGCTCCTGGCTTCAGAATGGCAAAGCTCTGGCCACTGCAGCCAGCTGGGGAGTGAACCAGCAGATGGAAGACCTCTCTCTCTCTCTACCTCTCCTCCCTCCCTCCCTCTCTCTCTGCCTCTCCTCTGTGTAACTCTTTCAAATAAATAAGTAAATCTTAAAGAAAAAAAAGTGACTGGCAGTGGGTCCACTACCCACTTTGTTAATTAAAGTCACATCCTTCTACTGATATAAGGTGCTATTTTAACCAATAAAAACATTAAATTATTATACAAATAATTGCATGCTGAGAAAGAGGAACTAACAATCTCATCTTCAGCACACACTGAATAAGAACTAAACTGCCAAAAATTACTACCTTGGGGAAGAAACCAGTGTTGTTAATAATTAATGCCACTGAAAAAGAAAATTCCAGGGTGAATATCGGTATTTATCCCAAATTGTCTCTGTGAGTCATTAAGTCTTGCTCATGTGAATCTAAGACATTATGAAGAGTAACTGAGCTTTAACGCGTTGCCATCATTCTGTAGCTAACACTCAGAGAAATACAGATACCAGGTACTGTGCTTCGGGTGACTAATGCTTAGGAGTGGCAAAGCCCTGTAACTGTCAGTTATATTTTCCCTTGCATTTTATTGCTCAGGGAAGTTATAAATGTCAAAGCTGCTTTCCCCTTAGGAAAGAAGAATCCTGCATTTATTAGAATTCCTTAACTGGCTTTACCGTCAACAGATGGCACATGAATCATTCATAGGTGTAATATGATCAACGGTAGCAAAATCGCCCACCTGGTTGTATTCCCAACCAGGAGTCCCATCCAGACAGCAGCCTGGACTGCCTGTCATGAGCAATGATTAAGAATTTGTCTCACAGCCAGTGTGCTCCTGCTGCTGTCCCCAGGACCTTGGAGGAAGAGACTGCTTTTGTGCCAACATTACAACAAATCCTCCCCCTCCTCTTTTTAAAAGATTTATTTATTTATTTCAAAGAGGTAGAGACAGAGAGGTCTTCCATCCGCTGGTTTACTCCCCAGACGGTCGCAACAGCCAGAGCTCTGCCGATCAGGAGCCAGGAGCTTCCTTCCTACATGCGGATGCAGAGGCCCAAGGACTCGGGCCATCTTCCACTGCTATCCCAGGCCACAGCAGAGAGCTGAGTCGGAAGAGGAGCAGCCAGGACTAGAACCAACACCCATATGGGATGCTGGTGCTTCAAGCCAGGGCTTTAACCTGCTGCGCCACAGCGCCGGCCCAACAAATCCCTTTAATCTTCTCTGAGATGATGATTTAAGACCTTTCCATCTGACTTCTGTTCTAAATCGTACTTTTAAATAGGGCATAGTAAGCAATGTGATCTATGGGAGGGTTCTTCAAGAAATTCATGGAAAGTGGAATTAAAAGATAGGTTTGTTTTGGTGCAACCTAGTTCTGAAATCCTGGCAGTTTTTTCATAACATCTCTTTTTCCCAAACTTTTGAAGACCCCTCATACATACGGATTTCCATCTTTTTAACTCCATCTTCCTTTTTGGAGTGCCCTTCTATTATCGATACCAAGTCCCGGGGAAGCCAGCATGTGCTGCCCTCAAGTATGTCTTTTGGACATGAGAAGTGGTGAGCTGAAGGCAAATAAGAAGCAGATGCAGGCAATCTCAGTGCTCACCCTCTATTTGCCTAAAACCAGGACACAAACTTACAAGAAAAAAGATAACCCAGCTCCACTTTTTGCTGGCAGAACAATGGTACGTCATTGGAGACTACTTAAGACACTGTATTAACCAGGATCTGTATTAACAAGCCTTGCGTTGCCACCCCCAAGACTCAAAGTCCCCTTCTTTCATCCTGCCATTTCTCTAGAAATTTGCTATTCTTTGTTGAAAAGCCACGGCATGGATAATCGCTCATTCCCTGGGTACTGCCCATCTATCTAGGAAATCTACACGCCAACCGACTTCTGTTCGTTTTTCCCTTGTTAAGCCTCAGGTTTGTTTGTTACTGGGGTCTATTCCAACTAAGAACCCATGAGGGCTGAGAAAAAAGTATTTTTTTCTCCCCTACATACTTATACTTTCTCTTTTACAATCCTGAATATCATATAGAAGAGAAATAACCAGTATGAGCACAGTGATGACAACGCAGTGCCATGACATGCCTAATACAGGTTTTATGAAACCAAATTCGCCCAACTGTGAAATCAAGCAATGTTCATTAGTCACAGTTTTGCCCCACCCCCTATGGGATCCCAAGTCTGTTGGCCATTTTCCCTGTCATTAAATTCTCTACTGAGAGGTAGGTGGGAAAGGAGAGGAATGGAATTCAAATTGAGATTCTTTCCTCATTATCTCTTTTATCCCTGGCAGATAGGTAGGGAAAAGTGGAAACATATGGCCATTAGGAGTGTCCGGTGGGGATGGGAATTTGCTCTTATTCATGATCAGAGTTTAGGGTAAAGAATATGCACACCTGTACACACACAAATACACATACATGTAAGATGCTGTTTTTCCAAAACAGTTGACCTTGCTTCTTGGATCTTTTAACTTCTTGTCCTGTTGGCATGCAAACCATGCATCTGCTGTGAGCTCAGCGGGATCACAATGGTGCTAGCAATTATACTAATCACAGCAGCAGCTATTACAGTGAACACCATCTCATGTTTAAGATAGCCTACTATGCTGCCTGTCAGACACCTATGGTGGCCGCATCGTCATTAAGAAAACTGAGGCTAAGAAGAAGTGCGTGGCTTGTTCACGTTCACAGATCTGGATCTCTTGTGGGACATTCGTTACTGTCTTCTGATTGTTTCTCCAGAACCAGTGTCCACTGTGGACCCCAGGGGGGCTGACTTGCAGGGGTCATGTCAGTAGACTCTTGGCTCTCATTTTTGGAGAGTTCAGACAATGAGGGGAGCCCAGCTGGTTCTGTGGGAGAGAGTGGGGTCTTTTCTGAGTGAGGGTATTTCTCTTCCCCAAGCTCCCTCTCCAGGGACTGATTTTACCCCTCAATCAGTGGTCAGAGCACCCATGAGGGCAGTCCTTTATCATCGAGTCCAAGCTCCCATAACCTCGTCCTAACCCCTAGACTGGGAAAAGTAATGGTTGTATCATTGGGGTTACCTTAGAGTCTACCTGCACCCTTATAAATAGCACTTTTTGCTAAGCCCTCTTCAAACTACCCTAATTTGGATGCATCATTTCTTGCAGGGACTCTGACAGCTACATTATTCACTGTGACATGATCTGAAATTATGTAGCTTATTCCTTTAGGAAGCTTTTATTTGAGAAGGGGGAGCAGACGCCAACAAATTAAGTGGCCAAGGGGCTGGCACTATATCATAGTGGGTCAAGCCGCCGCCTGCAGTGCTGGCATCCCATAGGGCGCCAGTTTGAGTCCTGGCTGCTCCAGTTCCAATCTGGCTCTCTGTGATGGCCTGGGAAAAGCAGCAGAGGATGGCCCATGTCCTTGGGCCCCTGCACCCGTGTGGGAAACCTGGAGGAAGGTCCTGGCTCCTGGCTTCAGATCAGTGCAGCTACAACCACTGTGGCCGGATGGGGATTGAACCAGCAGATGGAAGACCTCTCTTTCTCTGCCTCTCCTTCTCTCTGTGTAACTCTTTCAAATAAATAAATAATCTTAAAAAAAACTAACTGGCCATTCACTGTTTCCCTTCGTACCAGATCTGTATCCTCTTTCCTGCAGTGGTTGGAAAATCACTCTTCCAACATTAAAGATGTTCTTGGTGAAACTCACAGTGCACTCACCTGGCTTTCAAAATTTCTGGCTTACAGCCAGCTATTTTAGACAATCACCTGGCATCAGGTACACTTGGAGCAGCCAAGGAAAGCCCTCTGAAGTTATCAGACAGAGCCCCCTTCTGAAAGGCTAGTTCTGTGAGCTACAGACAAAATAGATTGCACTTTGTGGACTTTCCTTGAAATCCCAGAATTATCCCGCTCCCTTCCTGATGGCTGCAGGCCAGAGAGTCCCAGAGACAACCACACACACATCATCCTGTCCACCCTGATAACAGCAGCTCCAACTTTTACTTTCATGATGCGCATTCAGTGCGACACTAAGGGAGCAACTGGCTTCACCTTGTTTCAAAGAAACACAATTATGCATACGTCTGTATTACTTGTAATGGCTTTGAAATTTTTGGCATTTAAACACTGGGATGGACAATTCTCTGTGTGCATTTGGCTGGGAGTACCTCCAATCCAGGTGCTCCTGTGAAGGTATTTTGCAGATGTGATTAAAATCGATAATCAGTAGATAGTAAGAGAGATTGCTTTACGTGGAAGATGGCCCAAGTGCTTGGGCCCCTGTACCCATGTGGGAGGCCCACAAGATTCTCCTGGCTCCTGGCCTCAGATTGGCCCAGCTCCAGCCACTGCCACCATCTGGGGAGTGAACCTGCAGATGGGAGCTACAGTGACTTAAGAGCAGAGCAGAACCAAGGCTTTTCTGAGACAGGAGGAATTCTGCCTGTGGACAGTGGCTTCAGTTCATGCCAGAGCATCCCAGCCTGACCTTCCTGGAGGTCTGCCCTGAGGAACCTGAACTTGCCAAGCCAGCTTCCTTCATCACAGAGGCCAGTTCCTCACAATACATCTCTTCATAGAGGTCTCCTACTGCTTCTGCCTCTGTTTGACCTTGACCAACACAAAAATCAAAGAGTTGAGATCTTAAATATATTCATTGCTTTAATTAAGCAAAAACTAAAGCTATATTGATTCTAGGCGGTGGGGTGGGGTGGGCGAAGAGCAAATCATAAATGACTCCCAATAGTAAGAAGATTTAAAATAAGAGGAATCACGCTTCTATAAAGATGCTTTCTTGAAAAAAAATCAAAATTATGGGGGTACCAGAAAGCAGGCTAAAAAAAAAGTATGGGAAGTCATCCATACAAGGGCACCAGGAGGCTCGTGGAATCCACAAACATGTACAAAATGAAGGTCAAACTCACAAGGCTCTTAACATCCATCAGTTTAATAAAGTAACATTGAGTATTTAACGTGTCCATTTAGAAGATTTATGGGAAGACATGAAGAAAATTATCAAGAGTAATTCCTGCTAACGTTGTCCTAGGACATAAAATGCTTTATTAGACCATTATGCTGTCTCAAGACTTAGCCACAAATGTGAATTTTATTATACATTTACTTCCCAGTCCACATTGTTTCAAAAGATACGGTATTAAAACACTGAGTTTTTAAATGAACTTTTTATTCCCACACCTACCAAGTATACCTGATTACTGTCCTCTAAAAACCGAGTATCAAATGCTATTATTCTTGTCCTAATTCTCCAAACAGTTATAATGATCAGGTGAACACATATAATAAATGAAGACTACCTGGAAAGTTTAAACTTCTTGAAAAACCATCACCTTCCATAAAAAAAAATATATATGCAACTATCATGAAATTCAACCTCAGCCTGGGATGTGCTCCACAGTAGTTGTAGCAGGGAGTTCATGCACAGGAGTGAAGTAGACATCTTGCAATACGATTGCTTCTTTCAGACCTTGTTTACACTCCTGTGGAACTGTAGTCTATTTTTTACTTGTCAAATATTATGATTACTGGTGAATTAAGCCTGTGATTACACAATCGATTGAAGTATGTCTTAGCAAAAAGTGAAAAGAAAAAAAGGAAGGAAGGAAGGAGGGGGATTAAGGGAGGGAGAAGAGGGGGACAGAAGTTCGGTTATCTTCTTAGAACTGTACCTATGAAATACGTGGAATCTGTTCTCTCTATATCAATAAAAATATTATTATAACCATCTTTTGACAGGTAGAGTGGACAGTGAGAGAGAGAGAGAGAAAGGTCTTCCTTTGCCGTTGGTTCACCCTCCAATGGCCGCTGCACTGCAGCCTGAGCATCACGCTGATCTGAAGCCAGGAGCCAGGTGCTTCTCCTGGTCTCCCATGCGGGTGCAGGGCCCAAGGACTTGGGCCATCCTCCACTGCCTTCCCGGGCCATAGCAGAGAGCTGGCCTGGAAGAGGGGCAACTGGGACAGAATCCAGTGCCCCGACCGGGACTAGAACCTGGTGTGCCAGTGCTGCAGGCAGAGGATTAGCCTACTGAGCTGCGGAGCCAGCCATAACCATCTTACAGATAGGCAAACTGAGGCCCTGAGAGATTAAGTCTCTTGTTCGAGGTTGTACAGCTGAATAATGGTTGTTCTTTCCTTTGAACGCAGATGAATTAGGGAATTAGAGATCAAGAGTCTAAATTACCGTGCTATGCTACCTGTTCTTAACTAGCCTCCTGAAATGTTTTTTAAATAAGTCCATCTATCCTCCTTTCCTGAAACACAATCACATAGTGATCATTTTAACCCTCCAGCTCCAACAAACACCACTATTCCCAGGGCCTGCCTATAACGCTTGCTTTTAATTCCCTTCCATTCCCACCTTTTTGATCTAATGGTCCAGGATAAGACATTTTGCCTTGTGAGGGAGCTAAATCCATGAACAGCCATTAAGGAATAGGACTAAAAGATTGACTCCCTAACTAGATAAATGGAAGTATTCATCCAAAATCCAAGCCCAGGCTTTCCAGAGACCGGTAGCAAGGGCAGTGCGGCTGATCTTGTTCCCCAAAGCCAGTGCCTTCACCTGGGGCCTCAACTATCCAACTCAGCACTTCCCTCTCCTGGATGCACTCCTAGAACATCAGAGGAAGGGGGGCCCCCGTGGTAGGGACAGTTCGTTTTACAGAATACCAGTTCCTCTCTTCTTGCTCCTCTCTTCTTATTCCCCTTTGCCTTACTGTTTCCTGTTGAACAGGAAAAAAACATGTTGAAAAAACATCGGTAAGTCCTCTGAGACGGAAGCAGACATGAGTAGTCGCCACCATCAGGGCAATGTGTGGGGTTGCTCTGCTCTCTGGGTGTGCTGCTACCATGTCCATTCCCATCTATCAGCACCCTTCTACCTTCTTCAGAAAGCAGAACTCAAGAAAAACTGTCTGGAAAACAACACGCGTAGGCAACGTGTTCTTGATTCCAAGCCTGGACACAATGTTCTAAGGAGATTCTAAAGGCTGGATTTCCTTCCAGAACTCAACTTGCACGAGTCTGCCAGACAAACGTTGGATCCAGTCACTAGGGAAACCTTTTTAAGCCTAGGTTTCGATGAGAAGAGGGAACTGCTGCCATGCGCAGATTGCAAGGTGCCACCCCACGTAGCTGATGTTAAAAGAGCGACAGCAATCAACGTTCCACTTCTCAGCACGAGGTTCCTGCCTGCACAGCACACTCCACACAAGGGGAAAGGCGCCAGTATTTAGAAGGTTCCAGTATCTGACTTGCTTCCAGGAAAAGTGCTTGTGTAAAACTAGCACTGATGAGGGGCTACGTAAGCTCCCATTTGAGGCAACATCAGCCTCTGGATTCCCTTGCTGGGAGGTTGTTGTAGCTAAACCACCACTTGGTGATCCAGGATATCCAGTTCTATGTTGGAACTGGGCCAAATACCCAACAAGTACACGTGGCACCACTGGCATTGCTGTGATGTGTACGTCAGTCACACTAGTTTAATCGTGGGAATAGTTCCATCTTCATATGATATTCCAATTCAAAGCTGCATGGGTTTTTAAAAGTTCTTCGGGTGGGCAAGAAACAAAGAGCAAGTCAACCCGTTTACTAACTAAAATGTGATGATTAAGGCTATAAAAGAAATAGATCCAACTTAAGATCGTCAGCAAGTTTCCTGCATGCTATTACTAAACTGTCTCTCTAAGCAAAATTAAATAATTGCTTTGTTAATAGGTCGCTTGCTTTTCACAAGGTCTCAGGAATAAATGCTCAGTGAGAACTAGTTCCCACTTGGGATGTGATGGCCTCTAGGAGACACAAGAAATGGGACTGAATCGAGGTGGGACATGTGGGTTTCATTTGTCACTTACATGGAAGACCCAAACCCACCCCACCGACTGGACAGACATTCCCTGAGCCAGTGATGAGGGCTGGAGCAGCCAGTCACTGTCACATCTACTGCTCATCCTGCTCATCCCCAGGGCTGTGCCAAGACCAGTGAACTCTCAGCTCCGAGAATAGATGCACTGCATAGAGGCTCAGGAGGCCAAGGCCAATCCCTTCTTTGTCCAGTGTACCCAATATTCCCTCTTCCGACCTTCATTTCAACAGATTAGGAAAAAAGCATTTCACAAAATCTTACATTCCTTCACAATTAACAAAACTCCAACAACTAGGATTAGAAAGGGATTTCTCCACAGCAGAATTATTCCTAAGAGTTAGAGTAGAAGGACTGTGGCATAGTGGGTAAAGCTGCCGCCTGCGGTGCTGGCATCCCATGTGGGTGCCAGTTCAAGACCCGGCTGCTCCACTTCCGATCCAGCTCTCTGCTACAGCCTGGGAAAACAGTGGAAGATGGTCCAAGTGCTTGGGCCCCTCCACCCGTGTGGGAGACTCAGAGGAGGCTCTTGGCTCCTGGCTTCGGATCGGCACAGCTCCGGCCGTTGCAGCCAACTGCGGAATGAACCAGCAGATGGAAGACCTCTCTCTCTTTGCCTCTCCTTCTCTCTGTGTGTAACTCTGACTTTCAAATAAATAAATAAATCTTAAAAAAAAAGAGTGAAAGAGTAGAAACAATCCAGTAAGTGAACAGATTACCAAAAGGAGGCAAATACACACACTCTGTAGCAGAAAATAAATGACTACGCATACTGTAATAAACTCATGAACACTACATGAGCTCAAGGAAAGAAGCCACCTGCAAAAGATTATATAGTACATGACTTTATATATATGGAATATCCAGAAAAAGCAAATATACCGAGAAAACAAGCAGATTAGGGACTTCTGGGGCTAGGGTAAGAACAGACACAGAATTCAGTATTCACAAACAATCTTTTGGGGATGATAAAAATATTCTAAAACTAGATTGTGGTGATGCTTGCACAACTCCATAAACTTACTAGAAATCACTGAATTGTACACTTAAAATGTATAAACTTTATGGCAGGGGAAAACTGTGTAAAAGGAAAAACATCCTCGCCACCGCAAGATGAAAATTTTACAGGATTTTTACTTGAAAGGCTGAGATGCAGATAAAGATGCAGACAGCTTCCATTTGCAGCTTTACTCTCCAAATGGCCACAACAGCCAAGGCTGATTCAGAACAAAAGCTAGAAGCCAGGAACTAACTTCAGGTTTCTTGCATGACAAGGGCCCAACCACCCAAACCATGATCTGTGGCTCCCCAGGGTCTGCAGTAGCAGCAGGAAGATGAAATCAGGAGCAAAACCAGAACTAGAATTCAAGTACTGTGATGAGGGATGTCAATGGTAGACCAGATGCCCATCCCAACAAGTGACAATTTTAAAAACATGAGGATCTTTTCCTAGATCAAAGAAAAACATTTCAGTAGAAATAAATTTGTCAGAGGTATTCCAGGAGAGGAATCAGCAAACTAGGACCCCTACTCTAAACCAAAATAGGCCCATCACCCATTTTCGTATGGTCCATGAGCTAAGGATGCTTTTCACCTAAAGATTTGGAAAAAGGCCAAAAGAATAATATCTTATGATATATAAAATATGCACAATTACATAGAATTCAAATTTTAATCACAACAAATAGAGTATATTGAAACACAGCCATGCTTGGTTTTTCAATGATTAATGATTGCTTTAAATTCTTCATTTATCTTTTTCTATTTGTTTTCTATTTGAAAGGCAAAGAGAGAGAAGTGATAGCTCTCATTCACTGGTTTACTCTTCAAACGGCCATGACAGCCAAGGCTGGGCAGGACCAAGCCAGGATCCCAGAACTCAATTCAGATCTCTCACATAGGTGGCATAGACTCAGGTAGTTGAGCCATCACCTGCTGCCTCCAAGGGTGCAAATTAGCAGGAAGCTGGATCAGAAGCAGAGGAGCCAGGACTCAATCCAGGTCCTTCAATGTGGAATGTAACCATACCAACCAGCATTCTAACCACTGCACAGAAAGCCCAACTCTACAACTGCACTTAAGAGTCCACCAGATCCAACAGAGACCTTACAGCCCTCAAAACCTACAACAGTTACGACCTAGCCCTTTACAGAAAAGAAAAGCCAAGCTCTGTTCCAAAGTAGTGTTTGTCTTTCTTGAAGGGACATCAGATTCACTTGGAAGCAGAAAAAAATAAATGCAAATTGAATTCTACCAATCTTTCTCAATCCAATGACACTCAAACAAATGACAATCTCGGGATACTAGTTTTCTGAAAAGCTATCTACATGATTCTGGTGTTTAGCCAGGTTAGCTGTTCTTGATTATTCATGACACCAAAGCCAGGGAACTGAGTTTTATTTCAATACACTGACATCACATGCAGACTTGACAATTAGTAAACAACACCAACGTACACCACTGGCAGACAAAACGGACCTTTCCGTGACAAAATTACCTTGCTGTTCTGTCTCCCAAAGCGAGGGCCCATAAGGCCATTATTTCTCCATCAATGTTTCCGAAATGTATGATCTGTGCTAACTGCTAATAACCAGTCCCGCTCTGCCAAACCACTCCAGAAACATACTTTCTGCTACCTGAACACAAAAAGGTACGAATTAAAATACAGGGTGCCAAGATTTTGATAATTCTACTGCTCTTACTTATTTTAGATTTCTGAATCCTGTAGCCCAATACAGTCAACAACTATTACGAAAATAGGTGAAAATGGGTAAGACTTAGCACAGATTGTAGATTAAATATGTCCACCAGTTCTTTGTAGCAACTCTCATCAAGAGGTGGAGTGGCCTAACAGCTAAGACACCACGTGGGACACGGTCACACCACACAGGAGTACCTGAGTCCTGGCTCCACGCCTGATCCCAGCTTCCTGGTAGTGCAACACCCTGTGAGGCAGCACATACTGGGGAAACCTGGATTGAGTTCAGGGTCACCAGGCCATTGTGGGCTTTTGGGAAGTGAACCAATCAATGAGGGCTGGTTCACTCTCTCTCTCTCTCTCTTTCTCACCCTCCCCCCATTCTCACTGTCCCTTAAAATAAAAAATTAATAAATGTTAAAGAATATAAAATAGTTGATCAGCCTGAGCCCTGAGCTCCTGAGCCCTCGCACTTGCACTCGTGTTCTCGAAATCCTGAGGCTATCACACTGAGAAGGGGCTCAGGGACAAAGGCCATATGGAAAGAGGGATTCCACCATGCCAGCTGTCCCAAAGGAGGTCAGATACCAAATATAAAGTCCCCCTAATGCCAAAGAGAAAGAAGCCTCGCGACTAAGTGGTCCTATGTCAGAATTTTAACAGTGAAGAAATAAAAATCGAGGCATCATCAGGTCCAGAAAAGGACCTCAGGAAAGTCTATTTTTTCTAGAATATATGAAAACTTATGCACTATCAATATCAGACTCATTTTGGAATACAGTTTAAAAAGAAGTAGAACATGTAAGTGAAAATCAATTGGTATATAATTGGAATGACCTTGATAAGGAAGAAAGGAGACAATATCTCAAGTAAGCAATGTGACTATATGGAAAATGATCCAAGTCACTCACCCACCCAATCATTCACACAAACAAGCAGGGAATATCTACCATGCGCAAAGTGCTGTGCTCCGGTGAGGCCATATGTTTAAACCAAAGATCGAAAACTCATGTTTTTTGAGAAGTGCATACTAAAGATAAAAGCATATTAAAAATTAAATGGCAGAAATCTCTAAGAACATTTGAGCTAAACGGTGTCTGGGATATCCTAAGGCAACAGGACTATGAAACAGTAAGCTTGGCACAGATGGTAGAATATGGGCTAACAGACGCTGGTAGGGAATCGGAACTCTTCATCTTCTGTTCCCCCTTTTGCTCTATGGAGCAGACTATTTTCCAATAAAATAAGAAACTGAAACCCAAGATGAGATAAAATTGGTTAAAACAAAAAAAAAAAATCACAGAAGTGCTTGTTACTGACTTCAAATTGTAAACTAAGCCAAACCACATCCCAGGACCCCAGAAGAACTTATACCTGGGAACACAAGCCACAGTTTGTGAAGACAGTGCCAAGAGGTCTGAACCAAGCCAATCTCATTCCACTTTCCAAACAGGAGATAAGGAGGTGGCTTTTGTTTTAAATACAAAGTTTGAAAGCAACAGCTGAGCGTTGCAGCACAGTGGGCTAAGCCCCCGCCTGTGGCACCGGCAACCCATATGGGCGCAGGTTCATGTCCTGGCTGCTCCATTGCTCATCCAGCTCTCTGCTAATGGCCAGGGAAAGCAGTGGAAGATGGCTCAAGCTGCACCCACCTGGGAGACCCGGAAGAGGCTCCTAGCTTTGGATTGGCTCAGCTACGGCCATTGTGGCAATTTGGGGAGTGAATCAGTGGATCGAAGACCTTTGTCTCTCCCTCTGTCTGTAACTCTGCCTCTCAAATAAATAAATAAATCTTAAAAGCAAGCAGTGCCTGATGAGATTCTAGAAAGGCAGCTAATGAACAGGTAGTTTCACTGAGCTCTTGAAGAAAGGACAGCAATGGTGTGGCATACCATGCAGCAAAAAGCTTCCAGAACTGACTTTGCCATGAGTCATTCAACACCACAGTGGGGTATGTGATTTTAAGACCATGGTGCAGATGAAGAAAATGAGGCTCTTAAACACTCAGGTTTAAGTGTCTGAGCTATGACTAAAAACCAAGTTACACCAAGCTAATCTCATTTCTTATGGGATAAGAGATTGTCAGAGACAGGAGTTAATTTCACCACGACATTTAGGCAACTTCCTATGACATGGTTTTAGACAAGACAGTAACTGTGAACTGGGTGACAGGTTAGAAAAGGAACCTCACCTTCTTCTGGATGTCTCAAAGTACCTCCCACTCAACTTGTCCAAAAGTAAATGCATGAACTTCTCCCTCCAAGCTGGCTTTCCTTAGGTAGTTTTTTTTTTTTTTTTTTTTAATTTGACAGATAGAGTTAGACAGTGAGAGAGAGAGACAAAGAGAAAGGTCTTCCTTCCATTGGCTCACTTTCCAAATGGCTGCTACGGCCGGTGCTGCGCAGATCCGAAGCCAGGAGCTTCCTCCTGGTTTCCCATGCGGGTGCAGGAGCCCAAGCACTTGGGCCATCCTCCACTGCCTTCCTGGGCCACAGCAGAGAGCTGGACTGGAAGAGGAGCAACTAGGACTGGAACCCGGCTGCCATATGGGATGCCGGCGTCGTAGGTGGAGGATTAGCCTAGTGAGCCATGGCGCTGGCCCCACTTTGGTAGTTTTTTAAATCCCAGCGAAGGCATCTTCATCTATCCCAGAAGCATAGACAGGCATTCTTGAAGTGATTTCTTCATGATCCCACGTCTAATCCATCACCAAAGATTACCAATTTTACAATCACTACTTCTCAGCCGATTTAAAGTAGTGTTGCTTGGCCACTGACAACAAGTAGCAGCCTAGCCCTTTAAAGGAATTTTTAAAATTGAGATTTATTAATTTGTAACATTTTGCAATATTCATTTCATATGTAGATACTATACACTTATACACATAAAACATTTTTCCTGAGAACATATTACTATCACAAAATATGCGATTCCTAACAATGATCATAGTGGCTCTGCAAGGGTAGATGTCATATACATGGTCTAATTCAGTGACGCAATATTTGTAACTATACAACAAATAACACAACAACTCATAATTTTTTTAAAGACTTATTTATTTCAGAGTCAGAGTTAGAGAGAAATCTTCCATCAATTGGTTCACTCCCCAGATGGTTGCAACAGTCGGGGCTGGGCCAGGCTGAAGCCATGATCTTCTTCTGGGTCTCACTCGTTGGATCAGGGGCCCAAGAACTTGGGTCATTTTCTGCTACCTTCCTAGGTGCACCAGCAAGGAACTGGATTAAAGAGAGCAGCTATGACTTGAACTAGCACCCATATGAGATACTGGCACCGCAGACAGAAGCTTAACCCACTGTGGCACCATGCCAGTCTCCCTAATTTTTATAATCTCTCTACATAAATGTTAACAAATAAGCGAAAAATATATGATATTTGTCCTTCTGGGTCTAGCTTATTTCACTTAGCATAATAATCTCCAGTTCCATCCATTTTGTTTCAAATGTCAGGATTTCGATTTCTTTTTGGCTCGATAATATTCCATCATGTACATATACCACATTTTCTTCATCCATTCATCAGTTGATGGACATCTAGGCGATTCCATACATTTGCTATTGTGAATTGAGCTGTTATAAAAATGAGTACGCAGGTATACAGGCGGATTTCACTTCCTTTGGGTATATTCTCACGGGTGGGATACCTGGGTCACATTCATATCGAAGAACCATTTTTAGTCCCTTTGAGGAATCTCCCCACTGTTGTCCATAATGGTTGTACTAACCTGTATTCCCCCCAGCAGTGTAATAGGGTACCCTTTACTCCACAACCTCACCAGTCCTTGCCATATTTTGATTTTTGGATAATAGGCATCTAACTGGAATAAATTAAATCATTACCTCCGCCTGCTTCTGCTTCTTTGGTGACTATTTGCTATGAATATTCTGGATGCAGATTTATTTTTATTACCCCTTGAGAAGTGATGAGCTTCACGAATAACACTCTTTGGAGCTTTTTATCAGCTGTGGGGAATTCTCAGCAAATCTCTCTGCAAACACTGCTCTAACCCATTCCTTTCCTTTTTTCTTTCAATTCTAGTCAGCCTTCATCCCATTCTGTTTTCTGACTCCTCTCCTTCATGTTCTTATTTCTGTTTTTTAAATTATCTTATGGTGTAGTAATTCTTTCTTCAGCTTCCTTTAACCTGCTATATAATACTAGCACATTGTTAGGGTTTTATTTAAATGACTGTGCATCTCAATCTGCATTATTTTTGTTTGCTTTTGAATCTGCTCTTTATCCCTGTCTTAATATCCCAAGTTCCTTTAACATGGTAGTATTTTTTATATATTCTAGAGTTGTCGACTCCAGTGTCTGTGTATCGTACAGACCTGGTTCTGCTGCCTCAGTCTTTTGGATACATTGATCTCAGGCCTCTTTGCCACCAGGAGGGAGTAGGACTGGTCTCCGGGCTCCCACACTGGTGGACCTGCACAGGATCTACTACAGGGATGAGAACCTCAGCGCCCTAGAGCCATCTGTTGGTTCTCGCAGGAATGGTCACTCAGTCTAGGACAAGGCAAGTTTAACAGTGATCTGAGTCCAGAGACGGCTGCCCTTTGCTAGGAATTTGAAACCTGCCTAAAGCTCTTCTTATGCCAAGGGAGTTGTGGGTCTTCAGATCTGCCCACTGAGGCCAAACCAGGAGGACCAGTCACCCAACTGCAGAGCGAGCTCCCAACTATATTCTTTTATCCACTCTGCAGTATCACCACAGCCCTATCTACCTTATGCTGATTTGACCTGTGTGCACCTGTCCCCAGCTGAGCATCTGTCTTTCGCCTTACTATTCAAATTGAGACACTGAGATTGTTTTAATATTATTTAATATATGTATAGAGTAAATTTAAGTAGCAAAAAGCCTACTTTGTCTCACTGAATGCTTTCTGCTTGAATTCCACTTGCCTGGCCTTAATAGCACCACTGCAAACTTCTTTAGAATTGACTACTGGGGGGACAGACAAATGGCATTAGTTTTCTACCATGGTGGTAGAACTTTGGCAGTAACACAAGCATTTGCTGCTAAACTAATTATCCCATGGTTTCCCTGGGTCAGGATCCTGGCGCCTTTCAGCTGGGTCCTCTGTCTGGAGTCTCATAAAGCTGAAATTGAGGTGACGCCATCTGCGTCCTCCTGAGGGAGACTCAGCCAGGGGAAGGTTCCCATCCAAGGTCCCTCATGCTGCTGCAGAATCCATCTCCCTCGACGGAGGACGGAGGCTCCTGGTCTCATCCAGATGTTGGCTGGGGCTGCCTCAGAGGGGAGGCTCTTAGATCCCTGCCTTGGGCTTCTCAGAGCACTGCGACCCTCCCGGGGACTGAGTCCCTGTCCCACTTCTACCCTCTTCCTTTCCCTTCTCACCAAGGCAAAGAAAACTCTGTAAAGGGCTTGTGTGCTTAGGCCCATCAGGAGAATTCCCTTCCTGAAAGTCAAATGGGCCATTTTCCATAACCTAAGCCCTGTAGGATGGGGCTGGGTGGGGGAAACCTCGGCCTATCATAAAAGTCTGCCCATCGACAGCACTCAGTTCTTTATCCTTTCTAAAGCACTTCATCTAGCTGGGTCTCCGGCAACACCATTGACTTTTTAAAATTAAATTTGAAGGTCTTTATTATTATTATTAACAAGCAGGTGTAATGGATTCACAGCTGCCGGGATGAGGTTTTTGATGTTTTCCTGCCATTTGGACAGGTGCCCCGGGGCTGCTCTCCTCTCTGCTACCCACCCCTCCCCCAGTGTCATTTCCTCTAGAAATCGAAGTTTCCTTTGATCTTTTTCTGTTTCTTTGGTGATTCAAATGCAGTATTTCAACTCTTAAATGTTTTTTAGCTTATCTTTAAGCCACTGAATGCTTTCATATTTTTAAACCATTGAATGCTATTTTCTCAATCCCTACAAAAAATAATATCTAGAGATATGCTTATGTAATTCTGCCTCCTCTTCTCTCCCATGGGATAAAAGGATTGCATCCTTTATATCCCAATTATTAATGATTTTTAGACACTATTCTCTTCTTAGAAATGATTTTTGATATCATATTAAGTTGTACTATTGTAAGTCATTATTCAACAGTAACTCAAATTTCAAGGTTTCATTACTGTTTTATTTTCCGTGTTCTTTAACCTGAAGCTTTCTTTTGATTGCATTTTTAATTGACTGGACAATTTTAAGTGAGTCTAAGTTCTTGAACATCTTGAAGTCCTTCAGGTTAATGAGTAGAAGGTACTTCCCCAACTCCTTCTGCTCAGCGATGAAGTTCTTATCATTTAAAACAGAGAGAGGCATTTGTAATTAAGTTAAATGCACAGGGATAATTGTGAGTTCATGAACCACAAATATATTCTATAGGTAATCAAAAAAAACCAAAAAAACAAAAAACCAGAACTAGAACCAGCCAGGCATTATTTCCTAGTGGCGGACTGAAGCACAGTTTTGTTTCTCTGGACTGTCCTTCCTCAAGGGGAAAAGGGGTTCAGCCAAACCATCGCTGTGACTCTCTGCAGATTCCCCAGTCAACACCTTGCGAAACTCACAGACGTCCAACACTTTATCAAATCCCGCCTCACCCATGCAGAAGGATTACGCTCTAGCCAAGTATTAATGGAGTCTCCTTATTCTCGGATGTGTTTACAGTTTCAGAGCTACACAGGAACAGACAGAAAACGTAAAAATGAGCATTTCTCGCAGAGCCCTGCCCAGAAGGAAAAGCGCAAACTCACACACAATACCGCGTCCCAGAGCACCCACAGCTGCACTACGTTAGCGTCCAGGAAAGCGGAAGTAAACTTCTGATGAACCCTTAGTATTCTCCCAGCATTATCACACAAGCCATCGTGACCGTAAGGCGTGTTTCCTACGCTCCATTAAAAACGCTTTGGAGAGGTTTTAAAGTGGCATGTCTCAAAATTAGAGGGCATAAAAAGTTTCACAGTACAAAGTATTTTTCTAACTTTGTTCCTCAGCCACCCAGTTCTTCTCCCCACAGTGAAGGTTATGGGTTTTAGTGTAATCTTCTAGATACACTTTTTTAAAAGATTTACTTATTTACTTGAAAGGGTTACGGAGAGACAGAGAGGGAAGAGGGAAGAGGGAAGAGGGAGGGAGGTCTTCCACCCACTGGTTCACTCCCCAGATGGTAGCAATGGCCAGGGCCTGGCCAGACAGAAGCTTCATCTGGGTCTCCCACGAGGGTGGCAGGAGCCAGGCACTTGGGCCATCTCCTGCTGCTTTTCTCAGATCACTGGCAGGAAACTGGATCAGAAGAGGAGCAGCTGGGACACGAACCAGTACCCATATGGGATGCCAGCATTACAGGTGGCGGCTTTACCCACTACAACACAATGTTGGCCACCCAGAGATATTTTATACATCTACAGAACATCTCGTCCACTTTCTTCTCTCTTCCTCCCTCCTTCTGCATTTTTGTCCCTTTCAAGATAAATTTGATCACTACATAGTCTTGGAGTTTGTATTTTACCTACTATATCTTAGAGATCTTTAAATATAACTATAGAATACTTCCTCATTGTTTTACAACATGGCATCCCAGTATCAGCATATACCATATTTTATCTTCCTGATATCTTATAAGCATACATTTTGAACAAAATTACAATTACAACCTCAAACATCTATCATTTCAAGAGTCTGAAGTACATCCTCAGGATAATTTTTGGAGATGAAATCACTAGATTATAGGCTGCAGTGTTAATGTTCTGGTCACATTGTTCTCCATCAATGGAATAAGAGTGTATACTTTCAACTAGTAATGTATAAGTCTCCTATAGCATGATTTTCAGTAGTTCCAAACCACACTGGATGATATTTTCTTTTTTTTTTAATTTGTTTTATATATTTGAAAGGCAGAGTTACAGAAAAAGATCTTATATCCCAAAATGGCCAGCAAAGGTCAGGAATGGGCCAGACCAAAGCCAGGAGCTTCTTCTTCAGCTCCCATGTGGCTAGAGGGGCCCAAGGACTTGGGTCATCCTCCACTGCTTTCCCAGGCACAATAGTAGGAAGCTGGATTGGAAGTCGAGCAGCCAGGGCATGAACGGATGCCTATATGGGATGCCGGTGCTGTGGTGGCAACTTAACCCTCAACACCCCAACACCAGCCCTCACTACATGGTACTTTCAAATTCTTCTTCTCAATTTCTTTTTTGTTTGATTTTGTGCAATGGCAGTGTGAACAGACATCTCTCATTTATGCACCAAACTACCCTGGTTCCTCTCTCTTCCCTGAACCATGTGACAACAACACAAGCACACATGTTCATATTCTCTCTCTCCTCTCAGACAAAACTTTACGAACTGAAGACATTCAACATTCCGGGTCTGGAGTCCATTAAGTTTGCATTTATCCACAAAGGCCATCTGAATGCACCCTGCAACACAGCAGCCGCAATCTGCTGAACTCCCGGCCCAGGAATCAATGTCTAATGAGAACTGATTTAGTAGGGCTCCAAGGGACTGTGTCTTATTGCCAATAAAAGGAATCCCATCAGGCACTTTCCTCCACTGCCTAGACACTACATAGGGTTTTTGAGGATTAAATACCAGAAAAGTTAATTAAGAAGTAATTCCAGGAGAATGTCTGACATCACAGGACAGTAGTGTTCTACTGGATAACTCAGGGAGGCAGGAGAGCAGTTAACAAAACTCTAGCACGAGGCAGACACACAATGGCAGGCTGAGTCATGATGGCCATGTCCTCCCCGAATCTGTTCTCATCTGGTAACTGCTGCCCAAAGTGAAGGAATGTTCACCTCCTTTTAACCTCATGAACCTAAACACTTACTCCCTGGTAAGCAGGACACGAAACAGCAGTAGTGATGTCTTCCATCTCTTCTTCCTCATTGTATGGGGCCATCACAGAACTTCACCAACATGAAACAGAAGGGTGGGGACTACAGAAATGAAGGACAAAAGAGGATGTCACCATAGATTAAGGCCGGACATCAAAACAATTATGTATAAAAGTTTGATGAGTTACAGTTCTTCTAAATCGCAGAAAGGTAATGCCTAGAGCATTAAGCTCATTTAATACCCCAGATCCTGGTCTCAGATCTGGGTGCCCTAGATGAATACAGAACACCAGAATCAAGGTCCCCAAAACTAAAGATGTGCTCATGGCGGCACTCCATCATTATCATGTTCCCCTCTGGAAACCTATTTCAGAGCAAATAAACATCTCCTTCAGTTAAAAAAACAAAAAACAAAACAAAACAAAAAAACTACTGCTTTTACTGATGTAATTAATACATTTCAAACACAAAGAAAACTGGAGCTGGCATTGTGGTGCACTGGGTTAAGCCACCACTTGCAATGCCAGTATCCCTTAGGAGCACAAGTTGGAGTATCCGCTCTTCTGCTTCCCATCCAGCTCCTTGCTAATGTGCCTTGGAAAGCAGCAGAGGATGGCCCAAGAACTTGGGCCCCTGCCACCCATGTGGGAGACCTGCACGGAGTTCCAGGCTCCTGGCTTCAACCCGTCTAACTCTGGCTGTTGCGGCCATGTGAACCAGCAGATGGAAGATAATTCTCTCTGTCACACTGCTTTTCAAATAAATAAATAACTCTTAAAACCGATAACAAAAAATAAAGCATCAATACAAAGAACATCAGGTCATTCTTATTCCTTTAAAATCCAGAAATTGGAAATGTCGGGTCCAAATGAGTTATACTCACTCCTAGGAGTTCAGCAAGGTTCACATAACAACGTTTCTAATCTGGGACAAAGTCTCAAGAGCTGATTGTTTCTTAGAAGGTTAGTGGTGGTCCTCTCTTCCTTCCCATGCTTTACACATACTGAGATCAAAAGGAAACTCCAGGGACATGGCCCTCCTTTGTACTTCTGACCTGCATTCAACACTCATTTCCTAGTCTGAATGTAGGCAGAGGTACTTGCTAATAATGCTGTGGTATACATGGAACTCAGTTCTGTTTGCTTATTCAATGATAACAGAGAGCCTTGGCCAAACATCACTTGTTATAAAGAACTCAGCTCAGGGCGTGTTCACTTGGAGGCTGTCCACAAGGCTTTGTGAATGCAAGCTTCAGAAAGATCAAACACAAAACGTCTCACGACTAGCAAGCACGGTAACTTTTAATGGCCCAGTGAAAACCAATGTGGTCGAGTGTCTAATTCCATACCTCAAATCCAGTAATTTTAAGAATAAACTTTTCAGAAAAATAGACTGGAGAACATGACAACATTTCATAATATAGGAAGATGTTCCATGAAGCATTCTTTGTTATAAAATCCATAAACAACGCAAGTAGTCAGCATTGTTAAAGAGACTGAGATACATGCATACAGGCAGAGTGTTCGGTGTCGAGTTTAAGACAACACTTGGGGGCTGGTGCTGTGACACAGTAGGTTAATCTTCTGCCTGCACCGCCAGCATCCCATATGAGCACCGGTTCGAGTCCCAGCTGCTCCACTTCCGAACCAGCTCCCTGCTATGGCCTGGGAAAGCAGAAGAGGGCCCAACTTGGGCCCCTGCACCTGCATGGGAGACCTGGAAGGAGCTCCTGGCTTTGAATGGGCCATTGCTGCCATTTGGGGAGTGAACGAGCAGATGAAAGACCTTTCTCTCTGTCTCTTCCTTTCTCACTGTCTATAACTCTACCTCTCAAATCAATAAATAAAATCCTTAAAAAAAAAATGGACAATCCTTGGGATGCCCACATCCCATATTGGAGTGCCTGGCTCAAGTCCTGCTCTGCTTTCCAATCCAGCTTGCTGCTAACACTCACCCAGGGAGGCAGCAGATGAAAGCTCAAGTGTTTGAGTCCCTGATACCCACATGGGAGACCCAGATTGAGTTGCTGGCTTCAGTCTGGCTCAGCGCTGGCTAGCACAGGCATTTGACAAGTGAAACAGTGACGGAGGGTATTTTCCTCTTTTTCTCTGTTTCTGCCTCTCAAGTAAAAATAAGATGTTTTTAAACAGATGCATTTGTACCTGATGTGATATATGATACTGTAACAAAACACAGCCATGCCTAATTTAATAGACTCCTGCTTAATACACTATTACATGGGGACAAACTATATATCTATTTTTAAAAGAAATCTGTCGAGGAATCCCAGATGGCTCAATAGGGCAAGGACATGCTGATTTTGACCATGGGAACCTTAACAGAAGAAAAGTGGAGTAACTGCATTTTCAGGGAGAGTTGGAGAGAAGTTTGCGGTGGCAATTCTACAGAAAGAGGAGAAATATCACGGAGCAGTGTGGGCAGCACAGAGTAGTGAGCAGGGACACCACTGGGGACTCTAGCAGGCAGGGGGCCAGGGGAGAGGCCACCTTCCTGGAGATAAGTGAGAGGACTTTAAGGCATCCTGTGTCACTGGTGATACTGCCTGAGAGAGAATCTTGTGGAGCACACTGACTTCGAGTCTGGCTGGAGTACTAGCAGGGGGCAGGGTGCCCACCTATTCATGTGACGGGAGAGCACATTGCTTTCCTCCCATACCCCAACAGGCTCACTGAGCGACTAGCAAGGAGGAAGCACAATCTTAATAATATGAGAAGAGGCTGCTGCAGCTTATGTATGCATGCGTGCATGTGTGTGTGCGTGCTGCCTGGGGATTTTACTGGGGCATCAGGGGCGGTAAACCCACAGTCCCCACTGACATGAGTCTGGCCTGTAGGGTTGGCATGGGGCAAGCTGTCCACTTGGGCATGTGAAGCACTCCTCTCCTTCATTCTATCACAGGCACATGGACTCCAACTGCCAAGGTGGAATACTGACAGGCAGCTGGCTCTGGGGAGTCCTTGGCTGTGTCTGTGTAGGGACAGGCTCGTGGAGCTAAGAGTGGTTCCCCTTCTCTCTGTGACCCCTTCCACACTGGACTGTGGGAATTCTGTGGCTGCACGTTAGGGCATGGAGTGTAGCTAGGTCCCTGGGCAATTATTATGTCTGGCTTCAGCAACTAAGAGTTCCCTGAGTGGGTCATTGCACAGAGTCCTGTGCTCACGCTGAGGACTGCACAGATCCTCTGTGTGGTTCATGTGCCTGTGTGGGCAGGGTGTGTAATGTAGGCTCACCCCAGGCATTCATCATCTTGGCAGAGGTGGTGAGGCAGTGATCACACCAGCCGAAATGACACCCCACACCCCACCTGATGACAATAGAAATCATGTCCAACTGGGGTGTCACCTGCCTTCAAGCACTTGCCCACCCTTGCCCACCCTCAAGCACTGACAAGAGCTCCCTGGCCCCACCTAGCACATGTCTCTGGATCTCCACTGAAGGAGCAGACACTCCACTAAGCCACAGAGGCATAGTTCAAAAGGGACGTAACACTTCAATATCAGAATGTGAAGACGGGCTGGTGCAGTGGTGCAGTGGGTTAAATCCCTGGCCTGAAGCACCAACATCCCATATGGGCGTCGGTTCAAGACCTGGCTGCTCCACTTCCTATCCAGCTCTCTGCTTGGCCTGGGACAGCAGTACAAAATGGCCCAAGTCCTTGGGCCGCTGTACCCATGTGGGAGACCCAGAAGAAGCTCCTGGCTCCTGGCTTCGGATCAGCACAGCTCCGGCTGTTGCGGCCAGTTGGGGAGTGAACCATTGGATGAAAGACCTCTCTCTCTCTCTCTCTCTACCTCTCTCTCTCTGCCTCTCCTTTCTCTGTGTAACTCTGACTTTCAAATAAAATAAATAAATCTTAAAAAAAAAGAATGTGAAGACTAAGATATTGATGAAATGCTTGAAATGGAAATCAAAACAATGATCTTAAGATTAGTCAAAAACACAGAGAAGCAAATCCACACATGATACAGATGAGAAGTTTTGCCAGGAGATATAGATACTGAAGAGAAATTAAACTAAAATATTAGAAATGAAGAAATGAATATGTAAAATAAAAAATACAGTGGAAAACCTTAACAACAGACTTGGTGAAGCAAAGCAAAGAATATCTGAGTTAGAAGAAAAATCTCTGGAAATATCTCGGACAAAAAAAAAGAAAAAAATTAGAAAAACTGAAAATAGTATTCAAGATTTACAGGATATTATCAAATGGCCTAACATATACATCTTAAGATTTCCTAAAACTGTTGAAAGAGAGAATGGATTAGAAGACCTATTCAATAAAATAATAGCAGAAACTTCTCTAATTTGGAGAAAGATGGGGAGATCCAAGTACAAGAAACACACAGAAATCCCAACAGACACAATCAGGAAAGCTCTCAACCATGACACATTATACTCACAGTTTTTTTTTTTTTAATTTTATTCATTTGTTTGAGAGGTAGAGTTATAGACAGTGGGAGGGAGAGACAGAGAGAAAGGTCTTCCTTCCATTGGTTCGCTCCCCCAAATGGCCACAATAACTGGAGCAGGAGGAGGATTTACCCACTGCACCACAGAGCCAGCCCCTATAGTAACAGTTTGAAAAACAAAGCTTCAAGAAAAGATTCTCGGGTCGGTGCCACAGCTTAATAGGCTAATCCTTCGGCTATGGCACCAGCACCCCAGGTTCTAGTCCCGGTCGGGGCGCCGGATTCCGTCCCGGTTGCTCCTCTTCCAGTCCAGCTCTCTGCTGTGGCCCGGGAGTGCAGTGGAGGATGGCCCAAGTGCTTGGGCCCTGCACCCACATAGGAGACCAGGAGGAAGCACCTGGCTCCTGGCTTCGGATCAGCATGGTGCGCCAGCCACAGTGTGCCGGCCACAGGGGCCATTGAGGGGTGAAGCAACGGCAAAGGAAGACCTTTCTCTCTGTCTCTCTCTCACTGTCCACTTTGCATGTCAAAAATAAAAATAAATAAATAATCAAGATTCTCCTATGTGCACAAGAAAAATGCCAGATTACCTTCAAAGGATCTCAGTTATAACAACTTCTTATTTATTATCAGAAACCCTACAGACTAGGAAATAATGGAGAGACATAGTCCAAGTCTTAAAAGAAAAATCTGTCAACCCAGAATACTGTATCCAGCAAAGTTCTCATTTATAAATGAAGGTGAAACACAGACCTTCCAAAACAGAAATTGAAAGAGGTTGTGACCACTGTCCAGCCTTATAAATGATGTGCTACAAACAAAATCAGAGAAAAATAGTCAGTATTATGATAGAATATGAAGGAAGATAATCTCCTAGTCAAAGTATGAAAAAAAGCCAAAGAAAACAATAGGAATATTTATGGAAAAACACCAGGATCAAGTAATTACTTTTAAATACAACCTTGAATGTAAATGGCCTAAATTCTCCAATTAAAAGACACAGACTGGCTGAATGGATTAAAAAGCAAGACACATCTATATGCTGCCTATAAGAAACACACCTCACCAACAAAGATACACATAGACTCAAAGTGAAAGGACGGAAAAAGATATTCCATGCTAACAGAAAGCAAAAATGAGCATGAGTAGCCATGCTATTACCAGAGAAAGACTATACCATAAAAAATGTCGAAAGAGACAAAGAAGGACATTATGTATTAATTAAGGGATCAATTCAACAGGAAGATATGACTATAGTAGATGTACATGTACTCAATGCCAGAGCATCCGGCTACATAAGACAAATATTAATGGATGCAAAGGAAGGTATAGACTCCAATACCCTACTTTCATCAATGGACAGAACAACTAGACAGAAAATCAACAAATAATAGACCTAATCTACACTATGGACCAAATGGGCCTAATTGATATGTACAGAACATTTCATCCCACAGCTACAATATTCTTTTCATCAATGCATAAATGATCTCAAGGGTAGATCAGAAGCTAGGCCATAAATCAAATCTCAGCACACTCAAAGAAATTGAAATCATATCATGTATCTTTTCTGACCACAATAGAATGTGCCTGGAATTTAACAATTTAAGACACTCTTGAAAATATGCAAACACATGGAGATTGAACACACTCGGGAGTGAATGGTTGGTCATAGAAGAAATCAAAAGGGAAATAAAAAAAATCCTAAAAATGAGTGATGACAACACAACATATCACAAAAGCAAAAGCACTAATAATAGGAATTTCACAGCAGCAAGTGCCTACATCAAGAAATCAAAAAGACAACAAATGTATGATCTAACAATGCATCTCAAAGACCTAGAAAAACAAGAACAAACCAAAAATTAGTAGCACAAAAGAAATAATTAAAATTAGAGAAGAAATAACAAATTGAAACCAAAAAATAAACAGAAGATCATTGAAACGAAGAGCTGGTGTTTCAAAAAATTTACAAAATTGATATACCATTGGCCCAACTAACCAAAAAAAGGGAGAAGACCCAAATTAATAACGTCAGACATGAAAAAGATGATGTTACAATTCTACCAAACTTTTAAATAAGAACAAATTTCAACTGTTCTCAAACTATTCAAAATAATTGAAAGGAAGGGAATACTCCCAAACTCCTTCTCTGAGGTCAATATCAGCCTAATTCCAAAATCAGGAAAAGATACAACAAAGAAAGAGAGCTATAGACCAATATCCACGATAAACAAATCCCCACAAAATACAAACTAATCAAATCAAACAACACATCAGAAAAATCATTCACCTAGACCAAGAGGGGTTTATCCCAGGTATGCAAAGATGGTTCAAGATACTCAAATCAATAAATGTGATACATCACATTAACAAATTAAAGAATAAAAACCATGTGATTATCTCAATAGATGCAGAGAAAGCATTTGATAAAATACAACATTTTTTCATGATGAAAACATTACACAAATTGGAAACAGAATAAACATTTCTCAGTACTACCAAGGCAATCTATGACAAAATCCACAACCAGTATTACTGAAGGGGAAAGTTGGAAGCATTTCCACTAAGATCCAGAACCATACAAGGATACCTGCTTTCACCACTGCGATTCAATACAGTTTTCAAAGATTTAGCCAGACCCATTAGGCAAGAAAATAAAATCAAAAGGATACAAATTGGAAAGGAGGAAGTCAAATTTCCCTGTTTGCAGATGACATGATCTTATATATAAAAGAACCAAAAGACTCCTCTAAGAGACTACTGGAACTCATAAGAGAGTTTGATAAAGTTACACAACACACAAAAATCAATAGCCTGAGAAAGAACTTGTAAGATTAGTACCATTCACAATAGCTACAAAAAATTTAAATACCTTGTAATAAATTTAACCAAGGATGTGAAGATCTCTACAATGAAAATTACAAAGCATTAAGGAAAGAAATAGAAGACACAAAAAAGGAAAAATCTTTTATGTTCATAGATTGCAAGAAATACTATCATCAAAATGACCATGCTACCCAAAGCAATTTATAAATTCAGTAATATTTCTTTTTTAAAAAAAGATTTTATTTATTTGAGAGGCAAAGTTACAGACAGTGAGAGGGAGACAGAGAGAAAGGTCTTCCTTCCATTGGTTCACTCCCCAAATGGCTGCAACAGCCAGAGCTGCACCAATCTGAAGCCAGGAGCCAGGTGCTTCTACCCGGTCTTGCATGTGGATGCAGGGGCCCAAGGACTTGGGGCATCTTCTACTGCTTTCACAGACCACAGCAGAGAGCTGGATTGGAAGAGGAGCAGCCGAGACTAAAACAGGTGCCCATATGGGATGCCAGCACCGCACACAAAGGATTACCCTACTGCACCACAGTGCTGGCCCCAGATTCAATATTTCAATAAAAAAAAAACTATGGACATTTTTCTCAGATCTATAAAAATGATGTTAAAATTCATATTGATACACAAGAGACCCTGAATAGCTAAAGCAATATTAAACACCAAAAACAAAGTTGGAGGCATCACAATACCAGATTTCAAGACAAATACAGAGCAGTTTTAATCAAACAGCCTGTTACTGGCAAAAAGAAAATGATGAGTAGACAAATGGAACAGGAGAGAATCCCCAGAAATCAATCCACACATCTACAACCAGCTAACCTTTGATAAAGAAAGTAAAATTGAGCCCTGGATAAAGGACTGTCTCTTCAACAAATAGTGCTAGGAAAATTGGATCTCTGCAAGCAGAAGTATGAAACAAGACCTTACACCATATACAAAAATCAACTTAAAGAGGATCAGTGATCTAAATCTATGACCTGATAGCATCAAATTACCAGAGAAAAAGATCAGGGAAACTCTGTAAGACATTGGCATAGGCAGTGACTTCCTGGAAAAGACCTCAGAAGTACAGGCAATCAAAGCAAAAGCACACAAATGGGATTACATTAAGTTAAGAAGCTTCTGCACTGCAAAAAAATACTTAAGAAAGTCAAGAGGAAACTGACAGAATGGGAGAAAATATTTGCAAACTATGCAACTGATAAAGGGTCAATATAAGGGATATATAAAGAATTCAAGAAACTCAACAACAACAAAACAATCTAGTTAAGAATTGGACGAAAGACAAGAACAGGAATTTTTCAGCAGATGAAATGCAAATGGCCAATAGACACATGAAATAATGCTCAGGATCACTTGCTGTCAGGGAAATGCCAATCAAAACCACAATGAGGCTGCACCTCACCCCACTTAGAATGGCTATCATCCAAAAATCAAAAAATAATAAATGCTAGTGAGGATGTGGGGGAAAAGGTACCCTGGTACACTTTTGGTTGGAATGTACACTAGTATAACCATTAAGGAACATAATATGCAGATTCCCCAGAAATCTGAAAACAGATCTGCCATATGATCCAGGCATCCCACTCCTGGGAATTTACCCAAACAAAATGAAATCAGCATATGAAAGAGTTATTTGTACTCCCATGTTTACTGCATCTCCACTCACAATGCCTAAGATAGGAAATCAATCCAGATGTCCATCAACAGATGACTGTACAAAGAAAATGTGGTATATATACAATATGGAATGCTACTCAGCCATAAAAAAAAAGAATGAAATCCTGGCTTTTGCAACAAAATAGGTCCAACCAGGTTCCATGATACTTAGTGAAATAAGCTGGACCTCAAAAGACAAATATCGTATGTGTTCTCTGATACGTAGCAGTTAATATAGAATACAGAAAAATCTATAGGAATGGAATGGACATCTTGTAATTTGATTTTTGTTTTTAGCTCTTATTTATATTCCTGTGAAAGTTTGGTCTTCGTACTTTTTACTTGTTGAATATTACAGTTAGTGCTGAATGAAGCCTGTGATTATAGAGTAGACTGAAATTAAGTCATTGCATAATTAAAGATAAAATAGAATAGAAGGAAGGATGGGCACTGAGGTTATCTTCTTAGAACTGCACCTATGAATTACATGAAATTTATACTTTGTATCAATAAAAAATTTTAAAAGTCAGAATAAAAAGAAATCCATCTACCATAAATCCATGCTTTTTAGAAATACTACATTTCTCCTATGATGGCACTTTTTATACTAAACCATTAAAGTAGTTTTCTATTTTACCTTCTACCTGTTGCCCTCCCTCTTGTACACCTTCTTCACCTGTACACACAGCATTCCCTGCCCGATAGTAAGGGCTGAGGGACCAGGATTGTATCTATCCTGTTCACAAGCTTTCCCACCAAATACAGCAATGAATACCATGAGGCCAAAAATTACTCATCAAAGGCACTAACTAGTAAAAAAAAGTGCTATGTATCTAAGCCGGCAACTTATTAATTTTTTCAAGATTTATTTATTTATTTGAGAGGCAGAGTTACAGACAGAGAGAGGGAGAGACAGACAGAGGTCTTCCATCCATTGGTTCACTCCCCAAATGGCTGCAATGGCCAGGGCTGGGCCAATCCAAAGCCAGGAGCCAGGAGCTTCCTCTGGTTCTCCCACATGGATGCAGGGGTCCAAATACTTGGGCTATCTTCTACTGCTTTCCCAGGCCATTAGCAAGGAGATGGATGGGAAGTAGAGCAGCCATGACTCGAACCAGTGCCCTTATGGGATGCTGGCACTGCAGATGGAGGTTTAACCTACTATGCCACAGTGCCAGCGCCTTATTAATGTTTTAATAGTGGTTATTTCTATAGGATGAAATTATATACAATTTTAATTTTTTAAACCTCTGTGTCCTTTCCTTATTTTTCTGTATTGTCACAATCATAATTAGAAGGTCCATTTTCATTTCAAAGCAATGAATTTTAATTAATCCAATTGGGTTTATTTTCCTTCATATGTATGTTTTATTCCATTGTTCAGCTGACTATGAAGTGCAAACAATGAAAATGTGTTACCAACCACCCAAGTAGAGGGAACCAATTGCTCACTAAGAGGAAATCATGTGCCATTAAGAAATATAATGATTAATTTTCTCTGTTAAGATAAGTTAAGATACAGGAGCTATTAAATCCACATATCTGATAGGAAATAAAACACACCATTGAAAGAGAACAAGGTCAAGAATGTGTTCTCATTGTTGGCCAAAGAACTAGCACAGCACTCAAAATTCTTCTACCACACTATGTCCTTAAAAACAAAGAACTGTGGTTTGAAAGCGACAGCCTAGTGGTTTCCCTTTGGGAAAGAGAACAGTAGTACCTTTCTACGGCACTGCCTTTTCCCTTCAACTCTCCTTACCTACCTTACTAAGAGGTCTTCCACATTTCAAATGGCACCTGAGGCCACTTGACTTATTCAGTTAAACACAAGCACGTGTTCATCACGGAAAATTCTCACAAATTCAACAAAGTACAAAAGAAAATGATTCAGAATACAGGCATCACAAGACAACCCAGCGATCACTGATTCTTGAACAACATGGCAGTGAGGCGCGCCAATCAGCAGCAGAAAATCTGTATCAAATCTTTGACTCCCTGCAACAGCAGCAGGAGGTCCCTACAAAATTATTACAGTGGCAAAGTACTCCTGCAGGCAATTGTATGCAATTGTGACTTATTTTACATTTATTAATATTTCTCTCCACTGCGATTGGTACCCTCTAAGTCTTTTAAAAATATTTATTTATTGGCCGGCGCCGTGGCTCAACAGGCTAATCCTCTGTCTTGCGGTGACGGCACACTGGGTTCTAGTCCCGGTCGGGGCACCGATCCTGTCCCGGTTGCCCCTCTTCAGGCCAGCTCTCTGCTGTGGCCAGGGAGTGCAGTGGAGGATGGCCCAAGTGCTTGGGCCCTGCACCCCATGGGAGACCAGGAGAAGCACCTGGCTCCTGCCATGGGATCAGCGTGGTGCGCCGGCCGCAGCGCGCCTACCGCAGCGGCCATTGGAGGGTGAACCAACGGCAAAGGAAGACCTTTCTCTCTCTCTCTCTCACTGTCCACTCTGCCTGTCAAAAATAAAAAAAAAAAATTAAAAAAATTTATTTCTTTATTTATATGAAAGGAAGAGTAACAGAGGAAGAGAAAGAGACCTTCCATTGCTGATTCAATGGGGACTTTTTAAAATTTCTAGGCTATGCTGTTCATTTGCAAGTTTTTTCAAATTGTTGCCAGTCTCTGAAAACAAAAGTTCCATGTATCAGTGGACCTAAGCAGTTCAAACTCTTGCTATTCAAGGGCCAACTGTTTTTCACATATTTCCATGCATATTTCCATGTTATAATACCTTTGTGTTAGAATACATCACATAAAATGCAAACTTTAATGTCATTTTATTGACAATATCTATCTACTATTATTCTAATATTATGCAAATGATACATCCCAGTTGTGTGTGTGTGTGTGTGTGAGTGATTGGGGGAGGGCTGGGAAACAAAGTGACAGATAAAGAGAAACAGCTTCTCCACTCACTGGTTCACTCTTCAAATGCCCATGGTGGCCAGGACTGGACAGAAGCCACAAGTTGGGAACTCAGTCCAGGTCTCCTATGTGGGTAGCAGGAACTCAACTACTTAAGTCATCACCGCTACCTCCCAGAGACCCAGGGAGTGAATCCAAGCATTCGTACATGGGACAGGGCTGTCTCAGTCGGCATCTTAACCTTAGGCGCAGAGTGTGCTCCAACTTTCCAGTTCATTAGCACCCTTACCTTTCACAAAAAGGGGAGCTAATAAGTATTAGAATAAACAGCCTTATAAATAACATACAGAAGATCCACTAATACATAGATATGATATACACCTAGACATTATATTCTCCTTAATTCTTCTTCTGGAATGGGTTTTGTCTTATTAACACAGACTCATTTCTTCACTGAAACACTGGCCGCTGTTCTTCATTTCATCATAGTACCCACAGTCATTCCATTATGGCTCTGTGATTTCTCACCAGAATTCCAGAGCTTCAAAACAATTCCAATCCTAAATTCCATTCCCAAAAACATGCAACAGAAACACAAGGAAAAATTACCTTTTTAGAAATTATGAGCTCATGTTTCTTTACAAAACTAATAGAGGCACTTTGCAAAATTCTACACATAAAAAGAGGCCAGAAACTCACGCACTATTTTAACAGCCTAAGACAATCACTATCAGTCCTTTGCTTTTCCTAACTTACATCCATGGGCAGGTATACATGCGTATTTTACTAGATATAATTCCAGTGGACATACAGTGGACATCTTGTTATTTTTTTTAGTTGCTGTTTGCCCATCTTCCCATGTGGCTGCACGGTCTTCATGAGGATCCTGTCCAAGGGCTACAGCAAAGACTGATCATGACAGCATGCTGTCCACTTGGCTGTCTTCCTGCTGGGAGGCTCTCTCAGGAGCTGGCTGCTCTGACTCCTGCTTGGTGACAGAACTGGCCTACTCCCTCAGAGGCCGGCCAGAGAAGACAAAGACAGGAACCAAATGCGAGCCGATCTGGCAGCTCAATAGGAAATTCACTGATGGCATTTGAAACTTTAAGTCTCAAGCCAAAGTGAGACTTGGGGACAGCCTACGTTCTTCTGAGATCCAGAGATGATATTTCAGAATTGGCCCAACGATGGAACCAGTGGCACTTGAGGTTTTGTTGGAGTAGCTGCCATCAGGGCCCATAGTCACTGATTGAATTGTCACTTCAGTGGACAGAAGGCTGACCAGAGCTGGCCATGGTGGGCCACCACTAAGAAAATGAAGCATCTCCCCTTTGCTTTTATACTCAGAAAGACACAGGAATCACTTAACAATTCCTACAGAAGTTATGCAAGGTAACAGAAATTGCATAAACTTCCCTAAATAGAGGGCATCAATCCCACGAGGGGGGAATGCTTTGGCATCTGAGGGTCTCCTCTGGCTACTGCAAGCCAGCATGGGAATAAACACGCAAAATGAAGAGAAACAGTGAAAGTCTAATCAGGCACCAGCTATAAAACAAACACTGGCATTTCCTTGTGCTAGAAGACAATCATCTAATAACAAAGAAAGAGAGTGCAGCTTTCTTTAGGAAGATAACCATAAAAACATACGATGGTACTAAGCAAAGGTAGTTATAACCCCCAATTCATGGAAGAGCACAACCAGCCAGGAGCAGGCCTCTGCAAGTTCCCCACCTGAGGTCTTTCACTTCTGTGTTCCAGGGGCTGTCCAAAGGGCTTTGATTTGCAGTGAAGGGAAAGACAGGAACCCTCCCAACACGCCAGTCAGCTGCCTCCATCATCCACACCTGACAGGAGGAAATCACACAGAACACAAAGGCGGCCCGCAAGGTCACCTGTCGGGTGGGGACTCCCTGACTACACAGCAAGGCAGCATCACCAAGTCCCTGGGCTCTCCTGTTAGCAGTGGGACAGACAGACAGTGTCTGTCAATCAAGCATCTGCCATTAAATACCAACCCCAGGCCTCTACTGTGAGGTCTCTGTAAAATGAACATCCCCGGGCGGCACCGCGGCTCACTAGGCTAATCCTCCGCCTGTGGCGCCGGCACCCCGGGGTTCTAGTCCCGATCGGGGCGCCAGATTCTGTCCCGGTTGCCCCTCTTCCAGTCCAGCTCTCTGCTGTGGCCCAGGAGTGCAGTGGAGGATGGCCCAAGTGCTTGGGCCCTGCACCTACATGGGAGACCAGGAAAAGCACCTGGCTCCTGATTTCGGATCGGCGCAGCATGCCGGCTGCAACACGCCAGCCATAGAGGCCACTTCGGAGGTAAACCAATGGAAAAAGGAAGACCTTTCTCTCTGTCTCTATCTCTCACTGTCCACTCTGCCTGTAAAAAAAAAAAAAACAAAACAAAAAAAACCCAAAAAACAAAAAACAAAATGAACATCCCCTGTACAAAGAAGGAGGGATGAGAAACACAGTTAACAGCGAACTCCTCCTCGTTCTCTCTCACGTGCCACATCTACCCCAAAGCACAGCAAATGCTGGCTACTATGGGCCTTCTTCAGCAACACACACTTGTGTGATGCTTTCTCCTAGCAGTCCAGGTATATCCTTCTAGACCTGGGTCTGTACCCACAGAGACGGATAAACCTGGAACTAGGGAAACTGATGCAAGAGGGGGAGAAGGAAAAGGAGGGGAGGGGAGGGGAAAGGGGTGGAGAGGGGAGGGGAGGGGAGGGGAGGGGAGGGGAGGGGAGGGGAGAGAGGGGAAATGTCCCTAGATGGACAAGGCAGGGAAAGCCCACACAGCAAAAACTCAGGCCCCGGCAAATGCATGTGTCTGCACCTGCCACCTCCTCCCAGGGCACAGGGATGCTGCACAGGGAGGGAACCGCCGTCCGTGCTGTGACTTTACAACGGGACCCGGGACCTTGCCAGAATCTTAGTCTGGAGCTGTAACAAAGGATCCAGCACAAGCATTCAAGTAAGCTCCAGTACTGCTGAGCAGGGCACCAGGGTGTGTGTGTGTGAGGGGGTGGGGGGATGGAATTCTGAGAGCAACACAAAACAGTAGCCCTCAAAGCAGGGTCTGGGACCAGCTTGGGAAGTCCAGAAGTCCAGTCTCCAAGCACGTTACTGGCACGGAATACTGCAAAGTCACAGCTCGGGCCATCTCATTCAGGATGGGGAAGGGGGTCTTGTAAGATGCTGAGCCTGGAAACTGTAAAAGGCAAGTGAAGCACTGCCGAGGGGCTGCCTGGGGGTAACTACCACAGCTGCAGGGGCTGAGCATACAGGAACATGCAGGGTGGGTGCCCGGATAGGAACAAGGGAGACACGCCATTCTCACACTGATCCCAGAAGTGCTCAGAACCTATGACCCTGCCAAGCTACTGGGCATGCCGCACATTTGCAAATCCAGGGCCAACAGGGTCAACCCAGACTCTTTCTAGCCTGAGGTCTGGAAATAAGAATCAGCCAGAGAAGGAGGCTTGAGTCTCAGGCCCACGCCATCAACAGGAGAAGCAGCGATGCAGAATGAGAGCGCCAGTGAGTGAGGCCAGCACTGGCAGAAAACCCACGAGGATGGGACTCTCGGGGCTGGCTCTTGTGGGGTTTTCAGGTCTCAGTCTCTGGTCTCCAGCAAAGCCATCTCCAGTGTGGGGTGCGAATCTCTCCATCTGGGACAAAGAACTCATCCTAAGTCACCTGGAGAGTCAGAGAGAGGGTCTTGATGACTTCTCTTGTGCAGTTGTCAGCGGAAGAAATGCACAGAGAGATGTGTCTGTTGGCTTCAGAGCTGGGTAGTGACCAGAAGGCAGCTGCTGGACACCAAGGCACTGACCGGTCCATGGGAATGTAGACATTGTCACTGTAGCAGCACAGGGCTGAGGAAGAAAAACCAGCTCTGACCCCCACGCCGTCCACCTGCGCTCAGCTCCTCCTGCAAGAACATTCTAGCGAAACGACCGTGTGCCTGCCTCCATTACTGTGGTTCCAGAGAGCTGCTTTTCCCGACAGGGAGGAAACTGCCCTCCCTACTCCATTTCAAGTCCTGAATTCTACGCACACATCATGCCAAAGAAATGCTTCCTGTAACAAGAAGGCTCAGCAATGAAGGGCAGGCCAGGAATTGAAGCCACAAAAGCTTTATCAAGGCCCAGGAGCGGAACCTCTGACATTTCCAGTAGAAAAGTAAATAAGATCAGGAAGGGAGCACCACAATAGGAGCCTAGAAAAAATTGTTATTAAAAAATCCAGGGTTATAGAGGGAGCAGGAGACAAGAGGGTCGTAGGTAGGAGGAAAGTTATGGGGGGGGGGGGGAGCCATTGTAATCCATAAGCTGTACTTTGGAAATTTATATTCATTAAATAAAAGTTAAAAAAAATCCAGGGTTATTGGAAGAAGGGATTCAGAATCTCCAAACTAGTGGCTGAACATCTTTGAAGGGCCACACATTGAAAAGCAAATAAAAGCATCAATGTGAAAGTACTTTTTTTAAAAAAATTTTTTTACATTAATGTCTCATGTTCCTTTTTTAAAAATATTTAATTATTTTTCATCTACCTCAAAGGGGGAAGAGAGAGCAGGAGAGACAGCTTCCATCCGCTGCTTTACTCTCCAAATGCTCACCACAGCAAGGGCCAAGCTGAGCTCAAGACAGAAGCCCAGAACTCCATCTGGGGGTCTCACTTGGGTGGGAGGGGCCCAAGCATTTGAGCTATCACACACTGCTTCCCAAGGCGTGCATTAACGAGACGATGAACAGGAGACACGGCAGCCAGGGTTGGAATCAGGCACTCCAGCGTGGGATTCGGGTGCCCCAAACGGTGGCTCCACCTGCTGCACTGCAACTCCCACCCTTGGCATGAGAGTACTTGTTTGTTTGTTTTGGTGAAAGTAACTTTTTGAAATCCTTGCCTATGAGAAATTCAGTAAAAGATGTATTATGAAAAAATATGCATGGACTTCAAACCTTTAAACTTATCTTTCAGTTCCATTTTTCCCAAGAACTCTCTGATGCATCCCTGTAGGAGTCCCCCTGCATACACATCAGTGACCCCTCCAGGTCGTTCATGAAGGTAGACCGAACTGTGCTAACTTCAAGGTGCAAGGGATGTGACACAAATTACCAATAAGAGGCCATTCTACGGCCCCATTTCAAAGGTCACGGTGCACCTCATCAACCACTGACATCAGAGGAACAGGAAGCGGTTCCTTCAGTCTTGAGAAGTTCACGCTCTCATTGTGAGCATGGCGTGAACACAGTGCTTCCCTCTGCAATTTTAAAAGGCATTCAACGCCACGCTTGATTCTAAGGCACCTTCACACATCGAAGGCAATATTTGATAACAAAGGCCAACACAGGATTGTTAGATTGTTATTAGCTGGATCTAACAATGCACATATAAAAACAGACTAGCCCTCAAAACAGTATAACAAAGCTCATTTTTTTACTCCATAAATTCCAAAGTTGCCTTAACCTGCACTACAGACAAGCACTATGCCATCCACAGATCAAAGAGTCACACAGATCATTCAAAGCTTTCCAGTAGCCATATTTAAAAACATAAAACAGAAGGTGAAATTAATTGCAATAATTTTATTTCAAATGCACTCTTAGAAACATTTCAATGTGTAATGAAAATAAAAAATATTGGGATATTTTATATTCTTTTTAATATTTGTTTTTTTAAAGATTTATTTGAAAAAGAGAGGGAAAGGGAGACACAAACACACACATACACACACACACAGGGAAGGAGAGAGGGAGGGAGAGAGGGAGAGAGGGAGACAGAGAGACAGAGAGACAGAGATCATACATTTGCTAATTCACTCCCCAGATGGCCACAATGGCCTAGTCAGGAGATTCTTCCTGGTCTCCCACTTGGGTAGCAGGGGCCCAAGCACTTTAGACATCCTCCACTGCTTTTCCAAGGCCATTAGCAGAGAGCTGGATCGGAAGTGGAGCAGCCAGGACTTGACCCGGCGCCCATCTGGGATGCTGGCACTGCAGGTGGCAGCTTTCACCTGCTATGCCACAGCGCCGGCCCCTGTACTTGATCTTTGAAATCCACCATGTACTAAGGAACTTTAAAAGGTTTGTAACAAAATGCAACTAAAACAGAACTTTATTTTGGTCCAAAAGTTTTCTGAAACACAGGCACAGGGCTTTTTTTTTTTCTTTAAATAACATAGGTTTTCCACAAACATTTTGAAAATCTTGTGTGCTTTACACCTGTCTCAGTTTGGACAAGCCCTAATACACATGGCCAATGTCTACGTTGTTGTCCTTAGCTCCCCACTCACCACATCTTGACTTAAACTCCATTCTTGCCCATCACCGCACAAACCCTGGGTTTTAGTAAGTCCAGGTGCTCGATTTTCCAAGAGGGTCCTAGTTCTACTTGTTCTCCCCCAAGGCCACTCTGCCTGGGTTTCCATCCACTTCACTGTGAACCCTAAACAGATCGTCTGACACCACTTTAGGGTGTCAGCTGCGCAGTGTATGCAGACTATACCCTTTTCCCAGAGTCTCTGGGAACGAGAGGAAGTCAGACTCCTGGAATACTGCACTCCACTCCGCACTGTTGGCGGAAGTGCAATGACCAGCAAAGCCATCCCCTTCCCTGCCCTACCATGGGTGCTAACTTGGAATTTGGCAAACACAGCCCCTTCCCTTTCCTATCCCTATGACTTTGCCAGGTGGATAAGCCAGCTTTTCATCACTATACTCAAAGACCTGAGGTACCCAGTGTTATAGGGATCATGGCCCTGGAGGTTCAAGGCCAAGATTGGGTGGCCCCATTGCTTTGGCCTCTGGTGATGGCCCATGGCAAGAGACAGGGAGAACCCGTGGTTACATGTACGTCTCCTTAGAAAGCCACTAGGATCCACCCCAATGATCTAATTGAATCTAATCATAATCACTTCCCAAAAGCTCCACCCCTAAACAGTATAAATGGATTAAGTTTTCCCCTTTTGATACCATTACTTTGTGATTCTGGGGTTTAAATTTCTGCGTAAATTCAGAGGTCACATAATCAAGCCATCCCACCAGGGTGTGCCCTGTTGCCTATGTTTCAATCCACTAAACAGGTCTCTCCATCTTCAAGAATCAGATTGAGGGCACCAGCATCGTGGTAACATGGGTTAAGCCACAACCCGCAGTGCCGGCATCCCATATGAGTGCTGAGTCGAACCCCAGCTGCTCCATTTCCAATCGAGCTCTCTGCTAATGCACCTGGGAAAGCAGCGGAAGATGGCCCAAGTGCTTGGGCCCCTGCACCCATGTGGGAGACCCAGAAGAAGTTCCTGGTTGTGGCCTGGTCCACCTCCGGTCATTGCAGCCATTTGGGAGTGAAGCAGTGGATGAAATATCTTTCCGTCTCTCCTCCTTTCTCTGTGGCTTTGCCTTTCGAGTAAACATTTTCAATAAAGCAAAGAGTCAGCTCAGATGCACCCTTTCCTTCAGGATATATTTCCCTCTTCTTACCCTGCCTCCTCCAAATGCAAGAATTCCTGGTCGTCTGTTCAATGCTTTTATGTCTCACTCTCTGTAGCATCCCAATTACCCAGGTGGAGCTGAGCCTTTCCTCTGGACTCTTCCTCAAGGGCTCAAGCCTTCATTAAATTTTTAAACCCTTCCCTTTCTCCCCATGCCCTCTGCCCCTTTCACATTTGCCCAGAAGGCTCCTGACATTCAAAATATGATATGAAAGCCAATGAACGAACATCCAATAAATAGCTTTGATTTTATATATTTGTCTTGTTCATTGTCACAAAAATAGCAATAGATTAGAAAGACAGTTCCAAAAACTCTTCTAAGGCTCTTTTAGTTTTGAGATTGACCCTTGCACCCCACTTTCCTTCTTCCTGGGGTCCCCACACCTGTCTTCTACAAGTCACCAGGTTCTCTCCCAACATCTCCCAGTTCCATTTTCTATCTTCCCCCACCCTTCACAAACTGATTTGCAAACAGAGCTGTCTAAGACTTCCCATACAATGCACCTGCTTGGCACTTTGGTTTTTCAAGGTCTGTGGGGTGACTGGCTGGCTAAACTGATTGACTACGTCATTGAAGGAAACACTGCCTTGCAACATCCCCTCCAAGACAGCAGGCTCATTAACCACTCAGGTTAATAGCACAGTGTCAGTGGAGAATCCCAGGAGCTACAGGAGGCTAGTGGGGAGGTATCAGGCAGGTGCACGTGTGCACACAGTTATTTATAGACTATAGGCACACGCATTCCAATTAGGTTAAGACATCTTGATCTGACTTTCAACCTCAGGAGAGCCTACAACCGGGGTTATTGGTCAACTCAACAGATCAATTTACACAGACTCCAAGAAAGGACAGTACAAGCAAAGGAACATGACACTTTCTCAAAAAAGAAACTTCTTGAAAAATGCAGCTCTTACAACAAAATTTGCACTGTTTAAAATGAAAGTTAATCTTGAATGAACAAAGATCGTTCAGTTTATTAAAGCACTGTATCCTTTCTACTTCAAAACCTGGTAATTAATCCTCCAAGGAGATTCTATATGGGGGTGCTTCCCACAGTAGAAAATGGAATCCTAAGACAGGTTTATTTTGGCACAAAAATGTTTTCAGTGGGCTGGCGTCTGGCCCAACAGTCAGGACACCGTGTGGGACACCCACAGCCCAGATCAGGACGTCTGGGTTTTAGTCCCAACACCTTCCTCCCTCCAGCTTCCTGGTAATGGCACATTCTGGAAGGCAGCAGGTGATGGCTCAAGTCGTTCAGGCCCTGCCACACACACGGAGGCCCTAAACTGAATTCTCAGCATTGGGGAGGGAGCCAGCAGAAGAGAAATCTCCCCTTCCTCTTCTTTCTTCTCTCTCTCTCTCTCTCTCTCTCCCTCCCTCTCTCTCTCTCTCATTCATACACATATTTTGTCTCTGCCTCTGAAATATAAAATTTTATGAAATCTACACATGAGAAATTGTTTAAAAGTTCATGAAAAATGTATATTACAAAAAATAATAAAAACCCAAGCATGAATTTCAAAAGATTTTTGATTTCTAATTTTGAGAGCGGTTTTGCTTCTCTGCAGTGAGTCTTCTACTCGCGCAGGGGTAGAACTGCCCCAGGTTGTTGTCAGGAGGGCCAGGCCAGGTCAGGGGGTAAGGCGTCAACACTGAGCATTTTCTCCTCCTCAACACCAGAGGAGCAGCTGACCCTGGAGCTGCTGAGCCCACCAGGTGACAGGAAGCCGGAAGCGCGCTTTCTCTCTCCCTCACTGCTCCTCCCCTCTCTTCCTCCCCCTGGCCCCTGCCCAGCCTGGGCCCAGCAGTCCTTCTTGGGCATAATTGCACTGTTAGTTCAGCAAACCCTGACAATTAACGGTCACTCGCAGTTACGGGAAATGAATTCAGCCAATCTAACCCTTGCTCCCCGACTGACCAATTCCATTAGCACATCAGGAATATTTGGAAAGCCTCCAAGTGCTCCCTAGCTTCCAGCAAGCACTTAGTAAACGAGGAAATTGAAAAGCTGTGGCTCTCTTCTGTGTCTCCAAGACTCAATTTGAACACCAGAATACTGTGCCATGAAAACTCATTTTACAACTGTTTTGTCAATATGCCCGATACCATAAACGTCATAGGGTATCCCTGGTAATTCTCACCGAAGTCGAGATCTTTCATGTGAGTGGCAGATGATGGCAGAAGCGGGACCTGGCATTAGGAACCACAGGTGCATGGCCACCTGCGCCCCCTCTAGGCCTCTTCTTCATTTGCAAAGTCCAGGGCTGGGGCATGAGGAATACCCAGCACCCTTTTAGACTTCGTGGCCTAAATGAGTAACCAGGATAATCCGAGGCTGTCCTGCACCCAGTAGACTCCCTCCAAGTCCCTGCCGCTCAACATAAACTCTCCTGTACTCAGTCGGAGGGATCTTGTGCCCTCCTTCCAGAGATGTCCTGGCTCAACCTCGGGCCCACTGCAGCAGGCTCTAAACACCTCCCCCTGGAAGCAATACAGGCCCCTCCTCTCACAACTGATTGGCTAGCCCTAGTCACATGGCTGCAGCCCAACTGTAGGGGAGGCCAGGCAACGTGCAGAGCAGGTGGGATATCTGGTGAGCACCATTTGTCTCTGCCGTGTGGACAATGGTCTATTTACTTATTTTAATAACTTCATCTCTCTGAACAGACATTAACTGAATATCATCGGGTACTACACTGCAACAATAAAGGAGAAGTCCTTGGGGCAGGTGCTATGGCACAGCAGTTTAAGCTGCAACCTGGGATGCCCACCTCCCATACTGGTGTGTCTGGGATGGAGTCCCACCTCTGCCTATGCTTTCAATCCAGCTTCCTGCTAATGTGCTAGGAGGTGTCAGGTGATGGTCCGAGTATCGAGTCCTTGTTACCCATGTGGGAGACCTGCATTGAGTTCCTGGCTCCTGGCTTTGGCCTAGCCCAGCCCAGGCTGTTATGTACATTTGAGAAGTGAACCAGCATATGGACAATCCCTTTCGCTTTCTCCTTTATGTCACTCTGCTTTTCAAATAAGTAAAGATGAACTTTAAAGCTCTTAAAATTCAGTTTGCCAGGGGTTGGTAGTTGGCACAAGGGTTAAGATATCACTGGGGATGTCTTCATTCCATATCACAGCGCCTGAGTTCAAATCTTGTCTCCATTGCTGATCCAGTTCCTGCTAAAGCACACTCTGGGAGGCAGCAGGTGATGGCTCAAGTACTTGGATCCCTCCCAACCCCATGAGAGACCTAAATTTAGTTACAAGCTACTACCTGCAGCCTGGCTAGCTCTGGCTGTTACAGGCATTTGGGGAGTGAACCAGCAGAAGGAAGATCTCTCTTTATCTCTGTTTCAGTGCCTTTCAAATGAATACAATTTAAAAGAATAAATAAGAGTACCAGTTACACAGAAGGCAGATGGAGAGGAGGGAACACAGCCTTTGACAGTGAACACTAAACCAAATGCCCCAGCACCCACACAAATACAGTCCCCGAGGTACCTGGGAGCAGGGACAATGTTCAAGTCAGAGGTTCTAACCCACAACTCATGGGGAGACATGTAGACTCAATCAGACGCCAGGCCTCCTAAGTCTGACTCACACAGGAAGCACTCGGAGTCCAAGACAGAGGAAAACAAAGCTTAGCCACTCCCCACCGCAACTACACTGCAACTGTGTCGGTCTCTCTGCTGATCTGTTTATGACCTACAAAGCTGTCTCTTGCATGTCTTCCGCTGGTCAGGGTCTCTGCACCCGGTAGCTTTACTTCTGCCATGAACAATGTCATCACAAACACACTCAGCCAACTGCTGTCCAGGGGTGCCCGTGGCCAGGCCCAGAGCTGTATAAATAACACAGTGACCCCTCTTGCTCCTGCCCTTCTACTGACCCCCTGGAAATTCAAAATTCTGGAAGAAATGAAGTAGCTGAACAAGGCTTCTGATCACAGACATAAATGGGGCAAGATGCCTGGCTATTTTTCTCTCTATGAAGTTTTCCGAGAGTTGTGTAATTGAGAGATGCCTGTTACACTGGACCCGGGGACAGACCCTGAACAGAAAGAACAGAGCCCACAGCGTAGGCGGTTGTGGCCACAAGAGGCTCTATCAGCAGAGGTGCTATGAGCGACAGGACAGAGCTTCTAGCAATGCTCACTTCCCTGCACACAGGGCAGGGTTAACGTGCACCAGCCACCCACCCTTTCCTGGAATTGTTCTGACCTGCAACTTGGAGGGCTGGTGACCAGGTGGAGGTGACCCATGACAGGAGTCCTCTCACTCAGATCTGTCTGCCTCCAGAGTGTGCCCCGTGTATGTGGTACACACACAGGGAGTGCCCCTCATCTCTGCATGGTCCCCAGGATCCCACATGGCCCTGACTGGCAAGCAAGTTACTGTACCCTCTGGGTTCCAGGGGAACAGGCTAAGCAAACACTCCACGGCCTCCCTGGCCTCCCAAGACTCCTTTAAAATGAGAGCAAAGAAATAAAAGCACTGACTTTGCAATCATAAAGCGAAAAGGAGATCAAAGCACCTGCAGAGTTCAATAAAATTCTGACAGAGGGAGCAGCAAATCGTATTTTCAATTCTAATTATGTAAGACTTGCTTATTTGTTACAATTGACTTATGAAGGAAACAGCAGAGACTCGTGGATGCTTACGGAACAGCATGCGAATGTGTAAGAGTAAAGTGTAGGGAGAGATTGAGTTAGAGCAGGAGTGGCAGAGGGAAGGGTAGGACACCACACAGTCATTGCACTGCGCTGCGGCGCAGTAGGTTAACCATCTGCCTGCGGGCACCGGCATTCCATGTGGCGCCGGTTCGAGTCCCAGCTGCTCCTCTTCCATTCCTGCTCGCTGCTAATGACCTGAGAAAGCAGTGGATGACGGCCCAAGTGCTTGGGAGACCCAGAAGATGCTCCTGGCTCCTGGCTAAGCTCTGGCCATTGAAGTCATTTAGGGAAAGAACCAGTGGATAGAAGACCTCTCTGTAACTCTACCTCTCAAAAAAAATAAATACAATCTTTAAAAAAAAAATTCAGTGTTTCACATCCTGAGTGCCAGGAGAGTCAAGAATGGGGTAAGATGGGGTCCACAAAACCCCTTTACCGATACAGACCTAAGATTCTTGCAGACACACAGAAGTGTGTATGTCCACATCAGCTATGATGTGACTGTGTCCACCATGGACTCTGATGGGGAGTGGGGAACGGGAGGAACCCGAGGAGGAATGGAGACCCCAAGGCTCTCTCCAGCACATACCCCACGCCCTTCCGCACCCACTTGCCACGGCCCCAGCAGTTAAGCTGCTCTTTCCACATCTCTCAAAACCTTACATCCATCCTAAATGCGTGCCTTCTGGACAAAGAAATCATTTGTTGTGGATCAAAATTTAAATAGAAGGACTGAGAAGGACACACAGCAGAGTACAAGAACCTTCTTAAGGGTGTGGGGGGGAATTACAACACATCTGAGCTCTGCCTACTAGGCAGCCTTTCCTGTGAGAGTAACAAATTGAAATGTCCCAGGGACACCCAGCACCCTTCTTCCCTTCAGATCTAAGTCTGAAATGATGACAAAATGCCCAGGTTAATGGGCAGATCTTGTGTGGACAGTGGTTTGAATGTAGTGACTGTAACAAAGAAGACACTTGGATAACTTTACTGAATATCTGACAATATTAATGAATTATTTTAAGAGGGAAGGAGCCGGCACCGTGGCTCAATCCTCCGGCTGTGGCACGGGCACCCCGGGTTCTAGTCCCAGTCGGGGCGCTGGATTCTGTCCTGGTTGCTCCCGTTCCAGTCCAGCTCTCTGCTGTGGCCCAGGTCCTTGGGCCCTGCACCTGCATGGGAGACCAGGAGGAAGCACCTGGCTGCTGGCTTCGTATCAGCGCAGTGCGCGAGTCACAGCGCGCTGGCCGCAGGAGCCATTGGGGGTGAACCCACTCCATTTAATGGAAAGAATTTAGAAAATAGAATCCTGGTTCTATCCCCAATTAATCATGTGACCTTGGGTAAGTTTTTCAATCTCTCTCTGATCTTGGGTGCTTCCATGTAAATCAGGGATCACCTTCTAAGAACTACTGTGAAGAATCAGTAACATGAATTGTACAGAATGCCCAGCGAAATGCCAGTTCATAGCGACTGCTTTATACCTTTCAAGTTCTCAGTCAACTCTTCAATATCACTGTCTATCTGCACATTACCATGATTTGTTCTGACAATATTTAATTCACACTCGCACCACACCACCTATTTATTACACTTCACATCAGCCCTAAAGACTATCTCATTAATAAACACAGGATAACATCTACACCTAAGATCTATTTTCTCAAACTCAGCAGGTGAAACTAGGTAAATAAAGACCAGCTGGTAAGGAGAAAAGAAAACTAATTTGGTTTCAGACTGTTAAAGCAAAACCTTCCACAACGAGTTTTACATTCATCCAAGTCAATCTGAAAGAATTCAAAAATACTTCTGTAACATTTCCCAGACCCATCCAGGCACTTAAATTTAAGCAATATGGAACAGAGGCTCCATCTTTTTATCCAATATTAAGATAACTGATGGAATTATTTAGCATCATCCTTGTTGGTTCAGTATCCACTGAGGAGTGCCATGGTTGTGGTAGAAGGACAAAAGTAACAAGTGCCCCCAGAAGAAATAGAAAAACATGTAATTACAGGACCACAAGAGAGCCTGTGGCCAGGTGTAATTCCTCTTTGAACACCTCTTTGATGGTTCCAGACATTGTGTTTTCCCAGCACAGGCGGATCCGTTGAGCCTGCATTTGTTCAGACCTGTAGTAGGGCTATGTGGTGGTGCTCATCTTGTCTACTGCACTGGCAGCCATACCACCTTTGAAATTCTCCCCCCCAAACAAAACACAAAGCTGCTCTTCCATGTAGATTGGTGCCTGACTCCACAGAGAGCTAGAGGAAGTCCCTGGGATCCAAACAGGACATGAACAAGTCCTTGGCTTACCTGTATCTGGGTTTCCAGGAGATGAAGCATGATGCACAGATGGTCTTTGATGGTGCAGAGTACACAACAAAACCAATTCTTTAAGTCACATGTGAAGTTGGACAAAGGGATTAACAGAACATCTACATTCATTCACCTGTTGCAGATATTTAGGGACCAGCCACTATGTGCCAGGCTGTGAGTCCAGGGTTTGAGGTACACAACTGAGTAAGACATTGTCCTTTCCCATGGTACAGTTGAAGGATGTAGGAAAAACACTCGCTACCATGAAGAAACTGGTCTCATCATAGGATAGTGACCACACACTGCAAGTAGGTCTTGGTGCTGCTTAGCAATTGTACTACATCACCCTATTGCACCTACTATCCTATTGCTTTGGTGACCTTTTCCATTACAAAATTGTTAGGATCAGCAGGAACTACTCCCAACCTGAAGCCTAGATGCATATGAATAAATGCCAACTTGACATCCCCTTTGAGTGTCTAACAACCCTATCAGGTTCAAGACAGCAAAGCCAGAACCCTCAGCTTCCCCGCATTACCAACTCCCTTCTCCTCTGTCTTCTCCCAACAGTGAATGGCAACTTCATTCTCAAGTTGTCCAACCCAAAAGCCTCGGGTCCTCCCCGACCGCTTCTGTTTTATATTCCAAGAACCAAATATGGAAATGCAGAATTATGCAAAGCTCTAAATCATACCTATACCCCCACTCAGTGTCAAACTGGTAAATCTGGGGTGTGTGCTCAGTACAGTGGTTAAGATGCCACTTAAGATGCCTGCATCCCATATTGCAGTGCCTGCGTCTAAGTCCTGGCTCCACTTTCCATCTAGATTCTTGCTATTGTGCAAGTAGGAGACAGCAGGTGAGGGCTTAGGTGGCAGGGATCCGACTGCCTGAGCACTCACCTGCGGCCTCCCAGGCTGTGAACAGCAGGAGGCTGGAACAGCGAATGCAGCTATGACTCAAACCCAAACACTCCACCATGGGATGCAGAGTCTCAACTGCTATGCCAAATGCCCCCCTCATTTCCTCTCTAGTAAAATGAGGAATGAAGTGTTAGGTCAGGTGATCACAGCCTAAACCAATCCCAGGTTCCTCGTACCAATCTTCAGAGCTCCTTCTCTCTACCATAGTAGATGAGAGTTCTAACAGCAGACCATGTCTGGGTCTCACTCTCAGAAAAACACTGTGCACATGATGCCTTTGTTATTCTTCACCAAAGTAACAAAACAGCCACAAGAAGCAAACTGCCCAGTAAGAGCAGACCAGGAGCAAGCTCAAAACAGTCATCTTCGCCACCAACTCCACCCACTCCACAGCTCCTAACTTACACGAGAGCGCCAACAAAATCCTGACCAGGAGTATCAAGTCATCACTCTGAACCGACATCACAATGCCCAGCTCTGAAGCTGGCAAAGGGCAGGACATTCCCGTAAATTCAAGTGTGTGTTTAGGTGACATGAAGACTTCCAAACTCAGGGCCAGCAGCAGACGACATTTTCAGGAACCCGTTTCGCTGTTGCCTGCTGGGCAACAGAGGCACTCACCTGAGTCGTTCTTCCTCTCTCTTGCGAAGATTGAAGTCTCTCTGAACCACCTGGAGAACATGTTCAGTTTCATCGTCAGTCAAACCTGACAGGTCCAGCTTCCGCCCCATGGTTCATAAGACCTGGGAGACAGAAGGAGAGACCACAGATTGAAGACCAGATACAAGCTCTAGAAGGACAAAGATCAACCCATGGTAATTAAAACAGAATTAAAAACAATGTTGATATATGACAGTATCTCTCTGCACCCATACTCAGCAAACATTTACAGATGCATTTAGCAAGGCTGCAGGAGAAAAGAAAAATGAGCATCTGCCAGTTTCATCATCCCAACTCTTAAAATAAGAACAAAGTTATTCTTTTCACCAAAATGAACCAAACAGAAGACTTTGTTTAGATTTCCATAAAACACCAAAACACAATATTCAAAAATTCTCAATTTCTAGGGTTTGACATTTTAAATTCTAGGCATTATATGCAAGAAAAAAATTAATTTTTAAAAAGATTTTTTATTTTTTATTTATTTGAAAGAGTTACAGAGAGAAGTAGAGACAGAGAGAGAGAGGTCTTTCATCTGCTGGTTCACCCCCCAAGATGGTCTGCACTGGAACTGCACTGATCAGAAGCCAGGAGCTTCTTCCAGGTCTTCCACACTGGTGCAGGGTCCCAAGGACTTGGGCCATCTTCTACTACTTTCCCAGGCCATAGCTGAGAGCTGGATCGGAAGTGTAGCAGCTGAGACTCGAACCAGCATCCATGTGGGATGTAGGTGCTTCAGGCCAGGGCTTTAATCCACTTAGCCACAGTGCCAGCCCCCAAAATTACAATTTTTAAAAAAATCTTATGTATACTATATGCCTTAAAGTCTTAATCATATGACTATAAAATAAGAACTAGAAGTCAATAAACATTTCTGCAAAAATAAAAAAGTAAATAAAACCCTATTTAGTCATGTTCAGAGAAATATCTTATGCTCATCAAAAATTACAGGAAACTATATCTTTCAAAATATTTATTTTAATTAAAAGAGATACAGGAGAGAGAGATACACACACAAAAGGGGATGGGGAGAGAGGAATGGAGGGCATGGAGAGATAGAGAGAGAGAAAGAGAGAGAGAATATCTTTCATCTGCTGGTTCACTCTCCAAATGGCTTCAATAGCCAGGCTGGACCACATCGAAGCCAGGAGCCTGGAACTCCATCCCAGTCTACCACATAGGTGTCAAGGGCCCTAGTACTTGAGCCATCTTCTGATGATTTCCCAGGCACATTAGCAGGGAGCTGAATTCGAAGTTAAGCAGCCAGGCTTCAACCAGGGCTCATGTGGGGTTTTGCTGGGATTACAGGGAACAGCTTAAGTCACTGTACCACAATGACAGCCCAGAAACTATATTTTTAAAAGTCATTTTAATGAATGGTTGTGCCCATTCATAAACATAAATGTGCAACCTTAAGAACCTATTAGTGAAATTAATCCAGCTTGATAAAGCATGTTCCAAGATAAAATGGAGTTGGTCTAAGTGATTTAAGGTTGACTCATCAGTCAACAATCATGTACACCATATTAACATAATAAAAGTGGAAACTCTTATGATCACTTCAACAGACACAGAAGAAGCATTTGACAAAATACAATACCCATTCCTTAGAGAAACACTAAAATCAAACACTACAAGGGAACTTTCTCAGTCATATAAAACTATTTCTATTTAAAGTAATTAATAATGCATGGTGGTGATGAGCAGAAATATAATTATTTGTACAGGGACACGTGATACATGACAGATCTGGCTTTGACTTCAGAGGAGTTCTGGTATTGGACATCTGGAAACCATTAAGTTCAATCAGTAACTCAACATACACACATATAAAAATCAATTTCAAATCAATTTCAAAGGATACCACAAAAAGAGAGAAAAACAATCCAAAAACTGGAAACAAATATTTGCAACACAAATAATTGGCATAGGATTTATATTCAGACTATAGAAAGAGTTTCCACAATTAAAACAGAAAAAGATAAGCAACGGTCAGACAATAGGCAAAAGATATGAACAGGCATTATAGAAAAGAAACAGAAAATGAAAAACACTTATGGAATCATGGCCAATGTCATTAGTAATTACAGAACTGCAATTTAAAAGGAAACTTCATATCACTAAATTAAAAATTCAAATCAAATGTTGGCAGGAGGTAAACAATGGCATCTTTCATATGGGGATGTAGATTGGCAAAATCTTTGCAAAACAATCAGGTTTCATTTGTAAAGCTAGAGATGAATGTACTTTAGGAACCAGCATTTCTGCCACATTTAAGCATAGTCCTCAGATACAACTGTGAAAATATATACCAAGAGATGGAAATTGGTTTGACTCAAGTAAAATCATATTGATTTATAAAATGCTAATTTCACCTAGTTCAGCCTAACAGGAGAATTTCCATAACAATCATGTTCAAAACAGCAAAAAATAAATCCTGGAGGCAATCTCAAACATCCATAAATAGGAATAAAGATAAAACATAGAATGCATTTCTTCCGTCCAATGGAATACTCTACCACTGTGACAAAGAACACACAACAGGTACAGTCATCAACATGGGTGTCCCTAAAACCGTAGAGACAGGGAAACATACCACATGGGCAGAAAACATGTACAGCATCAACACAGTATAGTTCTTCCTACACACAGGTTCAAAATCTTAAGAACTCAAAGAATATGCACTTTTAGGAATAAAGGCAACAAAACCATAAAGAAGAAAGTGAGAGAGGAGAGAGAAGATATTACAGGGGATATAAACAGGGGTTTCAAAGATATCAGTAACATTCCAGCCCACTGGAAAGAGTGGTGTTGCTACTACTGCTTCTCCTTATTGTTATTAAATCATTTAAGGTACTTCATACAGTATCTTCACAAGCATATAAGGTAAAATAAACCCAAAGCTAAACAAAAATAATCTACTGGATACATCTCATAATTAAAACAAGTATTTAAAACATTCTTCCCAAGTGTGCTGAGGACTATAATAAAATAATGATTTTAACCACTATTGAATTCTTACTATGTTCCAGATCCTTTTTCATATATATGTATAGGAAATACATATATTTAGATCTATTTTCTAATTCCCATGAAACCCTATAGGCAATCACTTCCAGATCCAGCAGGAAACCACTTACAGGTGAGAAAAATCAATTTCACAGTTACATATTCTAAGACCATGGCAAGCCAGAGTGTGTGTCTCAGACTGACTTGGATTCACACCTGTATGATATACACACACCTCCCGTAAGATGCAAAGGCTAACTGTGAATCTTGGGTCTAAAAACTTGGTGTCTGCAGTTTCCTAACCTCTCTTTCAAGCAAGACACAACTACACACTGCAGAGTCCATTTCTTGGTTGCTATTTAAACAAATACTGTCTCCTTTTCTACTGACAGATAACAGCCATGGACTTAAAGGACAGAATAGCTTCTGTATTTCAAAGCTTTTTCCCAAATGGATTAAATAATGTCTGTATGATACAAACTAATCTTAAGATGTAACTAGAAAATCACAACAGGAACTATTTTTTAAAGGAAGCATTTTTTTTTTTCACTGTTGGGAGTTGGGGCGGGGTGGGGGGTACCTAGTGCACCTGCCGATCACCTGAAGTAAATTAGAAGAATCCATCCTTAGGCTGCAAAGATAAAGGGAGGGGCTCCAAAGTCCATGTTCAAGCCTCCTGATAGGCAGGGGAAAAAAACAGACTAGACAGCAAAAGGAAACTGCAGCCTGGCTTCTTCCTTTTCAATACCCCATTAGACGTGGTAAGGACACTTGTGGGTTTCCCAGAAACTGCTCTGCCTGTCCCTTTAACTTCACTGCTGGCTTTTCATTTCTGAGAATTCTAATAAGATTCTAAGAGTCTCAGTTAGTCGAAGCAGACCAGCTCTGATCCCACCAAACTTGAAAAGGACCCATCAAGGCTGCAGGAGGAGAAAGGATTTCTGTACAGTAGCTCTAAATGGACAAGACAGAACATAAAGAGAAAACTGGGAAATGGTGAAAGTTTCTTCCTTTCCCATAATAAACACCATTAGATCTGGGCTATGAGAGAACAGCACCACAGAGCTGGAGAAGCATCGGTGCCCATGAGTCAGAGAGGGAAGGAACCTCTCATTTGAGGGTGAGACAGCTCAAGCCCAGGAGCGGGATGTAGATGCCCATCGTCCCGGGCAGCTCAGGTGCTCCAACCTTTCCATCAGTGCTCCCATTCCTTGGTTTCTCCAGCTTCTATCCAAACAGCATGGCAACAGAGAGAACACATTATAAAATTCATTGCTGATAAAATTAATACGACGTCAACATTTAATTAGATCACCATTTCCTACAAGTGTTTCGCAGGTTACTGTTCACAAAAAGCAGTCTGAGAGTAAGAGGCTCTCTGGTCTAATCAATCTGAGAAATGTTTCAAATTGCATTGCCCTCCTGGGGTTATACAGGCCTACTAGACTAAGAAGTCTGTCACTAAATCACCAGTTTGATGGTGTTTTACCCTGGATCTTGCAACACCTGCCTACAGAAACCAATTTCCTTAATAACATGCCTGCTTCGTAGCCAAAGAAATAGCTAACTGGGAGATTTTGCACTAAGTCAAACCAAGGATAACAAACACCAGCAGCTTCTCTAACACGATGACCAAACTGATTGCGCTATGTCATTGTCAGGCGAAATTTAGCAGAAGCTGAGGATTTTTTTTTTTTTTTTTTTGACAGGCAGAGTTAGACAGTGAGAGAGAAAGACAGAGATAAAGGTCTTCCTTCTGTTGGTTCACCCCCTAAATGGCTGCTATGGCCACCGCTGCGCCAATCCAAAGCCAGGAGCTTCTTCCCAGTCTCCCATGGGGTGCAGGACCCAAGCACTTGGGCCGCCATCCACTGCCCTCCCAGGTCACAGCAGAGAGCTGGACTGGAAGAGAAGCAACTAGGACTAGAACCTGGCATCCATATGGGATGAAGGCGCTGCATGCGGAGGATTAACCTAGTGCACCACGGTGCTGGCCCCCAGAGAATTTGTTATTCAAAGGAAAATTTGACAATTAAAATGCCATGGACTTGGGCCAAGGAAATCAAATGAGTACAACTTCACCATTACCAGATCAAAACGAAGAATTGTCCATGCTACCCACAGCTAGTACACTTAATATGAGGAAGTACACAGCAGGTTCTACAGTACACAAAACTTGCAAATGAAACAAACAAACCTCAGTATTAATTACACACACAGAAGCATCAAGGACACACTCTGGAGGAGGGTCTTTACAGACACACAGTACATTTTTGTTTTGCTTTTTATTCTTTGTTTTGTCTGTGGGAGTGCCCATGTACCTAATACAGAGAGCAAAGAAAAAAGATGAAGTTGTAATATCCAAAGTCCTAAAAGCAAGGAAGGGCATTTCTCTCTTTAACCATGGCTAGTTTTTGGCTAAAATGGAAATTAAATTTCTATTCCTCCCGAGAAATCTCTATTAGAATAAAATCTCCCCTCTAAGGCACTTGCTATTAGAAGGAAAAAAGAAAAAATTTTGACCAACAAAGGAATAATTAAAAAAAAAAAAAAGTGCAGTGCTTAGAGATCTGACTATCTTTCACTGACCTGCATTCCCTCATTCTCAAGTGTGTTACGCCTGCCACGAACCAGCCTCTTTTCTGAAAACCGTCTCTTATCCATGCACAGAACAGGCCTAGGGCAGACATGGTCACACTACGGGAGCACAGGTGATTAGACCAGGGATGTGATGTGACCCGTGGTGAAGGCTTTCCTGGGAATTTAATATTGACCTGTACTGAGTTCTCACTGGGAGTGTGAGGGTGTGTGAGTCCTAGAGGCTGCTACACCCCTGCCTGAGAACGGCACGAAGCATCTCCTTCATCGTTCACAAATGGTTCCTAGAAATCACAAAGCTGGTCATGTTGGCCAACTGTTCTACCATTATTCACTGATGAGTCTTTCTGACACAGATGAGCCCTGAACAAGACAGATACACACACATGTGTCTCTCTCAGGATTCTCTGTCCCATCCTGCCCTGAGCAGGTGATCTGCTGACTGATCTCAAGCTGATACAACTCATGAAAATCTAGAATTGCCAATCGCCTCACATTATTTTCCTTATTCAAAATCATTTGCCTAACATTTCCCATTTCTATTCCCAGATAAACTTAAAAATCATTTTACCAGGTGAGGAGTAGAAATTCAAATGAATTTCTTGCTGATTGGGAAATTTAGACATTGAGTTGGGAGACAGCTGCCATCTTTATAATGTTAGGTCTTCTCATAAAGGAACTGAGAATAAGCAGACGTTTACGGAAATGGGGTGGATAACCTAAAAGTAACAGCCAGCCTCTTACTGTTTGTGCTAGTCAACTTTTTGTTACTATAACAAAACACCTGTGAGAGGAGACTTGTGAAGGAAGGAGGTTTATTTTCGCTCATAGTCCAAGATCTGGTGGGCCCCTTTGGGTTAGCCATCTGGACAGGCTGGAAGACAGTACAGTTGAGACATCATCACACAGGGAGCCAGGAATCAGGGAAGGAGAGGACGGGGATGAGCCAAGAGTCAGGGAGAGACAGTGGGAGAGGGAGAGGGAGAGAAAAAGGATCCAAGCTGGTCCCAGGTCAGCTCTTCTCACCAATCCTCTCCTGAGAACTGCCTTCCAAGGGCAAATCCCCATGACCCAAGAACCTTCCTTCCACTAGGTTCATCTAAACACCGAAACTGAATTAAGTTTCTACCACCTTAGCATTAACTTACAGTTTTGAGATTAAAAATATCACCATGAGTTCAGAAGCCATCTTGTTCAAACTATAGCACTATATAAAGTCAAAAAGCCCGTATAGCAAAATGGCAGTATGAGTAGGATTAAAAGGAAAGTGACAATATGGGAGAGAACAAGGCAGAGAGTCATTTTAATATATTAAACAACCTTCTCAAATACTGCAGAAAATGCACAACTCTCTAAAAGATAAAATGACAAAGCTCATTTTAAAAAGGCAATTCAACTACAAACGTCCAACACATAGGTCAAAAGTTTCCTTTCACAAATCAAAGTACTGCTAATTACAGAAGAGTTGCAATTTTTCACTTAATAAGATTCCTAGAACATGGGCACTCATATATACGTGATAGAGGGGCATGAGTAGGTATAAATGTTTTAGATAGTAATCTGGGAAAACCACCTAAACATTGACACAGCCATTTCTATTGGTGTAAGAATTGCTTTCAAGAAATTGCAAAAATGTGCAAATATGTATGAAAATGTTCATATTATCATTGCTTTCTATACAAAAACATTAGAAATTAGTTGAAAAGTCCAAGAGAGGGGCTGGCACTGTGGCACAGTGGCTAAGCCCTGGCCTGAAGCACCAGCATCCCATATGGGTGCTGGTTCTAATCTCAGCTGCTCCTCTTCTGGTCCAGCTCTCTGCTATGGCCTGGGAAAGCAGAAGACGGCCCAAGCCCTTAGGCCCCTGCACCTGCATTGGAGACCCAGAAGGGATTCCTGGCTCCTGGCTGCAGATTGGCTCAGCTCTGGCCATTGTGGCCATCTGGGGAGCGGATGGAAGATCTCTCTCTTTCTCTCTACCTCTCTCTGAAACTGTCTTTCAAATAAATAAAATAAATCTTTAAAAAAATAAAAAGTCCGGCCAGCACCGGGGCTCAATAGGCTAATCCTCCACCTGCGGCACCGGCACACCAGGTTCTAGTCCCAGTCAGGGCACCGGATTCTGTCCCAGTTGCCCCTCTTCCAGGCCAGCTCTCTGCTGTGGCTCGGGAAGGCAGTGGAGGATGGCCCAAGTGCTTGGGCCCTGCACCCCATGGGAGACCAGGAGAAGCACCTGGCTCCTGGCTTCAGATCAGCGCGGTGTGCCAGCCGCGGCGGCCATTGGAGGGTGAACCAACGGCAAAGGAAGACCTTTCTCTCTGTCTCTCTCTCTCTCTCTCTCTCACTGTCAACTCTGCCTGTCAAAAAAAAAAAAAAAAAAAGAAAGAAAGAAAAAAGAAAAAGTCCAAGAGAAGAATCGGTTAAATTATGGTACAGTCATATAACACATTTTTGCCCATAAAGATGTATTAAAAAGACAATTATGACATGTCAAGAGAAAAAATGAGATGAAAAATATAGTATGCATTTCACCAAAAGCATATGTGTATAGCAACACTATAGATAATAACGTCAAACTGGAAATGATAAAAATATCCATTAATAGAAGAATAAATTATGACATCCACCAACTAGAATACTACACAGTAAGAAGTACAGATATTACATACAACAGCAAGGGTAGATCTCACAAGCATTATATGGAACAAAATAAGACACAGAGGGTCCATACTGATGATTCCAATTGTGTGAAGCTTAAAATCAGGAAAAGTAGTTACACTTAAGGAAAAAAGATGGTGGCTAGCAGAGGCCAGGTTGGTTGTTTCTTTAACTGGGTGCAAAAACATTTGAAATCGATGAAGAGATTTTCATAATATGAATTTCCCTTTGTATATACTTGTTTGAAAAATATAAAGATGCTAATGGAAATATATCAAATGTTCATGTTGGATATTTCAAGAAGGTAGTCTGGAATAGTCAAGAGAAAATTATGGAAACTTTCTTCATACTACACAGCATTCTTTGACTTTGAAAACAATTATGTTTACATTTCTGGGCTTCTTGTAGCTTAAAAAAATCTAGGCTGACTTCTACTTTGAATCTGATAGTACGAAAGTCAATATTTCTCCATTTGTGTTCCAGAAATCATCCAAAAAGCAACCAGAAAAAATGAGAAATAAAAATGTAAAGCCCAAAACAAAAAATAAATTTCTCCACTAGCTTTGTGAAATAAAGGCCAATCACAAAAACATTTTTAAAAGTCAGTTGTCCTGGACCATTCTCCCAAATACTGTGTACTTTCCACAGATAGCTACTCAGGAAAAAAAAATCAAAACTCTTTGGATGATAAGTAACAAAAAAGAACTCAGAAATTATATAAAAATACTAAGATAACAATGAGTAAGACAAATAGTAGGTGAAAATTTCTCATAAGATATTCAATGAAGCAATGGAAAGAGTGACCAAATTTTTCAAGAAATTGAAAAACCAATAATATGATCAGATCCATGAAGGAAGAAATAGGAGAAAATATCAAAGGGATGATACAATGTGAGTTGGTAGAGTCTAGGAATGTTATGGGAGAAAATAAGCTATGCAGAAATTATGCCAAAAAGGCAAAAAAGGGAGAAGAGAAATTTCTGGAACAAAGCAAGACACATAGCAAGGAGACGAGGGAGCAGTCAAGAGGAAAGGCACAGAAATGAAATGAGAAACGAAAAGGATTTAAACGGCTACTGAGGGACAGACATTTCTTACTGTGGTTAAGGCCCTACTTGGGATACCCATACCCCGTATGAGAGTGCCTGAGTTCGAGTTTCAGCCCCACTTCCGAGTCCAGCTTCCAGCTAGGCTCACATGCATCCGGAAGGAAGCAGGTGATGGCTCATATGTTTGGGTCTCACCCACGTGGGAGACTTGGACTGAGGATTCAGCTCCTGGCTTCAACCTGACAGGCATTTGGAAGTGAACCAGCAGATGAGAGATCTCAGTGTGTCTCTATCTCTCCTTCACTCTCATTCTCAAATTAATTTTCTCTCTCTCTCTCTGCCTTCTAAATAAAGAACAAAAATATCCCTGAGTTTCAAAAAAAAATCCAAAATTTAACAATACCAACAAAAACATTTGGAAGAATATTATAGATATGAAGAGAAAAGAGAAGAGACTCTAAAAGAAGGAATTGGATATCTTGGAATAAGTAATTCATTGAACCTGAGAAAAATAAAAGAGAAAAAAGCAAAGAAGATAGAATTCACAAAAAGAACTCTAAGTGACTTATAAACCTACCAATATACAAAAAGAAAAATGCAAATCAAAGGGAACTTTTTTCACCAAGAAGATTTGCAAAGATTAAAAATATTATAATCACATAATGCAAGTAAATCTGTGAGGATTAGGCACTAACAGATATTGTTGCTAGGAAAGTAAATTAATATCATCTATATGGCAGGCAACTTGTCAGTACCTATCAATTAAAGGGAGGGAAAAAGGGGGAGAGGGGGAGAGGAGGAGAGGGAGAGGGGGAGGGGGAGGGGGAGAGGGAGAGGGAGAGGGAGAGGGAGAGGGAGAGGGAGAGGGAGAGGGAGAGGGAGAGGGAGAGGGAGAGGGGATGTGCCTGGGAAAGCAGCAGAAGATGGCCCAAGTGCTCAAAACCCTGCCACCCACATGGGTGACCCAGCAGAGTTCCTGGCTGCAGCCTGGCACAGCCCCGGCTGTTGTGTCCATCTAGGGAGCAAAGCAGCAGACGGAAGACCTTACTCTCTCTCTGCAACCCTGCCTGTCAAATAAATAATTTTTTTAAAAAAGAGTTCTTCTTACAAAGATAATACACTTATATTCATGCAAAAACAATGGTAGCATAGCAACATAATGGGAAACTATGTTGTTAATGTACTTGCACATACTTAAATGGTTAAGTTCAAAAAGTAAGGTAAAGAATAGGAGGTAACAATGTATCATTTGTACAAAAAAGGAGAAACAAAGTATGTTTCTAATGAGTGTATGTAAACAAAGACTTGCTACTGTATGCAGAAAACACCTTCAGAACAATCCACTGAAATAACCCAGTATCATAGGTCACATAAAAGGAAGGGCACTTGATCAGGGGCATGAAACATCCTTTTCAATGATCTTTGATTCTGAAATACTTAAACATGCTGCCTATTCAACATTGAAAACACCACTTTTAATGGTTGAGATCTTTTTTAAAAGAGCAAATCTGATCAAGCTATCCCCATGCACAAAACCCTTCTGTCATTGCCCACAGCTGTGGGACAAACATCAGAGGATTTAGCGTAGCAGGACAGCCCTGATGATCTCATCCTGGCCTGTCACCTCCTGAGCCCTGACACCCACCTTGCTGACCAGACCTCTATGATCCAGCCCAATGGGCCACTTATTAGCCCACATCCTGCTCTCTCTTGCCCCTAACCTTTAAACACATTGGATTTGTTGTTTTTATCCCATAGGCCCCTGGGGCTCTGTGCATTTGCTCATTCAGAATAAATCCTATTGATGCATCCTTGATTTCACCAACTACATTCTTTCTCATCTCCACTCCATTTTTTGCTCTTCCACAAGATTTTCTTAAGGTTTCTGTTATATTTTTCAGTTACAAATCTGTTTTGTTTTTATAACTATTTTTATTCTAATTTTTTAAAATGTGCTATTAAAATACAGTAAACATCCCAAGAAATGCAATTAGTGTACAGAGCAATGAGTTTGTCATCTGATTTTATTTTCCATGTATTTCAATCTGTAATTAAATCTTGAAGCAATTTTACGATGGCTGCCTTAAAATTCTTGCCAAAATAAAAATCTAGACTATAGGATTTTAGATGTTTTCACCATAAAGAAATGTTAAATGACTAAAGAGATAGATATATTTATCCTGATTGGACATCATACAAGGTATATATGTACCAAAACATTACAGACTACCCCATAAATATGTACAATTTTTATGTCTGTTAAAAAGTTTAACAAAATGTTTTAAAAGTCAATATAAAACTTGCCAGTTAATTCCAGCATCTGCTTCATTTCAGTGTTGGTCATGATCTTCATAGTTCGTGGTAAGCTTAGTGATTTTCTACTGTATCCTAGGCAATTTGACCGTGGTGTTAAGACCAGCTCCTACTCAGATCTTTTGTCAAAGCAGGCAGTTACTGTTTAATATGCAGATCCTGCCCTATTTCTGTGGATAGTTCTAATTACAGTTTCATTTTCAAGACCTTTGCATCGCTGTAAGATTTTTATTATTATTACTCTTTAATTGGAGAGAAACAGAGAGCTCCTGTCCCCTGGTTCACTCCCCAAATGTCTACAATGGCCCTGGGCTAGGGGCTGAAGCCAGGAGCCAAGAACTCAACCCAGGTCTCCCCAACGAATGGCAGGGACCTAACTGGAAAAATCACCTGCTCCCTGCCATAGAGTGCATTATCAGGAAACTGGGACTCAAATCCAGGCACTATGAAATGAGATGTGAATACCCCAACTGGTGGCTTAACAGGAGGCCAAGTACCTGCCCCTGCTGTGACTATTTCCATCTGATTTGTTTATCTCATGCCACTCCTTACAGAGCTGCATGAGTTAGGGAGGCTAACAGTGGGCTCCAGAGACCAGATTTTCTGGTGCCCTTCAGTGGACTAAGGGAGCACCCACGAGTCAGGTCAAAGAGGTACCCAGCGCTAGGATGCACACGGGAGCAGGATCCTTCTTGCTGGTACAGCCGGGCCACTCATGGTGTTTACGTAGGGTGGAGGGTATAAGCCCCATGGGAATGCAGAGGCTTCAAGGATGGGCACTGTGGTGGTGGGATACACCCTGCCTGGGGCAGATACAGAGTTCCTCACAGCCCAGAATCCTCCTTACTATGGCTCAGTGCACATTAGAGTCTCAGATCCAGCTGGGGAGGAAGGAGCTTCTGCCGCCCAGTTTTGTTGGACCCCCCAGTTAACAACCACTGGCTCCTGGCACTGCTATGTCAGAGCCGGGGAAGTGCTGAGCCCACAACACCTTCTGCTACCAAGTGAGGCATCCTAGGACACCCAGGCACTGCACTGCTGCTCCAGCACTGGGGTCCCAGGCCAGTTTCCCTCTCTTCATCTTTCAGAGTTCTCCCTTAGCTTAGCGAGTCCAGAATCTGATGGGAGTCAGGCAGGCTGGAAACACAGGGAACCCTGGAGGCCTGCTTATGTTTTACAGTTCTTTTGCTCCTGAATATTTCTTCTTCTACTTCCTCTTGCACTTAGTAATTTTTTTAAACGTATGCTGGGATGCAAAAATTGAAGTCTATGATTAAGTCACTTTCCCCTAGAGAGGATACAAGTCTGCTTCTGTCAGGTGCCTACAGCGCCAGCAAACTGAACCTGCATTAGCAATTTCAGATCCGAGACCACATGAAGCCAAGTTGCAGATCCTTTGATTTGATTTCCCATTCTATACAAAATCTTTTCTGAGCATCTCTCCTTCTTTTCTATGGGTGGAACAGCAGTTACTTTACTTAAATGAGTTTAAAAAACAAACATTGTGATGCGCCTGAGTGCATAAGCAAACAGCCATGGGAAAGCCATCCCAAAACAAAGCTATACAATTACTCAGAACATCCATTCTGAAACTGAGGACACAGGGGGAAAAATTCACTTGCAAATACATCAACCACTTCCTGCTTCAGGGAACAGATATGCTTCTAACTGGGCATAAACTCAGAGGTCTTTGAACTGTGAAGGGTAACTCCATGCATCACGCATGATGTACTGTTCACTGGAAACGAGCTAATAAAAAAAGGAGAGAACAATCAGATGCCTTGTTGAATTCTCATAAATCAGATACAGCATAAGGTACCAAGGACTAAATTTAGCACACAAATAAAAAATGCTTCTAGTTACACTTATTGGATTAAGACATTTTGTTTTCTATGCTGTCTCCAAAAACTCTATACCAAGACTGCAAAATACCTGTAAAAGATCATTTCAATAAACAACTCAAGGACAAAGAAAAGAGAGAGGAAATGACAGGGAGATGAGTAATGTTAAGTTCACAGATAAAGGATGACTGACTGGGCCAAGCGAAATAAAATGAAATCCAAGCCTGCAGAGCAGAAAGGTACCAAAATCGTGCCCATTTGATCCACAAAAGCCAAAAGGCTGAAAAAAAAAAAAAAAAAACAAAACAGGGAGCACCAGGCTCCTCCTCAGCTCCCACTCAGGAGAGACAGAGCTGGAGAAGCTGTGGGTGCAGAGACTCCAGGCACAGCAGAGGGCACAGTGCAGTCCCAGTAAGAACAAGAGGATTCATTTACAACGTGCATAGAGAACCCTGAGGCCTCAGACCCAAGCCCCATGCTTGGCTTCCTAGCTAGTACACTCACATACACCTGAGCAGGAGGCCACGAGAAAGGAAAAACTGGAGGGTCCCAATGCAAAGCAGTGGAGGTGCTAACACTGGACTCTCCCCAGCGGGGGAAGCAGCAAGGGCACAGCCTGATTTATCCTATAATGAAGTCTACACATCAGTCACACACACACACACACACGCAGCTTCCACATGGAGCAAAGCAGTGTATTGCTTTACTTGCAAACATCAGTCAACGAAGATGAGGAAACCTCTGTTATGAGAGGGGAGGGAAGGAGAGAGGGGTATTGGGCAGGAAGCAAAGTGTGGTTGTCTTCCTGGAATTGTACCTATGGAGAACAGACTTCATTTTCAAACCTGAATTCAAATCACAAAACCACATTTGTTTAAGTGACTGACATTGCAAATTGAAAACACTTAAGCTCTTGGTTAAATCAAATTATGTAACTTAATTGGCATACGTTCAAGGACAGAATCCTGTAAGCTTCCTAGTCAGAGATTCTTGGAGCACCGTATTCCTCTCCCAAAGGTACCTGCTTCTCAAGTTAGATTAGCCCTCACTGGCTACCAGCATAGGATGCAGACAGAGAGAACAGACAGCTGTCAGAGACGTGTGTCATCAAGTCTTGGAAAACTTCCAGGAGGTCTAACAGTCCACCAGACAAAAAAGGAGATTGGTGAGAATGATAACCACAGCTGACATATGAACTTTACTATTCCTCCTTTTTTATAACCTGTTCTTTTTTATTCTTTATATTTATAGTGAGACAGAAAGAGACCTTCTATCCACTGGCTCACTGCCCAAATACCCACAATAGCCAGGGCTGGGCCAAGCCAACATTGGGAGCGCAGAGTTCTGTCCAGGTCTCCCAGGTAGCTGGCAGGGACCCAAATCCTTGAGTCGTAACCTGCTGCCTCCCAGATGCACACCAGCAGAAAGCTGGAGAGGAGCTGACTCTGATACAGAACGCAGACAACTCAAGCAGCATCGTAGCTGCCACACCAAACACGTGCCCTAAACTTGATCATTTCTTTGGCTGAAATTAAGACCAGAAAACTCAAATAGGAGAAGGCATTTTGGCTAGCACGATGCTCGCACCCCACTTTGGGGTACCCTACAGCTGCCTCTAGCTCCCTGCTCCAGTATCCTGTAATACAGAGCATGGCAGGCAGTGGTGATAGCTCAAGTAGTTGAGTCTCTGCCAACCCACATGAGCAGACTGAACTGATACAAATGGTTGTGGTACAGATTTTTGTAGAAGGGAGGCGATAAATATTCCAAGTAAAATGGAAATGACAAAGTTGACTTCTGGTTTTCACAAATAAAAAAGAGATAGGGGGCCGGCGCTGTGGCTCACTTGGCAACTCCTCCACCTGCAGTGCAGGCATCCCATATGGGTGCCAGGTTCTAGTACCGGTTGCTCCTCTTCCAGTCCAGCTCTCTGCTGTGGCCCGGGAGGGCAGTGGAGGATGGCCCAAGTGCTTGGGCCCCTGCACCTGCATAGAAGACCAGGAGGAGGCACCTGGCTCCTGGCTTCAGACTGGCGCAGTGCGCCGGCCGTGGCAGCTATTTGGGGGGGTGAACCAACGCAAGGAAGACCTTTATCTCTGTCTCTCTCTCTCTAACTCTGCGTAATTAAAAAATAAATAAATAAAATAAAAAAGAGATAGTTAATAATAACAACTATATAAATCCTCTAGGCGATACACGTAAATAGTTTCATTATTCCTTGGAGGAAATGGCTTGGACAGATTCAGTAACATACCGAGGGTTACAAACCTGGTCATTCTAATACCACTGGTCTCTCTCTAAAGTCAGTGCTCTGCCCACTGTGAGAACTACCTTCAAATAGCATCATTCACTACAAGTCATTCAAAAGGTTCAGAAATCATCTCACTTAGATTTTAGACTCCTTATCCAGCAATGCAGAAATTGAAACAGCCCAGGTTCCACCTGGCTCCCTGTATGACTAATAAGTACAGACAGTCCCTGACTATCTGAATAGACCTATAACTATAAAAGATATTGTAATCAAAAACTAACTATAAAAAAAATCAGAGGACAGGATGGCTTCACTGGTAAACTCTATCTAATATTTAAAGAAGAATTAACATCAATCCTTCATCAACTCTCCAAAAATTTAGAAGAAGAGAAAATACTTCTCGACTCATTTTAAAAGTCCAGTATACCCTGGTATATATCAGTATACCCTGATACCAAAAGCCAAGATATTGCGATAAAGTACAACTACAAACCAATGTCCCTCACTAATGCATATGAAAAATTCCTCAACAAATCCAGGAACATATAAGTAAAATTATATACATCATAACAGAGATTTGTGCCAGGAATACAAGGCTGGCTGAATGTATAAAATCAATCAACGTGATACAGCTTATTTATAGAATAAAGAGGAATAAAGCAGTTAAGACGCGGCCTGGGATGCTCACACCCTGTCCCGGAGTGCCTGGCTCTGCCTCCAATTCCAGTTTCCTGAAAATGTGTACCTTGGGAAGCGGCAGACAATGGCTCAACTAATTGGGGTCCCAGTCACCCACGTGGGAGACCTGACTTAAATTCCTGGCTCCTGACTTCATCCTGGCATAGCCCCAGCTGTTGCACACAGCTGTTGAGTGAAAAAGCAAATCGGAGTGCTCTCTAACTCTGTCTCACTCTCTCTACCCTTCAAATAAATAAAATATAGAATAAAGATCACTGTGGTGGAATGAGAAGGCCATACCAAGATGGCCACAGGCAACAGAAACTGCCTGGCAGCAGGCTGTGATTGGATGGCTTCGGAAACCACATGACAATGGAGCCTGACTGGCAGCAGGCTGTGATTGGATGGCTTCAGAAACTGCCTGGCAACAGGTTGTGATTGGTTAGGGCATAGACCGCCCCTTGACCGGATTGGCTGCCTTGGCTATATAAGCTGTTGTAGCAACTGAAATAAATGAGTCTGCAGGCTGCTTGCCTCTGGCCTGCTTTCACCCGACTCCCGGGGTCTGTGTGGTGACTCCACGCCTCTTGCCCCTACCACGCTCCTCCTCTCAGAATGAATCCACCTCAACAGTTCGCAGGCTTAACAGATGCATAAAAAGCACCTAACAAAATCCAACATTCCTTCATGATTAAAAAACAAACACCTAACAAACTAGAAACTGATGGTATGAGATTGTCTTGTACAGTTGTGCATTAGGTACAGAGCACACCATTCACCTTGAGAACCAAAAGCAACAAGTGACTGAGACAGGACTGGCTATGGAAGACACATCTCCTCACTCCAGTCTGACAATTGACTCCTTGCTTGTTTACTCCTACCTCAAAGCTACTAATGGGATCAAGTGCAATCATGTGAGGGCTAAGAACCTTAGAAGTTAACATTAAAAAAAAAAAAAAAAAAAAAAAAAAAAAAAAAAAAAAAAACCTCTTCCCTCTTCTCATTTGGATATATAGTGAACAGACAATCCTTCATTCATTACATTTCTTGACACCTTTGTAAAAAAAAAAAAAATCAAGTGATAATTTAATTGTGTGTTTATTTCTAGACAATCTGCTCCGGTTTTTTTTTTTTTTTTTTTTTTTTTTTTGGTCTCCACAGTACCATACTAATTTGACTCTATCATACTTATAGTTTAAAATCAGGAAGTATCATGCCCCTAACTTTGTTCTTTTTACTTAAGGTTGCTTTGGCTATTTGGGTTTTTCTGAGATTCTGTGTGAATTTTAGGATTTTTTTTTCCTGTGTCTATGAAAAATGCCACTGGAATTTTGATGGAAATTGCACAGAATCTATAGATCACTTTGGGTAATACTGACATTTTAACAATGTTAATTCTGATCCAGTATTTGCACATATTTGTGTCTTCAATTTCTTTCATCAATGTCCTTTTGGCTTTCAATGTATAGATCCTTCACCTCCTTAGTCAAATATATTTCTAAATATTTTACTTTTGGATGCTATTATAAATGAGGTTGATTTCTTTTTTTCAGATAGTCTGTTGTTAGTGTATAGAATGTTAACTAATTTTTATAATGATATTGTGTTCTATAACTTTAATGAATTAATTATTTCTAATGAGTTTTTTTTGTGGAATCTTTAGGATTTTCTACATATAAGATCATGTCACCTGTAAACAAACACAATTTCATTTCTCTTCTGATTTGGGTGCATTTTTCCCTTGTCTACATGGCAGGGACTTCCAGTACTATGCTGGATGTGGGTGGTTAAACCAAACATCCTGATCTTGTTCCCGATCACCCAGGAAAAGCCTGCTTGCCACTCAGTATGATGTCAGCTGTGGGCTTGTCATACAGGGTGCATTCCTCCTATACTCAACTTGGTTGAGATTGCATCATGAAAAGATGTTGAACTTTGTCCAATGTTTGTCTGCATCTATTGAGAAAACAATATGGTTTTTATTCTTCATTCTCCTAATGTGGTCTATCAGATTTACTGACATATATTATTGAATCATCCTTACATCCCAGGGATAAATCTCCTTGACACACTTGATCATGGTGCATATTCTTTAATTTGCTTTTGAATTAATTTTTCTAATATTCTGTTGAGAATTTTTGTGTTTGCACTTATTAGGGTTATTGACCTGGAATTTTCCTTTCTTTAAAAAATCCATTTTCATTTTACTTGAAAAGTGGAGAAAGAAACAGAAAGACAGAGAGATTCCATCCGCTGTTTCACTTCCCAAATGCATGCAATAGCCAGAGTTGAGCCAGACCAAAGCCAGGAGTTCCAAACCCCATCTAGGTCTCGCAGATGAATGGCAGGGACATAAGTACTTGAGCCATCACCAGCTGCCTGGCAGGATGTGCATTAGCAGGAAGCTGGTTAAGAAGCAGGGCCAGGACGTGAACCAGGCACTGCAACCCAGGATGCAGGCGTCCCAAGTGCAGTCCTCATTGCGTGCCACATGCCTGCCCCTTGGGAACTGTCTTTTCCTTCAGTGTCCTCATCTTGCTTGGGTACCAGAGTAGCATTGGCCGTGTAAAGTGAGTTTTGAAGTGTTCCCTCGCCTTCAGCTTTTTGGAAGAATTTGAGAAAGAACGCATTAATTCTTTAATGCCAGCAGAATCCACCCATGAAGCCAACTGGTCTTTGGCTTGTCAGAAGACTTTTGATTACTGATGCAATCTCCTTATTCATTAGTGGATTGGTCTGTTCAGATTTTCTTTTTCTTTATGACCCAGTCTTGGCAAGCTGTATGTTTCAAATAACTTATTCATCTTTTTCTATCCAATTTGTTAGCACATAATTGTTAACATTAATATTTTACGACTCTCCTAATTCAATGGTATCAGTTGTTAACATCTCTTATTAAGATTATTGCCTCTCTCTCTCTCTCTCTCTGACACACACACACACACACACACTCATTGTGTCTCTGATTTGTATAATGAAAGAACTAACGTGTGGGGACAACATTTGGTTGTCACAAGTGGGGGTGTGCTACTGGCACCGGGTGGGTAGGTGCCAATGCACAGCACAGGACAATCCCCAATGGCACAGAACTTCCCAGTCCACAATGTCAACAGCGTAAAGCTTGAGAAACTCTGCTCTAAGCAGAAGGCTGTACAAGCATCTGGAACTCTTCTCGGCACCACCCCTCACTCCCAGAGACGCCCAGAGTACAGAGGGGCAGTGTCACTGCCTTCGCTGTGTGGTGATCACTGCATACATCCTAGGGTCTGAAATCAATCAAAAGCACTCTCACCCTCTGTCTCCCATACACCCACACACAGTCACACACGAGCATCATCCATTATTGACAAATAAATGACATTCATTATTGGTAAGTAAATGACCTGGCTTATAAATCTTGGTGTTAATTGTTCTGGTGTTATCTTCAATAATTGTCTTAGAAAAAGAAACCAAAAGCCTAGAGCCCATAGCGTTACAGCTCAGCTTATTTCCCCATCATCTTGACATCAGAGAGGCCCACAGTCCTCCACTTTTGTTTCCCAATCCTCTGAACTCAGTGGAAGCCCTGTGTGAAGCTCCTGCTGCTGCTGGGGCTTTTTCTCTGTCTGATTCTCATCCTTCCGGGTGTTTTAATGTTCATCCCCTCCATGGGAGATCACTAATAAGCGTATGATAAAAATGCACTGCCCTTAAGCCTGCTGAGAATCCCCCTTCCGTTCTGACAGGGTAGTGATGCTCTCGGCTCCCTGCACGGTCCTACAGCCTGGTACATTTCTTCTGTCTGCAATAAAAACACTTCTGTTTAAGAGCTGATGGTTGACTACTTTGGAACTAGACCGCATCATTACAATAGAGAACAAAATACGGTGAAAAAACATAACCCAAAACCTCACTACTGCACACTTCACCAAGTCCCAACTGGTAATCAAACACAGTACCGTGAAGTTTACTGTTGCATGTGTTCACAAAGCAAAGGGATTAAAGCAAAAAGTAGCCTTGAAACAAACACTGTTGACCTTCCACAGAGAGCAAGTGATTATCAAGGACTTCCCCAGAAGTATCAATTCGTGTGTCAACATCACAATTACAGCCTAGGCAAATAACAGCTGCAGAGCCTGGGTGTCAAGTAAGCAAACCCCAGAGGGCTCTCCTAGTCTCGAAGGGTGACCCAGAGCCCCCAGGAAAGTCCTATTCCTTTATACCGTCACTTTCAGAACAGAGCCCGGCACGGCTGGACATAAAATGACCAAGTGAGGAACCCATGTGCTGTAGTAATGGTTACCTGAAGAATGGCCTGGCCCACAGGGGAGGCAGGAGGGCAGGGGCCAGAGAATGCTTGATGGATATCGTCAGAGGCAGCTCCCCAAGCCAGTGATCCACTGCTGCTGTTCCTGGGCACCAGGGGACATGGATACCACCAGGGCTTCCTGGAGGAGCTTGCAGCTCCTTCCAGCCCAGTTCCCCCCACCACACGCTCAGGCTCCCTTGCTCCTCCTGCTCCGTGTTTCCACACCAGCCCTCCTAGGACATGCATTCATCCAGTGCAGTGTCCTGCTCCAAGACAGGAGACTCAGGACACGCGCTCCTGACCTCTCTCTCAGTACCTACAGGAACATCCGTGATCACTGTTGAGGACCTACAAGTTAGGAACTTGTAAGGATATTTGAGGGACCATGAACTGAAAATTCTCTGGCTTTGGTAGTTGCTAATCCTCTCCTATCGGCACTTCTCGAATCAAAAGGGCCAGTTTTTCTTTCTCTCAATCAATGCTGCACTTTTCCAAGCCTCCTAGCTGTCTCCTCAGTGGAACATCATCCCCTCGGTGCTGCAGAACAAACTCTCCTGTGACTTGGATCATCTGGAGTTGCAGAAAAACCTGAGGACAGGCCAGCGCCACGGCTCACTAGGCTAATCCTCCGCCTATGGCACCAGCACCCTGGGTTCTAGTCCTGGTTGGGGCACCGGATTCTGTCCCGGTTGCTCCTCTTCCAGTCCAGCTCTCTGCTATGGCCTGGGAAGGCAGTGGAGGATGGCCCAAGTGCTTGGGCCCTGCACCTGCATGGGAGACCAGGAGGAAGCACCTGGCTCCTGGCTTTGGATCAGCATGGCGCGCTGGCCACAGCACGCCAGCCGTAGCGGCCATTTGGAGGGTGAACCAATGGAAGGAAGACCTTTCTCTCAGTCTCTCAGTCTCTCTCTCTCACTCTGGCTATCAAAAAAAAAGAAAGAAAGAAAGAGAGAAAGAGAGAAAGAAAGAAAGAAAGAAAGAAAGAAAGAGAGAGAGAGAGAGAGAGAGAGAGAGAGAGAGAGAGAGAGAGAAAGAAAGAAAGAAAGAAAGAAAGAAAGAAAGAAAGAAAGAAAGAAGAAAAATCTGAGGACAAGCAACTGCCAACAACAGGAAATCTTCAGTGTAGTCTCCCAAGAAATGTCCACTAGCAAACTTAACATTCCACTAATATTAATTCCACCAACTAATGTCCACTGACAAACAAAAATGTTCCACTAACCAACTTAAATGACTAAGCGATGACTTTAAAATTCACATTTAAAAACAATTGGATGTATTTACAATGCTCACACATTTGTCTTCAAGAATAAGTGTCCAGTAGTCAAAATACCAATGATTTTGAAGGATGGGAAATTAATGCTATGGATTTCTGCTACATCTGTTTCATTTCACCCTTCCGTATCTACCCATCACCTGAAGACAGAGCTCAGGAGAGTTCTTCAGTAGGTCAGCCTTCTTCCTTACGTGTGTCACCCACAAACTCCTAGTGGTGCTGTACGACTCCACAAGAACAGTCATCAGAACTTCCTTACGGGGCAAGGCAAGACCTCCTTTCTGAAGGAGCAGCCGTGAGGAAGCATCGAGAAGCAAAACTATACCTTAATTCCCTTTGTAAAATGAGTATAACCTAATAAGGAGAGGTACTTTGTGTTTCATTTTCATTTTATCTAAAAGGGAGACAGATTAAATAGAGAAAGACAAAGAGAGACCTTCCACCTGCTGGTTCACTTCCTAAATGCCCATAAGAGATAGAGCTCAGCCAGGCTGAAGCCAGGAAACAAGAATTCAATCTGGGTTTCCAACGTGGGTAGCAAGGACTCAAGTACTGGAGCCATCACCTGCTGCCTCCCAGCATATGTGGAGGCAGGAAGCGGGGTTGGAAGCAGAGTAGCCAGGCTTTGAACCAGGCACTCCAACATGAGACACAGATGTCCCAAATGGTTATCTTAACTGTTGTGCCAAATGCCCAACCCCTATACTTCTTATTTTGGCAACTGCTTAAAGTCTAAGGCTCTTGATCTCTCCAACCCAAATTAAAAATTACGTTTTTAAGCTTAGGTAGATACTGTAAGGTCATTCAAGGACATGTTAGGTAGCCATTAAAAATAGCATTTGTGGGGCTGGCATGTAGTCTAACAGGTAAAGCTACTGCCTACAACACTGGTATCCCTTATGGGAGCCAGTTCATGTCTCACTTGCTCCACTTTTTTTTTTTATTTTGACAGATAGAGTTATAGACAGTGAGAGAAAGAGACAGAGAGAGAGGTCTTTCTTCCGTTGGTTCACTCCCCAGATGGCCACTATGGCTGGCACTGCGCTGATCTTAAGCCAGGAGCCAGGTGCTTCTTCCTGGTCTCCCATGCAGGTGCAGGGCCCAAGCACTTGGGCCATCCTCCACTGCCTTCCCCGACCACAGCAGAGAGCTGGACTGGAAGAGGAACAACCGAGACTAGAACCCAGTGCCCATGTGGGATGCCAGCATCGCAGATAGAGGATTAACCAAGTGAGCCATGACGCCGGCCTCAGTTGCTCCAGTTTCAATCCAGCTCTGTGTTAAGGCCTTGGGAAAGGCAGCATAAGATGGCCCAGGTGTTTGGGTCCCTCCTACCCATACAGGAGACTGGATAAAGCTTCTGGCTTAGGGCTGGCTTGGCCCTGCCTGTTGTCTGTCTCTCTCTCTCTCTCTCTTTTTCTCTGTATGTGTGTATCTATGTGTGTAACTCTTAAATACTTTTTAAAAAATAAGAAACATTTGCAGTGAGCATTTGCAATGCTATGAGAAAACATTTAAGTGACGCTAAGTGGGAAGTGAGGATACAACATTCTATGCACTGACTCCAACACTGCAGAGATACCTATCTGCAGAGCTGAGCGGATTTGCACCCTATAGTCCCGGAAGGCTGCTCATTTGTTCTCTACTCCCAAACAGGAGAAATGGTAAAGCAGAGGGGACACATGGCTCCTATCCCTAACAGGGACCACCCCGACCTCCGTGGGTGACACCTCCCTGGGCTCCAGCCGCTCTCCAAGCTCTCAGAGCACCCACTAGATCTGGTGTCTCAACAGCACCAGAAGACCAGGGTGGGTCTGCGTAGCAGCCAGGAGCAGCTCCTGTGTGTTGGCTGCAGTCTGCATCAAGCCCAGGTTTGCTCCCAACACTAAGAACAACTCGAGGGCTCAGGAACATCCTTGAGGGAACACAAGGGAGTGTGGTCCTGCACAGGAATTACAGAGGCAGCAAACTCGCCTGTGACTTTCCTCCGTGCACCTCTACGGGAGACACATGTGGAGAATTTAGACAAAAGAACACATGAATTCCCAGCAACAGAGCAGATGTGCACAGGGTCACTAGGAGGAGGAGGCTGGGCAGTTGGTTAGTACCGCTTCTCATTCCAGCTTCCTGCCAATGCTCATTGAAGCAGACAGCAGTGAAGGCTCAAGGCTCAAGTAGAGAGCTCCCTACTCACAGTGGAGACACGGACTGAGTTCCTAGCTCCTGACCGTTGTGGTCACTTGGGGAATGAACCCACAGATAAGCACTCATCCCCTGTCTGCTTTCCCCCTCTCGCTTCTCTCTGATTAATAATCAATTAATTTTGACAGATCACAGAGAACTACTCCAGAAGCAGTGTCATCCAGAAAGGGAGGTTACAGAAAAATCATCAACTGAAGTGCTTACTGACAGCAAGGAAACACTAGGGCCAGGTAGTAGAAGGTAGTTCTAAGTATCAGCCGTGACTATACCAACAGTTACAGAAGCCATAATGCTATCTGTTGCAAGTACATGGGCTTCAAACAGTCCACATAAAACCCTAATCAACAGATAACATGAATTTTCCATGAACGTTCCAAAGCCCCTTGCATTTCCTCCTTATTTTGTCATGGATGTGTGTGTGTGTGTGCATAGCAAATTACTTTGCTTTCTTATCTCTCTTATCCCCTTGTCATGTAACCTAAGATATACTGCCTTCACAGCCTAGTGTTTTAAGCACTGTCAACTCCAGATTGTGGAATTGAGGGTACGTCGCATCAAGAAGAGTAAACATCACCCAAAGCCTTTGCACCTTCTCCTAGAAAAAAGAGCTGATGGGAGGCCCGGCACTGTGGCATCGTGGGTGAAGTCACCACCTGTGGTACCAGCATCCCATGTGGGTGCCAGTTCTAGTCCAAGCTATTCCATTTCCAATCTAGCTCCTGCTGATGCATCTGGGAAAGCGGCAGAGGATGGCCCACAACCTTAGGCCCCTGCACACATATGGGAGACATAGATGGGGCTCCTGGCTTCAACCTGGTCCAGCTCCAGCCATTGTAGCCATTTGAGGGTAGACCAGTGGATGGAAGATCTCTGTCTTTCTCTGTAACTTTGATTTCCAAATAAAATAAATAAATCTTTAAAAAAAGGGTTAGTTAGGTGTAAGTATGACCTTGTTTCTATCTTTATTTGAAATCAAGATGATTAAAGGTGCCAACTACGTGAGCAGTAGCCTTGTGATGGACGATTTTATATATGAACCCAGAGAATATTTTTCATGAGACTAATATTTAACTCGGTGAACCTTCAGTAAAAAAACCACTGCCTTCCATAATGTAAGGGGACCTCATCCAGTCCACTGAAGACCTGCTGAGACCAAAACAACAATGTTACTGAGCAACAGGCAGACATCAACTTCATCAGCACCAGCAGCGCTGGGTCCCAGGCTCCCGGCCCACCCTGTAGACTGTGCACACGCAAGTGTGTAACCCAAATCCTCCTAATAAATCTTTCAATCTATAGACAGACTGATGTACAGTCTATATCTATATCTATACATATCTATCCCACTATTTCTGTTACCCTGGGCAAGCGCTCATCTTGAGGGAAATAGAGGAAAGGGTTCAAGAGCTGACAGGGGCGTTCAGCAATAGAGGGCAGCACGTGGACAAGTCTGGTGGAGGAGTTTTGTATTATTGTGGGGGAGTGGCAGCTCCAACAGCCACAAAGCAGCAGTGAGGGACAGGAAGGACATCTCCACCACTGCTGGCCCAGGGTCGGCTGGGGTGTGGGACAGACACAGCGTGAGATGGAAGGAGGGAAGAGGTGCATCAGGGAAGATGATGCTACAGGGGACAGTGCTATTGGCTCACGCAGCACGTACAGAGTCAGGTAGGGGAGACCACGTCAGACAGAGTGTAGAGGGGGAGTGAATATCTCATCCAAGTGACGAGAGCGGCCCTGGAGACCTAGGGTTCTTATGGGGCTGATGAACACAGGCTTCAGGAACCAAGCTCTTGATGGTACCGTGGCAGAGGGTGCTTGTAAGCTGTGCTGGCTGGGGATGGAACAGGAAGAACAACAATTTCTCTAGAGTGGGCAGAACTCTGGGGAGAGTCCCCCAACTTAATTCCTGCTAAGCACCCCAGGAACTCTTTCGGCTTCTGTGCTAGCTATAGTGATGTTGTCATTTTCAATGTTCCCAAATCAAACTTTCCAAAATAACCACACTCTTGAATTTTCCAGGACACCTCTAGATAGCACAGAACCAACAGTTGATCTGCAGGCATTCCCGTAACTGCGGGAAGGTCGTCTCATTTTGCTCTTGGGCCTTTCAACCTGTTTGTTCTGTCTCAGGTGACTGCTCAACGTTCAGTATGGATTTGCTTTTGAGAGTTTCTGTGTCACAGTCACGCTGTTCTCAAGGCTGACTGGCAAAGGTCTGGCTTATTCAGAGAGTCTGGGCTTAGGAGAAAGTAGATGATCAGTCCTTCAAGTCTCTGGGCATTACCTGGGCATTGATGGTATTTATTTGTAGAGCCACTGACTGATTTGAGAGCAGACTATTAAAGTAATTCTTGCAAAAATTTCACCAAGATCTATGAGTGCTGTAACTAAAACAGTGTCAGTACCCTGTGCCAAATCAGGTCATCTAAAACATCCACAGAAGTGCCTACAACTCAATGGCTTTTAAACTCAGAGGTCCATTTGGTTCAAAAATACAAAGAAAATAAACCAAACTATGGCCCTGGATACAGAAACATAGATCTCAATTATAAAAATGAGAAAGGTATATCAAGAGCTCCCAAATTAGGGGATTTGTTTTTTCAAATATGAAATAAAAAGCCAAGTTCTAACCAGCTTCCACTACCTTTCAGGCCACCCATCCCAAGGGCAAACATCAAGCCATCAGCCAATGCCAACAGCAAAGCATCCTGACAGCACCTCATTCAGGCCCGGAGAGGAGACAGAGCGACACTGCCACACCAGCTACAGCCTCCATTAACAACCACCAGAGTTTATTTCGTCAACAGTTTCTCTGAATCACTTCATTGTCCTCAACAACGGAGGCTTGGTTTTACTGTCATGGTCGCCATATGAAAAAGAGATGTGAAGCTTAATGGACTCTTACACTTGGGAGACTACACACAGGAGTTTTCTGCTGTAGCCAGTCTACTTAGGGGCTGTAAGGAAGCCAGTCTTCAGGACAGCCTGGAGCAAGAGAAGATGCCGTGGCCAGTCCAAGCAGCGGAGCTAGCTTTTCTTCCTCTGGGGTTATACACAACCCCACAGAGCCAATGACTGGCAAAGTGTTTGCAACAAATCGGGGTCAGGAAAGCTGCAGGAGAAGCACCAGAAAAGCTCCTTGGGTGCTGGAGCAGAGTCCTGAGCTTTTCTACAGACAATGATCCTCCTGCTGAGAAACAGCTCGTGTTTGCCACCAAGCCCTGTGCTGCACACCTGACTATGGGCTAGCAAGTGACCATGGGGACAGAAGGACCTGCCTTTCTTCAGAAGCTGGGTGTGCACTGTACACATGCACTGTCAAGTGCAGATGATACCCAAGAAATAGACTCAAACCACTGTAGAAGCAATCAGTTGCATCGGCAGGTGATTCAGACTCCTATGCCACCTGAGCCTGTTGGGGTCTCTCTTCCCTCAATTCTGTGTCCTCACTGGAAGTCCCTTTGGATCAACCAACACAACAGGACTGGAAATCCAAAGACAAGGTGGTCTGCCTAAGAGGTCTAGCAATGGACTTTTCAGAAGGGGGTACAGTGTGATGATATTTGAATACCTGTGTGGGAAGTCAAGCCCACCTTCTGCAGATGAAGCTCTCAATGATCAGATGGACAAGATGACCCTGTGGAAATCAGGCAGTGTCCTCCCCAGGGCTTACTCAATCAGCTCTTGTACAAAATTTGTGACAGAGCACAGCCAAGGGCACGGCCCCATGGGCCAAACTAGACAACCAGGCTTGGGTACAAATGGGAAGCCATTGGGAGGCGGGGGAGGTGAACCCATGGATGGAATTCTGTATTACCACCTCACTCTATAAAATTATTCTGAAACAAAATGTTTTAAAACAATCAAAACACTTCTGATATGAGCTTTTTCTATGCTTTGTTTTGTTTTCTCAGTGACCCAAGGCCTGTGTGCGAAAAAAAAAAGTTCCTAGCAGCAGAAGCTGAAATAAATGTTTGAACTAACCAGAGTGCATATTTTCAAAAGGAAAACAGTTTTCAAATATAAAAGCTTACAGTAAAGTACTGTGCTCAGCTATACTTTTCAAAGTGGGGTTATATTCAAACATACATTATAAGCAATAACATTATAAAGAGATTTGATTCCAGATAACAACCTATTAGGCAGATAACAAAGAGCACTGTCAAATTGCTTTAGGCAACTCAAGAGTAATCTCCAATTCAGTACCCAGGCAGGAGGGAAATTGTTTAATGATCTTTAACATTAGCCCAATCCACTGCGGGTTTCACAAATCCTGCTATACCTTAGTAACACATCTCCCATCAGCAGGAGGTTCAGGGACACAAACTTCAATTAAAGTTTGCTACTTCAAGATTAATCAAAGGTGTGTTATAGACCTCTATGGCTAAGACTACAAAACTCTTAAACATAATATAACCAAAACAACTGTGGCTTTATTTTAAGTAAGGTGGTTCAGACATGGTTCAGGAATGTGCAACTCCCACAGACTGCGGGAAGGTCATTGTTGTACTGAACAGTAATGACCTTAGATAATACTTCAAATCAGATAAAAACTAAGGGCAAATTTTCTTCACCTTGTTTTTGAAAATCTAAAGTATAATCCCAAAAGTATAAAACAGTAATGTAGCCAAAGGAATGTGCTAGAATCTTTGCCTGTTGATTCTAAACCCAACACACACACTGGTGGGGTGCCCACTGCCAAACAGAGCTGTGTCCAACAAAGAACCCAGGAGTAAGGCATGCAGCTGGGACTCTGAACTTTTTCAGACATGGAGAGAATCAGTCCCCAATACTATCTCCATCTGGCCCAGCCCAGCCCCTGTCCTATCCCAGCCTATCCCCAGGCACTCACCGGAAGCCAACACTGGCTCTCTGTCCCTCTCATTCTTTTGAGTTTATGTAGAGTTTTTAAGGATTTTTTCAGAATTCCCTCCAAAATTCCCAACTGGTGAAAAACCCGAAGGACCCTTACTCCGGTGTTTGGTATGCTTTGTGACAAGTGTGGCTAAGAGCTAACTGCACATCTTTTGCTTCTGTACACATTAGCTTTGCTTGCTAATGCCTAAGGATAAATCTTGTAACATTTAAAAACTGAGTTTTGAAAAGCCGCGCATGGGAACAAGTGCCAGATGTCCCTTCCCCCAAGATTCGCTAACACACTCTAAGTTTCCAGTTCCCGAGAGTTTTTGTTCTCCGAATGTTTTGGTTTCCCCCAGAAAAGAAACTAATTGTAACTCCCGCTCTGGGCAGCCTCTCCCCATCTAAAGGACCCAATGAGTACTCGTGGCAACCTTTAAACTAGCCAGTCAAGCTGAAGCCCACGAAATATGTTAATATTGTGGTTTTTGCCTTTAAAAGTTGCTTGTAACTGCGGCTCCGGGCTTCTCTTCGCCTCAAGCGACAGGTAGCCTGTTTGTGCAAACGCCTAATAAAAATCCTCTTGCTTTTTCATCTACCGGTCTGGAGTTTGGGTCTTTGGGCGACCACCCAAGCGCACTGGATTCCCAAACTTGGGGTCCTTCACTGGGAAAACTAGAGAGATAAGATAAGCTATAAAAGAAAATAACTCACTATGACAATATCAAACACAGTTACTACTAAACACATTGGTTCACTTTGGCGTCATCTCTGTGTTGTTACTGTCCTGTGACACACATGCCTTTTCACTGAACTCTCAAGCCTATCTTCTGCATAAGGATGGTCCCTATTAAGTGTCATTCACACCTGCTGCATTGTGTTTTATCAGGTGGATCAATCTACTGAACCACCTCCTTCATCTGGGTCAAGTCCAATTTCTGCTGTGCGACAGCGTACGGTGATAAACACCTCTTCACCAAGGGCTTTTCACATTAAGGATGTTCCCCCTCCGGCTGGAATCCCAGAGATAAAATGACTGGGGCTTAAGAATATGAAGGCTCCTGAGATACACACTCAGGCATCTGTCTGAAACCAGCCAAGAAACAACAAAGCCACCTGCATGGCAAAACTGACACAGACAACACCACTCCCGCTGCCGAGTGCCCCTTTGTGCAGGCTCGCTGGGTGCATTGCTTTACTATAAAATTAATTCTTTGCTTCTACACTCCTCCCTGGTTTTAAAGACTTTTTAAACCCTATTTTGCTGTTGCTAGCTTTTCAGCTAGTCCTTGCTTGAGAAATGAGTGTTACGTGCTCCAAATTCTCCTCACTACGAATTGCTGGTATTTTCTTAAAATTCTTCATCCTTATTGGATTTATCTAATGTAAGGACTGAGGGCCTGTCCCCCCAAATCAAAAGCTTATTTCTGAGACTCACTTCATTATAAAGAATCCAGAAGAGGGGAGGGAAAAATAAAACATAAGACGTCAGCCTCAGAGCCTCTGAGGCAATTAGGGGAATTTCTCATGCATCTAACAGGGAGAATGGAAACACTGTCAGACACCCATCCATGAGAAAGGTAATTATTGGAGAAGTTCTTCCATGAACCTGAAGAAGAAACACTGGAGGAAAATTAATGGCAGGCGGTGATAAGACGTGTTGGGTTGTAACCCAGGATCCCTCCCTATTCAGGAAGGAGTCACTGAGACTACTTCCAAAAGCAAACAAATAGACCAGGGCCCTGGGCCCTTGATTAGAGAATGAGCATAGGCTGAGGGGTGGGTTCGTGGGGGGATCAGCAAGAGATCACACTCGTAGAACTACTTTATTTTCCTGCATCCTAACATCTCCCCCACTCCTAATTATACAGAAGTGAGAATCTTCCAAACCAAATTCTTGAAGTCCTTCTGCCCATCAGAGTGCCAGATGCTATGCAAATCAACTCTTCTTCCTCTTCTTCAATTCAGAGGCAAATACTTGATTTTAGGTTATCCTTTCCTCATATACCCCAGAGACTCAAAAACTTAGAAACCCTAACAATCCCACAAGCACTACCCAATATGGTGGCCAGTAAATTTGAAAACACAATAGACATGGCAGAGAAGAGAGTAACCGATTGACAAATAAAAACCTAATGCAGCACTAAGAATGGAAATAAAGCGAGAGAGGTTAAAGCTCACAGGTAACACATGAAGAAGGCACAAGGTCCACAGTCGCTCCCTTATTCATGGTTTCTCTGTCTGCAACTCCAGCTGCCTGCAGTTGGTCAAACATGATCTGAAAAGATTAATATTTATCCTCCAGGTCTTAGCTATTGTGGATTGAGCTGCAATAAACATTAAGGTGCAGACAGCTTTTTTGTTTGCCAATTTAATTTCCTTTGGGTAAATTCCAAGGAGTGGGATGGCTGGGTTGTATGGTAGGGTTATATTCAGGTTTCTGAGGAATAATCAACAGTAGACTGGATAAAGAATCATGGGACATGTTCTCTATAGAATACTATACAGCAGTAAAAAACAATGAAATCCAGTCATTTGCAATAAAATGAAGGAATCTGGAAAACATCATGCTGAGTGAAATAAGCCAGTCCCAAAGGGACAAATATCATATGTTCTCCCTGATCAGTGACAACTAACCAAGCACCAAAAAGGAAACCTGTTGAAGTGAAATGGACACTATGAGAAACGGTGACTTGATGAGCCCTTGCCCTGACTGTTGATGTACAATTTAATACTTTATCCCTTTTAGTATTTTATTTGTCCTACTTATTACTATTGGTTGAACTCTGTAATTAACACACAATTATTCTTAGGTGTTTAAATTTAATTGAAAAGTGATCTCTGTTAAAATAAGAGTGGGAATAAGAGAGGCAGGAGATGTACAATTTGGGACATGCTCAATCAAACTTGCCCCAAATGATGGAGTTAGAAACGTGCCAGGGGATTCCAATTCAATCCCATCAAGGTGGAATGTACCAGTGCCATCTCACTAGTCCAAGTGATCAATTTCAGTTCACAATTGATCACACTGATAGGTCTAAGAGTCAAAGAGATCACATAAACAAGACTAGTGTCTGCTAATACTAACTGATAGAATAAAAAAGGGAGAGAATAATCCAACATGGGAAGTGGGATTCACAGTAGACTCATAGAATGGCAGATGTCCTAAACAGCACTCTGGCCTCAGAATTAGCCCTTAAGGCATTCAGATCTGGCTGAAGAGCCCATGAGAGTATTGTAGGCATGGAAAGCCAAGACACCCTGGAAAAGAAAAAAAAAAAAAGAAGAAGAAGACCTAAATGAAAGATCTCTGTGAGTGAGATCCCAGTGGAAAGAACGGGGCCATCAAAGAAGAAGGTACCTTTCTCTGAAGGGAGGAGAGAACTTCCACTTTGACTATGACCTTTCACAAAGAGATGGTAGAAAATGAACAGTAAGATTCAAAGAAATTATGGCTGAGAGGGCCGGGGCTATAGTGGGTAAAGCTACCACCTGAAGCGCCGGCATTCCTTATGGGCACTGGTTCAAGTCCCAGCTGCTCCACTTCCAATCCAGCTCTCTGCTATGGCCTGGGAAAGCAGTAGAAGATGGCCCAAGTACTTAGGCCCCTGCACTCACATGGGAGACCTCGAGGGAACTCCTGGCTCCTGGCTTCGGATCAGCACAATTCCAGCCATTGCAGCCATATTGAGAGTGAACCATCAGATGGAAGACTTCTCTCTCTCTCTCTGTGCCTCTGCCTCTCTGCAACTCTGATTTTCAAATAAAAATTTTTTTAAAATATTTTTTCAATAAAATAAGGTTTAAAAAAATCAGTAAGGAAAATGGAATTTTGGAATAACACAATTAACTAGCTTAAGCTAACAGACAGAAGTCACTGCAACCAGTAATTCTCTGAAGAAAACTTGGAAAACTTGTGAAAAATAGCTACGTATCAGTCCATAAACAAGTGTCTACTAATTTCAAGGAACTGTTACAGAAAACAGTGTGAAGTCTCTTTAAAAAAAAAAAAATAGATCCACCATATGACCCAGCTATCCAACTTCTCAGATTATATCCCAAAGAAATTAAATCAGCATATGTTAGAGACACCTGTAATCTCAAGTCTGTGGACTTGAATCAGCCTAGATAGCCATCAGCTGATGAATGGATAAAGAAACTGTGATACACACACACACAAATGAAATACTAGTCAATCAAACAATGAAATTCTGACATTTGCAACAAAATGGATGGAACTGGAAATCACTATGCCACGTGAAACAAGCCAGACACAGAAATACAAACACGCATGTTTTCTCTGAAATGTGGAAGTTAATATATAGACAGAGTACAGACAATTTCAGGCCAGCGCTGTGGTGCAGTGGATTAACCCTGGCCTGAAGCGCCGGCATCCCCTATGAGCACCGGTTCTGGTCCCCGCTGTTCATCTTCCGATCCTGCGCTCTACTGTGGCCTTGGATGGCAGTAGAAGATGGCCCAAGTGCTTGGGCCCCTGCACCCACATGGGAGACCCGGAGGAAGCTCCTGGCTCCTCACTTCATTTCGGCGCAGCTCCACCGTTGTGGCCATCTGGGAAGTGAACCAGCGGGTGGAAGACCTCTCTCTCTGTCTCTACCTCTCTAACTCTTTCAAATAAATAAAATAAATCTTAAAAAAAATTTCAAAGAATTCGAATCAAGGAGACAGCACTCTCTGATCAGTGTGCATTAAAACAAAAACAACTGTTAAATTCTAGAAAGAGAACTGATAAGCCAGTCCTAAGTCAAAGAAGCAATCAGAGAAAAGTTTTTAAACTTAGATGTGAACAGTAACAAAAATACAACATATCAAAGTTTGTGGTACGCAAATATTGCTCAAGCAACACCTAAAGAGAAATTTATAGTCCTAAGCACACAGATGTCAAGTAAGTAATACTGCAAGTTAATAAGTTAACCATGTAAACTGGAGAGATTAAAAAAGGAATAAAGCCCAAACAGCAGAAGAAAGGAAATGATGACGATGATGAGAACAGAGACTGATAAATAGACAAGAACGATCCCATGGAGAAAAGAGGATCAGAGTTGCCCAGCAAGTCTGCAAAGAAGCTGTAGCGATTGTCTCTGGGCAGACTGATCATGAGGACAAGAGGGGAGGTGCTTGGTCAGGAGTAGGAAGTGCCCACAGCTCTGCAGTCTCCCTGTGTCCACAGTTACTCAGAAGCGACTGGAAGTTGCACTCTGCAGAAGCCTTGGCCTTCACCAAGGACACAGATCTTATCTCTAAGCCGCTGGCACGCACCTACACTTGGTCGTCTTCTCCTGGCAACCTTTCCAACACCTGCTGGAGTAATCAACTTAACCATCTCCCATATTTGCCAAACACCGCATTTGGTCTTTTGTTTCTCGTCCCTGTTGCATTTGGCCCATTTATAAAAGAGAAGTGGGCAATGTCAGCCTTGCTCCCATTCACCAGAAGCAGCAGCCTCAGGGCAGAGGAACTCAAGCAGCAAGAGGGTGGCCGTGCCAGCAGTGAGGGTAGCAGGTATCAGGGACCTGGGACCTGGGGGAGGAAGGACTCAGGCATGAGAGCTCGAGGGAAGCTGGGGGGGGGAAATCTCAATACCATCCATGTGCCAGGTGGCAAAGCCCAAAAGTCGACAGGGGCATTTCTGAAACACTTTGGAAAGGATCCAGTTAAAACCGCATCTCTGAGATTAGTCTCAAAAACTACGGTTATGTGTCATTCTAGCCAATTAAAATCCCTAATGAGTACAACAAAGCCACAGTTACATTAACAAACACAAACAAAAAAACCCAGTGCCTCATTAGGTTCTTCCAATTGTATCCACAAATCACATTGCCGCTGTTAAAAACTAATTAAAATAAAAATAAAGGGCTGGCACTGTGGCTCAGCAGGTTAAAGCCCTGATCTGCAGTGCCGGCATCCTATAGAGGTGCCGGTTCCAGTCCTGCCTGCTCCACTTCTGATCCAGCTCTCTGCTGTAGCCTGGGAAAGCAGTGGAAGATGGCTCAAGTGCTTGGGCGCCTGCACCCATGTGGGAGACCTGGAAGAAGCTCCTGGCTCCTGGCTTTGAGTGAGCCCAGAAGAGGACACTGTGGCCATTTAGGAAGTGAACCAGTGGATGGAAATCCCCCCCCGCCCCAGCCTCTGCCTCTCTGTTATTCTGCCCTTCAAATAAATAAATATGTCTTTTAAAAAAACTAAAAATAACAAAACAGTAACAACAGTGCCACCCCTAGTTTCTGAGGCTGGAGCCACATAGGTGAGTGACACAATGCTGGAGACACTGGTTTTTAAGAGGAAGTGAGGAAGCAGTTTGGGACTAGACGCATCACTTATACACAGATTGGACAGTCTTCAGAAAAAAATACAATGTAGAGAGCTTTGCATCCTTTTTCTTTTCCCCATTGAGTCCAGCAGAACCCCAGGTTTTAGGAGTCCATCCCCCAAAAAATGCCTCTGCACACTTTAAGGTAGTTATAGTCCACACCAAAAAAAAAAAAAGAAAAGATCCTTCCACTAGGACATAGTTATCTGAGCCATGAGGATTCAGAACCACATTACTCAAGGACTAAGGCAAATAGCCACACTGGATCCCAATGCCACAGGCACCTGCCCTTCCGTGAGCACCCTTACCTTGCATTCTCTTCCCGTGTATCTGCTCAGTGACATTAGCTTGGTGGCATAGGGCATGGATCTATGTGTGCCCCACGACACAGCGACATCTGTCTCACCAGTGACGTTACACTGGGAAACTCAGCCACAGAACATTGCACAGGGTGCTTTTCTTGCCCCAGCTGATGTTACACAAGTCCATACAGAAGATTTAACTCAATCGCCCCAAGAAAATAACGGTCGAGGAAAACACCATAACAATTTCTGGACGCCTTTGGGCACACAGTTCCACAGAGCATTATTTGCCCTCCTTGTGGAAATACGGGATTCACTCTGGGGGCGGGGGGCTGGGAGGACTCTGAAGGGGGTGAGGTTTCTCTGAGTAAAGAAAGCATCCAGGCATGACACAGTCAAGGCCACCTGCCCACAGTTTCCTCACTAATCCCTGCTGAGGTCATGCAGCTCTGGGCTGCTGTCCCGGATACATATGCTCGCTTGCAATGGGGTGGTAATGGCACAGTGCTACTTAGGAGTCACCCGATCAAAATCTTCCAGATTTTAAAAGACACAGTGACGAAAAGGAAAACTTGTCCAGTGGTGAAGCTGCGTCCTGGGACAGGCGAGGCAGGGGCACAGTTAGAGCAGCTTGCCTCCTCTTCCACTGCACCCTAATTACACGCACTACGAATAGCTTATCGCTTCAACTCTTGCCAGTTCTTCCAAGCTAGGTAAATATTTCTATGATATACATGGTTGACATGTAAATACAATTATTTATATGACCTAATTTCAAAATGAATACATCAAAGGCCTCTGAACTTTCTAAATAAACTTTAGAATATTTATACACACACATAATCACATATATACATAGTGTCTCTAACACCTTTGTTCTTCCTTCTGTAGCATTATTGTGTTAATGTGACAGATGCTACATATCTACCTTGCTAAAGGAGTTTAAATGAACATTGTCACTTGGGGAGCAATCTAGCATCAGGTGGTCAAGTTGAAAGTTTACATAGAAAAATGCATAGGAATGAAACAGACATGTTGTGATATGATTGATCCAGTTTTTACCTGTTGAATATTATGGTTAATTGTGAATTAAGCCTGTGACTACAGAGTGGATTAAAAGCATGTCTTTGCAAAAATTAAAGAAAAAAAAAGTGAGGAGGGAGAGGGATTGTCGGAGAAGTATGGTTATCTTCTTAGAGCTTTTCATATGAAATACGTGAAATCTGTTCTATTCATATTAATGAAAACTTTAAAAATGTAAAAAATTGAAAGGCAATGATACCAATAAATGGTGAATGAATTCTTAGAAAAAGAGATCTTACAGTTCCAACTCTATGCATATAACCCCCAAGAATTTCATCTGCATGTGCACAAATAGATTTCTTTTTTTTAAACTATTTTTTTAAGATTTTTTTATTTGAAAGAGTTACAAAGAGAAGTAGAGACAGAGAGAGAGAGGTCTTCCATCCACTGGTTCACTCCCCAGTTGGCTGCAATGGCTGGAACTACGCCAATCCGAAGCCAGGAGCCAGGAGCTTCTTCCAGGTCTCCCACGTGGGTGCAGGGGCCTAGGGACTTGGGCCATCTTCTGCTATCCCAGGCCACAGCAGAGAGCTGGATCAGAAGAGGAGCAGCCGGGACTAGAACCAGCGCTTCAGGCCAAGGCATTAACCCACTGCACCACAGCATCTGTCCCACAAATACATTTCAAAGGTATGTATTGAATGCATCTATTTAAAAGTAAAAAAAAAAAAAAAAAAAAAAAAAAATCCCAGACACAACCCAAAGTCCATTATAAAAGAACAGATCAATAAAGTAAGGTATTTTCATATAATGGAACAAATTCAACAGTTAGAAATACGAACATGATTTATAAGGGATAAATGCAAGTTGCATAATGTGCAAGAAATAAGCAAGACAAGCCCTGTGCACAACTCTATAGTGAAGAAGAACCGTAAACATGCAGACACATTCTGCCTCATCAGTAAGGAAAAGTGAAAGTTGCAGTACAATGGTTTAAGCTGCTTCTTAGGACACCCACACCCTATACCGCTGTGCCAGGGATCAAGGACAGCTCTCTTCTGAGCCAGCTTCCAGTTAATGTACCCTGGAGGCAGCAGATGGGTCCCAAGAGCTTAGGTCCCTGCCACCTGCTGGGGGTGACCCAGGTGGAACTCCAGGCTCCTGGCTTTCTGCCCAGTCCAGCCCCAGCTGCTGCCAGCACTTGGGGTGCAAATCAGCAGATGGCAGGTTCTTCCCTTTCTCCCTCCCTCCCTCCCTCTCTGATTTCCAAATAAATAAAATTAAAGACAAAAAGCACAATGAAAGAAAAAGGCAAGATTCTGGGATCTTTCTTTTGCTTAAGAAATTGGCAATGTTGATGAATAATCCCAGTTATCCAGGGCAAGGCATGGGGATCTGGGACATTCACATACTGCTAATGACAACATCAATTTATTAACTTTCCTGGAGGGTAATTTGGATATGCATGCATGCATGTATGTATAATATATATATGTGTGTGTATATATATATATATAAAGAAAAACATACGGATTTTGACAGTGTACTTGGTCCTAAGAAAATATGACATATATAAAGATGAAGTGTGTGTAATGTCCTAAAAGAATGGCTTTGTTGAATCAATTGTGGCCCATGAATTAAGCAGATTATTAGAGGATGAAAGTAATGACATTTATATCTTGAAATGTATCCAAAAACTTGATGATTGGATTAAACATACTATTGTGATCAGTCCCACTTTTTTGCTACTTTTTAAATTCACCTACTAGGAGAGTTTAAGCTACATGTGATCAGAGAAGTATACTTCTATTGGAAAGTGCTATCCTAGAGTGAATTGAGATTTCATATTTAGGGTCTAATTTCCCTAGAAGAACCTAAGATCCCTCAATGAGCACGTGACATTTTTGACAAGCTCAAAGACAGCATCATTTTTTTGCCAAGTTCTCTGAGGGTGGCATCAGAAGACCCTCTCTCTATCTGGTCACTCAGCTCATCCCCCTCTGCAGCATTCAGGACATCCTTGCTCAGTTCCTGTTCCTCTGAGTCCTTAACCAAGGTCAAGGTTGCCTGTAGCCCACTTGTTTCACAGCAAGCAAGTGCTTCCCACAGATTGTTAACCCAGTTTGACCAAGCCCCATGCAGCCCTCCATCTTCTGCAAGATTTGCGATTCTGTTCTGCAGTGGACTTGCACTATGATGTCCAATAAAATCCTACAGAGTCAGAGAGCCTCTGAGCCATGAAGAAAAATAATGCTTCGGTAGGCAGGACCCACTGGGCTTGGCTTAAAACATCAACATGAGGACTAATAGAAGTAGATAATTAGTAAAAGTGCTCATGTGATGCTCCAACCAGCCTGATTTTTCTTCAAGCTACTGATCCTTCAGTGGGAGAAGGGAAAAGGTCACCACGATCACTCGCAGGGCTGGGTGTCAGGATAATTTGAAAAAGCCAATGCAATGTTAATTTATAATGCTACACACCATGTTCTCATAATACCATAATACTCAACTTTGGAAGGAAAACTCAAAATCGGCTGACATTATATCCAATGATAATTCACAGGAAAGGAATTTGATGAAATTTAACACAAGCATAATTTAAGAAACAAAGACCAGGAGCCAGTGCCGTGGCGAATTATGTTAAGCCTCCTCCTGTCACACTGGCATCCCATATGGGTGGCGGGTTATCTCCTGGCTGCTTCTCTTCCAATTCAGGTTCCTGCTAATGCCCTGGGAAAGCAGTGGAAGATAACCCAAGTGCATGGGCCCCTGCACCCATGTGGGTGACCCAGATGAAGCTCCTGGCTCCTGGCTTCAAATTAGCTCAGCCCCAGTTGTTGCAGCCATTTGGGAAGTGAACCAGCAGGTGGAAGGCCTCTTTATATATATATCCCCCTGTCTGTAACTCTGCCTATCAAATAAATAAATCTTTTTTTTTAAAAAAAGTACTATCAGAATACCAAAAGTATGGAATTCTTTTTTAAAAAGTTAGAGAATATTTACCCCCAACCTAAAGCAACCATCATATTATTGGTGAATATTTGAAAGCATTCTTAACGTGAACTGAAAATCAATCTTTGTAAAAGTTAAAAGTGGTGAGAGGAGAGGGAGGAGGAAGAAGGCGGGGAGAGTTGGCAGGAGGGAGGGTAGGATGGGAATTGCAACTATGTTCCTAAAACTGTACATATGAAATACATGAAATGAGTATAGCTTAAATGAAATTTTAAAAATAAATATGTAAAGCATTCTATCAGATGCCAGACTGGAGGTCCCAGTCACCATGATCACTCAGCATTATGCCAGAAAGCCGAGGCAGCACCTGCCAACAAGACAGATATTAAATGAGAATAAACAAAATCACCATTATTTCTGATGTATGAGGTTTTCTAGAGAACATCCTATAAGCCAACAAAGATGCTACCTAGAACATTAATGTGCAAAATCCAGCCCTATTACCACACACTGGTAATAACCAATTTTTAAAAAAATGTAATTGGAGAAAGAAAGGTCCCATTTAAAAGATAAAAAAAAAAATCTGTAAGCAACTCATGAATGGGTAAGTAGAATGTGGTAGAAACATAGGTTGGAATATATCAATAACAGAAGAATGAAACAATAATATTACAACACAGATGCACCTTGCAAACATGCCAAGTGAAAGCAGCCAGACACTAAATGGCATACATATTATTATATAATCCCAAGTATATGAAAGTCCAGGATGCACCCAAACTGTGGAAACTTACATGGACAGGAGGTAGGCTGGCAGCTGCCCAGTGCTGGGAATAGATTGGGGTGGGATAAGGCTGGCAAGAGACCACTAACAGGTACAGGGTTTCTTTTGCAGAAGACAGAAATGTCCTAAAATTATATCATCCTAAAGTTGATTTCTAAAATCCTGTGAATTTACTAAAATACAGTGAATTATTAACTCTAAATGGGTGTGTTGTATGTGAAATTAACTCAATAGAGCTGTGGATTAAAAATTGACAATGACAATAAAAACCTGTGAAGTGACTAACACAAGTCCCAGATCTTCATGGAGTAGACAAGGTGCTTCAAAAAGTTCATGGAAAAAACATGGAATTACAATATGCTCATTTCAGTAAAAATTTGTGAACTACATGCATGGATTTCTTTTTTTCAAAATATGCATTTTCCATGACTTTCCTGAGGATCCCTTGTATTATAAAGCTTTATGGGATGAGCCAAAAATAAGGTTTATACAGATAGCTCACGCCTGCAAATCAGACATATCAGTAGTAAAATGACCAAAAAAAAGTCTCATCTAATTAATCTAAAGATATCATGTGAATTATACCAAGACGTTTCATGGGAAGAAGATTCCAAAATTCATGTTGAAATATAAATAGCCAAGATAATCTTAAGTATGAGAGAAGATTGTCCATCTTTTAATAATTAAATGAAATAGTAGCTGAGGAATCAAGAAAAAAGAGGAACTAAACAGAATCAGGAAACCAATCCAAAAATATACCAGAAATTTTCACAACAGGGTACTTCATAAAAAAGCTCATGGAGAATGGAATTAAAAAATAAACTTATTTTGGTGCAAAGAATTCTGGACACCTACACTTAGTTTTCCACAATATGCATATTCCATGAAATGTTTAAGACCCCTTGTAAGCTAGAGATGGCAATAAAACAACTGAGAAAATAATAGGCCTGGCACTTGTGGCACAGCTGGTTAAGGCACTGCCTGAAGCACCGGCATCCCATATGAGTGCTGGTTTGAGTCCCAGCCGCACCACTTCCAATCCAGTTCCCTGCTCATGCACCTGGAAAAGCCGCAGAAGATGGTCTAAGTGCCTGGGCCCCTGCACCCATGTGGGAGACCCAGAAGAAGCTCTTGGCTTTGGCCTGGCCCAACCCTTGCTGTGTGGCCATCTGGGGAATGAACCAAGGAATGGAAGATACCTCTATCTATCTCTCTCCCCCTGTCTCTCTAACTCTGCCTTTCTAGTAAATAAGTAAATCTTTAAAAAAAAGAAAATAACAAACTATTCATTAAATGAAAAAAGAAAGAAATGGTTTCCAAAATGGAAAACAGATTCTTGCCCCATAAAATACAGAAGTATAAATAATAAGACCTAAATGTGAAGAACAAAACTTTTCCAATAAAAACCAGCAAGGCATAGAAAAGAAAACTGGAATACCAAAATATATTAAAAAGATCATCTTGGGGCTGGTGCTGTAGTATAGTGGGTTAGGCCACTGCCTACACAGTGCTGGCATCCCATATGGGCGACGGTTCGAGACCCAGCTGTTCCACTTGCAATCTAGCTCTCTGAGAAAGCAGAAGAAGATGGCCCAAGTCCTTGGGTCCCTGCACCCACGTGGGAGACCTGAAAGAAGCTCCTGGCTTCTGCCTAAAGATCAGCGCAGCTTCAGCCATTGTGGCCATCTGGGGAGTGAACCCACAGATGGCCGACCTCTCTGTCACTCTCTCTGCCTCTGCCTCTCTTTAACTCTGCCTTTCAAATAAATAAATAAATCTTCAAAAAAAAAAATCATCTCTAGGGGGAATGCCAAGTGGAAGGGCAGGGAAACGCCTCCATGTTTGTCAGATTCACCTTAACTACAGCATCTGATTAACACGAGCCTTGGCTGAAGATGTGGGAATTAGGGCTCCATGGAAGCTTCCAGAGCAACCCGCAAAACCAGCTGAAACAACAGATTCCTTCTGCCAAGTTATTCATCGTCTAGGGATATAAACCCTCGACACACTCTTGTACTTTCTATGAGATCTTATCAAGGACATGGTCCATGGTATTTTTAATAATACCAAGACAGAGACAACTCACTGTCCATCAAAAAAAGGAATACTATGTTAAGATAAATTGTCCAGGGGCCAGCTCTGTGGCACAGCAGGTTAAAGCCAGCCTCTCCCTTGTCCCTGCTTACAGTCTCAGGGACACGCCACCTTAGCTCCACACTGCAAAGGGAAAGCCTAAAGTGTCTCAACTCCACCCCTCCTGCCCCACTCCCAAGCTGTGCTAGTGAGCCAGGATCAATGACTATCCAGAGACTTGGCAGTGAGAGAGGGGGGACCTTCCTGTCAGATTTGGAAAACAGTCTTTGGGAATCATTTCTGGAAACAGGTTGGATTTTATTTCTGGAATTCCTGAGGATTTGGGAAAGAGTGGTAGGTTTTCCAATTCTCCAGCCAACGTGGCGCCACCATGTGGCAACAGAACCAACAATTCATACATCTCTCCTCGGAAATTCTACCAATTCTTCACCAATTTTTAGCACTGAGGAATGTAAAAATATTTAAAATATTTCCCTTTTGTTGTGTTGCAAGTGAGAATGTGGCCACAGTTGTCTTCATTCCTATTTTGATGTCACACGATTTCACGTTCACATTGTTTAAATTCACTCAATGAGAAAGCTTTTGGGGGAAAAAACTGGCCTCAATATTTCAGTTTGGGCACTGTTTTTTCTGAGTGAGACATGACCCAAAGGCGTGAAGATGCCTCTGTGAGTTGTGACAACCAACTCACTCCCCACTCAGATCATAAGACCAAATTCTTCTACTTTTCTGTCCTGGCTTAAGTATAACTACCCTGGTTTGCATCCATTAAAAAAGGATGGCAGCAATCATCAGAAAGTCTCATTTTAGCTTGGGAAACAAAGTAACAGAGTACAGAATCACAGTAATAAAAATAAAGCTTGCCTCGGGAAACTAAGAGAGATGATTCGCCTAGGGGGAATTGAGCCTATACAGGTTACAGAGAGACTGGAAATCCTGTAGCTTGCAAAGCTGGCACTGGTTACACAACTGCACTTGGTTTGTGAAAATCCATCTAGTGCACACATCCAGCTGCACCACATTTTATCACTGGGTTTTACTCCACCATATGTTAAATTCACCAAGGTCTGCGCTAGCATTGCTCTCTCCCTTGCCTTTGAGACAAGACGCTGGGTACACACACAATTCATAACCTGGAAGGCAAAGCGGGAAGATGTCCCATTTTCTCTAAGGTGCTTTTCAGCCAGCATGTGTGAATCAATCGCCATAAAGGCCAAGGCTGCAGATGACCTTTCTTTCTGTCCCTCGAGGCAGGGAGGAGGGAGACAGCACACAGTCTAGCCTCTTGCTGGTTTAAGTTGCTAACTGTGGCGAACACTTCACTTTCTCAAAAAAAAAAAAAAATATATATATATATATATATCCATATCCTGGAGCCCCTCCTCCACCACACTAAGGAAGGAATTCCAAACCACAATGAAAATCCAGCCATCTCCTCAGAGACACACGGAGATCCCTTGATGCCCCCCCCCCCCACACACACACAAGCCTCCACTCACCCCCAGCTGCCGGTTCCGGCCCCACACACCCAGCTTCTGGCTCCAAGACAACCCACAGCTGAAAGAGGTTAAGTAAATAGGACAGACAGCTGCCCAAGGTGAGGCCAGGAACCCCAGCAGGAAGGCCTAACAAGGTATGTGTCAAAGTCTTAGCAAAACTACATTTCTCTGACAAGAGGATTTTTGCTGAAGGAGTCTTTAAATCACCTCCATTTCCACCCACAGCCCCAGATCCCTCGACCAATCTCCTACTTTGTACCCCAAGTGCAGGTTCACGTCTCCCATAGCCTCTGAACCCCAGGTACTCGGGGGAGACTGAAAATCAAGGGTTATTCTATTTTATAAACGAGAAAGTTGAGGCTCAAAAAACACGTATCAGTCATTCGAAAGCTACGTGAGTGCTCATTTCATCGCGGAGTTTGGAGGTCAGGAAAGGGAGGGACGAACCTGTCCACGACTCACGGCGCCTAGAACAGCCCACGACCCCAGAGAGGCCGCCTCAAAGGCTCTGGCGCACGTAGTTCCCATCGGACAGCACTCACAGCTCCCGGGACTGACCCCCACGCTCCGCTGGGAAGACGTCAGATCAATCAACAAATTCACATCATGGGTGGGGGCGGGGCGGGCAGAAAGGAAGCCAGACTCGAGCAGGAGCAGGTGGGAGCCACTGCTGGCGAAGCCAGCCGCGCGGCTGGGCGTCCCTGTTTCCCCTACCAAGTCCCTGGGCCCAAAGTGGCGTGCGCGCTAGGGACACTTCTCCTCGGGGACAGAGCTTCTCTGAGCGAAGGAGAAGGAACAGCATAGATCTAAGGACAGGCACTGGCAAATACCCCCACCTGGCCGAAATGTCAGCGAATTAAGTGATGGAAAGCCGCTGGGGTGAGGGCGGTGCTCCAAATGCCGCAGGTGCAGGGAAGCGTCCCCACGCTCACCCGGAAGGTCCCCCGCAGTTACCCCCAAACCTCAGCAGAGCCCCCTGGAATCGGCTTCTCACCCCTCCAAGTCCGGTAGCTTTGAGGACAAGGAGTCGGAAGGGATGAAGGCCAAGAGACACCCCCGCCGCCGCGCCCCGCAACAGCGCGCCCCCCTCGACCCCGACTCGAACTCTGCGCACCGGCGGTGACCTTCAGCGAGTCCCTGGTTCGCCCCATCTGAGAGAAAGCAAGAGCCCGCAGAGTCCAGTCCGCCGCGCCGGGCTGCTGCGGGCGCCGCCGCGGGTGCGCCCACGGCAGAGGCGGTGCGCGGTGAACCGCAGCCCGAGCGCTACGTGGCCAGCGCCGTAGGGAAGCGCAGAGGCGAGCTCCCGCCCTGTCCGCCGGGGAGAGGGGCGGCTCCGACTCCGCCGCGAGCCCCGAGCAAGTTCAAGTGCCTCCTGCGCCGCTCGGCAAAGGCAGACTGGCTGGCTGCGCCCGGGGATCCAGGATCAGGAATGCGCGGGTTGGGGAGGCGGGAGACCCCCTCCAAACACCACCCCTGAAGTTGCGGCAGAGAGGGACAGAGCGGCGCACAGCTGCCAGCGGGGATGGTACTCACGCGGGGTGGCCGGCCGGGAGCAGGCACTGCGTCTCGGGACGCCCAGGGCACCTGCCGCAGCGCGACGCGCGGGTCGGTCTGCGCGCCCAGGCTGGGCTGCAGCGCCGCGGGGGCTCGGGCGCCAGAACCGCAGCCGCAGCGGGAGCCGGGAGCGTGGCGGCGCCGGCGGCGGCAGCGGCTGCGAGGGAGGCGCCCGCGCCGCAGGCAGCCTGGCCGCAGCCGCCGCCGCCGACACCTGCTGGCCCCGCCGACCGCCAATCAGAGGCGCCCGGGGCGGGGGCGCGTGCGGAGGCGGGGCGGGGGCGCGTGCGGAGCGCCCGGCTCGGGACCGCGCCTGCGCCGGGACCAGGGGCGCCGACCCAGGCCGCTCCTCCGGGGCTCCCCGGGCGCGGGGGCGACACGCGCCAGGAGGGGCGGGGCGCATCGGCAGGGGGCGGGACCCGGGCTGCGCGCTCCCGCGGCGCAGTGCAGTGCTGGGGAGGCGGACCCGGGGCCCCGGGGTGCGACCTCAGAGGCTTTTCCTGTCCCTGCCTCTGCGCCCCGGGGACCTGGACCCTCCCCGAACGCCGGGTGAGGAACCAGGAGAATCCGGGCCTGCCTGGAGTCGTGCCGAAGCCCGCGTGGCGGCTCCTCGCCGCGCAGTCCCTGGCTACCGATCTGGATTCGTGTCACTCTCCCATGAATCTGCTTCTCTAGCGACGCTCACTCATTCAGCACGCACTGCCGGCTTTGCGCGGGCAAAGGCTGCTGTCCAGGGGCAAGCGCGCCCAAGTCTCCCAAAGCCCCTCGGGGCAGCGAGGCCCGCGCTGGCAGGAGGACCCCAGAGCCTGCTGCAGGTGAGCAGTCCTGCTCCTGCCAGGAGTTCCGGTCGGGGAAGAATCGCTGGGACTTGAAAGGATCCCATCCAGGCCGTGGCTGCATTGCCCAAGGGCCCGGAATCCTCCGGAGACAGCTGCCCGTCCGCCCCCCAGAGTCCGCGTGGAAAGACACGGTCCGTCCTGGCAGCAGGGTGGTCACTCGGTGAGCACAGGGCGTTTGCGGAGCCCCTGCCCTGGCGCTTTCGCAGTCCCGCAGCCCCGGGTCGGTGCAGGGCGCTCCGCGCCAAGGTGCGCAGCGGCCGCGGGCGGCTCCTTTGCTGCAGCACCAAACACTCAGAACCTTTCCAAAGGGAATCTGGAAGGTAGAAGGGAGTTCATTTCTCTACAAATCTGTTTCCTCCCCGAAAGGAATTTTAATATCCACAAACTGGTAAAAGTAGAAGAAAGTTTGTTTCTATCTTACATCCAATTTTAATTCTTTTAAATCTACGCTTGATCAGCATTCATACTTAAAATGTGGCTACACAGTTAACAAGACTCTTTCCCACCCTTGTCTCCCAGCCTCTGAATTCCAAACATTTCTCCCTCCTAGAGAAAATCTATGTCTATAAATGTATTTGTCTAACGCTTTCCGTTTTACCTTTTGTTATACAAAACGGTAGCATCTGTTATACAAACTATGCACAATGTTCTAACCTTGGTCTTTTTTGGTCTTTTTTCTTGACGAGATATTGTCACGGAGTCATTCTGTATCGTTGCCAGAATGTTTTTCTTTTATATCTACATGGTTTTCCATTGACTGGGATATATCATAATGTATGTAACGGGCCCCAGCTGTGCTCACTTAGTTTCCAACCTGTCGTGGCTATGTCACTGTGCGTATGTGGAAGTGCCTATGAAGAACAAGCCCCTAGTACTGGAGTCATGAGGTCAAAGGTTGCGGGCATTTACAATCTGGGTAATCTCAAATGTCCTTCCCAGAGCTGCTACCTCATGACCTCACACAAGCTATGAAATGATCTGCTTACACACACAAACCACCTCTCTGGCAATCCTAAGCCTGTTTGGCCTCAGATCCATTCTTAACCCTTCCTGCTTTGCTTTCTCACCAGGGGAAGGGGAGGTGGGTGACTCTGTTACAGTCTGTACTGACCAGATTCCCCTGTCATCAGTGGGAGCCTGGAAGGAGAGCAGAAACCAGGCTATTTGTCATGCTTCTCTCTCTGAGTGGTTAGTGGCCCCAGAGGGGTTGTCTGGGGCAGCCGCCGCTCCTCCTGTGTGGTTCCAAGTCCTCTAAGACGGGATCCCTGTGGGCCCAGCTCCGTGACTATGCCAACATCTTGCACTTTGTCTTCTGGCCTGGAGATGACAGGGTACCCCACAGTGGCTAATCTCCACGGACCCTGCTGTTTCCTGGGAGCTTGTGAACCTCGCATCATCTGTACAATCAGTTCTGTGCTTTAAATTCCCTGACTTTAAATATGCTGAGACATTTATGTACTCTTCCACTCTCGATTCCATGAATACACTCTTCCATCCATCCAAGCTTTTCAGTCTTTGCCAGTCTGAGAGGTGAAAAGGGGCCTCAGGAGCTTGACTTGCATTTATCTTAAAAGAGAACATCTTTACATTGCTTTAAGACTCCAGGGTATTTTCTTTTTATTTTAACTCTGTTTGTATCCTTTACTCATTTCTTGGTTTAGTTTTGTTAGATCAATAACCTCTTAATGGAGAGACCCAGTTCTCCCAGGGAAACATTAAATGCTTGTTTAAAACTAGCTTTTCAACAAGATTTTACCACAAGGTGAAAAGGGTTCAGTCAGTCAGCCACACTGAGACCTGCCGACTGCTGTGAGGGAGGGAGAAGCAGATTCTGTCCATCTGGACAGAATCATCCTTTGTGAAATGGCATACACTGTTTGCATCACTGTATTAATAATAAATACAAACTGAAACACACTGAGGGCTCTCTCCCTAAACAATATATCATAGAATCACAAGGTATCATTACAAAGAATGCAAATTGTAACATACTGAGGGCTTCTCCCTAAACAATGTATCAGAATCACAAGGTATCCTTACAAAGAATGCAAATTATAACACACTGAACTCTTCGGGTTTCTCTCTCTCTCTCTCTCTCTCTCTCTCTCTCTCTCAATAATGTATCATGGAGTCACTCCCTCCCGTTACAAAGTTTCCCCTTCCTTTCCTCCTTCCATCTCCCCTTCCTGTTCACCTGCTTCCCTCTTTCCCTCCCTTCCTTCTTTCCTTCCATCTGTATGTTCTTCCATTGAATAAGATATAACTTATTAATGAGATCACAAGGACAATCAGTTATAAATGGCAGAAACCAAGCTCTAACAGAAATTGGGCCAGGTGTTGTAGCAGGTTAAACCGCTTCCTGAGGTGCCAGCATCCTACACAGACACCGATTCAAGTCCCAGCTGCTCCTTTTCCGATCAAGCTGTCCGTTAATGGCTTAGGAATGCAGTAGAAGATGGACCAAGTCCTTGGGCCCCTGCACTCATGTGAGAGACCTGGAAGAAGCTCCTGGCTCCTGGCTTCAGACTAGTCCAGCTCTGGCAAATATGGGGAGTGAACCAGTGGATGGAAGGCCTCTCTCTCTCTCTCTCTCTGTTTCCCCATCCCCCTCTAACTCTGCCTTTCAAATAAATCTTAAAAATAAATAAATAGGCCGGTGCCATGGCTTAACAGGCTAATCCTCCACCTTGCAGCGCCAGCACACCGGGTTCTAGTCCCGGTTGGGGCGCTGGATTCTATCCCAGTTGCCCCTCTTCCAGGCCAGCTCTCTGCTATGGCCTGGGAAGGCAGTGGATGATGGCCCAAGTCCTTCGGCCCTGCACCTGCATGGGAGACCAGGAGAAGCACCTGGCTCCAGGCTTCGGATCAGCACGATGCGCCAGCTGCAGCGGCCATTGGAGGGTGAACCAACAGCAAAAAGGAAGACCTTTCTCTCTGTCTCTGTCTCTCACTGTCCACTCTGCCTGTCTAAATAAATAAATAAATAAATAAATAAATAAATAAATAAATAAATAAGCAGGCTCACTTAAATCCCAAAAGTCCAGGTGCGGGTCAAGCTTCAAGCAGCTCTAGGTCCAAGTGATACCGATGGAACCACAGTCTCGCCCTGTGCTCTCACTCTCTCTTTGCTTCCCGATGTGGGATTATCAAGCTGACCTGCTCCACGTGGTGGCCTCCGACATCGCTAGGATTTTTCTTCTCTCCAGAGAAGAAATCCAGGATGAGGGAATCTTCTTCCCAGAGTGCACAATAAATTTTCCAAGGAGACACATTCATCCTGCGTCAGTCATGTGTCCAGCCCTTGAGCAAAGTGTAAGAACTGGGCTGTTCTGATTGTTGGTAAGCAAGCCAGTGAGATAGACTTGGTGGTTGGAATAAATCAGTTTAAATGTTGACTTTAATTGACAAATGCTTGGCTACAGGTGCCTCCTAAGGGGTCAGTAGCAACCCATGTGGAGATACTCACATTCATTAATGTCCAGACCTTGAGAAGACCTCAACTCCTGCAGCTGGGTCCCAAGCTAGCAGGCTAGACGGTTGAACATGGAAAGTCAGGAGGGGGATGAAGGAGGAAGAAAGAAAGAGATGTGAAGAGAGATTACATATGCAGGAAGCATGTCCTGTTATACCTTTGCCAGAAGACAGGGAAATGGGAGCAGCAAATCTCAGTATAGTGGGGGTGGTTGTGCCATCTGGTCACCTGGCTTCCAGCGATGGCAATGGGGGCTAGAGCCTAGGATGGTGTCCGGGGCGTAAATCATGCCACAGACAAGACTGCGCCATTTTACTAACATTCCCCCCTTTTGTTTTTTATAAAGCAAGTGTTATATGGGATTACATCAGCCCCAAAAGCCCAGGAGGGGTGGAGGGATGGTGATCTGTCTTTAGAACTACTTCCTGCCAAGTCCCTCTTGACCGACATGTATCCAACTCTCATCAAAGTCACTAAAGGACTCAGGAAAAAAGAACATCCACATCCTAACCTCAGAGACCTCTTCATGAGTCTGTGTGCATGCCCAGAGGTGCCCAACCTGACTGATGTGTTGCCTTCCTGGCGTTTTAGTAGTGAACCACTTTTTGAGTGTGTTGTGTGCATGAAAAATAACAGCGCCTGCTCAAAACATCAGGTCAGGTGCAAAACCGGGTGCCCTGTGCTTAGGGGAGCAAGCCACTACACTGGACCAGGTGCAGATGACAGTATGTCATTGGCTGAAAGGGTGCTACCACAAAACTGGGGATGGCTTCAAAGGCTTATTGACATCATGCAGATGTTTTCAAAGTTGGCTTGATACATAGACCCACCCCTTTGCAGACTCTCAGAATCAAGATCTGAACATCTGACCTAAGTTATAAACACTTTAAAAGAAAGACTAATAAATACATAATAGGTAAGTGACTTGAACAAGGTCAAAAATAAGACAGGAAGAAACTACAGATGGAAACCCAGAGACATAGGAATAAAAACGAGCTCCAATTCCATATTTATGGTCCTTTAGGTTAGACTGATTTTTCTTAAAGTCCCCCTGTGAAAGGTATGGCATTTTAAGGTGATTTGGGTAACAATGAACCTGGCAGAAGTTGACCCCTAAATTGCCACCTCCTGGATTTCTCCATTCTAAGCACAAGCTTGCTGGGTTTCTGCAATGTCCACCCATCCCCTCTTGCTGCCCATGACACACTGGCAGGGCTTGCTTTTCCATTTCCTGCATGATCCTGACTGCTAGAAGAGCGTTAATGGATTCTTCCTTCATCAAAAAGAGCTTTTGGACGTCTGTGTGTACAAGGAACTGGCATCATGTCTTCTTGTCACATGGGAACTGGATGGTCTAGTTCCTCGCCAGAAGATTGATGAGTTTATCCTGGCAGAAAAAGGACAAGGACTCCGAGTAGCATTCAGTCACTCCTGAGACCTTTCACTATTTACTTATCAGTAAGCATCTCTGCTTCTTTCATACCACTTAGCACTTGCTACCCACTTTTAGTTCTTTAGGCATATCTCCCATCTCCCCAAGTACACTGAAAGTGCCTTGAAGTTATGACCATGTCATCTCTTTGAATTTTCAGGGTACTTGGAACATTATCTTGATAAACTGCAGGTATTCAATAATTATTTGTTGAATGAAAAAGTAAGTGAAGACAATAGATAAAGTGAACCTTGTTGTAATTTAAAATGCTTGTTCTGTGAAAGACCTTATTAAAGGTTTTAAATCACAGCTTAAATTATATACTCAAAGTACACGCTTTCAATATTATCAAATCACATATCAGACAAAATATTTACATATCTAGAATAAGGAACTCTTAACATTCAATAGTTGTTTTTTTTTTAACAATTCCACATAATCAAGTTGGGAAATGGTTCAAGAACACAGAGAGATATTTCCCCAAAATCTATGAGGGGTCTTCAAAAAGTTCATTGAAAATGTGTACTATGCTAAACATATATATTGATTTCAAATCTTTTGCATCAAAATAAACCTATTTATCAATGCAATTTTTGCATTAACTTTCAGGTCTCTCCTGAAACTTCTCTATGCATCAGTGCTATTTCAGCCTTGAAGTGAAAGCATCAGAAAACGGTTGGCTTAACCCCAGAACACGAACTTGGCAAGTGGAGAATGGGCTGAATTTCAACCTCCACTTGCACTTCCAGCCCTACACCTGTGTCCAACACACAAATACACAACTGGACAGGGTGGCCCCGACCTAACAAAGGTCTGCAGCATAGAGGGGCAAGAAGACTACTACACTGAAGTGACTTTGAGAAATCAGGAGGCTGGGCTTGTGCATGGGCTCAACACAAGGACTGAAAATGTTTGCCATTGGCATGGGAACCATGGGAGGCAGCCAGCACCTGAGAGTATGGCTGGGAGCCTCCATAAGTCAACTTCCCAGGGACAGTGGGGGAACACGTGAGTGTAATCAAATGGACCTGCAATCTTGGTTCTCAACACAGGGCTCCACTGTGGTCTGGACTAGCAAGGGCTTCCAGACAGCAACAGAAATCTCAGAACCCGAACCACACAGGATCAGTCCCAACTGTGAGGCAGCAGACAAAAACCAAGCACAGTCCAATTCATTCTTCTTGCAGAAACCAGATGGACCTCACTAATCCATGCTTCAGAAGAGAAACCCTGAGTCTGAGATCTTCAGCAATGACTAATTAAAAAAATAAGAGACATGTGGCCGGCGCCGCGGCTCACTAGGCTAATCCTCCGCCTTGCGGCGCCGGCACACCGGGTTCTAGTCCCGGTCGGGGCACCGATCCTGTCCCGGTTGCCCCTCTTCCAGGCCAGCTCTCTGCTGTGGCCAGGGAGTGCAGTGGAGGATGGCCCAAGTGCTTGGGCCCTGCACCCCATGGGAGACCAGGAGAAGCACCTGGCTCCTGCCATCGGAACAGCGCGGTGAGCCGGCCGCAGCGCGCCTACCGCGGTGGCCATTGGAGGGTGAACCAAGGGCAAAAAGGAAGACCTTTCTCTCTGTCTCCCTCTACTGTCCACTCCGCCTGTCAAAAATAAAAAAAAAAAAAAATTAAAAAAAAAAAGAGAGAGACATGTGATAGTATGTGCATGTTCAGTGGATGAAACAAAGCATACTGGGCTAAATAGAAATAGAAATATAGAGAAAATGTGTTGTTTCTGGTAAGTACAGTATTTTTTAGAACAATGAATATTTTATTATACAGCTATTTGTCCCCTACTAAATAATGCCTTTTAAAAAGCTTTTCTCCTTTATTTAGTAAAGTTGATTCTATCTTGGAACAATAATGCAAAAATAATAGTAGAATCTTGTCATTTGTTGACTAAGGTGTCCAAGAGGGGATTTAAATGCTCCTGTGAGATTCTGATAACAATATTATCTTACAGGAGTACAGATTATTATAATTTATGGAGTCTTGACCCATGACTCTCTCTTCTTGCAATTTTTCTTTCTGTAAGTCAGACGTCTATGATAAAGTAAAGACTTGGCTGTTAGCTTCCATAACCACACCCGATTGTTATGCTCCTCAAATCCTGAACCAGTTGAGACTCAAGGCAGCTGACTGAGTCTGCAGCTGGCTAAGGATTAATAAAATTAGCAATAATGTCTGGAAATTTTTCCAGAGCCCTGCATCTGAGTATGTATTTCCTTCAGAACAATTTCCACCCCTGTGGTATTGTTTAATTGTCATGAGCTTATTCACTAAGGTTAGCAGTAAGCTTGCCAATGATGTGGTAAATTCAAGCATTTATCAAACCAAAAGACAGATGAACTTGTCCCCTATCCCTCCACCCTTGATTCCCCAAGCCCTGCTTTGCAGTTTCTTTATTCCACAATAGTTGTCACCCTTTACCACACTGTAAGCTTTCTTACTCTGTTTCTATTTTCTGTTTTTTTTTTTCTCCCTACTAGAATGTTAGCTGTATGCAGGCTGGGATCTTTGCATTGTTCACCATCTCTAAGTGCATTGTATAGAGTCTAGGAAGCATGAAGTGCTCAAGAAATATTTACTGAATGAATGGCCAGAGAAAATGTTCATCCATAACATTTATAATGCAGGATGTTCAAAGGCTCTCACACACACTGAAAATTTACATTGATTTTCCCAAACAGATGACCTGAATTTTATGTATTTTAAAGATTCCTTGAGAAGTGAAGAACCCCTATGTTGGTTACAAAGATATGACCAGTTCACTGATGATAGTTCTCTGAGTAATCCTCCCTTCAGCAGTGCCAGCATCTTTAAGGCAAAGCCAGAAGGAGACAGAAAAGTAGATCTTACCTAGATTGTGATGATCCAAAGGTAGGGAAGAAAGGAGATATAATGTGGAAGAAGTCTGCACAATACAGAAAGAAAATAGAGAAGACCTCTCCCTTCCAGGAAATCAAGAGAATAATTTGGAAGCAATATTGAGAGGGGGAAAAAATACATTATTTGGTTCCTCCAAGGAGGTAAGACTAAATCGTCCATGTTCCCTTGGACATCCAGAATGAGAAATATAAGGTGGAAATAATACAACGTTTGAGGCAGACAGTGAAAGCGGAGGGGGTTAGTAGGGTTGAGCTCGTGAGAGACTGAGTATACAAATGAACAAGGATCAGACCACGTATGATAGAGGAACTCTGACCCACAGCCTCTATCATGCCAGAATTCTCAGGACTTGACCAATGATGGTCAAGCTCTCAATTCCTTTGGCCTTGTTTCCATTTAGGACTAATCAGAGGGAGGCAACAATGCTTTGCTAATGTCACATAGGATGACTCACTTCTAGCTACCCCACTAGTTGGCTTCCCCCATCCAAAAACCTCCAATCAGGGCACACCTGGAGCTTTCCCTTTCCTCCACTTCCTTGGGACAAAACAGAATGGATTCCACCAAGGGTGCCAGACAAACAGGAACTAACAACCTAATTCAGGTAACAAAACAGAAGAAATAGCCAAGGAACTCAGTCCAGAGAGAGTGGAGGTGTTTGCCTGTTCTTCTTTTTAGCTCCCTTTTTGCTCTCTTTTGTGCTTGTATTCTATGCTATGTTGTCTGAAGTGTAGTTTGTCATAGAAAGGAAAATCACAAGGTAAAATATAGGTGTAGGTTCCATACACTTGTTGTTAGAGCCAGGCTCACAGACCAATGAGCTTGGAGTTCTCAACCAACCAGCACCCATGTGGATCAACATTGTCAAGTCACCAACAAACTACACGAGGCTCTCCATCCATCCATCACGAATTTTTGTTCTGAGAGCTTAGCTTTGACCCAGAGGCAAAGTTCCCTTTGATGAATGTTCCATTGGTTTTCTGCCTCCCTGGAGGTGCCGACCATTAGGTCAGCATTCATTGACAGTTGATCATCAGGCTGGAGATCCCAGCTACAAAGGGCACAAGCATCACCACTGACTGACTGTTGCCTGCTCCCATGGGTTGACCTAAGTCTAATCCTCTTCTCCTCCAGAATGAAACTTTGGCTTTGCAACACAACATTAATTACAATCATGACTCTTCACTATTTCTCTAAGTGATATAACTTCACCAACAATGATCCTGACCTCGAAAGGCCACTCTCGGAATTAGGCAAGATGGCGGAATAGGAAGGGAGCACATTGAGAGTTCGGCAAGACAGAGGTTAGTAAAAGTGGAGATACTGCAGGGTCAAGGAAGAGTAGGGGAAGAAACAGCAGAGGAAACTCTTCCGGAACTAGTGATTCACAGTGGACCTGCGTGGAGAGTGTGGGAGCCCAAGTTCGGGACACCAGCGGCAGACTCAACGCACCAGCGCTGGAACGCGAGGTGAGCCGAACCTCCATAGCCCGAGACACCAGCGGGCAAGCGGAAAGAGGAGACTAGAGAGAACGAGGCTTGAAACTCCATGGGGAAAAGTTCACCGGGCTGACTAGAAGAGAGAGAGGAAAAATAAAAAAAAAAAGTGACCGATACGGACACAAGTTTCTCTCTCTCCGCTCACCTCTCAAAGGCGAGCAAGACAGAGCAGGCGCCATTTTGGACATACGTCATAAGCAGGGCGACCTCAGGTCCGCACTGGCCCTGAGCCTAGCAGAAAAACCTGACTCTGGGGGGAGGGGTGAAATAACAGGAGATTAGGATCTAACTTGGCAACCCAGTGGGAGACTGCAGGAGAATTGGAGCCCACACTGAGGGCAGGAGAGATTCCCTGTGTGGTCCTTGGGAAAGAGCTTCTGATCTCTGGCTCCTGTGGGTATATCATTTGCCTGCTAACTACCTCCAATTACGTTCAGCTGTGCAGAATTACTTCCCTTTTGAATCAAAAAAAAAAAAAAAAGAAAGAAAGAGATTTACCACACCTAACCTGGGAGTGTCATCTTTGACACACCCTCAAACCTGAGGAACCAAACACAGCTCTCAGTCCACACTCATCTCAAGCCTCTAAGGCTCCACCGAAAGCAGACAGTCCACTTAATATACAGCCATAGTGTAACAAGAAAAAACACCACAGTGAAGAAACCAAATATCTCCAACATGCCAAACAACAAACGCAAAAACCGAGGTAACAAGAACAAGGAGGACACTATGATGCCCCCAAATGAGAAAGACACCCCAATTCAAGACTATGAAGATGATGAGATAGAAGAAGCAGATCTCAAAAAATTGATAAGAACATTAAGAAGTTCTCAAAAACAAATTCTTGAACTACAGAAATCCTTAATGGACAAGATAGAAAATCTCTCTCATGAAAGTGAAATATTAAGGAGGAATCAAAATGAAATGAAACAACTAGTAGAACAAGAAACCATGGTAGTGACCAGAAATCATAATGAAATGAAGAATTCAATAGATCAAATGACAAACACATTAGAGAGCCTTAAAAACACAATGGGCGAAGCAGAAGAGAGAATATCAGACTTAGAAGACAGAGAACAGGAAAGGAAACAGGCAAACCAAAGAAAAGAAGAAGAAATTAGAAATCTAAAAAATATTGTTGGGAATCTACAGGATACTATTAAAAAACCCAACATTCGGGTTCTAGGAGTTCCTGAAGGCATGGAGAGGGAGAAAGGATTAGAAAGCATTTTCAGTGAGATACTAGCAGAAAATTTCCCAGGTTTGGAGAAGGACAGAGGCATCTTAGTACAGGAAGCTTATAGAACCCCTAGTAAACATGACCAAAAGAGATCCTCACCACGACACGTTGTACTCAAACTCACCACAGTGAAACAGAAAGAAAAGATTCTAAAAGGTGCAAGAGAGAAACATCAGATCACTCTTAGAGGATCTCCAATTAGACTCACAGCAGACTTCTCATCAGAAACCCTACAAGCTAGAAGGGAATGGCGAGACATAGCACAGGTACTAAGAGAGAAAAACTGCCAGCCCAGAATATTATATCCTGCAAAGCTCTCATTTGTGAATGAAGGTGAAATTAAGACTTTTCATAGCAAACAGAAACTGAAAGAATTTGTTGCCACTCATCCTGCCCTGCAAAAGATGCTTAAAGATGTGTTACACACAGAAACACAGAAACATGGTCACCAATATGAAAGAAGGTAAAGGAAGGAAACCTCACAGCAAAAGATCACAGTAAGCTCAATTTCTCTTTGACATAGAATTAAACTCTGATGCTCTGTTAAAGCAATGTGTTAAAGTAATCTATTATGTTCTCTTGATGTCTGTTAAATTCTAATTGTTCAAAAACAGCTGAATTTTTATTAAGAGCTATGGGTTACTTAAATATGTGCTTATCTTCAAAGATTTGAAGAATCACCTTGTAACAATGATCAAATTTGGTCTATGTTATGTCATGATATTAAGGAATCTTATTTCAAGCAGATATTTTGGATTTTGAGCCTTCTTGGCATTCTTGACAGGCATTCAAAAAAATCAAAGTTTCAAACAATCTGGACTCTAAAATTTCCAGTGTGTGACCTGAATCTGTGTATCATATGTTTTAAACTTGTTGGTAGAAAGAAACTAAAAACATTTTATATGGTTGTGCTTAAGTTTACTGTGTAGTTTACAAACTACACCATGTTAGATATTTAAGAGGTGTTTTCAAATACATGATTCTTGAAATTTCTAGAAGGCATTGGACCTTCTGGTAAATGTTTTCTTAAGTTGTTATCTAATGGTTGAAACTGTTTGCTAAGTATTCATGTGATATTGCTATTGTCAGCAAGCGATCTAAGGTTGAAACTGTTTGCTAAGTATTCATGTAATATTGCTATTGTCAGCAAGCGATCTAGGACTTGCTCCCTCATTTCTCTATTCTAAGCCCAACTAGTTCTTTCATTTCTCTATTCTCTTCAAGGTAGGAAACTAATTCTATTATGAAGGAAACTGTAGGACGCACAATTTAATCTTTAGACCTTATAAAAGAGATGGCTAACATTTTTCTGTAATAGCATAGCCAAAATAAGAACTTAAATAATAATCTCATAGCTAGATTCACTTCGCCATCAGCGAAGTATACAGTAAGTAGAAAAATCCTCCCTTTCAGACCAAAGGGAAAGAAAGTTTTAAAGTGAGAATATAATTTTCCTCATGGGCATTGTCTACCTTAGAAAAACTACTACATAACATGCCTGTGACTATAGACTTGTAGTTCAGGCCACCGAAGATTAGAGATGGGACACGGGCACTCCCTTGACTTGCATCCTCTGGTCTGCTTTAACACAAACCAGGAAGAAAAGAAAGCTAGGCATCAGAAGCAATGGGTGGCAGGCCTATTAGTGGCTGATCTGTACAGTGATCTGCCCTCAAGGAGACCCAACAGGCCAGTCCACTGCAGTGGCTTTCAATGTGGTAAGCCTGGGCTTCAGCAGAAGTCAGCTTGTGAAGAGCCCTGGCAGCTCTGCCAAGAGGTGGATCACTGGAAATGGACCTGCCCTGGAGTCGAAGGATGCCCAGGTCAGAGCCACAGATCTTATTGGCTCTAAGCTGAAAAGCCCTTCACTCAGCCCAACTTCCAAAGTGACCACTGCAGCTGAGGGGATGGCCAAGTAGGGTCAGCAACATTGCAGGCAGAACTGTAAATTTCTTGTTAGAGATGCCCCCTGCCTTTACCTGGCCAGCTCTCCTCCCAGGCCAGCCAAGTAATGAAAGTCAACAGAGTGCCTTCCCCTAGGAGGTTTACACCTCCCTTAGGATGTACCCCATGTGAAGAGATGGATAGGTCTGGGCCTCTTAACTTACAAGGCCTAAAGCCCACCAGATTATTATCAAGCCCCTTCTGTGAGATTCTATTTGCCTCTCAATCAGAAAACTTAAGTGTAGCTTAGACAGCACCTTTCTTAGCTCCTCTAATAATGACTCTGTCCTTTGTTCTAGGCCCTGTCTAGTGCACTTGGGCCTCATTCCTTTGTAATCATAACTTCTACTCTACCACCAATGGCTCTACTCCCAACCTGTGTGTACTGATGGTCCTCTTCCCCACTTAATGCTGTATAATTGTTCAAACCTGGTAAATGCCACTCTTAGGATCATTGGTTACTATCCTCACTCTGTCTTTTATGACCTTGTCTAAATATGATCAGAGTCGGCAAACTTGGAAGGCTTCCATAGCCTTGGCAACTCATGATGACAGCCTAGGGTGGTTACTGGCGCCATCAACTAGAGTGTCAATTTGTTGTGTCAACAACAGGAGCCACTGTGCACTTGCTCCTCATGTGGAATCTCTGTCCTTAATGTGCTGTACACTGTGACTTAATGCTATAACTAGTACTCAAACAGTATGTTTCACTTTGTGTTTCTATGTGGGTGCAAACTGTTGAAATCTTTATACTAAATTGATCTTCTGTATATAAAGAGAATTGAAAATGAATCTTGATGTGAATGAAAGGGGAGAGGGATCGGGAGAGGGGAGGGTTGCGGGTGGGAGGGAAGTTATGGGAGGGGGAAGCCATTGTAATCCATGAGCCGTACACTGGAAATTTATATTCATTAAATAAAAGTTTAAAAAAAAAGAAAAGAAAGGCCACTCTCAGGAACACCTTACTTGAACAAAATTGCTCATCTGAGAGGCACCTTAGCATAGAAATGGAATAAGATTTCTCGGTCTCAGAGAGCAACTTTTTTATTGGTAAGTAGGAGTTTCCAAATGAAATTCTGATTCAGAAATTGTTTCACTAAAAGATCCGTTGGTCAAAGCTCATAATCAACTTGACAAAGTTAAACAACAATATTCATTTTCCTAGTAATTCTTCCCCCTCCTTGTCCAGCTGCCTGCCTGTGTCCGGCTCTCCCTCCTTCACCTTATCCTTATGACCGCTCTCTTTCTATACTTCTTTCCATTCACTCTTCTTCTTCTCATTTTCCAGACCCTACAGCTTTTTCTATTGATTCTCATATGATCACCAAGAGCCATTTTCCTCTCAGAATCCATCCCATCCATGTACTTGGAATATCTGGGCAGTTGTATAATTTAAGCCTTAGACCCAAACTGAAGTGAGAGTTCTATTTCAGAATCTCCTTCAACTCAGACACCTCTAGCTACTACTCATAGAAAGCTATAGGCTTCCTTTGGGTTCAAAATCATGTAAGCTGCAAACATTTTTACACCTCTTAGTCAAAACACTGATACTAAATGCTCAATGGCAAAAGCCAGTTGAATTGCCGCAGAAAGGTATGTATAGTATCCCTTTTCCATAATAAACCCGAGAGCCAAGAAAGACCCCCAAATTAGAGCAAAGTCTTGCCAGAACCAAATCCAAAACATTCTAATAAAAATTAACCAGACCATAGGTTGTACCCATAGTCAAAAGGGGAATCTATAGAAAATTATACAGTCCATTCTCTGAGGGTCATGTCAATTATCCCCTTGTGATCTGGTAACTGGAAGTCCCATGCATTTGGAGATTTCACCTCTGACACGCTGCCGCATGCAGAGAGATCAAAACATCACAAAGAATTCATAGACTATATCCGTCCTATCACCAACAGAATGAGGCTGACTTCTCACAACATCTCTTTAGATGGCTTCTTCAGGATCCACAATCAGGAGATTCCATCTATTGGAAGAAACATCAGAGAAAAGCTACTCTTGAACTTCAATGCAAAGGACCTTGCCAAGTACTCAGGACAATTTTGGAACCAGACAACTGAGCTAACAACACTGAAATATGCAGATGATCTTGGAGAATGCACAGCTTCTGCCCAAGACACCAGAGAACCCTGACTAGTGTTCTTCTTTGATTGACTAACAATCATTATTCTTGCCCTTTTTGATAAACTGCTAGTTGTTATCCACCAATAGTGGTCTTTTACCACTTTTCCCCCTCTTCTAATTATCACTTACCCCCTCTTCTTGTAACATAGGATGCCTTGCTTCTGGTTAGCCTGCCTACAGCCTCTTCCTGGCATAAACCTCCAATCAGGACACACCTGAAGTCTTACCTTTATTCTGCTAGAAAGTTTTCCTAAGCTCTCTGCTTGCTGTTGAACCTCTGCCAAATGCAGATGATGGTACCTGACTCCCTTGCTATAGAAAGCCCTCAACATTCTGTCACCTGGGTTGTCTTCATTTATTTTCATATTCTACTTAGAAATTTGGAAGAAGGCAGCTCCACATGGTTACCATGTATCCACATGGAGAAGATACAGCCCAGTGAGAATCAAATTGTGGCAGACTGATGTGGAGGACAAACGGGAGATGGAACCTGATACCCCTTGGCTTTTACACAGCATTGAATGAATCCATAAATCCTCATTTACTCCCTGTGAAAGAAAGTGGAAGGTGCTGAGAGTTGAGAGGAAATGCCAGCTAGCCTACAGGGTGCACTCTTGGGCAGAACCAAGCAGCATTATCATAGTGAATGTAAGATGGATTTTCCTAGGCTAGGATGTGGATGATGGCTGAGATTCAGAGGCTTCGCCAACATATGAAGAGCTAAAGTGGGCTTAGATCATCAAAATAAAAACCTGAAATACGATGCGAAGAACACTATCAATTATGTTTTTATGTATAACAAGCTACCCCCCAAATTAGCAGGCCTCTCTACAATAAACATGTCCAAAGAAAGACACAAATATTTTAAAATACATATTTTATTTTATTTGAAAGGCAGAGGGAGGGAGGGAGGGAGAGGGGGAGATATATATATATATATATATATATATATATATATATATATATTTTCCATCTGCTGGTTCACTCCCCAGATGGCCGCAATGGCCGGAGCTGCGCCAATCTGAAGCCAGGAGCCAGAAGCTTCTTCCAGGTCTCCCACATGTGTGCAGGGGCCCAAGGACCTGGGCCAATTTCCACTGCTTTCCCAGGCCATAGCAGAGAGCTTGATCAGAAGTGGAGCAGCCGGGACTCAAACTGGCGCCCATATGGGATGCCAGCACTGCAGGCGACAGCTTTATCCGCTATGGCACAGCACCAGCCCCACAATTTTTTTTTTTAAGTCTCTAGAGAATACCTGAGATTAACCTGAGATGTCAACAAAACAAAACAAACACTGAAGGATGGGAGGAAATGGATATACAGAATCCCATTGCTGGAGACTCACGTTTCCCGGACTGCTCCACAGAACATTAACTTGGGGAGGTGACAGGAGATACTCCATGAGAAAGATTCTTTGTGGTTGCAAGAAGTTGAGAAATGGTACACTCTATGTCCACAACACAGAGAGATTAAAAAGTTTATGAATATAATGAAGGTTCTGAGAGTCCAGCAACAGATCTAACTTTATCTAAGCCACTGATTCTGAAGCTTATATAAGCATGAAACCTTTTATTTTAGCACACAGCCAGGATTCAATAGTCATACTCTGAAATATCAGTTTGCTCATCTTATTTGTTTATCGTTGCCTTATAAAAGGGACTCCATAAGGCAGAGAGCTCACCGGAGTCTCTTTTTACCCACATCTCCCTTTAAGTTTTACATGATAAGTGCTATCCTCAGAGTGAATTCCTCCATGAATAGACAAAGACAAGGAGATCAAGGCCTTCTCCTTCCCACTGGGAACTTGCACTCTCAGTTCTGACCTCCCTCCAGAGCCCTGCCTTCCTGAGTAATACATAAAATGTCCTCTTCCTCTAGGGAGGAGAGAACCGTAGGAGAGATTTTCAAAAGTGGGGGCTCTGGGGCTGGCGCTGTGGTGCAGTGGGTTAAAGCCCCAGCCTGCAGTGCCAGCATCCCATATGGGCACCAGATGGAGTCCCAGCTGCTCCTCTTCTGATCCAGCTCTTTGCTATGGCCTGGGACATCAGTACAAGACGGCCTAAGTCTCTGCACCCACGTGGGAGACCTGGAAGAAGCTCTTGGCTTCTGGCTTCGGATCAGCTCAGCTCTGGCCGTTACAGTCATTTCAGGAGTGAACCTGCAGAATGGAAGACCTCTCTCTCTCTGGCTCTGCCTCTCTCTGTAACTCTGTCTTTCAGACAAATAAAATAATTCTTAAAAAAAAAAAATGAAAGTGAGGACTTTGACATCTGGCCTTGCCACATCTTCACTTACGTTCTTTGTGCCTCAGTACATCTATATGATGAGGATGGACACCTCACAGGCTATTAGATGAGTAACACGTGAAGTGTTTAGAGTGAGGTCTGGCACATAGGGTGCATGTTGTAAATGTCAACAATTATTTCATTCCACTTAGATCCAGCAGCCCTGCAAAGAATATCCTCATCAGACCACAAGAGGGATTTCAAAATTCATGCAACAGGAAGACATTTGGGGGAAGGGGAAGGGAGGTGTTGGGAATTTCTTTTCTAGTAGCAAACTATTTTGTTAGCATGGCTTTTTAACATGGTGTTACAAGAGTTACTTGATACAATCTGCATTTTTATTTTTGTATTTTCAAGTTACATAAGTAACACATTCTGATGGTGGGAGCCTAGAAAACATAAGGAAACACTAAAGGGAAAAACCCATTCAAAATTTTGCCTTTGGAGACGACGTATGTGGTATTTGTCACACACATGTATGCACATTATGAACAAGATGACATCATGACTCTCCAGAAATATTTTTCACTTACAGAAATACTATGCATACTTTCTCAAGTCAATTAATATTCCTTAAAAACACACTTTAATAGCTGCAGATTATTGTGTCCTATGGAGGTATCCTAATTTCATCTCTCAGTCCTCCAGTGGTTATGACCTCAAACTCTGCCTTCTTTAAACATTTGATTAAGCCTGGCTGCAGACAACACCCGCTATGCATCCAGATTATATAAGGCCCTAAACCTTGTCAAGTGCAGCTCTTTCTCCCCAAAACTGCCTGCACTCATTCCTGAGTATGTACTTTTGCTTTGCACATAAATAAATTTTGCTTCTTGTCTGACCTTCATCTATGTTGGTCCTTGAATTCCTTCTTGTGTTGGGGACAAGAACCTGGATGGAGCCTCCCCATGATGGTCACTCATTGGCATAAACCAATGTTTTAACAGAAAGAACCTAAAGAATCTTCATCTGCTGAAAGATTTTTCACCAACCTGGTCAAATGTTTCCAGCGAATTCCCCAATTGTACTACACGCACACTTCACAGTCTTCATTATTTTTGAGGGCAAGTGAATTCAAGTCAAGAACATCTACAAGTCAGCCAGAGAAAATCAAAAGGCTAGAAGACAAAGTCTATTAAGTAAGATTAAAGCAAACAATACTCTTTCATCCGTTATCCATCAATTCTCTCTGCATTTGTTATTCAAGCATTTAACAGCTCTCCTCACTTTTTTGCTTGTGACATTCTACTTTCCATAAAACAGGAATTTTGCTCTAAAATATATTATTCAAAAATAGGTAGCAAGCAGCATAAAATTAACCAACACATCTTCTCCTCACTTCAAGAGAGAGGAGCTCTAGGATGAAAATATGGTAGAAAATAAATTAGCTGGAAATCTAAACACCCAAAATGTCCGACTTATCCTAAATGACATTTTCTACTTATTTTCCACATTTAAAACCATGCAAGGACAGTAATTAATGGCTAAGTGGCCATGGTATCTATGGTGATGACAGAATCTACAAGGCAATGAACAACCAGCCGGAAACATCACGGCCACAAGTTCTCACAGTAGAGGCTAAGCACCCTGTGCACGCACAATTAATGTGTTTTTTTCCCCACCTTTTGGAAATCATCACTTCCTCCACCGTATCACTTCTGCTTCTGAGAAGACCCAGGTGTAGCCAGCAGGGCATTTTGTTACCACCGTAGCAAAGGCTCCAGAAGTTACTGGAGGAAGCAAGTAGCAGAAATTCGGTTCAGTGATTTAGTGAGAGAAGCTTCTAGAGGACTTTGCACAAATGCAATATGTGTTGGTCATCTTGCCTGAGAACAAAAGTGAAAACTGCCCAAGACATCACTCCAGCTGATTTAGTCGATGGCTTTGTGGAGTGTCAACACAAACTGGGCATCCGTGAGTCATTTCTCTGCTCTTGGCTGGACACACTTCACACATCTGTGGGCAGCGTCCCAGACTAGCTGGGCCTGGCTGGTCTGGGATGGCTGATCTCTGCTCCACAAGGACCCTTGTTATTCAGCTGACCAGCACAGGTTGGTCACACAAAAGGAAAACAATTCCAAAGAAGTGAGAAGGCCTCTTGAAGGCCAGGCTCAGAATGAGCATGGTCTCACTTTTTCCACATTCTGTTAGCCACAAGCCACAAAAGCAGCTCAGATAGAAAAGGTAGAGAAATAGACACCATGCGCCTAAGGGAGCAGCTGGAGAACCAGACTGTATGAAAGTCTACATCCAGGAAAGGAGATAACTGTAGTCATTTTGGAAAATTATCTACCTAGTCCGTCATCTGCTCGCACTTGTTGATGGCCTGCCCATATACAGGATACACTTCTCTCCTCCCCATACTTATTCTTATCTCAAATGCAGTCCAGCAGTTTTGAATGTAGATCCTGTCCTCTGAGGCTTCCCATAATTAGAGACTCTGAACTGAAAAGACAGTTAGGAGTGCTCAGCACACCCAACAAACACATGTGAGACAAGGACCCGACAGCCACAATAGGCTTCCCTGCTCAAAATACTCTGCCAATGGCAGTCCAAGCTGTGAACAACCTTGTAAGTTTCAGGGGCCAAGGACCTGATCACAGAGCAGGGGACACTGTCGTTGTGCAGGCTAAAGAGAAACATCACAGTGAGAGGCTGGGGATGGCAGTGGGGGCATTGCAAAAGTCGCTCTTGGGTTGTTTTCCTCTGTAGTTTCTGCAGATGCTGATATAATAGATTTTAAGTGACTTGGCCAGATTCCTACCTACATATCAACAAGGATTTTCTGGTAAATAAAACATTCATGCATTTTTTATTAGCCCATGATGCTGTTATTGAAGTTGTTTCCATTTTAAAATGATGAGCATACAACCTACATCTTGATATTCAGTCCACGATTTGATGAGTGAAATACTTTGTGTCTTATCCTTAAATATTTAGGATTTTCTACCACATGTAAGTTAATTTTTCCCTGTTTTCTACTAAGTCTAGGTGATGTTGGTCAACATAAGTCGATACCTAGCTACTTAACATATTCTTTAATTGAGTGCTCAGATTTTTTTTATTAAATAAGAGTTTCCTAAAGTATAGGTAGATTTTAACAGTTTTAAAACTTTTTATTAAAGGATAATATATATATATTAAAGAGTTTACACCTAATACATTACAGTTTAATAAATCTTTTAACTGAACATGTTTGTGTGATCAAGAGACAGAACACCATCAGCTCCCAGACACTCCCAGGCTCAACTTCAGCCGTTATTTCTCAACCCCAGCACTTTGGACATTTGGGGCTGGACAATTCTTTGCTTGGGGTGGGGGGATTTTCTGTGCATTGTTTATTATTTAACAACACCCCTGGCCTCTACTGACTAGCTTGCAGTGGCATCCCTATGAGTATAACAACCAAAAATGCCTTCCCAGATAGACATTGCCAAATACCCATGCTCAGTGGAGGACCAGTGCCTTTAGGGTTACAACTGTTATGTCTTCTGATCACACAGCTTAATTCAGCTGGCTTATGTATTTTATATTAAAGAACTCATACACTCTACTCCTTTGAATTTGGTTTCATTCTCTTGATATTTTATTTGTGAGAGTCATCCACACTTTTGTGTGTGTGATCCGCTATGGACTGACCATTTTTGTTTCTATACTGTACTCCATTGTGTGAATATACCACAATTTCTTTATCCACTCCACTACAGAAGATAATTCTGGTAATTGTTATCAATTTTTAATTATTACATATGAATGGTTTTTAAATCCATTTATCTATTACAATAAAATTCTATGACTTATCTGACTTCTAAGAAAATGTTTTTGGAGTTAAGGAGATTTTGTTAATCTGGACAAATCACATGCCACATATTATAAGTAAAATGTTTTTGTGATAGATTCATAAGAAATCCAAAATGATCCTGAGGATGAAGGTGGGAGGGGGAAGAGTCCAAGCTGGATGCAGGCATTATTTACTGAACACCAGCGGCTGCCAGGCATCATCTGGGGCTCCGGAAATGCGAAAACAAGTTCTGTGCCTTTGAGAACTTTTCAGACCCCTTCCTCTCACTGCTGTCTCCTTGCTTGAAATGAAATGATCTAATGGCACTTCCTGCTTGGAAAACTGCCCCAACAAGAAGACCTGAGCAGGGCCATGAGAAGGGGTGAGGGGTGGACACAGCAGGTGCACCTACTCTAGGTCTTTGTCAAGAAGGATACATGTGGGGATCCTGGACCTGTAGCATCTCAGCAGGAGAAGGGAGCAGGGAACCATGCCTGGAAGAAGCAGTGGCTCAACTGCAAAGACACAAATACTCTGTCCCCCAGAATCTCTGATCTCAGGAGCAAATGCATGGGTATGGGAGGAAAGATAGCAGACACAGCCCCCAGGAGACCCAGCTAACAGAGGTCTAATAGGCTTAGTGGTGTGCCATGGATGGCTTCTAACCAAGCCTAAAACACTCACTGAGATGCATAACACACATCCTACCAGAGGAGAATGTGAGCCCGCACAAAGAATGACTCTGACAGCTTTGGGTTTTTTAAAAATATAAGCTAATTTGGTCTTACTACATTTCAAGCAAATTGGGCAGCTGCCCTTTTACAAGTTTTAGCAGCAGTATTCTACAAAGCATCTTTGTCCTCTTACCTTTGCTTCTCAAAGGGTTCACTAACTATCTACAACTTTATAGAAAAGCCGCTATCACTGGTGTCAGCCTTCTTACACAGTCAGCACTCTGAAGGTCCCAGGATTTGCATGTCTCCTCCTCAATTATGTTTGCTCACTATGACTGCGGGCTCTTTAAGTTCAGTGCTGTTTAAATAAGTTAGCCAGATGCTTATGCTGAGACTTTATTTTGGAGTAGCCTTTTGATTAAGATTGTACTATAATGATCAAATTATAAATATCAAAAACCAATAAAGAATCCCAACCCAATAAGGGAAGGCTTCAAATTTTTTTTCTGAAGTAAATCAAAAGGGAGTAGAAGAACATTTGAATTTTATCTTACTATGTCCATACTCATTAATAGATTGCTGCATGAAACCAGGCCTTTGCTCTAAGATTTTAAAGGATATTTGTTAAAAAAAAAATGATATTTCAGCTAGTTTACTAGGCAGTCCTTTAAACACCTTGACTCATTCACTATAAAAACAAAAAGTAGAGCAAAGCAAGCAAAACGAAACTCCTACAGCTTCCTAAGGACCCCTTCACGTGCAGGGGGACTATGCCCAGCAGCCCCGGGGTTACTCTCCAGTTCTGCCACCAATTAACCAGTTATAGAACAATGAGACATTGACTCGCCAAATTTCAGAGCCTTAATCTTTAAAGGCCCATCTTTTATTTTGCTTCTTTTCCAGCAGGAAAAGTATCACAAGAACACATTTTTCACTGTATTTATCCATCACATGCTAACTAATCCAAAACAAATGTCCAAGATTTTTCCATTGAACTACTTGTGCCTTCCCATTAATCTGTTTCAAAACACTTTCACTGCAAAGGATTTATAACAGGTTATCACATGATAACAGAATGTTTTTCTCTTTAAAATTCTTTCTTATTTGTGAAACTCAGTGCTATAAATTATCATCTTAGTAAATGTATTTATTGTCTAAAGGAAACACATATCTTTTTGTAAAACAAAATGCATATACATTCTTTAAAACATTATCTACACTTAAGAGGTGTGTAGAACATGCAAGTGAAGTTTATTTTGGTGCAGAAATTTTGAACTCAATGCACAGTTTTTTTATAATATACTTTTTCCTTGAACTTTCTGAAGACTCCCTAGTTTATGTACACACATTTAACAATGTGTATCTATCCATATCATATGTATATCTGGGTGTATCCCAACAGATGGATGGATAGACATAGTGCATCACACATAGATAGATAGACACCCAGTAGATGGATGGACAGATGGACAGGCAGGATGCAGAGTGTACACACACACACACACACAGAGTTACATGCATACATACATACTGTGATGACTAATTTTATGTGTTAACTTGGCCAGGCCCTGCAGTGCCCAGACATTTGGTCAAGCATTAATTCTGTGAGGGTCTTTTGGATGAAAATAACATTTTAACAGGCAGATTGAGGCACCAGTGCTGTGGCACAGATTAATCCTCCGCCTTCAATGCCAGCATCCCATTTGGGTGCTGGTTCTAGTCCCAGCTGCTCCACTTCCAATCCAGATTTCTGCTACAGCCTGGGAAAGCAGTGGAGGATGGCTCAAGTCCTTGGGCCCCTGCATCCACATGGGAGACCCGGATGAAGCTCCTATCACAGCTCTGGCCATTGCAGCCATTTGGGAAGTGAAGCAGCAGACGGAAGACCTTTCTCTCTGTCTCTCCCTCTCACTGTCTGTAACTCTATTTCTCAAATAAATAAAGTCCTTTTAAAAAAAATAGGCAGATTGAATAAAGCAGATTGCCCTTCTTCACGTGGGTGGTTCTTGCTTAATCGGTTGACTCTACTGAACAATAAGGCAGATTGATTTGAGAATGGGCACTTAGCCGAACTGTCCAGATGCTTGCTCGCCACATCAGCGTGCCTGAGTTTGATCCTCGGCTCCAGCTCTTGGCCCCAGCTTCCTGCATGTGCAGACCCTGAGAGGCAGCAATGATGGCCTAAGTAATTGAGTTCCTTCCTCTGACATGGGAGGCCTGGATTGTATTCCTGGTTCCTGAGTCCAGCTCTGGGAGTGTTAGCTGTTGGGGACATCCAGGAAGTGAACCTCTCAGGGAAAAAAAAAAGCAGGGGGAGTGGGTGCTGACCATCCCGAGTAAAAGAATTCTTTCTGTCTGATGACCTTCATCCTGGGATATTGGCTTTTTTCTTGCCTTTGGACCTGAACTCCAACAACAGCTCTTGCTGGGCCTTGAGTCTGCAGAGCTGTAACCGGGAGTTATACCATCTGCCTTCCCGGTGCTTGGGCCTTCAGACTGGGACTGGAACTGAACCGTTGGCTTTCCTGGGTCTCCAGGATGCTGACTCATCCTGCTTCCATAACTGCACAAGCCAATTCCCCATAACAAATAAATATCCTGTTGTTTCTATTTACTTGAAGGATCTACACGCATACCTAAATATAGTACCTCATGATGGGTAAGGGCATGGGCTCTGCAGCTGGTCTACTTAGGCTTAAATCTGAGAGCTGTGTAGTAACAAGAGGAAGTTATATAACCTTTCAGTGCCTCACATTCCTCTACCTAAAATAAGAATAATAGCTGTGGGGTTGGTGCTGTGGGGTAGTGGGTATGCAGTGCCAGCATCCCATCTGGGCACCAGTTCAAGTCCTGGCTGCTCCACTTCTGATCCAGCTCCCTGTTAATGGCCTGGGAAGGCAGTGGAGGATGGCCCAAGTGCTTGGGCCCCTGCACCCACGTGGGAGACCTAGAAGAAGCTCCAGGCTTCAGACTGGCTGAGCTCCAGCCATTGTGGCCATTTGGGGGGTGAACCAGCAGATGGAAGATCTCTCTCTGACTCTCCGTCTCTCTCTCCCTCTCTGCAACTCTGCCTTTCAAATAAATAAAAATAAATCGCGGCTCACTAGGCTAATCCTCCGCCTTGCGGCGCCGGCACACCGGGTTCTAGTCCCGGTCGGGGCACCGATCCTGTCCCGGTTGCCCCTCTTCCAGGCCAGCTCTCTGCTGTGGCCAGGGAGTGCAGTGGAGGATGGCCCAAGTGCTTGGGCCCTGCACCCCATGGGAGACCAGGATAAGCACCTGGCTCCTGCCATCGGAACAGCGCGGTGCGCCGGCCGCAGCGCGCTACCGCGGCGGCCATTGGAGGGTGAACCAACGGCAAAAGGAAGACCTTTCTCTCTGTCTCTCTCTCACTGTCCACTCTGCCTGTCAAAAAAAAAAAAAAAAAAGAAAAATAGCTGCATCTATGTCATGTGGTTATTTTAAGGACTAAATGATTTCTCTACAGAGCTTACACTAGCATCCAGCCTATGGTAAATTCTACCCAAATCCCTGCTTATATTTAGTTACTGCGTGTGAGAGTTGTGTATGGAACAGGTGTAAATAATTACCCTCTTTTGTGTCACTATTATACACAGTTGGACTTTTGTATACTAGATTTTTTTCTTAACATGAGGAAAAGGTATACACTTCAAAACAGTCAGAAAATTCCCTAACTCAACTTCTTCAAATTAAATGAATCTAACTTTTGACTTTTGCTTCATATATTTTGTATTCTAAACTCTTCAAATCTTTTCATACATGCTTTCATTGAATTTCCCCAATTTCCAGCACCTCTAGAATTGCCAAACCCCAAAGTATTCACAGTATTCTTTAAAAAAAAATAATTTATTTGAATGGCAGAGTTACAGAGAGGGGGAGACATAGACAGAGACAGATCTTTGATCCACTGATTCACTCCTCAAATGGCTATAACAGCCAGGGCTGGGCCAGGCTGAAGCCAAGAGCCTGGAACTCCTTCTGGGTCTCCCACATGGATGGCAGAAGCCCAAGTACCTGGGCCATCGTCCTCTGCTTTCGCAGGCACATTAGCAGGAAGCTGGATCAAAAGTGGAGCAACTGGGACTGGAACCAGAGCCCACACAGGATGCCGGCACTGTAGGCGGTGGTTCAGCCCACGGCACCACAACACCAGCCCTCACATGTTTCAACTGGAGTGTGTTTGCATAACTGTGCAACCCTCCGTGGGGCTATGAGTGCTTCAAAGCCTGAACCAGCTCCATGGCCTGGGTCTCATCTCTGGTTGTCTCCTAAGAGTCTCTGCTGCTTCAACACTCCCCTGGCGCTAGTACCCAAGGGTCACAGAGCAGCGATTCATCCCTGGCCACACACTGAAGTCACCAGGAGAGCTTTTAAGAAGGAGCAAGGCCTAGATTCACCCAGATCAATTAAACTGGAATCTCTGGGGGGTATGGTTGGACAGTCAGGGTCAACAGCCACTCCTGTACAGAGAGGCCTTCAGCACAAAGGTTGAGGAACGTCATGGGAGCCTAAGGCCTACTCCAGGCGTCCCTATCTTGAGTCGCCATCAGGAATGGAGCAACAAGTGTGCATTCCTCATTGAGGGTGGGAAGCAGCAGCCTCCCAAGCCATTCTCAGAGGTCATTGGGCAACTTCTGGAAACACTCAGAAAACAGATTGGTAGACAGATAGGAGATGAGCTAGAAGGGAAGCCCCGAACTAGGAAAGTAGTGAAGATTTAACTTGAAATCAAGTTTGGAATCTAGCTTGTTATTATTATTACAACTTTTTCTTTCTTATTATTTATTGTATTTATTTTTGAAAGTCAGAGATATCATAGAAAGACAGAGAGACACACAGGGAAAGATCTTCCACCTGCTGGTTCACTCCACCCAAAATCCCGTAGCAGTCAGTGTTAGGAAAATGGCGCAGTTTTATCTATAGCGCGATCTACACCCTGATTTTCATCCTATGCCCTGGCTCCCACCGCCATTGCTGAACCATTGCTGAAAGTCAGGTGGCCACATGGCCCAACCACCGGTGCCAAGCTCCACCCCCATCCTAATTGGATTCACTGCTCCTGCTTCCCTGCCCGCCCTCCGGCAAAGTTTTAAAAGGGCCTGCTCCTGAACACATGGCTCTTGGCTTCTCTCCTCTCTCTCTCTCTAGCCTCCTCTTCTCCTCTCTCACTCCCCTCTCTCCTCTCCTCTCCCCTCTTTCTTACTCTCCTTTTCCCTCTTCGCTCCTTCCCTCCAGTCTGCTGGGGTTTCCCCAATAAACCCTTCCCCTTACCCCGATGTTTGGTGTGTTATGTGACGGCATAACAGTCAGGGCCTGACCCAATTCCATCCAGGTCTGCTACATGGGTGGCAGGGACCCAGGTGCTTGAGCCACCATCTGCTGCCTCCCAGGGTGTGCGTTAGCAGGAAGCTGAAGTGGATGCAGAGGGGCTGGGACTCGAACCAGGCACTAGGATGCGGGATGTGGGCATCCAGAGCTATGTTCTATTTTTAAGTGACCATAGGATCTTTTATTTCCTATGAGTGATCAGAAAGGAATTTATTGAGTAAGTTTTCACCTAAGTCCAGAGGAAGAATTTCTCACAATGAGCAAGCTTTATTTAAAGGAGCAGTGAGAAGCAAAGTGAAATTGGTTAGCAATTACGCCCATGAGTTCTACTCATTCAGTGTTTGGGGAATACACAGAAGATAGACAGATTTGGATCTGCAGATCAGCTACTATTTACCCTTTAATAAGGTTCCCACTGAGCTCATTTGTCCAACACCACAAAGCAAAATGAGATTAGCTTCTAAGTGCTAATCCTGCCAGAAATCTTGGACAACCCATTGCTGCTAGCTGCTCCTCTGGATCAGCTCCCACCACCACACCCCACCCCAGTGTTTGCATTCATACTGTGCAATAGCTCAAAGCTTGCCCATGCATAGAAAAGCCTTGATCATTCTACTTCCCTTTGGAGAGATGGCAGCCATAGAAGGGGCTGCCACTCCCAGGTCTCATAGCAGCCACAGCACCAACAGATCTGTTCACGGTCTCTGCATATCAGAGTTAGAACAAAAGTGAACTTGGAACAGTTGGGCATCTTGCATTGTCATCCAGTTCCAAGGGGGCTATGAACATGGAAATCTAATGAAACACAGTTAGTTCTTGGCCTAGCAGATGCTCACAGCCCGGACACAAACAAACAATTTTGTTAGGCACCAGGCATGAAATATGACTGTAAGAAGTGGAGAAGTAAAAGGACCCATAGATCTCCCCCAATGTGCCTTCCTGGAATGGTCTCTTTGGGGTCTCATGCACCAGTGACATTCTCTGAGAGCCTCCATGCTCCCGTTTCCTAGGTAATGTCGGCCAAATTAGATGATGCTGTGAGCCACCACCACTTGGGACAGAACTCTAAAAGGTGCCCCCCAATGAGTGGTCATTCATGGAACGTTAACTGGTGTGAGTTAGAAGGAACAACTTCCTATTATTGGAAATTTTTCTTCTATTGGATGTCTGATTCACCACATGGTTAAAATATTATTAGATTGCTATGATGATCTAAAGTTAAAAACTCTTGACGTAGGAATCCTACATACACAATTTGCACGAAAAAAAAAAAAAAGAAACCCTACGTACATAGCCAAGGTCACAGAGAGGTTGTGTTGTCTACGGCAGGTCGTTGGCAGGCGAATTATGAGAGGGAGCTGCACGTAGATGTCTGATATGCCAAACAAGCTGCCTTCCCAGTTGCTGTAGTCTTGATGCTAGAATGACAGCATCTCAACCTGCATAGCTGGGAGGCACCCGAGTTCCTTTTTCTGTCAAGCTTCCTTCACTTTCTTATTGCCAATATCAGACCCTTGACCTTGGATTTTTTTAATAGTCTCAGGGAGACACTGAGTACCATACAGATGCAAACCATACAAATCTAGCACAGTCTCACAATTCCGCCTTTATAAGATTGTAGCAATATTTTTAACATCTTTATGGAGGTTTAATTTACAAACCATAGCATTCACCTATTTTAGGTTTATAGTGATTTTTTTTAAACAAATTTAGAATTGTTCAGCTATTGCTATAATCCAGCCTTGGAATCTTCCTTTCACCCCAAAAGATCTATAGATTTTTCATTTGTGGATATTTCATGTAAATGGAATCACAGAATCTGTGGTCTTTTGCATTTGGCGTCTTTCACTGCACATAATGTTTTGAGATTGATTTATATGGCAGCAAATGTCAGAAAATGGGTCCCATTTTATTGCTGAACAGGGATCCCCAGGATGGTGTAAATGGCCATATTCTTTGAACTCCTAAGTGAGATACATGATCAGACTGAGACCGTTTTTCTGACGTGTAACGAGAATAGAATATTTTAAACTGAGTTTGCCCTGGATAGTGTCTGCCGATAGGGCGTGAAAACATCCTTCCTCCTTTACCCCTAATAGAGTTTGACATATATCTGCTAAAATAAATTAATGTTGCCATTTGGCCAGAACAAATACATTCATATGCCACTGCAGCTGTCACGGAGAGAGACAGGGTACCAGGAAGAAAACGAGCAGGGGATTTCTGCAATGCTTGGACTGGTGAGAACCAGAATATCTTTAAAACACACAGAGACACTCATATTCAAAACACTAGAGATACACGCAAGCAAAACAATGAATTCACACCCACATGACTCCAAACACACACAACATTAGCTTTCTTCTAGCATTACTCATTCAGAATGCACAGTATCCCGATTTCATTTAAGATGAAAATAATGGTGACATATATTCTTTCTGTTTCAAGATTGTTGGAGACAAGAGACAAGGATCAGATATTTATAAAAAACTGGGCTTCTGGGGCCGGCACTGTGGCATAGTGGTAAAGCTGCCACCTGTGGCATCGCCATCCCTTATGGGCACGAGTTTGGGTCCTGGCTGCTCCGCTTCCTATCCAGCTCCCTGCTGATATGCCTGGGAAAGCAGTAGAAAATGGCCCAAGTCCTTGGGACCCTGCATCCATGTGGGAGACCGAGAAGAAGCAGCTGGGTCCTGGCTTCAAACCAGCCCAGCTCCAGCTGTTGTGGATGTTTGGGTAGTGAGCCAGAATTATTTATTACACAGTGGTTGTAAAATGATACTCTCCCCCAGTCCCATTATTCTTCCTACATACATTAGACAAAATTTTCACATAAAGAGCAGCAGTTTTTTTTTCTCCCCATGTCTCCAATTGGGGGTAGCACTAGAGACCCATGAATTCTATTCTAATTCAGTGTGATCTAAACCATTACTGTCATTATGCAGGATTTCACACATTTTGTGTCAAAACTGTTAAAGCATCAGGCTTACTCCTGCGCATCACCTCTCCACAATGAACCTGAACTTTACGACGATTTACCAAACACTTTAAATTACTAATTAAAAATTGAAAAATGTTCTGAGCCACACTATGCTTAAAATGGGCTACAAAGGGGCCAGCGCCATAGCTCAACAGGCTAATCCTCTGCCTAGCGGTGCCGGCACACTGGGTTCTAGTCCCGGTTGCCCCTCTTCCAGGCCAGCTCTCTGCTATGGCCCGGGAGTACAGTGGAAGATGGCCCAAGTGCTTGGTCTCTGCACCCGCATGGGAGACCAGGAGAAGCACCTGGCTCCTGCCTTTGGATCAGCTCGGTGCGCCCACCATAGCACGCTGGCCATGGCGGCCATTGGAGGGTGAACCAACGGCAAAGGAAGACCTTTCTCTCTGTCTCTCTCTGTCTACTCTGCCTGTCCAAAAAAAAAAAAAAAAAAGGGCTACAAAGGAAAATAACCATCAAGACCGTCCACACACGCATCTATTTCAAGCCTGCTTTTGCTAGACAGCCCCCTTCATTATTCTACTTGACATTCCAGTTGTCCCCTATGTGGCCTATCATGCTCCTCTAAGTTGGCTTTCAGTTCCTTCAGCCTGGCTCTGTCAGTCTGTGAGCACTTTTTTCCTCTCTGGCCCAACAAAACATGCAGGGCTCATCTTGAAATCTCCCAGATCCAATTGTGTAACCAACCAATCATTTTTCCAAGGATCATTGGTTTCTTGTATTACAGGTTGTATTTAGAAATTAAGATCTGGACCCCAGGTATGCTCATTGCTATTGCTGTGTCCTATCTTCCAAATTCCCAGTGGGCACAGCTAGGAAACGTAGGTATCTACATGTCAGCACACATGTCTTTCTATCAACTATTACTGCTGCGTTTGACCTCACAGGTTCATGCTGATCCTTTCAATTCAGATCCAATACCATGGATGTCACTTTAGCTTTTGCCTCCTCTATACTTATTTGCTCAGTTTAGAACATAATGTTAGAATTTATAACACACACTGATGTGGGGGAAAACAGACAAACTCCCTGCTACCCAGAGTTTGGTATTCATTTCCGGCTCTTTCCTAGCCTGTTCTGAGGGCGCCCAGTCAAAACACTGTGTTGAAAAGTTTCTTGGATGAATACTGCTTATTTGCTCCCTGTTACATTATTCCTTTGAAATAGTTACAGTTGCTTTCATCTGTAGTCTATTTTAGGTTTTCCCTCTCATCCTTGTTGACTTTCTAATTTTATTTTGTGGTTTATATAAAATACAAACATGATTTTAAAAAAGTGAAATTCTAGAAAATCAACTAATCAAAGCAGTGTCATCCCACAGCCTCCACTCTTTCTCATCAACACTTCCACCCTGTTCCCAACCACACCCTGTAACTGATCACTTTTTTTGGTTTTTAGTTTATCCTCCCTGTGTGTCCTTTTACAGAAATGAGCAGACACATTTATGGTATCTTATTTCATTATTTCTATCACAAAAAAGATGGCATATTATTTATATACATGTGCCATCTTTATAATATGTATAATACTACCTCATTTCATTTGCCTTATTTGCTTTAACTATATCTTACCACTATGTTATTATTACTATTTCCATCTTAAAATGTAAAAAAGTGGGCTCAGTAAATTTAAGTAATATTTCTTGGTTCTCAAAGCCAAGTGAAGGAACTAGGAAAATAGACTAGCATTCTCATACTTTCCATCTCACTTCTAATCTTTTCTGTTTTGTTTGTAATCAGTCAATAATTCTAAAATTAGAATCACAGGCAAAAATAATATGCACATTTTTTTCTTCTGTAAATACTACTGCTTTCAGGAAGTAAATTCTACCGTTGTTCCAAGGAGTTGATCGTATGTTTAATGGGCATTTGGAATAGCTCTAATATTTCCTGTTGTGGCAAAGCTTACTTCTTCACATTTATTTTCTGAGAGTCGTAACCACTCTGCAAGATTATTTGCTTCCTTACCATCCCACACTCCTTCTGTTTATTCTTACTTGAGGCTTCTCAGCTGAGATACACATTGTCTTCAAAGTCTTTAGAATGTAATATATTAGAGAGCTGACAGTATCCCCCAAATCACAGCAACTGAAGATATTACATGGTTTCTTCCTTCTAAAGTATCTCTTTTCTAGCAGTTTAAAAAATTACAATTTGAATCTAGCCACCGAAAGGAGCATAGGTGTCAATATTTTAATGATATACAAATTCATCTAAAATACCATCAGTCACAGAAATAATTTGAAAAGGGACGAGTAATCCAACCTTGGTCCCATGTGACAGAATTTCCTCAGCACGGAATACTGGCCACACCTACACGACCCCTGTGTAGAACAAACTGGGAAATTACATGCCAAGGAAGGAGCACCATCTAAGGTTTCAGAACGAAGTCCCTATGAATTTGACTTCCTCTGACTCACATCCTTACATCATTTACTCAAAGATATTATAGATGGACATCGCGTATAAACTAGGAGAAATCCAGATCTGGAAAAAGATTTCCTTGGTAGAAAAAAATAGAATCATGGAATTTTGAAATACAAGGGATCCATTAGATTTTTGGCTATCACATTGTATGTTATTAGATCCCCCAAGAGCACATCCTTAAGTTGTGCCCATGAATCCCTGTCTCAGACTGCATCCTGATAAACCCAACTTACGAGAACCACTTAGAGGGAGGAAGTCATGTGGGCATGGGTGCAGGCAGGTGCTAAGAAATAAAGACAAGAGTGAAAGCTGCACTGAATGAGGCAAGGGGCGGGACTTGTTGCTTGGAATCCTGAAAGGAGAAAGAAGGAAGAAATCACCTGGGGAGCCAAGTGGGAAGCCTGCCAGCCAGTGGTCTGCACAGGACTTCTGCTCGAGACACCTCTACAAGCTTCCTCCATCCTTGTCTGTGATCCACACCTCCACTTGTCCCCTGTTTGCTTCCAATGCACCCAGCCTCTTTGCCTCTGAAAAGTGCGACTATCGAAGCCACCTCACCAGCATCCTAAAAGCAGCCCACTTTTTTCCTAGTAGAAAAATCATAGCAACGAAAGATACTATATGATTTCTTTAAAAAAAATCTGTTTGTAGCTTAGAGGCGGCAAGATGGCGGAATAGGCAGGAAGCACACTTAGTCCGGGGGGAGAGAAAGTTTAATATAAGTGGAGATACTGCAGGGTCAAGGAAGAGTAGCGGATGAAACAGCAGAGGAAACTCTTCCGGAACTAGTGATTCACAGTGGACCTGCGTGGAGAGCGTGGGAGCCCAAGTTCGGGACACCAGCGGCAGACTCAACGCACCAGCGCTGGAACGCGAGGTGAGCCGAACCTCCATAGCCCGAGACACCAGCGGGCAAGCGGAAAGAGGAGGCTAGAGGGAACGAGGCTTGAAACTCCGTGGGGAAAAGTTCACCAGGCTAACTAGAAGAGAGAGAAAAAAAAAATAAAAAAAGTGACTGATACGGACACAAGTTTCTCTCTCTCCGCTCACCTCTCAAAGGCGAGCAAGACAGAGCAGGCGCCATTTTGGACATATGTCATAAGCAGGGCGACCTCAGGTCTGCACCAGCCCTGAGCCTAGCAGAAAAACCTGACTCTGGGGGGAGGGGTGAAATAACAGGAGATTAGCATCTAACTTGGCAACCCAGTGGGAGACTGCAGGAGAATTGGAGCCCACACTGAGGGCAGCAGAGATTCCCTGTGTGGCCCCTGGGAAAGAGCTTCCGATCTCTGGCTCCTGTGGGTATATCATTTGCCTGCTAACTACCTCCAATTACGTTCAGCTGTGCGGAATTACTTCCCTTTTAAATCAAAAAAAGAAAGAGAGATTTACCACACCTAACCTGGGAGTGTCATCCTTGACACACCCTCAACCCTGAGGAACCAAACACAGCTCTCAGTCCACACTCATCTCAAGCCTCTAAGGCTCCACTGAAAGCAGACAGTCCACTTAATATAGAGCCATAGTGTAACAAGAAAAAACACCACAGTGAAGAAACCAAATATCTCCAACATGCCAAACAACAAACGCAAAAACCAAGCTAACAAGAACAAGGAAGAAACTATGACGCCCCCAAATGAAAAAGACACCCCAATTCAAGATTATGAAGATGATGAGATCGAAGAAATGCAAGAAGCGGATCTCAAAAAATTGATAAGGACATTAAGAAGTTCTCAAAAACAAATTCTTGAACTACAGAAATCCTTCATGGACAAGATAGAAAATCTCTCTCGTGAAAGTGAAATATTAAGGAGGAATCAAAATGAAATGAAACAACTACTGGAACAAGAAACTCTGATAGTGACTAGAAATCATAATGAAATGAAGAGTTCAATAGATCAAATGACAAACACATTAGAGAGCCTTAAAAACAGAATGGGCGAAGCAGAAGAGAGAATATCAGACTTAGAAGACAGAGAACAGGAAAGGAAACAGGCAAACCAAAGAAAAGAAGAAGAAATTAGAAATCTAAAAAATATTGTTGGGAATCTACAGGATACTATTAAAAAACCCAACATTCGGGTTCTAGGAGTTCCTGAAGGCATGGAGAGGGAGAAAGGATTAGAAGGCATTTTCAGTGAGATACTAGCAGAAAATTTCCCAGGTTTGGAGAAGGACAGAGGCATCTTAGTACAGGAAGCTTATAGAACCCCTAATAAACATGACCAAAAGAGATCCTCACCACGACATGTTGTAATCAAACTCACCACAGTGAAACATAAAGAAAAGATCCTAAAAGGTGCAAGAGAGAAACGTCAGATCACTCTTAGAGGATCTCCAATTAGACTCACAGCAGACTTCTCATCAGAAACCCTACAAGCTAGAAGGGAATGGCGAGACATAGCCCAGGTACTAAGAGAGAAAAACTGCCAGCCCAGAATACTATATCCTGCAAAGCTCTCATTTGTGAATGAAGGTGAAATTAAAACTTTTCATAGCAAACAGAAACTGAAAGAATTTGTTGCCACTCATCCTGCCCTGCAAAAGATGCTTAAAGATGTCTTACACACAGAAACACAGAAACATGGTCACCAATATGAAAGAAGGTAAAGGAAGGAAACCTCATAGCAAAACATCACAGGAAGCTCAATTTCTCTTTGACATAGAATTAAACTCTGATGCTCTGTTAAAGCAATGTGTTAAAGTAATCTATTATGTTCTCTTGATGTCTGTTAAATTCTAATTGTTCAAAAACAGCTGAATTTTTATTAAGAGCTATGGGTTATTTAAATATGTGCTTTTTTCAAAAATTTGAATAATCACCTTGTAACAATGATCAAATTTGGTCTATGTTATGTCATGATTTTAAGAAATCTTATTTCAACCAGATATTTTGGATTTTGAGCCTTCTTGGCATTCTTGACAGGCATTCAAAAAATCAAAGTTTCAAACAATCTGGTCTCTAAAATTTCCAGTAAATCCTGGACTTTGGTTTTTCCAGTTTGGGCCCAACTGAAAAAATCGAAGGACCTATGTCTCTCATCTTATAGAGACACCAACTAATCAGTCTATTTGGAGTATATTGGAAGTACTGTCAAGATGTGATGTGGTACCAGACTTTAAGTTTCTATAATGGAAAATGCTATTAATACAAATGTTTGAGAATTAAAAAGTCTAATGATCTTGTGTTACTAGACATGATAGTTATCTTAATGAGAAGGCCCCAGAGGCTTAAAGGGTTAAATACTTGTAAAATCCTACAGGTGCTTTCAAAAATACTGTGAAGTAAGCAAGTGCCTCTTGTTGGTGGATGAGTTTATAATTTTAAGCATGGCGACTTAAAGTCTTTTGTCATCCACAGTTATATATGATCTGCTGCTCATAAAACTAAAGCGTTGTTGGTTCTGTGTTTAGCTGTCCTCCTATAGGTTCCTATGGACTTTTTCCAGCCACTTTTATTGTATTCAATACTTTGGGATGGCTCTGTAAACAGATGAAGCCAATAATGTATTAACAGTACCAACTGAGAGAAAGTATGGTTAACTGAGGTTACTAAAAAGAAAAAGCAATTCAAATCAATTGGCAATCTACAAAAAGAGTTAAAGATTTTAAAAGCTATTATTAAAATTGATATATTGGTCTATTATGCTATATTATATGTGTGTACATATTGTATGTCCACATGGGAAAATTTTATTAAGAGTTTTATTTTAAATGGCTTATAGATAAGATTGTCCATAAATTTGGGCTGCTAAAATCAATCAAAGATACATTTTAATTTGTGGGACCTGAATCTGTGTATCATATGTTTTAGACTTGTTGGTAGAAAGAAACTAAAAACATTTTAGATGGTTGTGCTTAAGTTTACTGGCTGAACAAACTACACCATGTTAGATATTTAAGAGGTGTTTCCAAATACATGATTCTTAAAATTTATAGAAGGCATTGGACCTTCTGGTAAATGTTTTCTTAAGTTGTTATCTAATGGTTGAAACGGTTTGCTAAGTATTCATGTGATATTGCTATTGTCAGCAAGCGATCTAGGACTTGCTCCCTCATTTCTCTATTCTAAGCCCAACTTCTTCTTTCATTTCTCTATTCTCTTCAAGGTAGGAAACTAATTCTATTATGAAGGAATCTGTAGGATGCACAATTTAATCTTTAGACCTTATAAAAGAGATGGCTAACATTTTTCTGCAATATCATAGCCAAAATAAGAACTCAAATAATAATCTCATAGCTAGATTCACTTCGCCATCAGCGAAGTATACAGTAAGTAGAAAAAACCTCCCTTTCAGACCAAAGGGAAAGAAAGTTTTTAAGTGAGAATATAATTTTCCTCATGGACATTGTCTACCTTAGAAAAACTACTACAGAACATGCCTGTGACTATAGACTTGTAGTTCAGGCCACCGAAGATTAGAGATGGGACATGGGCACTCCCTTGACTTGCATCCTCTGGTCTGCTTTAACACAAACCAGGAGGAAAAGAAAGCTCGGCATCAGAAGCAATGGGTGGCAGGCCTATTAATGGCTGATCTGTACAGTGATCTGCCTCAAGGAGACCCAACAGGCCAGTCCACTGCAGTGGCTTTCAATGTGGTAAGCCTGGGCTTCAGCAGAAGTCAGCTTGTGAAGAGCCCTGGCAGCTCTGCCAAGAGTTGGATCACTGGAAATGGACCTGCCCTGGAGTCGAAGGATGCCCAGGTCAGAGCCACAGATCTTATTGGCTCTAAGCTGAAAAGCCCTACACTCAGCCCAACTTCCAAAGTGACCACTGCAGCTGAGGGGATGGTCAAGTAGGGTCAGCAACATTGCAGGCAGAACTGTAAATTTCTTGTTAGAGATGCCACCTGCCTTTACCTGGCCAGCTCTCCTCCCAGGCCAGCCAAGTAATGAAAGTCAACAGAGTGCCTTCCCCTAGGAGGTTCACACCTCCCTTAGGATATACCCCATGTGAAGAGATAGATAGGTCTGGGCCTCTGAATTTACAAGGCCTAAAGCCCACCAGATTATTATCAAGCCCCTTCTGTCAGGTTCTATTTGCCTCTCAATCAGAAAACTTAATTGTTGCTTAGACAGCACCTTTCTTAGCTCCTCTAATAATGACTCTGTCCTTTGTTCTAGGCCCTGTCTAGTGTACTTGGGCCTCATTCCTTTGTAATCATAACCTCTACTCTACCACCAATGGCTCTACTCCCAACATGTGTGTACTGATGGTCCTCTTCCCCACTTAATGCTGTATAATTGTTCAAACCTGGTAAATGCCACTCTTAGGATCATTGGTTACTATCCTCACTCTGTCTTTTATGACCTTGTCTAAATATGATCAGAGTCGGCAAACTTGGAAGGCTTCCATAGCCTTGGCAACTCATGACGACAGCCTAAGATGGTTACTGGCGCCATAAACTAGAGTGTCAATTTGTTGGGTCAACAACAGGAGCCACTGTGCACTTGCTCCTCATGTGGGATCTCTGTCCTTAATGTGCTGTACATTTTGATTTAATGCTATAACTAGTACTCAAACGGTATGTTTCACTTTGTGTTTCTATGTGGGTGCAAACTGTTGAAATCTTTATACTAAATTGATCTTCTGTATATAAAGAGAATTGAAAATGAATCTTGATGCAAATGGAAGGGGAGAGGGAGCGGGAGGGGGGAGGGTTGTGGGTGGGAGGGAAGTTATGGGGGGGGGGAAGCCATTGTAATCCATAAGCTGTACACTGGAAATTTATATTCATTAAATAAAAGTTAAAAAAATCTGTTTGTTAGAAAAATTTCATTTTGGCTCGATAAACAGAAAAGTACACATGTGGCAATGTTGTATTTTGCTAATGGAAGTAGGAAAATACGGCAGGAAAGTTGTCGTGGCCCTGGATGTCATACCCTGGAGGATGTCTTTGACCTCTGTCAAAGACACCAGTCATGGGGCAAGCGCTGTGGTGCAGTAGGCTAAGCCTCCATCTGTGGTGCTGACATCCTATATGGGCGCCTGTTCAAGCCCCAGCTGCTCCACTTCCTATCCAACTCCCTGATAATGACCTGGGAAAGCAATGGAAGATGGCCCATGTGGGAGATGAGGAGGAAACTGCTGTCTCTTGGCTTCAGATCAACCCAGCTCCAGCCATTGTAGCCATTTGGGGAATAAACCAGCATATGGAAGACCTCTCTCTGTGTCTGTAATTCTCTCTCTCAAATAAACAAATTAAATTTGAAAAAAAAAATCAGTTGTGTTCTTTGTCCACATATGTGGATATAAACAGGATCTGCCAGAGGTAGGAATGTTTTGCACTTTTCAAAGCCATATCACACACAAAGTAATGTAATGTTCCCAATAAACCTCTGTGATAGGAATAATATACAGAAATAACTTTGTTTTCAAATGAAAAAAAAAAGTCAACATAGTGTTTAGAGAATAGGATTGGACATCAGCCAGCCTGAGATTCCAGATTTCACTAGAGGATATTCTTGCATAAAAAATAAGCTTAATGGACACACGTGTGCATGTGCGTGTGCATGTATGTGTGTGCACATGTGCACACACATGAAGGCATAATTTGGTAAACTGATTGCAGATCTGTTAGCTCTGGATCAACTTCCTCAGAATTCACTGGTTCATTCACCCATGTAGCAACCACTCACTGAGCCCTGAGTGAGCATTCTGAGAAGACAGCTTTGAGGAACACGGACACAGACTCAACACTCGGACATCAGTCTTGCGGGAAGACAGAAGAGAAACAAGCAAACGCTCAATAACCTTCACTGGCAAAAAGTTCTCAGGAGGCAACAGCGTGATCTGTGTGACAAGAACCTGCTTTGCATTTCTGTGTGGGAGAGTCTTAGCTTGGGGTTTCCCCATAGCAGAGTCAAATGTGGGGTGCAGGTGGTTTGCTTTGGAGGTGAAGAGAACACTATTGGGAACTGCAGATGTGAGGAAGGGAAGATGAAGCAAAGATGCACCTTGAAGGAGGTTACCAGTATGAGCTGCGGAAGCCTAAGCCTACAGGTAAAACCTGAACCAGCATGGAAGGCAGACCTCAGATTTGCTGCACTGTAGGGCAAAGGGGATGATGCACAGTGCATTTCTGTCAGTTCCTGTTCATCGTGGGCTGAGGGCTGCTCCAGAGGGTGCTCAACTCACAGTGCCATGCTTTACCTCCTGCAGGTGAGTGACGTGGTTTCTGGTGACCACAAAAATCTCTCTGTAAAGAGAGGTAGGCGTTTCCCATTTGGAAGCAGGCCACCTGTGCACTGACATGGTGAGCATGAGCAGGCATGGAGGAGGTTAATAGAAGCACCTGCCATGGGTGGTGACTTAAAACCTCTGCTGAAGTGAACCAGAAATTTCTCCTGAAATACATTCAGAACAGAAACTGAAATCCACCAGTAGCTGGATTTATTTGTTTTTTTTTCCTAAGGCTCATTCTTAAAGAAGCTTTGAAGACATCTGAGGTGCAAATCCAAGGCCCAGCACAATTCTAGCACTGTTAAACTTGCTAGAGACTGGGCGACCAGAAGTGCTTTTGACACCAGAGGGGTTGGAGACTGCCTGGACCACTTAAAGCAACCTGCTATTCCCAAGATGCACACAGGAGCTGGAAAGACCAACAAACACCGTAAAAGCCTCAGAGAGTGAGAGAGGGAAAGACATACAACAAATCCCTTCCATCTCTCCTTCCTTGCTGGCTGTACAATATTCTATCTGGGACAGGTCTTAAAAGCAGCAAAGACACTGTGAAAGCAGAGGGAAAACTGCCAGCTGGAGGGGAGGGGCCACTGCAGCCGCCTGGGTGGTCCCTGGTGTGGGGTGAGGGCTAAGCAGTGAGTTAACCTGGAGGAACTATCTCCTCTGCAAGTTCCTTCTTGTGACAAACATTCCCTCAGAGCCCGAAATGTGAGGAATAGGGTGACCAGCTCACCCCGCTTTATCCAGGGCAATCACCAGTATAAAATGGAAAGTCCTATGTCCCAGGAACCCCCTCAGTCCCAGGCAAACAGAGACAACTGGTCACCTAGTGAGGAAGCAAGAGCTGGATCTCACAGCAGCCACTGAGCTCTTGGTAAACTTTGTGCCTCTTGCTGATCAAACTTATTAAGAAGCCGGTGCCACGGCTCAATAGGTTAATCCTCTGCCTGCGGCACCGGCACACCAGGTTCTAGTCCCGGTTAGGGCGCTGGATTCTGTCCCAGTTGCCCCTCTTCCAGGCCAGCTCTCTGCTATGGCCCGGGAGCGCACTGGAGGATGGCCCAGGTCCTTGGGCCCTGCACCCGCATGGGAGACCAGGAGAAGGCACCTGGCTCCTGGCTTTGGATCAGCGCGGTGCACTGGCTTCAGCGCACTGGCTGCAGCAGCCGGTGCACTGGCTTCAGCGCACTGGCTGCAGCAGAGACCTTTCTCTCTGTCTCTCTCTCTCTCTCTCACTCTGCCTGTCAAAAAAAAAATTAAAAATCAAAAATATTTTTAAAAATTAATTAACAAAATTCTGTGTCTTTTGTGTCATTAAGATATGCTTGGGCATAACCACTGGCTGGAGGAATCCATCATAATCATCAAATGAAACCAATTATCCAATAAAATCCCTCATTAAAGAATTCTGTCCAGCAACAGGAAATGCCATGACATCTTTCCAGTTTACATTTCATGCAAAACAGTTTAATAACACCCAATATTCAGTTTGCCTTTCTAGAAACCAACCACCTAATTCAGACACATTCAAAAATTCTTGAAATTACATTTTCAGTTGTGGCAAACTTCCTATGTAGTTCTGTATCAAAACTCAAAATTTTGCCATCTTTAATATCTTTCTGTGTCCACAATTGTTATATCACTGACATTAACATCCATCTTTCCTGTAGAACACAAAGTGACTTCCTTGGGATACAACAGTTCCACGCCTAGATATCTACTCCAGGAAAAAAGAAGTACTTATACTCAAAAGGACAAAAATTCAGTGGACTACTACCCAGCTATACAAAGGAATAGGAAGAAATAAGGATAAACCTGAGCAATGTTGGGTTAAATGAAAAGCAGCAAGACACAAAAGAGCACCCACTTCTCTAAAGTTCAAGAACAGACAAACTAAGGGATGTTGTAGGAGTTGAGTAGGAGAGGCATGAGGGAACTTGCTGAGTTGACGAGGGGATAAACACATTAAAACTCATCAAAGTGGGGCCAGCACTGTGGCGTAGCAGGTAAATTCGCCACCTGCAGTGCCGGCATCCCATACAGACACTGGTTCATATCCTGGCTGCTCCACTTCTGATCCAACTCTCTGCTATGGCCTGGGAAAGCAGTGGAAGATGGCCCAAGTCCTTGGGCCCCTGTACCCATGTGGGAGACCCAGAGGAGGCTCCTGGCTCCTGGCTTCATATTGGCACAGCTCCAGCCATTGTGGCCAATTGGGGAGTGAACCAACGAATGGAAGACCTCTCTCTCTCCCCACCCCCCTTCCCACTTCTCCTTCTCTGTGTAACTCTGACTTTCAAATAACTAAATAAATCTTTAAAATAAGAAAAACTTATCAAATTGTACACTTAATATATGTGCATTTTGTTGTATGCAAATTGTAGCCTAACTTTCAAAAATGAAAATTGAGAATTCAAAATTAACTAGAGAAAAAAAGATCTGTCTGCCAGATGGTTTTCACTTTTCTCACATGGTAAATAACACCTACAGAAAACCATTTAAAGACAAACAAAAAATATGCAAATTAGCAGAGATCTTGCATCCTAAAATGTATGGAAGGACCAGAAGACATCCGGTAATAAAGCATGGAAGTGAGTCTGTCATAAAAAGCTGGAAGTGGAAGCAGTCAGGTGAATTTCATTCCATTAAACCCTTAGTTGGGGTTTCAGGGGTCAAGTGATTTCTAGAACACAGCCTTTCATATATTCCCAGTAATATACCACTCTATCAATGCCCCAAACTGGATAGACTGCAAGGCTCAGGAGCTTTTTCTCTCATTTTAAAGATCTGAAGCAGAATCTAGAATCACAGTTAGTCACACAGCTCACATCAGGGCCTGAGTGGAGGGCACCAGCTCCCTGGGCACAGAGCTTCCAGAACATTAATAATAAAAAACCAGGAATCATCCTTCCATGGCTGGTTTAGAATTCCCCACCCCCATTATATCCTTTAGGAATTCTATCAATATCCCCAAGCTTCAGCCCCTCCCTATACTCATCACCCACAACCAATAAGGAATAAAGTCGATCACTCCAAGGCGCTTGGTCTCAGGCGTGCTAGACAGTTTCCTTTCTAGCACAGTGTTCTGACTGGTGAGGATGCCATGGTACCCCTTTGGAGAAGGAACAAGAGGATTCCAATTTGGTCCAGGAAAACTACTTTTGAATGAAGACCTGCTAGACCGTGAAAATGGTGCTAGGACCAGACACATCACCCAGCTTTCACCCATCATCTATCTTTAGGAATTTGTAGGCAAAGTCATATATTTAATCTACCATCTCTATACTGTAAAATATGCTTGCATTATTTTGCTCAAGTTATTTTTTGCTTGTGAATATTGCATTGCAATCATAACTTCATATGGTTATTAAAGCAAAGGAGTTTTAGTTTAACTGGAGGATGTTGCCTTGGGATATACTTTAATAATCTAATTCCTGCATATCACAATAATGTCATAATGATGTCTACTTACAGGTTGCCACCTTTGTGAAGGAACTTTTATTTCCAAATTATTTTTTTATTCCTTATAACAAAATAACCTCCACTAGGCAAAAGTCTGTCTCTGGATGTGCCAGCTATTACCTCAAAGGATGAGCCGTGTCCCCTTTCTTATTTTTGTGCAGGCTACTGCCTTTTGCTTTAAAGAGTTGCTAAGTGGGTCTTTCTCTGGACCAAAAAGAGTTCAAGAATAACCAAACCTTCTGTGCATTTTCATCTATTTGAGGAGAACCATCTGTCTATTTCTGCACAATTGCATTAAGACACTTCCTAAACCCCAGAGATCAGAATTTTAAGATTTTGATTGTGTTCCTTTTCAATGAAAGTAGCCCAGAGGAGACTGGACAGAGAGGTGTTGATGAAAAGGAGGAGACAGGAAATGATGATCACACGAGTGGCAAACTCAGAGCTCCTGCATGTGCCCAGTGGGTCACCATGGCTGGCAATGCACTTCCAGTTGTGCTTTGAAGAATCTGCCATAACAGTTTCCTGTGTTTGCCCTCAGCTTGTTGGTTGTTTGACTGTCAGAAAAAAGAACCTTGGGCAGGAGAAATGGAAAGGCGAAGTTCAGCCCTGGGGCTAACGTTGCCTGTTCAGTCTCAGCTCCACACACTACTCTCTTCTAAATAAAAACATCAGGTTCGATGGAGAAAACTGGAGAGAGACAGAGGAAAGGAGAAGAGGTACACAGAAGATTGCCCTCTTCCAAGAATCACGGAGGCCCTCAGTGTATCTTAGAAGTTCAATGAAAACTTAACTAAAGCTGCAAGTACACATGGGTATTTGAGGCCTCCAAATTCACCCCCATCTCCATTTTTTTTTTTTCACATGCTGGAGGAAATTTAATTTGTAATTCACTTGTTTACGGAGCCCTTTGCCTTTAATTTCTTAGTAAAATTCAATTTTTCAAATGGGCAGATAAAAATTGTATACAACGATGGTATCCTTTGATTTTTAACTTCTAATTTTTCCAAAGAACATCAATCAAACCTGAGAGGCTGTCCCTGAATTCTCCAAAGGCCAAAGTCCCCCTTCATCCGGACGTCTGAGATCTGGCTCACATGTCTCCCGGTACAGGAATTTTACCTTCTCAGGAACTTCTTAGCGACTTAGGCAGTCAAAACAGAACCTGCATCCATTTGGGAAGAATTTTCACGCTCTGAGCACAGGCCTCGGTGAAGAGCCCTCGAGGTTGTCTTGGACGAAGTGTTGTTGTCTGCATCTGTGGTCTTTCATTAAGAAGATTGGAGCAATTAATGTTGCCTTGATTAATGAAGCTAAATTACCTCCAGAAACTCTAATGCATCTTTCTTCCTGCCAGCAGGCAAGAGTTTGGAACCGACCTCATGCAGCCCACGAGACAGACTTTCACACCGCGTGGGAAACCAGCTGGAGCTGCTTCTCAGAGAACATTTGGTGAAGTCAGGCGTGATTAACTTGTGTTACAAGATGCAGCAAATAGAGCACAAGTTCGAAGGGTATGGACCATAGACCTGAGTGCAAGTCCTGGCTGGCACATCAAGCCTCAGTTTACTCATATGTAAAATGGGAATAATTATAACGCCCTCTTCAAAACTGGTCCAAACCAAATACTCTCAAGATGAAGTCCCCAGATAAGCAACAGCAGCTCACTTGGGACTTGTTAGAAATGCAGATTGATGGTTTCCATCCCAGATGTAGAATCATACATTAAGAGACCGAAACCCAGAAATGTGCTTTTTCAACCTTCCAAGGCATTTTATACCTCTCAATTTGGGAATCACGCTTCTAAAGCAACTGTTCTTAATCCTGGCTGCTTATTGCAGTCACTCGGGAAGTTTTTAAAACTGAGGCCAGCGCTGTGGTGTAGAGGATAAAGCTGCTACCTGCGGTGTTGGCATCCCAAATGCACGCTGGTTTGGGACCCGGCTGCTCTGCTTCGGATCCAGCTCTCTGCTATGGCCTGGCAAAGTAGTGGAAGATGGCCCAAGTCCGTGGGCCCCTTCACCCATGTGAGAGACCCAGAAGAAGCTCCTGGCTCCTGGCTTCAGATCAGCCCAGCTCTGGCCATTGCAGCCATTTGGGGAGCAAACCAACGGATGCAAGACCTCTCTCTTTCTGCCTCTCCCTCTGCGTCTCTATAACTCTGCCTTTCAAATAAATAAATAAATCTTTAAAATAAAAAGAATATTTTTTAAAAAACCTGTATGATGCTGTATGCCAACCTGAGAGACTCTGAACCAGGACAGAGCCAGGAGTTCAAATGTTTACAAGCTCCCTAGTAATTCTAATGAGCTACCAAGGTAAAGAAATGATATCCTGACGAGTAAGTGGCACACACAGGTGTAGCCTACAGTAATTTCTCAAATGCCATGTGTTACTCAGCTATGGATAATGGGGATGAATAAACAGGTGGTGGTGTCTCTAGGGTTGCCACAGTGATTGGATTCTCCTCCTCCTGCAGGAGCTACATCCTGCCCATCTGCCCGCTGAGTGCTAAGTTTGCCTTGAGTTGCTAAATGGAAACAAGTATAGGCTTCAAGGTCACTTAACATCTCCTTGAGTTTTGAGGATGACACCTGTGAATCAAGATGGCGTTAATCTATTGAGAGGGGAAGCAGGAAGAATTCAGATCCACCTTGCCCTTCTTTTTCCCTCTTTCCTCCTCCTTTTGCTCCTCCGTCGTCTCTCCTGTACTCTCTCTTCCTGGAGTTCTGTGACAAGTGGCACTGTAGTCTTAGAGCATTTTGTTCTGAGCTTTCCCCCGGGATCCCTACAACATTCCTCTTTTAGAGAGGAAGACTGAACACACAGACCCTTGACCTTCCTCCATCCAGGGCTTCGCAAGAGCCAATCCTCATTCTTTTCTCTTGAAAGACCCTCCCAGGTGAAAGGCACCTCCTGCAGGTGTACAGTGGTATTCCTGTCTTCTCTTTTGTCCTACCAAGCAGCCAGCTCACGTTACGGGGAACAAGATTAGAGGGGAAGTTTTTCATGGTGTTTCCTAAATCCAAATACAGGTTGAGGAAGGTCCTTCTATGGTTCAGAAGAGTATATATTCAGTTGCCCTTGCAGGCTAAAATCTATACCCAACGGGCACTACCAATTATGTTTTATCTCATGATATTCCTGGTAACGACCTCCATCTAAATTCTTTCCTGATTCAATGGCACGTTTCTGACCAGCAGAAGAAGAGAGAAATGACAAAGTCTGAAGATGAAGTAAAGCCAGGAAGAATAGGAACTAAACACACAGAGAAAACAAATTTCTAATATGCACTGCATTGCTCTCAACTCATCAGGGGAGTATGAGTGGAGAACAGGTGCTGAGACTGAAGATCCAAAGGTAGTGGTATCAATGACTTCCTGAGAGACCGGAGACCAAATACAGGGCATTTTTTATTCTGCAGTACTCTTCTCCTAAGCTCCGGTTTCTGTCTGAGCATTGAGCCACATGCACACCCCTAGGGCTGCACAGAGTGCTAGATGCTGCTGGTACCTCTATGCCCTTGCACCTCCCCATAACAGTGCACATTGGCCAACGTCCAGCTGCTGGTACGTGCATCTCTGGCAGCTGAGGCTTTCTGCCCAGTGCAGAGTAGGTTAGAATTGGATGTCAGTAGTTGACATAGCACCTTTCCTTCCCGAGGGTCATCCAACCCAAGCGGGCTGCCAGATCCCCAGAGCCGCCCAGGGTGACTGAGCTCGAGTTATCCATGGAACTCACTTGCTAAATAATAAAGCCCATATTGGTTGCCAGCTCTGTCCTGCCTCACGTCCCCATTCCACTCTTAGTGTCTCTTTGGGTAACTTGCCTCAAGTCCTCAACTCTGCATCTGTTTCTGGGGCCCCTAAACTAAGACATAGAGAAGGTGATGTTTGCTGTGTTATCATGCATCTCTTTTTTCTGATTGTGATGTTTTTTATTTTCATTTTATTTAAAAGAGAGACAGAGCCGGCGCCTTGGCTCAACAGGCTAATCCTCCGCCTTGCGGCGCCGGCACACCAGGTTCTAGTCCTGGTCGGGGCGCCGGATTCTGTCCTGGTTGCCCCTCTTCCAGGCCAGCTCTCTGCTATGGCCCAGGAGTACAGTGGAGAATGGCCCAAGTCCTTGGGCCCTGCACCCCATGGGAGACCAGGAGAAGCACCTGCTCCTGGCTTTGGGTCAGCGTGGTGCGCCGGCCGCAGCATGCCGGCCGCGCCGGCCGTTGGAGGGTGAACCAACGGCAAAGGAAGACCTTTCTCTCTGTCTCTCTCTCTCTCTCTCTCTCTCTCACTGTCCACTCTGCCTGTCAAAAAAAAAAATAAATAAAAATAAATAAAATAAAATTTAAAAAAAAGAGAGAGACAGAGAAAGATCTTCCACCACTGGTTCTCTCCCTCAAATAGCCCCAAGAGCTAGGCCTGGGCCTCGCAGAAGCTAAGAGGCCAGAAGTACATCTGCGTCTCCTACGTGGCTTGCAGTGCCTGGAGTACTTGAGCCACCACCCGCTGCCTCCCACACACACGGTGCAGCAGCAGAAGGCAGGAATTGAGAGAGAAGCCAGGACTTGAACTCAGGCTCTCAGATACGGGATGTGGGTTTCCCAAGCAGTGTCTCAACTGCTACACCAAATGCCTACCCCAGGGTTCACCCACTGCTAATCAGGGTGTGGTGAGCCCTGCTCTGCCGAGATGACTACCACTGCTGTCCTCATGCTGGGCTGTGCACAGCAAGTCTCACTCTTCCAGCCTTAGAGAGAGTTCATTTTCTTCTGGTCTACAATGCTCCAGTGCAGGCAAAACAAATTGAGTTCTTGAAACAGGCATGCTCTTCCAGCAGAGATAAATGTATTAGTATCTATTGAATTAGGAAGGAAGCTGACTCTTTGCTCTGTTTCTCTCAGCCTCTGTTGTGATTGATGGCTCACGTCCCTAGTGTCTTCCTTTGCGATGAGTATGACTAACAATGGCTAAGACAACAGTGACATCAAATTCTTGGCCCGGGGAAGGCTAAGACATGCAGCGATGTTATCAAAGCTCATTACTCAGCTCCAGTGACTGTTCTAGAATAAGGGATCGGATTGACTATAGAAATGGCACACTGCTGGCTGGCGCCGCGGCTCACGAGGCTAATCCTCCGCCTGTGGCGCCGGCACCCTGGGTTCTTGTCCCAGTCGGGGCGCCGGATTCTGTCCCGGTTGCTCCTCTTCCTAGCCAGCTCTCTGCTGTGGCCTGAGAGTGCAGTGGAGGATGGCCCAAGTGCTTGGGCCCTGCACCCGCATGGGAGACCAGGAGAAGCACCTGGCTCCTGGCTTCGGATCGGCACAGCGCACCAGCTGCAACGCACCAGCCGTAGCAGCCACTTGGGGGGTGAACCAATGGAAAAAGGAAGACCTTTCTCTCTGTCTCTCTCTCTAAGAAATGGCACACTGTGCATTTGTGAGAGGAGTTGGAGAAGTGACATTGTGGAAAGGATTGGGGTGCTAATGTCAGACAACAAATCCTAACTGGACTTCTCATAGCACTGTTCAGTCAATAGGACACAGCTTCCAGGGAAATCTGATAAGAGCAGCATACCCAGTTCTACCCAAGCGGGACTGCCATGAGAGACAGCTGTTGTCTCTGTAAAGCCACCACCCTTGCAATTCCATGGTCAAGTTGAGGACCTCAGATGCAGCCCCCTCTGTGTCTTCCACCAGAGTAATGGCAGCTACTTTACCTCTGGCCCCAAGATTTGGTGCAGATTTCTCTTTTATCCAACCCTATCTGGAGCCACTCAGGGACAGGGATTCTGGGAAACCTAGGTCCAACTTAACAGAAACAATAGAAAGACCCAGAAGTTATCATATCAAATGACCCATCTCAGATTTGCTTTTGTTGCCACTTGCTTGTGTTTATATATTCTCTTCTGTCCTCAGATGTGGGAGACTATTTATGACTGGTTTATGCGATTAATAGATGAATTCACCAGAACAGCAGTTCTCAATGGGAGGTGACTTTGTCCCCAGAAGACATTTGGCCACCTCTAGAGACATGTTTTAGTGTTACGATGGTGGTGGGGAGGCAGGGTAGGTTAGCAGAGGCCAGGAGTGTTGCTAACTATTCTACATAACACAGGAAAGGTCCCACATCAAAACACTGTCTGACCCAAAATACCAGTAGTCCAACCGTTAAGAATTCAGCTCTAGCAGTAGGAGTCTGCTGCCAATTTCTTCCCTCCCTTCCTTTTCCCTAATCAACCACATGAAAGAACACTAAAAAGTAATGAGAAAGCATCTATTAATAATGGTGGGTTTTTACTGCTTTCCTTTACCAAAAGGAAAAGGAAGACTCTAAATCTAAACTTTGCAATAACCTCAAGATCCCCACATGGCCTCCCTAACTGGACTGAACAGTAGCGTCATGCTTTCTTACGTCTCCTCTAGTACATGATGCCTCCTCTGGAGCCCCAGACCAGGCCATATCCGCATGAGTCATTCTCAGAGCATAATGAGAACCAACACTCATTGATATCCCTTGTTCATTACACTGCTTCTTTAGACAGAAAGCCTCCTCTCAGAGTCTACACAGCAGTCTTGGGAGAAACACATCCTTCTTCCATTTTATAGATGAGAAAACCAAAACTTAGAGAGGTTGAGTGCTTAATCTAGGATCACCTGGTTAACATGTGAAAGAACCCAATAACTGCTATATAAACAGCCAAGAGAACAGATAAAATATTGTCACCAAGAAGAGGATGGAATATCCACGTTCTGAGTGTTTTTCCTTAACCATTTCTATCTTTTTATTTGATTTATTATTTATTTCAGAAACCAAGAGGCATAGAGAGAGAGACATACAGAGAGAGGTCTTCGATCTACTGCTCCACTCCCCCATTACCCACAATGGCCAGGGCTGGGTCAGGCTGAAACTGGGAGCCGTAGTCAGGAGCCAAGAGCTCAGTTCAAGTCTCCCACGTGTGTGGCAGGAACCCAATTACTGGAGCCATGGCTGCTGCCTCCCGGAGTCTGCATTAGCAGGAAGCAGTAGTCAAGAGCCAGAACTTGGTATTGAACCAAACAGCTCTGATACGGGCCCACGGTGTCTTAATCAGTGCCCCAACTGCTAGGCTAAATGCCCATTCCTCTTAGCCATCGCCCCGACCAGCGGCTCTGCAGATAAGAAGCAGACCCTGTCCTCAGGATCATCAGCCAGCACACCTAACTGAGGTCCTTCTCAAAACAGCTGCTGGTAAGGAAAATGCAAATGAGATTGTCTAATTGTAAATTGCTCCAGTCCCACTTTGAGACTTCCTGCCTCGTCTGAGCCAAAGCTTCCCCTGAAGCAGACAGAAGGGCTGGCTCCTCTGGTCTGGACCTGGGCTGCTCCCTGCTGTGTGCACTTCCAGGCATCCAGGACTGTGGTCCTCGTGAGAATCCGCGCACCCAGGGCACGGTGATGACAGGGCTCTCTCGTGTCTGCCAACAGTGCAGGACCCAAGGCCTTGGCTTCCTCTTTATAGTTGTTTCCATTTTAAGGGGTTGCCAATGAAAATCAAATAAAACAGTTATCAAGAGATATACATGAGGGTTCAAGCCGCTGCCTGCAGCGCCGGCATCCCATATGGGCACCGGTTCCAGTCCCAACTGCTCCACTTCCAATCCAGCTCTCTGCTATGGGAAAGCAGTGGAGGATAGCCCAAGTGCTTGGGCACCTGCATTTGTGTGGGAGACCCAGAAGAAGCTCCTAGCTCCTGGCTTCAGATTGGTGCAGCTCCAGCCATTGCAGCCAATTGGAGAGTGAACCTGTAGACAGAAGACCTCTCTCTCTCTCTCTCTCTCTCTCTCTCTTTCTCTCTCTCTTTCTCTGCCTCTCTATAACTATGATTTCCAAATAAGTAAATAAATATTTTTAAAAACAGAGAGTTAAGTGTCCTCTCTTTCCCTCACACACACACATCCATGAAGGTGTACAACTCTACGGGACACAGGTGGTTGGAAAAATCAACAGCTCTAAAAATCTAAAAGATGTCAATTTCTTTCACACTCCACCCAACTTTAACTCAACAATGCCTAGTATGCTGGTGTTCCTGTCTTTCCTCTATCAGCTAAAACCAAATAAAACTGGCTAAAACTTGTAGGCTCCAGAAACGGGGCTAATGTGGCATAATCTGACACATACTCACAAGTAACACGCAAATTCAGAGGCAGGAACCCTTTCTCCAGAAGACTGGGAGACCCCGCAAGTGAGGACCCCAGCCGCAGAGGAGAAGGGAGGCTGGCAGACCACAGAGGCAGGACCTGAAGAAAGGAGAGAGGAGACAGGACCACGTCACTGGGTAGAAAAACGGAAAATAAAACGGTGTCTTGTCCAAAGAGCTGGGCTGAGAGCAAGGCAAGCAGCAATCGTAAGCCAACACTTTGTTCCTGAGCTCGCGTCTGAGACGACCCAGCCAGAGCTTGGCTTGCCACTCCTTAAACTACATCTGGAAGAAGGCATCTTTTCTTGCACGGAGCAGCACCCGACCGAGGGTTGAGAGCGAAGTGGGGGTCAATGGGTGGAGCCTGTTTGCTGCGACCCTCAAGAGAGAGCACCTCCACCCCCTACAGGCGGAAGAGAGGAAAAATGTCCACCAGGCGCAGGGAGGGAGCGGCACAACAGGTGGGCCGAATGCTGATCTCTTCCAGGAAGCAGGTGGGCAGTGAGCAAGAAAGCCCATAAGAGAGACCCTCGTGCAGTGACTTCTGGACTGTGAAGTGCCCAGAGAAGCCAGACCCAACTCCCCGCTTCCGTGGGTACCACAGAGGTAAGAGAAGACAGCCTGCTCCCTTGCTGCATGTTTGATTTCAACTGGCTGTGCTCCTTGGCAGACATTCCCGGAGGATCGCTCAGCTCCTGGGTGAAGGTCACCCAGCAGAGAATCGATTGCTTCTCAAAGTGGTGCACCGGGGAACAGAAAGTGACAGTGCCGAGTATTTTCTCTTCGTTAAGATCTTTATTAATATAAAAACAGATTTCATGTATTTCATAGGTACAATTCTAAGAAGATCATATTCGCCTCCCTCCCCCTCTCCCTCCTTCCTGCCATTTCATTTATTCACTTTAAAAGTAGAATTTGAAGACATCATTCTAGAAAATCAAGCCATGACACCCAGGCATATTTTGCTCTAAGAAGAAATCTTAGCTCCCTAATCTTTGGGTCTGTCTGTCTTTATGTCTGTTGGGAATTCCTTTGTTCACTGCTGGCTGAAACACAGACACATTATGTAAGGTACACGTTTAAGACTCTGCTTCAAGACATCTATGGGTGGGTCTGGCATTTGGCACAGAAGTCACAACACTGCCTAGGACACCTGCATCTCACATCCGAGTGCCTGGGTTTGAGACGCCACACTGCTCCCAGTTCCAGCGTCCTGAAAATGCAGACGTGGAAGGCAGCTATGTAATTACCTACGTAACTGAGTCAAGGCCACCTACATGGGAGATCTGCATTGAGTTCCCAATTCCTCACTTCTGCCTGGCCAAGTCCTGGCTGTTGTGGACATTTGGACAGTGAGTCAACAAACAGCAGGTCTCTCTCTCTCTATCTCTCACTCTGGCTCTTGCTCTCTCTCCCTCCCTCCATTATGCCTTTGAAATAAAAATAAATAATTTTAACAAAGAAAACAGCTTCACTGTGCTTTTTAAAAGCAATTATACAGACACCTGCATAGCCACAAATGAAAGCAGAAGCTCCCTATTCAGTGAGTAGGAGAAGGAGAGCCTTAAAGAGCAGCCTGTTTCCCCCCCGAGGGGAAGCTGGTGCAGCCCTCAATCTGGGATTCAGAACATCTTTCACAATCACACTCTGTGCGTGCAGTAGCTGCTTCCAAAAGTAGATTGCCAAGGGGCATTTACACAATTTGTATATAGTAATAAGTTAAAGACACACTGACACAGGAAGCCTTTATGATACAAGACAAAAAAAAAAGACCCTCTCTCTGTTTAGGAATTAAATTGATCATAATTTTAAAAATATTTTTATATATACTCATAAATTTCCAGTTCATAAAGTTACAAATTTAATGTGGAAAACTTTGGGAAAAGGAAAATGTAGCTTTCGGCTCCACCATCCAAAGTTATCCACTATTAAACTTTCATATCTGAACTATGAGTATTCTATTCGCTCTGAAAATATTTATCGAGTGACTGTTACAAGCCATACACCATGCGGGGTGCTAAAGAGGAGAAAGTGATACCTTCGTTTCCGTTTCTCATTTTCCGCCTATCCTATGTGATTCTTTCCTAGTGAAGTCTATACTGGAGCAAGAGGTGATTAAAAAAGAGACGAGCACCGGCCTCTGTCCAGCCTTACAGCTTCGCTGCATGGGAGATAAAGAATAAATGCAAACAGTCTGGCAGTGAGCCTTACCATTAGCAGGTGCTTTGGTCAACAGGAGCTATTGTTACTTCTTATTGTTGTTGTTTCACGTCCAGGTTCCTATTACCAGCTGCAGCTAATTTTTGCTCTACATTTACAATTCTTCCCAATGCGAGGTTTGCAGCTGCTTCTTGAATCTCCTTCATTATTGCTTTTTAGAATTTTCATTAATGACAAGTGTACATGTTCGTGGTCCCCACTGTGGTTTCTCAGTTCATATAGGCAAAGCACAGTGATTGAAGCAGGGAGATCAACATTTCTGACTGCGACCTGACTCTCTGATTGGAGGCTTGGAGCTTCTTTCTTCTATTTGTGCATAAAATAAATACAAATTTGTTGTGAACTGCAGCCTCCCATTATGCAGTGCAACACCAGGAACTTATTCCTGCAATCTAACTCTGATGTAGTATCCAGGGTCCAAAGTTCTTCTACTGCCCCAACCCTGCCCAGCCTCTACTATTCACCAGTCTCTATTCAGATGGAGGTGGGTTTTCGCTTGGTTGCTTGGTTGGTTGGTGTGTGTTCATTTGGCTTCCCCACTGGACTGAGAACAGTCCTGAATCTCTGTCCTTGCTCTTCCCTCATAGGATTGGGTCCTCCATTGCTGTCTCCCAAGTTCTTGCTGCCAGTGATCTTATTTTTCCCCCAGAAATGATTTCACAGCCTTGTCAGGACTTTTCAGTTTTGAGCGTTGAGATTCTGTGTCCCTCTCAACCAGCGGGAGCGGTGGGTGCAGATGTTACACGTCTGTCCTTGTGGCAGCAGAGGGATCACAGGTGAGTCATTTAGTTAGGTTATACAGGATGGCCTCTGGGGAAGAAACCATGCCATTTTGCTATGTCCTGTATCCTCCTGCTCAGCCTTCTCCCCCAGTGCCAACAGCGAGGTAGTTTAACCACGTATCAGCCAGCTGGTGGCCAGGAACAAGACCTAACTCCCAGGATGTGACTTTACAGGCATTTTCAGAATGAGCTCCCATTGGCCAAAAGCAAGTCTCCAGAGTAGGGGACAGCTGAACACCAGGAGCAGCCAGCATTCTCAGCAACTGGCAATGTGACTGTTGTCTCCACAGGGAGTTTGTGAGAGGCAATCCCAACATCTACACCAGCCTAACAACAGATGGCTTGCTTTCCCCAAGAATGACCACAAAAGAGATTTCCAAACATTCCTCCTAAATGCTACTTGTTGGAAGTGATATAACTCAGTTGTCTAGACAATTGTCACAACAGATACCTCTGAAACTCTACTTAGGGAACTGAACTTGCCTTCTGGAAAAAGGAGTGAGTGACCCAAGGACTTGGGTGTGGGCAGAACTGTGTTACACTGAAAGGCAGATAAACTAGAAGTTACTCTAAAAAAGAAGGGGACGCAAGACAGAAAATAGTTATTTATTTTCATAGACTAGTGTAGTTACCACAATTCTCTTTTCTAGTACTTCAAATTATCTGGAACACTGGACAAGCACAACCTAAATAACAGAAAAGAATACATTATACACATATTGAACGTGACTCATTTATTAGAAAGGAGCCACTCAGAGTTTCTGGGTGACAAAAGCTTGTGAAACACACTTCACTATGTCAGACTCATTCAGACTATGGAGACTCATTCAGACACTGATATGCTCAGAGACATAGAATTTTACCAATTCGCTCATGTTGATCTCCCTAAGACCAGGTGTCTGTTCGTCACTACTTTTTTTTTTTTTAAGATTTTTTATTTATTTATTTGAGAGGTAGAGTTACAGACAGTGAGAGGGAGAGACAGAGAGAAAGGTCTTCCTTCCGTTGGTTCACTCCCCAGATGGCCACCATGGCCGGAGCTACACTGATCTGAATCCAGGAACCAGGAGCCTCTTCCTGGTCTCCCATGTGGGTGCAGGCGCCCAAGCACTTGGGCCATCTTCTACTGCTTTCCCAGGTCACAGAGAGAACTGGATTGGAAGAAGAGCAGCCGGGACTAGAACCGGCACCCATATGGGATGCCAGCGCCGCAGGCAGAGGATTAACCTACTGTGCCACAGTGCCAGCCCCCATCACTACCGTTTTGCCCTGTGTCTACAGTCTTAGCACAGATGCTCACCTTACCAATCATGTGGGTTCCAGGGGCATGAAAGCTTCTGATCTGGTTCTCCTCTCACACATGGTCCCATGCCAACACCTTTTCCTGATTGCTCAAGAAGGCGGAATCCATTTCCCTGCCCCTTTACTCTTTAGTGGTCAGGGGGATTCCTTGGAATCTGGAAACACAAATAATTTCCCTGGTTCTTTAAAAAAGAGGGGAAAAAAATCCAGTTGGTATAATTCAGCTAGGGTAAATCTGATTCTGAGATTTCCTGGACCTGTTTTGATTTCAAATTCTGAGCCATTGCCCCCAAGTTACTTATCAGGCTAAATTTGTCTTTCTGTTGAAATTACAATACTCTCATTGTGGTTTCGGCTGATCTCAAATGGAGTCTCATTTAGCTCTTGGATTCTGAGGCTATTAGATGTTGCTATCCCTATTATGGAAGTCTTAGGACCTCAAAATACTATTCACTGCACCTGGCAACCAATTCGTTCAATAAACCACTAAGCTAGGAGCAAAATGGTCAACAGTATTAATTTTCTTATCATTGTCACAGTGACAATACACACATTAATTTTCTAGCAATGAAAATAAAAAGGAGGATACAGCAGTATGGCTGTACTACCAGGGCAGGGGTACGCTGGGTATTTCAGCCTTGTTACTTAACCTTGAGATGCTATTGCTAATGGCACACAGAAGGTAACAGATGCGTGACTGAGTACGCACTCTGTGTCACAAACTTCTTGGATTCCCTGTACAGGTTGTTATTACTGAGCCAAAGCAAAGAGTAGGAAACCACTAAAAAAAAAAAAAGGAAGAAATAAATCAAATTATTAACTCTTTTTCCATTACATGAGCGTTTTGTGAGTCAATGCTTGCTGAAAGTAGAGAAAAGTAAAACCAGCCATTGAAAGTTGTTGCAAAGCGATTTTTTTTCTAAGCTATCTGGTCACACATGGTCTTAACCCGTGGTGATCATGCTGGATGGAACAGGTGGCAAAGCTGCTTGAGTCTCCAACACTCCACAGTCCAGTTTGACATTCGAAACCCGGACTTTATTCTTTGAGGCTCCAGTGAGTTCATTGGATTCTAGTAGTGGGAGTGATTTTAATTAGGTATGCTATTATAGTAAAAGATAGTAATGGTTACATTTGGGAGAGGGTTCACTTTGCATGCGGTCATAAAGAATAGTGGCAGTCCATCCCATATTTATTCCGTGAGTACTTATTAAGTCTCCAGCACAGATAATTCCTACTACATATATAATGTTGTCTAAATACTGCATACGTTCCAGTGTGGGATTTACAGTCTAGAGAAAGATGCCAAGATCACAAACGGTTCTAAAACAGTAAGTTTTTCTAAGTGTAATGACAAAATACTACAACATACTAAAGACAAATGCAATGGAAGGTGATTCCTAGATAGGGTGGGATGTGCTCAAGGTTTGTAGCTCTGTGGAAAACAATGAAGCTAAGACTTAATGATCAGGTGCTAACCAGGGCAGGACTAAGAGCAGGAGCTTCTCAATGGCATGTGTAGCAAATGGAAGAAAGCTTGATGATTTTGAGAAAGTGAAACTGTAACGGAAGCTTGGAAAGTGAAGGCAGACATAGGACAAAGTGCTGAAGTCATATTGTATCGTGGGCCATGTTGAGAACTTTGGGTTTCTTGCAAGCAATGGTCGAATTGTGGAAAATAGGATGCAATTCGTTTTAATCCCTTATTATTGTTAGAACAAATTTGCTGTGCTCCCTTCTTCAAGGTATTAATAGAAGACCCCTGCTAACATTGTCTCAAAGGCCAAAGTGTCAGTACATACTTCTGAAGCTATTGGAGAAAAACACAAAGGAAAGAAAAGGACTTTCAAAAAGAAAAATATTTGGGATTTCTTAGGACCCTCTCTTGTTTTATAACACAAGAAGTCTGAGAAGCACTGTTCCAACTCTCACTAGGAGGACTTTTAATTCACAAGATGAGATTTGCTACATTACAACATCAACAAGCATTTGAAGCCCTCCCCTCCCCTCCCCTCATCCTCCTCCTCCCCAAACCCCAACCCCCCACTCCCCATTCTGCTGCCCTCCTTTCTTACTATTTCTCCTTCTAAGACTCAGATCTTCGTGAAGTGCGAATGGCAAAGGCTTAAATGTTTTATTCAAACGTGTTTCGAGGAAAGAAAACCTTTGTTGTATAACCACAGAAAATTCGTATGAAAGTTGTGTGCAAAGTTGAATTTGTAAGCAATGAATTGGATATTGAGATGAGAATATTGACAAGTTCAGGTGTTAAAGGTGTGAACTATTTTCTTCTTGCTACTTCTAATAAAATGCAAAATGAAAGAGAAGTTGAAGAAAGAATTGGTTTTTTATTTATTTATTTTTTTTTTTTTGACAGGCAGAGTGGATAGTGAGAGAGACAGAGAGACAGAGAGAAAGGTCTTCCTTTGCCGTTGGTTCACCCTCCAATGGCTGCCGCGGCAGGCGCATTGCGCTGATCCGACGGCAGGAGCCAGGTACTTCTCCTGGTCTCCCATGCGGGTGCAGGGCCCAAGCACTTGGGCCACCCTCCACTGCCTTCCCAGGCCATAGCAGAGAGCTGGCCTGGAAGAGGGGCAACCGGGATAGAATCTGGCGCCCCAACCGGGACTAGAACCCAGTGTGCCGGCGCCGCAAGGCGGAGGATTAGCCTGTTAAGCCACAGCGCCGGCCAAAGAAAGAACTGTTAAAAAGAAAAGTTTTCAGCCTCTCCAGAATGCAAAAGATCCTAAAATTCGGATGCTAATCATTAGAAAAGTGTATTGTGGAGGAAAGACCAAGAGTGTGACTGAATCCCATTTTGCTAGTGCTAGCAATGTTGCCTCCTCTCTGCTAGGCTAACTGTCTGCTCCCCTTTTATTCTTCACATACAGAATTTACCAGCTTTTCCTTCTAGTTCAGAAAAGTTTTCTTCAACCATCAAATGGACAAACTTTTACTGAGCGCTAGGTTAAAGTAGTCGAATATGTGTTCATGAATATGATGCAACTTCTTCCCTTTCTCTCCTTATTTCACAAAACGTGGCAGTGGTTTAAGTTCTATTTTCTTGTCTATCACAAATCATTCTCCCAAAAACTTCCCCTCTGATTTTCAAACTGATGGTTCCCCATCTTGGACTTTTCACTAGCACATAATATTTCTTAGCTGCACAGGTAATTTTTAAGTATGCTTCATGTCTTTGAAAAGAAGAGAGCTGGGCCGGCGCTGTGGCTTAACAGGCTAATCCTCCACCTTGCGGCGCCGGCACACCGGGTTCTAGTCTCGGTCGGGGCGCCGGATTCTATCCCGGTTGCCCCTCTTCCAGGCCAGCTCTCTGCTGTGGCCTGGGAAGGCAGTGGAGGATGGCCCAAGTCCTTGGGCCCTGCACCCGCATGGGAGACCAGGAGAAGCACCTGGCTCCTGGCTCTGGATCAGTGCAATGCGCCAGCCGCAGCGGCCATTGGAGGGTGAACCAACAGCAAAAAGGAAGACCTTTCTCTCTGTCTCACTATCCACTCTGCCTGTCAAAAAAAGAAAGAAAGAAAGAAAAGAAAAGAGAGCTGGAAATTTAGTGCAGGAAGAGACACCCAGAACAGTTAGATTTATAACCCACAGTGGACAACTTGTATAATACTATAATTGTGGAGACACATAGGAAACTTTCATTGTGTGTGTGTGTGTGTGTATTCAAATGAACTTCAATGATTTTCATAGCAGTGTGGATAAAACAGCTTCATGTAGGTGGAAAAGAAGAATGGAAGTGTGGATGCTATGTGTTAGATTATAGCAGAACAAATGCTGAAAACTGTAGAACTATAGTTGAACTATAATTTGTTTGCTGAAGACATATTTGCATTTAATAAAATTAGAATTTTTTCTGCTTCCATAATGAATGCTGAGATGAGAGAGACATATATTAAACCGAATGACACAAATAGTTATTTGTCTTGGTCTATGAAGGGATGATACGTATTCATTAGCCGTTCAGACACTAATTTTGTAGATGGAGCACTACCTTTAGCCAATTATATTACGTTAATATGGATAAGCAAATCATTAAAACTTCACTGGAAAATTCTGCCTTCTATAAAGGTGAATTATTTTAGCTAACATTTTTTGGAATATAATTTTTTAAAAAAAAGATTGAATAGATGAATTTTAAAAATGCTGTTCTCTTTTGAATCATTTCATTGACTACACAAAGGGATTTGAATTTGACTTTTTTGCTTTGAATATTTTAATTAAACTTTGATGTTTAACCTTGAAGAAGTTTTATATCATTAAGCAGACACTTGTACTCATAAGAGCTCTTTGAATAATAAGAGTAGAATTTACCAGTAAATTGTATTTTTTTAAGAAATTAGTTTTGCCAAGATAATAGAAACATCAAATGGGAGGGCCACTGGGGTCAGCGCTGTGGCATAGTGGGTAAGCCACCACCTGGTGCCGGCATCTCACATGGGCACTGGTTTGAGTCCTGGCTGCTCCACTTCTGATCCAGCTCCCTGTTATGGCCTGGGAACACAGTAGAGGATGGTCCAAGGCCTTGGGCCCCTGCTCCCATGTGGGAGACCCAGAAGGAGCTCCTGGCTCCTGGCTTCAGATTAGTGCAGCTCCAGCTGCTGCGGCCATCTGGGGACTGAATCAGTGGATGGAAGACCTCTCTGCCTCTACCTATGCCTCTCCTCTCTCTGTAACTCTGCCTTTCAAATAAATAAATAATTTTTGTAAAAAAAATGGATGTCCAAGCAAATTAACATTGGTTTATTGACCTAGACCTTGAGTATCTTTGGACTAAACCTAAAAAGTTAATATCTAGTGAAAAGGAATTTCTACTCAAAGGTGAACATAACACTAACAAGCCTGTGGTCTAGAAAGGCAGAGCCCCACAAGGGACTCAGTTACCCTCCTCTAAGTGAATGAATGCATTGGGGAATTTTTTAAAAGTTGATGATTGGCCGGTGCTGCAGCTCAATAGGCTAATCCTCCACATGCGGCACTGGCACACCGGGTTCTAGTCCCAGTCAGAGTGCCAGATTCTGTCCCGGTCGCTCCTCTTCCTCTCCAGCTCTCTGCTGTGGCCTGGGAGTGCAGTGGAGGATGGCCCAAGTGCTTGGGCCCTGCACCCCATGGGAGACCAGGATAAGCACCTGGCTCCTGCCGTCGGATCAGCACAGCCGCGGCGGCCATTGGAGGGTGAACCAACGGCAAAGGAAGACCTTTCTCTCTGTCTCTCTCTCTCTCTCTCACCGTCCACTCTGCCTGTCAAAAATAAAATAAAAAAATTTTTTAAAAAGTTGATGATTAAAGGGTAAGGACATTGTCACTGTTTGGTAAAGTGTCTCATACTGTGATGTTTGAATATAAGTTGTAGAGAGGCATAAGAAGAGGGGGAAAAAGTGTGCAGCTGATTTTTTTTTAAAGATTCATTTATTTATTTGAAAGTCATAGTTACACAGAGAGAGAAGGAGAGGCAAAGGCAGAGAGAGAGAGAGACCTTCCATCCGCGGGTTCACTCCCCAGTTGACTGCAATGGCCAGAGCTGCGCCGATCTGAAACCAGGAGCCAAGAGCTTCTTCCGGGTCTCTCACGTGGGTGCAGGGGCCCAAGCATTTGGGCCATCTTCTACTGCTTTCCCAGGCCATAGCAGAGAGCTGGATTGGAAGTGGAGCAGCCTGAGCTCGAACTGGCATCCATTTAGGGTGCTGGCACTGCAGGCGGTGGCTTTACCCACTACTCCACAGCACTGGCCCCACGGCTGATTTCAACCTCTTTAAGTGGTGTAGCTATATTGATTATTCATGGGGGTCATTCTTTCTGGATGGCTTTTGCCCAAGCCACCTATATTGTTAAGTGTTTGCAACAACAGCCTTGGGTATAAGCATATGTACCATGTACTATGCACACAGATTCATTTATTTATTCTTAAGTTTATACTTAAGTTTACTGAAACTTTAGTATAGTGTTAGTGAAATATCATGTCCAATAGGAAATTGTAATTTAGAATAGAAAATGGCCACTTCTAGATAAACAGGCAAGATGGGAAAAAAATGAATGAAAAAGAAACTCAAAAGATTCGTGGACGGTTGGATGATTCTGAATAAAGTTTTTAAATTCCCCTCACTTTTTTGGTTTGTACACAGAGGCACAAATGGCTCCCGGTGTTGTTTTTCTGAGACCTTTTCCCACTAGACTATTTCAGCCCACGAGAAGGACTTCCCCTCACATTGAAGCAAGATTAAGCTTCCATCTGGAAACCAATTAGGAAAAACAGCTTGACCACATACAAGAGTACTTCAAAAGTGGACAAATGAAATTTAAAAATAAGTCAATTTGGTGCAAAAAATGTTCAAATTCCATGCATAATTTTTTCATTATATGCATGCATTTTCCATGAATATTGTGGAGTCCCCTACTATACAGGGATTTCAATTTTTTTGCATATAATAGACTTGTGTTTTGACTCCAAATTTCCACAAAATTACATGCTTTTTTCTTCTGGGCCCTGCAAGACCAACCCATGGCAGCAAAAGTACTGCTGATTTCAATCTTGAACTTCAAAATGTAAGGGAATATTGATGAGGTTTGCCAGACTGTTCTCCACTTATTTCCTAATACAGTTTCCTAAGAAGGAGAGTTTTGTGTCACCTTCTGTCATTTCCTTCTATCTGAAACAAATGCAGCTCTATCTGGTTGACATTTTTCAGTGTTGGAAATATGTAAGCCATTGTTTCATCCTGTCCAACAAATATTTATAAAAAGAAAAAGGGCCTGTAACGGGCTAGTCCCAGTACTAGGCAACGTGAGCAAAATGTAAAAGAAATTCCCAATAGAGCTTATGTTTTGAGGAAAGTAAATAGAAAGGAACTGAAGTAAATAGTTGTGTAGTAAAGACAGTGGAGACTAATGCTATGCAGAAGAAAATAAAATGGGGAAGGAGAAGGCAAAGCATTCTAGGGCGGTGGTATTGTTTAGAAAGTGTGTCAGGGCAGGAGTAAGAGTAGAAAGGACAAGGAAACAGTCAGGCTAACAGCTAAAAGAACATTTCAGAAAGAGAGCTCAGCAAGAGCAAAGGCCCTGAGTCTGGCACCTGCTCGGCATGTTGGAGAAGCAGCAAAAACTTCAGGGTGATCGAAGCAGTGTGAGCAAAGGGGACTCACAACAGGAAATGGAGCGCTAACACGGGGAGCCCAATGGTAGTGCCTGTAGGTCACTGAGAAGACGCTGGGTCTACAATGAGTTAAAGGAGTGCTTATGAAAGGGTACTGACCAAAGGAACAGCATTTATATTTTGCAATCTATATTTTAATGGAATCTGTTTTTCAAAATACATTCACTGAAGTGACATGAATTACTGCCCTTTTAAAAATAAATATCTATTTATTTGAAAGGCAGAGAGAGAGAGACTCTTCCATCTGCTGGTTCACTCCCCAAATGCCAGCAACAATCAGTGCTGGTCCAGGCTGAAGCCAGGAGCCTGGAACTCCATCTGGGTCTCCCACATGGCTGACAGGGGTCCGACCACTTGAGCTATCTTCCATCTTCCAATGCCTTCCCAGGTGCATGAGCAGGAAGTTAGATTGGAAGTGGAGCAGCTGAGACCTTCCAGCTATCACAGTGTCCCAACACTGGTCCCTAATGGAATCTCTTATCTGACTCCTTGGCCAGTGTTCAAAGGAAAATTCAGTTGCAGAGTCAGCCTCTCTTTCTTTCTCCCTCTCTCCCTCCCCCTCTCCCTCTATCTCTTTCTCTCCCTCTCCCTCTCCCTCTCCCTCTGCCTCTCCTTCCCCCTCCCCCTCTCCCTCTCTCTCTCCTTCCCCCAATTTTATTGCATTTGAAAGATTTTATAATCTTTGTTTCCAGCCATATTTGTATCAGGCCATTGACCTGCTGCCACCATTCCATTTCAGTTGGAGGCCGACATCTCCCTATCACTCGAATCTACTTATCTACATATGACTGGACATCACTTGACACACTACACATCAACCTCTTCTTTGTTTTCTTGTCCATGTTTCCAAACTAGAATGTAAGCAACATGAAGCCCAAGTCTTCATTTTAGTCATTGCATCTCATGACCCACAACACCTAAACTGCCTTGGATTTTTTTCAATAGCCTATTTACTAATCCCTCTGTATCCATACCCACACCTTAACACAATGGCCAGCATGTTAGTGTCACATCTTCTCTGCCCAAAATTTTCCAATGGCTGCTATCTTACCCACGGTAACACCAAAAATGTCAAGGCCCCTATAACCTTTTGTTTAGTGTTTTTTTTAATTTAAGGAATACAAACTTCATGCATTTAATGTATACAAATTTGAGAACATGGTGATTCTTCCCCCACTACCTCCCTTCCACCCATACTCCTGGCCTCTTCCTCCTCCCTCTCCCTTTCCCATTCTTATTTTTTTTTTTTTTACAAAGGTCAGTTTTCAGTTCATTTTATACTCATAAGATTAACCCTACACTAAGGAGAGAGTTCACCAAATAGTATGAAGAAAAAAGAAAAAAAGAACAGCAACAAACAAGGAAGACACTATTCCTTAACAGCCAAGATAAGAACCGTTGAAAATTGCCACCTGCTCTCCCTTTCACTCAATTCCTTTTGCCCTACTGGCCTCCTGAGCACTTTTCAAGCACACCACATGTGTTTCTGTTGAGGCCTTTGCTGGCGCTGTTCCTTCTGTGTCGAATGCTCTTCTCCAAGATTCCTGCAGAACTTAGCACTCCATCACCTTCAGATATTTACCAAAATTTCTCCTTCTCTCCCAGGACTACTCTGTGCAGTTACACGTATTGTGCTCTGCATAGGTTCAGAAAGACCATTTACCTTTGTCTAGAAACATTAAGCGACAGACATAGGACCAGCAGTTGCATAGTCTTGTGGAATATGTGTCTCCTTACTTCGGTCTGCTAATTTTGTCCTCATTTGCACACTCCTACCTCACATAGTTACCAAGAGGATCAAGTGCAATTGTATCAGTGACAATAACATTAGAAAAGAATATTTTTTTGAAAAAAAAAATCCTTGCATTCTTCTGCCCATGCATACACAGTTTCCACAATTCCATTTATTAAAAAATAAATGTCCTTTTTCCATTGTGTGTTCTTGGCAACTTTGTCAAAAATCAATTCACCGTAGATGTATATTTCTGGGCTCTCTATCCCATTGTCAGTCAAGGTGTCGGCTTTAATGTATCATGTTCTTGTGATTATTATAGATTTGTAAAGTATTTTGAAATTCATCGGCATAATTTTAACTTTATTCTTATTGGTCAAGATTGCTTTGGTTGTTCAAAATATCATGCGGTTCCATACAAATTTTAAGACTGTTTTTCTATCTCCATGAAGAATAATATTAGACTTTTGACAGTGATTGCATTGAATTTGTGGGTTCCTTTAGGTAGTATGGATATTTAACAATATTAATTTGTTCAATCCATGAATATGGAATATCTTTCCATTTGTGTCACCTTCAATTTCTTGCATTAATGTTTTAATTTTTTCAGTGTGCAGATCTTTCACATCGTTGATTAAATTTATTTCTAAGTGATTTTTTGGAGTTATTGTAAAATGTTATTTTCTTCATAATTTCTTTTTCAGACAGTTAATTCTTAGTATACAGAATGCTATACAACTTACATTTTTATATATTTGTGCATTGATTTTTATATCATGCAATTTTATGAAATTTGTTTATCCATTTCTAACAGACTTTGGTGGAATATTTTGGATTTTATATATATTTAAGTTCATGTCATCAACAGATAATTCCATCTATTCCTTTCATATTTGATTATACTTTGTTTTTCTGATCTAATTTGTCTAGCTGAGACTTCTGGAACTGTGTTGAACAGAAATGGCAAAAACAAGCATTTTTGTCCTATCTTGCTCCTGATCTTAGAGGAAAAGCTTTCAGATTTTCACCATTAAGTATGCTACCTGTGGGCCTGAACATAATAAGCCCCTGCTTATTGCCTGTAGCTCCTAATAGACTTTAAGGCAAGGGGAGGGGAGGGTTGATTATGATAGAAGCATAGGACTTGAAAATTAAGAGATGGTTGTAGTTTGGCTCCCTTATTAACTAAAGTGAAAATGACATAGTTTAAAAAGAACATAGCACATTAATAAGTTGAAGAATAAAAACCATAGGATTGTCTCAATACATTCAAAGGAAGCATTTGATAAAACATGGCATCGTTAAGCATATTGGGTACAGAACATTGAGGAACATTCCTCAACACAGTCAAAGCGATATATGATAAACCCACAGTCAGCATCCTATTCAATGGGGAAAAACTGGAAGTATTTCCACTAAGATCCGGAACCAGAAAAGGATGCCCACTTTCGGAATTGCTATTAAACATAGTTCTGCAAGTTTTATACAGAGCTATTAGGCAAGAAAAAAAAAAAAGACAGACACAAATTGAAAAGGAGGAAATCAAATTATCCTTGTTTGCAGATGACATGAACCTATATATAGGGAAACTAGAAGACTCTACTAAAACTAATGGGAGGGCTGGCACTGTGGCATAGTTGGTAAAGCTGCTGCTTGCAGTGCCGTCATCCCATATGGGCACCAGTTTGAGTCCCAGCTGCTCCTCTTGAGATCCAGCTCTCTGCTATGGTCTGAGAAAGCAGTGGAAGATGGCCCAAGCCCTTGGGCCCCTGCACGCACGTGGGAAACCCGGAAGAAACTCCTAGCTCCAGATTGGCGCAGCTCCGGCTGTTGTGGCCATCTGGTGAGTTAACCAGTAGGTGGAAGACCTCTTTCTCTTTCCTCTCTCTGCCTCATTAACTCTACCTTTCAAATAAATAAATCAATCTGAGAGAGAGAGAGAGAGAGAGAGAGAGAGAGAGAGAGAGAGAGAGAAAGTAACTATTGGAACTCATAAGAGAGTCCGGTAAAGTTGCAAGATTTAAAATTAACATATAAAAGTCAACAGCGTCTGTATACACAGTGAATGCTATCGCTGAGAAAGAACTTGTAAGATTAGTACTGTTCACAATAGCTACAAAAAATTTTAAATACCAAACCAGTGCTGTGGCATAGTGGTCAAGCCTCCACCTGTGGTGCCAGCATCATGTATGGGTGCTGGATCATGTCCCAGCTGCTCCTCTTGAGATCCAGCTCTCTGCTATGGCCTGGGAAAACAGTAGAAGATGGCCCAAGTGCTTGGGCCACTGCACCCACATGGGAGACCTGGAAGAAGCTCCTGGCTCCTGACTTCAGATCAGTTCGCCTCTGGCCATTGCAGCCATTTGGGGAGTGAACCAGTGGATGAAAGAACTTTCTCTCTGTCTCTCCCTCTCTCTGCAACTATACCTCTCAAATAAATAAAAATCTTGAAAAAAAATCAAATACCATGGAATAAATTTAATCAAGCATGTGAAAATTCTCTACAATGAAAGTTACAAAACATTAAAGAAAGGAACAGAAGCAGATACAGATAAATGAAAGAAACTTCCATGTTTGTGGATTGGAAAAAAATCAATATAATTAAAATTTGCATACTAACTAAGGCAATTTACAGATTCAGTGCAATCCCAACCAAAATACCAGTAACATTCTTCTCAGATCTAGAAAAAATTATGTTAAAACTCATATGGAAACATAAGAGGCTTGGTGGAGGCCCCCCTGAGATTCCAGAGTAGGTGTAGACTGCACACAGTTGTGGGAAATAATAAGCAGGCACAAGAGTGTAGCATCTACTTAAATGAGGCCATTCTTACTGTATCTGAGACAAATGGACAGATATTAAAGCAAATATGTCTGCACTGATTGTCTCAAGATCTATGAACCACCCACTTCACCAGCTCCAAGTCTGAGGGAAAGAGGAAAAGACTGGGACAGTGTCAGGCCACAGCAGCCAAGTGTACATCATCCCAGAACTAAGTTTGACATGAGAAAAAAAAGGAGAGGAAGGTGCCGGAGGAACCACCAACAGTTGGCTCGTTGACTTCCTCAATTCTTAAAGGACCTCCTTTCCTTCTTGGCCCCCACACCAACACCATCCTTTCTTACTTCCCAATAGATTCTCAAGTGTCAACTTCCATCCATAACTGTCCTCTTTTTCAGTTATCTTCAACCTTTAACCTGAGTTAAAAATTTGCTGCAGGAGTCCGTGAGAAACACAGATTCTTGGTTCTCCTCCTGGGTCAGAAGGAAGAGAATTAATTCTTGCTTGTAGCTCTCAATTCAAGTATTCTCACTGTATAGCAGAAGAAAATGGTCAATATTTGGATGTAGAATGGCTGGAAGCTAGAGTATTCCTTCACTGTAGTTGCTTCTCCATCACAAACTCCAAACTTTGCATCATCATAGAACCATAGCTCTGAGCCTCTTCTATAATTCACTTAGACTAAAGAGGATAAAAGATGAGGTACTGGGATGCTAAGGAGAGACCGTAGAAACAGACAGCGTGGTGTTAGGAAGTTTTCTGATCCCTGCAGATCTTCATGAAAGATACCCTATGCTTCTCCAAAAAACAGGGCAGGAAGCAGTGTTGATAAAGAGCAAGATACATCACAATATCCCTATATAGTAGACTTCTTTGACTCTAGTGCACATTATCACCATTCTATCATAATTATAGTTCCTTGGATATAAAGTCTGAGCTGCCTAAAAAAGTACTTTGAAAGGAAATGTAATCCTGGCTTTTTCATCCGAATTTGAGACCTCTTCTGGGATGATCTTGACCTCCCACCACATCTCAATTCTCCCTCCAGATCTCTGGAATTGGGACATGAATTCTGGTCCTATTCTTCTCCATTATGGCCTAGTCCAAGTTAATGATTTTCTCCAACATCTACACTTTGCAGGTGAGGAAGTCTCCCCAAAAACAAACATGTCCATGATAGAAGCAAAAGCATGTTCCTTGCAAAGATCTCATGAAAAATCTAACTTCCCCTCTTCCAATTGAACAAGATGGGAGTTCACTGGCCCTCACGATCCTGTTGCCCTCTACATTAAGTATTTATAATATCCCACTGTCTTTAAAATTATTAGATATTCATAAATACAGATGTATGTGCTTGTCTGGTTTGAGCAAAAATCTGTAGACTAAGAAACAGCAGGTTTTAGTTCACCTGATAATATCATCAGTGTCTGTGTGCTGAGGCATGAGAACGTGGGTATGGAAGCAGGGAGAGAGCTAAATTGCTCCATAAATGAAATAATAAGAGATGTCAGGGAATACAGAAAGCAAATTACTGGAGAGAGAACAAAGAAACCTTGTGTTCACAAGTCAAAAGTATCCAAGAATTTCTTAATGAAATGTTATCTATTATGTAAACTACTTCCTAGGGCTCTTACAAAAAAATCTTTAATAAAGTCAATTTTTGTGGGCCGAATCTTGAGAATGATACAAAGTGATAAATACCATTGCAGGTCGGTGTGTTTTTGCTATGAATGCTTTTATGCATGCTGTTTACAGAAGGTGGTTGGACCAGGAATCAGGTAATACTTGTGTTCAGCAGTAAGTTCTAAATCGTTTTATAATCTTACTGAGTTTGGGATACAAATTGTTGCTATGAGTAGAGACCAGAGGCTGGGATCTAAAGGAAAATGAACATAGGAGCAGCAACACATCAGTTATGCTACAAATTAAAAATGCAAAGCTTCTAGAGTCTTGAATTATCAGATACATCTGAGACAATTACAGTACATAGAAGACTAGAAGACCTGGGAATTACTTCCAAAGGAGACCAACCAAAGACATTGCCGTGGACTGCCACATTCCCTATAAAGCAGTGGTTACAGAGTGCGGTTCTAGACACAAACACAGCTGAGTTCAAATCTTTGCTGATTCCCCTTCTTGAGTTTGGACAAGTCCCTGTACTCTCATCTCTTCATGGGGGTTGTTATCCCAACTCTGTTGTTTTTGAAACAATCCAGCAAACTCTCAAATACAGCTGACAATCTTCCTAAAGGCTAGCTCAGTATGAGCTAGAAGTAAATGAAGCAAGGGATTTTGCATTCTGAACTGTTCTGACGGCACCTCCTATTCAACTGCAACAGGAGATACTGTCTCAAAAGCCCCTTGCATTTTCTCAGACTAACCTAGGTATTGGATTAGCTGGTTTAAAAGTAAAGATGGTTAAAGGCAGGCAAGAAAAAAAATAGAAGGAGGGAAGAAAGAGAGAAATAAAGGCTGGTGGAAGGTGGCATCTCCTGTGGCAGTTCTGGGCTTCATGGCACATGATCAAGGAATACAAGAGCATTATACCATGTATATGGTGGTAGTGATTCACAGATGCCCAGGTTGTTCCCATTCTGTGGGCTCTCAGTCCCTCAACTGAGTTACCAAGGCATGAGAAACGATGGGAGAGGGGTGGATATGTCACTCCACATGGCCATCTACCTATATTCTCTGTATGTTGAGCCATCTTGATGGTTCTTACTTGGTACCACAGGTGATTTCTTTAGGTATAATTTAAGTCCTCTGTCTCTGTTTGTCTCTGTCTCTTTCTCCCTCTCCTTCTCTCACTTCTTTCTGTAAACACATGACATATAGTTTGGCCCATCCTTAAAATACATGTTTAAAAAAAGAAGAAAAAGAAAATCCATACACAAACAAATTTTGGGAAGTTTAGAGGGAGTGATCACAAGACTTTACAAGTAGGGTAAGTGGAATGGGGAAAAAGTCTATTGAATGACTTGTTTCAGGTTTTCCACTGATGTGATGGGAGGTTTAAATCAAACCATGCATGTAAGGAATTTACACTCTGCCTGGCACTGTGTGAAAGGTAGCCGCTGTTGCTGTCACTCTGCTACTACTACTGCTTGAGGGTTAGATAATGCATAGAAACACGAAAGTCTTACAAGTGATCCCCCAGTGGATTCTCCTTCTTTGGTCCACAGTTCTTGAGGCCCTGAAGGGAGTGGGATATGTCAAGGGCATGCCCTTTGATCCATACTCAGAGGGAACACAGCACATGTGTTCACCTTAAAAACATTTAATGTTTCTATACTGTGGAAAACCTCTTATCTTCTACCTGATTGTGTTAGTAGAGAAATAAACAGCATGATAACATTATTACCACTGTGCGTAGAACCCCAAAACTTCTTGCTCCTTTCTAATTTTAACTTTGTTCCCATCACTCATCTTTCTCCATCCAGATTCTCCCCACCAGCTTCCAGTAACCACAATTATACTTTTGATTCTATGAGATTGTCTTTTCTTAGACTCCAAATATGAGTGAGTTGATGTGTAGTTGTCTTTCTGTGCTCAGCTTATTTCATTGAGCATAATGACCTTCATTTCCAAATACGTTGTTGCAAATGGCAACATTTCATCCTTTCTCTACCTGGGCACTATTCTATTGTGTCTGCATACCTTGTCTTCTTCACCCATTTATCAGCGGATGGGCACTTAGGCTGGTTCCATCTTTTGGCTACTGTGAATGGTACTGTAATAACTATGGGAGTGCAGAGCCCACTTCAGCAGAGTGATTTCATTTCACTTGGATATGGACTCAGTAAATGTGCTGCATCAGATGGCAGTTCCATTTTTAGTCTTTTGAGGAATCTCCATTCTGTTTTCAACAACAGCTGTACTATTTGCATTTCCACCAACAGTGTACAAGGGTTTCTTCTTTTCCACATAGCACTTGCTATCTTTTGTCTTTCTGATAATAGACATTCTAATTGGAGTGAGGTGATATCTGGTTGTGAATCTGATTTGCATTTCCCTGATGATAACTATCATTAAGCATTTTTTCACGAACATGTTGCCATTTTTATGGCTTCCTTTGAGAAATGTCTGCTTATATCTACTATCCATTTTAATTGAATTATTTGTTTTCTTGTTATTGATTTGTTAGAGTTCCTTATATATTCTTGTTATTGACCTCTTGTCTGATATATCTAATAAATGGCTTAATCATTTAAATGTTATATAATGGTGCTTCCCCTAGGTCTTCAAATCTTTCTTCTAAATCAGACAAGATAGTTTAGCAACCAAATGGCAAAAAGAAAACTTTCACATATTCAAATTTAATAATATTCCCTCAAGCATCATTGACAGTCATAGCTTAAGAGGGTGATTAATCTTTCTTGAACTTATTCTTTTAAAGGTGTAGCACTTTATATAATTTGTCATGTCAAAATGGCAGAAGAAGGGATGAAATTCTATTTAACTTTGCAATATGACAGAAATTTCACCTGTTTTTTTCCTTTCCTTTTAATGTTATTTATAGGATGATTCTCCCTTCTGTTGGGAATATAACAGCTCACTCTTCATTCCCATGAAGGATATTATTTCAACAACACTACCACCCTGATATGATTCATTATCTACTTAATCACATCTCCTCCCTCTCTGGATTCAAACCAATTTGGAGGATGGAATTGCATCATAATATCAACATATTACTCACTGGACTACAGCATGTGCCTCAGAGACGAGCTCAAACTCAACTCTGAATGATGCTTTTCCATCTCAGCTTAAACCTAGATCTGACCATTATGCAACAGGGAGAGCCCTGTCTGCAGAGGAAACTCTGTCAGTCACAAGGATCTGGATGTGCCTGAAGCCTCACCACGCGAGCTGAACAAGGGACCCAGCCTGAGCATAGTCACCTCCTAAAAGGAGAGAGGGATGGGAGAAAACAGCCTGATTCTCTGCACGTCAGAGAGAGGCAAAGAGTTCCTCTGTTAATTCCAACCACCAGGTAAATCATTTTGCTGTTGTAGAAGGGAGACAGGCAGAAGCTTTTCCCTGGCCCTTCTGGGCAGTAGGAGTGCTGACAGATCCTGTTCCATGAGCCAAATCAGGAATACCTATAGTAGGAGTAGAAGGGTACCCCCTCTTCTGTAAGAAAATCATCCACAGGAAATTGATGCAAATGAAGCCATTACCTCAAGCTCAATCCCATCCAATGAGAGAATTACGTATTTGGAGAGCTTGAACAGTGAAAACTACTTTGACTGGCCTCCCTAACTAGTGCTAAACTCTCAAATGAAAAGATTCTATGTCATTATTTATTTATTACAGACTTCTAAATTGTCTCACAGGTCTTGAGCACAGAGGCATATTCTTGTTTTCATTTCGAATAGAAGGAAACAAGCATTTTTTACAGTTTTGTTGAAACATGAGAATAGTTTAAAAAGTTCACAGAAGTGAAATGAAAATGCTGAGTAGCATTTCTTTGTCTGCACACACCACAATTTGTGCATTCACCCACCTGCTGATGGACATTTAGACTGTTTCCAGTTTGTGTTCTTACAAGGAAAGCTGCTGTGACATTCACATACAAGTCCTTATGGAGACATATGCCTTCGTTTCCCTTTTGGGTAAATATTCTGGGTTATATGGTAAATGTATGTTCAGCAATGGAGGAAACTGTCCAATTTATCCCATATTGATTATAATAAAGACATATTCTAGTTTTTCTTTTGATCAAGTGGAAAGAGAGCTTTGAAATTTTGCATGCTTAATTTTCTCTGCATTTTTTCCTCTTCTCTTCCCTCGGATAGGTTTGCCTTCCTTTGCCATGGGTCTTCTGATTTTATGGAATTGCTTCAAGTAATTCTACTCCCTTCCAGTAATTCTACCCTCTTCTGGCCTTGTTTCTCATCTGAAAAAAAATGGAGGTAAGTCTTCAACCTCTGGAGAAATTGCTTATACCCCAGAGACTTGCTGGGAAGATCAATGGAGATTTTCAATAAGTTTTTTTTTTTTAATAAAACATCTCAATTGTGGGCCTAAATTTACCACCTGCATCTGTAAACAGGAGCAGGACTGTGGGTGGGAATTCAGTGAGAAGACCTCAGAGTGGGGAAAATATCAAATCAAGTCAGAACCCTGCCCTTCTCAACAATCTCCTCCTCGCCCCACCCACATGCATCCCAAGGACTTCAGTGTCAACAACAGGAAAATGTGTTTTTTCTTTCTAGAACTATCATTGATACGGAAGAAGAGAAAAACAAAAACAAAACAACAACAACAACAACAGAGGTCTTTTTAAAGCTTGAAAACGTTCTTAGGAGGAAAGAGCCCCAACGGATGAATCAGGGAACTGAAGGAAAGCAGGAACGGGGGAAGCTGCGGGGAACATGCATCACGCATCGCGGGACGTTGGTTTCAGACCTAGCTTGTGCCATCTGAACGCAATGTGGGAGCTCTTTTATTCTGTATTCTGAGAAATTGGAAACACAAATTCACCAAGAAGACGGATGGATGAATTATAAGCTTTAAACAGACATGGTCCTTTTGTCTCGAGGCTTTACCCACTGAGAAGAAAAACTCTTTTCCCCAAGCCTCTGAAGCGTGAAAGCGAACTTCTCAGCGGCTCCCCACTCGCCTCTTCCCTCTAAGGCCTTTGGGAAGTCAGGTTGGCAACGCAAACAAAAGGAGCACAACACAAACCATGCGAAGGCAGAGATTTTTCTGTTCACTCCAGTTGTCACTCGTCCCTGGGACTTATGGATGAGATCTTTTAGGAGGAGCTCAGACCCAAGGCAAAGAGAGACATTGAGGTGGCGGCTTGAGCTCTTCCTCCTCCCTCCATCTTCCTTTTTTTTTTTTTTTTTTTTTTTTTTTACAGGCAGAGTGGACAGTGAGAGAGAGAGACAGAGAGAAAGGTCTTCCTTTTTGCAGTTGGTTCACCCTCCAATGGCCACCGCAGCCAGCGCACCGAGCTGATCCGAAGCCAGGAGCCAGGTGCTTCTCCTGGTCTCCCATGCGGGTGCAGGGCCCAAGCACTTGGGCCATCCTCCACTGCCTTCCCGGGCCACAGCAGAGAGCTGGCCTGGAAGAGGGGCATCCGGGACAGACTCCGGCGCCCAGACCGGGACTAGAACCTGGTGTGCCGGCACCGCAAGGCAGAGGATTAGCCTGTTGAGCTACGGCGCCTCCATCGTCCCCAGCTATCCTGCCCCTGCAAGGCAACTTCATTCAGCCTCATCAGGATTAGGGAGACTGGCTTCAACCGGCAGCCTATGCTTGCCAAACTCATTCCAATTCTGCCCGAACATTTTGAAAAATGTGTCTGGTGTGGGCAGAAACCCCGAAACGGCAAAGGAGGTAGAAGCCCACTTATTTACTGGCATTATGTATTGGCATTCACTGCCCTCCCCTCTACCTTCCAACAACTATGACAATAACAAAAACAATTCTGCATTCTCCATTTTTATTCTGATCCTTATAGTAATTCTATTTTTATGATTTTGCAGCTCCTACTATCAGTATACATGTACCTGCTCCATGTTGTGTTTGCCCATCTACATCACCACTACAGGTGGCAGGTAGGTGAGGATCTCACAGAAACATAAAAAAGCATTTTCAGGGCTGATGTTGTGGCATAGGCAGTTAAGCCACTGCCTGTGATGCTGGCATCCCACATGGATACCAGTTCAAGTCCTGGCTGCTCCATTTCTGATCCAGCTTCCTGCCAATGTGCCTGAGGAAGTGGCAGAAGATAGACCAAGTACTTGGACCTCTGCCACGCATAAGAGAGACCTGGAAGAAGCTCCTGGTTCTTGGCTTCTGCCTGGTCCAGCCCTGGGCATTTCAGCCATTTGGGGAGTGAACCAGCTTTTTTTCTTTTCTCTCAAGAATCACAGATCTGCATTGTCTGTGGCCCAAAACCATAATTTTTTGGTCTACTTTGTCCAGTTTTAAAACTGTTTATACCAGGAATGTAAGTTTGATACTGATATCCCATTATGGCCAGAAGTTTTCTTTGATTGCTTTAAATGTGTTTAATATATACTCTTGGTCAGATTATATTCAATATGTAGTTCTTCTGTCATAGTGAATTATCTCATCATCTATCTTCTAATTTGGGATTATGAATAACTACTTACAGAACATTACCTGTGGAAATTCTATGCAGTGTAGGCTAAGGGCCTATTACTCTGGGGTATTCTGTCTTCCTTTATTCCAGGAGCCCCGTGATTACTAATGAAAGTTGTTACATTGATTTCTCATATTATTTCTTTAAAATAGTTTCACATCAAGTCACAGGTAAGCAATGAGAGCATATTTTTAGGGGATTTTTTTCCTTCACCCCCACCAACAATATCAAGCATTTTAAAATAAGCATAATATAGGGGTGTTTAGGAAAATATAAAGTACAACCACAATAAAATACCTCTAGAATTATCAGAATTACTGAAATTGATGAGACCACTTATAACCAAGAGTTTTTAGAAATGTGGAGCAACTGGAACTCTCAAGTATCGCTGCAGTATGATTGGTAAATCATGTAGGATAACTGGTAGCATTATCTAGCAAAACTACACACCCGCCTACCCCATGAAACGGCAATTCCACATCCATAGACATACCTGAGAGAAATGAATGCATACCAAAGACAATAGATGGATAGTTTAATTGTGGTATGTTCATATAATGAAAGCAAATCATGCCACATGAAACGAGATGAGTAGATCTCAGAGAAAAACTACTGAAGGAAAGAAGACAGAAAAAAATGCCAAATGAGTCCATCTTTTGAAAATCAGTCACAAAAGTTGGAATAAAAGTCATTTGCAAGGCCATGAGTAGGGGTAGAAGTTGAGGGAGTGTATAGGGACATGAGGAGGTCTTCTGTGGTTCTAAATACACTGTATGTTTTGATCAGGGTAGCAGTCAGACCACAGTATACACAATGCAAACATTCACAGAGCTGTGTGCTTCACTTGCGATGTTACCGAACTTCAATAAACTTTTCTGTGAGTCGATATTATACAACATTCTTTGAAAAGAAAAATCTATTTCTAATCTTTGGAGATATAAATTAAATCATCTCAACTCTGAATGTGAGATTTAAATGTTTTAAAACTCCTACACATATTGTTAATTAACGGATGGATTTTTTTTTTTCGTAAAAACAAAGTAAAAGCCAATTCCTTTAATCAAATCAGCCTCCCTCAAAGTTGTATATTTAGGGCTTGTTCCGTCTGCAGGAATTCAATTTCATACTTGAAAATGTTCTCCTTGCCAGATGCAGGATCTGCTGTCTGCTGCTGTTAATTTAAAGGTGCTAAGTTGGGAGACTTTCAAAATGTGTTTCCGTAGGGGTAATCTTTCTTCATATGGATGGGGCAGTCAGCAAGAAGCTCGTATCGTATCGTGTTGTCACTATCCCTCAGATGTCCAAGTGGAGAGCTTAAGAATGCTGGGAATCAGAGATCTTGTGGGGTCAGGAAAAGTAAGGCACTCGCCAGGAATTGTGCTGAGTTTCACTTAAGCGGAATAAAACTCATTAGGAGACTTGCTGGAATCAGTGATATTTTGCTTTTTGTATTATGCACTAGCTGGGATGATTCCAAAGATTTCTTCATGTAAGCAGTATCCATTCGCAAAAGTTTTTTGCTATTTTTATTGAATCAGGGGGAAAAAGTCTAAGTTTTTTTTTTCCATACTAAAATAACCCTGGGTCTAAAAATCAGAATTAATTCCATACTATAAAGGGAGAGTGTTCACAGTAGACACCTATTGTTTCATCTTTGTACCATGACTGTTCTAAAAACATTTCCTTGGCTCTAAGAACTGCACCTACCCTCCCTCCCACCCCCACCAATGGCATGCTGTTCCCACCTAGTATCCATCCAGAACTCTACCCTCTGTTCACATTTCATCATTCCAGGAGTAGTATCTGAAGCCATGCCTCTAACCTACCTTTTTACCTACTTATTTTTAAGAAAGTAAATCCGTATTTTCCAATGGGAGAATTAGTAAGAAACACTGCTCAGGAATTGTGGGTGTCCATATTTCTCATGAAAATCCATGCAAAGATGAGCATATACTTGGGATCCATCCAGGCCCAACCCTTCCTCATCAGGCCAGGCCAGATGGCCATTTGTCATGTGCTAAGACTTCCTTGATCTGGGAACATGTGAAATGATAAATTGTCAGGAGAACAAGGTTCAGCCATGCCTAGATGGCTCCATTTCGTTGAAATTATTTTATATTAGAACAAGAGACTCAATCAATGAATGTGATGTTCTTAGGCCACAACATAATCTTTTTGTTTGCCTAATATGTTGTCTTCTACTCTTTTAAGAATTGGACAAAGCGTCACATGAAATAAGAGAAACTCAAATTTGATGTTACCACCATCAACTCAAATTTTTGCTAATGGTATCCTGAATAAGAAAAGTATTGAATTTTGCTGAAAACTTTTTTCAATTCATACATCTAAAGAGCAAATTTTCACCTTATGGCCTTCTTGAAAGAACTTGTTAGTTCATTTGATAACTAAGAGAAATCATTCTCTTTAAGCTTTAGCCAAAAATTCCTCCTGAAATACTCTGGTGTCACCTGTAGGAAATCTATGGATGAATTCAAAATTCTCTTAATTAAGCAATACAAGAAAATGCAAGTTGAATATTTGGGAGGCACCACTGAGTGTCTCTTGCTGAATCACCAATATTTGCTACAGTGCCTGGCATTTATATGTTTAATATACATTTGTTGAACGGACTAATGAATAGGCTTCATTTTGAACCATGGATCAGTCCAGTCACTTAGTACTTTTTTCTATTTCCCTTCCTTTGTTTGCATTCAGCCACCTGCACAAAATTTTTAGGTGTGGCTTAAAAGTTTTTCTGAAAATATTAAGAAAAATGTCCATTTCACTCAACCAGTTGGAAAAGATCTTAGCAGCATCCTTCTGGAGGATATCATACTGTTACAATTCTTGTGTCCCCTAATGGCCATTTATTGGGTAACAGTTCAGAACTAGAAACTACATTGGAAACAGGATCATAATTGCAGTCTGGACCTTGGATTCACACATAATCAGAAGGGGAAAATTTTTAATTCCTTTGTGTGTGTTTTTTAAAGATTTTACTTATTTATTTGAAAGGCAGAGTTACAGAGAATCAGAGGCAGAGAGAGAAAGAGAGAAAGGGAGAGAGAGAGAGAGAGAGAGAGAGAGAGAGAGAGAGAAATAGGTCCTCCATCTGCTGGTTCACTCCCTAGATGGCCTCAGCAGCCAGAGCCGCACCGATCTGAAGGCAGGAGCCAGGAGCTTCCTCCAGGTCTCCCATGCATGCACAGGGGCCCAAGGACTTGGGCTATTTTCTACTTCTTTTCCAGGCCATGGCAGAGAGCTAGATCAGAAGTGGAGCAGCTAGGACTCAAACTGGCGCCCATATGGGATGGGTGGCAGCTTCACCTGCTATGCCACAGTGCCGGCCCATCCTTTGTGGTTTTTTAATGACTGCCAAGATGGGACAGACCATCTCTATTCCTGACCATGCTCTCTGTATAAAGGATGAGGTCAACGACACTCACAACACAAATTACCAAAGGCAATCTTTCACAGGTTAGTTTTGAAGATAATAAAGTGGGGGCCAGTACTGTGACACAGGGAGTAAAGCCACCACCTGTGGCACCAGCATCTCATATGGATGCAAACTGGAGTCCTGGCTGGAGTCTCAGGTGCTCCACTCCAGATCCAGCTCCCTGTTAATGCAGAGACAGCAGCAGAAGATGGTCCAAGTGTTTGAGACCCTGCACGCGTGTGGGAAACCCAGAAGGAGCTCCTGGTTCTGGCCATTGTGGCCATTGTGGGGGAGTGAACCAGTGGATAGAAGATCTGTGTGTGTCGTGTGTGTGTGTATGTGTGTGTAAACTTGCCTTTCAAATAAATAAATATTTTTTTTTAAGAAGAGAATCTAGTATGGCAGAAGACCCCATTGTAACTGATTTTGGAAGAAGCAGTTTAAAGTTAAGTTCCTGCCATTATAATGGACAGGACATTATCAGTCTCAGCAATTTTCTCAGTAAACCAGAAAAAGATGCTGGGGTAAACACAGGAAGAGCATGGCAGAAATCAGTTGGCTTCTCCACATCCAGGAACTTATCCTTGTATTCTCCATGGTTCTTTGATTGACAGCAAAATTTTAAAAATCATATCTTTTCTGTAATCCACCAAAGGCCCTCTGGGTAATCATTACAGATGTGAACAAGGAGTCTGCAGAGAAAAGTCAAATAATGAACTGGCAAAAATCTGCCAAGGCTGAACCAGAAATACAGCAGGCTGAACCCAGGTGTATCTATCTACCTTTAGAAACCTCATTAAAGGGAGAGTTAAAGAATAAGAAGGCCATCAGTTCACAAGAACAAAGAGAATGGGAGATTAGTCAAAACTGGAGATTATACAAATTTTCCAACATTTTTAAAGGCTGAAAGTGAAATAGCTACCTGGTTACTGACCTAGCTAACCAGAGAAAGTTTCATAGATGCTAAAGGCAAGAAAAAACAAGGGCATTATGACCACAGAACCCAAGGAGCATAAAAATGAAAGACACAAGTTTCCCCTAAGGGAGGTAGGGTATGCCTGTATGGATGTGAATCAGAAAAACCAAGAGGATTCATTGAGAGTTTGAAGGTGCAACTGGAGAAATCCACAACCAGACAGGCTCCCCGAACCAAGGCAGCCCAGCGAGATCCTGGCAGCAGAAGGGAGATTTGCTTTCTGGACAGCTTTGCACAGCCAAAGGTTGGTGAGGTATTTTACCGTGGAATTAAACCTGCATTCTGGATGATGGCATTCCATTTGATAGAGGAACCCTGTTGGTTAGATGTGTGCATCTCAGGAAGAAGACTTCTCCACAGCACTAACCTGTAAATCCAGGCAAGCATATTACCTGAATTCAAATAAAATTCAACCAAAGGGAAGAGCGAGGGCACGGATACAGGACTCATCAGGACATTCAGCTCCAGTAAGGATTTACAGCAATGGTCCTGAATGGTCTCTGTTACTCTCACCGAGGTTACGAGATGAGCATGGGAGGAGAGGAAGCCGATGTTGAGGACATCAGGTGTCTGCAGTGAGAGACTGAGTCCTCTGAATAGGGTTCTATAAGAAGTTTAATTCCCTCTAGGTTGACACTCGGTTATAACAGCCTCAATTATGAGGTAAAGGGGAATGACTCTGCTCATAGGGACCCCAAGAAGAAGGACTTGGGTAGTTTGGAGGAAAGGATTTTGAACATGTATCTACCCTAGAGCACTCAGGGACAGGGTTCTCAACAGTTTCTTCATCTACTTCTTAATAATGAGAGAGAGACTGGCTTCCTACACCTCTCCCAGTGGAGTCAAGGTGCATAGATCTTGTTGATACTCTCCTTAATGGTCTCCAGTACCTGACATGCTCACGCCCAGCTCCTGCAAGTGCTGCAGCTAATGGCTTATACGTACAGACAGCCCTGGCCAACAGGTGCTGGGCCCGAGAAATTAAGTTCCCACTTCTGAGATATAGCTTGGCTGTGTGCCTTTCTCTTGAGAACATTTGGCCTTTTCTTTGTAACTTTTCCATACAGCCTCTTTATTATTTTTTATTTTGCTTTCCAAAAACTATTTATTTGAATGGCAAAATTACAGAGTTAGGCAGAAGAAAGAGAGAAAGAGAGAGTCCTGGGGCCGGCACTGTGGCGCAGTGGGTTGACGCCCTGGCCTGAGGCACCAGCATCCCATATGGGCGCCAGTTCAAGACCTGGCTGCTCCACTTCCCATCCAGCTCTCTGCTATGGCCTGGGAAAGCAGTACAAAATGGCCCAAGTCCTTGGGCTCCTGCACCAGCGTGGGAGACCCGGAGGAGGCTCCTGGCTCCTGGTTTCGGATCAGCACAGCTCCGGCCATTGTGGCCATCTGGGGAGTGAACCAGCGGATGAAAGACCTCTCTCTCTCTCTCTCTCTCTCTCTGCCTCTGCCTCTGCCTCTGCCTCTCCTCTCTCTGTGTAACTCTTACTTTCAAAGAAATAAATAAATCTTTAAAAAGAAAAAAGAGAGGACGCACCTGGCCGTAGTGGCCATTTGGGGGATGAACCAACAGAAGGAAGACTTTTCTCTCTGTCTCTCTCTCTATCTCTGCCTGTCAAAAGAGAGAGAGACAGAGAGACAGAGAAACAGAGAGACAGAGACAGAGACAGAGAATCCTAATGGCTGCAACAGCCAGGGCTGGTCCAAGCTGAAGCCAGGAGCCTGAAACTCCATCTGGGTATCCCACATGGGTGGCAGGGGCCAAAGGACTTGGGCCATCATCCACTGCTTTCCCTGGCACATCAGAACTGGCGAGAAGTGGAGCAGCTGGGACTAGAACAGGTGCTCATGTGGGATACTGGCATCGCAAGCAGCGGCTTACCCTGCTGCACCACAACACTGCATACGGCCCCTTTAAATGGTGAGTTACTCAAAAGGAATGTAAACTGGTACAGCCGCTATGGAAGACAATACCTCAGAAATCTGCAGATAGACATACCATATGACCCAGCCATCCTACTTCTGGCAATTTACCAAGGGAAATGAAATCAGAATATGAAACAGCTATCTGTACCCCACGTTTATTACAGTTCAATTAACAATAGTGAATATATGGAAACAACTCCAATGTTCATCAACTGAATACTGGATCAAGAAATTATGGGATACATATACTATGGAATACTACACAGCAGTTAAAAAAATGAAATTCCATCATTTACAAAAAAACCCGGATGAATCTGGAAAACATTATACTTGGTGAAATAAGCCAGTCCCAAATGGACAAATATCATATGTTCTCCCTTATCTGTTTTAACTAATAGAGCAACTAAAAGATAATCTATAGAAGTGAAATTAATACTTTAAGATACAATGATTTTGAATAGCCCTTGTCTCTACTGTTGAGGAACAATTTTTTTCTTCAGTTTAGTTAATCGTATGTGTATAACGTTAATGGAAAATAGATCTTAGGATAAAATAAGAATGGGAATAGGAGAAGGAGGAGGAGAGGGGTGGGAGTGTAAGGGAGAGGGTGGGTACGGGGGAATAATCACCATGTTCCTAAAGTTGTACTTATGAAATGCATGAAGTTTGTTAAGAAGAGGTTTCTGGGGGAAACGAAGAAATTACTGTTGAAGTGGGTGACATCAGCAAAATGGTAGAATAGGAAAGTCTGAACTCTCAGACAAAACAGACATGAAGTCAAAGCATGCTATTATAAAAGGATAAGAGGAACATATGACAAGTGTACATATATAGCATCCAATACCAGAACACCCCACTACATAAGCAAATCTTACCAGATCTGAAGGTAGACATTGACAGTGATACAGTAGAAGTTGAAGTCTTCATTACCTCCACTTTCAATGATGAAAAGATCATCTGGACAGAAAATTGATAAAGAAACAGAACTTATACAATAATAGAGAACAAGTGGATCTAACAGATAGACACAGAACTCTCTACCCAACAACAGAATATCCCTTCTTCTCGAGGGCACACAGTACATTCTCAGGAAGGTTACATGTGAGCTCACAAGTGTTCAGAAATTTTACATTGGAATATACCAAGACAATGTTCCAACCACAGTGAAATGAAGCTAGAAATCAGTAACAATAAGAAAATGGGCAAAGTCCCAAGGACATGGGAACTAACTTACATCCTCTTGTATGACTATTTTGACAAAGAGGAACTCAAAGGGGAATTTTGAAATATCTTAAGACAAATAAAACTTAAGATAATCATTCCAAAACATACGCAGTACAGCAAAACAAACAAACAAACAAAAAAGTACCAAGAGGTAAATTTATAGTGGTATACATCTACATTAAAAAGAAGAAAGATCTAAAATAAGCTATCCAACTTCACCCCATCGAAACCAGAAAAAGAAAAGAAAAATAAGCCCAAAGTAAGCAGAAGGAAGGAAACAATGACCAGTGGGACAGAAATTTTAAAAAAAAATAGAAGCTATAAAAATAATAGGAAAAATCAAGACTATTAAGTGGGGCTGGTGCTGTGGTGTAGCAGGTAAAGCTGCTGCCTGCAGTGCCAGCATCCCATATGGGCGCCTGTTCAAGTCCTGGCTGCTGCACTTCTGATTCAGCTCTCTGCTATGTCCTGGGAAAGCAGTAGAAGATGGCCCAAGGCCTTGGGCCCCTGCAGCCACATGGGAGACCCAGAAGAATCTCCTGGCTCCTGGCTTCAGATCGGACCAGCAGAGGGAAGACTCTCTCTCTCTCTCTCTCTCTCTCTCTCTCTCTCTCTCTTTCTCTGCCTCTCCTTCTCTCTGTGTGTAACTGTGACTTTCAAATAAAACAAATAAATCTTTAAAAAAAAGACTACTAAGTGATTCTTCTTGGAAAATAAACAAAATCTACAAATCCTTTGTTAGACTAAGAAAAAAAGAAGGAAGATTCAAGCAAAGGAAATCAGAAATGAATTAAAGAGAAGACATTACAATAGATGCTTCTAAAGCAAAAAGAATCAAAAGGCCTTACTACAGACATTATATACCAACAAATCATATAACCTAGAAGAAATGAATAAACCCCTAGAGACATACATTCTATCAGGACTGAATCAAGGGGCCGGCGCTGTGGCGCAGTGGGCTAAAGCCCTGGCCTGAAGTGCTGGCATCCCACATGGGCACCGGTTCTGGTCCCGGCTGCTCTTCTTCTGATCTGGTTCTGTGCTATGGCCTGGGAAAGCAGTGGAAGATGGCCCAAACCCTTAGGCCCCTGCACCCACGTGGGAGACCAGAAAAAGCTCCTGGCTCCTGGCTTCGATCAATGCAGTTCCAGCTGTTGCGGCCCATTAATTCACTGGGGAGTGAACCAGCAGATGGAAGACCTCTCTCTCTCTCTGTCTCTACCTCTCACTGTAACTCTCCTTCAAATAAATAAATCTTTAAAAAAAAAAAGAAGACTGAATCAAGAAGAAACAGAACGCATGAACAGATTACTAACAAATGAGATTGACTCAGTAATCAAAAACTTCCCAAAAAACACACACTGAGGACCAGAGGACTTTATGGTTGAACTCTACTGAACATTCCAGAGAAAATTAATATCAATTCTCTTGAATCCACCAAAATAGAAACAGGACTTCTATATTCATTTTTTTGAGACCAGTATTGCCCTAACATTAAAGCCAAACAAAAATAACACAAGAAAACCATAGGCAAATAGCCTTAGTGAAAATAGATGCAACAAAATGTTAGCAAATTAATGCAATGCATATTAAAACAATTATACACTATGTCCACCTGGGTTTTATCCATGAGAGTCAAGGATGGTTCAACATACACAGTCAATGTAATGCATCATATAACATAAACAAAATCAAAGACAAAACCCATATGATGATCTGAATACACGCAGGAAAAACATTTGACAAAATTCAACGTTCACTCGTAACAAAATCTCTCAATATTAACGGGGCCAGTGTTGTGGCCTGCTGGGTGAAGCCTAGGCTTACAATATCAGCATCTCTTACTGGATGCTGATTGGAGTCCTGGCAACTCCACTTCACATCCAGCATTCCTGCTCATGCATACCCAGGGAGGCAGCAAGTAGTTGCCCGTTTTTGAAGTGAGTTATTTGCCCTTTTTCATTATTGAGTTGCATGTTCTTTATATATTCTAGATACAAGTGTGTATATATATATATATATTCTAGATAAATAATTTGCAACATGTTCTCTTAAATATTGAAAATCAAGTTGCATATGGTTGATTAAGTTAATAAGAGTGTGGGCCTTTTAAAGCACAAATATCTTACTTTCCTGGAACTGAGTTGTTTGATAGAGACAGAGAATGTATGTAGTTTTACTAGACTGTAATGTGCCTAATCGCAAAAGGGCTATATTCAGTACTAAAACTTTCCCTGTTTCATCTCAGTAACTCAATTTTAATAAGGATTGATTCATTTTTCTGCCTTAAGATTTGCCACTAATAATACACAGTCCCCAGACTAGGATAACTGTGTCAAAATCTTTGAAGAAAAAATAACAATATATTCCACTTTAAAAATTAATCAAAATCATACCTTGATTCCTTTTCTCTAAACTTCCTTTCAACAGAGACACACAGCAGAAGGCACATAGGGACATCTCTCTAACGCACTGTATTTGGGAAATTTTAAAGAGGGGCTGTAGGGAGGAGCCCCAGAACTGATTCTCACATCAGAACATCCCTTTATTCCTTTAGTAAATGCCTATCAAGAGTTGCTACTTGCCAGGCACTGTTTTAAACATTAGGATGACAATTGGACATGAAAACAGATTTGTCTTCACATTAGTGAGGGAGCCACATTAACAGAATAACCACCCAATGGAATGTAACATTACGATGGTGACGGCCCTATCAGGTCCTGGCATGACTAGGGATGGTCAGGGAGAGCTGCTACGAGGCAACCATCTTTGAGCTTTTTCTGAAGCCTGAGCTGGAGTTTACAAGACAACCAGAAGGCACAGAACCTCAGCCTGCTACTATGTCCCCCTTGAGAGCTGGAGAGCAGACGCGGCTGGTGAGTGAGCAGCACTCTCTGAGCAGTTTGTCCAGCTGAGGCCAGGGATGTGTGACCCAGCTCAGATCAGATCTCACTCCACGTATCTCCAGCTGTGTGATTTGGGAAAAGTTGTTAAACCTCTCTGATACTGTTAAACGGAAATCATTCCTACCCTACAGGATTGCTATGAGGATTGGAAGAAATTCCCAAAACAGTTCTTTGCTTGCAGTAGTCACCCTGAATATTTGGGAGGAAACAGAAGCCAAAATGAGACTCTTAGGCCTATCCCATGTTCTGGTTCTCCCATCTCACCTCTTTCCCCAGCCCTGGTGCATCCTGGGAAACCCTGGGGCCCCTCACAGCTTCTCTTGCTTGAGTCACAACGGTTTCCCTCCAATGCATGTCATTTTTGCTCCATTGTCTTCCAGTGTTTTCTTTTAGGGCTATCAACAGGGACTTTTGTAACTAGTACAGTTCATATGTCCAAAGAGACTTTTCAGTGTTTTCTTCTGAATAGGAATGTACCACCACTTCAAGGGAGAAAGTTTTAAAAGGAAAGAAAAGAGCATATGCTCATTCATACATTAAATATTTATTGAACAGTTATTCGGTCCTGGGCCTTGTTCTGTGCACAGGGCATACAACGGTCAACAAGAGCAGGCACTGCCACTGTCTCCTTGGAACTTGGGCTCCAGGGAAGGAAGATACTGATCAGCAAGACTCAGGGTTTGGTTTCTGGGGCACTGGGAAAGAGGCATTTTCTGAAGTTTCTACAACTTGCTTGTTGATGTTCTCTTGTACTTCTGTTGGCAGAAGTCTTCGCAGGTTTTACAGATTCTTCTTGTATATGAAAGGCTTGGAAGAGTATTGCTTCATCACTATAGTCTTTTCTTACAATGTAACATGCAAGATCTCCTTCACAGCTTTAGCCATACTATCATCTGAAGTTCCCCTGGTTTTAGCATGTAGAATTCTCTACAAACTACAGCTCCCACATTCCACCAGCCCAGCCGTGTCAATACCAGGTTGACCATGTGATCATGCCAGCTGTACTCCATGTATTCAAAGAAAACACTGCTTCTTTGTTTCCCATGACTGATCTAATCTACCCTTTAACCTTACACCTACTAGGACACAAGGAAAAACCAACCAACTTTGAGAGGCGCAGTGAATGGTGTCTGTCTCTCGTGGTGTACAGTATTTCCTTTGGTCTCTTTGTCTTTGGAGTAGACATTCAGAGAATTTGAAGATCATCTCCCTATCACAAAAGTGCATTTTTTCTGCCTCCACCTCACTGCTGTAAATGGTAGATGGGGAAGCTCAGGATCTATCATATTTGGGGGTGAGGAGGCTTCCATGCATTCTAGCTTCTCAGCCTTTATGGACTCTGGGTGCAGCGCTGTATTCCTCTTGTCTAAAGGCAAGAGCATCTGGCTTCCTTGGATTCTCTGATGATGTCACTGGTTCCAGGAAACCTTTGGACTAACAAGGAAGTTCTTTCCATTCAAAGGTTCCTTCAAGATTTCTCTTCTGCTATGCTAAAGGTTTATCCAAGATGACTGCTGGAGTTCCAGTCTGTATGTCTAGGAATGAGAAATGGGGAGGAAAGTATGAGCCCTCCCTTTAAGAATGGCTCCAGTTAGGGACATGCATCACTTCCATTTGTATTCAGTTAGCAAAAATTTCATCATGGCTACATTGGTACAAGTCAAGCCGGCCAGGATGAAAAGTTGTTCTGGTAGCCACGAGCCCAGCTAAGATATGAAGGTTCTACAACAGAAGAAGGAGGACAATGCCTCCTTGGCCCAAGGGGACAAATCACCCAAAGAGTGATTAACCCCTGCTTTGCCTGTGGTTTCAATGGCATGAGGAGTCCATCCTGCTCAAAGTCTGTCCCCAACGTAATGGGGTCATTGTGTATCCCCTGGTAGAAGCATTCCTTCCTGGGAGCGAGGTTCATAGACCCACAGAGCCCAAGGATCTAGACTGGGAAATAAACACAGTCAGTCTGGCACTAAGTATAATCATGATGGAACCACTTCCACCTCTTTGCTCAGAAGCTCCATGTCTCAGCGTGTACCATATTCTGAAGGGCAGCACCTTGACCTTGCATGGTTTTGTTTTCCCAACTCGCAGCACAGTCATTTTAAGGATCCATGCCCTTCTCAGTGACAGGATAGGTTTTGAGTGCATTCTAGAGATGAGAGCCATGCCAAGTGCTTTGTTTCTCATGAAGTGAGATGAATGCCTTGGTTAGAAGCTATGCTATCAGGAATATCTGATGGGTTATAAGACACACAGTAAATCCATGGGCAGTGGTGCTGGCATTCTGAATAGGAGCCTGTTCCAATGAGAATAAATTGCTGACTCTCATGACAGATCAAGTCCAGTATTACCAACTTAATATTTTCTAACACACATGGAAACTTCAATATTAGCCTTGCAGTGAAATTTGCATGAAAAGGTCATTCTGGAAAAATTAAATTCTCACTGTGTATGTGCATGTGTATAGCCACATATGATAGAGAGATACAGACACATGATAGATGGATGGATAGATAGATAGACAGACAGACACAGACAGATGGAGAGTAACCACCTGCTGATGTGCTCCCCAAAAACCTGCAGTGGCCAGGGCTGAAGCTAGGATCCAGGATTCCACCCAGGTATCCCACATGAGTAGCAGGAACTCAATTACTTGAGCCACAACCACTGCCCACCCTGGAACTGCATGAGCAGGAAGCTGGCATCAGGAACTAGACCCAGGCATCAAATCCAGGTACTCTGACGTGGGATGCCAGTGTCTTCACTAATATCTTCACCAGTAGGCAAAATGCCCATCCCTAAGGTAGTAATAAGGACAAAAATTTAAATAACCTGAAAATTCAAAAGAAAATAGGAAGTCCTGAGTAACTGGAAATTTTCCAAATGATGTCTTGCTCAAATATAGAATAATTCCTTACTGCCTAAGCCTCAGCCTTCAAGCCAAATACAAGAGTAGCCAAGCGTTTTCAGAAATAGAAATCTGGTACTTTCATAGATTTTTAAGTCTCAAAGCCCACTTGTTTTAGTGATGTCTTAGCTATACTGGCATCAGGTGGCCTCCTGGCATGAGGACACCAATACGTTTCAAGCAATTTTCTGTGGAAAAGTTTGCAGAGCAAAACAGGGAATTGAGTTTCCCAAGGAGATAATACAGCTGTAACTTGCTTTTGCTTATATGCTATATCCAACCATCTGGGGAATCTGAGATTTGATCATCGCTTGAGATAGTCTGCCATTTAATCTTTTTTCAAGATAACCTTTTCAAAAGTTTCAAACACTTTTATTAATTCGTCTTTACTTACATTTGATTTTGGTTTTGTTTTCTCAGGCATATATTTGCATTTACTTGCTAGGGAAGGGCTTAAGAATGAAGTACCATGTACGAACTCATTAGCCCACAACTTTGTTGAGATTCTGAGTTGATGCTTAAAGCTGAAAGAGTGCTTCACTGAGTCAATGGTCTAATTAAGAAATAAGAGTGGGGTCGGTAAAACTGGCCAGCTAAAGGCTCATAATGTACACTGTGCTGTAAGGTCCGACAGTCCAGAGATTCGATGATCATGGCCTGTAGGACAGGTTCAAACTTCACCAAATTTATAGGAGACTGATGAAAGAAGGTGTTGGGTTGCTTTTCTGGCGAAAAATTTTGAAAGCTTAGAGAGTATATGTGAGCCCTGCAAGTCACGGGACTCAGCACTCAAGGTGAAATTCTGTCTGGCTTTTCTAGACTTCAAGAAAGAGATCCTGTCCTCAAAGAGCATTAAGACCTTGGGCAAGGCACATCATGATAGAACTACACGACCTCAAGTCCAGTAATTGTACCTATTTATGGGCTTCACAGTGATTGTTCAGTACATGTATACAATGTGTTCTGATCAAAATATGATAATCAGTATTTCCCCTTCTGTGACATTACTTTATGAATGGAGGCTTGGAAGATTCTTTCTTCTATTTGTTCAAACAATATATACTAGGTTATTGTGAACTAAAGTCTCCCCACTACAGAGACTTATTCATGCCATCCGACTCTGATTTTATACTCATTATTCAAATTCCCTCTATCAACTGCACCCTCCTAGCTCTAGTAATCACTGTGCGGTCTCAGCTTTAGTTGTTAACAATATTAATTCTTCGAATCCATGAACAAAGAATATCTTTGCTTTTTTTTTTTTTGTATGATTTCTTTCATCAGTATTTTATTGTTTTCATTGAATAGATCTTTCACTTCTTTGGTTAAATGTATTCCTAAATATTTAATACTTTATAGCTATTGTGAATGGGATTTCTTTCTTGATTGTCCTTTCAGCAAGATCATTATTGGTGTTTAAAAATGCTACTGTTGGGGCCGGCGCTGTTGCGCAGTGGGTTAAAGCCCTGGCCTGAACTACTGGCATCCCATATGGGCACCAGTTTGAGTCCCGGCTGCTTCTCTTCCAATCCAGCTCTCTGCTATGGCCTGGGAAAGCAGTAGAAGATGGCCCAAGTGCTTGGGCCCCTGCACCCACATGGGAAACCCAGAAGAAGCTCCTGGCTCCTGGCTTCAGATCCGCGCAGCTCCAGCCATTGCGGCCATCTGGGAAGTGAATCAAGGGATGGAAAACCTCTCTCTGTGTCTCTATCTCTCCCTGTAACTCTTTCAAATAAATAAAATAAGTCTTTTTTTAAAAATTCTACTGTTTTTCATATGTTGATTTCGTGTCTTATGATTTTACTGAATTTGTTGATCACTTCTAAAAACTTTCTGGTGAAGAGTTTAGGTTTGGATTTTCCCCTTGCACAAAATCATGTCATCTGCAAACACATCTCATGACATTCCTGAAGCTCCCAAACATATTTTCTGAAAAGTTACGTCAACATCTATGTAAAGAAGTTGGTTGTAGAGGACAACATGGAAAAGAACTTAAAACCAGGACAAAAGCTGGTTTTACTTAAATTACAAATGATGTGACTTCAGAGAGTCCATACAAACATGCCTGGGAATCTCATCTTAAGTAAACACACGTTCCTCTTCATCCTTATCAATCACCAGATATGACCACATTCGCAATTCTCTTCAAAGCCAAACCTCAAAACAACTGTTTCAACAGTGTCTCCAGTTTCTCTCCTTCTTTTGTCTGGCTTCTCCTTCACCATTTTGCTGAAATTTCTCCTGTCAAAAATCACCAACAACCTCCATGATGCCACACAGACTACAAGCATTTCGGTTGAACTGTCAGTAGCCTCTCTTTTATCTCACAAAATAATCTGTCTTCCCGGGTTCCACAACACAACTCACTCCTAATTTACTGATCACACTTGCTTTGGACTGATGCCTTTCCTAAGACCCTTCTCTTGACTACATTTAAAAGCTGAGCTTCTTCAAATTTCAGTTCTCAACATTATTATTTATTTTGACACTGCTCTCCTGGCTGGCATTATTTTATTGTCTCTAGCTTGGGGCGTATGCCTGTTGTATTGAGAGTCCTAATTAAAACTCCACTAATTGTACACGGAATGAGAAAGAAATTTCCCCAAAGGAAACAGAAGAGGAATGAGTGAGAAGGAAACTGGGTGAGAAGCTTTCATTCATGGCCCTTAGATCTATTGAAATGTTGATTACACTCTATCCACCCATGGTACCAACCCTATGGAAAAATGTTCCTAAAAGGGCAGGCTCTGTGGCATAGTGGGTAAACCTATCATTTTCCACATTTGCATCCCACATGTGCATTGATTCACATCCTGGCTGCTCTGCTTCCCATGCAGCTCCCTGATGAGAGCCTGGGAAAAAGCCAAGCAAGATGGCCCAAGGGCTTGGGTCCTTACAACTCATGTGGGAGACCCAGATGAAGCTCATGGCTCCTGGCTTTGGCCTGGCTCAGCCCTGGCTGTTGAGGCCACTTGGAAAGTGAATCAATGGATGGAAGATCTCTGTGTATGTGGGTCTCCCTCTCTCTCTAACTCTTTCAAATAAATAAAATCTTCTAAAAAAAAAAAAAGTAGCCCAAATGCAATTTTTACCTCTATAAGCTCTCTTCTCTTCCCAGATCCTAGGCCAATAATTATTTACTATGCTAATTCTCTGATGTCTCCAAAGAAACAATTTGATAACAAATTGATATTTTTCTGATTATTCTTAGTGAGAAGTTGGTCTTTATTACTTAGGCACTATTACCCAACTCTAGAACTGAAAACCACCAGATGGAATTTTCATCTCACAGAAAACTAAAAACTTGTTAGAATTCTTCATATCCTGGTTGTAATTTGATGACCCCTATGCTCTAGTTATAGACAAAAATGCCCATGGATTCTGGGTTTGGTAGCCTGGCATTTGGGACTAACACCCCTTTATAGACCTTTTAGAGACTTTGATGGTGGAAGAAAACATTGTTCCATGCCATACATTAAAATCCACAAAACTCTACATAGTATCTAGGTAGAATTTCATAATTTTCCAAAAGCAGAAAACTAAACCTGAATCTACTAACTAAAGTTCTTTCTTGTTGAATCATTCCCAGAGACTCTGGATCACACACCAGAGATTTTTCTAATGATGTGACTAATTTTCAAAGGAAAAGCTATGACTCTCTGGCAGGTGGTCCCACTTAACACCAGGAATTTGCTTGATTTGTTGGATCTTCAGTGAGCACTGAAAACTGAAGGGCGAATACAAGTGTCCTCACGTTTAAATACTTAGTTCATTATCTGTTGGGTGTGAATGTTATTTCTTTTTATTTGTTTCTGATGTATTTTTAATTGACACATAATAATCACACATATTTATGTAGTACAGTGTGATAATTCAATACAATACATATATGTGATCATATCAGAGTAATTAGCATTTATTATTTCTTTTCATGTAAGAGAGTCACCATCCTCTACACAGAGAGATCTTTGTGTCCCAAAGTCATGCTTTAATAACTTCTAAAGGAGTTAGTTAGGCTTGGCTCACTAAGCCAGGAGAAAGAAGACAGAAGTAGAGCCAGTGACACGTAAGTATGACTACGAGCAGCTCATGATTGAGATGGGATGAGACCCTGAGTGTTGGGGCTCTATTTGTTCCACCAAAGGCTTTTGAAGAAAAGAGGTGACCTTCATGCTTCTGCCATCAGAGCCACCCACTAGCACATGTCCAGGATCCCTGCAAGCTCTCACAGCCACTGTGTACCCTAAGTAAGGACGGGGAAACACACGGATGACCTCAGCTTCCAGTAGGATCCCCTGGCTCAGAACAATCTCCGCCTCCTTACCGCGTATCTTTTTGCACTTGCTGACAAAGGTGTCTGTCCACATGCATTCAAAAAGTCTTAACTGGTTCTCCTTGGTATATCTGTGCTCAGCTCCCAGGAATTCTGACTTCCCCAAGCACTTGGATAGCTTCCCCAGGGAGCTCTACCAGTCACTGATTCTGAAGCACAATCCTAACTTTAAGATCATGAAGTAACCTCCTAACAGACGAACCCGCCCACGGGGGGCTAGCAATGTCCCAAATTTTATGAAAGATATGATTTTATAGATTCAAGAATCCCAGAAAATTCCAAGCAGGATAAACAAAAAGACAAGCATGCCACGATATGTCATAGCCAAAAACTGCTGAAAATCAAAGACAAAAGAAAATTCTTGAGAGAAACTAGAGGAAAATGCCACATCATAAATAGGAGAGTGATTTTAAATGTTGCATACTTCTCTCTTAAAATTATGGCGTCCAGGTGATGATGGAAAACAACTTTAAAATGCTGAATGGAGGTGGGAAGAAACTGTGTTAATCCAGAATTTTAAGAATTTCATGTGCAGCAAAAATGTCCTTCAAGAACTATGGCAAAAGGAAGACATTTTCAAGTAAAAGAAAATGTGTCACCAGCAAATGTGCTCTATAAAAATGCTAAAGGAAGATCTTCAGAATGAAGGAAAATGATACTTGAAGAAAACTCGGATCTTCAGGATGTAGGAAGAGTATTTTTAGAAGTAAATATTTGGGTGAGTATAAAAGCCAGTTTTTCTCGAGTTGTTTAAAATAAATTTTGTCACTTTTTTTAAAAAAGCAAACATTTTATCACTACCCTGTCAGATTTGTAATGTATGTAGGTACTTCAAAAAGTCTGTACAGACTGGAATTAAAGGATAAATTGATTTTGGCACACAGTTTCTTGAAATTCATGCATAGTTTTTCCATAATATGTATTTTCCACAAACTTTTTGAGGAAACTACACAACTACGAAGCTTTCTTATTTTTAATAAATCATTATAATACTAATTCCAAATAGACTGTGAATGCAACCTGCATTATATTGAATAGAATTTGAAATTCTTCAACAATTCAAATATTTTAATTTCAACAATCCTAAAGTAAAAGAAGCTTCTATTAGTCCTTTTCTACTATTCTTTTTTTTATTTGACAGAGTTATAGACAGTGCCTTTCCCTTTAAAAAAAAAAAAAAAGAGGGAGGTACCTTTCTCTGAAGGGAGGAGAGAACTTCCACTTTGACTATGACCTTGTCTAAATATGAACAGAGTCGACGAACTCAGAAGGCTTCCATAGCCTTGGCAACTCATGACGACAGCCTAGGGTGGTTACTGGCACCATAAACTAGAGTGTCAATTTGTTGGGTCAACAACAGGAGTCACTGTGCACTTGCTCCTCATGTGGGATCTCTGTCCTTAATGTGCTATACATTGTGATTTAATGCTACAACTAGTACTCAAACAGTATGTTTCACTTTGTGTTTCTGTGTGGGTGCAAACTGTTGAAATCTTTACTTAATATATACTAAATTGATCTTCTGTATATAAAGAGAATTGAAAATGAATCTTGATGTGAATGGAAGGGGAGAGGGAGCATGAAAGGGGAGGGTTGCGTGTGGGAGGGAAGTTATGGGGGGGGGAGCCATTGTAATCCATAAGCTGTACTTTGGAAATTTATATTCATTAAATAAAAGTTAAAAAAAAAAAGGCAAAAAACAACAACCAAAAAAAAGGGGGGGGGGCCTGAAATACATGAACCAAGGAGCCTGAAGTTACATGGTTAGAAAGAACACAAATCTAAATCCTAATTCAGGACCCAAATAATCCATCTCTCCTAGTACTTAGCCTCTTCTCAGCTGAAGTTTATCATGGATTTTTCTGTGGTGTGACTGCCCTGAGGTCATTGTGATACACTGAACCATGCATTCCCACAATTTGTATGAAGAAGTCCTAGTCCCCAATGCCCCAGAACATGACTTTATTTAGAAATTTGGTATTGATGTGATTAGTAAAAATGCAATTGCACTAGAGTGGGGTGGGCACTTAATTCAACAGGATGAGCCACTTACACAGCAGGGAAATGTGGACACAGACAGGTACATAGGGAGAAGGCCAGGTAGAGTCTGCAGTGATGTTGCCGCAAGAGAAGGAATCAGCGGAAGCTAGAACAGAGCTGACCTCCAATCCTTTCTTTGCACCTTCAGAGGGGTCATGGCCTTGCAGTCACCTTGATCTCCAACATCTAAGCCCCAGGACCATAAAACAAACATTTCGATTGTTGAAGTCCCTCTGTGACTTAAGGCTGTTGCAGGAACCTTAGCCAACTGAAATATAGACGGTCTGTGAGTGGAGTCACTGACTCTCCCCTGCGCCCATCTTGTCTTTCCTGTGCTCTGGACTGTTTACCATCACTCTACCACATCCTCTTTTCTGATGAGCTTCTCAGTGGATCCGGAAGCCAGATAGCCAGGCTCATTAAATTGATCTGAAAACAGAGACGATAAATGGACTCTGAGTGGGAAGATGACTCAAGAACATAGATTGGACTTTTTTTAAGAGAAGCAGTGAGAGATAAATCTAATTGGGTATTGATGGACAGATGCAGATGGCTTAGGTTTGGGGAAAGACTTAGTGACCATCTGTCAAAGAATAATAGCCCCATGCTCTCCCAATCACTAAGGAAGAATCGAGACCAGCCAAGTGTCTGCAATCCAATCTCTATTTTCTTGTCTTCTCTTTGACTATTTCCTTTAAATATTAACTTTTGATATTAAATGTCACTAAACACCTAGACCCTTCCCAGAAAATCGAACGCACACACATCAGAAAGGGTATATTTGGAGTCCAGACTAGGAAATTCAAAAGCTTGGAGACACAAAAGGGGAATGTCCTAAAAATTAGTTGTGTAGATCACTCGGTTTGTCCCTTAAATTCCATAGGCTGGCTGGCCTTGTTCATAAACAGTTTTATCAAGGCCTTTCGTCTGTCACCAATTGGAGAGTTAACTAAGCCCATGTAGCTGATCCTCAGTGAGGTCATTTTAAACAGATAGATCAATGAGTTCTTTTTTTTTTTTTTTTTTTTTTTTTTTTTTTTTTTTGGACAGGCAGAGTGGATAGTGAGAGAGAGAGAGAGAGAGAGAGAAAGAAAGGTCTTCCTTTTTGCCGTTGGTTCACCCTCCAATGGCCGCTGTGGCTGGCGCATCTCGCTGATCCGAAGCCAGGAGCCAGGTGCTTCTCCTGGTCTCCCATGCGGGTGCAGGGCCCAAGGACTTGGGCCATCCTCCACTGCCTTCCCAGGCCATAGCAGAGAGCTGGCCTGGAAGAGGGGCAACCGGGATAGAATCCGGCGCCCCAACCAGGACTAGAACCTGGTGTGCCGGCACCGCAAGGCGGAGGATTAGCCTGTTAAGCCACAGCGCCGGCCAGATCAATGAGTTCTTAAGTAGCAGCTGCTTCCTGGGTGGCCATCAAAATAGTTTTGCATTCTAATTGACTTCAGTAGCCAGGGACATCTCCGATGACTGCCGCTGCTTCCAAAAATACTTAAAGCTAATGGAGTGCCTGCCACGTATGGCCTGCAGGCTTAGAGCATAACTCACCCCTAATATCTGTGAGGACTGCAACTCTTTCTCTTGATAAATGAGTTGATAAAATGGTGACACCAAGAGTTATTCGTCCCTAAACATAAGCCTTTGGCATATGTGAGGGGGAAAAAAGTCAGCAGCAAATAGACCTGGGGTTCACATTTGCTCCCTATCATTCTTTCAGCTTTGACATGCACCACACTCACTCTCCCAATCCGTTCTCTTGACTGTTCCAACGACACAACTCGAAATGACTTTTTCCGGTCCTAAGGTGCCTTGGATCTGCTTAATGAGGCTGTGCTTGTGATAATACAAGAGAGTAGAACAGGAGGTGCCTGACAAAGTCCTAAATAGGATAAAGAGATTTGGGATTCTAGTCTCTTCAATAACTTAGAAGTCTTAAGGGTGGGATCCGTGTCTCTATAGCAAATTTAGATTACATTAAAAACTCTGTTACTGTCTTCCAGTCTGCTATGTCAGGTGCTACTGAGGGGAAGAAGAGGAGGAGGAAGGAGGAGGAGCAGACAAAAACCCAGTTGATCGGGGCCAGTGCTGTGGCGCAGAAGGTTAAAGCCCTGGCCTGAAGTGCTGGCATCCTATATGGGTGCCAGTTCTAGTCCCAGCTGCTCCTCTTCCAATCCAGCTCTCTGCTATGGCCTGGGAAAGCAGTAGAAGATGGCCCAAACCCTTAGGCCCCTGCACCCACGTGGGAGACCAGAAAAAGCTCCTGGCTCCTGGCTTCGATCAGTGCAGTTCCAGCTGTTGCGGCCCATTAATTCACTGGGGAGTGAACCAGCAGATGGAAGACCTCTCTCTCTCTCTGTCTCTACCTCTCACTGTAACTCTCCTTCAAATAAATAAATCTTTAAAAAAAAAAAAAAACCCAGTTGATCTCCTCTACACATAAAAAAAGCTACACACACACAAACACAGGCAGAAAAACTTCACGTTCTACTTCCAATTTTAGAATTATGTATAGATTGCTTGGAAAATGTTACATTTATAATGAATATTTTTAAATTTACTTATTTATTTGAAAGGCAGAGGTAAAGAGAGCAATAGTGAGAGACAGAGAGAGAAAACTATGCCATCCACTCTTTCACTCCCTGAAATGGCCACAATGGCCAGGGATAGCCCAGGTTCTAGCCAGGAGTCAGGAGCCAGAAGCTTAGGTAGCAGGGCCCCAAGCATTTGGGCCATCTTCCACTGCTTTCCCAGGCACATTAGTAGAGAGTTGGGACAAAAGTGGAGCAGCTGTGACACAAACAGGTGCCCATATGAGATGCCAGCATTGCAGGCAGCAACTTAACCTGCTGTGCCACAACACTGGCCCCTATAATGAAATTTTTTAAATCCATAGATCTGGATGATCAAGAGTCTCTTCTGACCCCTTTTCAGGGATGTTTCAGGGATATTACAAACAAACTCGGACTACAAACTAAAATGTTTGCCTATGGAGCAGACCCGCTGACTTTAAGGCTTTCCATCGTGGTCGTCCTGGAGGGAATAAAAACATCCTCCTCTCCCCTTCTAAGCAGTCTCTTATCCCCATGACTTAGAAGGTTAGAGAGAAAGCAGCCTGCTGGGGGCAGTGTCAGGGTCTATGCACCTTTGCCCACTGACATATTCTCCTCCCTACACTAGGTAGCTATGACCCTTTGAAGATGGCAGGACAGAGCTCCTCAGAATGAGGCATAGGTTGACAATTTACGCAACCACAAGGCCTATAAGTCTGTTTCTTATCCTTTGGGGACTATCAATGCTGGATCTCTTCCATTTTCCTCCTGGCCCACTCTCTACCACTTCCATATTGCTTTCTTCGCCAGAGAGCTGACTTCCACGGAGCACCTTCATAGATGCTCTCAACTTACGGTTTCTAGTTGAGTTTGACCAACAGGGATTCCTGGAGATTGGATCCGTAGTGGGATGGTAAATAAGGCAGGAAAGATAGGAAATAGCAAGGCAGGACCTTGTGAGCCACAAGAAAGAATTCAGATTTTAGTACAATAGTAAACTGGTACAGTTTCAAGCCAAGGAGTGAATGATCTCATTTATACATTACATAGATCACCCTAGGGCAAGTCTTGGCTGAGTGGTGGCTGACAGATTGGCAAGTCTCTAAGCATTCCCCACTTCACAGTCCCTCCTTATTTAGTCCAGAGCTTGAGTCTCTTACAAGAATCAGAGAATGAAATCTCCTGGGCAGAGGCCCCTGGTGGATAATGGGCACTTGAGAAAGTGGAGAAAATGCTAGCAGGCGTTGATCAAACCCAGATGGCGACACTCACTCCTCTTATCTCAGTCCTGAGATGTTCCTGTCCCATTTTCAACAGAGCTAGAGCTGTTCAAGTTCATATTTAGACTTATAATATTCCTGTATGGTTATATTATCAAGTTACTCCACAAAGACATAACCCAACACCTAAGAAATGAAAGCACTCTTAAGAAAAACAGATTTGAATGGATTATATTCAAGGAAGCCACACTAAGAGCCCAAATAGAATTACAATTTAAAATGCATTTAATACATATCTTCAGAGTGATCAGAGAGAACCTTTGAAACATGCAGCTTGAATAGGTTGTTATAGGAAAGAGTACATTGGAAATATCTGATATGATTTTTTAAATGTCCCAAGTCTGCTCTCAGAAAAACTACTTTGTACAATCTCAATAAAAATCTCCTTCTGGGATGAAATTAGTACTCTTCACAAAATGCTTAAGCAATTTCCTTGTAAACTGTAATGGAATTAAGACATATGAGAAACTAATGATTTTCCTCGGTCAATGCAGAGTTGCACCTTGCATGCAAGAATCCCCACAAGCACCACTACACATCTAAGGCCTCTGGGATGCCACAGAAGCTTGCACTGATCAAGGCACTCACCTGCTGGAAAGATCAGAGCATCCATTGGTCTTAGGGCCACTCCAAAGTAAATTACATATGGGAAATGTTTTCCTAAGCTGTCAACTTCAAGATATACCTTAAGTGGTTAAGGTAAGGTCTCTGGGCATTTGTTCTACGTCCTAAATCAATTAGTAGGTTATAACCTACTGTGCTCCCAATAGCTAGAAAAATAAGGATCTGGGAACCAGTGGATGCAAACAGAATTAGCCCTTCTAACCATCACCCACAATTAGCCAATGATGAAATACATACTTTCCAGTCTCAACAATCTTAGGCTTTTGGGGTAAAATGCCCTGGTTCCCAAAGGGAGAAGGCTTTCTTCCATGGACAGACACAGTAAGTTCCACCAATGTGGAAGCCAGAGGCAAAGATGGGAGTACCTAAAGATTGTGCCTCTCCCTACCTTAGGGAGCTGGGATAGCTACCTTACAACAGAAGCATAACCAAAGCCTAGAATCCAGGGAATTCACTGGGAATAGCGACTCATTGTCCAAGCAGATCCTAGAAGGAAGCCTTGAGGAAGCTTCTCCTCCAATAATCACATCAAATATCATCTCCGCCAATGTTAAACCGGGGCCAGCACCAAGTAACAAGTAGAATACAGCAGAACTAACACCACTTAACTTTGCAGGGTAGGTCATACAAAGCTTGGTAGCTTCTGACTTGGTTGCTCGGAACACTTGTTCTTAGAGCGTGAGCCTCCATTTGGAAGTCCAGTTACCAGACCAGACAGACTCACGAAAAGGCCCTGAAGTGACACAGAGAGGGAAGTGGGCTCAAGGGAGCCCAACACTTCAGATGCTCTGAACAAGGCACCATTGATGAGAGTAGGCCAGCCCTTGACCCTCAAAACAAGCCCAGCCATCAGCTGAATACCCTCAAGCTGCCCAGCTGACACAGAATGGACCAGAAAAGTTTTCCAGCCAAACCCTGACAAGATTTTTGACCCAAAAAATGCATATGCCAAAAACGATGATTTTGATTGTTTTGAGCAATTTGAGGATGATCTGTTGCACAGCAATAGATAATTTAAACACAGAGGGCATCTCTTGCCATTTCCACAAAAATGGTTATTTGTTATTAACTAAATGGGGGAGCCGGTGCTATAGCATCCCATGTTGCAGCTCATGAGCATCCCAGCTCCGGCGTTGCAGCCAGTTGGAGAGTGAATCAGCTGATGGAAAACTCTCTCTCTCTCTCTCTCTCTCTCTCTCTCTCTCTCTCTCTCTCTCTGCCTCTCCTCTCTCCGTGTAACTCTAACTTTCAAATAAATAAATAAATCTTTAAAAAAAAAAAAAAAGGAGCAAATGGGAGGTTACAGAAATCACAAGCCTACAGCAACAACAACGGACCAACAATTTCCAGACAATCCGGGGTAAAGATCTAAGCAACCCCATCCGAAAGGCAATCCTGCTCAATTCAAATGTCGGCTGACGGTGAGAAAAAGTAAAGTTGCTGGAGGAGAAAGGAAACGATGAGCATGAATTATAACCTCTGCACACTCACCACGGAAGCAGCTTTCTCTTGTGCCTCCAACCATCTTTGTCTTAACCCTTTTCAGGGACTCTGGCTTGCTTCAACCCACAAGGGACTCTGAAATTTCGACTTCGACATCTTCCATAAGAGAAGTGAGGCTATCTGGGTATAATGGGGGCTCACCCAAGGCAGTGAGGAGCATAAAGGGTGAGCTCTCTCAGCTGACACCCAGGCACCACTAACTTATTATCACTGGACCTCCTGGGGCTTCAGAGGAGGGAGCCCCTCATTCCAGCTCCTGATGCCTCTTTGGAGGCCAACTCTAGCTGGACTTTGAACAGTTAGTACAAGCAAAAGTCAAACCTCAGGGTATTATCTTATGCCCACATTATCACCTGTTTCTTCCCTCTCCAGAGCTTCCATGGTGACACTTAAGCAAGCAGCATCTCCATCCACGCTTTGTGCCCACACACACCAATTCAAAAGACAGGGAAACTTACGCCCTGGGAAGCAAATCTTCGACCAATGGGAGATAGAGGCCTGTGGACAACTTCTTTGTCCTCCACCCTCCAGATTCACAGTCCTGAAATAGTTGTTCAACAACTTCTTAGAGCGAGAGCCCATGAAAACGAGCAATTATTCACGTTTAGTGCCAAGCAATGGTCAGTTTGGTGATGTTGCATTGCATCATCCTCTCTCTCCTTTTCTTACTTACTCTGATTGATGTTCACTCTTGCTCTTGGGTGGATTGCAATGATGGAATACTGCCTCTGTCTCAGACTCTGTCTGGGAAACCAGGCTAAGATCAAGGATGAAATAGCATATGAATATACGATGTTATGGCACAGCGGGTTAATGCCCTGGCCTGAAGAGCCGGCAACCCATACAGGCGCCAGTTTGAGACCCGGCTGCTCCATTTTCCATCCAGCTCTCTGCTAACGGCCTGGGAAAGCAGTAGAAGATGGCCCAAGTCCTTGGGCCCCTGCACCCACGTAGGGGACTCAAGGAAACTCCTGGCTCCTGGCTTCAGATCATCTCAGTTCTGGCCATTGCAGCCAACTGGGGAGTGAACCAACGGAAGGAAGACCTCTCTCTCTCTCTCTCTCTCTCTCTCTGCCTCTCCTCTCTCTGTGTAACTCTTTCAAGTAAAAAATAAAGATTTGTAAAAAAAAATGTATATATACGATGTCAAATAGACATCCACAAAAATGTTGTATTAAAACTGTAGGTGATTTCAGCATAGCAGGTGAAAGAGGAGAGCAGAGGATGGTGAAAGGGCCAAGGTACCATCTGGTTCGGGAGGAAGATGTAGTTTTGATTATCTCTAGAAATTAACAGGGTGAAATCCATAATTATGTACTTTTCATATACATACTTCTCAGAGGAAAGTTACCTAGCCTAGAAGAAGTATAGTAACTAGTGTGTTTCAAGAAATGAATATGTTTTTGTTCTTGCATGGGTAGGGATTTCTGGAAAATTTTTACTAAGACCTGTGTTAAAAGACAAACCTGGGGGAGCCAGTGCTGCAGAGCCATAGGCTAAAGCCCTGGCCTGAAACACAAGCATCCCATATGGGTGCTGGTTCTAGTCCTGGCTGCTCCACTTCCAATCCTGCTCTCTGCTATGGCCTGGGAAAGCAGTAGAAGATGATTCAAGTCCTTGTGCCCCTGCACCCACATGGGAGACCCGGAGGAAGCTCCTGGCTTCAGATGGGTGCAACTCCAGCCGTTTCAGCCATCTGGGGTGTGAACCAGCGGATGGAAGACCTCTCTCTCTCTTTCTGTACCTCTCTCTGTAACTCTTTCAAATAAATAAAATAAATCTTTAAAAAAAAAAAAGACAAGCCTGGGAATGTTGTGATGAATGAAGAGAGATTTACATCCTGGGAAATATGTGTTTCCATTCCAGAAGGGACACTGAACCCAGACCATGAGGACATCACAGGGACTGCAGATTCAGATTTTATTTTTACCTTATTTTCCTTTGGAGACATTTATTTAGATTCTAAAGGTCAAGAACCTTGACCTTCTCTTTCCATAGAGAATTTGGAGGATTTTCCCCTCTGTTATGAGAAAACAGAGGTTTCTCTTAGATGGAAAAGGGAAAAGTTATATATAAAATCCAAGGTTCACGTTGAGGGGGTTCTGCGCCTCCAGGGTAGACTCTAGTATGTAGAGATGATATGTGACCCTTATCACATCACCTTGAGGGGAAGACTTTAGGACAAGGGAAGCTGATGTGGTTATTGCTATGACTAAGCAACAATAATTCACTCCACCCATCAAAGCAAGCCCATATCTCCACATCAGGGAGATACAGAATAAATATATAAATTCAAAATACTGAGAAGTTATGAATAGCATATATGAATTAACACACTAGAAATAAGTTCTAATATAGCAATTAAAATTCATTTAAAAGGTAAAAACCTAATAGCACAGGCATTGTAACACAGCAGGTAAAACTGCTGACTGTGATGCTAGCGTTCCTTATCAGAGCACCAATTTAAGTCCTGGCTGCTGCACTTCCAATCCAGCTCCCTGCTAGTGCGTCTGAGAAAGCATCAGATGGCCCAAGCACTTGGGACCCTGCCACCCACGTGAGAGACTCAAATGGAGTCCCTGGCCTCCTGGCTTCAGCTTGGTCCAGCCCTGTCCACTGGGGCCATTTGGGGCATGAACCAGAGAATGGAAGTGTCTGTCTGTCTCCCTCTTCCTCTCTCTCTCTCTCCCCCTCTCTCTCTCTCTCTTTCTCTCATTCTCTGTCTCCCTCACTCTGTTGCTTTGCCTTTTCAATAAAATTTTAAAAAAATAAATAAATCTTGAGCTGGCATTGCGATATTATGGGTAAAGGGGCCACCTGTAGTGCTGGCATCGCATATGGGCACCAGTTCGAGTCCTGGCTGCTCCACTTCTGATCCAGCTCTCTGCTATGGCCTGGGAAAGCAGTAGAAGATGGACCAAGTCCTCGGGCCCCTGCACCCGGTGGGAGGCCTGGAAGAAGCTCCTGGCTCCTGGCTTTGGATTATCTCAGCTCCGGCCACTGAGGCCAATTGGAGAGTGAATTAGTGGATGGAAGACTTCTCTCTCTCTGCCTCTCATTCTCTCTCTGTATAATTCTGACTTCCAAATAAATAAATTTTAAAAATAAATAAATAAATCTTTAAGAAACTAATAGTCACCTACACAGCAAATCTAAAAACACTGTTTTGCTATATTTCTATTATACCATAATAGCATTTTTATGAAATGAATATTTGGATTGTTACAAACAATTGGCTATTGTAAATAGTGAGGCTATTATAGTAAAGTCAAATCCTTTCACATATTTTTTTAAAAGATTTATTCATTTATTTGAAAGTCAGAGTTATATATAGAGAGAAGGAGAGGCAGAGAGAAAGAGAGAGAGAGAGAGAGGTCTTCCATCTACAGGTTCACTCCCCAGTTGGCTAGAAAGGCCAGAGTTGGGCCAATCTGAAGCCAAGAGGCAGGAGCTTCTTCTACCTCCCACACAGACGCAGGGGTCCAAGGACTTGGGCCATCTTCTACTGCTTTCCCAGGCCATAGCAGACAACCAGATCAGAATTGGAGCATCTGGGACTCAAACCGGTACCCATATGGGATGCCGGCACCACAGGTGGTGGCCTTACCCACCACACCACAGCACCGGCCCCTCAAATATCCTTAATTATAGCCCATGCTTTTTCTCTGTACCAAGATGCCCAAGTTGTTTCTCACATATATATAGTCCTTTGGGTGCTAATAAGATGTTCACGCCACAGTGTTATGTGATTTAAAAAAAATCACAGAATAGTATGTGTATTAAAGCCTGTATCTTTTCAAATGCAATTATGCAGATTCATATGCACATAAAATATTTCTGAAATAACTGTGGATTTGTTACTCCTGGGAAATGATCCTTTAGTACCTAAGGGAAGGGGAAGGGAACTTGATTTTATGTGTTTTTCTACAGCTCTATCTTTATATTTTTAACATTTATTTCATGCATTTATTTGAAAGGTAGAGTGACAGAGAGAAAGGGAGAGAATGGAGAGTGGGGGAGGGGTGCCTTCCATCTGCTAGTTCTTTCCCCAAATACCACAACAGCCAGGGCTAGGCCAGGCAGAAACCAGGAACTACATCCAGGTCTCCCACGTGGGTGGAAAGGGGACCTACCCCTTGGGACATCATCCACTGTTTCACATTAGCAGGAAGCTGGATTAGAAGCAGGGCAGCAGGGACTCAAACCACATTGTGACATGGAATGCAGGTGTCAAAAGCAGCAACTTAGGCCAAGGCACAACAATGCCAGGCCCACAGAGTCATACCTTTAAACAGAAAATATTTAATATATTGCATGGGTTACTTTTTCCATACTTTCACTGGAAATTGCTAAGAAGGAAAACGAGGGTCTAGAGTCTGGCAATAGGAGAAGCAATATTGCAGTAATGTCATTCCAACCATCAGCGGAAAGCCCAAGAACAAAATCAACAAGCATAGGGCAGTTGGTAGCCCGCTTCCCCTATCCTGTGAGTTTTAAGAATTCTATTACTTCTCCAGCCTGCTGACAGAAGTGCTCTATCTTTTCAAGTGTGGGCTGCAGAACTAAACAATTCTGGCCAAAGAATGCCCCCTTCCCCTTAGCTCTGCTGTCTGGGCAACTGAACTCTGAAACAACAGAAGACCAATCCCTGAGGTCACCCATAGCATCTGAGATATAGACGTCTTCCAGGGCTACAGCATTACTTTTGCAGAGTTTCCTATTCTCCAGCCATATGGACTTTCTTCATTTTAAAAGCTGGGTGATTAAGAGTGAGCAGAGAGTGGAGAATGTGGGGGAGGTGGCGGTTCTCCATGTGGGACCCCCTCAAAGACATGGTGTCTGTTTAGTTCATTTCTAATGCCCACTGATGGACTTTCTGCTGACTTACCAAGATGTTCACTTACGTTCGGCTTCCACACATACTTTGACAGGACTCAGACTTGAGCTCAGTTACACAAACCAGAAGCTTCTCCTTTCCTGAGCACTGTGGGATTACCAGTGGTTTCCTAGCAATAGCTGGGGCTGGCTCAATCCAAAGCCAGGAACCAGGAGCTTCCTCTGGGTCTCCCACATGGGTGCAGGGGCCCAAGGGCTTGAGCCATCTTCTAGTGCTTTCTCAGGCCATTAGCAGAGAGCTAGATTAGAAGTGGAGCAGCCGGGAATCGAACCTGGGATGCCGGCATCCCAGGTGGCGGCTTAACCTGACAGAGCGCCAGTCTCCAGCTATGTTCTTTAAGAAGGCTCAGAAGTTCCTGAAGAAAAGGTCATAGAGTCCTGGATCTATAACTAGGAGCTCTGAGTCAGGAATCCATGACCCTTACCATGACCTCAACTACAGTGCCAAGCTGGGAGGACTTGGGAAATCAAGATAATACAATCAGGGGCCGGTGCTGTGGCGCAGCAGGTAAAGCTGCTGCCTGCAGTGCCAGCCTCCCATATGGGTGCTGGTTCGAGTCCTAGCTACTCCACTTCTGATCCACCTCTCTGCTATGGCCTGGGAAAGCAGTAGAAGATGGACCAAGTCCTTGGGCCCCTGCACTCACGTGGGAAACCTGGAAGAAGCACCTAGCTCCTGGCTTCAGATCAGACCAGCTCTGGCCAATGCTGCCATCTGGGGAGTGAACCATCAAATGGAAGACCAATCTCTCTCTCTCTCTCTCTCTCTCTCTCTCCCTCCCTGCCTCCCTCTCCCTCTCCCTCTCCCTCTCTCTCTCTGCCTCTCTGTAACTCTGCCTTTCAAATAAATAATAAAATCTTTAAGAAAAATAACATAATCAAAAAACTGAAAGTGAAGAGGGGATTCTAAATGACTTCTTGAAGTCACGTGGCCAGATGAAGCCTTCCAGACCCATGCAGTCACTCAGAGAACTTCAGACTCCAAAAAAACACCACCACTAATCCTCTTCCAAGGTCTCCTAAAGATTCAGATTCTTCTTGCTGAGCCAACCAGACACCTCTTTCCAGAGAGCCATCCACAACAAACAGCAGTAGGGTGTGACGATCTGCTACATAAACACCCACGTGTGGCTGTGAGTGGATGTGTATACGCATGTAATGTGTGAGTGTGTGCTCCTCGTACATTGGCATGGTCGTTTTGCCACCTCCTGTGACTCCCTCTCTGCATCTCCTGATCTTCCTAACACTGAGAGGTGGAGCCACACCTTGCTTTGCTCCACACGTGGCATAGAGTCTACCAAAACAAGCATTTTATGAACAAGTGTCAGCCGTATCTCAGAAGACAAGGAAAGCCCTACCTTTCCAAAAACAGGGCTCCGTTTTGTTTTGTGACCTTGAAAAATTCCCTTCCCTTCCCTGTGCCTAAGTTTCAAGTTTTTTCTTTGACTTCATTTGGGTTGGGTTTGTGGTTTTTTTGTTTTTTGTTTTTTTGTTTTTGTTTTTTTGTTTAGTTTTGTTTTGTTTTATTTGGCTCAAAGAACAAGAAAATAGTACACAATCAATTTGAAAATAGCTTTCAGGTAGAACATAACATGATGCTACATTTAGGTCCAGCTGACCCATTAAAAAATGAGTTGACTGATTTTCTTTCTTCATAACTTTTATTCCTGGAATCTAGACGCCTCTTTGTTAGATTTTGTGAGTTTGAGTTTCTACCTCTAATTACACATCCACACTACCACAAATGATTCTAATTACTGCTCCTGATGTATTCAAGTGTGTTCTCTCTCTCTCTCTCTCTCTCTCTCTCACACACACACACACTTGCATACACCCTTCTAATTCTCTCTAGAACAGTTAGCCAGCATGCCTTATGGCTTTTCACAAAACAACCTGAACATTTACAGAAATAATAAGATTCTATCAAGTGAGTATTACTGTAATAGGCACTTTGCCTTTACCTCATTTAATCCTAGGAACTTTGGAAGTTAGGCCTTTGCTACATGTGAGGATATTGGGGCTAAAGAAACTGAAAACACTTTGTTCACACTAACTATAGGTGGAAGTGGGATTCAACTCCAGTTTATCTGGTTCTATCACCTTGATGCTTTCTGACAGTTTGTTTAGATGGAATAGCTTTGATCTTGTTCCCTTGGGTTCCAGAATGTATGTACTGGCTCAAAGAAAATTACCTTTTAAGACCCCTTAGATTACTCTTGCTTCTTGTTCAATTCAAGCCATCCTTCCAATCCCAGAGGCACTGCAGGTGCACCGTGGGCTTTTTTTAAATGAAAGGAACTAGAACGCTCAACCACTGTCTTCTGGCTCTGCCATCTCATTGCGGGCTTGGTGAGAAAAAGGAAGGCGCTATTTTGTAATCCTGATTGGCATGTGGTTTTCTGTCGGCTGGTGCTGTGGAGACAGAACTGGGATGAGGGAGCCTCTTTAATTGCTCAGGGAGGGAGGGTGGCTTATATAAAGTTGTTAGTAATAAACGAGTTTTGCTCTGTTCATTGGGAGGGGAAAAGTGAAACTGCAGATAGCTTGTTGTTTTTCTAAAGATGTAGTTATTTTATTTATTCGAAAGGCAGACTTACAGAGAGGCAGAAGCAAAGAAAGAGAGAGAGGTCTTCTATCCACTGGTTCACTCTCAAAATGGCTGCAATGACCAGAGCTGAGCTGAACTGAAGCCAGGAGCTAGGACCTTCTTCTGGGTCTCTCACTCAGGTGCAGGGGCCCAAGAACCTGGGTCATCTTCTACTGCTTTCCCAGGCCATAGCACTGAGCTGGATCAGAACTGGAGCAGCCAGGACTCGAACCTTGGAGAAAGGGTGGGTATACAGGGGCTGGCCCTGTGTCACAGTGGGTAAAGCCTCCGCCTGCAGTACCAGCATCCCATATGGGCGCCGCTTCAAGTCCTGGCTGCTCCATTTCCTATCCAGCTCTCTGCTGTGGCCTGGGAAAGCAGCAGAAGATGGCTCAAATCCTTGGGCCCCTGCATGCACGTGGGAGACCTGGAAGAAGCTCCTGGCTTTGGATCGGCGCAGCTCCAACCATTGCGGCCAACTGGGGAGTGAACCAGTGGATGGAAGACCTTTCTCTCTCTCTGCCTCTTCTTCTCTCTCTGTGTAACTCTGACTTTCAAATAAATAAGTAAATCTTTAAAAGGAAGGGTATACAAATGTGTTGCTCATCTTTAATAGCATTGCTTGTCTTTTTATTATTTGGTTATAAGAACTCATTATATATTCTAGAGACCCTTATCAGATATATAATTTACAAAATTTTCTTCTATTTTTGTAGGCTCTCTTTTTAGTTTATCAATGGTATACTTTGAAATATAAATATTCTAAGTTTTGGTAATGTTCAATTTACCCATTTTTTCCTCCGTTGCTCACATGATGCTTCTTTTGAGCGTTTGATAGCTTTAGTACTTACAGGTAGCTCTTTGGTTCGTTTTTCAGTTCATTTTTTTAAAGGTTTTTATTTATTTTATTTATTTGAGAAGTAGAGTTACAGACAGTGAGAGGGAGAGACAGAGAGAAAGGTCTTCCTTCCGCTGGTTCACTCCCCAAATGGCCATAATGGCTGGAGCTGCACCCATCCCAAGCCAGGGACCAAGAGCTTCTTCCTGGTCTCCCATGTGGGTGCAGGGGCCCAAGGACTTGAATCATCTTCTACTGCTTTCCCAGGTCATAGCAGAGACCTGGATGGGAAGAGGAGCAGCTGGGACCAGAACCAGCGCCCATATGGGATGCCAGCACCACAGGCAACAACCCGCTGTGCCACAGCCCTGGCCCCATTAGACAGGATTTGTCTAATGGCACTGCGCCATAGTGCCAGCCCCAAGTTCATTTTTAAAATATGGGACAAGGCCGGCGCCACGGCTCAATAGGCTAATCCTCCGCCTGCAGCACTGGCACACCGAGTTCTAGTCCTGGCTGGGGAGCCAGATTCTATCCCGGTTGCCCCTCTCCCAGGCCAGCTCTCTGCTATGGCCCGGGAAGGCAGTGGAGGATGGCCCAAGTCCTTGGGCCCTGCACCCACATGGGAGACCAGGAGAAGCACCTGGCTCCTGCCTTCAGATCAGAGCAGTGTGCTGGCCGCAGCGCACCAGCAGCGGCGGCCATTGGAGGGTGAACCAATGGCAAAAGGAAGACCTTTCTCTCGGTCTCTCTCTCTCTCTCTCACTGTCCACTCTGCTTGTCAAAAAAGAAAAAAAAATATGGGACAAGACAGGGGTCTGTCTTCATTTCATTATGGATATTAGACTCAATACACTTCATTCATTCTGAAACTTTGTCAAATTTGTCTGTAAAAAATGATGGATCCATGCAATTTTACCTGTACTTTCAAAGAGCAAGTACTGACCTCCCTAGATGTGAGTATTCATAAATGGACTGCTGTCAGCACTGTGGTGTAAGAGGCATCCCATATGGGCACTGGTTCAAGTCCCAGCTGCTCTGCTTCCAATCCAGCTCTCTGCTAACAGCCTAGGAAAGAAGTGGAGGATGGCCCAGGTGCTTCAGCCTGTACCTGTATGGCAGACCTGGAAGAAGATCCTGGCTCCTAGTTTTGGATCAGCTCGGCTCCAAGCATTGCAGCCACCTGGGGAGTGAACCAGTGGATGGAAGACCTCTCTCTGTCTGTCTTTCTTTCTCTCTGTTTCTCTTTCTCTTTCTCTCTCTCTCTCTCTCACTAACTCTGCCTCTCAAATAAACAAATAAAATTTTTTAAAAAATAAAAAAGAATCCTTCATGGAATTAGTGGGAATTCAGAGTAAATGACACTAAGGCAATGGTCTAGGTATGAAATGTTCTCTAGAGAAAAAAGAAACAGAATAAACCACTCAGACCCAAAGTCAATTTCTTTTTCATAATTCAACCCAATTCAGACGTATTTATTCGGTTTTTACTATGTGCTCAGCACTGGTACCCAACAAGAAACTCTAGGAACTCACAGTTTAATGGAGAAGAAAAACAAATTATCATTTATAGAAAGTGCTTTGCTGGAATTTACTAACAGACACTAGAGAACCCTCACAGTAGAGATCTATAGAGTTGGCTAGAAGGCTGGAGAAAATTTCTAAGAAGTTAGGAGCTGGCCAGAGGAAGGGGTTAGGAAGAGCAGTTCATGAAGCAGTAATTCTAAAGTTGCGACAAGGAAATGATTTTAGGGAGTCGTCTTGGGTTGTTCAGTGAGACTAGAGCTTGGGGCAAGACAAGGTCAATGATGATGTCAGGGTCCACGGAACAGGAAAGGTCACAATAACCTTGGGTTCAATTGTATTGAGGAGTTCAACTAGAGGCTTTGGTATTTAAATACCCAACAGAGGTACTACCCCAGAGTTTTCCAGCAATGGGAGATGGGAACCAGAGGATACTTTCCTCTTTCTTTCTTTCTTTCTTCCAGAATTATCTATTTGAAAGGCAGAGCAATAGAGGAGGAAGGAGAGAAGAAGAGACCTTCATTTGCTGACTCACTACTTAAATGATCACAACACTCAGGTCTGAGCCAGGCCGAAGCCAGGAGCTAGGAACTCCATCAGGTTGTCATACATGGGTGGCAGGGGCCCAAGCCCTTGGTCCATCTTTTGCTGCTTTCCCAGGCACATTTGCAGGGAGCGGGATTATAAGTGGAGCATTCAGGACCTAAAGCAGCACTCTGATACGAGAAGCTGGCATCCCAAGCAGTAGCTTAACCCACTGTGCCACAACACCGGCCCCCTCTTCCATCTCTGAGGGGACGATTCTGAGTGATGTCCCCTTGCCTCAGAGTGTCTGCAACTATCCTCAGCAGAGTAGAGCGCCAGTCGTTCCTAATATTCATCAATTCGACATCACACATTTGGATTTGCTTTCCACTCTTCTTGTTTCTCTCTTCTGACTTTCCTCTTCCCTGGCATCATGTCCCAAAATAAATTTAAATGATCTACCCTGAGCCTATGTTCTTAGAATTCATTACAGAATTTTTTTTTTTGGGGGGGGGGGAGAAAGAGAAAGAGAGACATACAACAAAAAGGAAGAAGAAAGAGACAGACAGACGGAATCCCATCCTGCTATGGCCTCCAGCTGGGAATGAGGCCAGGACACTGTACTCAATCCAGGTCTCCCACACAGATGGCAGGAACCCCGTCACTGAACTCACGGCTGCCTCCCAGGGGCTGCACCAGCAGGAATCTGGGTCAGGAGCAGAGCCAAGCACCAGTGCCAGGCACTCCAACAAGGACACAGGCATCCTAACCTCCAGGCCAAATTCCCACCCCTACTGTCGGATTTCTAAGCGATTTCATTCCCAGAGACCTTACTGAATTCTTGTACTAAGCTTGATTATGTCTGCAGAGTCTTCTATATTTAGTGTATACCTCAGTACTCCGCAAGGGATGGCAGTATTTTTCCCTTCTAATTGAATGATTTTCTTTTTCTCATCACATTATACCATTTTCATTGGCCCATTCTTGAGTGAACAGTTTGTCTCAGCCTTGATCTCAAACGAATGCTTTCAACACATTATTTCAAGTATAGTACTTCCTGTAGATTTTTTATAGATCTCAATTATCACAATATTAAGGTTCCATTCCAAATCCATTGCTCTGAGCATTTTTTACAAACATACAGATATTGAATTGTATCTTTTCTAAATTTACAAATTATTTTCTCTATCTATTGAAATGATCATAAAATTTTTTCTCATTTGTTCATATAGTTAACTGTACTGATTTTTCTTTATGTTTGTACTGATTATTTTCAAACACTAAGCCTGCCTTAAATTTATTTTTAAAGATTTATTTATTTATTTGAAAGGCAAAGAGAGAGAGGTCTTCCATCCACTGGTTCACTCCCCAAATGACCGCAATGGTCTGGGCTGAGCCAGGCCAAAGCCAGGAGCCAGGAGCTGCTTCCAGGTCTCCCACCTGGGTGCCTGGGTCCATGGACTTGAGCCATCTTCCACTGTCTTCCCATGCACATTACCTGGGAGCTGAATGGAACTCAAACCAGCATCCATATGGGATGCTGGCATTACGGCAGTGACTACCTGCTATGCCACAGTGCCAGCCCCTAAATTTTTTTCTTAAGATTTATTTATTTATTTATTTATTTGGAAGCCAGAGTGGCGGAGATGGAGAGGGAAAGGAGGTGGTAGAGCCAGAAAGAAACAGAGAGAGAGAAAATCTTTAACCTGCTGATGCAATTCCTAAATGTCCACAACAGCCAGGAGTAGGCCAGGGCAAACCCAGGAGCCAGGATTGATCTGTATCTCCCATGGATGGCAGGAACCCAACTATTTGGGCCTCATGTGCCACCTCCGAGGTATATTAACAGGAATCTGGATTGGAAGAGGAGGAGCCAGGACTTGAACCAGTGCTCTGATACAGAATGCCCACGCAGTGGAGTGCTGTGCCTAAGTGCCTCAGCACACCCCCCCCCTTAATTCTTGAGCAAATCCTAAACTCACGTATCCTGACCTGCTTTTCACATGCTACTTGATTCAGTTTACGGACTTCATTAACGTTTTGATGAACTGCTTTATTTTCATATTGTTTGATTTTGTTAGTATTTTCTCTTGTAAGATTTTTAATTTTTCTGTTAATAAATGCCAGGTTTAGTATCAAAGTTATATTGGCTTTATACAATGAATTAGAAAGTATTCTCTCTTATATTCTAGAAGAGATTCAAAAATTTACTAGAATATACCAGTGGGCCATTTAGACACTGAGTTCTTTCTGAAAGGATTTTTACTTGTATATTTAAGTTTGTTAACATATATGGGTCTATTCAAACTTTTGATTTCTCTTTGGATCCAATTGCTGGCTTACTTTTTCCTGGTAATTGGTTAATTCCATGTGTGTATTTAAATGTATTGGTATAAAGTTATCCTTAGGGGGCCGATGATGTGGTGTAGCAGGCTAAGCCACTGTCTGCAATGCCAGCATCCCATATGAGTGCTGGTTCAAGATCAGCTGCTCCCCTTCCAAACCAACTTCCTGCTAACGCACTTGGGAAAGCAGTGGAAGATGGCCCCTGCCCTTGGGTTCCTGTCAACCATGAAGGGGACCTGAATGGATTCCTGAGTTCCTGGCTTTCTCCTGGCCCAACCCCAGCCATTGCAGCCATTTGAGAAGTGAAACAACGGAAAATTAAAAAAAGAAAGCTGTTCTTAGTATCAATACTCTCTCAATATCTATAATGATTTCTTCTTTCATCCTTAATATGAGTTATTTATTCTCTTTTCAAAAAGATAACTTTGGCTTTATAGATTGTCTGTACATTGGGTTTCCTTCTATTTTATTAATAACTCTTATCTCTATTACTCCCCCTTTCTTGATAGTTTAGGTTTTATTTTTTTCTCTTAGGTTCTTTCATTATAAGCCTTGGCTATTTCATAACATATTTATTATAATATCTCTATATTCATATAATGCTATAAATTTTTCTTCAAGCTTTGTTTTAGCTAAAAATTTCAATCACTGATATGGCATTCTCATAAGATTTACTTGAAATTATGTATTTCTAAGCTTTTTATTACCATTTCTTCTTGACCCATGGATTATTTATATTATCTGATCACCAAGCATATGAGAATTTCCTAAGGTTCTTGTTGGTATTACAGATTTCTAGTTAATTGCATTTTCTCTAATTTCAATCCTTTAAAACTTAAAAACTTGCTTTATGGTCTATGATTTTTGTAAATGCTATGTGTCACTGAAATCTAAGTGTTCTGCTGTTTATATAATATTCTCTATCTGCGAGTCAGATCAAGTTTGTTAATCACAGTGTTAAAATATTCTATATACAGAAGTGAGCAAGTGGCACAGTGGATTAGGTCACCCCCTGAGAGGCCTGCATCCTATATCAGAGCACTGGTTCAAGTTCAGGCTGCTCTGCTTCTTATCCAGCTTCCTACTAATGCATTCTGGGAGGCAGCAGCCGATGGCTCAAGTGCTTGGCACCTGCCGCCTACCTGGAAGACCTGGATTATGTTCTAGGTTCTTGGTTTCAGTCTGGCCCAGCCCCGGCTATTGTCAGCATTTAGGGAGTAAGCCAGAGAAGGGAAGGGAAGATACTTAATTCCCTTTATCCTTCTGAATATGTGTGTGTGTGTGTGTCTGCCTTTCAAATAGATGAAAAAATTAATGAACACTAGAAGTTTTCTAACAATATTCTATATATACACATTTTGTTCTATCAGCCATTAAGAGTGGTATATAAAATGTTACCACTATAATTTTGGATTAGTGTATTTCTTTTTCATGACCATGAATATTTGCTTTATGTGTCTTGAGGTACATACATCATACATGTATTTCTTACAGATTTTATCATGATGTAACAACTGTCTTTACCTCTCTTAATGCTTTTTGTTTTAAAGACTACTTTATTTAACATTGATGGAGGTTTAACACTGATAGAGCTTTCTTTCTTTAGTGTGTTGATGGTATATTTAATTTTATTTCCCATTGCTTTAAGTATTTCCCTATCCTTGTATATAAAGTATGTGCTCTGAAAGCAACATATAACTTGCTTTCAATTTTTTAATTAAACTATAAATATTTTTGGCAAATTTATTCTATTTGTATTTGTTACTTTATACTCATCTATTAAGTTTTAATAGAACTATTTGCTTTCTATTTTCCTTGATAGTTAGTTTTACCTCATCTTTGTTCCTCTTTTTAAATTGATAACTTAAAATTTTTACCTAATTTTTGCTCCTCTTTTTAAATTGACAATTTATAATTTCTATTTTTATCCCCCATTAACTAGTAAGTTAATTTTAATCATTGGAGTACTTTCCTTAGAAATGATCACGGGTGTGGGGCCAGTGTTGTGGCATAGTGGGTAAAGTCACCACTTGTAATGCTGGCATCCCCCATGGGTGCCAGTTCATGTTCTGGCCATGCCACTTTCAACCCAGCTCCCTGTTAATGGCCTAGGAAAGCAGTGGAAGATGGCTCAAGTGTCAGGGCCCCTAAATTCAAGTGGGAGACCCAAAAGAAGCTCCTATTTCCTGGCTTTGGTCTGAACCAGCCCGGGCCATTGCGATCATCTGGAGCATGAACCAGCAGATGGAAGGACTCTGACAAAGAAAGAAAGAGAGAGAGAGAAAGACAGAAAGAGAGAAAGAGAGAGAGAAAGATAGAGAGAGAGAGAATATCACAGACATCCACAGCTTGGAATTGACGATCGATAGAGCCTGGATCCAAGAGGGCTGAACAGAGTGTAGCCACACTAACTTCAGCTGCTCTGGGCCATGAAAAGAACAAAGGGAGGACCACGTGTCCAGGGACCTGATCAGGGAAATTTTCTGCAAAGAACTGAAAAAACAGCGAAGACTCCATGAGACAGGAGGAGAGAGCACAGGGGCACCACTGCAACCAGCCACGCAGTGCAACCAGCCGCTGACTATGAGCTGCCTCCCTACAAGGACAAGGTAGCAAGAAATCGCCCTGTGTGCGCCGCTCCCAGTCCTAGCTGGGAGGAAAGTCCACAGTCACCCCACTGACTTTCACTCAGCCTGTTCAGCAGACTGGGGCCTGAGCAACTGCTGAGCTTGGAGCAGGGAAGCCAACCTGCTTCCTCCTCTCCCCGACTCCTGCAGAGCGCCATACTCGGCAGTAAAAACTCAGGCAGTGCACCTCTGTTCAGCATCAGGAGGAGATGCCATCTTTTTAAAGAATGGGAGAAAATACTTGAAAACTATGAACCTGATAAGGGATTAACATCCAGGATCTATAAAGAGCTCAAGAAACTCAATAACAACAAAACAGTCCAGTTAAGAAATAAGTAAAGGACTTGAACAGGCATTTTTCAAGACACAAAATTCAAATGGCCAACAGACACATGAAAAAAATTCTCAGGATCAGCCGGTGCTGTGGCTCACTTGGCTAATCCTCCGCCTGCGGTGCCGGCACCCTGGGTTCTAGTCCCGGTTGCTCCTCTTCCAGTCCAGCTCTCTGCTGTGGCCCAAGAGAGCAGCAGAGGATGGCCCAAGTGCTTGAGTCCCTGCACCCAGATGGGAGACCTGAAGGAAGTACCCAGCTCCTGGCTTCAGATCAGCGCAGCGCCAGCCGTAGCAGCCATTAGGGGAGTGAACCAACGGAAGGAAGACCTTTCTCTCTGTCTCTCTCTCTCTCACTGTCTAACTCTGCCTGGGGAAAAAAAAAATCTCAGGATCATTAGCTGTCAGGGAAATGCAAATCAAAACCACAATGAGGTTTCACCTCAACCCAGTTATAATGGTTTTCATTCAGAACTCAAAAAACAACAAATGCTGGTAGAATGTGGGGGAAAAGGTACCCTAATCCAATGTTGGTGGGAACGTAAACTGGTACAGCCTTTGTGGAGGACAGTATAGAGATTCCTCCAAAATCTGAGCTGTAAAAAAGAATGAAATACTGTCTTTTGCAACAAAATAGATGCAACAGAAAACTATTATACTTAGTGAAATAAGCCAGTCCCCAAAAGACAATTATCATATGTCTTCCCTGATCTGTGGTAATTTACTGCTTTTAGCCTTTGTCTCCACTGTTGAGGAACAGTGTGCTTTTTCCTACTTACTATTTGTTGAATTCTTTATTTAGTGGAAGGTTAAGCTTATGATTATAAAATAAACTGAAAGTATGTCATCGTAAAAATTTAAAAAAAAAAAAAGACTAAGAAAGGATGGGAGGGAGGGGTGGAGTGTGGCCAGGAGGCAAGGAATGGTGGGAAGTATCACTATGCTCCTATATCTGTATATATGAAATGCATGGAATTTGTTCACCTTATATAAATAAAAAATATTTTTAAAAAGATTTTAAGATAGTTAAGTGTTCATCCATATCTGACAACATGAACTTTTAATTCCATTTATCTTGCTCTATAGTACTTATACGTTACCTTAGCCATGCATATATTTATTTTTAAATGCTTCAAGTCATTATTATTATTGCTTTTTTAAAAAGACTTATTATTTGAAAGGCAGAATTACAGACAGTAAGAGGGAGAGACAGAGAGGTCTTACACCTACTGTTCACTCTCCAAATGGTCACAACAGCCAAATATGGGACAATCCGAAGCCACGAGCTTCCTTTGGGTCTCCCACGCGGGTGCAGTGGCCCAAGCATTTGAGCCATCCTCCACTGCTTTCCCAGGCCACACGCAGAGAGCTGGATTCTATGAGGAGCAGCTAGGACACAAACCAGCAACCATATGGGATGCTGGGGCCACAGGCAGAGGCTTACTACTGCACCACAGCCCCAATTCCTATTACTACTTTGTAAAACATAAAGTTCATTCAGGCTTATTCATATTTTAACTATTTTTATTGCTCTTCTTTCCTTCCTGAAACTCCAAAATAATACCTTTTCTCTTATCTGTTAGTGCATATTACTGGTAACAAACCTAGTTGTTTGGTTAAGTGCAGGTGTAACTTATTTCACTTTCATTTTTGAAAAATACATTTGTTGACTATTGAAATCTAGACTGTCGGTTATTTTCCTTCAACACCTTGGAGTTAGTATTACATTGTCTTCTGGATAATGGATGAACCATCAAAATTAATCCAAAATACAAGGTAAGATAACCTGGACAGGGTTATAAGGCTTCAGAAGTCAAGAGGGAGATTGAGCTTAAAATCAAATTGTGGATATAACCATTATTTTAATTATTTATTTATTTATCTGTCTACTTTCTACCTGTGTTGAAAGCTAAGAGGCAAGGTGCTATTAATGAAGAGACGCCAGAATTGGAGAGCCACAGAGAGAAGGTCTTGGGTCTCAGCTCTGTCCTCTCTGTATGCTGCCTCATTCATAGGAGGTGAGCTAAACAAGGCCAGAGCATGGAGACACTGGATGTCTCGGAAGCAGCTGCATTCAACAGTGGTGTTCCAGGGCAGGTATTTTGAAGATCCCTCCATGCCTACACCTAGAGAGGTTCAGAGGATCTCCTTTTGACTCCCTAGAGAGCTTCCTCGTATACTGTCAGTTTCATGGGGTGGCGGGGGTGAGGGTACATGGGAATGATAACAGAAAACCTTTCACTGGGTGCTGTTAGGCAGCGTAGGAACCCTTCCTGAGTCACTGAAGAGACTGGTTTCAACCGGCAAGACACTGCTAGTCTACATTCTTCTCTTACATCCTCATCTCTAACTCTGTTACAAAGCACTACAACCTTCAATATTTGCTACTCTAGTCTGGCTTCCTTCCACCACCTAGCCTTACACACGCGCACGCACACACACACACACTGTATCTGTTGTCAAAATGTGCTTTTCTGACTGTTGTGGGGAACAAAGTCAGATGAGGCCTCCTTAAGCTCCAGTTCTCAGAGGGAATGGAAGAGTTGGCTTTCAGATGACTATGATAATACAGAAATCGTCAAGATGCTAGACTCCCCTGTCGCTGTGGGACATACCCCTGCTTGCATTCCTCACCTGCTGGAGTACATACACACAGCCCTAGAAGCTAGACAATAGTGCAGCAGGTAGGCTTCTTGAGATTAGCCTGTGACATCAAGCACATCTTCCATACCAGCAAAACAAACCCCTGCAGAGCTAACACCATCCCGTCGCTCCCTGGGTCTCCATCCACTGAAATCTCGAATTGCCAGTGGGATTCCACAGACCACTCTGCCACTGATTCAGCCCATTTGTTCTGATTATCCTATTACTGTTTGAATCAGAGAGCCAATTTCCAGATACCTTTACCAAAAATGCGTGGGCAAAAACTTTGACAGAACACAATAGGAATAGGAATAGTAGGAAGAGGAGTCATTATCTTGAGAGCAAAATCTTCCACTAGGATTCGTCTTACCACTGATGTTGTCTACAGAGCTCCAGGAATATTTTAGACATTCAAGAAAAAGCAGTGAGACCATTGCTGGGCAAAACTGACAGCAGGAATGTTTTGGAAGTAAGCTGTTTGGAAGCTAGAGTAAGTATAAACGTACAAAGCTTAAAAACTCCCCTGAAATTTTTCTTCCTCATTTACCGAAACTTTCTACGTCCCCTTTGCAATGTTCTTTATTGCTACTGCTGAGCAGCCGCCGTCACACTGTCACACGGCCATATTGATTTTTCCTTCCTTTACCAACAAAATCCTCCCGGCTCTGTGGGCAGAGCACAGCACCCGCTCTGCTCCTTCCGGGCTCTCTCCGCATGCAGTCACTGGGCCAGGCCTCACGCCTTGGGCTGGGCAGAAAGCAGCTCACACTGCCTGTGTGCTCCTGGCTGGCGCGAGCCAATCAGCATGGTGCAAGTCGGGGACACGCGGATGCCTTCAAGTCAGTCCAGAGAGATTCCTAAGCTGCCCTTTTTACGCGGGAGAAAGAAGGTGGGTGCAACTCCAGAGCTCTGGCTCACTCCTCTTCATCCTGCCGACACGGGCGCTGTCTCCCACTCGCTCTGGCTGGTGAGGGCAGGGGACTGCTGGTAGCCTTCGTGGAGAGAATGCCTGGGAAGCCAGAAGCTGAGCCCTCACCTCCTGTGCCTGTGGCTCAGACAGAGCCCAGAGATGTCGCCCACATGGTCTAGTGACAGATACTGAGAGCCAACCCCGGAGGTCTGACTTGATGCCTCTCGCTGTGTGTTTGCTCAGAACACCTGCCCACTGAGTGATGCTCCTCTGGAGAGGATGCAGGGAAAGGGGCCACCCCAGGGCCCTCAGAGCTGCAGAGGGTCCTCCCCTGAGCCCGCGGTCAGCAGCGTCTATGCAGACCAGCGTGGCAGCTTTTCAAGCCCTTGAGACAAAGGAGGGGAGGCAGGGCATGGGACGACACAGCCTTCATGAGAGCAGAACAGGACCTGCTGTCTGAGTTCTTCCCTCGCTTTTCCTCTCCAGAAGTGGTTAGGGCAAGTTTAGAGAAAGCTTTTCTGGACTAGCAAGAGGAGTGGGCTTCCGTTCATTCATTCATTTTAATTCTACTTTATTCTGTGACATATAGCAAAGAAAACAAGGAGCCATGTTCCATCATGCAGTAAATGTCTATGTAAACATAGCTTAATTATGTCTGTCCCCTGGGGGAGGAGTCTTTTCAACAATGGAAGGTGAGTGCTCTCTTGTCGCCAGCCTTGTTGGTTGCACGTGTTTTTGATTTTCATCAGGTCATCTGAAGCTATGGCTTGTGCAGTGCCACTGCTCTGCTACTGGAGGAAATGGCTGTGCGCGAGGTCTTGTGCTAAATGCTGATGGACTTCTGCATTTTTCTGACTTTTGTCTCCCAGGAACAGTGCTGTGTATGGACACCGGTGTTCGTGTCTGTCGGTCCACACAGCACATCGAAGGAGGGGCTCTACATAGGAGTAGAATGACTGGATCCTAAGTTATTGTACCTTTACATTATATGGATAATTTCTAATGGTTTCAGAGACTGAATTAGAGTTCCCATTACTCTACATCCTTACCAACATTTACTATCACCAATGTTTTCATTTGTTGTCATTCAGCCACATGTTTATTGTTTCTAATAAATATTTACCTGATTAAATCGATCAGAATAAATACATTTTCATTTCTTTATTATTTGTCTAATTTTTTTTCCTTATGCACCTTTTCAAGTCTCTTGCTGATCACTCTCTGGGTTGTCTTTTTCTTATTGATTTGTGAATTTTCTTTTTATATGCTGGACACAAACAGCCTGTTAGTGCTACATATTAAAAAAAAATCTGCTCTATAATTTGACTTTTTACCTTTTTTTCCTTACATTGGTATTTATCTTTTGTAATTTTCTCTTCCACTTTAAGTTTTTTTCTTCTTTAATTACTCTCTCTGCAATTTATCTCCTCAATTTATGTTTAACTTATGTTCTTCTCAAACCTATTTTTTCCACTTAGACTTCTTGCACATATTTTGTTATGTTTATTACTATACATTTTACATCATTTGAAGTACATTTTATGTTTTATGTTATGATTTTTAAAATCTGATCTATTTAATGGTATCCCCCTGGTAAACAGTTTTAATATTAACGTTGTGCAATTTCTTAATCTTTTAGATATGATTAGTTATTTTAATATTATATTTATTAGCAATTTCCTCTCCTCTGAGGTCAAAAAGTTCTCTTATCTTCTAAAGCTTTACGGATTCATGCTTTGCAATTAGATCCAGTCTCAGAATTAACTTATTTATGTGTTTATTTGAAAGGCACAGGCAAAGAGAGAGTGAGCAGTCTCCCTCCATCTGGTTGCTTTCCCACGTGGCCACAACAGCCAGGGCTGGGCCAGATTGAAACCAAGAGCCAGGAATTCTATCCAGGTCTCCTATGTGGTTGGCAGAGCCCAAGTACTTGCGCCATCTTCCTCTGCCTTCCCAGGCACATTAGTAGAAAGCTAGACTTGAACTGACACTCTGATATACAATGCCAGCATTAGCATCGTAAGCAACCACTTAACCTGCTGCCCCACAAAACCAGCCCCTGGACTGCATTCTTAGGGTGACGAGGCGCCTACAGTAGGAGTGACACTGCATTTGGATAGATTATATTGCTTGTGATGCGGAGAATTGATTGGCTGAGGAAGAAGGTGATAGAGTTTCAGGAAAACTGTTTTTGAGATCAGAGAAGAGATAACAGCATCTCTCTCTTGAGTATTGGAGGGAGATGGGTTCATAGTGGGCTATGGCATGAAGTGGTTAAGAAGTGCAGGCTGACGGGCATGGAGAAGACAGGCAGAGATCCAGAGAGGAACTTCACAATCCCAGGGTTGCAGTACAGACAGCAGCTGGGAGAGAGGAAAACAAAGCCAGCCCCACTCTATCATGAGACTTGGATCTTGCCAGAGAGGTGTCCAAGCTAAAAATAAAGAGTGTACATTATTGGCTTTTTTGTAAAAATGGGACTTGAGTAGCTGCCAGATTGAGCTTCCCCGGAGATCAGCCTGCTCCGAGGACACAGAGCCCTGAGATCAAGAATAAGCTTTGTTTTAAACCCCAAAGACCCTGAGCATTCACAACAGTCAGGGGGCTGGCTGCCAGTCACCTGCCATCTGGTGAAACATCCCCACCAACAATAACAGAGGCAAAAAGCTGGCCACCAGCCTAGCTCTGGGTCCTCTAGCTGAAACTCAATTTGTCATGCATGGATAGCTTTTAATTAACTCATCCAATTATCTACTGACCAACCAATGTTATTCTAACTGAACTGCAATGCACTGTACTCAGGCAAATATCTGGAGTAACACAGCTCAATGCAAGCTGTCCTTCCAAGAGGCCGGGCAAGTGCTGAGGAAGCCCTAAGTATAGAATACCATCCATCTCTCTACATCCAGGCATGGAGGCAAAAAGGGGAACTTCTTAGAATCAGGTCCAGCACCATGGCCACCCACTGTGTGTTGAGCACTATCATTTACCCATACGCTTTACAGAGACCAGAGGGTAGGGTTCGTTTTTCAGATGTCTTAGAGAGACCATGCCATGTCTCAGGGCTTTCAATCAGTTCCTCTTCCTTCATGAACCTCTTTGTCATATGACCTCATGATCCAAATGTGGCAGGAATCTCTGTTAATTAGGTCAAAACTCAGGTCATCGGTGACCAGAAAGGGTCAGGACCCGCTACAGCAGAGGTGAGCTCGATGCAAAGGCATCGATTAAGCAACTATAATCCCTAAGAGTCCCAAGCAACTTGCTATCACCACTGATTTAAAATGAAATAAAAGTTCATATGCATTCATTACAGGATTTGGAGAAATCTAGTGGACAACGTGCCTGTGAGAATGAAAACCCATAAATAATAAATCTAACTTTCTCAAAGATCTTGAGCAAGTCACTTCACTTCTGTCAGCCTTAGTTTTACGCTGTGAAAATAAAACACTTTGGGCAATGACTGCCCAGCTTAGCTCAGTAACAATGGCTTTGATGAGAACATGATTTGAAAGGATTTCAGGGGAAAAAGTGAAAGCATTGTATTTGTACTAAGAGGCACTATGATTAGACGAGTTTTGTGATTTGTGTGTTAAGAGCATCAGATCAGACACACAGACGGGGATTTTAAACTCGTTAATGTAGACAGAAGCTTGGGGCGCCAATTAGTAAGAGGTAGGAGGGACTTGATGGGGCTGTTTTTAGCAAGTCTGGCACTGCGGCTTCAGAAAACGATGATTCTGAAGGGCAGGCACTTACGAAGTGCTGTTAGGGGGAGAGGATTTATCCAGCAGGACGGAAGCTGTCCATGCCCATTAGGGATTTTAGCTTTGCCCACAAATAGAGCATACAATAATGAATTTCTTTCTATACCCCACTCCTTGTGTTCCTAACTGTTGCTTACGAGAAAATATAGAACACAAACAAGAGGGAGAAAATCCAAGAAATAACAATCTTACAGGTTCCCTGTGACACTCTTCCAGTTCACTGGATCTTCTTGATAAATACGCATTAATGGAAAGTTCCAGATTTACTCGATCATTGAGGATGAGGCCTTGGAAGGGTCTCAGTAGACGACAAGTCTGAGGAGCTTCGTAATGCTCCCTGGTGAGGGTTCATGGCTCCCCTGCCAGAGCTGACCCAAGACATGGTGCTGAGGCCCCCAACCTACTATGTTCCCAACCTGGTGCCAGAGAAGTTCTGCATTGTGTCTGATAAACACTTGAGCTTCTCTGGAAGACACTGATATCTTAAGAAGTTACATAAACAGAGCTTACATGTCTTTGTGGGATAATGTCAGCATCTAAATTAGAATCTATTCATCCTTCATAAACATACAAACCATTAAATAAGCAAATGTACCTTAACACATACCATAGCATAACTGGGAGATAAAGATAACTAACATCAACTTGACTATAAGTGGAGGAAGAAATCCTCAAAACAGCGGGGCCTGTGCCAGCTCCAGAACTCACATCCACACAGAGCTCTGGGCAGGAACTGCAGGAGAAAGGAGGCTGCAAAGCCGGGCTTGAACGAAACACAAAAGAAAGAAAGAGTCTCCCCTATGGGCAGAAAACCCACAACTGACGTCCAACCTGGTAAACCAGAGCACGGGCTGTGGCTGGGCTAGGGGTGGCTATGGGAAGCACCGTGAAAGCGCATGGGATCAGAAGTGGAAGGCACTGCTGCTGGGGAATGGGAGACAAACCAGAAGGGAAGATCGCCCTTGGGATCCTCATGACAAATGGAGAGGAGATGACAGGTGGCAATTAAGGATCTCAGGGAAACACAGCACGCACAAAATTATGAGTTCTTCCCTCCACTAACCCAGCGGCCACCCATTATAGAAACTGTATTTCAGCATACCGACAAATAGTATGGACATGAACTAAGCTGGTTATCCAGACTCCTTAGGCCTGCATGCCCTCTCTGGTCCAGAAAAATACTTACATAAGCATTTTTTAAATGAACAGGAAATTATATACAATATCTATACACATCAATCTAAAGAAATACATTTAAATGGAACTAGAACAGTGCCTGATAATATTTTTCCTATAAACTATCCAAAAAGCAAACAATTATATGACTCCCAACCTAAGTAAAATAATGATAAATTTATTCATAAACATGAAAGTCATCCTACTCAGAAATTTTAAACTTATAAAAGAAATGGACAAGACAGGATATTGAAAATGGGAGTTGACCAAACTCAAGGAAAAAGTTATATAAAAAGGCAAATTCATCTCAAAGATGAATTAAGTTATATGAAACACAAGAGAAAATAGATTTATCCAAAACTGTATTGTGATGTTTTGAGGAGAGGAATAAAAATAGCCTAAAGAACAAAAGCAAAATAATGAGGTAAAATGAGCTAAAAGGAAAGTGACAGAGATGAAAAACAGACAAGAAGGCACAAACCTACATATTATTGAAGCCTCTAAGAATTCTTTTTCAAACTTCAACTTAATGTATTAAATTGCAATCTGAAAATATTTTCAAATGCAAAAGAAATCTTGACTTTAAATATTGAAAATCGATCTATAATGATTATATTCAAGATAAATCTTACTAAATTTTAAAAATAACAACATTGTTTTCCAGATTACCAGCCCCAAAAAACTAAGTAATTCATGACGGTTTATAAAATTAGGTTGGCATAAACCTCAGCAACATAGAAGTCAAGCGGAGACAGTGGGGTAACATTTTCAAGAAACTTGAGGAAAGAGTATGAACCAAAGATTTTATAGCCAGCCAGGCTGTCCTGTGAATATCACATTTTCAAACAGGAACTTAGAAATTCTGCACTCATGAGCTCTTCTCGAGAACAGAGTTCATTCAGTGAACAAGTTACTGGAGAAATCTGGAGAAAAGACAAGATAATTACGTATGTTTTATTTGTAGAACTAAGATAAAATCAAAGGTCAAGCAAATGACAGAACAGTACTACCTGTGTAAATTTTAGTTAGAAATAAGAAACAGAGCCAGTGTTGTGACATAGCAGGTTAAGCTGCCATCTGCAACACCAGCATGCCATATAGGCGCCAGTTTAACCGGGCTGCTCCACTTCTGATCCAGCTCCCTGCTGATGCACCTGGGAAAGCAGCAGAGGATGGTCCAAGTCCTGGGGCCCCTGACACCACATGGGAGACCCAGAAGAATCTCTCAGCTGGGTTTGCCCTGGTACAGTTCCGGCTGGGGAGTGAACTAGTGGATGGAAGATCGCTGGGTCTCTTCCCTCTCTCTCTGTAACTCTGCCTTTCAAAAAAATAAATCTTTTAAAAAAAGTATGTCTTTTAAAAAATAGTATGTATATTTATTATACTCCCTGGACAATTACCCACCTAATTTTTTTCTTATTATGTAATAGTCTTTTCTACATTTTCTATATTATCGATAGCATCCTAAAGGGGATCCTTTATGATTTTTTTGTAGATGTTCATGTTGTGCAAGTGGCAAAGGAAAATTTGAGTAATATTGCTGAACTGTGCTCCAGGAAATCTTTGTCTGTTTGCACTCCCTCTAGAAGTGTATGGAAAGTAACAAGAATCCCTTTCTGATTCAAAACAGGTTTCCCATTTGCACAATTGTAGGGCAACTTCCTGGGCACTATCACTAAACAGGTTGATACCACTCTGTCACTTCCTGCCCAAAACATACAAGGGTACCGCAAAAAGTTTGTGGAAAATTACAATTACAAGATCTGTTCATTTTGTCACCAAAACAATTTTGAAATGCAGGCATAGTTTTTTTCAGAATGTGCATTCTCTGCGCATTTATGAATTTAGGACTTATGCTTCATCATAATCCCCAGGAATGTTGTAGACTGAATAGAATGACATATGCAGTACCCAACATAGAAAGTGCTGACTACACATTTCCCATGCCCAGTAGTTTTACGGAATTCAGTAGTATCTCTTGCCTTACAGTCTCTTAGGAATGAGTGTTTCCATTTTCACTAGGCACTTAGTTGGAAAGGACTGTTCTTATTGAACCAAGGTATGAGCTGCTCTGTGTCTAGATTTCACAGACAAGCCCACACATAGCTAATTCATCTTTTTTGGGTTTTTTTGGTTTTTTGACAGGCAGAGTGGACAGTGAGAGAAAGATAAAGGTCTTCCTTTTTCCGTTGGTTCACCCTGCAATGGCTGCCACGGCTGGCGCACTGCGGCTGGTGCACCCCACTGATCCAAAGCAGGGAGCCAGGTGCTTCCTCCTGGTCTCCCATGTGGGTGCAGGGCCCAAGGACTTGGGCCATCCTCCACTGCCTTCCCTGGCCACAGCAGAGAGCTGGACTGGAAGAGGGACAACCGGGACAGAATCCGGCGCCCCGACCGGGACTAGAACCCGGGGTGCCAGTGCCGCAGGTGGAGGATTAGCCTAGTGAGCCGTGGCGCCAGCTGCTAATTCATACTTTTACTGTATCTGCAAAACTTGACTCATTCTCTCATCGCTTTAGCTTTTTGCGGTCCTAGTCAAAGCCCTTTGCTTTCTCTGGCTGTTCCAGGAGGTTCCGCTGTCTCCCTCATCTATGGAGCCTCCTTCTCTGGTGCCATTAGTTGACCCGTCCACCTGTTGCATTCTGGCAAGAGGAGCTGTTCCCCGTGTTATACTTCCAATCACTTGTCAAGGTCCAACCAACTGTCTGGCTAAGCCAATGACTCAGAAGCCACTGCTGACTCAATCTTTTATTTTTCTGTTAATGTAATGAGAAAGTCTCTTCAGAGGGTCACGGCATTCATTTTCACAAAGGAAACTGACTAAAATCAGTTGATGAACACATTTTTATTCATTACACAGAAAGGTCACAGGAAACTGAAAAATGGAAAATCAGAAACTACTTCACAGGTGATATTGGAAGGAGGAAAATAGACCGATGTGTCATTTTTGGGTAAAACCAAATTATTCTCTTTCTCCAAGAGACATGTAATGATTGCGATAGTAGGTGAATTACCAACTCAAACTGCGGCTGGATGGGGTGAAAATAACAAAAGGTTATTCAATGTGATTTTAATCTTTGACGCACTAAGAGGAATGACACAACAAAAGTAAGGATCTAACAGTTGCATATTTTTATAAAGTAGTCAATCTCCTAGACTTGAATTGCTAATGACAAAACTCTCTAACTTCGAACTAGGATAATCTATTTAAAAACAGCTTCCTGAAGCTGCAGGGTAACATGTCATATATTTGGTATTTGTCCCAGATTCTAGCACAAGGTTCCCAAAACGCTTAGAATTTTCCGAGTGAGTGAAGTGTCTCTTACTATTCATAAGGAGTCCTTTTTGATCACTCCTGAGTTTATACCAACAAGGTGACATGCAGTAAGGTCCCTCAATAGGTCCCTAGTCTCAGGATGGGGCTAGATGCTGGAAAAACCAACCAATTAGAGGGTAGAAACTTTCTTTATTATTTATTTTATTATTTGGAAGAGTTACAGAGAGAGAAAGGGAGAAATAGAGAACTCCCATCCACTGGTTCACTCCCCAAAAGGCTGCAACCACCAGGATTAGGCCAGGCTAAAATCAGGAGACAGAAGCTTCACCTGGGTCTCCCAGGTGGGTGCTGGGATCCAAGGACTTGGGCCATCCTTTGCTGCCTTCCCAGGTACACTAGCAGAGAGCTAGATCAGAAGCAGCAGGCAGGACTCGAACCAGCATTCAATATGGGATACTGGCATTGCAGGTGGTAGCTTAACCCATTATGCCACAATGCCGGACCCAAGAGGGGGCTGGATTGTTCAGCCCCATCCACTACATCTGGGAAGAAGCGGGAAGGCCTGGAGATTAAATTCTATAAAAACTCTTGAACAGGCCGGTGCCGTGGCTCACTAGGCTAATCCTACACCTGCGGCGCCGGCACACGTGGTTCTAGTCCCGGATGGGGCGCTGGTTCTGTCTGGGTTGCTCCTCTTCCAGTCCAGCTCTCTGCTGTGGCCCAGAAAGGCAGTGGAGGATGGCCCAAGTCCTTGGGCCCTGCACTGCATGGGAGACCAAGAGGAAGCACCTGGATCCTGGTTTCAGATCGGCACAGTGTGCCGGCCGTAGCAGCCATTAGGGGGGTGAACCAACGGAAGGAAGACCTTTCTCTGTCTCTCCCTGTCCACTCTGCCTGTCAAAAAAAGAAAAAGAAAAAAAAAACTCTTGAACAATAAGATAAGTTCCCAGGTTGCTGAACATGAGGTGGTGTGCCCCCCCAAAAGGGCAGAGGAGCTCTGCACCCCAAAGTCCCATATCCTGCCCTATGCATCTCTTCCATCTGGTTCCATCTGGCTGTTCTTCCTAAGAAACCAGAAAACATGAATGAAATGTTCCCCTGAGTTCTGTGAGCCATTCCAGCAAATGATCAAAACTGAGAGCCACGTCCTGGGAACCCCCAATGTGTAGCTGCTTAGTCAGAAGTACTGGAAGCCCAAACATACGTCTGGCATCTGACAAGGGACGAGCCCTGAACTTGTGGGGTCTGATGCCAGCTCCAGGTAGACAGTGTCAGAATTGAGTTAAATTATAGGGCACTCAGCTATGAGTTGGAGAGTTGCTCCATGTGGAAAAAAAAAAAAAAAAAACATCTGGTGTCAGAAATGTTACCCGTGTCAAGAAACAGTGTCTCTTCCCAGAGAAGCTTAATATATGAACACAGGGCTGTGTTAAACAGGGTGAGAAAGAATTTGTAACTGCTGTTCAAAAGCTCACAATTAGCTGGGCCCACAATTCATGTACATAGTCACCATATACATGTTCCTTAGTGTCTATCACATTGCAGGTGCACTGAGGTAAATCAAGACAGAGATGAACCAGCACTATGGTGTAGTGGGCTAAGCCTGCACCTGCAGTGTAGGAATCCCACAGGGGTGCTGGTTCGTGTCCTGGAGTGTCCTGGGTGCTCTACTTCTGAGCCAGCTCTCGGCTTTGGCCTGAGAAAGCAGTGGAAGATGACCCAAGTCCGTGGGTCCCTGCAACCACGTGGGAGACCCACGTGGAGAAGCCCCTGGCTCCTGACTTTGGATTGGCCCAGTTCAGGCCATTGCATCCATTTGTCGAGTGAACCAGCAGGGGGAAGACCATTCTCTCTGTCTGTAATTCTGTCTCTCAGATAAATCAATAAAATAAATAAATAAAACAAAGTAAAAAGATGGAGAGAATATGTCCCGTGCTCTCAGCAGGCTCACCATGAAATGTGCCCCATTTCAAAGCCAATTATAGAAGAGCTAGAACGTCCCATCACCTTTTTAATACTATTTGGTATTATTTTATTTTTTTACAGCAACAGTGGGGAAAGTGCTGTCATTCTGTTTGACCAGTGAGAAAACTGAGAATCAGAGACATTAAATCATTTGCTCCATGGGGTGCAGCTAGCAAGCATCAGGGCTGGGATTTTAACCTGAGCCATGTCGCCATACATCCAAACGCTTTTTACCTTCTTACACTCCATATTGTCCCAAGAAAATGCTCTAAAATTGTATTTGATCCAAGCTGAAGAGGAGGCTGCTCCTTCCTTTTGACTTCAAAATTTATCTCCTTGGAAGTGAAATGAAGTCAGAGGGGAGATGCTAGTGGGCAGACTTGTTAGGTGTGGAAAGACACCAGTCCAGAATGGTACCATCACTGATACTGGTGTGAATTAAGGTTGCTGGGATGGTTGGTTCCATGTGTCCACTTGGGTAGGCCACAGGACACCCGGATATTTGGTCAAGCCTTCTGGGCATTTCTGTGACCATGGTTTTGGATGATGTTTGAAGAAGAGACTAAGGCAGATCGCCCTCCCTGTTAGGAATAGGTCTCATCTGATCCGTTGGAGGCCTGACCTCTCCTGAAAAAGAAAGAATTCTTCCTGCCTGACAGCCCGCAGGCAGGGCCGTCAGCTTTTTCCTGCCTTCGAACTGAAACACCAGCTCTTCCTGGTCCTCAAGCCTGCCAGCCTCTGGACCACAACCACACCATGAACTCTCGTGGGCCTTCAGCCTCGGGCTGGAACCCCAGCATCCACGCTCCTGGGTCTCCAGTTTGCCAACTCACTCAGGGATCCCGGGACATGCCAGCCTCCAAAATCACATGAGCCAATTCTTCACAGTGCAATGCACACACATGTGTGCACACACACACAATCATCAAAAGGTTCATAAAATGCATATTACAAAAAAATCATACATGAAATTCAAAGTTTAACGTGTCTTGCACCAACATAAACTTATTTTAATTCCATTTTCCACGAACTTTTTTCCCCATGAACTTTCTAAAGTACCCATAGGCAAGTGTGTGTGTGTGTGTGTTGTATTTAGTCAATATAGTCAGAGAGGCTTAAAATTAGACAAGAATTAATTAGCCAAGCAGACAGATAAGCTGGGGTAGAACTTTCTGTGATGACAGTAACATTACATGTCTGCCCAGCCCAGCATGGTAACCACTATGGCTACTGATCAACCAAAATGGCAAAGAGACTGAGGAACTAAGTTCCTAGAACATTTACGTTAGTGAATTTAATGTATATTTAAATAGCTGCATGTGACAAGTGGCTACCACACCAGACAGACTAAATTTAGAATTTTTTCTTCATACTAAATATCCATATTACTCCACCTGCATGCATGTGTGTGTATATGGGAAATATTCACCTCTATTTATATTTACAGACAGGCAGGGCTATTGTTTACTTTCATCTTCCTCACTACAATGTAGAGTCTTTTCAAAGAGAGAAGTTATCCACTTCATTCCCCCACTATAGCCTCAGCACTGAGTACAGAACCTGAAAGGAAACTGAATCCCAATTAACTTTGTTGAATTAAGTGATTTCTCTCACAGATTGTTTAATAGTAATCCTAAGGGGAAATATTTTGAAAGCTCAGAAGTTCACACTGGTCCAGTTAGCTGTTTTCAACTCTCAGTCCCTACTTCTTACATATTGCTTCCCTCTATTGGCCTTGCATGGCTCTGAGCCAACCTCTGCTTTGCAAAATGCAGGCGAATGTTGGGCTCTTCAAATAGGAGATGCTGTTCTCAGCTCTAGCAAATCTGAGCTGAGAAAAGATTTGGGCAAGCAGCTGAGAGGCATGAACAGACTGAAGAACATGTGAATCCAAAAGAAATGGGCCACAAAAGAGAGATTTATAAGCGCCTGAGCCCAGTGTGCTCATTTGAGAAATGTCTGAGATGTTGCTTTGCTTTGTCAACTGTGCTTTTCCCTGGTCCCCACTCCTTGGCCTGGAACCTCATAGCGCTTTAGTAGGTCTCCAGAGAGTAATGACCGCAGGCTGTGATGTTTTAAACAGAAAATCAGCTCTGGCTTGAGCAGGTGCAGCAGATCTGGGGGGCACGTATGGGACTTCTCAGACTGGCTCCCCCAGGGAGAGGGAACAGGGAGCCAGAGTAACTTCACCTGCTCAGAATGATGCCCCCTCAGCCTCTCTTTTTACTCATAGCTCCTGCCCTGCTCCCCTAATCCTTTGCGAAAGGCCAGCTTCTGCTGGTTCTCACAGTCTTAGAAAAGGCTGTGTCCCAGGTTTTCCTGATAACTCTATTCCAACAAGGAAAGGCCAGCCAAGGATCTCGCCACCGTATGCCTTGCTGTGTTGTGTCTTCCCATTCCCTGCCTCCCCTCCTTTGTCTCAAGGGCTTGAAAAGCTGCCACGCTGGTCTGCATAGACGCTGCTGACCGCGGGCTCAGGGGAGGACCCTCTGCAGCTCTGAGGGCCCTGGGGTGGCCCCTTTCCCTGCATCCCCTCCAGAGGAGCATCACTCGATGGGCAGGTGTTCTGAGCAAACACACAGCGAGAGGCATCAAGTCAGACCTCCGGGGTTGGCTCTCAGTATCTGTCACTTGACCATGTGGGCGACATCTCTGGGCTCTGTCTGAGCCACAGGCACAGGAGGTGAGGGCTCAGCTTCTGGCTTCCCAGGCATTCTCTCCACGAAGGCTACCAGCAGTCCCCTGCCCTCACCAGCCAGAGCGAGTGGGAGACAGCGCCCGTGTCGGCAGGATGAAGAGGAGTGAGCCAGAGCTCTGGAGTTGCACCCACCTTCTTTCTCCCGTGTGAAAAGGGCAGCTTAGGAATCTCTCTGGACTGACTTGAAGGCATCTGCGTGTCCCCGACTTGCACCATGCTGATTGGCTCGCGCCAGCCAGGAGCACACAGGCAGTGTGAGCTGCTTTCTGCCCAGCCCAAGGCGTGAGGCCTGGCCCAGTGACTGCATGTGGAGAGAGCCCGGAAGGAGCAGAGCGGGTGCTGTGCTCTGCCCACAGAGCCGGGAGGATTTTGTTGGTAAAGGAAGGAAAAATCAATATGGCCATGTGACAGTGTGATGGCGGCTGCTCAGCAGTAGCAGAAAGGGCATCGCAAAGGGGACATTCGAGGCTTGGAGAAAACAGTGTCACAGCCTCTGGGGAGGAAGAGGAGGACAAGAAGAACGAATGTACGAGGAAGCAGATTTCCACGCAACAGTGGATTCTTTCACATTTGTCTTTCCTCTACTTAAAATTGTTCAAATTTTTGACTAACGTGTAATTCTTACACATTTTTATGGAATACCAGGCATTATTACTTCACACCATCCTCCACTTGTGAATCACTTTCTTCAAATACACTCTTACCACTCCCATCCGACCCAGCATCAGTAGGAGCTCCCAGATCCTGAGTCTCAACCTTTTGTCAGCTTCATTCAGCACCTACCCTAACTCAAGAACTTTGCCAAACACTGCAGATGCAAACACAGATGTGGGTAGTCCTCGTTTTACATCTGTGGAAATGTGAGCTCAGAGATGTTGATTAATTTGTCCCTCTTCACACAGCTGATGAGTAGCAAGATTCAATGTCTACCCAAATCTGCCTGGTCTGAAAGCACACCCTTTGCTTCTTAGTGTGTGGATACAGTGAAAGATACCCCAAAGTAGGCTTATTCTGCTTCTGTGGATTGGACTTGGTAGGTAGTGGTGGAGCTTCCCCTAAGTCATTCACGAGGGTATGTGGCTGTAGTGAAATCTCTAAGCTACTTGCAGGTCCACTTGCTGGTCAGTGTGACAAGGATAATGACTGCCTGTGACTGGGCTGCAGGCTGGTGACATCTTTAAGGAGAAGGTCTATCATTTTAACCCCGGTACTCCATCTAAATTGCCTGAAGTCTTCCGTGTTTGGTATAATTGTCACCAGGTCCACTTCCCACTTAGGAGTAGGGTAGATACACAAGGGATCAGAAAGGAAATACATGAGTGCTTTCCAGTTGATTGTTTCTGTGGGTTTTTTCCGTGACTCCACAGAAATTCTCAGCAGGAGGCTTTCAGTAGGAGTGAAGAGAAGATGGGAAAATAACAAAAATGATGCACTGCCAAGGAGAGCTTCAGTGGCAATGTGAAGCGGGAGCTGAACAGCACTGAGAGCCTGCAGTAGGAGGTGGACAGGAACTCTGTGCAAAGGAGGGACTCTTGTTGGGAAGCCCCTTGTGTGCATTTCACGGAAGAGCTCCATACCACTTTGATGCCAGTATGTGTTCCGGTAGTTACGATGTTAAATTTCACCTGGGCCAACATCTCTAGTACTGAGTTGAACATATGTGAGGAATGGGAGAATCCACTAACCTACACTTTTAGTAATATTACTAAGTGTATACCCTCTCTCCAAGCCTTGCCCTGCAAGAACACCTGTCTCTCTGCAGAGGGCTGGACAGTGAGAAGATGCCTTTTACCTTTTCTACTCTACTCCTTCTTTCACAGCTTTGCTCAGAATGTAGCCTGCCATGGAAAGCCAAGACTCTGTGGCAAAAAATATCCTGCATGGAGGATCTCTGTGAGACCTCAGAGGAAAGAAAGGGTCATCAAAGAAGGAGACACTCTTTTCTGAAAGGAGGAGAACACCCACTTTGCTTATGGCCATGTCTAGATATCAAAGGAGTCTATAGTCACAGAAGGCTTCCATAGCCTTGGCAGCCTATGGCAAGAGCCTTGGGTGATCACTGACATCATAAATAAGAGTGTTAATTGTTAAAGGAACAACAGAAGTTATTGTGCACTTATTTCCCATGTAGGATCTCCATCATTTATGAGTTGTACTATGAGAATTGACTGCAAATTTTTTTCCCAAACTGTACTCTAAATGTTGTGTGTGTGCGTGGTGCAAATTGTTGAATTCTATGCTTAGCATTGATTTGGTCCTCTGTGTATAAAATCAAACTAAAAATGAACCATAATGAAGAAGGAGATGGGAGAGGGAGAGGGAGGTGGGATGGGAGTTGGGGGGGAGTGGGTATGGGGGAAAGAACCACTGTATTCCTAAAGTTGTATATATGAAAAATGCATTCATTAAATAAAAACTTAAGAAAAAGAGAGGAGGGAGGGAGGGAGGGAGGGAGGGAGAGAGAGAGAATGTAGCCTGCATCACAGGGGAATGTCTCTCTGGCCAGAGAAACCAGGTAAAGGGGCCTGTGGGAGCTGGAGAATGTGTGGGAGATTCTGGGAAGTAGAGAGCATTTGGGTGAAATGTTTATCAGGCAGTGGAATTATTGCTTCATGCCGTTTTGGCTCTTCTTGTGGCATTAATTTTCATTTCCCTGATGTCGAGCATATTTGATGTTTTGGATCCCTTTACATAAAGTGTCCATTTTTCTACTGAATTGTCTTTTTGTATTGATACATTCAAGTTCTTTGTCATTGATAGGAGTCTTGAACTTAGTACTTTCCACTCCCTTAATGCAATGTGGATGATGAAAAATGTTCTCAATTTTACCGAATTCCAATTTTATCAATTTTAAGTATTCACATTTTCTGAGTCCAATGTAACAAAATTCTGCCTCCTTAAAGTCATGAAGATATTCTCTTACACTGTCTTGTAGAAGCTTAAAGGTTTACAGCTCAGATTTAGATCAATAATTTATCTGGAACTGGGTTGTGTGCGTAGTACAACACAGGGGTCAGCACGACATGTTGAGATGGCTTTCTTGTCTCCACGGAAATGCAGCATTACCTTTGTGGCAGTCAGGTGATGGGTCTATGTGGGTCTATAGCAGAACTCCCATTCTGCTCTATAGATGCATTTGTCCAAACCGGTATTAATTAATTTAACTGTGTAGGGGCCAGCACTGTGGCACAGTGGGTTAACGCCCTGGCCTGCAGTACCGGCATCGCATATGGGTGCCTGTTCTAGTCCTGGCTGCTCTACTTTTGATCCAGTTCTCAGTAGAAGATGGCCCAAGGCATTGGGCCCCTACACCCGCGTGGGAGACCCGGAAGAAGCTCCTGGCTTCAGATCGGCGCAACTCCGGTGGTTGCAGCCAATTGGGGATGAATCATCGCATGGAAGACCTCTCTCTTTCTGTCTCTCTCTCTCTCTCTCTCTCTCTCTCTCACTCTCTGCCTCTCCTTCTCCTTCTGTGTAACTGTGTAACTCTAACTTTTAAATAAATAAATCTTTTTAAAAAATTTAACTGTGTAAGTCTCCTCCAACTTTGTCTTCAATATCGCCTTGGCTAATTGGCTATTCTTTTCCTTTTGCATGTATTTGCTTACAACACTTAAAATCAACTTGTCAGGTTTCCCAGGAAGCATCCTTTTGGGATTTGGCTCCACTTGCATTGAGTCTACAGATTGGTTTGTGGAGAAGTGACATCTTTATCATATTGATTGCTTTCATGAATATTGTATACTCTTCCCATTTATATGGCTACTCTTTGAAGTCCTCCTGTTGGGGTTTTTGGTTTTCTTTTTTTTTTTTTTTTTTTTTTTTTTTTTTTTTTTCTTGACAGGCAGAGAGGACAGTGAGAGAGAGAGAGAGAGAGAAAGGTCTTCCTTTTCCATTGGTTCACCCCGTAATGGCTGCTGCAGCTGGTGCGCTATGCTGATCTGAAGCCAGGAGCCAGGTGCTTCCTCCTGGTCTCCCATGCGGGTGCAGGAGCCCAAGCACTTGGGCCACCCTCCACTGCAGTCCTGGGCCACAGCAGAGAGCTGGACTGGAAGAGAAGCAACCAGGACAGTATCCAGCGCCCCAACCGGGACTAGAACCTGGGGTGCCGGCGCCACAAGTGGAAGATTAGCCTATTGAGCCGCAGCACCAGCCCAGGGTTTTGGGTTTTCAATGTAGAGGTCTTGTACACCTTTCACTATATGTATTCCTAGATGCTTGATACATTATATTCAATTATAAATTGCATTTATAAAATAAAGTTTTTATTTCCTGTGTTATTTATTCCTAACATAAATATAGTCGCTATTAATATATTGATCTTATAGCTCAAAGATCTTAAAATTGAAGTACTTATAATTAATTTTAAATGTATGTAGATTCTTTGGAGCTGATTGATACACAGTGATATCATCAGCCAATAATGATAAATAATAACAATTGTCTTGCTTTCTTTCTAACGCATTCAGCTTTTCTTATCACAGTGTTTGGAGCCTTTAGTGCAATTTTTTTCTCTTTTTTTTTTTAAGTTATTCAGATTTCATGTATGTACGTTCAGGAACAGAGTGATACTTCCCACCCTACCCTCCCTCCTGCCGATGTTCCCCTCTTCTTCCTCCTCCCTTTATGGTAGATTTTGGAATCTACTCTAAAATATTAAGAAAGCCTCTTCATATTTGTAGTTTTCTAGAGTTTTATTATAAGTTGGTATTGAATTTTACTATTTTTCTTTAGTTATTAAGATAATCTATTGTTATTTATGCTGTTAATGTTCAATTATGTTGATTGAGTTTTTAATTGTAAGCCAGTGTTGAATATTTAGAATATATTCAATTTAAAATTATTATTTTGTATATCTGGGGAGATTTAAGTTATCAGTCTTTTATATAGGGTTTTTGAGATACTAATTTTCCTTCCATGATGCCAGGTTTTTTATCTATATTAAGCTTTGCCTAATCAATTGTCAGAAAGTGAAATATTACCTTTACCTTTTTTCCTATTCTCAGGAAAAATCCGTGAAATATCAGTTCTATTTCTTTCTTTGAAGTTTAGGAGGATTCAGCAATGAAGCCATCTGGGCTTTTTTGGTTGGTATTTCCATGGTATATCTCTACCCACTCCTGTCTCTTTTCCCTTCCAATATTTCTGTGTCCTTAAATAAAGTAAATCTCTTGTGAACAACATATAGTTAGCTTCTAATTTTTTACCAACTCTCAGTCTAATTCTCTCATGTAGCTAACTTAATGCTTTTGCATTTCAATATAAAATGAGTATATAAATACTTTTTTAAAAAATTAACTACTTTTTTTTACTAAATAAGGTTGAATCTTTTTTTAAAAAAATCAGGATACAGAGTTGTAAAAAGACAAACCAATCTTTTGTATGTTTTTGATTAGACTTGAATTTTCTTACCAGGGTTTTTTGTCTTTTTTTTTTTTTTTTACCTAGTGATATACATAAAATTTATACGTGTAATCCTTTTTAAGTGTATAATTCATTGGTATGAAGTACATTCACACTGTGCAGCCATCACCAACATCCACCCTCAGAAGTTTTTTCATCTTGAATAACTGAAAATCCCTGTTCATTAAACAGTTGCTTCCTATATTCCTCTCTCAGCCACCAGCAACACAACTTTCTGTCCCTATATTAGACTACTGTAGGTTCCTAAGCCAAGTAGAATCAGACCATATTTGTCCTTTGGGGATTGGTATCTATTCTTTGAACTACTTCTTTCAGATTTTTTTTCTCCCTTGCCTTCTGTTTGAGTAAAACTTTTTATTCTCCTTTTCCTTCACTCAGCTTATTAGTTACAAATTTTTATTTTAATTTTAATTATATGCTAGACACTTTGACATTTGTTCTTGACTCATCTAATTCTCAAATGATTGCTTTTACTATTCCCCTGACAATGCCATGCAATTATAACAGTTTAAGTCCATTTACCACTGTCCTATATTGTTGCTATGCATTTTTTTTAATATTTATTTTTTATTTATTTGAAAGTCAGAGCTACACAGAGAGAGGAAAGGCAGAGAGAGAGAAGTCTTCCATACAATGGTTCACTCCCCAATTGGCCACAATGGCTAGAGCTGCACCAATCTGAAACCAGGAGCTAGGAGCTTCTTCTGGGTCTCCCACATGGGTGCAGGGGCCCAAGGACTTGAGCCATCTTCCACTGCTTTCCCAGGCCACAGCAGAGAGCTAGATCAGAAGAGGAGCAGCCAGGACTAGAACCAGCACCCATATGGGATGCTGGCGCCTCAGGCCAGAGCATTAACCCACTGCCCCACAGCGCTGGCCCCTGTTAGGCATTTTTAATTCTACAGATGTTGTTATTCTCAGGGCACTATTTGTTTTGGCAGTCGAGATTCATTTGTGTTAATATACTTATTTCCCCTTTATCTCATTGCATTTCAGTGTTTCCTTCTGGGACAATTTTCTTTCTACCACAAATCCTCCCTTTATTATTTGTTTTACTGTAAGCTCATGGGTGACAAATTTTCTACTTTTGACCAAAAACTGTTTTCATTTTGGCTTGATTGATTAATGTTTATTTGAGAGGCAGAGAAATGAGACCTCCCATGTACTGGTTCACTCTCCAAATGTCTGCAATGACCAAGGCTGGGCCAGGGCTCAAAGGGATGAGAACCACCTGGGTGACAGGGACTCAATCACTTGAGCCATCATCTGCTGTCTCCTAGGTGAGTGCTAACAGGAAGCTGGATCTGGAAACTAGAGCCAGGATTCAGCTCAGGCACTCCAGTGTGGGATGCAAGCAATCCCAAACTAACATCCTAACCTCTATGCCAAATGCCTACCCCTACTTTATTTTATTTTTGAAGAATATTATCACTGAGTATATAAGTCTACATTAGCAGTTATTACCTCAGAGCTTTAAAGATAACATTGCACTGTGTTCCTGCTTTCATTGTTACTATTGAAAACCTAGCTATCAGCCCAATTGTAGATCTTTGGAATATAATGTGCCTTGGTTTTCTGGATGCTTTAAATTTTTCTGGTTTTGTTTGGTTTTCAGCAGGTTTGCGCTGTGATATGGACTGAACTGTATCCCTCCCCCACCCAGATTCACATACTGAAGCCCTAATGTGATATTTGAAGCCCTAATGTGATACTGGGAAGTAGTGGGATTTAGTCCAGGCCATGAGGGTGATGAGTTGTCATCAAAAGAGACCAGACAGCTTGCTTTACTCGTGCCCTACTTCCATCTCCTCTGTTCTCCCCATCGTGTGAGAACCCTGAAAGCCGGAGAGTGGGCCACACCAGGAACCCAGTCCACCAGCACCTTCTCCCTGGACTTCTGTCTCTAGAACTTTGAGAAGTAACTTCTGCCATGGAATCCACTTAGTCTATGGTATTCCCTCACAGCAGTCCGTCCTGGTCAGCTTTGCAACACTACAGTGCTATGCCTTCTACAAGGCTTCCTGCACTCCGTTTTGGAGGTTGAATGTCCAAATAGCATGAGGCTAACTTTGGCACAGGCCCACGGTGGTGGCTGGCCAGAGTACAGAGGAAAGATCACATGGGGAAGCAGGAAGCAGGGGGCGAGGGGGCGGAGCCAAACTCGGGCTTTTATATCAGCCTTCTGCGGAGAGCTCACCAAGTCACAGAAGAAGGATAGAAGGATCTGCCAAGGGCAAACCCCACACCATCAATGAGCTACGGATGTCCCACTAGGCCCCACCTCCTAGAGATTCCAATAGCTCTAAGGGCTCCACCCTGGGGACCAAGTTTGTTTGTTTTTTTTTTTTTTTTTTTGCCGTTGGTTCACCCTCCAATGGCCGCCGCGGTAGGCGCGCTGCGGCCGGCGCACCGCGCTGATCCAATGGCAGGAGCCAGGTGCTTCTCCTGGTCTCCCATGCGGGTGCAGGGCCCAAGGACTTGGGCCATCCTCCACTGCACTCCTGGGCCACAGCAGAGAGCTGGCCTGGAAGAGGGGCAACCAGGACAGAATCCGGCGCCCTGACCCAGACTAGAACCCGGAGTGCCGGCGCCACAGGCGGAGGATTAACCTATTGAGCCGTGGCGCCGGCCTGGGGACCAAGTTTTTTAACACCTGGGCCTTTGGGGGGACATGCAGTACCCAAACCACAACACAGCCCAATTAATACTCTATGATATGCCAAGGTATGGTTTTCTCTGCAGTCATTCTGTTTAAGATTACAGAACTTCTTGGATCTATGAATGATCAGTCTTTCACCATGTTTGGCAAATCATCAGTCACATCTTTTCAAATACTGTTTATGTCTCATTTTCTCTTGCTGAGCCTCCAAGTGTTCTTGTGTTGAAATACTTCTCGGTGTTCCCAATGAGCCTTACTCCCTCTTCTGAGTTTTAAGTCTGTTTTCTCTTTGTTTCAGTCTTAGTCTTTTCTACTGTCTTATTTTTTTACTCACTGCCTCCTTCTTCTGCATCTAATCTGATTAAAGTAATAATGATATATATTTTCCCCATGAGTTTTTTGGTTTAACCAAGGTAGTGTTTATTGCCTAGGCCAGCTTGGCAGGGCTAACTGGCCTACAATGGACACATAATCTAAGGTCTTATTGGACCAGACTGAGAAAGTTAGAGTCCTTCTATCTTTGTGGTCACCCATCACCAAAAAGACTGACTCACAGTTTTTCTCACAATCATTTCAGATTCCTGTAGCAAGAAAGGGCAAGGCCAATCTTGCAAGTATTTTCAAGCCCTATTCGTGTCAAATTTGCTAATGTCCCATTGGCCAGAACATGTGATATACCAAGACTAAAATGATGGGGTAGAGAGATAGACTCCACTGTGCAACGGAACGAGCTACAAAGAATGTATGCCTGCTTGTAGATGTCTACCACTGGGATAGAAGATGAATTGAAGCAAAACAGCCAAGGACACGTGCCGGAGTCCTGCTAAGGAAGATTCCTGGATGCTGCCACAGGACACTTTGCATCTCATCAGCCCGGATTTAATCATGAACATAGCTAGACACAGCATAGAGTAGGAAAAACAGAAACCAGATGCTCAGCTAAAAGATTTAATATTTTTTACAGGCAGAGGAGTGGATTTTGGAGAACTACCAGTCTTTTCCACATAGCTGTGCCTGTCTTCTCCTATTCCCTCATCTCTGGCCAATTTGGGGGCCATGCGCAGAAGAGAAACGAAATGAAGTTCATTTCATGGTCTAAAATGAGTCTGGAGATTTAGGAACAAATTCAATCCAGCCTACCTGTCGTATCTTCTTATCATCCTAAATGACTAGTGTGTTGAATTTGCAGGGCTGCCTCTTTGTATTCTGCATGATATGACATGGGACGTGTTTGTTGTGCCTAAGAGTATTCTTAGACACATGGCTCAAAGATGTGATGAGAAATTTCAAATAGACACTTAGGAGCTTGAAACGCCACAAATATAAAAGCAAGTGACCTTACTTCCTACACACCAAGACAGGGACCATTTCTTCCACTCAGCTGCAGTTTTTAGCTTGCGCTTGCCTCATTAGCAGGAGAAGACCAGGCTCATGCAAGCTGAACACTAATCTATCCCTGTTTGTTATCATCCTGTGACTCAGGCAAAAGCAGCATTTCTGTTGCCAATTAAGGCTTGATTAGCTTCTAGGCAAGAAATCTGCCTGAAAAGCTTGGAACAAGCAAGCAGAGGATTAAGCCTGATAGAGAAGAACTGAGAGCATTTAGCAAACTCAAGCCATTCTTCTTCTTAGTTTGCCTTGTGCCAGTAGCTCTGCATTGTGGAACAATAGGAAGAAATGTAGATATAAACTTTCCAGATCTCCAAGGAGTCTCTGACATCTGCCCAGTCCTCCCTAGCCCATAAACTCTTTGTAAATCCCCAAGATGTGACCTAGAGGTGGTATATGGTAGGCTAGACCACGTGATATAGGGGAAAGGTCTTACATTTTTCGATTTTGCTCTCTCGCTGAAACTATTTGGATTTCGGCATGCCCAACACAGTAATTCTAGCTTGTCCAAATGCCTAGAAGGGGTCTTTCATGGAAGAAAAAAGAAAGAAAACAAAATACGTGATTGGCCCAGTAATGGCAAGGCAGAGGAAAGGGACCATGATAGGATGACAGCACAAGACCATTCTTGATTCCCAATAGGTTCATGGACTTAAACAACTTCCAGAAATCACAAAACATGTGCCCTCCATGAACCACTCAACAGAGGAATGCAAAAAGCCATCATCTAGACAGGGATACGCTGGGCACTGTGGGCTTAAGGTGTGGTCAGGGCATTGCCACTGTCCAACAATTAGCTCCATCCCTCTTGGTTTCACTATGGGACAGAACAGTGATCATGTTCAAAATAGTAGTTGAAGTCCTTAAATGACCAACTTTTGAGTGCAACGACATACTTGACGCTTTGCAGGGTGCCACTGTCCATTTCAAAATAACTAGACCATACAGGAAACTACTTTTTGGATTGCCATGCTTGCTCCTCACTCCTGAAGCAAGAGCACCAAGCCAGGACCCAGAACCAGGGCAGCGAAGGAGTGAATCAGCTGAGGCAAAGAGGATGCCTCAAGGGAAAACGCTAACAGCAGCTCTGCGATCCACAATGGTCATGTTGAACCTTCAGCCGCAGCAAGGAAGGGGGACGGAACAAAAACCTGTGTACCAAGACCAAGCCAGCAGCAACCCTCTGGCTCCCAGCCAAAAGCAGATGCACATTGTCTGAATAGGTTAAATGGCAGGGCAGTATCATTTTTCTGTGCCTCGCTCTTCTTCCCTTCCAGAAATCTCTATGCCTGTTCTCATAATCTTTTTTAGACAAAATTCTGTATTGTGTATATTTAACACTGATGTTAAAGACTGTTTGGGAGAGGGTCTATATCTTTACAATGCTGAGTCTTTCCTGTGTCAGGAGGGAGTCTTCAGGGACAGATTTCTCAGCCCTGATATTGATCACCTTAATGCATTGTTAAGATGGCTTCGGTGAGGTTGGTTAGGTTTCAACATGTTATTGAAACCAAAGGGCATTCTATTTAAAAGCTACTCATCGTTGTCTTGCCTTGGGCCATATACTTTGTCATGTACTGTTGTGGAAGATACAAAGATGAGTAAGAATCCAGTAAAACAGCTACTATCAAAAGAAAAAAGAAAAAAAATGGGAAATAGTAAGTGCTGGTTAAGATGTGGAAAAAGGAGAACTCTTGTGCTTTCTTGGTAGGAATTTGAAATGGAGCAACTGCTATGGGAAGCAGCAAGAAAAATCATCAAAACATTAAAAATAAAAGTGGGCATTTGGCACAGCACCACTTGAAATGTCTGCTTCCCATACCAGAGTGCCTGGGACTGAGTCCTGGTTCCATTGCCAATCCCAGGTTCACCCTGAGAAGCAGCAGATGATGGCTCATGAACTTGAACCCCTGTCACCTATATGGGAGACCTGGATTGAATTCCTGGCTCCTGCCTTCAGCCTGCCCCAGCCCCAGCTGCTGCAGGCATTTGGGGAAAGAACCAGTTAATGGAAGATCGATCTGTGTCTCTCTGTCTTTCAAATAGAAAGAAATGAAGAAATGGAGAGAGAGAGGGAGAGAGAGAGCGAGCGAGCAGGAGGAAGGAAGGAAGGGAGGGAGGGAGGGAGGGTGGGCCAGCGCTGTGACAGAGCAGGTAAAGCCACCACCTGCAGTGCCAGCATCCCATATGGGCATCAGTTCAAGTCCTGGCTGCTCCACTTCTGATCCAGCTCTCTGCTATGGCCTGGGAAAGCAGTGGAAGATGGCCCAATCTCTTGGGCCTCTGCACCCACGTGGGAGACCCAGAAGAAGCTCCTGGCTCCTGGCTTTGAATTGGCACAGCTCCGGCCTCTTGGGGCCATCTGGGGAGTGAACCAAGGGATGGAAGACCTCCATCTCCCTCCCCCTCTCTCCCTCCCTCCCTCTCTCTGTCTATCTCTGTAACTCTGCCTTTCAGATATATAAATAAATTTTTAACAAAAGGAAATTATTTAAAAATTAAAATAGAATTACATATGATCCAGCAGTTCTACCTCAGGTGTATACGCAAAAGAATTAAAAGCAGGATGTCAAAAAGATGTTTGTACACTCATGTTCTTAGCAACACTACTCACAACAGCTAAAAGGTAGAAGTAACTCAAGAGTCCACTGACACACAAAGTCTGATACATGAGCACACAATGGAAGATGATTCAGCATTAAAAAGAATCATTACGTACAGCAATGCAGGTGAACTTTGACAATGTCATGCTAAGTGACAAAAAGGTAGTCACAAAAAGACAAATATTGTATGATTCCACATATATAAGGTACCTAGGGCAAATTTATAGAGATGTATTACCAGGGACTGAGGGCAGAGCAGCTGGGAGTTGCTGTATCATGGGTGCAGAGCTTCAGTTTGGCAAGATGAATAGTTCTGGGGATGGGTGCTGGTGTCATTGCACCACAATGTGCCTAGAGTTAATGCCACTGATGTCTTGACTTAAAATTGGTTAAGACAGGGCCGACAGCATGGTGCAACAGTTTGTCTCCACTTGCGATGCTGGTATCCCACATCAGAACACCATTTCAAGTCCCAACTGCTCCATTTCCTATTCAGCTGCCTGCTAATAAGCCCGGGAAAGCAATGAAAAGTGGCCTTGCCACACATGTGAGAGACCCAGACGCAGTTCGAGGCTCCGGACTTCAGCAGGCTGGCCGTGGCTCTATTTCCCTCTTTCTCTATCACTCTGCCTTTCAAACAATAAACCTTCAAATGAAATAAAACAGTTAAGATGGTAAATTTTATGTTAAATACAGTTTATCTCAATTGAAGATAAACAATAATAATTTCTTTTAAAAGACAGGTGGAAAAAAAAGTCTGAACGCTCAAACAACTCAGTTTGGGGAAAACAGTGGCAGGAGTCAGAGACAAAGAGCAGTCAGAGATGTCTGCCGAGGACAGCTGTGTGACACACACAACCCTTAATGGATGCCTGATTTCCCAGGCCCATGGAGACAAGTGGCTCAGGGAAGGACTCCAGACCAATAGAATAATGTCCAGAAGAGACTTCCTTAAAGCATATTCCAAAAACAACACCAACACACACTTTGTTATTTGGTAGGTTCATGGACTTCCTGGGTTGTTAAAAAAAAAAAAAAAAAAAAAAAAAAAAAAAAAAAAACCTCCCAGTTTATACAAATTTCCTCCCTTTCGTCTTTGCATTTGCCCTCACACATCCCTAACAGGTGCCCTACTGGCCCATGCTACAGTGCAGGTCAGCTCCAGCAATACCCACAGCGCCCAGGTGCGTGGTGCACGCGGTCCCTGCTCCAGAGCCTGCCCCCCTTGCACAAAGTCACATGATTAATGACAATGGGCCAAAGCAGTTTTTGGAAGGTAAATCCACTAGCCCATAGGAACCGCTGAGTTGACATTCACTTAACTAGAAGCATAGAGGTAGGCACTACGCATCCCAAGAAATCCATAGAAGTATATCTAAATGTGATCCAAATACCAGTCGAAGAGGCTGAAAGGCTTTCGGTAGAATTCCTGCAAAGTCACAACCTGTGAAACCAGGGAAGAAAGCAGAAAGAAATTTCCCGGCCATAGAGACGGGAAGTTATCACTGGAAGATGATCCTGAGCTTGCACATAACTTCAAAAGTTCACAGAAAACAGAATTGAAGGTTTATTTTGGGGGCCGGTGCTGTGGTGTAGTGAGTTGAGGCCGTGGCCCGCAGCACCAGCATCCCATATGGGCGCCAGTTTGAGTCCCAGCTGCCTACTTCTGATCTAGCTCTCTGCTATGGCCTGGAAAAGCAGTGGAAGACAGCCCAGGTCCTAGGGTCTCTGCACCCTTGTGGGAGACCTGGGGGAGGCTCCTGGCTCCTGGCTTCGAATCAGTTCAGCTCTGGCCATTGTGGTCATTTGGGGAGTGAACCATTGGCTGGAAGACCTCTCTCTCTCTCTCTCTCTCTTTCTCTCTGACTCTACCTCTCTCTGTAACTCTGACTTTCAAATAAATAAACTAAATCTTTTTGTAAAAAAGTCTATTTTGGTGCCAAAAGAGTTTTTCACATACATGTATGGTATTTTCACAATACACATTTTCCATGAATTTCTGAATACCCCCCATAGCCACTGTAGTTTGTTCCTGGAGACAGAAAAATTCCTGTTCATATTCAATGTTCATTTATCCAGCAAATGTTCACAGCGTGTGTGTTGCAGTGAACCACACACACACAAGCCTGCACACATGTACATGAAATATGCTCGTTTTTCTTTTCTATTGATTTGTGCAGACTCAAGTGGATCTGGTTTGATTCCTAGAGATAGGAAAAGGACTAAGTGTTCTATCATCATTCAAAACAGAGCAACCAAGCAATACTAATTTTGAGCCTATAAGGCATCATTTTTTTTATTCATTTGAGAGGGAGGGAAGGATAGAGAGAGAGGACTCCCATCTACTGGTTCGCTCCCCAAATGACTGCACACCAGGAGCAGAACTTGATCCAGGTCTCCTACAGAGAAGGCAGGAACTCAGTGACTTGAGCCATCACGGCTGTCTCCCAGGGTCTGCGTTAGCAGGAAGTTGGTGCCAGAGCCTGGTACTGAATCATGGCATTGTGATGTGGACAAGGCATCTTAATTTCTAGGGTAAATGCCTGCCTCTTAGGCATTCAAAAATGCCCCAAGGTGAAGTTTACCTGAACAGCAGGGCCATGACACATTCTTGTCCAATATCCCCCCCATAGCACCCAGCAAATGCCCTTAAATAAGACAATATTTTTTGCTGACCAATAGTGCAAATGAGATTATAGAGAAGTGGTTTAATCTATTCAACATAACAATTCCATCTAAGCACTCTTAAAGTATGCATTTTAAAAATGTAATGCTAATTATAAATCAGCCTTATCTGTTTAAGGCATTTCCATAAATCCCACTCACTTCTTTGAAGATATGAGAATTCAGCCTTTCTCTAATTTAGCTCCCATTGCAGAATCGTTACAATTTCTGCATTTGCACACCCTAGTCATCTCCAGAGAAGGCTACTGAGCCTTCACTCTGTCCTCCACTGCCTCCACAGCCTGTCACCCTACTGCAGGCCCTTCCTGGGATCCCATCCCCTACAGGGTCAGTGCCGCAACCCCACAGAAGGAACAGCTGATAAAAGAGTTAGCCAGGACCCGAGAAAGCTATCAGATAAACGTTTCCTTGTTGAAGACTCTTGGCCCCATCCCCAACGGCCTCCTTCATGAGGGAAAATGAAATGTGAGTGCTACTGGCTCAGTTCTCACCAAAAACCCTTGCCAGATCTCTGGGAACGTGGCTTTCCCTAGAACTGTTCTAGAGAACCATGCTCTACCCTCAAGGAGATGATGCAACACATGATGTCCCGCTGCATGAAACCAAGTGGGTTCCTCGAAGTCCATGTCACTCCTCTAAGAATGTTTGTTATGGAAGTCACGACAGCTTATTTTTATTTATTTAACTGAGAGATGGAAAGGCTGACAGAAAGTTCCCATCTGCTAGTTCACTTTGCAAATGCCCACAGTGGCCAGGCTTGGGCCAAGGCCAAAGCCATGAGCCAGGAGCACAGTCCAGGTCTCCCATATGGTTGGTGGGAACCCAGTCACTTGAGCCATTGCTGTTGCAACCCAGGTCTGCACTGATGGGGACCTGGAGTCCGGAACTAGAGCCTGGGATTGAACTCAAGCACACCTCTATGGGACACAAGTGTCCTAGCCACTTGGTTAACGCCCATACACACTGACGCTAGTAGAGTTCGACCTTCGCTCTCTGTCCTTGGGGGAGTTGGCAGCTGGATCACAGGGACACCTCATTGCTTTTCTCAGCCCTGTGACACCAGCAGCCATGTCCCTGTCAGAGAAGGAAGACTGCTTGGGACAGCATTCCTGTTCACCATGCCCAATGAGGTCTCTACAGCTCCGAATCCGGGGCAGCCTCTAACTCTCTAACCCTTTATTCGGGAAGCTCAGCGAAGGACACCTTCTTCAGGAGGTAGGCAGAAGTCCACTCCACCCGTGGGGGCGCAGGGACATGAGAACAGCCTGAATATCTGAAAATTGCAAGGAGAGCACCGAGCCCAGCAGCAGCTCAGATGCGCCCTCTGCCAGTGCCTGGTGCCAGGGGAGGCAGCATCCATGTTCTCCTTGCGATCTCCACAGCATCCGGGGCAGTGCTCACAGATGTCACACTTTCCTCCTGTTGCTATCTTCCAATGCTCTGAGTCTCTTCCATTTTTTTCTTCTTTGAAAAAATTGGTGGGTTTTTTTTTCTTTTTATTCTACAAGATCAGGTGTAGAATAAGTGAGAGGAGGAGTTTCCCTTGACCCCCACATACTCTCAAGTCAAACTCCCCCTTCTGCCTTGGAAAGCCAGAAGGGCCTAAGCCCAGAATTCTCCAGCATCGGAAGAAACAGCTCACGATGAATCCAGTCACTTGCCGGAAATTCTGCCATTTGTTCCCCAGTGGCTCAGCTAGGAGGAACCTGCCCAGAACAGGGGACTCCACAGTTCCCTCTGGACCCAGAAACTCATGGCCATGGGTGTTGGAAGGTCTATCTGTGGCTAGCTACCTCTAGAGTTCTAATCAAATTATCCCAGCTGGTGAACATCTGGAAGTTGAATACCAATTTGGTGCTTCCCTGGGATAAGTATCTGCAGCGAACACATGGGTTGTCTGTTAGGTCTGTTGAGCCAAAAAAAAAAAAAAAAAGAGAGAGAGAGCGAGCGAGCTTGCCTGGTTTCTTCTGCTTCTGCCAGCAGCAGAGTGTGCTGTCAGTACAAAACAGTCCTGGGTCAGAGAAAGCCTTGGGCACCTAAGGCAGAAATTCTATACTGGGCAGGGCTCTCAGCCAAGACATATTTGAACAGCACTCGCAGTAGTACGTGCACCCCCCTTTCCCCCCCAGCACCATTCTTCTGCCAGCTGGGCTGGAAGCCACAATGCACTCAGCATTTTGTGGAAGGAGAGTGGGAAATGCGGATCTATCCAGGGCGCTCACCAAGGACAGCCCATTGGTGTGATAGACATCACTTCCTTTTGGCAAGCTGGCATCCTATTTGCCCTACAGGGACACCTGCCTCCAGGCTATACAAGGGCTACAGTGGGTGACATGATTCACTCTACAAATGTGCTCATCTGGAGAAACTGATAAATCTGTAAAAAGAAATATTTCACTGTAGGGGGCCAACGCCGCGGCTCGCTTGGTTAATCCTCCGCCTGCGGTGCTGGCATCCCATATGGGCACCGGGTTCTATTCTCGGTTGCTCCTCTTCCAGTCCAGCTCTCTGCTGTGGCCCGGGAAGGCAGTGGAGGATGGCCCAAGTACTTGGGCCCTGCACCTGCATGGGAGACCAGGAAGAAGCACCTGGCTCCTGGCTTCGGAGTGGTGCAGTGCCGGCTGTAGCGGCCATTTGGGGAGTGAACCAAGGGAAGGAAGACCTTTTTCTTTGTCTCTCTCTCACTGTCTAACTCTGTCAAATAAAAAAAAAATATTCCACTGTAAAGTATACCTACCTATCTACCCACAGACCAATGCACAATTATCCATAGAAGTTTTCCTCCACATCCATCTTATTTTTCCTTTGCAGAATTCCAGATGGAGGCTCTAACAACCTTGGTCAGGCGCCATCAAGTACCTTAGAGGCCTTGTTTGTTATAGAAAAAAAAAAAGTTGTCCAAGGGTCCAGTGAGCCTCTGTGTTGCTCTTATATAAAGTCAGGGGGAAAAAACTCATTTTCATTCACGTACAGGATATTTTCACTTCCATTTCTTTAAATTAGTGAAAAAAATCCTAATTTTCATGAAAATTAGAATAACGTGCTACAAGGAAAATAGTATCCATAATACCTTTTATTCTTCTCAGCCCCATCATCTTGATTACATATTGAGATTCTGTAAGTGGTTTTGTCAGTCTGGATTTTGTTGTTAATAACACAAACCACATACTGGGTAAGTTATAAAGAAGCGAGTTTGATTTTGGCTTACGGTCTTGGAGGTGCAAGGTCAAGGGCTGGTAATGGTCTTCCTGCTGGCAGAGTCTCAAGGAGGTGCAAATTTTATATGGCAAAAGAAAAGGAGCAGATGTGGGTGTGGGAGGGTGGGTGTGAACTCTCACCTGCTGCTTCGCTCCCCAAATGCCCGCAACAGCCAGCGCTGGGCCCATTCAAAGCCAGGAGCCCAGGACTCCATCTGGGTCTCCCACGTGGGTGGCAGGAACCCAGGTGCTTAGGCCAAAATCTGCTGCTTCCCAGAGTGCACAGGGGCAGGAAGCTGGATCACAGAGTAGCCAAGACTCAAACCAGGCACTCCTGTATGGCAAGGTGTCAGGCCCAAAAACACCCTGACAGCATCAAATGCCTCTCCCTTCAGTGTTTTCTATAGTAAATATCAATAGCCAACAAAGCAAATGTGTAATCATCAATTTACTTTTCGAAAACATCTTAGATATTCTTTCATGTGAACAGTAATTTCAACCAGAAATAACAGAAGCTATATTAAGGGGCCGGTGCTATGGCACAAGGGGTAAAGCCACTGCCTGCAGTGCCAGCATCTCATATGGGCACCAGTTCATGTCCCGGCTGCCCCACTTCTGATCCAGGACTCTGCTATGGCCTGGGAAAGCAGCAGAAGATGGCCCAAGTCCTTGGTCCCCTGCGCTCTCTTGGGAGATCTGGCGGAAGCTCCTGGCTTCAGATCAGTCCAGCTCTGGCTGTTGTAGCCACTTGGGGAGTGAACCAGCAGAATGAAGACCTTTCTCTCTCTCTCTCTCTCTCTCTCTCTCTCTCTCTCTCCCCCCCCCCGCCTCTGCCTCTGCCTCTGCCTCTGCCTCTCTGTAACTCTGCTTTTTAGATAAATAAATCTTTAAAAAAAAAAGAAAGAAAGGGTATTAAGTGTGTATGTGTATGGAAGATTAATATTTTTAGCTTTTCACTTTTAAATTCACTTGAGAACTAGACACAGAAATAAAGATAGACACACACACACACACAGAGAGAGAGAGCGCACACACACACACTCCCATCTCAGGGCCCAATCCAGCCCACATGGGTGGCAAGGACCCAGCTACTTGAGCATCACATGGTTCTCCCCAGCGTCCGCATTAGCAGAAAGTTGGAGTCAGACTAGGAGCTGGGATCAAACCCAGACATCCTGATATGGGATGCAGTGTCTTAGCCACTAAGTCACACACCCACCCCTATTAACATTTTTATAATACTGCATTTTCCTAATCAGGTATACAGCATACGTCAATCTAGATTTTCTTTTCATCAGTGTTTTGTGGCTTTCTCCTTATAGTTTTTGTAGCTTTTAAAGTTATTTTTGTTATTTTTAAAAATCGAGCTTCTTTTTCATTTCTGAGTATTGTTTATCTGTAGAAAGCCATTGATGTTTGTATATTTACAGTTAATTAATCTGCTTCCCTATATTTTTATTAGCTCTCATCAAATACACATAGAATCTCTGGAGATTTTTAGGTATGTGATTTATCACCAGCTAATAAAAATGTTTTTCTCTTTTCCAAAACTTGCAGTTTTAATTTCCTGTACACTGAGCTAGCTAAAATCTTCAAGGCAGTTTTGATTTATATCATACCACTTTCTAGTTCTTGGTTTTTCATCATCAGATAATATTCTGAACATTTTATTGAGACTAGAACACAGTACAATGCTATAAGCTTTGTCAAATGTGTAAGTCCGTGTAAGTAATAGTCCAGAAGATCTGGTTAGTTACTACTGCATAACAAATTTCCCTAAAACCAAGTAACTTGAAATAAGAACTTATTATCACTCAAGATTTTATTTCTGTCCTTCTCTAGCCTGGACATTCTCAAGATACACTGTTTCCCATATCAGCTGGTGACTACAATTGCTGGAAGACCCCAAAAGACTACCAGCTGGGACTGGCAATTAGTCAACACCACTAACTAGTCAACACTACTAACCAGACCTTGGCTCTTGGTCGATGGAGCACTCTCTAAGCAGTACTGTGGGCAGCTGGCCTACAAGGAGGGGGGTTCCAAGAGTCAAAGATGGGAACTGCAACTCTGCTAAGGACCGGCCTTGACCCTTACCCATCACTTCTCCATTGGGTCGGTCACAAAATACCACCACATTAGGCAAAGTCACCCAAGGACACAGCATATACGTGTTCACTGGGAGGGTTCACAGGGAGGGTTCACTATGAACAGCTTAAAACACTCACCACACCATTGTATCTGTCATCCTAGAAATTACCTACTAGAATCTTCCCCTCAGCCACCACCTCCCCAAAGCCACTAACGCTCTATCACCACGAATTAGCTTTCCTGATCTTAAACAGCAAGTACATTGAATAATGTGTTTTGCATTGTCCCATTGCTGAGTATTTGGTTTGTTTTAAGGTTTTGGCTGTTATGAGCAAGTTTGTTATGAACATTTCCGTCCAAGTCTTTTTGGGGTGACGTAGTTTCATTTCTTCTGAGCAAATTCCTAGGCATGAAATTGCTGGCTCCTAGAGTTATGGTATATGTAAATTTATGACACTTCAAAAACATTTTCCCAAGTTATTATACCGCTTTTTACTCCCATTAGCAAGGAATAATTTGGAGGCACCACATCTTTGCCAGTGTTTACATTCTCAGTTTTTTTCATTCTTTTAATGATGTCTTCCACAGATCACACTTGCTTTAGATCAACAAAGTCTAATTTACCCATTTTTTAAAAAATAGATCATGCTTTTGGTGATGTGTCTAAGAACTTTTTTTTTGATAGGAAGAATTAGACAGTGAGAAAGAGAGAAAGACAGAGAGAAAGGTTTTCCTTTTTTCTGTTGGTTCACCCGCCAAATGGCCACTACAGCTGGCGTGCTGCGCCAATCCGAAGCCAGGAACCAGGTGCTTCCTCCTGGTCTCCCATGCGGGTGCAGGGCCCAAGCACTTGGGCCATCCTCCACTGCACTCCCGGACCACAGCAGAGAGCTGGACTGGAAGAGGAGCAACCGGGACAGAATTTGGTGCCCCAACTGGGACTAGAACCTGAGGTGCCTGCACCACAGGTGGAGGATTAGCCTAGTGAGCCATGGCGCCGGCCAGAATTTTTCGCTTAACCTCAGATCAGGAAGATTTTTTTCCAATGCCTTAATCTAAAAAAAAAAAAAAAAAAAAAAAAAAAACTTAATTTTTTTTAAATTTATTTGACAGGTAGAGTTACGAACAGTGTGAGAGAGAGACAGAGAAAGGTCTTCCTTCCGTTGGTTCACTCCCCAAATGGCCAATACAGCCGGCACTGTGCCAATCCGAAGCCAGGAGCCAGGCGCTTCTTCCTGGTCTTCCATGCGGGCACAGGGGCCCAAGCACTTGGGCCATCCTCCACTGCCCTCCCAGGCCACAGCAGAGAGCTGGACAGGAAGAGGAGCAACCAGGACTAGAACCCGATGCCCATATGGGACACCAGTTCTGCAGGCAGAGAATTAACCAAATAAGCCACAGCGCTGGCCCCAAAAAAGCTTAACTTTTCTATTATACCTTTAGCTTTCTATTACATTTTAGGTTAGTTTTTCTAATAAGTGTGAAATTTAAGTCCAGGTTCATTATTGTGCAAGTGGATGCCCCATCCATCCAATGCTGTTTATTGAAAACACCAACATAACAACGTTGATTTGCCTTTGCACTTTTGTCAGAAATCAATTGGCCAAGTCTGGGTGGGTACATTTCTAGACTCTGTTCTGTCCTATTGATCTATGTTTATTGCTTTGTCAATAAGCACTGTTTTGATAAGTATAGCTTCATGGTAAGTAACTCTAAAATTGAATAGTACAATTTCTTCAACTTTACAAATTATTTTGTCTATTTAAGATCCTTTGCCTTTCCATATAGAATCAACTTGGTTTTATCCATAAAAATTCCACCAGAATTTTAATTTAAATGCTAATAAATCTGTATATCTGCAAAAATTGACATCTTTTTTTGTGTTCAGTCTTATAGTAACACTTGGATCTCCTTTGATTTCTTCACAATTTTGTAGATTGCCCCATGCATATCTCATAATAATGTTTGCATTTATATTTCAGTGTTTCATTCTTTTGCAACCATTGTAAATGATTTCTTCTTAAATCTGTTTACAGTTGTTCATTGCTAATATTTAGAAATAAGAGTGATTTTTGTATATTGACTTTGGATCCTGAAAAGCTGTTAAATTTGTGTTTCAGAAGTGTTTTTCTGCTGTTTTCTTGGGATAGTCTACAAATACAACCATGCCATTTGCAAATACAGAGCATTTTTATTCTTCCTGTCCAGTCTATACAACTTTCACTTATTTTTCTAGCCTTCACGCTCTGGTTAGAACTTCAAGTGCCATGTTCATTTAATAGCAGTAACAAGGGGACGGCGCTGTGGCACAGTGGGTTAACACCCTGGCCTGGGGCGCCAGCATCCCATATGGACACCGGTTCAGTACCCGGTTGCTCCACTTCCAAGCCAGCTCTCTGCTATGGCCTGGGAAGGCAGTGGAGGACGGCCCAAGTCCTTGGGCCCCTGTACCCACATAGGAGACCTGGAGGAAGCTCCTGGCTCCTGGCTTCAGATAAGTACAGCTCCAGCCGTTGCAGCCAGTTGGAGAGTGAACCAACAGATGGAAGACCGACGCTTCCCCTCCCCCCACCCTCCCTCCTTCCTTCTCTCTATGTGTAATTCTGATTTTCAAATAAATAAATAAATCTTTTAAAAAATAGCATTATAAGAACAGGCATGTTTGCCTTACTCCAAAACTAAAGAGGCAAGCATCTCATCTTTCGGGGCCTGTGCTGTGGCATAGTGGGTAAAGCTGCCGCCTGCAACGCTGGTATCCCATATGGGCTCTGCTTCAAAACTCGGCTGTTCCACCTCCTATCCAGCTCTCTGCTATGGTCTGGGAAAACAGTAGAAGATGGCCCAAGTTCTTGGCCCCTTGCAACTGCGTGGGAGACCTGGAAGAAGCTCCTGGCTCCAGATCAGTTCAGCTCTGGCCATTACAACCTTTGGGGAGTGAACTAGCAGATGGAAGTCCGTTCTCTCTCTCTCTCTCTCTCTCTCACTTTGCCTTTCAAATAATCTTTTAAAAAAACATACATTAAAAACATACATTGCATTTTTCCAATCCTCCTAAATATTTTAAAGTGTGGTTTGATTTGATATTATCTATCCCACTGCCGCTCTCTCTGTATTTTGCATTGTGCTATTGATATCCAGGTCTTACCTGCTCAGCTACACTGTGATGCCAGAGAGCAGGGCTGTGCTGCAATAGCACAAAGTCTTTCACAGAGTCAGCCTCAGTAAGCCCCAGCTGCAAGTCAGCTGCTGAGGTTTGACTGTTCCCACCAAAACTCATGTCGAAGTTTAATTGTCACTGTAACACTATTAAAAGGCAGGATCTTTAAGACGTGAGGGGGTCATGATGGCATACCCCAAACTCCAGGGATGTATTCAGGCTGCTACTGAGGGAGTGGGTTAGTTATCACGGGTTCGTTTATCCCAATAAATGCATGAGTTCCACCTGATTGTTTTCTGTGTCTCACGCTCTTGGGCACATGCTCTCTTGCCACGCAATGCCCTCTGCCATGTTCTGATGCAGCAAGAAGACCCCTAACAGATGCCAGTCCTTGGCCCCTGTGAAGCCTCCAGAACAGTGAGAAATAATCTCTGTTCTTTAGAAATTGCCCAGTCTCCGTTATGCCCTGGCAACAGCAGAAAATGGATTAAGACACCATGGAGTGAAGTCTGCCTGCTCCCATGAGCACCATCACACTGGGTCAACTAGGGAACCTGTGGACTACCTGCAAAACTCAGGCCACCTGCGCTGCCACTGGGGCTAGCTCTCCTTTTCTTCTCCCATCTGTGCCCACCCGCAGCCTATTTCTTGGCATCAAAGCTGACTGCAGCAATTCTCCATCTCGCTTCCTGTGATTACTCGTAATTCTGAAATTTCTGCCCTGACCAAGTAGATCTCATCGACTGTGTTTCTGCATTTTTAGCAGTTTTGGCTTCCAGAAAGTAAACTGAGGACAGAGCTAAAAAAGACAGCTTCATCTCGCTAACATCTCCAGCAGCAATCTAGGGCAGGCGACACGACTCCTGACAGCAGGAAGGCAAGAAAGAGCCACAAGCCCTCAAGTTCCAGGCTTTTCTTGACTCGCCCTTTTCCTGACTTCCCCCTGGCTAGGAGAAAGAGGTGTTAGGGCTGTGACCAGTAGGAGTTCAGAAGTTTTCACACAGCTCCCCAGGGCCTTCCAGAGCTCCTCTCCAAGGAGCAAACTTGCCACCGAGCAAGAGAATCACATCCGCTCCACTGAGCATGCAGCCAGATTTAGACAAACTGAGCAAGGCTTTGGAGTCCATATGCTTTGATCGAGCTCTGCCTCTGCTACTTACTACATTAGTAACCTTGGGATAATCACCTGGCCTCTCCAGCCTGTTTAGAAATAGTCTCAGCTACCAACTGAGGTCTCGTATCTCACAGGGCAATGTGGGACTCAACAGACAAGACTGATACACAAATGTTTAGAAAGCTCCTGGGTGCTGCACAGGTTAAGAATATTGTTCCAATTTGCAGTTCAGAAAGAAACAGCCTCAAAGTCATATTATGAGTCTTCTAACCAGGAAGAGGGCAGGTATATTCAAATAGATGTGGTTCTTCTGAACACGACCAAGCCAGACATGAATTCATATATGTACATTCATAGATTATTTATTCAATATACATTTACTGAGAGCTTGATTTATTCAAGATATTTTTCCAGGTGCTGGTGGCCAATCTGAAGGCAGGGAGATTACAGAGGTTATAATTCTTAGAATGCGGACAAGAGATAACGATGCCCTGGGAGAGTAGCAAGAGAAGTGAGGAGAAGTACGCAGGTTTAATCGATATTTTGAAGGCAGCAGTTAATGGCTAAGACTGACAGGATGAGAAGGACTATTGGCGAAAGAGGCGATGGAGTCTAGGATAACTCACTTTCTGGATTCAGCAACTGGATAGACAGTGATGCCAAACACAGAGGTGAAGGGTAGGTAGGGAAGGGAAGATGGTGAGTTCACATTGAGTCATAAAGGAGTTTGAGGTCTTCATGGCACTGCAAATGAGAGATGTGTTCAACAACTGGGTCTAAAGTTGAGGAAGATAGTCGGGTTCAGCAGATGGATTTGGGAAACACCCACATGTAGATAATGGATGGGATCATCCACTGGGCATATACTGCGCAGAGAAATAAAGAGATGGATAGTCTCCCCTCAGGAAATTCAGTCTAAAAAACAAGACAGACACAAGAGTTGACTCGATATGATAATAGTAACAATTAATGCAGAAACAATGTACAAAGGATTGCGGAAACCCAAAGAAGGAAGTGCTAATTTTGACTGGGAAGGCCAGAGAAAGCGCCCCATAAAACTGCCATTTGCTCTGGGCCCAAATAGTCAGCCAGGAGATGAAGGGTCTGGGGGATTAGAAGTGCTGGAAAGAAACAGAGGAGAGGAACCACGAAAGACCCAGGAAATACAGAGTGGGGGCATTTGTACAGGTACTGGGGCAGAGGGCGAGGGGAGGTCACAGGCTGGGCAGGAAGACATGTTAATGCTCAACCACACCCAGGAAGGGGAATGGTACTAATTCTGTGGCCATTGGAGATTTTCTTTGTTTGCTTCTGTTGGTTTTGTGGGGAATAAACACCACCAAGTCTGCATTTTTAAAGGGTTCCCCTGGCAACTCTGTGGAAACTGGATTGAGGGGGAAATTGATCGGAGATTTTGTGTGAGAGCATGGTACATTTTTCATTGAGTTCTTCACCTTCTGTAAAGAATCAGGGCTTGAAGAGAGAGCTAAGGATTGTGATCTAATTGTATCCTTAACCATACTGAATCTCTGTGAGCATTTACATTTGGGAGCTGTGAAACAGATTTCAGAAAAGCCCTACCTTCGTTATGTACTCTGAGGATATAGTAATAAGATACATGAAACACATTGAAAAGTTTTCAGGAGGCTTTATTGTGTATGCGTGGTTGGATGGTGGGGTCTTCAGGAGATCCACGTCAAGAGGCAGAGACCCCATTAGCACAAAAACTCTCCAAAGTTTGGCCGTAGAATGTCAACAAAATCAGCCAGATGATGATTGCTTGTGTAACAGGTGTACCGACTTGAAGATTTTGAAATATCTAAGTCAGTTCACCCATGAGACAGACTGTGGATCTGGCTGTCCCTTTCCAGCAAAGAGTGAAAAAAACATGATCACTTTAAGAATATCAGCAGGAATGACAGATGTATGGAAGGTAGTTGGGGTGCTCAGGTTAGAAAAGACTCAGGGACAGGGGATGGAGGAGACAAGAGCGGATACTTGTGGATTCCTGAGTGCATCCTAGATGGACTTCACAGGAGCTGGAAGGTGACGCAACATGAAAAGGAATCTTCTCTCCCGACTTCTTTTTTTTTTTTTTTTTTTTTTTTTTTTTTTTTTTTGACAGGCAGAGTGGACAGTGAGAGAGAGAGACAGAGAGAAAAGTTCACCCTCCAATGGCCGCCGCAGCCGGTGTGCTGCGACTGGCACACCGCGCTGATCCAAAGGCAGGAGCCAGGTGCTTCTTCTGGTCTCCCATGGGGTGCAGGGCCCAAGCACTTGGGCCATCCTCCACTGCCTTCCCAGGCCACAGCAGAGAGCTGGCCTGGAAGAGGGGCAACCGGGATAGAATCCGGCGCCCCAGCCGGGACTAGAATCCAGGGTGCCGGCGCCACAGGCAGAGGATTAGCCTATTGAGCCACGGCTCTTCTCAACTTCTAGAACAATGCTGTCCAACAGAAATATAACGCAAGTCACAGATGGACATTTAATCTCTAAGTAGTCACATGTTTTAAAGTAAATGAAAAAAGGTTGAAATTAATGTTAATGATTTCATGTATTATAGTACAACCAGAATACATCACCTGATATGCAACTGATATTTTTAAATTGTTAGTGCAAAAAAAAAAGTAAAATACATTACTAAATCTTTGAAACCTAGTGTCTATTTTGCATTGACAGCACATCTCAATGTGGACAAGGCACATTTCAGATGTTTGACGGCCACACTTAGCCACGGGTCACTGTGTTGGACACTAAAGCTCTGGACTGTGCATGGCCTTACTTACTTCGTGATAAATTCATTAACTCAACTTGTTTAATAATGGACTAGGCATGACGAGCACAGTGGAAGGCTACGTGTCTTTCCAAGCATAACTTTTCCTGGGAATATTTTTTATGGAACTAGAAAATACGCTGATTTTCTAATTAAATCCTCCCTTTGTGGAAACTTCTTGTAGAAATTGCCTTTCACCCTTCCACCATCAAAAGGCCACCTCATGTATATCTTAGCAAACAAAAATGCAGCTGGGGGAACAGCAAAGGTCATGTGTTAACATAAAGTTAATATCGGGGCCGGCGCTGTGGGGTACGGGGTAAAGCCACCGCCTGCTATGCCAGCATCCCATATGGGCTCAGGTTCAAGTCCTGGCTGCTCCACTTCCAATCCAGCTCTCTGCTATAGCCTGGGAAAGCAGTAGAAGATGGCCCAAGTGCTTGGGCCCCTGTACCCAAGTGGGAGACCCGGAAGAAGCTCTTGGCTCCTGGCTTCAGATTGGTGCAGCTCTGGCAGTTGAGGCCTATTGGGTGGTGAACCAGCGGATGGAAGACCTCTCTCTCTCTCTCTCTCTGCCTCTCCTTCACTGTGTGTGTAACTCTGACTTTGAAATAAATAAATTAGTCTTTTAAAAAAATGAGGAACAAGACAACAATATTTGTCCTCATCATTCTTTAAAAAAAAACATAAAGTTAATATCTGAGACTTGACTCTATTCCAAGTATATGAAATATTACCTACAAGTCACATAACTTGGCAAAGCAGAAAACAGGACAAGGAGTAAGCCATCTCATGTCACCCACATCCTATATCAGAATGCCAGTTCAAGATCCTGCTACTCTGCTTCCAATCCAGTTTCTTGCTAATGCACCCTGGGAGACAGAAGATAGATCAAGTTCTTGGGCCCCTCCCACCCATATGGGAGACCCAGACTGGGTTCTAAGCTCTTATCTTCAACCTACCTGAACCCCAGAGCTGTAGAGGGCATTTGGGGAGTGAATGAAAAGATGGGAAGTTTTCTGTCTGCCTAAATAAGCATTCTGAAATAGGGTAATGAAATTGGACCTCAAAGAGCCAAACTTCAACCCTGAGCAAAACTTTCAACACTACCAACTGTAGCATCGGAAGAAGATGGGTCAATATACCAATCAAAAACTACTTTCTCAAAATGATGCCTTTCTCTCTTTTATACTCTAAGTGGCTATTAAATAGGTCTCCATGGTTGGGATCTTGATTAGTTTAGTGAATGTCTAATAATTTCGTAGGGCTCCTTCCCCCATTGCATTCCTAGGGTGAAAATCTGCCCTGTTTTCCAGTTTTCCTGCTGTGTACTGATCCATCAAATCCCTTGCTCTGGGAAGAAGATGCAGTTTTTTCATCTAAGTGAGGTGTGCAACATGCCCATTTCCATTTTATCCCTGAAGTTACCACGGACTCCTCTCGCTGACCATGCTCCCTTCGACTGCCAGTGAGCTGGGCGGCTCCATCAGGAGTAGGGAAGTGTGCCGCGGAGGAAGAAGTGAAATTAAAGGGATGCATGGCCTGGCACCCAAGATGTTAGAAGAGCAGGTGTTCAACAGCATTTTACAAACTGGAGAAAACTTCCACGCATGTGGCCCTGGCCCCTTCTTTGAGGGAGCAAATGCCCTCACGAACCCTTCAGGCCAACAGGGGCTGCCCTCTGGCCGGATGCCCAAAATGTTACCTCCACCCCAGCCCTGCAGTAGTACCACCTTACAGCTTCACACAGGACAGAACAAAGGGCTCACTGCTGTCCCAGCTTCTCAAGTCTAGATGTGAAAATAACTATTTTTGCATGACAACACCCCCAGAGGCAGTGCAGCCCAGCCATTTGTCTTTCTCAGAGTGACAAAGTAAAATGTTTGGTAGATAAAGTCCACGAGAGCAGTAGGCTGGGGCAGGCTGTAATCAACTTGGCCCACAATGCGCAAAGTGGCTGCTACTCCTCAAACCCAGGGATCTTTCCTGTGGTTGCTAGTAGACCTGTCTCACTGCTTCCTTCTAATTATTCAAGAGAAGCTGAAAACTCCATCCTTTGTATAGAATCATCCAGTTTTTACAGATGGGCATAACTGACGTAACTATTTTTTTAAAAAAAGATTTATTTATTGGGGCTGGCACTGTGGCACAGTGGGTTTAGGCCCCGACCTGCAGTGCTGGCATCCCATACGGGTGCCAATTCCAGTTCCAGCTGCTCCACTGGAATCCACTGCTAATCCACTGCTAATGAGCCTGGGAGAGTAGTAGAACATGGCCCTAGTCCTGGGGCCCCTGCACCCACGTGGGAGACCCAGAAGAGGCTCCTGGCGTGGGATCAGCTCAGCTCCAGCCGTAGCAGCCATTTAGGGAGTGAACCAGTAGACAGAAGATCTCTGACTCTGCCTCTCTCTGACTCTGCCTTTCAAATAAATAAACAAATCTTTATCCATATGGGATGCCGGCACTGCAGGCAGCGGCTTTATCCGCTACGCCACAGCGCCAGCCCCCAAAACTGTCCTTTAAAATAAGTCTATGTGGGTTAAGTAAAATAAATCTTTGGGGTCAAATATGGTCAGGAAAAGGACCTCTGCTTCTGGTTGAAGCCTTGGATTGGGCTGGGCCTGCGAAAGATGGCATACTAGGGCCATTTTGCCCTAACACAGGAGGTTACGTAATGTGCCCAATGACTGATGAGTCAAGATTTGCATTCAGTTCTCGCTCATTTTAAAACCACGTTACAATTAGATTTCCTAGCACTGCAACCTCCCACAGAGCAGAATACAGTAAGAAAGTGGCTGAACCAAATCAGCAAATATTAGCAGTTGTCAATCAAGGGAGAAGGATAGAAAAATACTCTCAGTTAACAGTATACCCAAAACTAATAATGATGAAATTAGACTCTAGCCTAAAGGCATCAGTCTAATATTACAGATGGAAAACATTTCATAACTCACATCTAACTTTTTAATAACCTTAGTCTATTTTCTTTCCATACTTTAAACTTCTGACCTCTTTTTCTCTTCTTTCTTGGTACAAACTAATGTAATTCTAGCATTTAGCCTTAATAGTCACCACCTTTTCTACCAAATGCTAACAGAAAAATGTCTCAATAACATCAGGAGAAAATGTTCTTTTATCTCAACACTGCTGAAAAGTGATCCACGCTACTCCACGAAATTGTTCTTACAGATATTATTTCTAACAAAGGAGTCACATACGGGTTTTTGAATCTTATAATTGTTTTGGGAGTCTGTTTTTCTTTGACCTCTAAATAGTTTAAGTTGTTGATGTGGCAAAAATGTTTACTTTGAGGAAGAAAGCATGACAACACAGGTGGCACACAGGGGACATTTCAAGGTAGTTAGTACTGTGGGGGGCCAGAGAGCTTGAACGTGAATTGGACCACCAACAGGTGCTGGGTTTTGTCTCTGAAATGATGAAGAGAAATAAGAGCCCATAACGACACAAGTGGAAGCAGCAGCTTTGTCATGAGGCAAAACAGCCCCGTACTGGAGAGAGCAAAGTGGCAATAAACAGCAAAACTAGCAAAATGGGAAGAATGGGCCCGTGCTCTTTTTCATAGCTGAATTCTTCTTATAGTTTAATAATATTCCATTTGCTCTACCCATCTGTTGAGGGACACCTGCGTTGATTCCCTATTTTGGCTATTGTGAACAGTGCTGCTATAAACACAGCAGAGCAAGTACCTCATTTCTTTTGGGTAGTTACCCAGTAGCAGGATTGCTGTATCATTTGATGGCAAGTCCATTTCTAGTTTTAAGAAATCTCTAGGGGTCGGCGCTGTGGCGTAGCAGGCAAAAGCCACCTGTAGTGCCGGCATCCCATATGGGCACTGGTTTGACTCCTGGCTGCTCCACTTCAGATCCAGCTCTCTGCTGTGACCTGGGAAAGCAGTGAAAGACGGCCCAAGTGCTTGGGCCCCTGCAGCCATGTGGGAGACCCAGAGGAAGCTCCTTGGCTTCGGATTGGCACAGCTCCAGCCACTGTGGCTGCCTGGGAAGTGAACCAGTGGATGGTTCACTCTACCTTTCCAATAAATAAATAAAACTTTAAAAAAAATGGAGGTGACCTGAACATGCACCTTTCATTACAAAAACTTGGGTGAATGTCTGTCTTTGGGGTAGAGAATAGAATTTGTTTCTGAGGACAAAGTGATCAGCATACACTAGATCTACCCCATGAACTTCCAACTGGTGATGGTAGGTGGAAGTCAACTTCACTAGGGTGTAAGCTTAAAAAGGGGCCAGCACTGTGGCATAGCATGTAAAGCCACTGCCTTGCAGTGCCAGCATCCCATATAGGCACTGGTTCAAGTCCCAGCTGCTCCACTTGTGATCCAGCTCTCTGCTATGACCTAGAAAAGCAGTGGAAGATGGCCCAAGTCTTTGGGCCCCTATACTCACGTGGGAAAACTGGAATAAATTCCTGGCTCCTGGCTTCAGATCAGCTCAGCTTTGGCCATTGCAGCCATTTGGGGAGTGAACCAGCGGATGGAAGACCTCTCTCTTTCTCTCTGCCTCTGCTCTCTGTATCTCTGCCTTTCAATTAAATGGCATCAGTGAAGCCTCAGGGAATACTTTTTCTCTCCTACTCTTCTCCCTTTGGATTTTCCTCTTAACAGTTTTGCTTTTTCCTTTGTGGACATTAATGTTTTATTTGTTGCACTAAAGGTTTTGACTGACATTTCTGCCTTTGCAGGTTTTCAGTGCAAACTGTCCAGTTTGAAGACAAGGTAACCAAATCCCAGCGACACAAATAAAGCACTCCTTTTAAATTCTCATGAGATACCCTGTGTCTTTCATTTTGTCCTGTTAACACCAGAATTTAGATAATACTTGAGACATGTTTATTGGACAATGAAATCATCTATATGTAATCATCACTCCTGGAAATAAAAACCATCTGAGTTGTGTGCTCTAATATTTTAGTGGAAAGATTCCTGTTGCTGATTCTTGAAAATCTCACAGGAGATTGTCTTGCCTGAGTTAGACTTGGCCAAAGCAAACCACAATCAAATGTAAAACTTGGAAGGAAAATCCGAACTAAGCCTAAAACAGAGGCCAAAACCGGTTGTGCATGGATAAGCAAATCCCTTACACATGGTGAGCTTCAGGGTTATCATGAGAATGGACTGTTCCTCATTGCAGGAGCAAGGCACTCCTTAATTACCTTGATATAATCCTGTAGAGGAGCACAAAGTGAGAACACAGTGACAGGTGAGGGATTACACTTCACCTGGATGACCTGAGCCAGGCCAGTGTAGCATGCAGTTATGTGAAACTCACCTTGCCCACCAGCAAGATCTCACTGCTATGGATAAACAGTGCTGCAGCAAAGCAGAGATCAGTTTATTCTGTGCAAAGAGCTCAGTGTGTCCAGGTGTCCTCATATGAAAGGTTTGGGACCTTTGTTAAGTTTATGGAAAGAATTGTTATGAAGCCTTCTGTCAATCCAGCAGAGAGGAGACAGAGGAGGGAGAAGGGGAGAGGGAGAAGGGAGAAAGGAGGTAGAAGGGGAAGAAGAGGGAGGAGGGGGAGAAGGGGAGAGCATTCCAATGGGAATGTGCATGCCATAGAAAACCACAGACATTCAGAAGGTCTAAAGGAAACAAAGGTTTTTAGAAGTAAAATGAAAAGTAGAGGCCAGCATTGCGACACAGCCAGTTAAGTCGCTGCCTGCAATACCACCATCCCATATGAGCACCAGTTCAAGTCCTGGCTGATCCACTTCCAATCCAGCTCCCTGCTAATGTGCCTAGGAAAGCAGCAGAGGATGGTCCAAGCACCTGAGCCTCTGTCATCCACGTGACAGACCCAGATGGAGTTCCAGGCTCCTGCTTGTGCCTGGCTGAGCCCTACCACTGAGATCAGTCACAGAGTAAACTAGCAAATGGAAGATGTCTCTGTCTCTGTCTCTCTCTAAAACTCTACCATTCAAATAAATAATCCTTTTAAAAAAAAAAAAAGTATGTATAAGTTGTTTGGACACAGAGAACACTAGTAGCAGAAACTTACCATAGGAGTTGATAGTTCATTCGTAGAGGTACTGCGTCAGTCTCTAGCTGTCCCTGTGACTCGGGAAGCAAGCTACAACTGGAAGATCCTTGGCAAGAGTCCTTTTTGTTAAGGTTGCAGTGGCCTTTGTACAACCCTGTGGTTCCCATGCAGTCCTGTGTGACAGTTTGCCTCAGGCAATCCTGTGTTAGAAGCCCTTCCTCCATAACTTCCTGGCTGTATTTTTTTGTTGTTGTTGTTCAAGTTGACACAAAAGACTCCAACTTGACTTCTGACGACTTCTGCCTTCCTTTCAAGCTTCCATGAGCTGGTGTCCTACTTCCCATCCATTTCTTAGCAAGCTCTGGGGACATAGCAATTAGATATTCCTAGGAGAAAGCAGCAAGCAATCCCAATCAAATTCAACAGGTGCATGTTAACACAGAATTACACATCTGTGTGCTGGGCTCTGTGGGAAACTAAGAAAAGAACTCCATGTAACCCTTGACCTCCCTCCTAGGACTAAGTCTAAATGGGGAGAGAGGAACACACAGAGTAGTTCAGCTACTTGACCAAGGGGCCTAGAAGCTCAACTCAGAACAATTATTTAAGACACAGACAAGGCAACTGTCTCAGCTTCCTCCTTGCACTAGCTCAGTCCCCCTTATTGAACAGGTGTGGGGGAAAACTAAAGACAGAAACTGTTGATAGGATCATGCATTCATTTGAAACTCCTGACACCACTCCCCATCTGCCAAGCTGGATGAGCCCACAGGAACCAGAAATGAAGAGGGACTTGGAACCCACCCGTACTTCCTTTGTTTTTTGTTTGTTTGTTTGTTTTTGTTTTTTTTTTAAGATTTTACTTATTTGAGAGAAAGAGTTACAGAGAGAGGGAGACACAGAGAGAGAGGTCTTCCTTGTGCTAGATTACATCCCAAATGGCTGCAATGGCCAGAGCTGAGCCAATCTGAAGCCAGGAGCCTCTTCCAGGTATCCCTCTCGGCTGCAGGGGCCCAAACACTTGAACCATCTTCTACTGCTTTCCCAGGCCTTTAGCAGAGAGCTGGATGGGAAGTGGAGCACCTGGGACTCAAACAGGCATCCATATGGGATGCCAGCGCTGCAGGCAGAGGCTTAACCTCCTATGCCACAGCATCGGCTCCTGATACTTCCTTTAAAATATGTAATTTTGTGATGTTGAAAAGGCCCCTCCTTCAGATGCAAATGTTTTAAGTAAGTAAAATTAGAATACAAACTTGTGACAGCTTTTGAGGCCTGAATCTTTGGGTTCAAATTTTTCTTCATCCTATGAACCTGAACAAGTAACTGAAGCCCACCAACCCCAGTTTCATTATCTATGCAATGGGGAAGATAAAAAAGGAAGCCTCAATCTAGGACAAACCCACAGGCAGCATCATAATGAATGCGGACAGGCTGGAAGCATTTCCACTTAGATCCAGACAAAGATGCCCATGTTCACCAATACCACTCAATACAGTTCGGAAGTTATAGTCAAGGACAATAGTCAAGAAAAAGAAATCAAAAAGATACTAACCAGAAAGGAGGAAGTCAAACTACCCCTGTTTGCAGACGACATGATCCTATAGAGAGGGGAACCAAAAGACTCCACTGAGAGACCACTGGAATGCACAAGCGAGTTTGGCACAGCTGCAGGTTATAGAATCAACACACAAAAGTCAGCAGCATTTGGGCTCCCAGCTGAAGTGCCGTTCTGGTCTGTCTTCTGCCTGGTACTCTCTTCCTTGTTTCTCTTTATTAAGCTTTGCTAGCTACTCTCTCACACCTGAATTCTTTCTTGCACAAAGAACCCTTTACAACTTGCCGTTCTGGTCTGTCTTCTGCCTGGTACTCTCTTCCTTGTTTCTCTTCATTAAGCTTTGCTAGCTACTCTCTCACACCTGAATTCTTTCTTGCACAAAGAACCCTTTGCAACTTGCCGTTCTGGTCTGTCTTCTGCCTGGTACTCTCTTCCTTGTTTCTCTTCATTAAGCTTTGCTAGCTACTCTCTCACACCTGAATTCTTTCTTGCACAAAGAACCCTTTGCAACTGACCCCACCCCAACTACCCCGACACACACGTGGCACCTGACGTGGGCCACTCAAGAGACCCAGTGGAGCCTCCTGAGCAACCTCACCTGAGGGGTGAACGTCCAGCCTTTCTCCTACCCTTTCTAGTGGCAACTAAAGTCTCTTTGCCAGTGTTTCTGGAGGCAGAGTCTTGCCCCTTTCTTGTAACCTAGGCACTTTGGCCTCACCCTGTTCTGTCTCTTTCAGCCATTCTCTTTCCCACACTCAGGAAGGAGGGGCACCCTGCAAAAGGCCGAAACAATTTACTCCTTCCAACTTTCTGCCACCGCCCTCTTTGCCCTACCTGTCTTGCCCGACCAGCCCAGCATCTGTTCCCTACCCCTTGCCTTTGTCTCAAATGCTAGGAAATGGGGGAAACGTTCAGTCTGTTGGCGGCCAAGGCCCACTTCCTCATCTCAATGGGCCTTCCCTGCTGGAGGCTACCACGTGCCTCTCTTCCCCTACCTTCTTCGCCCCCATTTTGATAACAGGGTTCATTTTAAGCCGCTATTTTTAACTACCACCACAGCCTTGCGGGGCCATGTGTTCCAACTCCCTCCTAAGGTTGTCTAGACCTGAAGGAGTGGGCGCCTGGCTCTTCTCATCCAGAGGGTTCCCATTTTCTTGCTTGCTAAATTATGGAAATTTCTCTGCCCACCTGTTTTAAGATCCTTCTGTTCGGAGTTGGCACCGTAGCATAGCAAGTAAAGCCACCGCCTGCGACACCGGCACCCCATATGGGTGCCAGGTAAGTCCTGGCTGCTCCACTTTCACTCCAGCTGCCCGCTAATGCATCTGGGAAAGCAGCAGAAGATGGTCCAGGTGCTTGGGCCCTGCACCCACATGAGAGACCCAGATGAAGCTCCTGGGTTTGGATCAGCACAGCTCCAGTCGCTTCAGCCATTTGGGGAGTCAATCAGCGGATGTCTCTGTCTCTCCCCTTCTCTCTGTAACTCTTCCTTTCAAATAAATAAACAAATATTTTTTAAAGGAAAAAAAAATCCTTCTGCTCTTCGGTTGGGGCCAATACATGCCTTGTTCAACTTCTTAAACCCAGAGCTCTCTGATCACCATTGCCCTCCATGGTAGGTCCTGAGACCCCAAAGGTAAAAAGTCTGAACCTGCTGTACTTTCCAACATGCTATCAACTGCTGAGTTATTGTGAACGTCTATTTGAAGTAGTTCTGGCACCCAGTTGTAACTCTGAAAATATTCGTGATGACATTTATGGAGCTAGGTCTTAAACAAAACATGATTGGTTAATACTTAAATGTTTTCCAGGCTTAAATATAATGATGTCATGTGTTAACCCTTTTAATCAAAATTTTCCTGTACTGTTGTAACTGACTTAAATAATGAGAATTTTATGCGCCTTGGGGAAGATTTTATGTATTTTTTCTGTTGCCAATATTGAGTCATGATTTTGGGGGAGCTGACTCTTAAGGGAGTTAATCTGCCTGTTTTGATGATGGAGTGACTATCTTAATTCTGATTAGATCTGGCCCACAGCTTTGGTTAAAGTGCTCAGGTTAAATGTATATTACCAGCATATTTTTATTTTGACCAAATGTTTTGAACCTCTGACAATGCTTTAGATTTAGAATTATAAATTGAGTCTTCTGAATTTGGGACTCCCAGTCAGATCCTGAAACTCTGCAAGAACAAGACACTCCACTTAGTGAGGTCATGGTTGTTGGAGTTTGCTTGCATGATGTCAAATGCATTGTAAGGTTATGAAATGATGTGCTTATACACAAGTCCACTGGCTTACATGCTGGGGCTAGTCACTGTTGACAGGACACAGTCTCGGAGTTGACCCCATCCCCGGCAGTTTTTATAATCAGACAGGGCTTGTCCTGTGCACTGTGTTGGTTGCGTATTAGTGAAGGTGATAGAGCATACACCTCTATCACTCCCAACATCTCACCAGGGCCCAGTTGGCGCTGAGACAGGGAGCCGGCTGCTCTTCCCCACTGTACTCCCACTATTGCTCGAAACCTTCCTCATCCCTTCCAGCCAACTAGGTGTCTTGGCACTAAAGGTCAAAATCCCACACCCATGGTCAGGGCCATGCACCCACTGAGGGCCTCTACCCCTGAGCAGGACAGCCACCTATCAGCTCAGGAGTTACCCAGAAGGCAAGTGTTAGGTGCATAAGCGCATGTCATTACAGCCAAGGGGCCACAGCTGGCTGAAATAAGGAAAAAATAAGGAAAGGGGACTTTGGTTTCACCCAAGCCAGCAGGTCAATTGCCACTGGTCAAATTGTTCATCTGTAAGAGGGACTGACAGGCTCAGTCAAGCTAGCATTGAATAGCCAGACATTGCCAGGTGAAAATATGAATCTAGGGCTGGCACAGTGGTGTAGTAGGTAAAACCACTGCCTACAATGCTAGCATCTCATATGGGCACTAACTGGAGTCCCAGTTGCTCCTCTTCCAATCCAGCTCCCTGCTAATGACCTTCGAAAAGCAGTGGAAGATGGCCCAGATGAAGCTCGAGGCTCCTGGCTTCAGTCTAGCCCAACACTGGCCATTGTGGCCATCTGGGGAGTAAACCAGTCAATGGAAAATCTGTCTCTCATTCTCTCTCCCTCTCTGTAGCTCTGTCTTTCAAATAACTATTTAAAAAAAATTAAAAATCGGGGCCAGCTCTGTGGTGCAGCAGGTGAAAACCCTGGCCTGAAGCGCTGGCATCCCATATGGGCACCGGTTCTAGTCCTGGCTGCTCCTCTTCCGATCCAGCTCTCTGCTATGTTCTGGGATAGCAGTAGAAGATGCCCCAAGTCCTTGTGCCCCTGCACCCATGTGGGACACCTGGAAGAAGCTCCTGGCTCCTGGCTTTGGATCAGCACAGCTCCCGCCATTGCAGCCATCTGGGGAGTGAATCAGCAGATGGAAGACCTCTCTCTCCTTCTGTCTACCTCCCTGTGTAACTCTGTCTTTCAAATAAATAATCTTTAAAAAAAATTAAAAATCAATAGCATTTGTATACATAAGCAATATCATGGCTGAGAAAGAACTTGTAACATCATACCAATCACAAAAGCTACCAAAAAAAATAAATACTATGGAATAAATTTAACCAAGGATGTTAAAGATCTCTACAATGAAAATCACAAAACATTAAGGAAAGAAATAAAAGAGGACACAAAACAATCAATGGAAAAAATCTTTCATGTTCATGGATTGGAAGAATTAATATCATCAAAATGTCCATACTATCCAAAGCAATTTACAGATTCAATGCAATCCCAATCCAAATAACAAAACATTCTTCTCAGAGAGAGAAAAACTGATGCTAAAACTCATGTGGAAACACAAGAGACCCTGAATAGCCAAAACAATATTAAATAACAAAAACAAAGCTGGTGGCATAACTATGTCAGATTTCAAGACATACTACAAGGCTGTTATAATCAAAATAACCTGGTACTGGTACAAGAATAAGCATATAGACCAATGGAACAGAATAGAAACACCAAATTAATCCATGCAGCTACAACCAACTCATATTTGAAAAATGAGCTAAAATCACCACCTGGACAAAGGACAGTCTCTCCAACAAATGGCGTTGGGAAAACTGGATCTTAGCATGCACAAGTATGAAGTAAGACTACTACCTAACATTTTACACAAAAATCAGCTCAAAATGGATCAAGGATATAAATCTATACCCGATACCATCAAATTGCTAGAAGAAAACATTAGAGAAACTCTACAGGACGTTGGCATAAGCAAAGACTGCTTAGATAAGATCTCAGAGGCACAAGCAATAAAAGTAAAAATAGACAAATTAGGCTACAGCAATGCAGCTCAACTCACAATAGCTAAGACATGGAATCAACCTAAATGTCCTCAATGGAAGACAGGGTAAAAAAATTATGAGATATGTACTCTGTGGAATACTACACAATGGTAAAAAAAAAAATGAAATCCAGTCATTTGCAACAAAATGGATGAATCTGGAAAACATCAGACTTAGCGAAATAAGCCAGTCCCAAAGGGACAAATACTATATGTTCTCCCTGATCTATGATAACTAATAGAGCACCTAAAAGGAAACCTGTAGAAGTGAAATTGACACTTTGAGAAGGAATGACTTGAGCAGCCCTGTCTTAACCATTGAGGAGCAATTTTGTTTTTCTTAATGGAGAATGGGACTGGGAATGAGAGAGGGAGGAGGAGGTGGGGGTGGGGGTAGGGCTGGAGGTGGAAGGGTAGGTATGGTGGGAAGAATCACTATATTCCTAAAGTTGTACTTATGAAATTTGTACTCATTAAATAAAAGTTTTCTTTGGATAAAAATATGTATTGACATTTATTTTCCTATTTAAAATGCACTATTGCACCTATTTATAAAGTGATAATAAAAATAAAAGAATATCTCTCTTTTAAAAAGATTACATCAAACAAAGAAACTTCTACACTGTAAAGGAAACTCTCAACAAAGTAAAGAGGCAACTGACAGAATGGAAGAAAATATTTTTTAAGCAATACATCTGATAAAGGATTAATATCCTGGATATATAAAGATCTCAAGAATCTCAACAACAAGAAACAAATAATCCAGTTTAGAAATGGGTTAAGTGGGCTGGCGCCATGGCACAGGTTAATCCTCCACCTGTGGCGCCAGCATCCCATATAGGCACTGGTTCTAGTCCCGGTTGGTCCTCTTCCAGTCCAGCTCTCTGCTGTGGCCTGAGAAAGCAGTAAAAGATGGCCCAAGTGCTTGGTCTCCTGCTCCCACATGGGAGACCAGGAAGAAGCACCTGGCTCCTGGCTTTGGGTCGGCGCAGCTCCAGCCATTGTGGCCATTTGGGGAATAAACCAATAGAGGTAAGACCTTTCTCTCTTTCTCACTGTCTGTAACTCTACCTCTCAAATAAATAAATTTAAAAAAAGAAATGGGTAAAGGATATAAACAGACATTTTCAGAGAATGAAATACAAATGGCCAGCAGACGCATGAAAAAGTGCTCAAGATCACTAGCCAACAAGGAAATGCAAATGAAAATCACCATGAGGTTTCATCTCGTCCCAGGTAGAATGGCCATCATCCAAAAATAAAAAATAATCAATGCTAATGAGGATGTAGAGAAAAAGGTACCCCAATCTGCTATTAGTGGGAAACTAGTTCAACTATTATGAAAGACAGCATGGAGATTCCTCAGAAATCTGAAAATCAATGTACCATACATATGACCCAGCCATCTCACTCATGGGAATTTACCAAAAGGAAATGAAATCAGCATATGAAAGAGTCATTTGCACCCTCGTGTTTATAGCAGCTCAATTCACAATAGCGTAGATATAGATCAACCCAGATGTCCATCAACTGATGACTAGTGTAAGACCCCTGCTAAAAGTAAATATTAAAATAATATTATAGTAAGGGTTAAAAAGTTTGGCTGCTGACAGTAGACATTCCTTAAGATAACTGTGTCTCCACCCGCCTGCAGAATTACCTTGGGAAACTGCTCTGTGTAACTGTCTCACCCGATAACGCTTGCAGGAGTCAGGAAAAGAGTTGCAATAAGGTTCTGTGACCACTGTATAAACTTACCCCTTCCCTCGCTAAAATCGCAACAAGAGTTTGCCCTTCAAAATAGCTAATCACCAAATGCTCTGCATACACATGTTAATCAGGTGGCTATTGTCTTTAAAAACTGCCTGTAACCCCTGCTCGGGGCTCTCTTACGCTCTTGACCGCCTGTGGTGCTGGGGAGCCCGTTTGCGCAAACGCCTAATAAAAATCCTCTTGCTCTTCCATCTTCTGGTCTGGAGGTTGGGTTTTTGGGCGACCACCTGAGTGCATTGGATTCCCAGATTTGGGGTCCTTCACTAGATAAAGAAATTGTGGTATATATACACGATGGAATACTACTCAGCCATGAAAAGGAATAAAACCCCTTTTTAACAAAAGGAATGCAACTGGAGACTATTGTGCTTAAATAAGTCAGTAACAAAAAAGGCAAATATCATGTTTTCGCTAACAATTTTGTGGTAGTTACTACAAAATACAAAAAAAAAAATATAAGGAGACTGACATCTTATGATTTGATTATTGTTTATAGCCCTTGTCTATTTTCCTGTGAAACAATGGTCCTTCTAGTACGTTATCGCAAAAAAAAAAAAAAAAAAGTAAAAAGGAAGAAAGGAAAAAGGGGGAATGAAGGAAGGAGAGGAGGAAGAAAACATGGTTATCTTCTTAGAATTGTGTCTATCAAATACATGAAGTGTGTTCCCTTTATATTAATAGTTTAAAGGTTAAAAAATATAAGCTTCACAAACTTACTTGATAATGAGACCTTGTATCTATAGTCTAAGAAGTGCACCCAGGTCTTCTAGCCACAGATTTTCACTCTAAGAGTTAGGGCATACTACTTATGCCAGATTCCTCCCTTCATCACCTTGTTTGTTGTCCTGGTGTATAACAGGTCTGTACCACATCAGTGAAGATTCTGAAATGGTGGTGGGTAAGGAGTCAGAGGGAGGAAGCTCACCTATTTTCAGCCCCTTCTGCTTCATTTTCCAGAATGCCAGCAGCAACCTACTGGGTGTGGCAAACTTTCATGGTTAGCTGGGAAAAATCAAGCATGCTTAGAAGCAGGGCAGGTTACAGGAAATACCAAAAGTACACTATTTGACATTTTTCTACTTCTTCCCACTCTCATCAACACCACCACCACGGACAGCCACCTGGGAGGTGTCTTTTCCCTTGGGTACCACACACCAGCCTCCTTCTAGCTAAGGTTTTCTCTATCTCAGCACTTTTTCTTGTTCCCAGAACACCCCAAGCCTGCTCCCTCTTTATAAGTCAGAGTGTAATTCCTAACACTTTATTTTCAGAGAAGTTAATTTTCCTTCTGTTGTAATTAACAAAGAAGTTCGGGATGGGTGTTTGGATCAGCTGTTAAGTTGCCACTTGGGATACCTGCATCCCACATAGAAGTGCCTGGTTCAAGTTTCAGCTGCTCAACTTTCCATCCAGCTTCCTGGGAGACAGCAGGTGATGGCCCAAGTATTTGGGTCCTTACCATCCAAGCAGGAGACTTGGATTGGGTTCCTGGCTCCCGGCTTCTGCCTAGCCCGTCCCTGGCTGTGGCAGGTATTTGGAGAGTGAACCAGCAATTGGAAGACCTCTGTGTCTGTCTCTGTCTCACTCACTCTCTCCCTTTCAAATAAAATGAAAATAAGTAAGTAAAAAAATACTTTCAAGAAAAAGAAGTCCACATTCACCATCCTAGAATCCATGAAGATATTGTCCTAAACACAGGAATTCTGGCATTTACACTCATCATTCCTTAATGGTCACTCCACTGGGGCTTCACAGGGGAAATAGAAATAAACATGTGTGTTAAATATACCATATTTAACTTAAAACTTCATTTTTCTAGATCCCTTGTATATTATCAGAAGTAATGAAAAAAAATATTTTATCACTTCTAAGAATTCCTCAAGTCTTTAAAGATCCAGTATATTTGGTGTCATTGATTATGGGGTATGCTTCTTCAAGACAGAACAATCTACTTTATTCCCACGCATAGACATCTCCAAATTTCATTACAAGACAGAATGATTTTCACCTGCCTGGTAGGATTTTTCTCAGCTTGAGTGCAGAATCTGTGGCTTGCTACCCTGGCCCTGTGACTTGGTAGTGAGCTCCAAATTTTAAAAAAAATTAAGTTATATAATTATTTAATTTGTATGTTTGAGATGGGGGCAGGGCAGAGAGAAGGAGAGAGACAGAAGGAACTCCCACCTGCTGGTTCACGCCCCAGTTGCTCACCGTGTCTGGCCTACAGGCTAACAACCATGACTCAAGTGTCCACCTTTGCACTAACCAAACGTGAAACTTTGAGCAAGTTGCTGGGCCCCACTATGCATCAGTTCCCTGGCCAAAAAGGAGGCTTGTTGGTCTCACAGGAATTTCGTGATGAATGAATGAAAGCAAATGTGTGCCTTCCATGTTGCAAATGTTCGGTGAACATCTGTGCATTCTTCATGAAAGTCCATTAAAATCCACAACCTCCTTGTGAACTTGTATGGCAATGACTCCTCTGTTCAGTTCCTGAACTGAGGTGTAAAGCTTTAAAATGTGGTCTTTTCTATTTTTCAAAAGTTAATGATAGAGCCCTAAATTTGTATTACCTATAGTAATTTAGCTGGGTAAGTTCAAGCAATTGTGTCTCAAACTCCAGTACTCATACTAGTCACTTAAGGATCTTGCTGAAATGGAAATTCTGATTTAACAGGCACAGGTAGACATGCTGCAATAGACCTACAATTACGGATATGGGTCCCTCTTGGTGTCTCCTGGCCACAGAGTTTCGGGCTTGCCCAAACTCTGGATCCCTTATATGTTTTCAATCAGAGTGGGTCCAGATGTGAGAGTGAGGAATGAAGATGAAAAGTTTGGGAGACAGAGGTAGAGAATGAGCAGGCAGGGTGATGTGGAAAGAGAACCAACCAGCCAGGTGTCAGGTTTGGGTTGCAGCCTAGACCTGTCGCTTGTTAGATGTATGACCTAACTTCTTTCAGATTCAGTTTCTTCAACTCTACAATGGGTATGTAAATGAATCCCTACCCCCATTATTGTTGTATAACTTCAATAAGACCACATTCCCGTAATTATTCCACTATGTTCCGCAGAGTTTCAATTTCACAAGAATATCCTCAGAATTCCAAAGGTGGAGCTAAGTGTTTTTGTTGTCATTCCTGTAGTCTTACTTATTCCCCTCTGGTCACACTCAATCCATACAGAATTCATCTCAAATGAGCACCCAAAGACCCCTATTTCCTTCTTCTTTTATTACCCAAATGTTCCCTCCACAGAGACTAAGTTCCATCTTGCCACAGTCCCTTGGTGAGGCTGATAAAACATAATCCAAACTTCTTCCTGGGAGTGAGGGAGTAGAGATTCTATGAGATAAATAGAAACACTCCCTTAATAAGACTTATTGCCTCTCTTAGAAAAAGTTCAATATAGAAGTTCCCCATAGGGCTGAGAATGGGGAACAAAGGCAAGGTGAACCGCTCTCCTAGAAATGTAATGGCACTGCACACGGGAAGTCCCAGTAAACTATGGCCCCTTACATTTGTCCTCTCCCTTTCAGCTGTGAGACTGAGGGAGGAGGGGGCAAAGCCCTTCTCCAGTTCCAAGTTTCCCTCAGCACCTTCCTGCATATCCTCTTCTTAACATCTTTCTGTGTGTCAAGACTTTGTTCGATTGAAGTCAAGTCAGCAAAAGGAGCTGAAAGCTTTATTTTCCAGTAAACCATCCTCGGTTGTCATCTATGGAATTACGTCCCATAGCAAGAACTCTCAGAGTGCAGAGTCGGCATAACACGGTCCATTCCCGGTGATCTGTGACCGGATTGGCCACTTTGCAGAACCTTCCTGATGATCCCATAGTTCCTCTTTCCCACTTATCTAGCAGGTTCTAGGGCTGTGTAGGAGCAGGAAGAGCTCTTATACCAGAGAGCAGGGACTTGCTGAGACCATGCAAAGTGGACTCTCAATAAACTACAAGGAGACTAGAAGTGAATGTTAGTATCTTATTTACACCCCTGCCCCGCACCTTAACATGATGTGTTTTCAGGATAATCACCCAGAAGTCAAACTACAAAACTGCTTTAATTTAAAAAAAAAAAAAAACAAGTTCAATGTTATGTATAAAACTGTTTTGCTGAAGCTAAAACATGGATGTTGGCTTAATAATAGAAAGATAGACAAGCTAGGTTTTTGCTTGGCTGTGCTGTGTACTCCTTGATAGCCTATTTTATTTTTATTTTTGAGCATGCTGAGCCATTGGCATTTTCTCATTTAACAATGATTCATTATTATCATGAACCAATCAACGGAGTTGTTTGGTCCAAGATAATGAGGATGTACTGAGGTTTTCACAGCCAATGCTTCTAAACTCTTAGGAGTTGGAGGTTCTGCACTAATCTTTTCCTTCCCATGAGGATATTTCTGCCTGCCGTGAACCAGGTCTTTTGATTTATCTTGTCTACTATCTAAATGAGGACTCAATTCTCCTACTTAACCTCTTTCCCAACCATGCAACACTCCTCTCTGCATGCGGTATATTTTGACCCCCATCGTCACCCCATTCTTACTTGTATGGACATATTAGTTATGCGTCGTTGTTCTGTTTTCACTTTATTAGCCCAAGAAATGAAAGTGGCAGTTACATTCCTCTTCTCAGTGATTTTCATTATGTCAAGTCAGAATCCCAGTTTGCAAAATGACTTACGACTCCAAAGCCTGTTCCAAGACAGTGCTTTCACTTGCACATTATTCCCGGAGAAGAGAAAATCTTGTCTTTATAACACGAGTACCACAGTAATTACAAGTCAATTGTTGTCATTTTGACAGCGCCAACTAATGTCAGCCAGAAAGCCTCAGCGATGCATTAGAAGTTCAACGCTGTCACTTCAAGACAGGGATCACAGGGTACCAGCATATTTGTCAGCGCAAATGCCAACACAATCCTGAGACCTCATGGCAGAAGTTGAGTTTGAGTCTATCACCCACATGATTGAGAATACGGTTAAAACAGTCCTCTCAAGAGCATCACCTCCCAAGAATATAAGAATCCTAAGAATGGTTCTTGAGAACTGTCTTAAAGAGAATTGTCTCTTGGAAACTGACATTTAAAAAAAATGAAATCCTCTCAGGAGTCCACAGCCCCTAGGAAACATCCACAGACTCCAATGTGATGGGCACGAACTTCTGTCACCTTCATGGTACAGGGCAGCCATGGGCTAGAGGAGAAAGGAAGCAATAGAATCAAGGGTACACAGCTATTTTGTGCAGTGGCTGAAATGTTAACCCCGTGCCTTTCCCATTCTGCCCAGCTTTGTCTATCAGTTGGCTCTTGTAGTCCATAAAGTAACTTTGGGCTCAGTTCAGATTACAAATTATGTGGTGAAAGGATATTTAGGGGTTTTTATGTTTTTGAAAATATTTTTTCTGTGGCTCTATGAAACCCTGGACTTGGAGTTCCAAGTTAACATCTAAACAGAGTATAAGTGTATTCTTCAGCTGCAACCAGAGCGCCCCCTAATGGCTACTTCTTTCAGACAGCAATTTCTTTGGGAAATGAAATATCTTGTTTATCTGAAACTGAGAAAAGCTATTTTTAAGTCATCATCGTTGTTGATGAGTCAATATTTGTCTTTGCGACTAAACCATCTGTGTCCCACGCAGGCTGTAGCCACCAGAAAACCTTTATTTCCACTTCTGAAGAATCACATCAACGTGAGTGAAAACAGAACTTCCTTGATGCAATGCTTAATTTATTTGTTGACTTGACGGGGTCACGGTGTTCTCAGACATTTGGTTCATTGTTGTTTTGGATGTTTCTGTGTGGTCATTCCGGATGAGATCGACTGAGCGAAGCAGGTTGCCCTTCCTAGTGTGAGTGGACCTCATCTAGAAGCTGAAAGTTTGAACAGAACAAAAAGGCTGCAGACCTTAAAAACAAGAGGAAACTCCCCCCCCACCGCCTGCCTGTCTTGAGCTGCAACATTTGCTACCTTTGGACTTTTTTTAAATTAATTAATTTATTTATTTGAAAGTCAGAGTTACACAGAAAGAGAGGAGAGGCAGAGAAAGAGAGAAAGAGAGAGAGAGAGGTCTTCCATCCAATGGTTCACTCCCCAGTTGGCCGCAACAGCTGGAGCTGTGCTGATCCAAAGCAAGGCCCAAGCACTTGGGCCATCTTCCACTGCTTTCCCAGGCCATAGCAGAGATCTGGATCAGAAGAGGAGCAGCCGGGTCTCGAACCAGCATACATATGGGATGCTGGCGCTTCAGGCCAGGGTGTTAATCCTCTGCACCACAGCGCCGGCCCCTGGACTTGAATGGAAACATCACCTCCTTAGGGATCTCAAACCTACCAGCTCTCAGACTGGAAGGGACACCATCAGGTTTCCTGGTTCTCAGTCCTTCCGTTTAGGATGGGAACCACACCATGGCTCTCCTGGTCTCCATCTTGTGGATTGCAGATAGTCAGCCTTTTCAATGTTCATTATCATGTGAGTCTATGCCTCTCAATAAATCTCTTCACATACACAGAGAGAGAGAAGGAGAGAGAGAGATTCACACACATCTCATTGCTTCTGTTTCTACACTCTGGGGAATCCTTACTCATACATCTGATTTCAAGAAGCTTAAAAATAAACATGAAAATTAAAAACATACTTAGAGCCTGCTGTTATTCAGTCAGTAATAGGGAGCTCTCCGCACAACCTTACTCTGCCTATTTATAATGTATGCTGTCAGTAATTAATTGCCAAGTCATCTGACAGTAAAGAACACAAGAAATCCGAGATGTGATCACTGGCTGCTTAAACACCATATAAAATCTCATAAAATATTAAAATGTATTCAAATATCAACTCTACTCCCATCGCATTTCCCATTTCCCATTTCCTGTCACATTTGATTAGATTCCCCACACAATTCAGAAAGACAGAGCAAATATACCCAGTGCAAAATGCAGATTCATAACCTGGATCCCAAATAGAAACTGGTTTCCTATATTGTGCCTTTTCCATCACAACCACAATTTACTCTGAGTAACTCTCCACCATAATCCAACAAGATGGTGTCTAGGTATTTCTCTAATTGCATCGCCTATAGATGGTTTTCAATTCAAAAGGTGCCACTCAATGACTATCATCTGCTGGATTTTATTCAGCAGACAAGAGTAGTACATAGATAATTTCAGTCTTAAAGATAGAATATCTGTTAAGAATAAATGACTCAGGGCCGGCACTGTGGCATAGTGGGTAAAGCTGCCACCTACAGTGCCAGCATCCCCTATGGGTGCCGGTTTGAGTCTCAGCTGCTCCACTTCCAATCTAGCTCTCCGCTATGGCCTGGGAAAGCAGTGGAGGATGGCTCAAGTGCTTGGGTCACTACACTCGTGTGGAGACCCGGAGGAAGCTCCTGGCTCCTGGCTTCAGATCGGCATGGCTCGGGCTGTTGCGGCCATTTGGGGAGTGAACCAGTGGATGGAGGACCTCTCTCTCTCTCTCCCTCTCTCCCTCTCTCCCTCTCTCCCTCTCTCTCAGCCTCTCCTTCTCTCTGTGTGTAACTCTGCCTTTGAAATGAATGAATAAATCTTAAAAAAAAAATAACTCTCTTGGCGAACCCTAAAGGCTTCCATAGCCTCGGCAACCCATGACTAGAGCCTAGGGAGATCACTGACGCCATAAACTAGAGTGTCAAATTGTTAAATCAACATCAAGAGTCACTGTGTACTTATGTCCCATGTGGGATCTGTCCTTAATGGGTTGTCCAATGTGAAGTAATGATATAGCTAGTACTGAAACAGTATTTTTACACTTTGTGTTTACGTGTGGGTGCAAACTGATGAAATCTTTACTTAGTATATACTGAATTGATCTTCTGTATATAAAGATAATTGAAAATAAAAAAAAACTTGGTGTTAAATTGGAAATTACATAGAAAATTAATCAATTTTTTAAAAAAATATCATGTAGGATCTCTGTCATTAATGTGCTGTGCACTGTGATTTAATGCTATAACTAGTACTCCAACAGTATTTTTTCACTTTGTGTTGCTATGTGAGGGCAAACTGTTGAAATCTTTATATATACTAAACTGATTTTCTGTATATAAAGAGAATTGAAAATGAATCTTGATGTGAATGGAAGGGGAGAGAGAGCGGGAAAGGGGAGGGGTGCGGGTGGGAGGGAAGTTATTGGGGGGGGGGAAGCCATTGTAATCCATAAGCTGTACTTTGGAAATTTATATTCATTAAATAAAAGATAAAAATAAAAATAAATGACTCTCATCATCAAATAGACATGAACTAACCCCACCACTCACAAATAGGCAATTTGGAATGCAACAGTCTGGGTGGAACAGCTAAATTGTATCTCCCCAAGTAAAATGAAACTTCCTAGAAGTCAAGAGGCAGATCTCAGGCATTTCTATTCCTCAGGTGCTTTGTAAATATTATTATAAACAAATGATTGCATAAGTAGTAATTAGTATTACCTGATTATTATTTGTTGCGCACCTACTAGATGTCAACACCTGTATGAAGCACTGTATTTTCATTACTTCTAACCCTTTAAGCCATCCTCTTGAGAAGATGCTATTTTTCATTTCATGGATGAGAAAACAGTCCCAGAGAAGCTATGTGCTCGATATCTCACAACTGAAAGCAGTAGTGCTGAAATCAACCACTCAACTGTTTGGTTCTAAAGCCAGATAGTCTTTGCGCCACCTGAGGAATTGGTCCCTGCTGATGAGAAACAGCATAAAGTCTGTATCCCACAGGCAATGGTTTGGTAGCATCATGTTGGCAAGTAATCTGCAGAAATGGTCAAGCAAGCTCGGGGGCAGAGACTAGAGTTAGCCTATTAGGTTTCAGAACCCTGGATAGCTACTCCTCTGGCTGGCGTTGGAGATTAAATATTCTCTCTTTGGGGGCCGGCACTGTGGCTCACTTGGTTAATCCTCCGCCTGCGGCGCCGGCATCCCATATGGGCACCGGGTTCTAGTCCCGGTTGCTTCTCTTCCAGTCCAGCTCTCTGGTGTGGCCCGGGAGGGCAGTAGAGGATGGCCCAAGTGCTTGGGCCCCTGCACCAGCATGGGAGACCAGGAAGAGGCACCTGGCTCCTGGCTTTGGATCAGTGCAGCGCTGGCCGTGGCGGCCATTTGGGGGTGAACCAATGGAAGAAAGACCTTTCTCTCTGACTCTCTCTCTCTCACTAACTATAACTGTCACATAAATAAAAGAAAAAAAATCCTCTTCGGTGTAGAAACATCACATGTTCCAAAACCAGACGCAGGATAGAGTCTATTCCTCTCCCTAACTGCTTGTCCCTGCCTGGCCTGCCTGGCCTGAATGCTGCTGATGACAATGCCTATGACTTTGGGTAGTTGTTCTCAAAACTCTTACAAGACATTCAGCTTCTGTGATTTTTTACAACTGCAGAAAATAAATCACTAAAAATTATTCACTGAAAATAAATCTAGCGGTACTTAGGGATTCTTACAAACATCCTCACTGTTCATCTCCTAAAAGATCTTTTTATTTCTAAGATTTCCCTCCCAAATCATATTTATCTACAAAGATTATAGTCATAAGCAAAGGTCAATACGTCCACATTATCTTCAAAATCACATCAATATCTTGAGGAAAAAATTAGCTGAAAAATGACCTGTACTTCCTGGAGAAGAGAATTTACAAGAAGGCTTTACAGGATTATCTTAGACTCTAAAAGAAAGTGTTTAACACATATAGAAAGTTGGCCATTAAGCAAATAGTTATCACTATTATTTTTTAAACAATATTTTCTATCTTTCATAGTCAACTCTTATAAAATGAGTAAAGTGAGACAACATACCCCACCATATGATCCATTGGGTGTTAAGAGGTGTTATTTGTAAAAAGTCTTCTATCAAATTTGTTTGGGAAATATTTGTAGAAACATGTTTGTTTAAAAAGGCAAAAAGGACTAGAACTGTGACACAGCAGGTTAAGTTGCCACTTGTGATACCAGCATTCATATTAGATTGTCCTTTCAAGTCATGGCTGCCCCACGTCTGATCCAGCTCCCTGCTAATGCACCTGGGAAAGCAGCAGAAGATGGCCCAAGTACTTGGGACCCTGCCACCCACATGGGAGGCCTGCATGGAGTTCCACACTCCTGGCTCAGTACAGTCTATCTCTGATCACTGGCCATCTGGGCAGCAAACCAGCAGCAAGAAGATTTATTCTCTCTCTCCCCCTCTCCCCCTCTCCCCCTCTCCCCTTCTTCCCCTCTTCCCCTCTTCCCCTCTTCCCCTCTTCCTCTCTTCCCCTCTTCCTCTTTTCCTCTCTTCCTCTCTTCCTCTCTCTCTCTCTCTCTTTCTCTCTCTCCTTCCCTTTCAAATAAGATAAATTTTTTTAAAGATTTATTTATTTATTTGAAAGTCAGAGTTACAGAGAGAGAGAGAGAAGGAGAGGCAGAGAGAGAGAGGTCCTCCATCCACTTGTTCACTCTCCAATCTGCCACAATGGCCGGAGCTGTGCCAATCTGAAGCCAGGAGCCAGGAGCTTCTTCCAGGTCTCCTACATGGGGGCAGGGGCCCAAGGACTTGGGCCATCTTCTACTGCTTTCCCAGGCCATAGCAAAGAGCAGGGTCAGAAGTGGAGCAGCTGGGTCTCGAACTGGCGCCCACAGGGGATGCCAGCACTGCAGGTGGCAGCCCCACCCACGATAACACAGCACCGGCCCCTCAAATAAGATAAATCTTTAAAAATAAAAGTAGAACCCTTAAAGTTTCTAACATGCTAATATGTACTGATATTGTTCATAAATGGAGTATGGCATTTTGTTTTGCCCAACAGTGTCCAATCACAGAATAAATTTGTTTATAATTGAGTGGACAGATGACTAGAACTTATAAAATACTGCAGGATACGTGCTTTTAGGTCCCACTTTTTAATGAATTCCTTTCTCAGTTTACTGGTTTTCTATTGCTGCTCTAGGAAAGCACTGGAACAAACTTGATAAATACTGCTGACTGAACACATTCCCTTCATAATCCAGCAAGCTGCCAAGTAGCAATGAATTCCAGTTGGCAAGTGCAATGTGATTGAACTTGGTATTTTTTCTTCAATTTGATAATAGCTTGCAATATGTTTCTGACCTGGGGCCCAGTCATTATAGAAGTACTGAGGAATATCACATTCATCTTCAACTTACAGTCTCCTTCACAACGTTAGTTTTAATTTTTCAAATGTTTATTTAAGTAATTTTCACATTGAAAGGAATTTGGTAAATACAGAAAAGAAAAAAAACACCGATTATTCAACTACTCTGATGTTGTCATTGTTGGAGTTTTGGTGACTTCTTTCTCTGTGAATAAGAAGAAGTGTGTGTGTGTGTGTGTGTGTGTGTGTGAGAGAGAGAGAGAGAGAGAGAGAGAGATAGGGAGAGAGATTTTGTATTCTATTTTTCATTTAACAATGTATTTTGTGTTCCACTGTGAATAATTTTACAATATTCCACAATACAACAGTGTGTTTATCATTTTTACTCAGGTAATTCTTTTTTTAACTTTTATTTAATGAATATAAATTTCCAAAGTACAGCTTATGGATTACAATGGCTTTTCCCCCCACCATAACTTCCCTTCCACCCACAACCCTCCCATCTCCTGCTCCCTCTCCCCTTCCATTCACATCAAGATTCATTTTCAATTCTCTTTATATACAGAAGATCAATTTAGCATATATTAAGTAAAGATTTCATCAGTTTGCACCCACACAGAACATAAAGTGTAAAATACTGTTTCAGTACTAGTTATAGCATTAATTCACATTGAACAACATATTAAGGACAGAGATCCTACATGAGGAGTAAGTGCACAGTGACTCCTGTTGTTGACTTAACAAATTGACACTCTAGTTTATGGTGTCAGTAATCTCCCTAGGCTCTAGTCATGAGTTGCCAAGGCTATGGAAGCCTTTTGAGTTCACCAACTTCGATCTTATTCCAACAGGGTCATAGTCAAGTGGAAGTTCTCTCTTCCCTTCAGAGAAAGGTACCTCCTTCTTTGATGGCCTGTTCTTTCCACTGGGATCTCACTCACAGAGATCTTTCATTTAGGTGTTTTTTGTTGTTGTTGTTGTTGTTGTTGTTGTTGTTGTTGTTTGCCAAAGTGTCTTGGCTTTCCATGCCTACAATACTCTCATGGGCTCTTCAGCCAGAACCGAATGCCTTAAGGGCTGATTCTGTTTAGTCGGGTAATTCTAATTTTTCATTTTGTACACGAAGTTTTTCTTTCAGAAGGAACTTTAAGAATAATCATAGTCTTGATTTCCAAGAAGCAAAACGAGTAGGCCAGGGACAAGACTTTTTAGAGCGATAGTCATTTTTATATATGGGTAAAGTGATTCCTAAAACTTAGTAGTAACCTTTACAGGGCTGTTATTATGCCCCACAGATCTGTGCACTAGTTGGTCAGCTACTCATTGAATCATTCAACTGATCCTAGTCACCATAATTAATCTTGTACACTTCTCTCAATAAGAACCAATGTATTTATGCATTTATAAAAAATGTATATACAATAAACTTACATATAGTACATTTATATGAACAATTTATAAATACTCATATATCAACATTTTAAGTTATGAAATGAATAAATTAGAGATAAGAGCATGTAATTTCATAATTGTAAGAGAATATGAATCACATTAAATTACCACAAAGCATCATTTAGAAATAAAATCCATGGAAGAATTAATTTTCTCAACATGTCCATACTACCCAAAACAATTTACAGGTTCAATGCAATCCTCATCAAAATTCAAGGGACATTCTTCAGAGAACTATAAAAATAATCCTAAAAGTAATATGAAAACAGAAAGGGTGTCGAATAGCCTGAACAATCCTAAATATTAAAAACAAATCAAGAGGCCTTACAATACCAGATTTTAAGACCTACTACACAGCTACTATCATCCAAACAGCATGGCATTGTCATAAAAATAGACATGCAGACAAATGGAACAGAGTACAAACACAGGAAATAAGTCAACACATCTATGACAACTAATCTTTGACAAATATGCTAAAAACATCCCCTGGAGAAAACACAGTCTCTTCAACATAATGGTGTTGAAAAAATTGGATTTCCACATACAGAAATTTGAAACAAGACCCTACCTTACACCCTATACAAAAATCAACTCAAAATGAATCAACGATGTAAACTTAAAACCAGAAACTATCCAACCACTAGAGGAAAACACATGAGAAACGCTGCAACATATTGAACGAGGCAAAGAAATTTTGGGTAAGATCTCAAAAGCATGGGCAATAAAAGCAAAAATAGACAAATGTGATTATACCAAGCTAAGAAGCTTCTGTACAACAAAGGAAAAAATTAACAGGGTGAAGAGACAACTGAGAGAATAGGAGAAAATATTTGCAAACTATGCATCAAATAAAGGACTAATATACAGGATATACAAAAAGCTAAACAACTTCAACAACAACAAACAAGCAATCCAGTTAAGAATTGACAAAGGATACGAATAGACATCTTTCAAAGGAAGAAATAGAAATGTCCAACAACCACATGAAAAAATGCTCAGGATCACTAGCCATCAGCAAAATGCAAATAGAAACCACAATATTTTATTTTTGGAGGTTTATTTATTTATTTCAAAGACAGAGATACAGAAAGAAATGGAGAGACAGAGAGACAGATCTTTCATCTCCTGGCTCACTCCCCAAATGGCCACAATGGCCAGGGCTGGACCTGACCAAAGCCAGGTGACTGGGTCTCCCCTGTGGATGTCAGGGGCCCAAGCATTTGGGCCATCTTTTGCCGCTTTCCCGGGCACATTAGCAGGGAGTTCCACACTCCTGGTTCAACCAGGACTTTAACCAGCACCTGTATGAGATGCAGGCATTGCAGGTGATGGTTTAACCCGCAGCACCACAATGCCAGCCCCAAAAACCACATATTCTTAGAATTGTATCTATGAACTACATTGAATCTGTTCTCTTTGTATTAATATTACATTAAATATTAATATTACATTGAAGTTTTGGAGAAAAAAACACCACAATGAGGTATTATCTCGCTCCAGTTAGAATGGATGTTATACAAAAATTTTTAAAAATATAACAAACACTGGCAAGGTTGTAGAGAAAAGAGCTCCCTAATTAGCACAACCATTATGAAAAACAATATGGAGATTCATCAGAAAGCTAAAAATGAACCCCAGGTATCCCAGTTCCTAAGTGAAATCAGCATACAAAAGAGATACCCTAACTCCCATGTTTACAGCAAGTCCATTTACAGTAGTAAGGATGTAGAAGCAACCCAGATGCCCACCAACTGATAAAGATAAAGATGTGGCAAATATACATGGTGGAATATTACTCAGCCATTAAAATGAATGAAATCCTGATACTTGCAACAGACTTGAGAGAACTGGAGATCACTATGTGAAGTAAAATAAGGCAGACCCAGAAACACAAATATTATGTATTTTCTCTGATTTATAAAATTAATAGAGTAAGTGTAAAAGTTAAACAGATGTCATAGTGTTTGGTGCAGAGCTATAAATACTGTATCACTGGTTAATACCATGTACAAGCCAATATACCCTTCTTTACCCACTTTATGATCAATGGCATGGATGCCACACTTTGTGATAATAATTTCCCTGCTTTCAAGGAAAACTGGTATACATGCATGTAATATCTACATGTGAAGTCAATGCAGAAAAGGTTAAAAATTGTTAGATCTTAAAATTTAGAAAGTAGAAAAAAATGTTAGACGACATGAAACCCATTAAACTGATTATGTATTTATTAACGTGAGCCAGCCTGTTACTAAGTATCATTAAATAAAAAGGAATAACTCAAGTCCTTGGACTGGTAGCTGAGTGGCTCACCAAGACAGGACAGCTCTTCTCTGCTTCATTGTTAATTCATAGACTGTGTCTTGTCTTATCGATTCAAATATCAAAAGTAGAAAAACACATATATGCAGCAAAATCTCTCTCCCAACTTTATTTTCCAATGCCACCCAGCTCCTTCCAGTGTTGCTGACTCCTCTAGACAGGACTCTAAAGTATTTCCATTTCACCCAGATTTTAAAGATTTTCCTCCGAGTTGAAGAACATAATGCTATGATCATTTTTGTCATTATTTCCTCCATAATCTCCTTATTTTTTTCTTCATCATACCAGTTGGCAGTTTTCTTTTATATATGTTCTTATTAAAAAAAAAAAAAAAAAAAAACAGAGAAAAAGAGGGAGAAAGGCAGGAAAGGAAGGCGGACACTGGGCCAGGTGCTGGCCGAGTACTAACCACTAACCCACTTTCTGACCAGTGCTTTGGAAGCTGAGACGGGGATCTTCACTAAGGAAACCAGCACACGCTCCCGACTCAGAGCTGTGCCACCTTGTTCCTTCCTCAACAGGACAGCATGATCCTTTGAGAGACAGAATCCAGGAGCTGGGCTGGCAACCAATCAATAGCTTTCAGATTTATTAGATTTTCTCTTTTCTAGTTAATTTCTTCCTTTATATTCACTATTCCATTCCTGTAGGTTCCTTTGGATTATTTTGCTATTTTTTTTTTAACATTCTGAGTTACTTTCACTTTTTACTTTTTAGTTGCATAAGAGCTTAAGGCTATACCTTTCATTTCTGAACAACTCTAGCCCTATCCCTTATGACTTGTAGAGTTCTCTTTTTCTCTGTTTTCGCCAAATGTTGTAATTGTGTTTTGTATGTGCTTTTTAGCCAAAAACAAATTTCTTAAGAGAGATATAATGGTGGTGGTGGTGGTGGTATTATCTAGGTGGTATTATCTATCTTCTGGGGTTTATTGTTGCTATTCATCTCATTTATTTTTTGTTTTGCATTATGGACTTCATTAAGATTTTATCTAGGGGGCTCATAGAAGGTCATTTTTCTTGATTTCCCCTTCCTTGTTTGCCTATATCTTTAGGAATAATAGGTTTATACGTGTCAATTATGCCTGTCTTACTCCTTGTGTTATTAAGACTTCTGTATCCATGTTTCCTTTTTGCCTACTTGTTCCATGATGGTCCGAGAAAAGTAAATTGAAACAACTTCCTACTATAGTCTTTTATTTCCTTCCATATCCTATAATTTCTGTTAAATAAATAGGAGGAGGAGGAGGAGGAGGAGGAGGAGAAGAAGAAGTTTGTGGGGAAGGATGGGGAGTCAGCGGCTCTGTAACTTGTATCCTTGCAGACACCTAAGATGCTCTGACCCTTGTCAGGATTCTTACCCATATTGGCTGCTGAAATTTGCTAACCAGAAGACAAATGAGCTTCAAAGAGGGTGTGGCGGGGCTCCTGTGTACTGTTATTGCTTTTTGTTCTGTTTTTTAAAAAATGAGTGATTGATTGATTTATCTGAAAGACACAGATACAGAGAGGCAGAGAGAGAGAGAGAGAGGTCTTCCATCCGATTCTCCACTCCCCAAAAGGCTGCAACAGCCAGAGCTGTGCCAGTCCCTCTTGTGCTTCTTGTTTATAACTCCTATCATTGTATCTCCCCCATTGGGTCTTTGCATTCCTCCTTGCTAAGCTTCCTCCTCACTATTTGTTAAGAATAGGACTAATCTATTTCTTAAGAATTTTTTATTTTTCAACCCATGACAAAATGTTAGTTTAAATATTCATCTACTGCCTTGCAAGTTTTTCTGACATGTTTTATTTCATAAGTCTGGCTGACTTTCAAAATTATATTCTTCCACTGATGCCAGATCGGCTACTTTTCGTTTTTCTCAGCATTGATTTTGTTGGCTTTTCCTGTCTGCTTGCATAGAATGTCTATTTTTTGTTGATTTGGGCTTTATGGGGGTGGGGTGAAGAGATATATTCTGATATTTACTGTTGCTTGCTATTCACTGTGTATTGTCATTGCCTTCCCTTCCCCACCTCCTCCCTGTTTTCCCAGACCCTTCAGTGCCCGATATGCACAAGAGAGGGATGTTATCATTCAGACCACATCTTTAGCTACAGAAAGTTCATCTCTTGAGATCCACTGCCATGGGGACACCTTTCTACTCACTTCCCACAAGCAGCTTCTGAGTTTAATTGTCTATGACAGCTCTCATGTTTTGAAACCTGGATCTTATCTGTCTCCGATTTTGTAAAATGATGTTTAGCATGTTTTCCTCTTGTGTATTGCTTTCTTATGACACACATGAGGAGAAAGAGAAGCTGATCGACTCACACAAACACATCCCTATTGGAACGACAGGTGCATTTCTCTCCCAGAAGACCTTGAGTGGAAACCTAATTATGTGGCTTACATAAAAGAGTTGGATTTATCTTTAGGAAAGAAGCAAAAATAATACACACCTCCCTGGCTTCCCATTCGCCTTCCCTAGCACATGAACAGATATTGTTCTGAATATAAAGCAGGACTTGCTCTTTACTCCACCATCCCAGCTCCTCCCAGCTCCCCTGGACCTCACTTTTTTCATTCATATATCTTGGAGATTATTCAGTAACAGCAAAGTCTTCATTTGCTTTCCAAACATTATATATTATTTCATTACATGAATTTCTATACAACAATTTGACAAGTTGCATTATCAAAATTCCAGTCAAGAAATCTTTCTTCACCTCTGACAGTGGAGTGGCATACAGCGATTAGTGATGAACAACATTAAAAGGTTAAAAGAAGAACGTCAGGTTGCCCTTATTCCAATCATGGGAATATCTGGACAGGAAGTAAATCCAAGGTACAATTTAAGACCTGAAAGAATACTGAAGAATGCTACTCAAGTGTGGCTCTTTCCTTAAAACTAAAACAACCTAATGTCTTCTCACTTTCTCTTCCATCCATGTATGGAGAAGAGGAGTCATTTTACACACTGCAATTGGCTATTACCATCTTTGCATTATTACCCATTTACTCTATTCCTTTCCTATCATCTTCTATTTAAGAATAAGCATGCTCAACGAGGTATAAAAACATAAATACATAAAAGTTCAGTCCTGGAAAAAGCAGAAGAAACTGAACAAGACATACAAATGCGAGCGCAGAGTGGTGTCAGTCGTATGTTGTTCTCCAAATCAATGCTCCTTCCTCTTGTGCACACACCTAGGTTTTCTTTCTTGCATCCCTTTTGAATTTCAGCTAACAGGACATGAACAGAAATAAGCTGTGCTGCTTCTGGCTGTTTTAAAAACATCCTTCCTTGTGCCTTCTTCCCTACTCTTCCTCTTTTTACTTGCCTGAGGGCATGGCCATGGTGACCTCAAAGCTCTAAGGATGATGAGGCCTGTCATCATAGGCCCTCCTCCTGTGTCGGGGAGAGGTGCTCAGTAAACCTGCACAGCTGCCCAGGACTGTCACCTGATTCCAGGCACACACTTTGATTGTCTGAATCATTAATCAATTTCGATATTTTTGTTACTTCAGTCTAGCAAAACCTACATAAAATGCATGATTGACAAAAAGCATGATAAACCATATTAGTCTGCTTTTCATTACTATAATGAAATACCTGAGGTAACTAAAAGAAAAGGCTTTAGTGCACAATTTTGAAGGTTCACAGTACAAGATCAAGTGGGCCTCATTAGTTCGGCCTCTGGTGATGGCATTATTACTGGCAGAGTCCCAAAGTGACACAGAGGATCACATGGCAAAAGGCAGTGTGCATGTCTGGCTGTGCCTATGTGATCTCTTATAAAGCCACCAGGTTTCTATCATGGCTCCACCCTAATGATCCAAATCCACCCAATTTCCCAAAGACCCCATTTCTTTTTTTTTTTTTTTTTTTAGTAAAAGGCAAAAGATTTATACAATCTGAAGAGAAACCATTTCTAAACACCATAACTGGATTTAGTTTCTACCCTCTTGTACTATTAACATAAGACTTCATGAGTTTGGGAGGTGGGGCATAAATCATTTAAACCGTTACACCCATATCTTACATTTAAGTGTATAAGGTCTTTTAAGAAGTAAAAAATAGTCTTTTAAGAAGTAAAAAATAGTCTAGACAGGCAATTCAAAGCACGCCTGCCTCTAGGGATGAGTTAATCCTGAACTTCAACGTTGGAGTAGTTCTGTTTTAACAAGATGTCAGCTCACTTTCCAAAGGGTTAAGCTCAGAACACTTGGGCAGTGTTTCCAGTGGGCCTCTGGAAACTCCTGGGACACAAGTGTCCAGTTGAAGGACATCATCCATTCAAAAAAACTCAGGACTGTAGCTGGAAATTGAGGAACCCATGCTGCCTGTGCATCACTGAGTTGAAACCAAGAATACCTATGGTCAGTGTCAGGAGCCAGACAAGTTGGCAAGATCAAGAACTGAGAAGACAGGAGGTCAGCATGGAGTCAAGAAGGCCAGTGATTCAGCCTGCTGAATTCTAATCCCCGCCGCACTCACACAAAGTACAGAGTCTTGGGCCACGTGTCAATGTCTCATTGCTGATTTATTTGTTCTTCTGCAACAACACAATAAAGTTGTGTATCTCAAAATTATGATTGAAATTATAAAGGCTGAGTTCAGTGTCTGGCACACTGTAAGCCCTCAATAAAAGGTGTCCACTTTGTATCAAGATGAATGAGAAGAGATAAACCTAGGGATAATAGGGGCCCAGCATAAACCAGGAGCCTGGTCAGAGAAGATTGAGAACCAGATCTTTGCTCAATACAGAGATGATTCCCATCTGAAGCTGTGGCCTATGGCCTTTGGTCTTGCCCAAACTGCATTTGAAGTGTCTGTGCAGAAGTACTTGAGCTATGGTACTTTCCCTGCAACCCCCTGTAACTCCCCACCAATGGCCACCACTGGCTATTCACTGTGTAGGAACATCCTGGCCATTTACATGGGAGAGTGGGCAGTAACAGCAGAAATCATCCACCCCTGAGGAAAGGCACCCCCAAGGCCTGACAGTCCTGCAGAGGGACCCCAGACATTCTCTATTCATTGGGCTCTAAGAGGAAATCAAGCCAAGCAATAAAACTCAAATGGGTGTCAGAATGGCAGGTCCTCTATCAGCTGAATGACTATGGGCAGTCTCTAAAATTTTTTTTCAACTGAAAGATACTATATTAAAGAGCTACGTTATTATAAAATAACATTTCATGTTAGAGAATATTTAATAGAGAAAGCAATGCAGATCTTAAGCCCGTGTCAGTGGAAGGGAGTAAAGAGCATTTATATGATCTGGGCTGACAGGTGAATGGCTAGACTGCATCTATTCTGAAAACCACTCTTGGAAGCATCACCAATTATGGTTCAACAATGGACAATGTCCAGCGTGTGTTGGTCTGGAGTTGTAAAACATCTTTAATAGCCTGGGAAGAGATCTATGTCCCATCTGGACAGGCCACCCTCAGAGCCATCACATCCTAAAGGCTGAGCGCTTGACTCCTGTTTCCCCTGCATCACCCCGTTGTTCCAAGAGATGCTGCTCTCAGCTAAACTGGGGACACCTCAGTCCCCTCTGCTCCAGAGGCCTCCGTCCTAAATCACCATGCCCCTGGGCTACGGCTCCTGGTTCACAGACTAAACCTGGACAGCTGTGTTTTCATCCTGTCTGGTGAAGGGCTTGCAGTAGTCCTTCGCTGGGTTGGATCCTTTTCTGGAACTTCTCTACAGGCTGAATTCTTAGGTGCAATGACTAGACTGTGCAGAGAAACCCTGAATTCCAAAGAAGTGACCTATCTCCTGCTTTGCCCCCACAAGCCTCCCTCTCTTCATCCTTGCTGTATCTTTCGGAGACCCCACTCCGCACAACCATACACAGTGTCACCTCAGCTAGGAATTTCTGGTCCCTGAGCAGGAGGAGGACCAGGTAGATGGGTCTCTGTGTCATTTTTTAGGTGAAAAAAAATAATTCACAGATATTCACATTTTCAGCTGAAAAAATTAATTTGCAGATTTTCAACTCCATCAGTATCAGACTCCTTTCCCTCTTTGGCTCTTCCCTGGACGTTTGCAACGGCCTCCTGTGTGTCTTTCTTGACATTTCCTCCCCATCCAAATCTGCTCTCCGGGCCTCCTGAAGGCTGTCACCTACACTGCTCTCATTGACACCAAGTGTCTTCAACACTGCATTGCAAAGTTCACTTCCAGCATGGCTTCTCAGACTCAGGGGAAGTCACTGACCCTCTCTGGGACTCATTTTCTTCACCTGTGAAATTAGATACGTTGGGGGCTGGCGCTGTGCTGTAGCAGGAAAAAGCTGCCACCCGCAGTACTGGCATCCCATATGGATGCTGGTTTGAGTCCCGGCTGCTCCACTTCTGATCCAGCTATGGCCTGGGAAAGCAGTGGAAGATGACCAAGTCCTTGGGCCCCTGCACCCACGTGGGAGAGCAGGAAGAAGCTCCTGGCTCCTGGCTTCGGATCAGCACGGCTCGGGCCATTGTGGCCAACTGGGGAGTGAACCAGCAGATAGAAGACCCCTCTCTCTCTCTCTGCCTCTCCTTCTCTCTCCAACCCTTTCAAATAAATAAATTTTTTATAAAAAGAAGAAGAAATTAGGTATCTTGGACTGCACTCTAACGTCTATACTCATTCTACAGGCCTGTGATTCCAGAGTCATTTTACAACCTTTGCAGTCTTACGCTCAGCTGATGCCTGTGCATGGGGACATTTCTAACTCCAGAATTCCACCTGCTCTTATGAGAAACTAAGGGATACCTTCTGTATGAAAAAACTAAGGCTAGTGAATAATTCAGGCAAAAACACTTCTTAGTATTTAAGTAAATAGAGATAAATTAACCACACGTTGAGAAAAAAAATGCTAACTATGAGATGCTTGTGTCTCGAGATGGAGGTGCTTAGGTATGAGAATTTAGTGAGAGTAGCAAAACCTCTAGCAGATGACCCAGATTCTCAGGACCAAGAAGCCACCACTGCCTTGGACCAAGAGGAAAAGAGTAGTTGGACTACACACAGTTCAGAGAGTGAAGGCAAGAGCCAGGACAATAGGATAGTGTCAAAAGTTACAAAATAAAGTCCATCAAGTCTAAGTAAGGGTGCAAACCAAGGGAGTCTGAAAAGTGACCAGTGGATATGAATGAATTGTATGTGGAATATCATTTTGACTTGTTGGTGACTACAGAAATTATATTTACATGGCTTCAAACCCCAATCTGTGATGGAAAGAATTTGAACTCCTCAAAATACCCTTAAGATTTCTCTAGGTGTTCACAATGGGGTGGACAAACTAACATTATCCAAGAATTGCCATTAGAGTTGGCTTTTCCTTTTCTCAAGGTAGCATTCACCATCTTCAGAGACAAGAAGTCTCACCAACACACTATTTCCCTTGCTTACCAAAGATCTACAAATAGAGCTTTCTGGATATCATTACATATATTCAGGCAAGGTTTTCTTTATTATTTAAGAGACATAGACAGAGGGAACTCCCATGCACAAGTTCACGCCCCCAATGCCCACACTGGCTCTGATTGGGCTAGGGACAGAGTCAGAAGCTAAGAACACAATCACAGTATCCCATGTGGGTGGCAGGGACCCAAGGCCATCAACGCTATCCTTCTGTGGCAACATCAGCAGGAAGCTGGAATGTGGAGTCAGAGCTGAGACTGGAACCCACAGACTCTGATATGGGATGTGGGTATCTTAGCCAGCCTCCGAACCATGGGGCCAAATGCCCATCCAGAGGCAATAAGGTTTCAGTAATGCTCAGAGCAGGTTCTCCCAAATGTTTGGATTTTAAAGAGCCAGTGAAGGAGAGATGCTCCTGTGTTGAAAGCTTTCATTTCCTCCTCTCTCCAGGGATCTCATCTTTCTTTCATAGCTGCTGAGAACAAAGAGGACCATTTGTTCAGAGCAGTGAGCTGCCTTCATCACCACAAATCCATTTCAAACTCTTAAGCTTCCACTGAGTGAGTTTTCACAGTGACACTCATAGGAGAGAAGTGGAGCAGACTAAGCAGGCGAATCTGCCTGTCCTGATGGACTACGACCAAGCACCCACTCAGGAACTACATATTTAGAAAAAGGAACTTCAAAAAAATTGTGGAAATCCAATTAACAGGCAAATTTATTTTGGTGCAAAAAAAAATTTTTAAATCCATACATACAAAGGGGTCTTCAAAAAGTTCAAGGATGGGGTAGGGATGTAGCCTAGTAGTTAAGATACTGTTATCTCATATCAGAATGCGTGGGTTTGAGTCCCGGCTCTGCTCCCAGTTCCAGCTTCCTGCTAACGCAGACTCTAGGAGTCAGCAGTGATGGCTCAAGTGGATGGGTTCTGCCATTCATGTGAGAGATCTGTATTGAATTCCAGGCTCCGCTAACTCCGCCTGGCCCAGCTCCATCTGCTGTGGGCATTTGGAAAGTGAATGAGCATATGGAAGCGAGCTCTCTCTCCCTGCCCCCGTAAATTAAACATTTTTAAAGGTCATGGAAAATGTGTGCTATGAAAAAATGATGCATGGATTTGAAATGTTCGCCAATAAACTTGACTTTTAATTCCACTTTCCACAAACTTTCTGAAGTCCCCTTGTAGAGCACCAAATCCCTCTTTCCTTTATTCTCCCTTAACCTCACTTTGTTCCCACCCAGTACTCGATCACGCCATCCACTGCCTGGACCCACAGTGCTGGTCTCGGCTTGCCCAAATCAGGTCTCCACTGCCCCCTTATTTGGGGAAAATGGCTTCATCCCTGGTTGTCCATGTTTGGTGTATGTGATGTTTTATTACTGGTCAACCTCTTGAGTTGTTTTCTTCTTTTTCCAATTTTGTGTAAACCACAGTTTGTGTCTAAGATGTGGATTTTGCCCAGGACAGTTATTACTATAGACACCAGTTGGTGTCTGCCAGTTGTTTCTCTTGTAGTTCCTTCAGACATCAGCTGTCAACTTGTGTTCTACGGACTTGTTTTCACACTTGATCTTTGTGCTTTTTGAGGTTTTGGTGTAAGCATGCTTTGCCCCCAGATCTTTATGGTCAGACTTTTCCTTCATCATTTTACTTCCCATTTCTTCACTTATTTTATACTCTTCCTTGATTTTAAAATCTCCTGAAGAGCAGATGTGTAAGTAAAATGTACATTTTATGACACATTTTCCCCTTTATTTTACTCCTCTTACTTTTAACTAACTTTGATGCTTTTCTTATGCCTACATCGCTTTTTTTTTAGATTTATTTATTCATTTATTTGAAAGTCAGAGTAACACATAGAGAGAAGGAGAGGCAGAGAGAGAGAGAGGTTGTCCATCCACTGGTTCACTCCCCAATTGGCACAACGGCCGGAATTGTGCCAATCCGAAGCCAGGAGCTTCCTCCGGGTCTCCGATGTTGGGGCAGGGGCCCAAGGACTTGGGCCATCTTCTACTACTCTCCAAGGCCAAAGCAGAGAGCTGGATCAGAAGTGGAGCAGCCGGGACTTGAACAGGCACCCATATGGGATGCTGGCACCACAGGCGGCGGCTTTACATGCTATGCCACAGCACTGGCTCCACCTACATACCTTCTGTTTGATCTGGCCCACTCATTATGTTTTGTTCATCACCATCCACTTAACATTTTCTGACATCTATAAAATTTCCTCCATTTGAGGTAAGGCATAACAAGCCTTATGGTGGGAGTTGAGAAGCTGGTTCTGCTTTATCACCTGTGGTGCACATACCCATAATAATGAAAATCAGTGTAGACAGCAAACTCATAGAGTAACAAACACCCTAAACAGCATTCTGACCTCAGAATCAGCCTGAACTGGGTGACAAGCCCATGAGAACATTTCAGGCATAGAAAGCCCAGACACAGTGGCAAAAATTTTTTTAAAAAGTCCTACATGAAGGATCTTTGTACGACAACAGTGGAAAGAAGGGGCCATCAAAGGATTTATTTTTCTCTGAAGGGAGGAGAGAACTTCCACTTTGCTTGTGACTATCTAAATACTGACAGAGCTTATAGACTCAAAAGGCTTCCATAGCCTTGGCAGCGCATGGCAAGAGCCTCAGGTGATCACTGACATCATAAATAAGAGTGTTAATTGTTAAATCAACAACAGGAGTCACTGTGCACTTACTCTCCCGGTAGGACCTCTGTCCTTAATGAGTTGTACTATGAGAATTAACTGCAAAACTTGTTCTCAAACAGTACTTTATACGTTGTGTGTGTGTGGGTACAAATTGTTCAAATCTTTGGAGTTGGTCTTCTTATATAAAGTTAGTTAAAAATGAATCTTAATAAAGAATGGGATGGGAGAAGGAGTAGGAGGTGGGACAGGAATGGGGGTAGGAGGGTATGGGGAGAAGAACCACTATATTTCTAAAGTTGTACCTATGAAATTTGTATTAATTAAATGAAAGCTTTCTTTAAATAAAAAAAACATAGTGTAGACTAAGGATACAGAGCCCCTGCAGAGAGTGAATCATTGTTGGATAAATGGCCATCAAAAATGACACTACTTAAGGAGTGTGTGTGCTGGTGGTTGATAAATCTCAGCAGGGCTTTTCAGGGACAACATACAGTGCAGCGGCTGCTGGGAGCACACAGGCAAGGTTGTCATTGACTGCGGGGAGGAGAAGAGAAGCAGCTCTCACAGGCCACCCCCAGCACCCCCAGAAATACCGATTCTCTCCAAGGTTCCTGCATCCTTCTCTGGCAAATCAACTGCACTTCACAGAGATCTTTGGAACTATGTAAACACCCTGCAATGCTCTTTCTGAGTCCTCAAAGAATAACCACCTGCATTTTCAAACTGTCATAAAAGCCCAAGAATAGATCTCACATACTTTGGGTTAATCATATACAGACTTTTCAGTAAATAATTGCATAAATTCAGTATATTTTTGGACAATTATAGTATAGTTTTAGTATAGTATAGTTTTTCATAGTATTGTGGACTTAGTACTCTCATGTGTCCTAAGGCAACCTTGCTTTCTTTCAGCATCTATAATTCAAAGTCTAATTCTTGACCTTGGAATTAACTATCCTACCCAGGAGCGCTGGTTCTTGTTATCACAGAATAGCTTCAGAAGCCACAGGCACAAGGCTAAAAAATATGCTTCTTCCACATTCTGACTAGGATTTGGCAGGATGACACTAAAAGTATACAACAGTACAAATCACTGTAGAGACAGAACAGATAAAGCCTTCCTAACAAAATGCCAGTGGAGGCAGAAGGCTTTTAGCCTAGTGGTTAAAGATGCCCACATCCCACTTCGGAGTGCCTGGGTATAAATCCCAGCTCCAGCTCCTGACTCCAGCTTCCGGCTAATGCAGACCCTGGGAGGCAGTGGGTGGTGGCTCAAGCAAATTGGATTCTTGCCACCCACATGGATGACTTGAGTTCCCAGCTCCCAGCTGCCCAGTCCGGCCCAGCCCTTGTAGGCATTTGGGCAGTGAGACAGCAGATGGGAGTGAATGCACTCACGCTCTCTCTCTCCTTCCCCCTCTCAAATATATAAATAAAAATTCTTTTTAAAAATACCATAGATTCCTATGAACATTTCCTTTTTTTTTTTTTTTTTTTTTTTTTTTTTTTGGACAGGCAGAGTTAGAGAGTGAGAGAGACAGAGAGAAAGGTCTTCGTTCTGTTGATTCACCCCCCAAATGGCCACCATGGCCAGAACTGTGCCAATCCGAAGCCAGGAGCCAGGAGCTTCCTCCTGATCTCCTATGTGGGTGCAGGACCCAAGCACCTGGGCCATCCTCCACTGCACTTTGGGCCACAGTAGAGAGCTAGACTGGAAGAGGAGCAACCGGGACAGAATCTGGCGCCCCAACTGGGACTAGAACCTGTGGTGCCGGTGCCGCAGGCAGAGGATTAGCCTAGTGAGCCGTGATGCTGGCCTCTCAGCCCAGTCATTCTGAAATGACTTCCTGGGTCCCATTGATTGTTTGGCCAGCATCAACTTAGCACCCATACCTGAAGGAAAAGAAGTTGCAGCCTCTGAAAGAACATGAAGGAAATTTAAGAGTTTAGAATACTCAGTGGGATACATAGACAACCTCTTTGCTTAATGAAAGATTATAGAATGTAGAATAGACAAATAACACTTCTCAAAGCTTTAAAAATTCTCACTTCACTCTTGCTCTGAGCTACCCAATTTGAATGTGTTTTATATTCTCCTTCAATTTTTTCTTTTACTAGTGTCTTTATATATTTGCGGGGCATAATTTTTACTCCAACTCCAGTTTCAGATTCCCATGGGTATCCAAACTGGTGCCTGGTGCTGCCTATGCTGATTCATGAGCGTCAACTGTGAACATCTCTTCCCTACTCTGCATTCAAGGACATCACATTTGCAGCTTGAAATCAGCAAACTGGAAATATGTACACCATGGAAATCAGCAAAGGCTACTCATAGGACTTTCAAGTAGAAATCCTGTTGTTAAACATTTGCAGATAAACTTTGGGTACGCTTCTCCACTTCCCCAAAACCAGTCAAAATGTCAGAGCATAAGATAAGTGAACATTAAGAATTATCAGAGTCATGTGCTACTCATCATGCTTGATAATTTCTACTCTAAGTTCACATAGAATATATTTTGGTTCTTTGTATAATTTCTACAACATTTCTTGGGTAGGTCCCCAGAAACAACCCTGTAAAGACAGAAATATAATTGGATTACAGCACATTTTAGCTATGATATCCAAGGCACATTACATTAGCTACTGACCAGTCTCAAGTAATTTCCAGATATGTTTGATCCATCCCCAGAAGGTTTTATTTCCACAACAGACAAACACAGAGTTCAGTCATTTCTAGTTAGTAACATTGCTGGTCTAATATCCAACTTTTTGCATGCATTAATATATGCTATGCTCTACCCTCCCCAACCATTCTGTAGTAAACATGTCTTCTAAACAGCATGGAAGGACAGGGTTCTACAAGCTCTGCGGATGTGGCTTTGCCAAAGCCTGAAGGGATGTTAACTTCTTTACTAGAGCTAAAGAGGGATGGGTTAGTAATTTGTTTTCACTTACCAGTGGTCTGTCATGTACTCCCACCCCGCCCCCACCCTGCCACATCACATTATTCCTAGCCATGTAATGGCCTCAGATACCTCATCACTGGAAACTGTTCACCAGAGAGGTTCTCATTTTGTTGTTCATTTAGCACCTGAGATTAGGCAAGAGAAACGTGTCTTCCTGAAGGTTCTGTAGAGTTATATTCCCCTGCCTTCTTATTGGCTCATTGACAGAGCCATGGATGCCCAAGTGAGGAAGCCAGGCCACCCTGGTCTTCCTTCAGCTGCCTTGGGATAGGACCGGCCTGATTCCTCTCTAGGGGGAATGACATTGTGAGCCACATCTCAGACCTGAGCCTACCACTCTTCCCTGCTCTCTGCCTTTCTCTCCCCAAGCCCTACACTTCGAACAGGATTTCCTCAGACACTGCCCCTAAACTTTTACTTGCCTCTTAAACTTGGCTAGGTCTGGTTGTGCTCAAAGACACAAAGCCATGGCCTTGCTGGAGCTTTGGGCATATGCCTGTGGTGGCCACAGCAGCTCCCAGCACAAGACTGTTCTGACTGAGTGGTCCTGTGCTCTGTGTTTCCCTCTATCCTAATACAGTCCATTTTACATACCTCCACGTTCCACAACATTCTATTGTCTTCTTCTGTGTTTTACTACCTATTACTGAAGGAAGATTTTGAAGGCAGAGATGTTTTCCAATTCTTCCATTTACCCCCCAGTGTCACAAACCACCAGATGCCAAAATCGCAGGCCTGGATCTAAAATGGACCCATAACAAAGACTTTTCTTGTTAAGACCTGTTACCTTGAGCACATCCTAGGCTCTTCATCAGGCCCCTACTTTTCTTTCCAAACAAATACGTATGACCAATATTGTAAAATATTTCTATATGGCTTTTAAATTTACATAATTTCTTCAAACCAGGAGTTACTTCCAATCTTTTCTAAAAGGATAGATTTTGTGAGTATATTTTTTGGACTTTGGTGTCATTTTTTGTTCTACTGTTCTTTAGTATTTTATTCATGAATATGTCACAATTGATTCATTCATTTGTGGTGAACATTTGGTGGACATTTTGGTTAATTTCTATTTATGCATCTATTTTTTCTCAATGGCACACAACGATTCATTGAGAAGATTTGTATCTCATTTTTCCACGAGTGCAAGTTTTCTCTACGAAAAGATAACTAAAATCATAATTTGCTATCCCCATACTACTCCCAAAGATATTGTAACAGTTCATAAATTCTCATTGGTAGCTTATGAGAATTCTCCTCACATTCTTGCCAACACTTGATAATTTTTTTATTTTTGCCATTTTGATGGTTGTACAACAATCTTTTTGTATGTCCCTGAAGAAAGATATATATCTTCAGATTGAAGAAACTTGAGTCCTGAGCAGAATAAATAAAAACAAAGTCACACTTAGTAGCATCACAGTGAAACTTCAGAATAGCAAAGACAAAGAAAACTCTTCAAAGCAACACAAAGCAAAGTATGATTTACTTACAATGGAAGGACAAGCAGACTGACAGATTTCTCAATGGTAAGGATAGAAGTCAGAAAACAAAGGGATGATATCTTCAAAGTGCTAAGAGGAATTTAAAAAAAAAAAAAAACATGTCAAACCACAATTCCATATGCTACTGTTCAATTATTCTATAAGTGGTTGTATGCATACATCCCCAACTGGTCTCCCTACCTTCTTCAAAAATAGATACTGTTCCTTGATCAGGTATTTGAAACTGAGTAGATGTCTAGAAACTCATGCCCCGGTCACTGGTAGGTATAAAAATAAACAGGGGCCAGCGCTGTGGCACAGCGGTAAAGCCGCCACCTGCAGTGCCGGCATCCCACATGGGTACCAGTTCGAGTTCCAGCTGCTCCACTTCCGATCCAACTCTTTGCTATGGCCTGGGAAAGCAGTGGAAGATGATGACCCAAATGCGTGGGCCCCTGCACTCTCGTGGGAGACCCGAAAGAAGCTCCTGACTCCTGGCTTTGGATCAGCTTAGCTCCAGCCATTGCGGCCAACTGGGCAGTGAACCAGCAGGTGGAAGATTCTCTCTCTCTCTCTCTCTCTCTCTCTCTCTCTCTCTGCCTCTCCTTCTGTCTCTGTGTATCTAACTCTTTCAAATAAATAAATATTTTTTAAAAATAAATTAAAAACAAACAGAATCAGCTGTGAGACCAGTTCAACCTTGCCCCCTCCAAGTTTTGGAGATGCCTATTCTTTATTTCTGTCCCTGACATCTCAGAGTCCCAATAGGAATCTTTCCTTAAGATTTAAAAAAAAAAAAAACAAAACTGAAATAGAACCCAAACAGGACTAAGAGAAAATAAGAATGAGAAATAGAAGGACAATTCAAGAAGTTTTAGGGGCCAGCACTGTGGCACAGCAGGTTAAAGCCCCAGCCTGCAGTACTGGCATCCCATACAGGATCAAGTCTCGGCTGCTCCACTTCCAATCCCTGTTCTGGCCTGGGAAAGCAGGAGAAGATGGCACAAGTCCTTGGGCCCCTATACTTGCTTGGGAGACCCAGAAGAAGCTCCTGGCTCCTGACTTTGGATCAGCTCAGCTCTGGCTGTCGTGGTTATTTGTGGGGTAAACCATCAGAAGACCGATATCTCCCTCCCCCTTCCTGGCGCTACTTCTCTCTAACTCTTTCAAATAAATAAAGTGAATATTTAAAAAAATAAAAAAGACGACGACATTCTACTCAGAGTTCATTTTTAACTGATTATAAGCGTAGAAACAGTCAAGATTAAGTGATTCATATGGGGCCGGCACCGAGGCTCACTTGGTTAATCCTCCATCTATGGCGCCGGCATCCCGTATGGGCACCGGGTTCTAGTCCCGGTTGCTCCTCTTCCAGTCCAGCTCTCTGCTGTGGCCCGGGAGGGCAGTGGAGGATGGCCCAAGTGCTTGGGCCCCTGCACCCTCATGGGAGACCAGGAAGAGGCACCTGGCTCTTGGCTTTGCATCGGTGCAGCACCAGCTGAAGCGACCATTTGGGGAGTGAACCAACGGAAGGAAGACCTTTCTCTCTCTCTCTCTCTCAGTCTGTAATTCTACCCATCAAATAAATTAAAAAATTTTTAAAAAGATTAAGTGATTCATAGAGCCTCAACACCATGAAATACAGGAGACAAAAAGTAATGAATAAAAACATTGCCCATCAGGAAATGAGCTTCTATAGATCTACCTACAAACAATTTTCCACCTTGGAAACAAGAGCAACTCAACTTCTCTGTATACACCCCCATCCCAGGCACAGTCACCGGGTACATCTGAACGTCCTTGTGTTCTATATTTTTATTCTTCATTCAAACTAAGGACAACATAATCCATTTAAACCATAGAATTTAAGAATTGGAAAATGTCAAAAAGGCCTTTTAATATAACCCTTTCATTGCATAGATGGGTGTCAAAGATCACAGGTTGAGTTGTGTGGAGTGACAGAACTAGTGAGAGACAGATTTAGGGCTAGAAATCTTGAGTCCTTAGGCCTCACTATCTCTGCCATCACATGAATTCTTGGAGTGCCTTTCCTCAGATACTTAGCACAACACTCTGCCTGGAGTAGACATTTTCCAAATGCTTGCTGTCCACTGTGTCCTTCTTGTTCCTTCTTCTCTCCATTTTTTCTTCACTAGAAAGTTCTTGGAGTTGATGTTAAACTTGCTATCCTAAAACTTTGCCATTATATCTGAAGATTTCACATTCTAGGTATCAGAGAGATTGGGTACACCTCACCTCATAGCAATAGTTAAATAGAGTGAGGAAAGGTGGCTTGGTGTAGATTAGACACTGATGTGGGAAAATCAAATGTGACTCCGCAATTTGGAGTGGATTCTGCTCTTAGCCTAAATACTCCTTAAATTTAGTCTAATGCTTTAACATCCTAAAAGAAAAAATAATCCAAGTCCAAAAGATGAAGCCTTCAAAAAGCTTTGGAACAGGGGCCAGCATTCCCATATGGGCACCAGTTCAAGACCCAGCTGCTCCACTTCTGATCCAACACCCTGTTAATGCACCTGGGAAATCAGCAGGAGATGGCCCAAATGCTTGGATCCCTGCACCCATGTGGGAGACCCAGAAGTTGTTCCTGGCTCTTGGCTCCAGCCTGGCCCAGTCCCAGCCACTGTGGCTATTTGGGGAGCAAACCAGCAGATGGAAGATTTCTCTTGCTTGCTCGCTCGCTCTCTTTCTAACTCTGCCTTTTAAGTAAATAAAAACTAAATTAAAAAAACACAAAAATATTTGGAACAAAAATAAATCTCACAATATACATTAATAAATTTAATTAGATTTTGCCATCAAATCTTCTCTGTTCTTGCGCCAAAGTCTGTCACATTTCCTATTCCTTGGTGGTCTCACCCTCTTACCTCCCTCCTCAAAATTCCAGAATACCCCTCTCTTTGTTCAGGATTGTAATCCTCTATCTACCTCAGTACCTTGCTACTTAGCAAGGCAAAAGCGATTTGATTTGCCAAATATCCCATAATCCTCAAGCCCACTCTGATCAGGAAGCTCAGTTTGTTTGGCCAGCATACAAGCATAGCACATGCATGGTTCTCTATGCAAAGTATGGGATCAACACCTCCTTTTCTCAATACCACGTGGCTCTGAATATCATTCTGTATCAATAGACTGGCTAGACCCTACCTGATCACAGTAGTCAGGTTTATGGAATTCTTTGTAACCAATCAAAGTAAGAAGACTCATATCAACTTGCCACCTTCCTAGTTTAGAAAACTCCAGTCACTTGTCCAGGGTCATACACTTGTCCATATTCAGACAGGGACTCAACCACAGGTGTATACTCTGATTCACCTCACTAAACACCTCTCCCAAAGATGGTGAAGTGAGAGCTACCATGGTCAACTCCCACTTCTGGTGAGAATAGGAGAGCCAATCTATTCTTATGCCCTTAACACAGACCCACACTCACAACCCAGGCCATCAACCAAGTGAGCACTTGTCAACTGAGAGTGTGTTCAATGTACCCCATGAGTCTCCTGTCATGCCCTGAGTGGATACAGTAGACAGTACAGTAACACTGTTACCGACAGTTGAAATTTTCACCTCTGAGTATTTATTCAATAAACACTTAAAGATTTTTATCTTCAATATATTTATTTATTTAGTCAGAAAATAATGATCCTGTTGGTCAGTGTCAACACTGTGATGAGTAGGATTGCCCATGAATTTGAAGACAGAAACTATTAATTTTATCTTTTAAATATGTTGTAACAGTGCTTAGTGCTCCAGGATTCCATGAAAGGTAAGCTTCTAAAAACAGGCAGAGAAAAAAGTCTGGCTGATCCTCTAAGGTCTTTAAATTTTAAGATTTTTAAAGACAAAATAAATTATTTAGACAAATCACACACACCTGATTTTCCCTTGTGTAAATAATGTCCTATTCTAAAGAAGTCGGTTACCACATTCTCTAGGGAAAAAGTCACCATAAAACATTATGATCATTTACATCCCCATGGGAGTTTAAAATGATCAGAGAATAAAGCTGCCTTAAAAAACAGCCTATAAAGCCTTGTTCAGTGATATGTGTACACTAAATTGTGTGTTTTTTGTTTTTTGTTTTTTTTTCATTTTGACAGGCAGTTGAGTTTCACAGGTCAGAAAAGAGAAGGAACCAGAGTGAACTGCCATACAAACCTCCTCCCGGAGGGTAAGGACCATAATAAGATTTCCCATACCAACGGCCGTGACCTCTGAGTGCACGATTTTCAGCAAAGGGGACACAGGGAATGGGAGGCAGGGAGCCAGCCTTCCTCCCAGAAAAGGAAGAAGCCACAATCTCCTCCCGGCCTTCCTCTCTCACACACATATACTGATGCCAAATACTCCTACCTCATTCTCCAGAGTCTCCTAGAAGGATCCCAAGAACTTGAGAAAAAGCTTAGATGAGAAGAAAGACGTCACTGGAGAAGCTGGTTCATGTACTGACTCAGGGCTCTTGAAGACTGAACACAATGCAAGTAACAGTGAACTAAAACTGCAGGTGAAAGCAAGCTAAGGAGGTTGGCTCAGTAGTGAGGTTACCACCCTAATAAAGCCGTAACACATGATAGGACCATGGAGGTTGGCTATTAGGGAATTGGAGAGACCTGGAATCAGAGTCCACCTGGCCGTGGGTCCACACCCCCACCAGGGGCCCTGCTGGTTGCTTGACAGTGAGGAACCACATAGGTCAGAATGAAGCTGGTGTGGGCAGAATTTCCTTTACCAACCAGGGGAGTATCTGCAGAGAGAATGCAGTGAGGAGAGTAAAAGTCCAGAACAATAAAAAAAAAAAAAAAAAAAAAAAAAAAAGGCTGTTAGTAGAACTGAAGTCTATAAAGAAAGATCTTCTGTGAATTTAAGTTGCAGACAACCAGAGCGATCAGAGAAGCGTGTGTTGGAATAATGGATGAGGGAAAGAGCTAGAAGGAAGACGGGAGCTTGAAGGAGAAGGCGCAGTACAGACTCATTGGTAGGGGAACAGAAGACAGAAGGCTGTGGTCTCTTTCTGTTCCTGCCTGCTCCTGTCCCCCATCCTCCACCTGCAGAAATCACTGAGCAAGCTTAGCTTAGGAAAATAATGGAGGTGAGGTTCTGAATAAATAGGTTGTGCAGCTGAAACTGCTTGATCTTGATCTTCGACTCAAAGGAGAAAAATTAGGGGGAGGGAAGGAAAGGCACCAGGTGATGTTGAAAACGACGTCAGTCGGCAGAACACCAAAGAAGGGGAAAGGAGAGCAAGGTGATACTGAAAACCACTTTAAACAAGAGTTGGGGAAGCATACATACTCAAAGGTAATCATGAGGTGTCAGCAAGGCATCAGCTGGAAGCAAAACAAGTAAAACTTGGAAAATGACCTTTTTTACTTCTTGCAGGCAAAACTCTAATTGAAAATAAACACAACACCATGCAGCTGGCAGTAGAAGCGCTTAACGATCTTCAGGAGCAGAAAGCTCAGACTCTGCTAAGGGACCTGACTCGGAATGCTCCGTAGTCAGAGAAGAGCGAGCAGAATCTGTCAGCCAAATGAGAAGGGGACGTTCACAACGAACTCCAGAAACAGAAGTGGATGCATGTTATATAAAAATCTTCTGATTCATCATGAGAACTAAAATATCCCAGGCCAACAGGTCTTCCTTCTTGATATGGCAAGATTTATTCCCCTGCCTTCCTGAGACAGAAGTTGCATGTAGCAAACCCAAACGTGGGTGTGCTTCACAGTCCATAGTCACAGAACCACATCCAGGAAGATCGACCAACTATCTCCCATCAGTAAGAGATCCTGGACACCAGACTGGCTCCAAGGGGTCAATCCCTATGAGGGCAGAGGTACTTGCCTCACCATAAGTGCCATCAGCTGTTTCTGTTATGGAAGAAGTTTGCCTAGGGAGGACTTACGGGTGCTGGGAAAAAACTTTACCCTCTGATCTGTAAGCCAATATTGATTTAATTAATGAATAGTTATCGTAATGTCTATTGTGCACCCCCCCCCCTCCATCTCAGGATGACAGACTACCTAACTCTCCTTGGTGGTGGACACACAGTGTATCCCTGCTCAACTGATAACCAAATAGATTTGTCTGGAGGTCAGGATGGGGTTATGCATGGGCACCCACATGGGTCAAGGAAGAATTTTCAACATCTTGTAAAATATTTGCCTCTGGCCTGGCGCTGTGGCACAGTGGGTAAAGCTGCTGCCTACAGTGCCAGCGTCCCATATGGTTATCAGTTCAACTCCCAGCTGCTCCAGTTGGAATCCAGCTCTGCTATGGCCTGGGAAAGCAGTAGAAGATGGCCGGAGCCCTTGGGCCCCTGCACCTATGTGAGAGACCCAGAAGAAGCTCCTGGCTCCTGGCTTCAGATGGGCCCAGCACCAGCCACTGCAGCCATTTGAAGAGTGAACCAGCAGAAAGACGATCTCTCGATCTCCCTCTCTCTCTCCCTCTCGCTCTCACTCTCTCTCTCGCTGTGCCTCTGCCTTTCAAACAAATAAATAAATCTTTAAAAATGAAATAAAATATATGCCTCTAATATTGATCCTAGTTTGACTTCATTAACAAAGAAAGGCCCCAGAAGTTCTTTATGCATTTGGGAGCAGGTGTTGATGTAAATAACTTTCCATCTTTATCAGGAACTCTGTCATTAGCTCACCATGAAAAAGATTCCCACCACCAGCAGCCACCCGCTCAAACATGGACTCGGACACTCTTTCCCACCCTTTCTTCCCAGTGGCTTTCCATCCCCTAACACAGGACAGGACAGAATAGGATCCCTGCTTAAGGAACTTTTAGAAACTTAAAGCCCTACACAGAACACCTGTTTTCTGGACCCTAATTACTTAGGCTTGTCTACCTTTCTCTCTACAAAATCCTTACAACTTTTGCCCTCTAGGGAGGAGTCCACCAACCTCCCCAGACGCCAACACTGAGTCCTGAGGCTTCCAGCCTCACATTTTTTTAATTGATTCTTGGGAGAATCTGTGTGCTTCAAAAGCCAAAAAATGTTACTTTGGTAACTGGACTCAGCCCATTTTTAGAACATAGGTTTACTGTTAAGTGGTCTTCTAAAGCAAAATTATTAAAATCAGATGCACATTTGATTTGCTATAAAATTAGGCCACCACTTAAGCTGTAGCCTCCCCATTTTTTTCAATTCTCTGCAAACCTGTTTTGTCTGTTATTTAATGTAGCTTATGAGGTTAATGTAACATATGCATCAGAAATGGACTTTTAGTCCCACATTGAATACACTACTTTTACATAAACTTAAATAACTACATAACAGAAATAATTATTGGGACTGGTTGCTAATCTAATCTATGCTTTTTGCTCACTTGTAGTCTGGGTAAACCTAGCCAGTTGATCAAAAGTCAAAACACTCAATTTAGTGATAGGTGAATTGCTTCTGAAGAGGAAAGAAGTAGTAACTGAAATGTCAGCCAACTAAACCCAGACCTATGATGTGATACTACATAGCACATTCAGTAAGTCATTTTGAAAAGCAGTAACAAAAATGCTATAAATTTTTGCTTTTACCCATGAAAATGTAGATTATCAGCGGGATCCTTTATCCATATAAAATTAGAAGTCAACCATAGATCCTAAAAGCTACAGTGGAGTCATAGCCCAAAGTCCTCTTGGCTCTACCTTCCTCTCAGTTCATAACACAGCATTTTCAAGTACCCCAGCTTCTACCAAACCAAGTTTAGAAGTTTCTAGGGAAGATCAGATTCTGCCTTTCTTTCTCTAAGTCTTTCACCTTCTATCTGAAACTACGTTGGGATCAAGTTTAGATTTACTGGGAAAATGTTGTCTTGGATTTTAAATAAATTAAAAAAGATGAATCCACCTGGGAAAACAATCATGACAGAAGACAGACTTCAAAGATATAGGATGAAGTGATTGCTTTGTAATCCTCTCCTCTATCCTCACACCTCTGACCCCCCAACACCACTATCCCCCTAGAGAGCAGGCCACCTCCTCTGGTTTAGAACGATAATCAAAGCCCCAAGGAAGAACTGCCTCAAACTCCCGACTCTCAAAGCCACCACAATCTACATTTTCCTCCTCCCCTCATTTCCAGTGAAAAGTCATTCCTGTTTCATGCCTGATCCCGTCATCTGTGATGCAACTCTCTCTTCCATCACCAATTTTCTCAGCTCCATCAACTATCTTCTCCTCCTTCGTACACCCTCGGTGCTGTCTCCTTACCACAAACATTTCAGCATGTTCAATTGCTTCCTGAGTTCATGGAACTCTGTGTCCACTGCTCTATTCTTCTGACTCCCTTTGGGGTCAAGCTAGGATAGAGCTGCATTCATGAGTTTGTTCTTCACCTACATTTTGCTCAACACAGAATGCCCTTTACGGTCACCAACAGTTCCTTGTTGCAAAACCCAATAGACGCCCTTGATTTCTCCGAAGTTTCTAAACTTTTGAAAAACCATTTCTATAGCAAACAACTAACAAATATCCATTCATTCCACAAGCTTCACCTTTCTAGAGCCAGGAACTGAGGATGTAGCAATAGACAAGAGGTTGGCAACTGGGGAGCTTGTGTTCCAAGAAAAAAGAGAGCCAAGTATCAAACTGGTAGATAAATGAAAAAGATAATTCTTCTAGGTGATAAGTGCTATGAAGACAAATAACAATGAAAATGGAGAGTATGGGAAAGACACTGAGTTGTCAAGGCAAACATTTCTGAGATGACAACACCTGTGCAAAGACCTTGGGCCAGCGTATCACAGGCAGAATCAACAGCAAAAACAGAACCTTCAGACAGGCACAAGCATGTGTGTTCATGTGTGCAAAAGGAGGGAACAGAAAGAAGGCAAGAAAACGTGGTCTTGCTGGATAGGAAAGGGGTTTCTGAGACACAAGCAGAGTAGGTCAAGCCTGGAAGGACAATGAGTCCTGTACTACTGAAATCTGGGGCATGGGCTCCCCTCCCCGACACAGACCTCCCAAGTAGAAAAGTGTTGGAGGGCTTGGAGGGGTTAGAGAGGAGTGCCACAAGGATACATGCCTACATCTTTCACCTTTTAGTCCCAACTTTTGGAAATAAGAAGTCTCCTAGTGTGGGCTTAAAAGAAGCTGAGATGGCTATGGGGATGGACCCAGCTGGGTCCCGATTAGAGACAGATCTGCTCCAACCCCTGTCCTCTGGGCTGAGTAGGGAAAGCAACCTAAGCTCTCTCAAGGGTGCTGTTGAACATATGGTGGAGCCACAAGCCAAGTCCCTGAAGGGGTTGTGTTAAAGTGAAGGTTTCTCCCAATCAGCTCCAGTGGTCAAGGGCCTCAAGGGGCAGGAATGGACAGTGAGCTGACTTAGAGTAGGGCTCTCCAGTATTTGTTCCTGGGAGAGAAAATGAGCATCCGATGACATTCTCCCAAGGTTAAGCTCCCCAACACACACATGCACAACTCAGTCCATGGGGCAAGATAATCTAAATATACTCCACTTGACCCTGCAGGCAAACATTCCTCCCAGAGCAAATGTGTTTGTGTGCAAAGGATGTGTTGAAATTAGGTGAAGTGGGGCTGGGTGTTAGATCCCACAGCCCTGACCAAGAGTCCAGACTCGAGACTGAAGTCCTTCCCAAGAGTCGAGGCTACAAATACCAGGATCAAAGCACAAAGAAGAGCTGGGAAGTCAACCTCCACCCCTGCCCCATTATAGCTGAGTTCAGAGCCCCCACCCCATGGGTGACCTCCCACACAGGGAGGGAAGTCTGCATCTACTTAACCCCCTCTTACTTCTCCCCTCCTTCCCCCACCCCTGCCAACTGACCCTCTTCTCCCCCAAGGCCAGGCTCCTCTCTTATTTGTCTCAATCCCAGCATAGGGGAAACACTGGGGAGCCAGGCTGCAGAATCACTATGAGCACCATTTCTGGTGCTGTGAAAATGCCCTGGGGCCATCAGCCTGTGTCGTGAGGCGCAGAGGGACAGGAAGGCAGCAGGCCTGTGTCCAGGTTCCCTCAGGAGAGAGAATGAGGTCGGGGCAGTGTGCCTACAATGACAGCATGAAATCAATCAGTTCTGGAGTTGGGACCATTCAGGTGGACTGGACAAGGCTCCAATGCAATATCTTAGGCTGTCTGCTCTCCCCTAGGTTGGGACAGGGAGGTAATGTTCACGAACCCACATGAGGTTGACAAAGGGGCCTGTGGAAAGGCAGGGGTCTGCTTCCCCATGCCTTTTCTCCCTGCCTTTGGTATAGCACACTGCTGCATCTGACACATGAATTCAGAAAACCCCTTCCCTCTCTGGAATTTTCTTTGCATCTCTGGATTATATGGAAGCCTAATATCATACTCAGAATATAACTAGGATATGCACCAGTGCTAACTGTGGCTGTGATACTCTCCGGTGTCAACTGTGCCTCTGACTATGGGCTACTTCAGGGAACTGACTGAGGAGGTCCAATGGAAACCAAATGGCACAGGGGACAAAAGGAACCCAGACAGAAAAGTGATTATACATAAGACAGTTAAGGATTAAAAACCAGTCTCAGCAACAGGATGCCAGCGACAGCAGGGACTCGAGGCTTGGAAGCCAATACAGGGCTGGCACTTGAGCCATTCTTACCCAAATACTCTGGACACCTGTGCACATCTGAGGGATGAAATGACTACAGGTGAAACCAAAAGACCTATGCACTGAGCCCAGGAGCCCTAAGGGTGCTGCTGTAACCGAGAGACTGGAGCGTAACACAGAGATGCCCCTTCTCACCTCCAGGCAGGCTGCCCTGAGGCCCCCATGCCATGGGGACTGTGGCCAATGGCAGTTGCCACATCACTTCCAAAGCCAGATAACTTGTCCGAGGGCAGATGGGTCGCAAAACAGTGAGTCCAGGAGCTGAGGCCATCCATTCACTTTCTTGGTCACTTCTTTTTGGGGGTTGGCTTGGTTCTTCTTTTCAATCTGGTTTCCAAAAGAAAAAGGGAAATGCACAACACTGGTTAAATGATGTATACACACTCTCTCTGTGCTCGGTTACTATAATTGTAAATTTGTACATGATTTTTTAAAGATTTTATTTATTCATTTGAAAGTCAGAGATACAGAGAGAGAGAGGAGAGACAAAGAGAGAGATCTTCTATCTACTGGTTTACTCCCCAAATGGCAGCAATGGCCAGGGCTAGGCCAGGCTGAAGCCAGGAGCCAGGAGTGGCAGGGCCCCAAGCTCTTGGGCCATCTTCAGCTACTTTTCCAGGCCATTAGCAGGGAGCTGGATTGGAAATGGAATAGCCAGGACTTGAACTGGCACCCATATGGGATGCGGGCACTGCAGACGACAGCTTAACCCACTGTGCCACAGCGCCAGAACCTGTAGATGATTGCGAGGCTGTTTCTCTTCTGGGAAATTCAGCCTTGGACTCCTCTTTTTCAATTCTGGTAGTCTCTGGCCAAAATTGGCGTGATCACTTTTTTCCTGGACTGACCTAGGAAAAATATTCTTAAAAGCTCTCCTGGGGAGGAGGATTAGCATACCAGTTAAACTGCAAGTTGGGATGCCCACATGCCTGGGTTCCAGTATGGGCTCTGTTGCAATTCCAGAGTCCTGCCAACGTGCACCCTGGGAGGTGGCGGATGACAGTTCAAGTGTTTGGGTCCTTGCCACCCATGTGACAAATGCCAAATGAGTTTCCAGCTCTCAGCTTTGGCTTGGCCCAATCCTGGCTGTTATGGACATTTGGGGAGTGAACCAATGGATGGGAGTGTTTCTCTCCCTCTCTCCTCTCTCTCTCTCTGCCTCTGAAATAAAATTTTTTTAAATACTTCCATTTTTATGTGTGCCCTTTGTTGCTGTTTTTCTGGTTAATTATTGTAACTTTGAAACATTAAAAAAAAAAACAAACCACTAAGGAAATCAAAATATACCCCACTCCTGGGGAAAAAAAAAAAAAACATGTTTTACCACCCAGAAAGATCTGACAGTACAGGTACACAGAGTATAGGTGCTCACATAAAAAACTGTGGGGGGTAACAGACTACATTAAAGAAGGAAATAAACAATACCCAATAAAGACACTACAACAGTGTGACTCCAGACAAGCACTGCTTACAAGTGTACCAACTGACATGTTCTAGGACATCGCCTTTAGACAGCACGACCCTGTGTGACTTCAGGAAGGTGAGGTCATGGTGAAATTTCAGCGCATCATCACCGTTCTTATGTTACAAAACAAACAAAAGACCAATAAACCAAGATGCAGGCATTAGGAATGCAGCATGCTTTTATTTCAGGACCAGACTTATGGGCAGGACTCACGGTTTTTCTTGTAACTTGAAAGTTTTTTAATTAGAAATAAAATTAAATTTTGGTATTAGCCATAGCATTTTCCAAAAATCTGAAATGATACCGCAATCCCTTCTAACTGAATTGAGGAAACTAGGGAAAACAAATGAAGTGATGTTTTACTGAAACTTGCAGAGCAAATTGTAGCCTGGGGGTTGAAGCACATCCCTTGAAATCTGGAGAGGGAATCTATTTACATTTTTCAGATTGCTTCTATGGCCGCAAGACATGGGCAGCCGGGTGTGTTAGAACTCCCCAAAGATTCTGCGGAATATAAAACCCAGATGCTGAGATCAGCATGGAAACCCACACATCCCAGGCATCACTGTGTGCAGGCCCCACTGCAAGCAGCCACATCTGATTATCTAATGGCAGCATCTGGTTATTTCATTGGCACCTCAATAACAATGACAGCCACTTGGATGACAATGCTGATGGCCAAATTATGCAACAATGGCCCCTGAACTCCAAAGCAACCAGGGGAGGCAACTAAATTGGAGAGAACTTGCTAGGAGTTGAGATTAAATGACACAAAGTGCCCATTAAATAGAAGTTCTCATAACACCCATTTACCTAGTACTATAATAATAATGATGAACTAAACATTTAGTAATGATCACTAATGAATTAAGTAAATAATGTCTTCATTTTGCAGATAGGGGAAATTGCAGCTTTGAGAGAATAAGTAGCTTGGACAAAGGGAATCCACAGGCAGTAGAGCTTAGACTCAAACCTGATGCCAGAGCCTTTGCCAGACTGCTGGGTGTATTAAGAGATTTCATTCCATCAATAACATCCACCAAGCTCTGAGTCAGATCCTGGGGATATGCGTGTAAGATTTCAGATCCTGACTCCTACACACTCCAGCAAGGGAGATGGACAGGCAAGTGAATGGATGAAAAGCAGGCAAAAATCAACAGAGCCCAGGGAGAGTAAGAACATCTGCCCAGCACAAAGTGTGAAGGCTTGTAAGTCAAAGACCTCCTTACCACTGGCAATAACAATTTTGTAAACACAAAAGAGAAAGTGCTTTGCCACTATGAAATACTTCAGACATCATCCCCAGCAACCCATTCAAAACAGGAAAACAACAGTTCATTGTTGTGACATAACATCCTCATCGTTTAATTGCAGCACAGCTTTGAAAGGTTAAAATTATAAACACTGCCCACATAGCAGAACAGAAGAAACAAATAACTCGGGCCCATATCAGGTTGTAGAAGGAAGTGCCATAAATCCTTGGCCCACACATGGATGGCTATCACAGGACTGCTCTTCAAGGTGTTAGCATGTCTCAAGGAGAGATTGGTCCCGAATGGGAATTGGAATTAAATCCATCACATAAAACCAGTCTCTAGAGCTTTGGTAACCATCTCTCATAAACATCAGGGCGATGTCAGTACCTGGTAATTCTGACCAATTATCACCATAGTAATTCTGATCGTAAACGGAATCCCTATGGCTCTTTAAATACAAAGCATGTCTATGCCCATTCTCTACTATGGTGCCGAGTATGTCAACCAATGGACAGGGAGGAAAGTTGAGCCCCATCTGGCAATGAGGATGTGAAGAAAGCACAGGAACACACTGACAATCCAATTCAAGAACCTTGTCTGGTTGGCTCGGGCCCTTGGCTTCTAATCTCTTTAATGATCCGGAAAACCAATTTGATAAGGGCATAATGTGAAAATATTTGTCTAAAAAGTAAATGTTTTAAGCAAAATAGATGTTCAAAAATATACCAAAAAGTCATACTTAAAAGAAAAATACAGATTTATCGTTATTCAAAGACAACATGTATGTCAACATTGAAAATCCTATTACACCAGAAAAACTCTAGAAGGAAGGAAGTGAGCAAAATCACAAGATACAAGATCAATATACAAAAAAAAAAAAAAAAAAAAAAAAAACTTCTATTTTGTATGTTAATGAACACCTGAAAAATTTTAATGACGAAAAGTATATTATTTTAATAGCATCAAAAACTATAGCTATAAAATGGTAAGAAAATAGGTACAAGATATATATACTAAAATCTGGTCATTTGCTCAAAATTTTATGTTCACATGAATGTATGTAGTAGTTTTTTTTCTTAATCATCAAAACTGGAACCATCTCTTTTCCACGTTCCACTTGGCCACCCCAAGAGCCACCACTCAATCATGATCATTCAGTAAGTGACGCCTGAAAGCCAGACCATAGATGACACACCTCTTAGATAATTCATTTCCTCTTCCCTGCACATTTCTAACCACTTCCATATATCAGTGCTTACCTGGCCCAGGCTCCCTTTACTGCAACCCTCTGAAGAGTAAGTTAACGACTAGGTAACCTGACATGCAATGTGCTTTTAAAGCTTTAGTAATGGGTAGATTATTACTTCCTTCACAAATCCAATTCACTGGATCTTGCATCTTTTTTAATGCTTTCACTTTGGAAACCAAAAAAATTTAGCACCTCCCACTTTTCTGTACTACCTGCCACAGACAATCTGGATCATTTGTTTAAGGACGACTTAGGTCAGTACTGTTCCTTCTGTAGTCTGTGTACTGCCCGTCAGTTTTGCGTGGGAGAGGGGTGGGAATTAGTTGTTGAAAATATAGATCCCCAGGCCTCACCAGGGAGCCAACCAATAAGATTGTCTAGGAGCAACTTTAACACACTCCCCAGTTGATTCTTCTTCCTACTAAGTCAGTCAACATTGTGTCACATCTGCACGTAGTAAGGACCCTTACAAGTGCAGGCTATCAGAGTAGACATGAGACCCTCAAACCCAAGCAACACTAATAACAAATGTATAAAAATGATTTGCTTTCAAATATTAAAAGGACTAAAGAGTTGGCTAGCTACGTGTGCAGACAGGAAATCACTATACCTTCCTCAATTTTTCTGTAAATCTAAAATTGCTCTTCCCTACATTGTTAAAAAATAAAATAAAATCTGTTTTTTAAAATATTTGGCCTATATCTATGAGAGAAAAGATGGACATGTGCTTCTCCGGCCCTCCTTTTCTCTACTTGGATCACCCTCTTTGTACCTACTCTTCATCCTAAGCTAATCTCCTCTGCGAAGCCCCAAACTCCTGGGGCAGAGCCAATATCTCCTTCTCCAGGCTCCCACAGTCCAATATCCTACTGATTATAACAATATTAGAGCACTTACACTCTACACCATGACCAACTGTTATCTTATTTGATCCTGGATAATCACAAATGCCATGTCTGATGTACTGTCATACAAGTATGTCCTCCCCAGTACAACACAGAGAATTTTGTTGAATTGCTTAATGAGTGTATGATATTGAGACTAAGCTTAACATCAGATGATATATGTTGAGAGTACTGGTAGAATGAAATGCTTGATGCTTTTTATTCTAACACATATACAGATATTCCAGTAGAGCACCATTCATTCTCTCTCTCTCTCTCTCTCTCTCTCTCTCGGCATAGAAACTGAGTATTCATTTATCCAATCTATTACTGTGGCAAATCCTTGGACTTGGGAAATGAATGACTTCCAGCCCTATTTCATAAAGGGAGCAGTGGACACGGCCACCTTACACACACAGCCATAGCATCTAGAAGGAAAACAGAAGCCACACTAGGTATTTCAAACAGAGGGGATTTAATGTAAGGAGACGATTACACAGGCGTGGTCAGGCTCTAGGAGGGCCATTGAGACAGCCCGAGGGTTAGTAAACACAGGAAGCGGCTACTAACCTTAGGGCTGGGGTAACAAAAGGGAAGAGCCCGTGTTACCAGAACCTAGAAGCTTTGTTGGGGGACCCCCCACGGCTGGCGCCTGGCCCTCTGACGGGGCTGCTGCGCGGCTGTTGCTTGGCCTTGGCCTTCTGAGGGGGCCGCTGCTTGGCGGGCGGTGGTCGGACCTCTGGGCGGGGACGTGGCTGACGCTCAGACCTCGGAGGGGACCGTGGCTTGGCGGGCGCTCTGACCACCGCGGGGGGCGCAGCTGGCTGGACCTTGGGCCTCTGGGGGGACGCTGCACGGCGGCTGGTGCTGGGAGGGCCAAAAGAAGCTGGAGGCTGGCGCCAGGGCTCTCCGCCGCCGCTCGAGGGACGCTGACCGGAGCTGCAAACCGGAAGGCAGGCCCTGCGCCCCCTCCCGCCTGGCGCTCGCCCTCAGTGCCTTCGGCCGTCGGACCCTCGCAGGGAGCCGGGGAGGAGTGCTGGGCGTCCCCGGAGCAGAGGCGGCCCGGGGGCTCGGAGCGCACCGCCCGCAGGGCCCCGGCCGGCAGAGCCCGCACTCACCTGGTCCTCTGGCACGCGCAGCAGATCCAGTCCTCCTCCTTCTTCTGGTAGAAGCAGCCACTCTTGCAGATGCTGTACTTGCGATCCACGATCTCCGTCTTGGAGTTGAGGAAGGTGAAGGGCGGGCAGCAGCGTATGCTGAAGTGCTCCGAGAACCTCTGGTTCTTGGAGAGTCTGGGACCCTCCTTACCCGTCTTCTGACTCATCTCACTGCGGGTCATCGGGGCAAGGAGAGAGGGGAGACACAAAGCAGCCCGTGAGCCTCTGCGGGAGCAGCCCACCCTGCTCCTGCTAAGCCCACAGTCCCAACGGAGGCGCAGGGCGCAGGGTTGTCCCGCAGAATCTGCAAGATCGGCTTCCCGAGCAACGGAACCAAGGGTTTGCTTCAAACTTTGCTTTATAGCTTTGGGAAACCAGTGGTTAAGAATGTTATACTGCTGTCGTTGTACTGACCTGTGACTACTTTAAAGTTCGCTGGATGTGGGTGAAATGGTCATTTGCCCATCAATTACTGCTTATAGCCACTGGCTACATCCACACTACACTAGGCTCTTTTTGCTGTTTACTTGTTAGCCTTCTTGTTCAGTGAAGTAGTAGGCATTTTTATTGTAATGTAAATTTGAAATATGTTAACTCAAAAGCTAAAATAAAAGAAGCAAGGGGGGGCCAGCACTGTGGTGTAGTTGGTGAAGCCACCGCCTGTGGTGCCGGCATCCCATATAGGTGCCGATTGGAGTCCCAGCCGCTCCATTTCCGATCCAGTTCTCTGCTATGGCCTGGGAAAGCAGTGGAAGATGGCCCAAGTCCTCAGGCCCCTGCACCGCGTGAGAGACCCCGAAGAAGCTCCTGGCTCCTGGCTTCAGAACGGCTCAGCTCCAGCCATTGTGGCCCTCTGGGGAGTGAACCAGTGGATGGAAGACTGACCAACCTCTCTCTCTCTCTCTCTGCCTCTGCCTCTCTGCCTTTCAAATAAATAAATAAATCTTAAAAAAAATAAAAAGAAAAGAAAGCAGGGTAGTAGGAAGGAGCATGGGAGGGAGGGAGAGAGGAAGGAAAGGAACATAATTACGTTCTTAGAATTGATTGTTTCTTTAAAAGCACATTGCATTTGTTAAAAACATTAACAATTAAAAGAAAAAAGTAAATTAAATTTTTAAATAGTTTTTAAAAAGAGCATGTTCATTTTTATTTGTGTATTTATTTTTAATGTTTTCTAGGAAGGTGGGGGGGCATAGACTCTTTTTTCCCTTGTGTTTCAGAAACCCATATAGGATAAGAAAAATATTACAAAAGCTTACATATCCTTGATTTAATAATAATCCTTAGTTAAATTACATAATAGATATAGTAAAGGTTGTTTTTCTCAAACACTAAGAATAGTTTATAATTGAAACCATCATCACTATTTATACTACAAATACTACACACTATGAAAAAGAACAAAGAATCCATACACAGATCAGTAGCTTTGGATCTTAGAAATGGTCTGTTGAAGAAAATAAGTTGACACAAAAGAATAAAAGCTGTATGGCTCATTTTATGGACGAAAAGAATCTGTGGTGCTAGAAATCAGAGCACAGTTACGTTTGGAGAAGGTAGGAGCTGCCTAAGAAAAGGCACCAAGGCGCCTACAGGGGAGGGAAATGTTCCTGCTAGGACTCTGACAAATGCAGAAGTAGTCCTCCCCAATGCTCCAAAACACTGGGGCGCACAGCCTTTCAATGACTACTAGCCAACAAGTCAATCAGTATACAAGGGTGATGGGCATATCCGAGTCAGGAAGGTGCCCACTGCTGACAAAAGCAAGGTCAAGCTGGAGGCACTGGTGTGCAACAGTTCTCACACTGGCCAGCAGAGGGACTGGAATAAAAGCTGTATGGCTCATTTTATGGACGAAAAGAATCTGTGGTGCTAGAAATCAGAGCACAGTTACGTTTGGAGAAGGTAGGAGCTGCCTAAGAAAAGGCACCAAGGCGCCTACAGGGGAGGGAAATGTTCCTGCTAGGACTCTGACAAATGCAGAAGTAGTCCTCCCCAATGCTCCAAAACACTGGGGCGCACAGCCTTTCAATGACTACTAGCCAACAAGTCAATCAGTATACAAGGGTGATGGGCATATCCGAGTCAGGAAGGTGCCCACTGCTGACAAAAGCAAGGTCAAGCTGGAGGCACTGGTGTGCAACAGTTCTCACACTGGCCAGCAGAGGGACTGAACAAAGGTCAGGGAGAGAACAAAAAGCAATGGATTCTTCAAAGAAGAGGGCATGATGGCTCTTTAAGGCTAAACACAACTAAATTACACTAAAAGGGTATTTTAATGTCTTTGTTCTTTTTTGATATGATTGTCTTCTGCTACAAACAGAAATCAGGGTGGGGAGCCAGCACTGTGGCGTAGCAGGTAAAGCTGCCACCTGCAGTGCCGGCCAGCATCCCATATCGGCGCCAATTCAAGTCCCAGATGCTCCACTTCCAATCCAGCTCTCCGCTATGGCCTGGGAAAGCAGTAGAAGATCGCCCAAATCCTTGGGCCCCTGCACCCATGTGGAAGACCCAAAAGAAGCTCCTGGCTCCTGGTTTCATATTAGCCCAGCTCCGGCCATCGTGGCCATTTGGAGTGAACCAATGGATGGAAGATATCTCTCTCTCTCTCTCTCTCTCTCTCTCTCTCTCTCTCTGTAACTCTGCCTTTCAAATAAATAAGTAAATCTTAAAAAATGAAGGAAGGGAGAGAGGGAGGGAGGGAAAGACAGAAATGAAGGCAGGGAATTAAGCAGCGTGCAATTTGAGTGCGCTCTGCTGCCCCTCTGATTATGATCGTCTCAGTTTTGGGTTATGTGTCTTATTGTCAATGTTCTTTCCCAGTGTTTCACTAAATTCTGTCTATACAAAAAATAATTTTTATGCAATTAAAATTCTTATTCAAGGTTCTGTATTTTGCTTAGAGAGGCCTTCCCTATCCTACCAGCTTTTACGCACAGTCATGTATTTGCTATTTTGATGAAAATCATCTGCATTTCAGGCATGGAAAGCCAAGACTCTGTGGCAAAAAGATATCCTGCACAGAGGATCTCTGGGAGACCTCAGAGGAAAGAAAGGGTCATCAAAGAAGGAGACACTCTTCTCTGAAGGGAGGAGAGAACACCCACTTTGCTTATGGCCGTGTCCAAATACCAATGGAGTCTATGGTGACAAAAGGCTTCCATAGCCTTGGTTGCCCATGGTAAGAGCCATGGCTGATCATTGACTTCATAAATAAGAGTGTCAATTGTTAAAGGAACAACAGAAGTAACTGTGCACTTACTCCCCACGTAGGACCTCCGTCCCTAATGAGTTGTACTATAAGAATTGACTGCAAGTTTTGTTCCTGAACTGTACCCTATATGTTGTATGTGTGTGTGGGTGCAAACTATTGAAATCTATGCTTAACATGGAGTTGGCATTCTGTGTATAAAATCAAACTAAAAATGGACCATAATGAAGAAGGAGATGGGAGAGGGAGAGGGAGAGGGAGAGGGAGAGGGAGAGGGATGTGGGATGGGAGTAGGGGAAAGAAACACTATATTCCTAAAGTTGTATCTATGAAAAAATGCATTCATTAAATAAACAAAGAAAATAATCTCTGGATCCTACTACCCCAATCACTTGCCTCTTACTCTACTCCTCTTGATAAGCAAAGGCCTTGAAAACTTTTCAGTACAATTCTGTCTCCACTTCCACGACCCCCACTCACTCATCAGTGCGCTACAATCTAGCTAGTGCCCCTTTTCTCCATGCTGCTAAACCTGTTCTCCTCTGAACTGGAGCTCTCTCCATCAAAGCCCTTCCCTTTCCTGTGGCACCACATTCTCCTGGATTTCTTCATCTCTAGCCCCTCTTTCTTGATTTCTCTTGTCAATTCATCCAGTTTATCCAAATCTTTTAACATTGGAGCTCTTCTAGGTGCAATAAGTATGAAATGATTAACAGAGTTGCCCTCCATCATTTAATTCAACAACTACTATATGCCAGACACTATGCTCAGGGCCCTGAATTATGCTAAGTCCTCAAAAACTTAACTTACCCACCCCTTGGAAACAGAAACAAGTGTGAGGCTAGAATGCATAGAGTGAACCAATGGCCAAAAGACTCATTTTTGGAGCCCAGATCTGTACAAGTCACTGAATGGGGTGAGAGGATGGATCAGATAAACATTGCGCTCAGGATGAGCTGACACTATAGACAGAGGAACATTACACAGGCACCAGTGACAGCACTAGAAGGGACAGCATGTCCTGGAACCTGTGAACATGCTGACAGAATTGAATTTTAGGGCCCCCAAGAGCCCTCATCCAAAGTGCAGTGCAGAAAGGGGGAGAGAAAATGGTGTTGGGCTACAGGTGTCGAGGTAGATGGAGAGTCGCCTGTCACCACAAAGTGAGCAGCTCTAGTGCCTGGGAACATTGGCAAGCCATCAGCTGGTCAGAGGTGCAGAAAGATGAGAGGGAGGCAGGCCATCCCATCAGTGTGGAATACCCTGAGTTTGAGGTGCCCAGGACATCCCTGAGGAAATGGGCATCTAAAACCCGGGAGCTGCCGCTGGCATCGTGAGAGTCCTTCCACACATAGAAAGAGACACAGCCTTGGAAACAGATGGGACGCTCGGAAGTGAGCAGAACGGGAGCTCTGAGGAGGGTACCAGGCCCACCTTCCCCCACCTTTGGGCTACAGGAGGAAGAAGCACAGAGAATGGGGAAGCAGGGGTCCTCAGGGACGTAGGCTGAGTCACAGTCTCTTAGAAATGTCCAAATTTTCAGGAGAAGGAGATGACCAACAATATCCAAAGAATACTTTTCCCCAAACAGGCATTTGTAGACCAGTGAGAAACTACAGATGCTTCACAGGGTTTGATTCATTGTAAAGACCCCGAGTATATGCCCAATCCTACATGTGTTGCCAAGTTCAGCTTGAGAACTTCACGCACACCCACTACGTTCCAGCAGGGGGCAGCCTCACCTCTAGCTACCCAGCAGTGTGTGGTCTGGAAGGCAAAAGCAATTCTCTTCCTGGAAGAACCCTACCACCGTCCTAGCGCAACCAGCTGAAAATTCATCCACCTTTTAAAATGAGATTTTTCTCCTCCCTTAGTAAAATGTCTATATTCTGGAGCCAGGTTCTTGGTTACTAACTCCTTTCCCCTGTAACAGACACACATTTAGTTGGGGGGCATGGTTGCCTCTCCAGCTCTGTCTCACACTACCCTCCTGTTTAGACAAGCTAAGCCCTGCTCACAAAACAGCAATATACACAAGAGTCACCCTTTCCTAACACCAGGATTACCAGGAAGTCAGCTGTAGATACAATAACCAAAAGCAAAGAAGAGGACTGACACTTCGTGAAGGATCTGCTATAGGGTGGTTGATTTACATATTTCCTCTTGCTTTTTTATATGGTCAGCAAACGAAAGACGAGAGGCTAAGAAATGTGGTCAAGTTCATAAATCCAGCAAGATGCAGACAGGGGACTGGAATCCACATCCAAGTGACTACAACACTCCAAGCTCAGCGTGGCTTTGAACTCCTCATACTCAGCCCTCCTCACCAAGGCACAGAGCAGGAATCCAGGTTCCGGGCCTGGACTGCATTTCAGGAGATTAGGAATGGGCCTAGGGGTGATAGACAAGGCTGGGTCTCTGTCCTAGGGTGGAGAAGACAGAAAGCTGGGGACATAACTCACCCACAAGGGGAAAGGGATGGGATGGAACTGGGAGCCTTCACAACAACACGGCAGCCAGGACTTGTCTGCCTTGGGGGTCAGAACGTGAACCTGAAATGGGTCCCAGAGGGAGAGTGACCCACAGGTGCTTTTGCAGCTCCTTCCCCTCCAGTCCTATAGCAGGTTTTACAATCTGTTTTCACTGTTGAAAAATTAGAAAATTTAGGCCGGCGCCGCGGCTCACTAGGCTAATCCTCCGCCTGAAGTGCTGGCACCCCGGGTGCTAGTCCCTGTCGGGGCACCGGATTCTGTCCTGGTTGCCCCTCTTCCAGGCCAGCTCTCTGCTGTGGCCAGGGAGTGCAGTGGAGGATGGCCCAAGTCCTTGGGCCCTGCACCCCCATGGGAGACCAGGAGAAGCACCTGGCTCCTGCCATCGGATCAGCGCGGTGCGCTGGCCGCAGCGCGCCTACCGCGGCGGCCATTGGAGGGTGAACCAACGGCAAAGGAAGACCTTTCTCTCTGTCTCTCTCTCTCACTGTCCACTCTGCCTGTCAAAATAAAACAAAATAATAAAAATAAAAAATAAAGTAGAAAAGACTTTCTTAAAAAAAAAGAAAAATTAGAAAATATGCACAGAAGAAAGTAATATAAATTTTTGTATCCTTAACTCATTGTAAAACATTTGAACATTTCTTCCTTTGAGAATATTTGCATGTAAACATATAGTTAATAAAAATCGGTACCATAACTTCTATACTGTTCAAACATATAGAGTTAGAAAATCATTCATTTTTAAATTTTAAAATTATAGATGCAATATTTACAGTACTCTCATTGTTTTTAAACTGTGATAAATGCCACTATAACCCTTTTGATGGTTTATATAGCTCTTCTCTTTTCTTGTGTAAACTTTTAAGAGATTATCTCATCATTTTTTTCAAAAACAAGCTCTTGATTTTCTTGTCTTTGTTCTTTCTAGCTCATTCATTTAAGTGTGTGCTTTTTATCACTTTTCTTCAGTTTTCTTTAGGTTTATGTTCTTGTTCTCCATTATTGAGCCAAATGCTTGGCATATATGTGTGTGTGTATGTATATTTACAACTATAACTTTTCCATTGAGTACAACTTTAGCTGCATACTGCAATTGATAACCCAACTCTTTCATCTTCAATCCATTTTCAATGTAGATAAATTGTTCGTGAATTTATCCATTGTTTTCAAAAATCTTTTATAAAATTTTAAATTTTATGGAATTTTTATTATAGTGACTTAAAATTTTGCTGCACTTAAGTCAAACAAAGCAGTCTGTGTGATAACAACTTGTTGATATTCACTGAGATTTGCTTCAAAACTACATAGTTAATAATTATAAATGGTCCACATATGTTCATAAAGATTGTGCATTTCTAGAAATTAATTCAGGATTACTGAATGAAGATAAATAATGAATACATTAGATAAATAATGAATATGTGCATATTGGTCAATATGGCTAATTGGCTGCCCACTATCTATTCTCTCCTTCGATGACAAACCCTGATATCGTGTGACCAGTTAAATATACCCACGCCCCAGGTGACCATGCTGTAGCCAAGGAGATGTAGCACAAGCCATGGAGAAGATGAGCTTTCCTTAACACTAGGGCTTTTTTTGGGGGGGGAGGGGAGGTGGGTTGTGTAGCCAGTGGAACCCAGCTGTTCCAGGCCCACAAAGGTATTATTCCAAGCTTTTAGGTTTTTATCCCATAGGACCTTTTCCCCTTGCTCCGTTGCCACCCAATAACTGCACAGTCAATACTTCCACTCCTTTAAGGCTCAGCTCGAAGCCAAGTCATTTCTTAAGAGCCTATCCAGAGTCTCCCATAACCCAGGAGTAAAGGTTACCCCTGCCTCCGTGTGCCCTGACTTTGTACACTGTACATAATCCTAGGACCAGCATCTAGAAGTTTTAGCACTTTCTTCCACTGTCTCCTTAAATGTTCTGTCCCTAGAAGCCTCATCCAATACTTAACTGAGAGCAGGTGTGAGTAGCTGCTGGATTAATGAGAGAGCACACAAGAGCGTTTCTCACAACCTAAGCTACTCACTGGCTGTCCCCAGATGCTCTCCTGCACCCGGGGACTCTGCACTGGCTCAGGCAGCAGTGTCTGTTCAATAAAAAACACAACGCAAGCAGGGATCCTTCTAACTGACCAGAAAGTTACAAAACTGGGATCTTTAGGCAGGGGAGGGGGGAAGTTTTGCGAACTCCCTCTACTGTTTCCTATTTATGCAAATTAGCTAGCCAACTTTCATTTTCACTACACATTCTAGAGACAGCCCTAGAATCTATGTAACCACTAGTGTCATCGACATCTTTAAGCACAGCTTCACTATTGCCTAAGAAGACTGCAGATGGAAACTGAAGCCATGAATATAGAGTTTACAGAATCTACAATTTTTTAAAAATTTTAACTTCTTCTTAAAAGGCAATTGACATGTGGGGTAATTATTTAACAGAAGAGGCATGTGCAGTCCCTGGCAGTCCTCTGGAAAGAAAAGACAGTGCAAGCAGTGGGTTGACGTGAGACAGCCCACGCACCCCTGCACATCTGCCTGGAACCACAGGAAGTCAAGCATGAAGATCGCTAGGAACTGGAGTGACAGGCGGACACAGGCCACTATTCGGAAGGCAGAACAGATCTTCACTTGTCACTCGATGGCTCAGAACAAGCAAGGGTCTACCCTGCCCTTGTTACATGGTGGAACTCAGCATGGGAAGGACAGCAATGAGCCTTTATCTTGACATCCAGGACCTGAATCCTACAGGAGAGCAACATTCTGCCTTCAGATACAGAAACTCCAAAGGAAGGTATCAATCAGTCCCAAGACTGAGTCCCTATGCACTAAGAAATGGGAAGTTTAATATGTACTTAGGAAAAACAGTTTTTAAGTTAACATAGCTTGAAATTTCTGATTTATTCAAACTCAGCTCGATTTTACCCAATCCTCCCCCCCCCAAAAAAAAAAAACACAATTTTTTTCACGTCTCTATAATTACACGTCTGATATAATACTCCATGCCATTCCATACTGCTCATTAGCTGGGAAAGAAATGGGGAGGGAGAGAGCAAGTGAACCTCTGAATTTGTAGTGCCCTGATCACTTCCAGTTAAACATCTCTTCCTAGTACGCAGCCAGTTAGAATCCCATTCCCTAAGAGGACTCTTCCTCCCCTCCCTGGGTGAGAGCATGGGGAAGCTGAGTGAGCTCCCGGACAGCCTGGGTGCTGCTTTCCCCTGGACTCTGCTTCACCCGGCCTCACTGGGGGAGGCAGACGTTGCTGCTGACCACCAGACTCGCCCACAGCCTCTAGTCACCAGGACCCCTACTCAGCTCTGCCACACAGACTCTAGGAAAGTTCTGGTTCCCATGCAGGCTATGAACTGCACATGGAGCAGCAAGAGCACTACCTTGGGGCCACTGGCCTTGACAGCACCCCAGCCAAGCCGTGCACTCACTCAGGGTAGGGCTGAGGACCGGCATCCTCAAATAGCCTGCACTGCAGCCCACCCCACAACCCTGCTGTTGACGTGAGTCCGTGAGTCACTAGCCACACATACACACACACCCCACACATACACACACACCTCACACATACACACACACCCCACACATACACACACACCTCACACATACACACGCACTATTTCAAATCTATTTGGATGAGTTCATCACACCTTACAACATCTCCCATCAAAAAAAAAAAAAGAGGGGCCAGTGTTGTGGTGTAGCAGGTAAAGCCACCACTTGCAGTGCCAGAATCCCATATGGGCACCGGTTCGAGTCCTGGCTGCTCCACTTCCCATCCCGCGCCCTACTGTGACTGGGAAAGCAGCAGAAGATGGCCCAAGTCTTTGGGCTCCTGTGCTCATGTGGGAAAATAGCAAGTTCCTGGCTCCTAGCTTCGGATCAGTGCAGCTCCAGCCACTGAGGCCATCTAGAGAGTGAAACCAGTGGATAAAAGCCTCTCTTTCTCTCTCTCTCTCTCTCCCTCCCTCCCTCTCTTTCCCTCTCTTTCTCTCTCTCCCTCTCTCCCTCTCTCTCTCCATCTCTCTCTCTCTGTAACTGCCTTTCAAATAAATAAAATAAATCTTTAAAAAAAAGAACAAAAAGTGCTAATTTTAATATGCCCTAAGTCATACCCACTGGGAAATGAATTACTAATAACAATTGATTTAGTGCTCACTGTGATTCACACATGAGCATCCCAGGGGTAAATTCCTAAACATGAGATCACTGGGTCAAAGAGTCCCTGCATGCAAAGTGTTGTAGATTTCAACAGATTTGCCAACTTGCTCTCCACAGGGTTTGTACAAATTGTCATTCTGCCAGCAGCGTATGGTAATGCCCATTTCCTCATGGCCTTAACAATAAAGTGGGTTGTCAAGCCCTTAGATGTTTACCAAGCTGATAGGTAAGTTGTTCTATAATGCAAACTAAATAAAGTAAGTCTCAGAATGCTTTAAATTTGGAAAGTCTACAATTTACCACGTTAACAAAATAAGTGAAAATATATAACAATAAAATAATTCAATGAAATTTAATATCCAAACTTGATAAATGTTCTTCATACAGTGAGAAGAGAAGGAAAGGTCCCATGATTATCACCTATCATTACCACGGTTTAACACTGCACATGGCCAGCCCCGCGGCTCACTTGGCTAATCCTCCGCCTACGGCGCCGGCACACCAGGTTCTAGACCCGGTCAGGGCGCCGGATTCTGTCCCGGTTGCCCCTCTTCCAGGCCAGCTCTCTGCTATGGCCCAGGAAGGCAGTGGAGGATGGCCCAAGTCCTTGGGCCCTGCACCCCATGGGAGACCAGGAGAAGCACCTGGCTCCTGGCTTCGGATCAGCGCGATGAGCCGGCCGCAGCGGCCATTGGAGGGTAAACCAACGGTAAAAAGGAAGACCTTTCTCTCTGTCTCTCTCTCACTATCCACTCTGCCTGTCAAAAAAAAAAAGACCTTTCTCTCTGTCTCTCTCTCTCTAACTCTGCCTGTCAAAAAAAAAAAAAACAAAAACAAAAAAACTGCACTTGAAATTCCAGGCAATACAAAATAAAACAACCTCTACAAACCATTAGAACTACAAAAAAGAGTCCAAACAGATTTGTGGACATAGATCAATATGCAGAAACCAAAATCATTTCTAGAGATCAAGACAGTCCAATTAGAAAATACAAAATTTAACATGAAAGGAGACGTTTTCACCGACCATAAAACCACAGGGCACTTACAGGTAGAAATACATCAGATGAAAGATTTATATATATGCAAAACCTTCATGAAGAAATCTGCAAAATCATTTTGAAGGCTGAAAAAGAAATATTCAGTAACATAAGTACACTGAATATCTTTGATTTACGTAACATAACTCCAATCAATATCAGATTTTCACAGAATCAACAAGATAATTCTATAGTTCTTATGGAAGTAAGACAATTTTGAGTAAGACTGAATGGTGAGTGTTGATACCACACTCACCATAAATTTTACTAATTACAATAGCATTGGCTTGAGAAAAGAATAACAGATCAAAGGAACAGAGTAATAGACCCACACATGCACACATACACACACACACTAACACACGCACATATTTAGCATGGTTCATAACAGACAGAGGATTTCTTTAAAAAATAAGAAGTGAATGTACTACTCAAAAGGCAGAATGGAATTAGACCAGACTTTAGTTGATAATAGCATACACTTGGCACAAGATACAAGACAGGCACTTTTCAAAGGCTTTATATATTTAATTCATTTAAACCTCATAATGAGGCCAGGGTTATGGCATAACAAATAAAGCTGCTGCCTGCAACGCAGTGTTCCACATGAGGACTAGTTCAAGTCCCGGCTGCTCCACTTCTGATCCTGCTCCCTGATAATGGCCTGGGAAAGGCAGCAGAAAATGGCCCAAGTGTTTGTTCCACTACACCCACCTGGGAGACCCAGGTGCAGCTCCTGGCTCCTGGCTCCTGGCTTTGGCCTGGCCCAGCCCTGGACATTGCAGCCCTCTGGGGAGTGAACCAGCAGATGGGAGATCTCTCTCACCCTCTCTCTCTTTTCCTCTCTCTCTAACTCTGACTTTTGAACAAAAAATAATAAAACTTAAAAAAAAAAAAAAGAAACCTCATAACTTCACTATAGCCCAGTTGTACAAATGACAAATATAGAGAAGTCAAGCAACTCAGCCAAGGACACAGAGCTAGGAAGTGGGGCGCTAAGATACACTCCTTATCCTGACACTGTGTTCCTTCTAACACAGCAAAAATAAAGGGGAGGATATTAAACCATAAAGCCTGCCCTACAGAACGAAAAAGATTTTATTATATCATAACTTAAAAGTTCTGTGTCAGTATAAAAAGGAATACTCTAACACATAGAAGTATAAATGTTTAGTAATAATATGTTTCAATTTAAAGCACTATACATTTTTAAAAATAGGAAAACAGGCAAACACTAGAAAAATGAATATCCAGTAGCCAGTAATCATCTACAGATACTCTGAATCCTGCAGTTCTCAAAGAAGGGGAATTGAAAGCAAGGAAACGTCATTTCATGCCCACTCTGGTTGACCCTCAAAAACAAGAGAATCCTGGGAGGCAGCAGGAGACGGCTCAAGTGGCTGAGTGCCTGCCACACATGCGGGAGACCCAGGCTGGGTTCCCAGATCCCAGCCTCAGCCATTATGGGCACTGGAGTGAATCAGTAGACAGAAGTGTGCTCTCGCTCTCTTGCTCGCTCGCTCGCTCTCTCCTTCTCAAATAAATAAATAATTTCTAAAATGTAAAACAGAGGCCAGAATGGCATCAGCAAAGGATGGGGAGAGGCAGCCAATCAGAGGCGCCAGGGAGAGGGGCAGTGGGATGTGCCCCTTCAACAAGTACTGACTGGGCTCCTGCTTGGTACAAGCACTCAGCAGAGTCCGTAAGTGAGGGTTGCACAGCTGTGCTTGTAGAAAAGTTGTTCTGGAATAATAACTGGAGGTTCAAACGTTTCATCGTAGGCCAGAGCTTGCATTTAGCATAACCCTAACCACGCCTTCCAAAGACTGTGCAGCCCAGCTCCTCAGCTGTGAGAAAAATTCAGTTTTCACTGCTGAGCAAGCACCCTCCCCATTCACCAGCTCTCTGTGAGACCTCAGTAGTTTCTAAAACCTTACTAATCTGCTCTTTCAGAAGCGGTACTTTCCTCTGAGTGTAGACATACATAATATAAGATGATGACTGCTGTGTTAATTAGTCCACAGCAGCAAAAATTTCTGGTTGTAATGACGACCTGCTGTCTCTAAGGAGATCTTTAGCCATTTGTCCTTGTTCATCCATTTGTCTCCACGGCAACGATGCTGTTTACAAATTAGTACAATGAGTGTTGAACAATAATTTGTTGGTGTCAAACTGATACCAGATAATGGGAAATTCTGTCCAAATATTTATTTGAATCAGAGTGCTTTTCAACAACGAACTGCAATTGCCAAAATTCAGTAGTAGGGGCCAGCACTGTGGCAGAGCGGGTAAAGCCACTGCCTGCAGTGCCAGCATCCCATATGGGTGCCGGTTCGAGTCCTGGCTGCTCTACTTCCGATCCAGCTCTCTGCTACAGCCTGGGAAAGCAGCAGAAGATGGCCCAAGTCCTTGAGCCCCTGCACCTGCGTGGGAGACCTGGAAGAACCTCCTGGCTCCTGGCTTCAGATCAGCACAGCTCTAGCCTTTACGACCAATTAAGGAGTAAACCAGCAAATGGAAGACCTCTTTCGCTCTCTTGCTCTCTGCCTCTCCTCTCTCTGTGTAACTCTGACTTCCAAATAAATAAATAAATCTTTAAAAAAAATAGAATTAAGGTTTTAGCATAAAGTGATTTACATGGAGAAAACATTTTTGTTTTTAAAGTGTGCCAAGTTTTATCAGTATTTCCTTCTTCTAACTGAGTGCTTGCGAGGTCAGAAACAAGGACGGCATGTTTCTCCCTATGAAAATGATGAGATTCTGAATGTAAACATATTTAAGTTAAAGACATCTTCTCTCTTGTTAATCCTTTCCAGAGGGGTGCAGAAGGCAAACAGTCTTCCTGATTGTATTGTTTTAATAGAAAAGCCTAAATGCAAACTTAGTGTATGGTCACAGCAGGAGACTTAATGAAAGAATCCATGTTACTTGATAGGCTGATGTATTGCTCTACTCACAGTGTGAGTGGATGCTGATAGCTACCAGCTGCCTTGGGTTCTCCAAGGGTGAAAGTCAGAGAGACCCAGAAGAGACCAGATGCTAGAGATACAAGGCCAAACAAGCACGCAATCATTGATCACATCTTTTCTAGAATTTTCTTCCAAGATTCTGATCGCATAACACAATAGAAGTTATACTGGTAGGTTTCTTCAGCTGGATCAAATCCCACTTATCTTTGTCCATTTTGCAATCTATTTGCCTCTGTTTTTATATTCTTATTTATTGAATTCTGTTGGAATCTTTCATGCATTCAAAACAGCACATATAAGGAACCCAATACAATGTCAACCCCTGACAATACCACAAGTAGACAGAGGCCCCAACCCCAGAGAGTGCACATTCTAGCAAGCGGGTCAGGCGGTCAACAAATGTCATGTTGAGTAGCAGTTATTTAATTAGAGCTGTGATTGGTGCCATCAAGGGAAAGTGCAGAGGGTACTGAGTCCACATGGAATGAGGACTGGTACAAGGCTAGAGTGACTGGAACACTGCATGTAAGGGGGGCAAGTAGAGCAGGATGGGCTTGGAAAGGAAACCTGAGGCCTAGTCACAACCTGACGTGCTTAGTAGATCAACCACACTAAGCATATTAAGCGGGGAAATACTATACTGAGATGTGCATGTTTGTAAGGTCCCTTCTAAAGCTTTGGGGGAAATTAATGGAGGCCTATAAAGGCAAGAAACCTGTCAGAAGGCCATTTCAGAAAGTCATGGGAAAAATGATGTTGGTGACAAAATATTCTGAGTAGAGTCATGAGGAGTGGTAACAAGAGGCAGTCAAGGATAAATCCGAAGTACAGAGTTTGAGCAGGGGGCTAGTGGAAGTACCTAGGCAAAGGAAAAGAAAGCTTAGGAGTAAACAGAGTTTGAGTTCCATTTTAAATGCACTCAAGTTATTTATTTATTTATTTTGACAGGCAGAGTGGACAGTGAGAGAGAGAGACAGAGAGAAAGGTCTTCCTTTGCCATTGGTTCACCCTCCAATGGCCGCCGCGGCTGGCGCACCACGCTGATCCGAAGGCAGGAGCTAGGTGCTTATCAAGCTAAGGCATCTGTAGGCATCCAGTTTGGAGATGCCACATGGACAGTTTATAAGAGTGGTCTGGCTGCAGATAAAGATTCTTGGAGTACAGATGATAAATTAAGCCATGAAGGGGGACAGCGTTTTCTTGGTGACAAATGTAGAATGAGAAGAGACTAGGACTGAGCCTTGGGGTACTCCCGGACTTACAGGTAAGGTAGAGGAAGGGTGAATGGCAAATGATAAAGAAGAGTCAGAGAAGTAGAGGGAACCTAGAAACACGTGTTGTCATGGCAGCCATAGGGAAGGAGTGTTCCAAAAGAGGGAACAGTCAACTCTGTAGAATGACTCTGAGAGACTGTGTGACATGAAGATGGTTAGAGAGGATTTGGCTACCTGATGTGGAAATAATTGATGGCTTTAACAAGAGCTATTCCAATGGAGTGACTGAAACAGGAGTCATAGCAAGGGCTTGTAGAGAGAACAGGGGTTGAAGATCTGGAGAGAAAAATTATAAGAAATTCAGGCCAAGCATTCGAGAATAGAGGGAGAAGGCTTACGGTAGCTAAATAAATATATGGTTTCCAGAGTATTTTTTGGGGGGGAAGAGGATGTAAGGGGTGGAAGGAAGTTGGTTGGTTATTGATTTGTTATAATGAGCGATGATCAAATGTATAAATGCTCATGGGAAGAATCTGATAGAGAAGAAGACACTGAAGCAAAATCAGAGGCTGTAATTAGTGTTCTCTAGTGAAAATAGAATTCAGAGCACATGCTGAGTGATTGGCCTTTGTTAAAAGAGGGAAAACAGTTGGCTGAATGAGGTTCCCATCTATCAGCTTCCATTCTTCCAGAGAGACGGGAAGCAAGATTATCTGCTGAGAATGAGAGAGTTGGAGATTTGAGAATAGCTTGGGAATTTTTTAGGATAGATTTAAAAGAGATTCTGCTGAAAGTCACAGACCAACGTGCCAGAAAGTTTGGAGAGCCCAGATAAAGGTATTGACCATTGCTATGTAGTGATATCGAACTGCTCCAATGAGTTTTTCTCCACTACTTCTCTGTAACTCCGGTGTAGACATGGAAAAAATAGACAGGTTCATCCAGGACTGGGACTTGCCAGAGAATTTCCAAAAGGATAACTGAAATGATGGGTTTTGGAATCTACCAATAATATGAAAAAATATGTTAGAAAAGGGTGACTGGTGAGTGGGTTCATGAAATGGTGGGGAAATGGAGGAACAAGTCAACTAAAAGCATTCAATGGAAGAATAATTTTAGTGGGATACTTAAAGCAAGTTGGAAGAAAAGTTGTGAATGAGATGCTAGATGTTTGCACTGTTCGAATGACAACAAGTATTGACAGAGTGCACAACATGACAATAGATGGATGAGGCCGAGTGCATAATTCATCGGAGTAGCAAATAGTGCATTCATGAAACTACTGAAGTCATGTAACTACTGGAGTGAGGAGCCTGGGAACAAAACCACCAGTGAAAGATGGGAGGTCAGATGAAGACTGTCACAAGGAACGGAGAAGCTTCCGGATGCAGAGTGAAGACGTAGTGGCCTGAAAGCAGCAATGGGAAGGACACCGACCCCAACAACGTGGCTATGTGTCTCAGATTTAGAGCTACTCACAGAACAAAATGACAGCCACTTGGAAGGCTCACAGATAAATCTTTGCTCTCAGAAGACTGGCTAGATTCAGGTAAGACAACAAGATAGAAGGAATCCCCTGAGTAGAGTTTGAATATATGGGAGGAGGAAGTCTCTCTCACAGAATGGCTACTCCACTGCACATCAGTACATGAGTTTTTCAAGGATGGACAACTGGTGGTTGGTTTATAGTCTCTCTGATACACAGGAAAAAAAATTTCACCTTTCTACTCTCAAAACCTAGCATACTGTGAGACACCAGAACATGATGGGAAAAAATTTAATTCTTATTGAAAGTTTGATTGCAGGGCCGGCGCTCTGGCACATCCGGTTAAGCCCTGGCATGAAGTGCTGGTGTCCCATATGGGTGCCAGTTCAAAACCCAGCTACTCCACTTCTGATCCAGCTCCCTACTGTGGCCTGGGAAAGCAGTAGAAGATGGCCCAGGTCCTTGGGCCCCTGCACCCGTGTGGGAGACCCTGAAGAAGCTCCTGGCTGCTGGCTTCAGATCAGCACAGCTCCAGCTGTTGTGGCCAATTGGGGAGTGAACCATCGGCTGGAAGCCCTCTCTCTTTCTCTCTCTCTCTCTCTCTCTCTCTCTCCCTCTCCTCTCTCTGTGTAACTCTTTCAAATAAATAAATAAATCTTTAAAAAAAAAGTTTGATTGCTCCATGTTTTGCTGTTCTACATTCTGTTGTGATGTTCTGAATACTAGTTATTATCATACAATAATTTACATGCAGATCCAAAAGAATATAAGAGACACAATTTACCTGTATTTTCTTCCACACGCATATGGTGTTTAGATCTCTGATATGAGCTTGTCTTGGTATCATTTGCTTCTTTTTTTCCTGAAAGTGAAGCAGTAGAATGTGTTAATGTAGCATTTTGGTCACTTAGGCTGCAGATAACTCAAATGTGTTACACATGACATTCTCACAATCCTACAAAGGATTAGGTTTGATCATTGGAGGATGAGTCAGGGGTACAGTCACAAAATCATAGGCAAACTCTTATAAAACATCTTAATATTAAAGAGGAAAAATTCTATATGTCCAGTTAATTCACTGTCATAAAGTAAAAAATCATTAGCTTTTCCCCCATCTCTTTTATTAAATTGAGCTCCATACGACTGAATTTTACTTATAAAAGTAATGAATAAAATCACAGAGTCTGGCTCTAAAGATTGAAATCTTCATAATCAAATAAATCATCCCTAGAAAGAAGTTACAGTAATGCCATCCTCCCCCACAGCTCTGGAAATAGATGAATTTTTTTACTTATAAACTAATTGAAGAAATATAATTTGATATGGCATTAAATTGAGAACTTCCATGGGGCATCAATATTGTTTTCTCATGCAATAAGAAGATTTATATGACTATTCAACCCTTGATCCCTTCTTGCTCAATACCCTCTTACATCAGATCTTGCAAGTGTTGTTTGAACAAAGGGATCTTTCAAGATTCTTAAAATTCCAGACACAAAAATAACCTGCAAGAGAAAGCTCTAATATTGATTGGTTGTCTTAGTTGATAATGTGTTATTATAGCAATAATGTATTTGGAAGCTGTATATGATGAACTGTATAAATCTTTGTAGGCACACTAGGTCACATCAGGAAAGAATCGCAAGCATGTTCCTCTTCTCCCACCTGCTTGACAGAGTAACTGAATCCTGTGAGTCTGCAAGCTTTTTTAGTTTTTAAAAACATCAATCAGACATGACACAGTGGCAAGTACTAAACTTGCACTTCCACTAAAAACAATAAAGCTAAATAAAAATACACGAAGTATCCTTGGGCTTTGGATGGCTATGATCCCTGAGAGAAAGGAGGCAAAGAAGGTAAACCCCCATGTTCATGCTGGTTTTCTCCCTGAAGGTATTTTATCCAAACTGCTCTAACGGGAGAAAGAATGTAAGCAGAGAAACAAACAGATACAAGTGACAGGGCTGGGGCTGATGTTGTGGCACAGTGAGTTAAGCCGCATTGTGACTCTGGTATTCCACATTGGAGTGCCGGTTTGAGTCCCAGCTACTCTGGCTCCAATCCAGTTCCTCATAATGCACCCGGGAAGGCAGCAGCAAATGACCCAAGTACTGGGGGCCCTGTCACCCACAGGGTAGACCCAGGTGGAGTTCCAGGCTTCCTGCTTCAACCTGGCCCAGCCCCACCTATTGCAGCCATTTGGGGAGTCAATCAGCAGATGGAAGATCTCTCTCTCTCTCTCTCTCTCTCTCTCTCTCTCTATCTCTGTGTGTGTGTCACTTTGCCTTTCAAATAAGTATATCTTTTATAAAAAAGTTAGAGGGTGCTAAGACTTCAGGAATCCAGAAGGAATTGGAGAGGAGGCTAACAGACAGTAGGATAACAGACACAGAGAGAGAGAATTCCCCCCAGATAGTTGATCAGACCCAACTGCAGTATAACACTGTGGGAAGGGGGCAGCACTGTGGCATTGCAGGTAAAGCCGCTGCCTGCACTGCTGGCATCCCATATGGGCGCCAGTTTGAGTCCCAGCTGCTCCACTTCCGATCCAACACTGCTATGGCCTGGGAAAGCAGTAGAAGATGGCCCAGGTCCTTGGGTCCCTGCACCCACGTGGGAGACCCAGAGGAGTCTCCTGGCTCCTGGCTTCGGATCAGCACAGCTCCAGCTGTTGCGGCCAATCAGGGAGTGAACCAGCAAATGGAAGACCTCTCTCTCTCTCTGTCTCTCTCTGCCTCTGCCTCTCCTTCTCTCTCTGTGTAACTCAGACTTTCAAATAAATAAAGAAATAACAAAGAAAAAAAAAAAAGACTGTGTAAAGCCCAAGAAAAAATATCTGCTAAGAGGCTGATGACTGAGCAGAAATATCAGCGCTCACACCTTTAGGGAGACACTGGGAGACTGCCAGCTTCCAACGGAGACCCCAGGAAGACCTCACTTTGCAGAGACCACCCCCAGGAATGAAGACAAAGATGAATAGGCCTGTCCTAACCAGGCCGACAACCCAAGCCTTGTGGTATCTTTCTTTTCTTAAGATTTGTTTATTTATTTATTTGAAAAGCAGTGTGACAGAGATGGAGAGACACACACATGCAGAGAGAGCGCGAGAGAGCGCGCGCGCACAAGCCTGGTTTGAGTCCTGGCTCTTCCAATTGATTCCAGTTTCCTGCTAATGACTACTCTGGGGGCAGCAGGTGATTGTTCAACTACTTGGGTCCCTACCGCCCACAAAGGAAACCCAGATTGAGTTGCTGGCTCCTGGATTCTGCCAGGCCCAGCCGTGGCTGTTGTAGATATTTGGGGGAATGTGTGTCTGTCTCTGTCTCCCTGCCTTTCAAATAATATGAAAATAGATCAATAAAAATTTTCAAAAAAAAGACTGAGGAGGGGCTGGCGTTGTGGCATAGCAGATAAGGCTACTGCCTACAACACCAGCATCCCATATGGGCGCTGGTTCATGTTGTGGCTGCTCCTCTGATCCAGCTCCTTGCTACCAGCCTGGGAAAAGCAGCAGAGAATGATCTAAATGCTTGGCCCCTGCCATCCACATGGAGCTCCTGGCTCCTGGCTTTGATCTGACCAGCCCCTGGCCATTGCAGCCATCTAGGGAGTGAACCAGCAGATGGAAGATTCCCCTCTCTGTCTCTCTCTCCCTATCTGTAACTCTGACTTTCAAATAAATAAATAAATCTTTCTAAAAAAGAAGAGCAATCACAGATTAGAGAAGATCGAGGAGAAATGATCACTAAGTGTACTGTGGGATCCTGGATCAGGTCTTGGTATGGAAAATGGACATTGGTGGTAAAACTTCTTAGATATGGATACGGTCTGTGGATAATTAATAATGTTTATCACTGTTAACTTATTTTAGTTATACCAGACAGTTCTGTAAGATGCTAACTTTCAAGGGATCTGAGTGAACAGTACACTGTATGTATCACCCCCAAGAGGATGAAAACTGGTTCTTGGAGGGAGGGGTGCAAAAAAATCTTGTATTTTCTATGTGCAAAACACATATCCCTATGCTTACATTACATAAACAGATATACAGTATTCTATAGTGTTAAAATATTATGGAGGGGGAGAACAATTAGGAGAAATGGCTCCTGGTGGAGATGAGAGATATAATTTAGATGACACATACTTTTAAGAGTCTATATTTCATTGAAGTTAATGTCATCGTGTGTTTTCATTACAACAGTGCACAATATTTCAGTGAATGGAGTAGGAGCTTCCAAATTTCTTATTTGGATGATTCAGATAACAAAGCACAACAGGTAAAGAGAAGCTAAGCTGGTATTTAGCTCCTATCTCAATGTGCTTCAACCACACTGAATCTTTTCAAAGCTGTATGGTTTCTCCTGCCTTGGACACTGACTAATAATAATACTTTTTCTGGAAATACCCAGCTTCCTCTACTTGTGCAATGCCTGTTTGAGAATACGAGATTTCAGAGGGAATTTCCCTGCCACTTAGTCTAGATTAACTACCAAGCATCCTATTACACAGTATTATAGCGTCCTGCATTTTTGTTCTCCTTTTCTTTTCTGATTATTGGAGTTGTTGTAGGATGCATTTTTCACTACCACTAAAATGTAAACATGCTTTGTCTACCTTTGATCTCCAGGGACTGACACAGGGCCTGCCACGTGGGCTGTCAACAAGTATTTGCTGAATGAGTGAATGAAAAGAAATGCAACGCAAGCTTGTGAAGAACCTGGGATAAATGCTGGATGTGGACTTTCAGGTGACCTGGAATTCTCTGACTTACTACGATTAACATTAAATGTTAACACCAACCTGATTAACATCAAGTGCCTACATGTTGGCACTAAAGCACCAAGGCTATTCCATGCATAGCTACTAGGAAATGTGCATGTTAGTAATAAGCTCCACAGAGTTAGGTGTAGGACAGAACCATGCAGAAAAAGAATAACCTGTCTCCTCTACTACTACAGAAGGCACTAGGACTCTTAAGTCCCCAACTTATTCAACATCTATTAATTAGCAGATTTTACTCACCACTGTGCACATGGTAGTTTTATTAAGAAACCAAATTATCTTGAAGCAATGCATACTACAAGGAGAGCACAGTATCCAATCACAGCCTGGCTTACAGTGAGCTGAGGCCCTGAGGAAAAGCTGAAGTGGATTCAGACTCGTATCCAGTCTCTGCATTTCTCATGGAGCGTCTGGAAGCGGACTGTGGACGCGCTGTTTATCTCGATTACATGACAGGTGTTACCCTCACTTGCTTGACTCGTAGTTAATGACTGAGGTCTACCTCCTTCACATCTGGTTGTGACCTTTACCACTTCTCATTAAAACTCCCTGAGCCATGCATTTGCTTCCTCTAAGCGATGAGCTTCTACATGCCAGGGTCTAAGCCAACTGTCCATAAATAATCAGCAAGAATATCTACGCCCACGGACTACATCTATTTTCTTCCAGTCATGACTTATTTTCTCATTTATTTACTTTTTGCCTTGGGATCACTGAGAGAGCCAATGCTTTGCCTTTTCTCTGTCCCTTCCTCCCTCTTTCTTCCTCCTTCTCCCTCTCCCAAGGAATGAGTTTATTGAAATATGTTCAACAAGTATTTATCAAGTGCCGACCATGTGCCAGGTGCACGGAAACAGAGTAAAGACATCAAGTCCCTGACTTCTGAAAGCTCACAGCTGAAGCCATCCTGAGATTGGACGAGCAGACCAGCACACACTGTGGTGATACCCATGATCAATGTGTGCTGCCGAACAGCTGGGACCCCTACTTCAATCATGGCTGAAAAAAATCAACAGTGCCCATCCAGAGAAGGGGATGATAACCAAAAGATTCAAAACATGAGATCCAACTATTCAAGTAATGACATGGGAAGGGTGTTCCAGGAGTTGGAAATTAATAGTGCAAAAACCCGCATAAAAGAAAGATTCGCCCATTGGGATTGCAAGCAGTTCGGTTTGACTAAAGAGATTGGTTTGTACGTGGTGGTGGCAGGAGTAGGGTAGGGAGATGGGAAGTGACAAAATGAAGTTGAGGGCTATGCAGGGGAATTTTTGACAGTTGAAATATTTTAGTGTGGAGTTTTAGCCTGAAACTACTCCAATAAATTTCATCCTTTCTGGCTAAGAAATCAACTATGACTATTGTATATTTCATTTAACAAAAACTAGGGGACTAGTACTATGGCACAGTGGGTTAAGCTGCCATCTGCAGCACCGGCATCCCATGTGTGTGCCGGTTCTAGTCCTGGTTGCTCCACTTCCAATCCAACTCCCTGCTAATGTGCCTGGGAAAGCAGTGGAGGACGGCCCAAGAGCTTGGGCCCCTGACCCATGTGGGAGACCCAGATGAAGTTCTTGGCTCCTGGCTTCAGCCTGGCCCAGCCCTGGCTTTTACAGCTATTTGGGAATGAGCCAATGGAGGGAAGATCTCTCTCTCTCTCTCTCTCTCTGACTTTTAAATAAAAGCTTAAAAAAGAAAAGAAAAAACTAGTAGTTAAACTTAGATAACATTTTCAACCTAAGATATTTGGCCTGCTGAGGTCTGCAGAGGTAAAGGAACATGCTCAGAGCTGCAGATGCACTGATGGGACTTAACTCCTAGGTCATGTATTTATGTAGTCCCGTGGTGCTTCCTGAAACACAAAATTTCAACATAGGTAGATTTTTTTAAAATTTCAAAGTATTTATGATGTAGATATGATTTTAATATATCAGACTAGGCTATCAAGTCTTGCAATGACCCTTACTCTATTCAGCCACTTTATCACCATAATCCCAAAGAAAGCAAGTGTGAGTTCTACTCTGACCAGGAAAAGGACATGATATTTGAAGGGTCCATACAGGATGGAAAGATCAGTTGAGGGAACCCTTCCACTTGTGGGAGAGAAAGAAGAACTGGAGAAAACAGACACGTATCTGCCCAGAGAAGGGGGCTTTGGAAAGTTCATGAGAAGTTGCCATCACCTTCTAATTCCATTTTCCCATAAACTTCTAGGTCAAAATCTAAAGGGTAGGTGGTGAAAGAAATATCTGGTGTGCTGTGGGCCAACTCAAAAACCTTGGTTCCCATTTTCAAGAACATTGAAGCAGAGAGTGGGGCCACAGAGTGGTGGTACCTGAGCATAGAAAATATGGGGCACTCAGCTGTGCCCTTGGGTAGGTAGAGATACATTCCCCACAGCAGTTTTCTGTGTAATGACATGACTCCACACCTCGCTAGCTGTAAGCAGAAAATGTGCCCATAATCTCTTTAATATACACAGACCAGGAGAGTCTCATAGAGGGGCCTTCCAAGCTTTCCATTTCCTGGCCTCCAGTTCTTTTGGAACTGGAAAGAAGGGTCCCTCCTGTTTTATCCCAGGATAGTTCGTCACGGGAACACATAGTCCTTTAAGCAAAAACTACTTCATCAAACCATACACTGACTTCCATGACCCAGACAAGGCAATCATAGTAGTCAGTGCTACCTTCTCCTCAGTAGCTGAGCTCCCCAAAACTAAACAGCACATATGCAGAAGCCCAAACTTTTAATTTAGTCCCATATTTGGTAAACTAGAAAACATTTATCTACCTCCTCCAGGGACTAGTCTTATGAAGCCACCGTATGTTCACTTCACTACAAAAGTCATACAACAGGTTCATCAACTACTCCATATTCAGATTTCTGGTGACTGCAACATTTTCTCTGAGCAAAAAAAATGAATGCTTTATATGTGCATATATAAAGAGTACATTTTAGTACTTTTCCCCAAATAAAGGAAGTCAAAAGTCTGTCTTGATAAAACTGCCAGCTACCTCCAAACACAAGTTCCCCTACTTACAAACCAACCAACCAGGGTGTCTGGCTAGAAAACCATCTCAAGGGTGATATTAGAAGTGCACCCTGGTGGTTCTGTGGAAAGCACTACAAAGGCTCTCCATAACAGATACAGAAAATCCACTGGGCTTGAAGACACTAGAAACCCTCATCCCTTTCAGTGCACACATTATGTGGACAAATGAGCTCAGCTCTGGTGTTCCAAAGGGGTAGATCACACTTGCATATACCTATTACTTCTTTGGGGAAATATAGCACATATAGTTCAGTACGGGTTGGATCTCCTTCTATGTGCAATACTAACTGTAACTTTAAAGTGTACAATATCTGAATAAAAAATAATGAAGGCTACCCATAAAAAACCCACAGACGTCTATCCTAGTTTGAGTCCTGAGCTCTGCTGTTCACTGGCTGTGGTCATGGAGCAGGCTCTGGATATTAACTTTCTCATCTGGAAAATGTGGGTAACATGTCCCAGCTCACAGATTTTGAGATTTGTTTTAGGAATGCCTGGTTCCTCTCAGGGATCTCAGAATTATGGGTCTTGTCCCCACAAAGACAGAGTTCTATGCAGGGTTACGGATACTGGAACATGAAGCAAACTTTTTTAAAATTTACTTAAATGTTTTGTTCACATCAAATACTTGAACATTTCTATGGGGTACAGTGTAATACAACGCACATGCACATGATAAACCAAGGAATCCAGGCAACCAGAGGCATCCTTTTCTTTGTGTTTGGTGCCTATCAGCTTCTCTCTTCCAGTTGTGTATACAGCATATAATATGTTATTGTGAACTACAATAACTCTACTGAGCTGTGGAACACTGGAATGTGCTACTTCTGTCTATACCTGCGAGCCAATCTCTCCCTATCCCCTATCCCAACCCTTCCCAGCCTGTAGATCAACTATTTTTTAACTTCCACATGTGAGGCAAAACAGACAGTATCAGACCTTCTGTATTGGTGGGAATGTAAATTAGTATTACCATTATGGAAATCCATATGGAGGCTTCTCAAAAACTCAAACTCCATTTGGCCCAGCCATTCCACTTCTGAGTATATAGTCAAACGAACCGAAATCAGTCTAGCGAAGAGATACCTGCACTCCCACGTTCATTACAACACTGTTCACAAGAGATAAGACATGGCATTAACCTGCATGTCGACTGACAAGAATGGATACAGATGTGGTCTATACTCACAATGGAATATTCAGTCACAAACAGTGCAATCCTGACATTTTGGCTAAATGGATGGATCTGGGGACCATTGTACAGTGAAATAGGAAACACCTTCGATCAGGAGCCTTTCTCCAACATCGACAGAGCTGTGCCTCCTCCATTTGTGCACGCCCCCGGCCAAGCCACTAACAGATGCCAGCAAGCCTGGAGGAGCACTCAGGACCACCCTTCACTGCACTGTACCTGCTCTCAGAAGATGGTTGTGCTTAGAGAGGAACAATCACATGTGTGAGACAAATACTCCCAGAGCAGTAGATGTGAATCCAACACACACAAACTGAATACCTCAATCTAAGCCTATCAGGTTTCTGTAATAGTCAAAGGGCAGTGCTTACACATTTTTGGTGAATGCTTAAGAATTATCCATAAAAGTTGTGGATTTTAAATGTTTGGTCACTTTGTGTACAAAGATATTAGGGATTCATTGAAAATCCCACTTTTGGGGCCAGCGCTGTGGCTCAGTAGGTTAATCCTCCGTCTGCAGCACCTGCATCCCATATGGGCGCCAGTTCTAGTCCCAGCTACTCCTCTTCCAATCCAGCTCTCTGCTATGGCCTGGGAAAGCAGTAGAAGATGGCCCAAGTCCTTGGGCCCCTGCACCCGTGTGGGAGACCAAAAGGAGCTCCTGGCTCCTGGCTTCGGATCGGCACAGCTCCAGCCATTGCGGCCATTTGGGGAGAACCAGCAGACAGAAGACCTTTCTCTCTGTATCTCCCTCTCACTGTCTGCAACTCTACCTCTCAAATAAATAAAATATTTTTAAAAAGAAATAAAATCCCACTTTTAAATAAGATCTTGAATTAGAAGTTTGTGGCATCAGGTTCAAATATAAATTTGCTGCCGGCGCCCTGTCTCAATAGGCTAATCCTCCGCCTAGTGGCGCCGGCACACCGGGTTCTAGTCCCGGTCAGGGCGCCAGATTCTGTCCTGGTTGCCCCTCTTCCAGGCCAGCTCTCTGCTACGGCCCGGGAAGGCAGTGGAGGATGGCCCAAGTCCTTGGGCCCTGCACCCCATGGAAGACCAGGAGAAGCACCTGGCTCCTGCCTTTGGATCAGCGCGGTGCGCCAGCCGCAGCGGCCATTGGAGGGTGAACCAACAGCAAAAGGAAGACCTTTCTCTGTCTCTCTCTCTCACTGTCCACTCTGCCTGTCAAAAATTTAACTATATATATATATATATATATATATATAAATTTGGATATGTGTGATCTAAAACACAAGCATATTCTTTTAAAAATTGCATCATCTGAACCTAAACATGAGAAAATTTCAGACCCAATCTGTACTGAGGGACATCTTAGGGTACTAGTAATGTTTTGCTCTTAATTTGGGTGTTTGTTATGAGTGTGATCAGAAAACCCAAAACTCATTTATCTGTACACTTGTGTGCATTTCTCAGTATGTATACTGTATTTCAATAAAACACTTTTTTAAAAGACCTAAAAATTCGTAATAACTGGCCTATACTCTCCAAAACTCTCGAGGTTGTAAAAGAGAATGGTGATCTCAGGAGTAGTTCCAGATTACAGGAGATCAAAGAGACAGGACAACTAAAGGCAGTGCATGATCCTGGACTGGCCCTGGGACTACTGATGAAATCTTATTACCTCCAGATTAGATAATAGTATTTTCTCAGTGTTAATTCTCTGATTGTGACAACATCTAAAATTTAATATCAAAAGGCTCAAAAAATAATATGTAGGGGGCCGGCGCTGTGGCATAGTGGGTAAAGCTACCGCCTACAGTGCCGGCATCCCGTATGGGCACCAGGTTGAGTCCCAGCTGCTCTACTTCCAGCTTTCTGCTATGGTCTGGGAAAGCAGCGGAGGATGGCCTGAGTGCTTGGGCCCCTGCACCTGCATGGGAGACCTGGAAGAAGCTCCTGGCTCCTGGCTTCGGATCAGCCCAGCTCTAGCCATTGTGGCCATCTGGGGAGTGAACTAGCAGATCGAAGACCTCTCTCTCTGTCTCTGCCTCTCTGTAACTCCGCCTTTCAAATAAATAAATTGTTTAAAATAATAATAATATGTATATATGCATGGATACAGAGAGAGACTGAGAAAGCAAATGTGGTAAGATGTTAACATTTGGATAATCTGAGTGCATCTGGAATGTCTTGCACCATGTGCCATTTTTCTGTAAATCTGAAGCAATTTTTAAAACCCTCTCATGATGCTCCCGTCACTCTAAGTAATCATAAGAGCACATCTGTACATCTGCCAGCAATCTGTCTTCTGCCTCCCTGTTTTATTCACAGAGCAGTAAAATCTTTTCCCCCACTTTCTTCCCAGTGCTCTAGCCATGCTATTACTGGAGTCCCCTGACACATAATCTTTCCATTCCCTTCTCTAGCAACCACAGAACTGAAAAACTCCCTGTGATTTCTAAGAGATTTCATATAAGACAAAGCATTCATATCTTTTCGATTTAAACTCAGTGGTCCACAAGGAACAGAACTGCGGAATTCTAAGAAAACGCAGGCCTTGTTCTGTTAGTTTCCTCCCCACACAAATCCATGTACACGAGGGAAGAAAAACTCATTTGCAAATCAGAACAAATAATAAAATAAAAAAGCGAAGGAAAAAGGAGCCAGCAGCACCAATGACCTTGTTCCAGGAACATGGGGCTTTGAACCCAAGGAAGTCTGAGTTAAGATCTCAGAGACTGCCGCTGGGCCCAGACGATTCCCACATACCGGCAGGAACACCCCTGGAGAGCCCTCTGCCCACATCAGAAGCCTGGCATTCCTTCATTCATACTTTCACGTCCTCCCAAAATTGACTGCTACTACAGCCCATTTCCCCTGGGATGTGAGAAAAAGGACCCATACAAAAATGTACACCTGCCATTTAAAGACGAAGCACAACATGAGGTGACACGAACACCAAAGGGATCTTCTTACCTTCGAATAGCAATTGTTGTGTGCAACAGGTTCCACGTCTGTACCAGGTCCCTGAAGGGTTCCAGCTACTTCAATGCACGCAGAATATATAGGGAGAGATTATATATCTGGGTTTTTCATAACACAAGGTGTTTGTGATGGGTCCTCAGCCAAGATCCACTTTAAAACAAAAGCTACACAAAGACTACAAAAAGGCCACACAAAGTTTGAACAAAAGGCTAAAGACGGACCAAACAAAAGCCAAAGAAAGTTTAAACAAAGAGTGAAACAAAGACAAAACAAAGACCAAACAAAGACAAAAACAAAGGCCAAAACAAAGAGCAAAAGAAAATCTAAACAAAAGCTAAGTTAAGTCACACACACACACACCATATCCACACTATAGCCTCACACACACTCAAGTACTCCAGCCTCCCGCCTCTCGCAGCTCACGATACCAACTACCAGAAAGGCTCATTCCAAACCAACTGTACCCCCACATCAAACCACATGTCAGGGCTAACCATACCACACACCAGCCCACATCACCAAACCACGCCCTCCTGTCAACACACCGTGCCATCACAGTAACCATCACCCCAGCACACCACACCTCACCCCACACATCACTAGCCACGCCCATAGGCCATGAACAATGTTGGAGTCACGCTGACAAATTCCCATCTTGGGCTCCTGTTTTTATACTCTATGCAGATTAAATATTCACCCATACTCCTCTCCCTAAAATACCTACATACACACACACCAAGACTAATGCTCACACATGCATACCCTTGCACATTTAACTTGACAAGAATCTAGTCTACTTCAAACTGACATTGAGGTTGGAGGATTCCATGACAATCACCTTATGCACCCAAATTTATGAAAATCTCTATAAACCATCTCTTACGGTACATGGTTCCTATAAATAATGAATCTCATTTAGCTAATGTAATAATGTTGATTTTGGTTTTTGACATTTTCTTATTATGTTCCTAAAATTTGGGGTTACCCTATCGAGTCCCATAACTCCCTGCACTGTGTTAAATTTCATGGATCCTATAACTCTGTGCTTCTACTAAATTTTATTAGACAGATTTATATATATATATATATATATATACACACACACACACATACATACACATATAGACTAACCCACTATTGATGTGAGAAATGAAAGCTTATTTCTGAACCCAATCCAACCAACAGCAGCTCTGCCTCTTGAATTCCCAGAGTACCCTACATGATGGTGAAGTAGGATAACATTATCACCAAGTTTCCTTTTAGGCCCTTGTCTCAGTATGTGCAAAAGAGAATCAGCCAGGGAACTGACAATCCAATGACACCACAGCATTCCATGTAAATCTCATGGTATACCTAACTTCATGGTTAATTAAATTCTTTCTCAGAGCAGTGAGTTACAATTGGATTCTGGTTGACCCACTCCTCCTGTGTTCCCTGGCTGATTCTCTTTCGGGTATTCTAAGAGGCTAGCAGTCGTTTGCGTTATAAAGAATGCGACTGAGAGATGAGGAGTGGAGTGAGGTGGGTCAGAGCATGGGTTCTGGAGGCCCTGACACCTGGGACAATCACAGGACCCACCTGAAAGGTTAGAGTGAGGACCAAATTGGTTAAGGTGAGCACAATGGTTTCAGTAGTGCCTGGAACACAGAGTACTGCACCAATGCTAGCTTCCATGCTCCTGGCCCTGAAGAAGCTTACAAAAAGGTGTGCGTGACAGCTATAAGGACTTGCACCCTATTTACAAAACAGCTGCAAACCAATTCAAGATATTTTAAAACTGCAAGGTTGACTGCGTAGATGATAAAGACCCGTGTTCACTAAAGAACCCCTCTGCTTCTCAAACCTTTCCAACAGGGATCCTTAAAGGCAAACTTTTGTGAAACAAAATAATTCTTTTAAAGAAAAGCAATATTTTTCCAAATTTTATCTATTTGGGGGAGGGGGTGGGAGAGAGAGCGAGCTCCCATCCACCAGCTCACTCCCCCTAATGTCTGCGAGCTGGGAAGCTGGATCCCAATCCAGGTCTCCCACACGGGTTGGTAGGAACTCAGCTACTTGAGGCATCACTGCTGCTTCCCGGAGTCTGCACTGATGGGGAGCTGGAGTCAAGACCTGGAGCCTGGAATCAGACCCAGGCACTCCTCCATGGGCGCAGGCCTTTTAACCCCTAGGATAAATGCCCGTCCCTGTGGAGTCTCCTCCATAATACCTATTTGGGATGATACCTACTTTATGCAACCAGCATAAGGAGGTCTCACAAAATGCTCATTGTGTCATCTCTGTTTTATTCCTAAATGTTGGTGCTTGCCTCCACACAACAGCACTTCCAGTCCCAGAAAGACTGCTGAGACGGCCACTTCTGAGTCAGGGCCACTCCTCTTAGATGACAGCCAGCATTCCGCACACAGCTGGACCTCCCAGCCATCCACGCAGACTCACACGTTACAGAGTGAACTGTGCTCCTTTGCCCTCCTCCAAACCCTACGGGGAAGACCTAACCCCTAGGACATCTATGGGTGCCACTACTTGAAGATAGTCTTTAGAGAGGCAATCAAGTTAGAATGAGGTCACTAATCCAGTATGTGTAGTGTCTTGGCAAAAAGGAGAAATGTGGACACAAAAAGAGAGAAAGCAGCCATCTACAAACCATGGAGAGAGGCCTTGGGACAATCCCTTCACTCACAGCCCTCAGAAAGAACCAATCCCACCAGTTCCTTGATCTGAATTGTAGCTTCAAAAGCAATGCATTTGTGTTGTTTAAGCCAGCCAGTTTGTTATGAAAACCCAAACAAATTAATACACCATGGTGCCAATAAGTACTATATTAGTTTTCCTACTTATTGAAATAATGCTTGTGCAAAATTTTTCATTAGTGAGGCTGGCGCCGTGGCTTAACAGGCTAATCCTCCACCTTGTGGCGCCGGCACACCGGGTTCTAGTCCCAGTTGGGGCGCCGGATTCTATCCTGGTTGCCCCTCTTCCAGGCCAGCTCTCTGCTGTGGCCCGGGAGTGCAGTGGAGGATGGCCCAAGTGCTTGGGCCCTGCACCCCATGGGAGACCAGGAGAAGCACCTGGCTCCTGGCTTCGGATCAGCGAGATGCGCCGGCCACAGTGGCCATTGGAGGGTGAACCAACGGCAAAAAGGAAGACCTTTCTCTCTGTCTCTCTCTCTCACTGTCCACTCTGCCTGTAAAAAAAAAAAAAAAAAAAAAAAAAAAAAATCATTAGTAAAAAGCTTACGTTTTATAACAATAGCCCCTTATGTCACCTCAACCTACTCCATCATTCTACTCACCAGAGATAACCATGTGTAACTTTTTGGAATATTTTATTTATTGACAGGCAGAGAGTTAGAGAGAGAGAGACAGACAGACAAAGACAGACAAGCAACAGAGCTCCCATCCACCGGTTCACTCACCAAAAGTTGAAGAGAGAGACAAGACTCAAACTCAAAGAGGCATTCCAACCAGCAGTTTAAACACTAAGCCAGACACACCCTGATCTACAGTCTTTATTTACTTCAATACATGGAATAATGTTTTCTGTCTGTTGTTCCCTCTCATTCTCTGTACTATTGCTCTGGGTTAAGTTTCGCTCTCTAGGTCTGGGGTGGGCCTGAGTCTTCTTCCCTCCAATGCTTTACTGTAATAGTTGACCTTGGCCTGGATACCATACTATTGTCATCTTTAGTTTCCCCCCTCATTTTCCTGAAACACACCCTTCAATACACCTTTCTCAAGAAGTTATATTCAAAGTGGATTTTTTCCAAGTGCTTGCATACCTGAAAATGGTTTTCCCCTGCCCTCACACGAGTGCCTCTTTAGGCACAGAACTCTAGGTTGAAAGGTAAACTCAGAATTATGGACACATCTCCTTTTCTGTAGTTTTCCCCTAGTACTTTTGGGAGAAGTCCAGATGTTTCAGATTCAGATTGTAATTTTTTTTTTTATTCCTGAAGTTCAGGATCTTATTCTAATTCCAACTGCTCTAAAACTTCACCATGTTACGATTCTATTTGAGTCTCTTTTCATCCCCACTTGGTGGACTATTTTCATCTGGAAATTCATCACATTTCATTCTGAAGTTTTCTTTTTCTTTTTTCTTTTGGTTCTTTATTAATTTATTCCTCTCCATTTTCTTTCTTCTTTCTGAATTTTCTATTTGGCTGTTGAATCATCTCAGCTGATCCTCTAAACTGTTCCTAATTCTGTTCTTTCCAGTTGCCTATTGTTGTTTTTTTTTTATTTTTCACAAAGTTTTCTGACTTTATTCACTGTTCCCCTTCTGTTGAATTTTGAATTTCATTTTGACATTCTTATTTTAAAATTCCAACACCTTATTGTTATTTGCTGACTTTCCCTTTTTCAAAGCACAAAGCAGTTCCTCCAAACCTAGAAAAATAGTCATTTATGACACTGGGGGATGTTTGCTTGTTTTGGACTTGCTTGTCTGCTTCCTTGTAAGTTCTGCTCCTCGCATTACATTGGTTTGCTTACACCAGCTTCCTTCATCCTAGTTACTTGTTTCCATTCTTCCCTTCTTATTGAAACTTTCCCCTTTGTCTAGTGATCTTTCATTGTCCACTACTGTCCACAAGAGGTAACTGGATGCTCTAAGTACAAGCACGGAGCCTGCTCGTGGGGTCTCAGTGAGTAGTCATGCTGGCCTTCACATTGGCAGACTTCAAGATATACAACTCCAGAGGAATCTTCAAGGGTCACTGAGCTTCTTCAGAGAGGAGCAATCTATTTTTCACCTTGGTAGGAGTAGGGAAGTTAAAAGAGTCTGAATACCTTACTGTTAGTATTCTGTGATAAGACTAGAAAGGAACCTGTGCGACCCAGATGAGTATGTGAACTTGTTCCTTGGGTAAGCTCTGCCCCTGGCTTTTCCATGTTCGTGAGTCTGGATATTTCTCCATAGCAAGTTAGGGCAGTGAACCTGGGGACCCTTTCAGATGGGCAGCTTCTCCACGCCTTACCCTGGCTGCCCATTGCACCTAGTGCCTCAGGCTGTAACCTGACAGATGTTTCCACATGGTTTTCCCTGATGTCGCACCTGCAAGCACCTAATTTGGTGCTTCCTCCACTCTAAGTCAGTTGCCAACCTCCATCTACTTTCCGTCTCCTGGAATTCTGTTATAATCTTTTGTCTTTAGGTATCTCCCTGTCGCTGGGGTTTAAACCTTTTTTTTTTTTTTTCCAAAAATGCTTTGCTGTCCTTAGGAAGTAAAATCTTTTAAATCCTTTATCTTTTTTTTTTTTTAATTTTTGACAGGCAGAGTGGACAGTGAGAGAGAGACAGAGAGAAAGGTCTTCCTTTTGCCGTTGGTTCACCCTCCAATGGCCGCCGCGGCTGGCGCGCTGCGGCCGGCGCACCGCGCTGATCCGATGGCAGGAGCCAGGTGCTATCCTGGTCTCCCATGGGGTGCAGGGCCCAAGTACTTGGGCCATCCTCCACTGCACTCCCTGGCCACAGCAGAGAGCTAGCCTGGAAGAGGGGCAACCGGGACAGAATCCAGTGCCCCGACCGGGACTAGAACCCGGTGTGCCGGCGCCTAAATCCTTTATCTTTTAAAAATGTTTTACTCCTATAATGATAGCAATGTTTTAGAAGAGAGAATACATAAAGTAAGTGTGTGTTTGGTAGTCTATCATTTTACCCAATGGACAGAGTGATTGTTTTTATTGACATATGATTTTCATGCCACAGAGTTCACCAGTTTAAACTGTAAATATGTAGAGGTTTTTAATACAGGCACAAGACTGTGGCTCCATCACCACTCACAGATTCTTCCAGGCCTGAAATGTACATAATGTCATAGTCACATCAGACAATGATTGTTTATCTAACAAAATTATGCATCAAAATACTGTAAAAGTTGTGTTTTTTTTATTAAAAATGATACAATGCAGGCCAAAGATCTTCAGATTTACAACAATTTTCTTTTTCCCATCTAAACACGGAAAATGGGTGCTTTGTTTTATGAACAGCAGTTAAGACCATGTAACTAGCGGAAGACGATAATGAATTTGCTGGTCAGATGTGAGACAAACAAGCCCACACGGCTCCGCACCAGCCCCCCAGTCCTCATTTTCAGTGTAAATCTGTCTCCTTCAAACTTCCGACCTTGACCTTGGAGATGTGGAGCCCAGTCTGCGGCATTCGATGGTAAACAGCAGAATAGGACCCTGGACTGCCAGTCACGCAGACAAAGACTCTATGTGTTCCCAGCTTCACACCCAACATCTCCGTCAATCTCCTGCTCTACTAGGGCCCAGTCACAATTGTGTTCTGGCTGGTGGTGACCTGCGAATAACGTACACTGTGTTCTCTAATTAAGGGACTGGGTTCTTTTTCCAACTTGTTGTGTTAAAAGTCTCTCGGTAGAAGCCATACCTCTGCTGTTCAACTAAACGACTTCGTGTAACACTGCCATTAGAGAAGCATAGAGTGGATGCGGGATGACAATACACAAACACATCACTATGTCACACTCAGGGTTCCCAAATTCTACCAAGAAGCCACCCTAGACCACAGCAAGCTCCAAGGGGTGCCATGGGATACTGCAAATTTCTGTCCAAAACCCTGTGTGAACCCTGGCTCAAGATAATTCACTATCTTCACTATAGAAAATACTGTGTTCCCAAGGACAATGTCACATTTTTTATGAAGATGGCTTTTAAAAAAATTTTTTATTTGAAAGTCGGAGTTTCAAAGAGAGAAATAGATCTTCCACCAACTGGTTCACTTCCCAAGTGACCACAATGCTAAAGCCAGGAGCCAAGAGCCCCATGCAAGTCTGCCACACAGGTGGCAGGAGCCCAACACTCGGGCCGTCCTCCAGTGCCTTTCCCAGGCCTTAGCGGGGAGCTGGATCGGAAGTAGAGCAGCTGGGACTTGAACCGGTGCCCATATGGGATGCTGGCACTGCAGGCAGCACCTTTACCCACTATGTCACAGCACCAGTCCCAAAGCTTGTTTTTTAAATAATTAGAATTGCAGAAAAGTCAATGTGGAATGGGAAGTAGGCATGAGAATGTGAAAATTTGATTCCAAAGTCTGAGAAGTTGTACAAGGCTCAATAGGTACACACCTTATAGCTAAGAAAGTGAGATTATTTAAGAAAAAAAAATAAAAATACTACAGTTGTTGCCTATCAACACAAATTATTTTTTCAGACTGCTACTAAGCTGTTAGAACATCAGCGCTTATTAAGTTATTCAGGCCTAACTACTTCACAAAAGGAAATATTAAGTATTTCTTTTGGGAGCCAATACTGTGGTGTAGCTGGTAAGGCCACTGCCTGCAGTGCTGGCATCCCACATGGGAACTGGTTCGAGTCCTGGCTGTTCCACTTCCCATCCAGCTCTCTGCTGTGGCGTGGGAAAGCAGTCGAAGACGGCCCAAGTGCTTGAGCCCCCACAACCGTGTGGGGACCTAGAAGAAGCTCCTGGCTCTTGCCTTCAGATCAGCTCAGCTCCGGGCATTGCAGCCATTTGGGGAGTGAGCCAGTGGATGGAAGACCAATCTCTGTCTCTCTGTCTCTCTCCCTGCCTCTGCCTCTCTGTAACTCTGGCTTTCAAATAAAATCAATAAATATTTAAAAAAAGAATCTCTGGTGTAAATCATTCCAAAGTGACAGAAGTGTTCCACAACATTAAATCTTTGCTTTTAATAGAATTTTTTAAATAAACCTTCAAGTCTGATTTTTACAAACTTTTTTTTTTCCATTTTATTTGAAAAGAAGTGAGAGAGAAAGAGAGACACAAAGACAGACAGAGAGAGAGATCTTCCATCCACTGGTTCACCACCCCCACCAAACGATTGCAAGAACCAGGGCAGGGCCAGGCCAAAGCCAAGAGCCAGGAACTCCGTTTGGGCCTCGCACATGGGTGGCAGGGACCTAAGTACTTGAGCCACTATCTGCTGCTCCGAGAGTGCGCGCTGACAGAAAGCTGGGGGCAGACATGGAGCGGGGATGTGAACCAGGCAGTCTGACACAGGTGCAGGCGGCCCAGTGGCATCTCAACCGCTGCACCAACACGCCTGCACCTTGAAAATCAGTGTTTGTCTGTGGAGTCCCTAAAGCAACTCAGAAGGGCCCTACGTTTCCTCAAAGCCCTGTGTGAAAAATCAATGACCGTGAATTCTTCTAACCCTGGGATCCAGGCGCGGCAACATCACGCAAGGTGGGAGAGCAGGAGGTCAGAGCACCTGGAATACGCCAGCCACAGGCAGGAGCAGTGGGTCAGAAGCCACTCCACTACCGTCTGATGCGCCTTCTTCAGAACACCGCCAGCCCTGACCAATGCCCTTACACCATAAAAGAACCTGCCCTCCCAGCCCTCCCTGCACGTGGTGGGGGCCAACCAGCCACAAGCAGGAGCCGAGGCCATCAGCACGTGCTTTGGGGGAACTGACTCAGCTGTCAGACACCTGTTCGCCCTGCTCCTTCTCGCTTTTCCTGCCTGTCGTATGGGATATTTCAAATGGTGCTTGGGTGGCTTTCTTGCAACCATGGAAACAGAAACTAAGGCAGCTCAAGGAGGCGAACCCTAGGGCACTACAGGCATTTGGAGCCTCTGCACTGTCCCTGGATTGTCACCCTGCAGAATTCACTTTGCAGCAGTGAAAGGGATGCTCCTGTCTCAATCAGGTCTCCGTGAGGAGTGGAAGAGAGGCAACATGGCAGGAACCAATCCCCATTTGTAATAAATACTTACAGCATAAAACTTGAGCACATTAATTTTTTAAGTATTTGCATATTTATTTGAAAGACAGAGGGAGAAAGAGATTGTCCATTCACTGGTTCGTTCCCCAGATGCCCACACAGCTGGGTCTGTGGCAGGCTAAAGACAGCAGCCACAAATCCCATCTGAGTCTCCCACATGGGTGACAGGGGCCACAAATCCCATCTGAGTCTCCCGCATGGGTGACAGGGGCCACAAATCCCATCTGAGTCTCCCACATGGGTGACAGGGTCCCAGATACCTGCGCCATCACCTGCTGCCTCCCAGGATGTGCATTAAGAGGAAGCTGGACTCAGGAGCCAGAGCAGGAATCGAACCTAGGTACTTGGAGGCGACATAAAAGCATCTTAACCAAGTCATACACAAAGGGATGTCCAGGGGGGAGGGGGGAAGCAAATTTACAATATTTTTTTTAAAGATTTATTTTATTTATTTGAAAGATAGAGTTACAGAGAGAGGTAGAGACAGAGAGAGAGAGAGAGAGAGGTCTTCCATCCACTGGTTCACTCCCCAGATGGCCACAATGGCCGGAGCTGAGCCGATCCGAAGCCAGGAGCTTCTTCCAGGTCTCCCATGCAGGTGCAGGAGCCCAAGGACTTGGGCCATCTTCTACTGCTATCCCAGGCCATAGCAGAGAGCTGGATGAGAAGAGCAGCCAGGACTAGAAGTGGCACCCATATGGGATGCCAGTGCTAAAGGCCAGGGCTTTAATCCGCTGTGCCACAGCGCCGTCCCTGAAATTACAATATTCTTTACACAGCTGTGCAGTCCCTGGTTGCCCCAGAAAAGTCTCAATTTCTTGAGATAAATCTAAATTAAGAGAATTCCCAAGCATGGAGAGGTGACTCTGCTCTGCAAAGAGGTAACATTCTCCAAGGGCTCAAATTACTCAGATTTTTGAAAACAATTTTCCAAACAAAATGCCCTGCGCACATTCAGGCAAGCACTCCAGATCTGAGGACCACATTCATGGATACCCTGCCCCTCCAGCTTCCTGCAGAAAGCGGGCTGTGAGAGGCTCAGAGCAGGACTGTGAAAACACACGTGCACACACACACGGGCATGTGCGCGCACACACACAAAGTCTTTCCCGGGCCTCCCATTTCTTTGCCTGGTGCAGGCCCCTCCTCTGCTCTCGGCAACAGCTGCCCTCCTCAGCCAGGAGCTGTCCTCTGTCGGCACAGCCCCCCTTCGCTGGAGCTGCTGCAGGGTGCGCCCTTCGCACGGGGGTCTCGCAGCGGGCCTCTGCCTCGCTCACATCACCACCTAGTCAGGACCCCCACGGGTTCCTGCATGGTGCCTGTGCCAGGCCACCCCCTGCAGCCACACTGCCACACTCCCCTCCTCCTAGCTTGCCTTGCTGTTCACGGAGAACTCGGGCAGCACCGCCCGACCTCAGTTTCACATTCTGAATCTGAGAAGTGCTCTTAGCGAGTTATTCCGGGTTCATTGCTATTCACAAGACTAAACAACTTCATGTAAAAAATACAATACTCTACCAAGCGCCCAGAACGTGAGTTTTCCTATCTTTTTGAAGTCCACATTGAAAGGGGTTCTGTATCATTACCTTTTATAAGCATAAATACTACTACTAATGGGTGAGGAAGGAGCACACGGTGAGCTTCAAACAGCTAAACTCCATGCCATCAACAGCTGAATCTCCACCTTGTCCTGCATGTCAATTCCAGAGAACACATTTCCTTCAGGAAACCCATCAGAAAGCAGGAAAAGGCTCGCCATCTTGTTTTAAAGGTTTATTTTATTTGAAAGACAGAAGGAAGAGCGAGAGAAAGAGGGAGAGACAGGGGGAGAGACTGGAACAGGTGTCCATATGAGATGTGGGTGTCACAGGCAGCGGCTTTACCCACTGCACCACAACACCGGCCCTGGTTCACGGTCTTACACGTCAACATAGAGAATGTATGCACAAGAATAATTCCAAATTTTCAACTGGATACTTTGGGCTAATCATCACATAAAGGACATAGTACACTTGTATTTTTCATGTGCTTCATCTATATTATCTCACATATTCCCCCCACAAAATTCCTATTAGGTAGATATTTTTGTTATTCCCAAAGATGATGAAACTGAAACACAAAAATCTTCAGCAATTTTCCAAAGTCACAAAGCAAGGGGTAGAAATGGGATCCTAAATCTGACCCAGTGTTTGGGGCGATCACTGGGATCGACTGCCCTCTTGTGGTCAGAACCAGTCAGTGACAAGAAATGAATGGACTCAAGCATGCATCTTCAGAACGGGGTTTTCCTGGATTTCAGCCCTGGCTGCCTGCCGCATGGCAACTGGGGACTAAAATGTGATGTTATCCTGATCTGCGGCAACAGAGTCCCTAAAAGGCAATCTAGAGAAGTGAAACTGACACTTGAAGACGGATGACTTCGAACGGCCCTAATCTCCACTGTTGAGGAACAGTTTGGTTTTTTTTTCTCATATTATTTGTTGAACTCCTTACTTAATGTAGGGTTAATCTTATGCATAGAAAGCTAATTGAAAATAGATCTTAGTGGGGCCAGTGCTGTGGTGTAGTGGGTAAAGGCACCACCTGCAGCGCCAAGCATCCCATATGGGCACTGGTTCAAGTTCTGGCTGCTCCACTTCCAATCCAGCTCTCTGCTGTGGCCTGGGAAAACAGTGGAAGATGGCCCGAGTCCTTGGACCCCTGCACCCACGTGGGAGACCTGGAAGAAGCTCTTGGCTCCTGGCTTCGGATCAGCCCAATTCTGGCTGTTGTGGCCATCTGGGGAGTGAACCAGCGGATGGAAGACCTCTCTCTCTTCTCTGCCTCTGCCTCTCTCTAACTCTGTCTTTCAAATAAATAAATTTTAAAAAAAGAAAATAGATCATAGTAAAAAATAAGAATGGGAATAGAAGAGGAAGAAGGGTGGGCATGTGGGTGGTAGGGAGGGTAAGGTGGGAAGAATGTTTCTAAATGTGTATTTATGAAATGCATGAAGTTTGTATGCCTTCGATAATTAAGATGTTAGCCAGCTTCTGCTCTAGCAAGTCCATTAACAGTGGCCAAAGCTCAGGACACCTCCTTGGAGGTGCTGAAAGTAAGGCAAGAAGTTCCCAGCCGCACTTACAGTCAGCTTGGAAAATGGAGCATATCAAAAACTAGTGGGGGGGGGGGAGCTGTTGTACAAGTCACATTTGATACAGGAAGACTTCTAAGGGAAAAATTTTTTTTAATTTATTTGATAGACAGGCAGAGAGAGAGAAAAAAAAAAAAGAGAGAGAGAGAGAAACAAATATGAGAATTCCCACCCACTAGGTCAGTCCCAAATTTTTAGAATGGCTGGGGCGGGGCTGGGCCAGGCCAAAGCCAGGAGCCAGGAACCCCATCCAGGCCTCCATATGGGTGGCAGAAAGCCAACCACCTGACCCATCACCCTGCCTCGCAGAGTCCACGTTCCCGGGAAGCTGGAGTCAGCGGGGCGCTGGGAACTGAAGCTCAGTGCTCTGACGTGGACACAGGCCACCCTACTCAGCAGTCTAACCGCCAGTCCCGAGGCAGGTTTTCTGAAAGGCAGTTAAAGCAGGGTGCTTCCATGTACTGGGCTATTGAAAATTAATACTAGAATGTGCATTTATTATACACTGCTAAAAGTCATAAGATCTTTACTTACCAATTATAATTACGTGACAAAAATGACTACTAAAGGTCACTTCTCCTATGAATAGAAACTTAAATATTCTTTGATTAACTTAAAAAGTTAATATTTAAAATTAGTCATATAAATTATTATACAAGGTTTATAAAAAATATTTCTTTGGGGCTGGCATTGTGGTGTAATGGGTTAAGCCACCGGCTGCAACACCAGCATCTCATATTGGAGCAACAAATCAGGTCTCGGCTGCTCCACTTCTGATCCAGCTCCCTGCTAACGTGCCTGCAAAAGCAACAGAAGATGGCTCAACTACATGGGTCCCTGCCACCCATTTGGGAGACCTGGACGGAGTTCCAGGCTCCTGGCTTCAGCCTGGCCCAGCCCCAGCCATCACAGCCATTTGGGGAGTGAACCAGAAGATGGAAGATCAATCTTGTACTCTCTTCCACTCTGTGTCACTCTGCCCTTCAAATAAATAAATCTTTAAATAAGAAAATGTTTATTATTAAAAATATTTCTTTGGACTACAATTGTGAAACACAATACAATTATCATGTCCACGTACAGCCACTTTACTCAGATGCATCATGGAGTAAATTTTATGTCTTTTAACCACAGGAGTGTTTACAGGTGCACCATTCTTCCCTGTTGGGCTGCTTTCCAGCCTCCTGGAGATCTGAGTGCAGTCTCATCTCTTCCTCCTCTGGTACAAGGGAGCAGCCCTCTCTGCTGAAGAAGCTCGCAGAGGGCAGAGTTAAGGAAGAAAGAAAACACAGCCGTGGACTGAGGTCACTCTGGACCAGCCGGCGCACTCCCGCCAGTCTTCAGATGACAAGGCTGCCTTCGGTTGTACCAACCACAGTCCAGCATGCAAAACTCAAGGCAGGACCCTGCTGTGTGCATTTAGTCATGCCAGAACGGAAGTCCTGTCATGTTGATCACAACAATTACAAAGACAACAGTCGGGGAACGAATCAGCGCTCTAAGTTACACTGCACCTGCAGTGACTCTACAGTTCCTTTGATGAATAGCTTTGTGTTCCACTTTCCAAATAGTTCAGCATTGATTTAGTGCTTCTGCTTGCCATGCACGGTGACTCACAGGAATCTGTAATTGGCCAAAAGATAGATCAGCAGATAGAGTATCTCTAAGTCTTGTGGCCAAGAGAGGGGAGGTAGGGCACGGATCCCCGTGGCTTAATCCTGGTAAGAGCTTAGCACCGAGTCCTGTGCTCTGGTTTTCAAAGCTGAGTATCCCATCTCTATGTGCCCTTTTTCCCCTGCAAAAGACATTGCCCATCATATTACCTCTCCCCATAAATATTTTATGGCATTTAAGGTTTTTGCTCGGCTTGGGAAGTTTAACGATTCCTTTGAACCAGTCACGAGTTGACAGGACAGAAGGTTTGGGTGATTTTTTTTTTTCTAAAAGACTGAAGATGTAAAAGCTCAGCGGTTGAGATGTATTACTCTGGCCTGGGATCTTTAAGAAAATGAGATGCTGTTTCTCTTCACTGTTGAACAAGTGTAACCTATTGAATATCAGTATTTCCGATTCAGTTAAATCTTATTTTTTGTGAATTTCAGAGAATGCTAGGGTTACATTGTGCTTTTTCAGCTGTGGAAAATATACTTCAGCATGGATTTATGCTTCCCGAGAAAACCATTCAAATGAATTCCCATGCTCTGAGAATATATTAACTGAAAAATACAAGATACTTCAAAAAGCTTGTGAAATGGAATTAAAATATAAGTTTATCTTGGTGCAAAAAAATGTTGAAATCCATGCAACTTTGCATAATATGCATTTTCCATTAACTTCTTAAATATCCCACATGTGCACGAATTTCAACATTTTTGCACCGAAATAGACATCTTTCAATTTCATTGTATAATAACTCTCTGAGCTACCCTCACAGAGAAAAAGCTCCAGGTATCAGGTCTAAGGAATAAACCAGGAGAAACCTGGGATTTAAACTTTTTCTTTTTTGGGGGGGTTACTTTTCTTTCACAAAATAATTCAGGCACACATTGCTGAAAACTGGCAGCACCTGTGTAATGTGTCAGGACCATATTTAAAACAAATACCTGTACAGCTTGTTTTCTATGTATTAGAGTTATCAGCACATGGTGTTTCGTTGTTGAATAATCAAACACAAGTACGTTCTCTCCAGAGAAAATGGTAAAAATGCCATATGCCGAGAAACAGCAAACAAAAAGCTGTCGGAAAGAGGCCAGGGTGTCTGAGCCAGCCTGGGAGGGAAGTTGTCAGGGCTGCCGGGGTAGGGGTCGAAGGCGCAGGGCCGGAGGGCAGACTTGTAATAGGAGGATCACAAAACAGGCCTGCAGAGATGAGCAGAGAAAAACACACCATCCCCCAAGGTTTTCATGGGGCGTTTGGGCCCTACACTGAACAGAGGAGCTCTGCTCTCGAATTACGGAGCTCTGGCCACTGTTACTCCAGCAGCTAGCACAAAGACTGGCTCTGCTGGGCTCCACACGCACATCTTATAGCTAAATAAGTGACCGAATCAATAAATGTATCATGGGGCTGGCACTGTGGCGCAGCGGGTTAAAGCCCTGGCCTGCAGCGCCAGCATCCCATATGGGCACCAGTTCAAGTCCCAGCTGCCCCTCTTCCAATCCAGCTCTCTGCTGTGGCCTGGGAAAAAAATAGAAGATGTCTCAAGTCCTTGGGCCCCTGCACCCACATGGGAGACCTAGAAGAAGTTCCTGGCTCCTGGCTTTGGATTGGCATAGCTCCAGCCATTGCAGCCATTTGGGGAATGAACCAGCAGATGGAAGACCTCTCTCTCTCTCTCTCTCTCTGCCTCTCTTCTGTGTAACTCTGACTTTCAAATAAACAAATATTTTTTAAAAATAAAAAAATAAATGTATCATTAGGGGAGGGTATTTAGTGCTGTGGTTAAGATGCTGCTTGTGGGGCCTGTTCTTTGGTGTAGCGGGTTAAGCCACAGCCTGCAGCACCAGCATCCCATATGGGCGCCAGTCCAAGTCCCAGCTGCTCCTCTTCCCATCCAGCTCCCTGGCAATGCGCCTGGGAAAGCAGCAGAAGATGGCCCAACTGCTTGGGCCTCTGCACCCCCATGGGAGAACTGGAAGAAGCTCCTGGCTCCTGGCTTTGGACAAGCTCATCTCGGGCCATTGCAGCCACTTGGGGAGTGAACCAGAGGATGGAAGACCTTTCTCTCTATCTCTCCCTCTCTCTGTAATTCTATCTCTCAAATAAATAAAAAAAAATATTTTAAAATTAATATAGAATGTGCATTTATTATACATTGCTAAAAGTCAATTACTTACAAATTCTGCATGGGAGAACTGGAAGAAGCTCCTGGCTTCTGGCTTCAGATTGGCACAGCTCCAGCTATTGCGGCCATTTGGAGACTGGACCAGCAGATAGAAGACCTATCTCTCTGTCTTGCCCTCTCACTGTCTGTAACTTAACCTCTCAAATAAATAAAAGGTTTTTAAAAATTTTAAAAATTTAGAAAAGCTGCTTGCAATGCCACATCCCATGTCATAGTGTCTGGGTTTGAGGGCCAGCTCCACTCCCTACTCCAGCTTCCTCTTAATGTGTGGCCTGGGAGGCAGCAGATGAAGGGTCAAGTTGTTCGGGCCATGACCACCCACTTGGGAGACTCACACAGAGTTGCAGCTCCTGGCATTGGCCTCTGGTTCATCTCCAAGTTTCTGGAGCATTTGAGGAATAAACCAGTGGATCGGAGCACTCTTTCAAATCAGTAAAAATTTAACAACTACGCTGTTACACAATTTATAAGCTGTAGGTCCTCCATTTTTGTCGTCGCTACATTCCTCTTTGTGATGATTATCTTCAGGACCCCAAGTCAGGTGAACAAGCAAGGGGAGAAGGGGGAGACATGGAGAATCCAAAGACAAATAGAGACCAGCACCGCACTGACGTGCTCACGCATACGAGAGCTCCGAGTGTGTGGGCCAGGCTGGGAAGCCAGTGTGGGCAGAGGTTTCTCAGCCTTGGATAACCTTTGCTTTACCTCTACAGCTGACACTGAATGAAGGAACTCTTTCAAGACCTGGTCCCAGGCCTGCACCGTGGCTCACTAGGCTAATCCTCCGCCTGCGGCGCCGGCACACCAGGTTCTAGTCCTGGTTGGGGCGCCAGATTCTGTCCCAGTTTCTCCTATTCCAGTCCAGCTCTCTGCTGTGGCCCGGGAAGGCAGTGGAGGATGGCCCAAGTGCTTGGGCCCTGCACCCGCACGGCAGACCAGGAGAAGCACCTGGCTCCTGGCTTCGGATCAGCACAGTGCGCTGAACGCAAAGGCCATTTGGGGGGGGGGGGGGGGGTGTGAACCAACAGAAAAAGGAAGACCTTTCTCTCTGTCTCTCTCACTGTCCACTTTGCCTGTCAAAAAAAAAAAAAAAAAAAAAGACCTGGTCCCATCAACTGCTCTCTGAAGGCACAGTCTTAATGTGATTGGTGCCTGGGAGCGGGGTGCACAGGAGGGACTTTGCTGTGCCTCTACAGGTGCAGGTCTCTGCCTCCAGTCTGCCTCCAGGCAAGTGAGTGGCCGTGGAGGCAGATCTAGCTATATGGAGATAATACAGATTTATATAATTTTGAGAGATAGAGAGACAGAGAAATAGACAAAGAGAGCTAGCTCCCATCTGCTGGTTTATTCCCCAGTTGTCCACAATGGCTGAGGTTGGACCAGGCCAAATAAAAGCCATGAGATACAAATTCGTCCTGGTCTCCCTCATGAGTGGCAGGGATTCAAACGCTTGACCCTCCCAGGGACTCAAACCCAGGCACTCCAGAAGGAATGTGACATTGCAAGCACCGTCTTTGCTTTTTGTTTTTTGTTGGTTTTTTTGTTTGTTTTGTTTTTTTGTTTTTTTTTTGCTTTGTTTATGGGGCTTGAGTTGTAGTGGAGCAAGTTAAGCTGCCACCTGCAGCGCTGGCATCTAATACCAGCACTGGTTTCAGTCCCAACTGCTCCATTTCCAATATAGCTCCCTGCCGATGCACCTGGGAAAGTGGAGGATGGTCCAGGTCCTTGGACCAATGCACCCACGTGGGAGTACCAGATGAAGCTCCTGGCTCCTGCCTTTAGTCTGGCCCAGCCCCAACAGTTGCGACCATTTGGGGAGTGAGCCAGCAGATGGAAGACCTCTCTCTCTCTTTCTGTAACTCTGCCTTTCAAACAAATCCTTTAAAAAAAAAAAAGATTTGGAAGTTAGAGTTACATAGAGGGAGAGACAGAGGCAGAGAGAGGGAGGAAGTTCTTCTCTCTGCTGGTTCACTCCCCAAATGGCCACAACAATCAGGGCTGGATCAGGCAGGCGCAAGCCAGGAGCCAGGAGCATCATCAGAGTCTCCCACATGAGTGCAGGGGCCCAAGCACCCAGGCCATCTTGTGCTGCTTTCCCGGGCACATCAGCAGGGAGCTGGATTGAAAGTGGAGCAGCTGGAAATTGAATTAGACCCATATGGGATTCCAGGACCACAGGTGGTAGCTTAACCTGCTGAGCCACAGCTCCAGCTCCATACAAGAAGCATCTTAACCACTGCACCAAAAGTCCTACCCTAATATCATAATTACCAAATATATTCAAATAATAGGCCAATATTTTTGTACGTTCCATTCCATTCCTGAGGTACATTCCAGAAGCACATTAAAGTCTTGCTATTATCTTCTTCTAGATTTTTCCTTGTGTTATCAGGAGTTCATCTATTTAGATATTATTGTTATCTGGTGAGTAAAGATGTGTGTTCTTACTATTCAGCCTTTTAAAAGAAAGGAAATTCTGTCATTTACAACAACATAGATGGAACACACAGCGGTTTCACTTTTATGAATTTAGAATGTTTCTACTAAAAAACCAACAATATCTATGATGATGGATGCGTTAACAAGCTTGGTTTCATTATTCCAAATTGCATTCATTTTATATCCCATAAAAACATGCAATTTGTCAATTTACAAACAAAATAAAAGATTTGCGCTTTTTGTATCTCTCTGCAGGTGTCACCTCATCTGTTTATGAAGCATCCTCCTTGTTCTTATTTAATACGTTTCCCCTTTAATTTAACCACATTTCAACTTCTTTTCTTTTAAAATGTATAGTATTTCTTCCATATTCATTTATTTTTTTAGAAGATTTATTTATTTATTTGAAAGGCAGAGAGGCAGAAAGAGAGAGAGAGGTCTTCCATCCACTGGTGGCCGATCCAAAGTCAGGAGCCAGGAGCTTCTTCCAGGTCTCCCACATGGGTGCAGGGGCCCAAGGACTTGGGCCATCTTCCACTGATTTCCTAGGCTGTAGCAGAGAGCTGGATCAGAACAGGAGCAGCCGGAACTTGAACGGGCGCCCACCTGGGATGCCGGCACTGCAGGCAGTGGCTTTACCCACTATGCCACAGCGCTAGCCTCCCCACCACCATTCATTTATTTTTAAAATTATATGAATAATTTTTTGAAAGTCTCCAGTAAGTTACATCATTTGTCTACTCTTACCTTTCGTATGACCCTAGGGTTCTGCTAACATGGGTGTGTATATCCATGCCATTGATCGCTGGGCAGACATGCTGCAGCCTCTCAGGCATGGCACAGAAAGCTCACCAATGGCAGCCTCCACAGAGTTATGAAAGCTCCGCCCAAATCCCACATCCACGCTTACCATCAATGAAGGCAGTTTGAATGTCTATTTGCATTTTTTTGGAAGGCAGAGCTACCAAGAGAGAGAAATATAGAGATTCGCCACCTGCTGGTTTACTTACCAAATGCCCATAGCAGCCAGGGTTAGGCCAGCCTGAAGCCAGGAGTCAGGAATTCCATCCAGATCTCCAACATGGATGGCAGGGGTCCAAATACTTGAACCATCACCTGCTGCCATCCAGAAGAGGCATTACAGTTAATAACTTAATTAATTGTATACAGAACTCTGCTTCCTGATAAACAGAACACAATTTTTTTCAAATGTTCATAGACTATTTCCCAAATTCAGCCATGCTTTGTACCACAAAGAAAACTTCAATCAACTCAAAAATTTAGAAGGAATACAGACTACACTGACAATACAATGAAAATAAAAAGCAAATAGGGGGGGCCAGCGCTGTGGTACAGCGGGTTAATGCCCTGGCCTGAAGCGCCAGCATCCCATATGGGCGCTGGTTCGAGTCCCAGCTGCTCCACTTCCAATCCAGCTCTCTGCTATGGCCTAGGAAAGCAGTGGAAAATAGCCCAAGTCCTTGAGCCCCTGCAACCGTGTGGGAGACCTGAAGGAAGCTCCTGGCTCCTGCCTTCGGATCGGCGCAGCTTCGGCCATTGCAGCCAACTGGGGACTTAACCATCAGACGGAAGACCTCTCTCCTTTCTCTCTCTCTCTCTCTCTTTGCCTCTCCTCTCTCTGTGTAACTCTGACTTTCAAATAAATAAATATTTTTTTAAAAAGCAAATAGGAATGCTTATAGTAATAAAAAGCACTCTCAAACAGCATTTGCCCAAAGAACAAGTGCAAACTACAACAGCAGACTACTTAGAAAATAATGAAGCAAACTGATCATACACACTACTGAACAAGAATGAAAGAATGTAATCACATCAAGAAGTTTGCAAACAAATGAAATCAGAAAATCACAGACAAGGAAGGCAAAGAGTGCAGAAATAAGAACTTGAAAATCAGAATACAGAACTGAATATAATCTGTTACCACTGACTGAACAAACTGAGTAATTAAGAAATAACCTTACATGGGGAGGGTTGCGGGTGGGAGGGAAGTTATGGGGGGGGGGAGCCTTTGTAATCCATAAGCTGTACTTTGGAAATTTATATTCATTAAATAAAAAAATAAATTAACTTAAAAAAAAAAAAAGAACGAACCTTACCGGCCAGCACCGTGGCTTAACAGGCTAATCCTCCGCCTTGCGGCACCGGCACACCGGGTTCTAGTCCCGGTCGGGGTGCCGGATTCTGTCCCGGATGCCCCTCTTCCAGGCCAGCTCTCTGCTGTGGCCCGGGAAGGCAGTGGAGGATGGCCCAAGTGCTTGGGCCCTGCACCTGCACGGGAGACCAGGAGAAGCACCTGGCTCCTGGCTTCAGATCGACACGATGTGCCGGCCGCAGCAGCCATTGGAGGGTGAATCAACGGCAAAAAGGAAGACCTTTCTCTCTGTTTCTCTCTCACTATCCACTCTGTCAAAAAATAAATTAATTAATAAAAAAAAAAGAAATAACCTTACCTACAGAGAGATCTGTCCTTTGCCCTCAGACCCTGGGAGGTGTGCTCTAAGTTCTTGGAAAGCCCTGCCTAATTAAGATCGTCTTTGTTTATCCGGGGCCCTTCTGCCAAACCAGAGAGTCTAATAATTTATGATGGGATCTCCAGGCCACACAGCCTCTGCTCTGTGTCTGGAGGAGCCAGAGACCATGTCAGCCAAGCGAGCGTCATCCACACCTCTGTGGGTGGAACCGTTGGGACACACCCGTCTTCAGGGGACTCTGCCCTGAGCCTCTTCTCGGGGCTTCTTCTCTGCCCAGACAACTACCAATCTGGGAATTCCCACAACCACCCACCCCAGTTCTGTATCCTGTCTCAGGAACAAGCTGTAGCCATGACATTCACAGCTTCAGTGACTTCCGTGAGTCCTTCCCTGGGTTGTCAGAGCCGAGGATGGTCTTGGGGATCTCCCAAACTTCAGAACTGTCAAAACTGAGGATGAGGAGGGTATGTGGAATATTCTCTAATGCTGCCCTAGTTAAGAGAAAAAGCAAGAATATATACTGTTTGGAATAAGAAAAATGAACACGAGCCCAATAATGATACCCCAGGGACTGGGGAAGCGTCCCTTGGCTGTGCCCTTCATAGATGCCATGGTTCCCAACCTACTTCTATACGGGTCTCCTGGAACCTATTCAGAGCCTTCCATAATGAGAACAAATGCCCTGAAGAACCACTTTCCTCAAGTCAAGTGTCCCCTTCACTCCTCCACTGACAAATTCCAGTTTTCTGAAGTGACATCCCAGTTCCCAGGAGGTACAAATACAAGCCAGCTATTCTTCTATAAACAAGCAAACAAAAATGTATTCCGTTACACAAATCAGTACAGAATGAGGGCAGGTTGAGGAATGAAGGTCTAAATAATGCCAATTACGGAATACAACTTTCCAATGCGGTTGGAAGCATTTCCAGGGTTCTATCCTTCCAGGAGACTGAAAACCTAGGAGGTCTGTTAGCAGCCAGGAGACTTAAAGGCTCCTTTTTCCAGGCCAGAGGCTAGAAATTTCCTGGACAAGCAGTAAGGATGAGAAACCTTCTGGGCTGGGATTGGGGGTTGGTTAGACACAGAAAGCCCCCAGGGAAGGGACCCTAGAATGATCATGCCTCTGGTCTCTGTTTATGAAGTGTCTGACATGCCAGGTAGAATTTGTTCGTGGCCATAAAAGGCCAGCTGAAAGATGAGATGGAGTGAGAGGCAGAGGTCAAAGGCTGAGGAACTGCTCCAGACTGCCCAGATGGCACTAGGGGCCTTCCAACAAGATAACAGGGGAAGGAAGGAGATGGTCTGCGTACAGCATGAGCCAGCCCACCACTCACAGGAAGGGAAGAGCTCTATGGGCCCCTGTTCACCAGTGGGGAGACAGCAAGGGAATGGAATGAGGCCACCGTAGTCACGGGGACAGAAAGGGAACAGCTGGAACAGGAAGGAGTCCCATTCCCAACTGGGCATGGAGATCCTGAGTCAGTGACTCAAACTGTAGGCAGGAGCTGCTACCAGCGGATCAGATTTCATGGGGGGGTAGACAGAGACCAGGTTTGTCTCCAAACAGCCACCGGATCGCCAATTCTCTGACACTGATTGAATGTCCAATAATTGCATTCAATTCTGACACTAAATTCCAGGAGTTAGCACAAATCCCTGAGTTAAGGGCCCACTCCCAGAGGGTACTCCAGACCTCAGCCACATATGGGGTCCCCAGGCCACCCACACTTCTGCCCAGCCAACTACCAATCCGGGAATTCCCATGACCACCCATCCCAGTTCAGTCACTAGAAGACTCACAGGACACAGGGTAGGCTTTAGTTAAAGTACTGCTTTATTAGAAACGAGACAGCTCAGGAACAACCAAATGGAAGACACTGATAAGGCAGCTGTTAGACTGAGCAGGACTTGTCTCCATGCAATTCACGCAAGATGTTTGATTATTTGGGCTCAAGTTTGGTCTAGCAGCACTCTCTGCTTCCTGGCTCACCATGGGATATTCTTCCATATCCATGACCACGGGGCCACTTGACCCTGAAGTGTGTACTGAAATAAACCTTTACTTTCCCAAAAAGCTCCTCTTGGGTGTTTTAGTTAAAGTAAGGATAAAGGCAGGGTATGGGGGAGGACTCGGAGGGTGTAGTCCCTTTCTGAACACATCACCCTCCCAATGGGTTCACCAACCAAGAAACGTTTCAAAACCCCCTGTTCCAGGGTTTTTACTGAGGTTTCATTACGTAGATGCCAATGTTTAGGTCACTGGTCACTTGTGCTTGAACTCAATCTCCAGCTGCCTTTCTCCTCTCCCCAGACGTCAGGAGCCAGGAACTGGATGTGAGGCTCAAAGCTCTAACCCCCTGATCACTTGAGTGATTTTCTTGGGGGCCAGTGCCCATCCTGAAGCTATACTGGGCCCCCACTTTGGAGTCATCCTGTAGGCATGCAATAGACACTTTTTATCACTCCCAACGTTTCAAAGATTTTAAGAGCTCTGTACCAGGAACAAGGGACAGAGACCACCAATTTGTGTTACGCCACAGAAGAGTACGAAGTTTCTCCTGTTAACCTCATTTACTCACATAAGTGTGCATACGGGCCTTTCCCTACTCCACCTGTGTCTTGGAGACGTTATATAATGGGGAAAAAGAGAAAAACCAACATGAAATTTGACTGTGTCAGGTCCCACCTTTCACCCATACTGAGCTCCAAGGGCCCAATAATCCAATCCCGCCCAGGGTACCCATGGGATAGAGTACAATGTCAACACACTAGAAGTTTCTCCAGCCCAAGTGAATACCTAGATCTATTGTTAAGAGTTCAGTATTCATGGGGCTGGTGCTGTGGCGCAGCGGGTTAATGCCCTGGCATCCCATATGGGTGCCAGTTCGAGTCCTGGCTGCTCCACTTCTGATCCAGCTCTCTGCTATGGCCTGGGAAAGCAGTAGAAGATGGCCCAAGTGCTTGGGCCCCTGCACCCGCGTGGGAGACCTGGAAGAAGCTCCTGGCTCGTGGCTGCGGATCGGCATAACTCCAGCCGTTGCAGCCAATTGGGGAGTGAACTATCGGATGGAAGACCTTTCTCTCTCTCTGTGTAACTCTTTCAAAAAAATAAATAAATCTTTTTTTAAAAAAGAGAGAAAGAGAGTTCAGTATTCAGACATCTAACTTTGACAAGACCCAGGCTACAACACGGATTTGGCATTCCAAATTAGTTCAGGCTATAAGTAACTAAAATATTATTTCACTGAACATTGCTCAAATTTGTGAGGAGGCAGTTTCTGGTATTTTCTATTGGTTTTCTGGCATTTTTCGGGTATTTTCTGTTTTATTGTCGACAATCCTATTCTCTTTCACTCTAGAGATAATAGTTGGACACTTTGAATTGATTTGAACAACGATTCAGGGTCCACTCCATAGCTGGAGCACCATTTTCTTGTATTAATAAGCAAGTAGAGAATAATAGGTGTTCCTGTGATCCAGATCAGAGAATTCTGCTCTGACCTTGTAAGTTCTGTGACTTCATGGTGCATAGAGTGATCATCTCAAAATCCTTCAATTTTAATGATTATTTTTCTAAATGTGAGTAGTCTCTCAGCTGCCTGATGCTGGAATCTAATAGGTAAAACCAGTCCAAGGAGCAGTAGGAAGGACCGGGGAAAACACCATGGGTTCCAGAAGTCTAAAACAATACAGACCTTAAAAAGGAGGGCAGAGAGCACACAGCCCTGTTTCCACCTCATAGCCTCCTTTCGTACCACAGCCCCCCAACCAACACTGCATACAGCGCCCCTCACCACAGCTGTGGCTTTGCCTTGGTGACTGGACCCTGTGAGACTTCCAAGTCTCCAAGCATACACGACCCCAACACCACCCACCTTGGCTCTGATCAATGCCTTTGGTACATCCCAACACAAGCCCTGCAAGAGATGATCTGCTTTTCTCTAACCAAAATTCATAGGCTGAAAACTTGCCCTACCCCTTGCCACAGTAGAAACTGTAAGAGTTCTACTAAATAGAATGGTGCAGCACTGGCCCAGGGAGACCCATAGAGCAAGGAGAGTGGGGAGGCCAGGATCAGCCTCTGCACGAATGGACCATGGGTTTTGGAGAGGCAGGCAGCAATGTGCGCAGTGAGGAAAGGGTGGGGTTTTCAAGAGGAAGTGCTAAGTGCTGTCTTATTGCATTTTATATATGATTGTAAAACCAGCTGACATTATCTGGTGAAGTCAAAGTTTAAAACTGATGGGGGCTGGCACAGCAGCGCAGTGGACTAGGCCTCTATGGCTCTGGAATCCTCTAGATGGGCACCGGTTTGTGTCCCAGCTGCTCCTCTTCTGATCCTGCTCTCTGCTAATGGCCTGAGAAAGCAATAGAAGATGGCCCAAGTGCTAGGGCCCCTGGTGGGAGACCTGGAAAAAGCTCCTAGGCTCCTGGCTTCGTATCGGCTCAGCTCCAGCCATTGCAGCCATTTGGGGAGTAAACCAGCAGATGTAAGACCTTTCCCTGTCTCTCCCTCTCTCTGTAACTCCACCTCTAAAGAAATAAATAAGAATTTAAAACCAATGGAACAGGGTGGGCATTTGCTGTAGTGGTTAATATGCCACTTTCCACCTCCCATATAGATCAGAGGGCTGACTCCGCCTCCAATCCTGGGTTCCTGCTGATTTGCACCCTGGGAAGCAGCAGACAACGGCTCAAATAGTTGGGTCCCTGCCACCCACATGGGAGACCTGAATTGAGTTCCAGGCTCCCAGACTTAGCATTGACCCAGTCACAGCTATTTTGGGCATTTGGGGAGTGAATCAGTAGATGGGAGATTTCTATCTACCTTCCAAATAATAAATTTAAAAGATTAAAAGTCAAACTGATTCAGGCAATGCAGATGCTTCTGGGTCACAGAAACCATGACAGAACTGCTTAGAAAACGAACTCCTCTTCAAAACCAAATGCTCTGAGCTGGGTGGTGCAGTGGGGGAAGCCGCTGCCTGCAACATCAGCATTCCATATGAGCGCTCGTTCAAGGTCTGGCTGCTCCACTTTCTGATCCAGCTCCCTGCTAAGGCACCTAGGAGAGCAGTGAAGATGGCCCAAGTGTTGGGCCTCTGCCACCTACAGGGGAGACCTGGATAAAGTTACTGGTTCCTGGCTTCAGCCTGGCCCAGCCCCAGCCATTGTGCCCATTTAGGGAATGATCCAGCACATAAAAGAGGGGTGTGTGTGTGTATGTGGGGGTCGTTCTCTTTCTGCCTTTTAAATAATATTAAAAAAAGAGAGAGAGGACAGCTATGCCAATTCTCTTGTGATGCGCAGGTCACAGCCCAAGAGGCTTTTACAAATCTCTGATTTTATGTTCCTCGGGCAGGAAGCGGTTCAGAGACCAGAGACCCTCCCAGTAAACCAAGCCTGAGTGTGTGGCAAAAGCCCTTTCCCATTATCTTCCTTCCCCTGAATCACAAAGTATGTGAGGGAAGTCTGGGAGGATGGCGGAATAGGGCGGGAGCTTACTGCTCTAGCCTAGGGGAAGAGAACTTAAAAAAAGGAAAAACCGGGAAAAGTATGTCACATAGGGACTGCGTTTGACGTTCACGCCCACCGGTGAAGTCTTGGGCCAGGCATTTGGCCTCATGTTAAGATGCTCATATCCCACATCAGAGTGCCTGGGAGTGCCTCGGTTTGAGTCTTGGCTCCACCTCCAATTTCAGCTTCCTGCGGATATACACTCCAGAAGACAGGTGATGACTCAAATACTTGGGTCCCCTCCACCCACAAGGGAGACGTGGATTGAGTTCCAGGCTCTTGGCTTTGGCTCGGCCCAGCTGTCGAGGTCATCTGGGGAGTGAATGAGCACGTGGGAGATCTCTCTCTCGCAAATAAAATTGTTGAAGGTAAAGTTAGAGGTTTAACTAAATGCCACTTACTTTGCTAAAAGTGCAATTTGGATTCCTTCAATTGACCTCCTAAGAACCCCATGAGATAGAGAACCCCACTGTCATCCTCCCACAAATGAGGAAACTGCAGCACAGAGACTGACCCACACGTCAATCAACCCGAGAATCTCATTCGCATGCGCGGAATCAAGTCTGACTGGCAGAGGCACTGTAACTGAAATTAAGAGCTCTTAGTCCCTACAGGTTTTTCAATTAAACCTAAAGATTCTGAAAGCCACTTTGCTGAGGTCCAAAAGTACTTGTGGAAGACGTACAAGCGTGACTTTTGAAAATGTGTAGAACATAAACACAGCTAGGATTTCTTTCAGTACAAGTGTAATGGGAGGAAACTCTAGGGAGAGAAAGGGAGGAGGGAAGATGAGGGGACCAGCGGGCGATGGAGCACAGAAACCTTTGAGCATTCAAAGGGTGAAGGCAGAAGTGCCACTCCATCCCCACTCCTCCAGCAGCAAAGATAAGAGAGTTGCTCCTGTGTGACCCTGCTGTAGTTAGCTAGCATGTCCGTTGTCTTCTAGATGGAAAAGAAAGTGAGGGGAGTACTTCTGACTTCATTAATCTCTGCTCCCAGCTGGGGGATGCACTCTTTACATCTTTGCAAAAGATCTGTTGCTAGAAACCATTTCAAAGTTGCTGTCCAGGGGCTGGCGCTGTGGCATAGTAGGTAAAGCTGATGCCTGCAGTGCCAGCATCCCATATGGGTGCCGGTTAGAGTCCCAGGTGCTCCACTTCTGATCCAGCTCTCAGCTATGGCCTGAGAAAGCAAAAGAAGATGGCCCAAGTCCTTGGGCCTCTGCACTCATGTGGGAGAACTGGAAGCAGCTCAGGCTCTTGGCTTCAGATCGGCACAACTCCAGCCATTGCAGCCATCTGGGGAGTGAACCAGCAGGTGGAAGACTACTCTCTCTGCCTCTGCCTCTCTAACTCTGCTTTTCAAATAAACAAATAAATGCTTTAAAAAAAAAAAAAAAGTTTCTGGGCAAAGAGAAAAGAACTTCACCCAAACATTGCAGCCGGAACTCAACTCTTCCCTTGGTCTCCACCCTGGTAAACCCGCAGAGTTTACATCTGCACCTCTACGTGAGCCAATTCCTTAGCATAAATCTTCCTATTAGAAGCAGGCATTGTGGTGCAGTGGGGTAAGCCACTGCTTAGGACACCCACATCCCACATCAGAGAGCCAATTCCACTTCCACCTCCTCTGCTTCTGATCCAGCACCTTGCTAACACACCTGGGAAGGCAGCAGATGGTGGTCCAAGTACTTAGTTCCTTCTGCCTACGTGGAACTAGATGGGACTCCAGGCTCCTGACTTCAGCCTGGCCCAGGCCTGGTGGACGCAGGCATTTGGAAAGTGAACCAGCAGATAGAAGAGATATCTTTCTCTCTTTCTCTCTCTCTCTCTCTCTCTCTCTCTCTCTCTCTCTCTCTCTCTCTCCCGCTTGCTCGCTCGCTTGCTCTCCTTCCCTACTTCCCCTATCACTCTGCTTTGCAAATAAATAATTTTTTTAATATAAAAGAAAAACATAGGAGAAAACATATGTGCACCGAGGACCTGTCAAAAACATGCTGGGTTAGGTGCCTGGTGGAGGACTTACACGCTGCTTGGGATGTCTGCATCCCCTTCTGGAGTGCCTGGCCTCGGCCCCCCATTCCAGCACCCAACTAATGTGTACCCTGGGAGACAGCAGGTGATGAGTCCAAGGACTGGGTCCCTACCAATAACGCCCGAGACCTGGATGGAGTTCTCAGGCCCCAGCTTGAGCCTGGCCCAGCCCTGGTTGTTGTCGGCATTTGGGGAGTAAACTGGCAGATGGAAGATCTCTGTCTCTCAGAGAAGTTAATTTTTTAAATAACAGATGGACAAAAAGATTGGTGAGAGTGTGGAGAAGTCAGAACCCTCCTATACTGCTGGTGTATGTATACGGTATATGCTGATGAGAAGGTAAAACGGTGCAGCCACTTCGGAAAACAGTTGGAGAGCTCCAGAGTTACCACGTGATCTAGCAGTTCGACTCCTAGGCAGATATGCCAAAGAAAGGGAAAGAGATGTCCACACGAACACTTGCAAGTGAATATTCATAGCAGCATCGTTCACGACACCCAAAAAAGAAGACACCACCCAAATATCCATGAACTGGTGGGCAGACTTTGACACATAGTGAGCACATCCAGGCAGTGAAGTGCTGCTCAGCAACAAGAAGGAATAAAGTGCTGACGAATGCTCCAGAGTGGATGAGCTCGGAAGCAGGAAGCAGCAGAGGGCAGTCTGCAAAGGACCACGTGTTGCATGACTCATTTTTGCAATCCATACATAGAGATCAAAAGTCAGTTAAGGGCTGTCGAGAGCTGGGAACCAGATGTGGGCACAGGGAATCGCTGCTAATGACCCCAGCATTGCTTTGAGGGTGAGGAACGGATTCTGGAAGTGATTGGAGAGATGGCTAACAACCATTAGATTGTACACTCCAGATGATAAATTATATGGTATATGAATTACATCTCAGTAAATTTTTAAAAAAAACAAAAAAATTTAAACAACTTATAAACCAAAGGGATGTACTTCTTAGGTGGCCAAACAATTAAGTCAGCTAAACAGTAAGAACGAGAACTTTGGGACCAGCGCTGTGGCACAGTGGGCTAAAGCTTCGGTCTGCAGTGCCAGTATCCCAGATGGGCGCCGGTTTGTGTCCCAGCTGCTCCACTTCTGATCCAGCTCTCTGCTATGGCCTGGGAAAGCAGTGGAAGATGGTCCAAGTCCTCAAGCCCCTGCACCCACATGGGAGACTCGGAAGAAGCTCCAGGCTTTGGATCTGCACATCTCTGGCTGCTGCGGCCATTTGGAGAGTGCACTAGCGGATGGAAGACTTCTGTCTCTACCTCTCTAATTCTTTCAAATAAATAAAATAAATTTTTAAAAGAAAATGAGAACTCTGTAACCTCAAGGAGACAGGAAATACCAGAGAACAGTTCGCACAGTATTATTTCAGGAAATTGTGTAAATATATAAACATATATCAAATGTGTGTGTGTGTGTATGAGGCCATCCAGTGGGGCTGGGGGGCAGTGGGGCTGGGGGGCAGTGGGCCCCTCAGACACGGGTGGAATGTCCTTCACAAGCAAGCTGTCGGCTGTGGCTAGAAAGCCTGTCCCCAGACCGAGTGGCATCTGCCCCGCTGACAGCTTCTTGTGCTGCATGTGTAGCCTTGCGGCTTTAAAAATCACACCCCCAGGTTGGGTGCAATCTTTCACCCAGAGCTGGCAGAGGAGGGGGCCGAGTCCCTAAGGAGACAGGCCGTCTCCAGGAGACCCCAGCTATTTCCATGAGCTCCAAGCCAATCATCTACATATATACATATGTATATGTATACATATGTGAAACCTCCCCCCCATCCAATGGGCACCCCAAGTAGGATGACTCAATGAACAGATAGTAATGCCTTAAAAATTTCCTCAAAGCCAGTGTCCTGCTTGGCACTCCGCCTGCTCTCCTCTCAAACCAGACTTATCTGTCACTTGCCAATCTAAGCTTTATCTGTCGCTTGCCAATCAAATAAAAATTTTTCTTTTCTGTCAAAAATTTCTGCCTCTTTGCAAAGTGTTTCCTGGCTTTTTATTTCTACACTAAGCTGAGGAAAAGAACCCAGGAGAACACTGGCTGCTTGCACTGTGCTCCCCTCCACAGCTGGTAACAATATATATACTTAAACCACATCAGCGTATACCATGTACTACCAAGTAACAAGGTGTATGGATTGGCCTTCTTAGATCGTTGCAATTCAGTGAATTCGCCCCAGAAATCTTCTGCTGCCTAGAGACTGGCCAGCTCTTGGCCCGAGAGGCTTTCTGGACTGTCAGGGAGATTGTCCTCGTGCTGTGACACAGGGGGTTCCCTGTGGAGCCCTGCACCCCAAACACGGAGGCCTGGGAGATGCACTTGCTTCTCCATCATCTCTGCAGGTGCTTCTGTGGGTAAATGGGGGAACTAAAGACGTATCTCCAGCCCTCCCAGGTAGACATCTTCCCCAACACACCTGCTGCTTCTACCATGAGCCCCAGAGAAAGGTCCAGGACCCTGCCTGTCCTCAAGATGCCAACAAAGGGCCCATAAGCTCCTCATTCCACACGAGCAGCCAGCCTGGCTGGGGCTGGAGCTGAGGCCCCCACACTTCTCATCAACCGCTGCCACCACCCTCCACACTGGGCCTTCCAGGTCATCCGGATCAGTGCCCGGCTGAGAGGAACGCGGTGCTCCTCTGTGTCCTCCCGAGCGGTCACCGTCTGCACTGCCCGCGTTTCCCCTCCACCTCTCACTGACACACGCGATGAGAGCACGCTCCTGCAAGCACATCAGACATCTTCCAGAACCTTCCTTTACTCCACGTGCTGCCCTGGCATCATGCCCTTTGCACTAATTCCCCAGCCAGGGCCAGGAGGAGGCTTCTTGGGTGGGACCGGAACAATCTAGAATGTCACATGGGAAACAGCAGCTAAGAGGAGGATTTAGGTGGGGCTCAGGATCAAGAGGGGCCCAGAGCAGCCACAGGCGGTACAGGGAGAATATCAGAGCCCCCCACCCTACTGAGATTTCCCAAGAGTATCTCCCCCAGCCAGGGGATCCAGCTCCCCTCCCAGCCCTCCCCACAGCCTTGAGCCTCAGAGCAGGAAGTCAGCATCCCAGGAATATCATCTTGCCTTCCTGCAGAAGGGGCTCTGGTTTGATCAACACTCCTACCCACCCCCTAGAGCTAAACACCTCCCAACAGAGGAAAACAGGAATTGAAGCCTCAGCCCTGGAGCATGGGTGGGGACGGGTGTAGTGGGGAGGGGGACGGGTCTCTTCCCTACCTAGAAACTTTAAGGCTTGAGAAAGGATCCCGAGGCCTGGCAGCTGCTGTCCCCCTTCTCCAGGAGCCCTTGGAGCAACACCAGGAGCTTGGCCTTAAGGAACATGACAGCATCTCCTTCTCCTCTACTCCCACACAGGGGTGCTCCACGCAGTGGTAGAGGGGGACCTCCTGCCACATCCATGTCCATATCAGCATAGCTAATCTGAGGCCAGAAGCCTCTAAGCAAGCAGAGGACAGAAGACAGCTTGGGGGATGGGGGGGGGGCACCACTCATCATCAGCTCAGCCCAAAGGTTTTCCTGACTTACGAGCACAGCAGGAGAGCGAGCTGGTGCGCAAGGCCTGCTTGGGAAAGGGCAGGAGGAAGGTGCCAGCACTGTGAGAGCCATGCAGATCACCCTGTTTCCCTTTCTTTGCCCTGTCTGGAGAGTTTAAAAAACCCCAGCCTTTTGCAGTGGTCAGCAAAATCCCAGTGGAGAGGATGGCAGCGTTGCCAACTTTTAGCTCCAGTTTTCAATTCCAGACAGTAAAAGCAGACCTTAAGGAAGCTCACAGTGCTAGCCAATCATTGCAGGAAAATGGATTCTGAATGCATGATGTGTCTTTTTAAGGCCAAGTAAATCAAAATACAGTAGAAAGAAAAGTCCCAAGCCCCTTCTTGAGCCTGGGAGCCTGTCCATTCAGGCCCAGATTAGGAGCTGGCCAAGCTGGGTGGCGATGGGGCAGGTGGCCTGGGAGAGGGTACCTGGGAGTGAGGGGGGGGAGCATGCCTGTTCATAGAACCTAGCACAGAGGAGGAAAAGGACGAGCCACTTCCCGGCCTCAGCTCTGATGCTGCCCCACCTTACTAACCACATCTGGCAGGTTGACTTGGGGTGGAGGTGGGGGATCTGTCACCCTTCCAGGCTCTGCCTGCCCCAAGCAGCACTTTCTATGTGACACTTGGGGCCCCCAGAAACAACAGAGCTTGAGGAGAGTTTGCATGCACAAATGGGACAACAAAATTTACCTCTAAAGATTTTTTAAAATTAGGAAATGAAAAGTCAGAAGGAACTAAATCAGAACTGTAAGGTGGATGCCTAATGATTTCCGATTGAAACTCTTGGGAAAGTGCCCGTTCCTCTCATCATTGTCACGCGGGTGTAGCACGTGCCAACCAAGCCCGGCCAGGCATTTTTCAAAACACTCTCAGAATCTTTAGCCTTCCAGAAAGTCAACAAGTAAAATGCTTCAAGCATCAGTCGGGGGGAGGTGGGGGGTGGGTGGCGTGACTGTCATTGTAATGGGACAGGTAGGTTGTCACTTGGGACACCTGCATCCCACACACGAGTGCCTGGATCAAGTCCTGGCAATCCCACTTTGGATCCAGCTTCCTGCTAATGCACCTGAGAGTCAGCAGATCATGGCCCGAGATCTTGAGTTTCTACCCGACATGGGAGTTCTAGATGGACTTTCTGGCTTCCTCACTTGGGCCTGGCCCAGCCCCAGCTGTTGGAGGAATTTGGGGAGCAAATCTGCAGATGGGAGATTTGTCTGTTCCTCTCTCTCAATCACTCTGCCTTTCAAATAAATAAATCTTAAAGAAAAAAGAAAAAGAAAAACCCTATTGCCATGACCTTTGCTTTTGACCAGTGGTGGGTCCACTTTTGCTAGGACAGGACCACTTCTACCTCTTGGTAGCTACTGCTTGGATTGTTCTGTCTTTAGGGAAAGTCACATTTTGCCTATTGTTGCAATTCTTGGAAGAAATACTTTAGGCCCTTGATCCCACTTATTTAAAATCTCCATTGAGGGGCCAGCACTGTGGCGTAGTAGGCTAAACCTTCGCCTGCAGCACCGACATCACACACGGGCTATGGTTTATGTCCCAGCAGTTCTTCTTCCAATCCAGCTCTCTGCTAATGGCCTGAGAAGGCAGTGGAAATGACCCAAGTTTGGGCCCCTGTACCCACATGAGAGACCTGAAAGAAGCTCCAGGCTCCTGGCTTCAGACTGGCCCAGCCCCGGCTGTTGTGGCCATTTGGGGAGTGCACCAGCAAATGGAAGACCTCTCTCTGCCTCTCCCTCTTCCTCTGTGACTCTGCCTCTCAAATAAATAAATGGAACTTTAAAAAAAAAAATCCCCATTTAAAGCACTGCTCTTGTCTTCAGCTAATCTAGCCACAACAGTTTTGGCACCCATCAAGCACAGAATTTGCTCCACTTTTTCAATCAATTGTTTATAAATAGAACCAATTAAGATGTCTATGGTGTTGGCTATTCATGCTGTGAACTGTGAGAACTCTTCACAGAATCAAGATTTTTCCCAAAACTGACCATAGAGTCGATGTTGTTTTTTTTTTTCAATTTCAGCAGAATTCATGTTGCTATTCTAAGGGCTCTTTTCGAATTGATGTCTGATGCTGCCTTCATAGTGCCTCAAACTAGATCCTGTTTAGACATGTTATCACAATTGGTATGAGTTTATTTTGGTGCAAAAAAAAATCTGAAACACATGCACAGTTTTCTTCCAACCGTGTGTTTCCCATGAACGTTCTGAAGACTCCTTGCATGTTGACAAAACTAGCCTGTCTCATTCTGTCTCATACCTGTCTCATGCTGCCACCTCTCGACCTCAGGTCCACACAGTGGACACCTCATGAATTTGGTACAGGCCCAGGCCATCTCTCTTTACAAACTCAACACCTCCAGGATCGAGCCTGAAGCTCCTTTCCCCCAGTCCTTTTGCCTCCCCTTGTTCCTGTGTTCCCATCTCAGGGGCAGGGGCAATGCCACCTGCTAAACTCAGCCACCTTCACCCTTGGCCCACATCTTTATAGCCCTGAGCCCACTGTCCTGAATGGTCTGGGAGATATGTTCTTTTGTATAGAAAAAAAGGCCATGAGGCAGGCATCTGGTCTACCCATGTCCCATGCTGGAAGGCCTGGGTTCACTTCCTCGTACCGGCTCCCAGTTCCAGCCTCCGGCCAATGCAGACCCTGCCAGAAAGCAGCTGATGACTTCAAGTAGCTGAGTCCCTGTTACCCCCATGGGAGACCCAGATTCAGTTCTCAGCTCCCAGGCCCGGTCATTGTAGGCATCGGAGTCAATCAGCAGATGGGAGTTTTCTCTCCCTCTCCTCCCCTCTCACCTTGTCCCAATCTCTCTTTCAAAAAAAATTTTTTTAATTCCACAATTCTCTACCCTAGGGGCCACCACCTAAGCCCTGGACATCATCGCTTCCCCCAGGGTAGACCTACACCTTCTCCTGACCACTCCCAGCCCCACATTGGTTTCCACTGTCTCCAGGGGGGAACCTGGCCAAGGCTCCGCCTCCATCACACACACAGGTGATGGCAATCCCCATCCCCACCCCCCACGCCATTGCCTCTGGCTTGATTAGAGCATTTGTTCAAAAAAAAAAAAAACACAGCAGAACTCCCTTTGTGAACCTTAAAGAGACTCATAGACCGGGATAAGACTGCTGCAGCCACTTGGGGTCAAGAAATGAAGACGAAACCATTGAACTTCATCAATACCCAGCAGGCCCAGAGAGGGACCGGTCGTCCCTGGCTCGCCTTATTTCAGCCGCCTTGCGCGATTTCCGACCCTACCGCCCTGACTGGCGTCGGCTCCCCCTGACCAGGCTCTCTGAGTCCTTCCCGCCATTTTGTTGTGAGAGCCTCAATCCCGCCTCTCCTCACGGGAACCCTCTGTGTCCCAGTTTGCAAAGCTGTGGAAGCAAACTGGCTCTGGAGCTCGTCGGTGCTTTTGGGGGTCACCGGTGCAAGCCGCCTGGTCAGCGCCCGTCCCAGGACTCCACGTCCTGGCGGCCCTCGGCCTCCACCACCCTCCCGCTTCCTCCCGGCAGCCCTCCCAGCGCCAGCCTCCGCCAGCAGGGGCGAGGGGCACCTCGGGGAGGTCGTGGAGGGCTGCTGAGGGGACGAGGTGGCGGTTGGCGACCGTTGGGAGTGGACAGGGCACGGCGGGGGGTCGCCGACGTCACCGCGCGCGCACGGGGCGGGTCCCCCGGGAGCGCTGGGGCCGGGAGGCTCCGTACCTGACCCGGAGGATTCCGGTCGCCCGCGCTCCTGCTGGTTCCGACGAGGGCTGACGGAGGTCCGCGCTGATGAGCGAGGGCCAGGGCGAGGGCGCCCCGGCGCAGCCCCCCGCCTCGGCGCCTCTGCGTGCGGCCGGAGCCGAGCAGGTGCGGTGCCTGGACGCGTCCGGCCGGCAGGGGGCGCCACCCGTCCCCCGGGGCCCCGCGGCGACCGAGGCCAGCCTGCAGGAGTGGACGCCGTTCCCGGCCTCGCTGTGGCTGTTTCCCGACCTGTTGGAGCACAGGCTGCAGTTTTAGAAGCTGGGGAGCATCGGGGCCCGGCACGCCCCCGACTTCTGGCCGCTCTGCCTCCCTCAGCGCTCAGGTCGGGCGCTCCCGGTGGCTTTGGCCCTCGCCCGGCCTTCTCCCTGAAGTCCCCAGTCCCACCCGACATCAGGAGCTCCCCTTCTGTTTTAGGATTCGCTGCTTTTCGTCTTTTCTTTCTGCCTTGGGGCAAGGTGCTGGCCCTGTCTTTCCCTATCCACGCTCCTAGGTAAACCCTCGCACCTGGATGCTGGGCGTGGGCGTGTGATTTGCCTAACCCTAACCCTAATCCTAACCCGGACTACATGAGCAAACCCTGACTATCCCGATAAACCATGTGGTCCAGCACCCACAGAGACCCAGCTGAGAGACCACGTGGGGTCACCCAGAGCCCACACACCTGCTGCCTGACCCCAGACTTGTAAACCAAGCCCAGACGAGCGGCACCTGGCAGAATCCCGAGCTTCCACCGTGCCATGGGTGTGAAGTCGATGGCTGTCTAGCGGGAGGTAGGGTCCACACTCAAACCTTTGCATCACAGCCCTACTTCTTCCCGGCTTGTGTCTGTCCTGATCCTGTTAAACTCTGAACACCCAGACTTGGAGGAGGCGCAGTGGGGTTTCCCAACACTTTTCACAAGGTCCCCTGAGGCAGAACTGCCTGGGGGATCTGTAGGAAATGCTGGATGGGGGAGTCTCAGCACTAGGAGTGTGATAGGAGAATCTTCCACTTGGCGCCTCCCCCTGTCCTGGAGGACGTTTTAACAGTTTGCCTTCCTCATCCACAGCTGTTGCAGTGCCCTAACCTGCCCCAGGCCCTTGGCACCAAATGACGCTGGCAGAACCATCAAGGTGAGGTGCTAGGAACGGCCTTCTCACGTTTGACTCTGCACTCAGGGACTAAAGAGAAGGAAATCCATTGCACGGTGACTCGTCTCTGCAGTGCCCCTGGAATGACTTTCCTGGGGTACGGGGAGGGAAACCAGGATTCAGGTTCTAAGGAGAATAAAGTCAACCTCTCACCCCCATATTCTCCCGTTTGCTGTCTGCCTCAGTGAGCTCCTGGGAGACAAGGTAGCCTAGGGCTCCCTGCCTCTGCCTTACCCAGCGTGGGGCTGCCCAGCCAAGGCCTCCCCGCACCGGCTGTGTGCTTACAGCTGGAGCATGAGGGCGGGCCGACCTCCAGGACCTGACACAGGCGGGTGACGTGAGCTTGCAGAGACCTGAGATGTCCCGACCCTCAAAGCACAGCTCCTGAGGAGCATTTGTCCAGGTTAGGCTTGGCTCACAACTCAGTGTGTTCTCTTTTACTAAGAACTTTTCTGCCAGAGGCTCTGATGGACGCATTGGGCTCTGCCACCCCTGAGGTAGGATATGGCAGCTCCTTAAATGCACACAGTAAAATACACAGGTTTACTGGGCCAGTGCTATGGTGCAGCAGGTTAAGGCCACCACCTGTGATGCCGGCATCCCACATGAGCACTGGTTCAAGTCCTGGCTCTTCCACTCTGACCCAGCTCCCTGCTGAAGTGCCTGGGGAAGCAGACTACATGAGAGACCTAGAAGGAGTTCTGGGTTCATGGAACCAGCAGATGAAAGATTTTTTTCTGTCTCTCTCTCTCTTTCTCTTGTTATCTGCCCTTCAAATAAATAAATGCTAAATATAAAATATCCAAGTTGCATATGAATGCATAACAGTAAGCAAAAACACAGAATTATGAGGGACTGGTCGGGATGATGGGTACAGGATGCGGCTGACGAGGGACCACCCTTAAATTGTCCTGGGTAGGCTAAGGCTACATGTGTTCCTAAATGAAAGAAGTCTTTGCTGTCTGTTGCTTCAAACAGCTACTACCTCCTTTTTCCTTCTAATATTAAGTATCCCCCAAAGCTACTTCATTGTGCTAAATTCCTCCAAGACTTTTTTTTTTTTTTTCAAGCAATAACTTGAAGCTTAAAGTTTCATGGCATTGAAGGCCAAGAGGAAACTGGCTCTGTGCTCAGTAAGGTTTATGGGGCCATCATCCACAGACAGGAACTTGGTTAAGTTTCACTAGACAATCCCAAGTTCAAAGAGGAGAATCTGGGGGTATGGGATATGAACTCTGAGAACGCTATTACCGTTTCTGGGAAGGAAGAGGAGAAAGGAAACATGCCCTGTGTGCCTGATGCCTCAACACACAGGCTATACTATCCTGGACGTGTGGGGATACGGACAGGAAAGGAATCTCATTCCTTGTTCGAGATCACTGCCACTGAGGGCCAGTGCGACTACTGGTGATTTTAATCCAGTATTGCCTGAGACTACCTCTGGTTCTTCAAGATCCAAGACTACCACATTCTGTCCAGGTGTTAGCCTCAGGGCGCACTGACAAAAGGACAAAGGCTACAAAAGGATAGGAAACCTGCCAAGTAACTTTCTCCTTCTCGGGGTCATTTCCCCTCCAAAAATGAATAGTTTTTTTTTTTTTTCCCCTGTATCACCCAGCAATCATTTTATATACTTCCCAGAGTTTTAAAAAAGTATTTGAAAGAGCAACAGAGAGAGGGCAGGAGAGAGAGTAGGGGAGAAAGAGAGATCATCCATCTGCTGATGATCTCTTCAGGCCTCAGCCATGAACCAGGAGCCAAGAATTCCAACTGGGTCTTCCGCTTAGGTGGCAGGGGCCCAAGGACTTGGGCCACCTTCTGCCTTCCCAGGCACACTAGCAAGGAGCTTTCCCAGAGTTTTTGGTGGTTACCCACGGCTGACGTGTCTAAAAGGAGTTTCCTGACTTAGAAAATCACTTCCAGTCTGTAAGCAAGTTTTAGAAACGATGAGCTGATGGTTTCACAACTGACCCTGAATCAGAGGCTTTGTGCACAGCAACGACTTCCCTGCTGGTGATCACTGTGGAAAGTTGTACGTCAATTCTACCAACACTGCCATTGCTCTAAAGTGTTCGCTGCTATTTGATTCAAGTATGCTCACGATAGCTGTGTTTACAATAGCTGAAATTTTATAAAATATGAAAAACAGGGGGGGGCCAGCATTGTGGCACAGCAGGTTTAAATACCACCTGCAATGCTGGCATCCCATGTGAGTACTGGTTAGAGTCCTAGCTGCTGCACTTCCAATCCAGCTTCCTGCTCATGTGCCTAGGAAGGCAGTGGAAGATGGCCCAAATATCTGAACCCCTGTTGCACACGTAGGAGACCTGGATGGGTTCCAGGCTCCTGGCTTTGGCCTGGCCCAGCCCCAGATGTTGGCGGCCATTTGGGAAGTCAATCAGTGGATGGAGGATCGATCTCTCTGTCTCCCCCTCTCTGTAACTCTTTCAAATAAAAAGTAACTAAAAATAGGAAAACAAACTCTTTTACAGTCACTAATAGCTTATTATGTAACTAATATATCCCATAGTTATAAAAGCTGTAATACCATGGAAATGCTTATTGTAAATTCAAAGGGGGAAAAGTCAGTTGGCTATATATTTTGTATATAATTATTTACTCTTGTGTAATTACTTTGCCTGCTAAGTTTATTGCAATAATATAAAGTGCTGGGCATCTGTATCTTGCTTCTGACTTTAGTTAAAATGCTGGTATGAATTTCTCATTGTATCTGTGATCTCTTACTCAGTAACAAAGTCTCCTAAAGCTAAGTTGATTAAAACAACAACAGTCATTTATTTTGCTTCCAAACACACAGAGTTTGACAGGAATGACTTGTACCTGCTCCAATGGCGTCAGCTGAGAGGACTCAAGCCAAGACTGGACAATCCACTTTCAACACAGATCACTCCCGCAGCTGCCAAGTTAGTGCTGGCTGAGAGTTCAGCTAGGCCGTGCCGACCTCGTCCTCCGGGGGCGCCTGGAGGCTTCCTCGCTGGATGACAGCTGAGTACCCACAGCAGCATCCCAAGTGATCCCGAGAGAAGGGGGTGACATCTTTGTGCTCCATCCTTGGAAATCACAGCATCACTCGCACTGTCCCTTATTAGCTGGGGGAGTCGCAGAGTTCACCTAGGTTAAAAGGACGGAAACATAGGTTACACCCATGGAGTTGTGACAGTGTCATGCTGCAAAATGAGCATGTGGTAAAAGAGGCATTCTTATTTTCTGAAGTTTGTCATTAACAAAGGAATGCCCTAACTTCCACATAGCCCCTATGCTCATTGTATATATTTTATTGGATGTTTTTATTTTGCCTATTTTACCCAGAAGTTTGACAGTTATTGATTTATGTAATGTTGGCCACCAAGTAATACATCTTTATAAAGAGTCTAACTTACCTTTGTCTGTTGCTGGCTCTTTTTTTTTTTTGACAGGCAGAGTGGACAGCGAGAGAGAGAGAGACAGAGAGAAAGGTCTTCCTTTTTGCCGTTGGTTCACCCTCCAATGGCTGCCAAGGCTGGCGCACTGCGGCCGGCACACCGCGCCAATCCGATGGCAGGAGCCAGGTGCTATCCTGGTCTCCCATGGGGTGCAGGACCCAAGTACTTGGGCCATCCTCCACTGCACTCCCTGGCCACAGCAGAGAGCTGGCCTGGAAGAGGGGCAACCGGGACAGAATCTGGCGCCCCAACCGGGACTAGAACCTGGTGTGCCAGCGCCGCTAGGCGGAGGATTAGCCTGTTGAGCTGCGGCGCCGGCCTGTTGCTGGCTCTTTACAAACGGAATCGCATATTAGGAATAATTTTGTCACACTTCTTTTGCCCAAAGTTAGGTTTGTAAGATTCATGCAAGTCTCTGTGTATTGCTGTGCACTGTTAATTTTCATTGTTGGCTGGCCCTCTGGTATAAATACAAGACAGTAATTCAATCATAGATGGACCCTGAGTCATTTCCAGTTTGTTGACTAACATGACTGTCCACACCCCCTAGAGCAGGCATGCATGGGTCTCTTTGGTGTTACTAAATAATGCCAAATATACTCACTTAACTCCCACCAGTCAGTGTGAGAGTTCCTTTTCCAAATCCTTGGTACCATAATCTGATTTTGCAAGATTTTTTCTTGCAGTGGGAAACCGGCCCTTTTATCCTATCTTAACGTCACCTCAATGCATGCTGCCCTCCCAGAGCGAGAGCACGACCTCCTTCAGAGTCAGTTCGCGTCTGAGGTGAGCCTTCAGGAGTGCTTGGCTCAACATACAGCAGACACAGGGAGTTCCTACCTTAGCAAAATTCTGGATCCTTCCATGTCTGCGTGCAGGGTGGCTAGATTTAGCTGGAGTTCTTGTCTCTCGCAGAAGTTCCCAAAGCAGCCCAGAGAGATTCGACACGGCATTCTGCATCTTTTCTACCGTTTCTCGAACGTCACAGATTTACAGATTTAGTCAACGTACGGGCAACCCCCCCAAAGTAACTCAGGCCCCAAAACCTGACATTTTCCCACCGTGTAACAGGAGGCACGGCTTCTGAGCTCAGGCTCAGTCTAAAGCCAAGGAAACTCTTCCTCTTGACCTAATTCTGGATCACAGAGCCGGGCTTCCCCTTGGCCTGCCTCCTCCGATTCTGCTGTCACGGTTCATTCAAAACGGTGGGCTCGTGGGCGGTCCTGCTCAGCTTTGGCCGCTTTTGATCACACTTTTGTTTTTGATGTTTCCATGTTTAGTAGCGTAACTAAGGATGTTTTTCTAAAGATTTTATTTACTTAGGGAGAGACAAAGAGAAAGGTCTTCCATCCGCTGGTTCACTCCCCAAATGGCCGAAAGCCAGAGCTGGGCCAATCTGAAGAACACAGGAGCTTCTTCCAGGTCTCCCAGGCCATCCACAGAGAGCTGAGTCTGAAGAGGAGCAGCCAGGACACGAACAAGCACCCATATGGGATGCGGGCACCGCAGGTGGAGGCTTAGCCTACCGTGCCACAGCACCGGCCCCAGGATGGGTTTTTAAATCTGATCTTCATGTACTTTGTGAATTCTTGAGAATTTCAGGAAATTCCCCACCTTATCTCTTTGATAATTGTTGTCTCGTTTGGGTTCTCCCAAAGAGAACATTTGCTTCAAGATCCCTTATCGAGGTTGGCTTGATACTGCTGTACAGCATTTCATATAATTCTGTTAAATAGTTTCTACAAAACCATGTCTATTAATACTCTTGGTGGCTGGGGG